>NC_073647.1:161421330-162771063 GCF_029407905.1 Bubalus kerabau | reverse complement strand
ACTGGCTCTATGCCTGCTGTTTGTGTTGGCTATATCACCTTTGCCATCTATTCATTGGCTGTCATGTATGTTCACTGCTCTTGTAGAAACAGAGGAACATCACATAGGTCTTAGACTAGGGCTCTTGCGTTTGACAAGGTAGCTCAAGCTATCTCAGTAATTTCTCAAGTGTTTACTTGACTTGAGTTTTCACATGATTCTATAACTAGGGCTGTGTTCATAAAGATAGGTAACTTCTGCTCAAGTGAAAGGGCAGCGAAACTCCTGAGGGATGATGTCGGGCAGAATTTACAGAGACGGACTAAGATTTCTGAAGGGAATTTTACTTTTAGTTCACAGGAAAATGGTTAACCCATTTTATCGCAGCCGATAACATAGACAAGATCACCGAGGGCGCGCCATTCCACATTTTCATGCGTTACATGGAGTTTGATGAAGAAAACGGCACGATACACTTCCACTTTTATATCAAGTAAGTAAAAATCCCCCAGAAGGAGAACACCTATAAGCCCCGACCCGAGGGAGGGTGTGTCTTCCCCTTCTGCAGGGAGCTCTCTGGGTGATGTTGAGAGCATTATGCCCTGTGCTGTAGGGCTGAGCAGGGTCTCTGAGCTGGGGGAGGAAATCAGTTCCTCTTTGAACCTCCAGGGAATGTCCTGAAAACTCTGGTTAGAGGGGGAACCCAGAAGCTCCAGTGGCATCAACTCATTAAAGGAAAAAGGGACACGGCAGAGGGAAGAGGCTCACGTCCTGGAGCCCACAGTCCCCAGCAGGGGCTTGACCCCTTCTGGCAGAATTTGTAAGAGACGGTTCCCACTGAGCCCAGATGTGAGGGCGGGGGAGAGCACCCAGTGAGCTCTGCCCTCGGGGCTTCCTCAGAGGAGCTTTCATCATCACTGAGTTTCCCAGAGCCGTCAGAACCCCTAGTGACTTTCCCAAGTGCCTTCCCTGGCGCCTGCCAATGCACGGGACAGGAGTTCGATCCCTCGGTCGGGAAGAGGCCCTGGAGGAGGAAATGGCAACCCCCTCCGGTATTCTTGCCTGGACAATCCGATGGACAGAGATGCCTGGTGGGCTACAGCCCAAGGGGTCGCAAAGAGTCGGACAGGACTGAGCAACCAAGCACACACATACAGTCCCAAGTACCATTCATAGAATGCCCACTATATCTCACAGTTTCCTAACAACATGCAAGCATGGCAGAAACCAACACAAGCTTGTTCAGCAACTGTCCCCCTCTCTCAAAAGAAAATAAGAAAATGCAGAGTCGGCAATGCATTGTGAGGAATAAGAACATTAAGAGAAGAAACAACATGTTTTGTTGCAACCCCTTGAACTGTAGCATGCTAGGCTAGGCTTCCCTGTCCTTCATTATCTCCAGGATCTTGCTCAAACTCATGTCCACTCAGTCAGTGATGCCATCCAACCATCT
Organism: Bubalus kerabau; assembly: GCF_029407905.1. Lineage (NCBI taxonomy): Eukaryota > Metazoa > Chordata > Mammalia > Artiodactyla > Bovidae > Bubalus > Bubalus kerabau. The sequence goes on along the minus strand of NC_073647.1, from coordinate 162,769,631 downwards.
CCTCCTCTGTGGTCCCCTTCTCCTCCTGCCCTCAATCTTTCCCAGCATCAGGGTCTTTTCCAATGAGCCAGTTCTTTGCATCAGGTGGCCAAAATATTGGACTTTCAGCTTCAGCATTTAATAGTATACTTGCAATCAAATTAGAACCACCCACACAGAAACAGACTCACAGACACGAATATCTTATCTCAGGAGAAACAGTTGTCTGTTTTCATTAATTTTTTAAGAACATCTGTTATCATCCTCTTTGCCGTATTTTACAGTTTTTGTGTCGTATATGTAATTTTTCATGTGGCAACTCTTTCTGAAGTCAATTTTGCCTGGAGTAGGAAATGGCAACCCACTCCAATATTCTTGCCTGGAGAATCCCATGGACAGAGGAGTCTGGTAGGCTACAGTCCATGGGGCTCCAAAGAGTTGGACCAAACTTAGTAATTGCACACACAAAGAGGCATAATTAAATGTGTAATTAAATGCACCTTTGTGGAATGCACAGTTCAATGAGCTTTCACATGTGCACAATTGTTTCCCCATCTACACATTCGAGATATAAAATTCCAGGCTTCAACTGGTGGCCCAGTGCTTAAGAATCCATCTGCCAATGCAGGAGACATGAGCTCCATCTCTGGTCTGGATGGACCCCACGTGCCCAGGAGCAAGTAAGCCCATGTGCTATGATGACTAAGCCTGTGGGCTATATCCTCTAAAACAAGGGAAACCACCATAGTGAGAATTCCGGGCACTGCAACTGAAGAGTAATAACCCTTGCCCTCGGCAATAGAGAGAAGCCTGAGTGGCAAGAAGACACAGCACACTCAAAAAAAAAAAAAAAAACCAGTTTTGTTTTTAAAAAGAAAGACATAAAATTTCTCCAGCACACCTCCTTTTATTCACTCATCATTAAATGTCTACCCCTGGAGCCACAGGTAAGAAAAGATCTGCATATTCTCACCTTTTCTGGCTCTTCATGCAACAAAATTAGGCACTCTGAATCATTTTCCCTGCCTTCCGCCAGTCAGCACAATGTTTTAAACAGTTATTGCAGTGTCTGCATAAGGAGTCAAGTTTTTCAAGCCAAATGAAAGGAGTTTGTCTGCTCAGATAAAATGTTGTGTGTTTGCAGGTATATTGGATTATTGTTGTGGTCCTACTTTGTGGTTGTTTTTCAGTGATTTCAATGCATTCCATTTCCCTAATGACTAAGAGGGCTTCCCTGACAGCTCAGTTGGTAAAGAATCTGCGTGCAATGCAGGAGACCTCGGTTCAATTCCTGGGTCAGGAAGATCTGCTTGAGAAGAGATAGGCTATGCACTCCAGTATATTTGGGCTTCCCTTGTGGCTCAGCTGGTAAAGAATCTGCCTGCAATGCGGGAGACCCGGGTTTGATCCCTAGGTTGGGAAGATCCGGTGGAAATGAGAAAGGCTACCCACTCCAGTATCCTGACTGGAGAAGTCCATGGATTGTATACTGCATGGGGTTGCAAAGAGGCAGACACGACTGAGTGACTTGTACTTTCACTTTCAATGACCAGAAGCACTGACCATGCTTTATTGTGGACATTCTTTTCCAAGGTGTCTGTTCAAAAAGTAATCCAGTTCCTGTAGTATTATTTCCCTTTTTAGTATTTGTTTCATAGACATTCTTTATATGTGCCAAAGACACCTTTCTTCACATACATGTACAGAGGACATACATGAAGTCACTCACTCTTTTGTTACAGAGGTGATAATATATACTAATCATCTATTATATACATAAAGGTCTTCATAATATCATATAAGCACATCATGTGGACTTAAGTGTTTGCTTGTGCTCCTGTCTGTGTGAGTGTGAAATGTGTCTGTATAAGTACATGAGTCTTTCAGATTTAATCCTCATATGGCATTGTGATGGAGGAAGAGTGTGTGTTTGTAGAAAATTAAACTTTTTTTAAATGTTGTGATTGTTGGCTCTCACACCGTCTAATGAAGGCTTCCCTGGTGGCTCTCCTATTGTGTAATAAGGCCTGGTGGCTCTCATATTATCTAATAAGGGCTCCCCTGGTGTTTCGGAGAATAAAGAATCTGCCTGTAATGCAGAGGACCCGGATTTGATCCCTGGGTGGGGAAATTCCTCTGGAGAAGGAAATGGCAACCACTTCCAGTCTTCTTGCATGGAGAATCCCATAGGCAGTGGAGAGGCTTGGCAGGCTACAATCCATGGGGTCGCAGAGAGTCGGACACAATTGAGTGACAAACACTTTCACGTTCATTGTCTAATGAATCACTGCCTGGGTTCTGACAACGCCCAAGGTTTTGTCATGATGCTTATGCCTCTCTGTTTTCAGAAACTATATATATAAAGGAAAAGTTCGCTCTTTTCCTTTTTTCCTAAAATTCTAGATTTCTCCGTGTTTATTGGCTTTACACACGACCTGTTTTGAATCTGCAGGTTATCTTCAGAACTACTAGTCAGATTTGGTGTGAAGACAAACCATCCTTGCCGCTTGAGAGTTACTGGATCTGAGACAACATATTTTGTCTCTTTCGAAGGTCAAAATGTTCACCAGCACTGAGATGATACCGGACACATATTCTTGGGTGTCACAAAGAAAGACTCTTCATTATACGTCAAATTTTTATTGTCTAAATTAACCAACTTGAATATATTTTGTTTTTAAGGAAGAATGGAGAATGCATAGAAAAATATGTCTCAGGCCTAAAGAAAGAAAACATCTATGTTATTGACTGTAAGTATGAACGTTGCACTGGAAAGAGAGTGTTCAGGTAGAAATCTTGGTCTCAACTTTCTTCAGTTACCCCATACACCTTTACTACTCCTAGTAAAAATCAGAGGTCAGGGACTGGAAAGTCTCCCCTCAGCACAGTGTTAATCAGTGAGACCAGAGCCCGGCATCCTAGGGTGTGAAGTTAAGTGGGCCTTAGCAAGCATAGTATGAACAACGCGAGTAGAGGGGACAGAATTCAAGCTGAGCTCTTTAAAATCCTAAAAGATTATGCTGTTAAGGGGCTGTAAGCAATGAGTCAGCAACTTTCGAAAACTCGGCAGTGGCCGCAGAACTGGAAAAGGTGAGTTTCCATTTCAGTCCCTAAGAAGGGCAATGACAAAGAATGTTCAAACTACTTCACCGTTGTGCTCAATTCACATGCCAGCAAGGTAGTGCTCAAAATTCTTCAAGCTCGAATTCAGCGGTAGGTGATCTGAGAACTTCCACAAATATAGGCTTGATTTAGAAAAGGCAGATGAACCAGATCAAATTGTCAACATTGAGTGGATCATTGAGGAAGAGAGACAATTCCAGAAAAAAAAAAAAATTTTTTTCCTGCTTCATTGACTATGCTAAGGCCTTTGACTGTGTGGATCACAACAAACTGTGGGGAATTCTTAAAGATATGGGAATACCAGATTACCTGTCGCCTGAGACACCTGTATGTTGATCAGTCAGCAACAGTGAGATGTGGAACAACAGCCTGGTTCAAAATTGGGAGAAGAGTACAATAAGTTAGTATGCACTGTCATGCTGCTTATATAACTTACATGCAGAGTCCATCATGCTAAATGCCAGGCTGGATGAATTATAAGCTGGAATGAACAGACACAGCAGTGGGCTGTGTCATAGCCCAGACTGAGGGGCTCGGGAAACACAATACTTAACGTGTTCAAAAGGTTGCCTGGCCTGGCGTAGGCACTCAGGAACAGAAGGTGATGAACACAAGGTAGGTTGGTCAAGAGAAATCAATTTTGTGGCTGGGGTAACAGACATACAAAGAATTTTAGAACCTGGATTTGATAACACGTTCATGATGTTTTAAAACACTCTCAGGAACTTCCCCGGTGGTCCAGGGAATAAGAATTCTGCCTGCCATGGCAGGAGACATAGGTTCAATTCCTAGTCTGAGAAAATCCCCCACGCCATGGGGCCTCTAAGCTCATGCAACGCAACTACTGGTCCTGCACTCTAGAACCCCCGGGCTGCAAATACAGAAGCCCCTGCACCCCAGAGCCTGTGCTCGGCAACAAGAGGAACCATGGCAACGAGAAGCCCGCACACCACAGCTAGACTGTAGTCCACAGTCACCACAAGTGGAGAAAGCCCGCGGGCACCATGGAAGGCTCAGCAAGTCAAAAAACAAATCAGAAAAAGAATCTGTGGGGTTCATTAGAACACACGTTCTCGAAAGCATCTTGGTAAGACAGCAAGGAGTGACTGGTGAATGGGAGGAAAAGGTGGGGATGAGGAAGATTCGTTCCTCCTCTCCTTGCCGTGGTTAACGGTAGCATTCCGTGCACGCATGGAGTGAGTGGGTCCACACACGATGGGCCGTGCTTCATGCCCGGCGTGCGCCACAATAATGTAACTGACAACAAGTTAAGGCAGGGCTGTTTGTATCTTCTCTCTCTCTCACAGACGCGGGTCACAATGAATTTCAAGTCATTAGTGGGGACGAGAACACTCTCATCACGCATAATCTCAATGTGGATGAAGATGGCAGTGAGACAGAAATGGTGGGATTATTTGGTAGGTATGACATCCTAAAATTCCCACTGATATGGTAATGCTACCTGTCCACGGACAGGACTTTCATTCAGAATATCAGGAGCTGCTGACAGTATTCAGGGTGTAAGGCTTGCATCTTTATGCTCACCGAATTAAGGATCCTGGAAGGTAATCTACCAAGAAACAGCAGGCCATAGGGTGCGGAATATCACATCATCAGACATTTCAAAATGATTCCTATCTGTTGAAATTTTAAAAATGAGGTTATACTAGAATCATTTCTTAATATTTCATGTTGAATATTGAATATTAAATGTTGAAATATTTAATATTTCAACTAATTTCATGCCATGGCTATCGTGAGACTGACTTGACTTCATTTTTAAATTTTTATGTATTTTTTAATTGAAGGATAACAGCTGTATTGAATTGTTTGAATTTATTGAATTTCTGTCAAACATCAATATGAATCAGCCATAGGTATACATGTGCTTCTGTGAAAGTTGCTCAGTCGTGTCTGATTCTTTATGACCCCATGGACTATACAGTCCATGGAATTCTTCAGGCCAGAAAACTGGAGTGGGTAGCCTTTCCCTTCTCCAGGGTATCTTCCCAACTCAGGGGTCAAACCCAGGTCTCCCGCATTGCATGAGGAATCTTTACCAGCAGAGCTGCAAGGGAAGCCCATAGGTATACATATGTCCCCTCCCTTTTGAACCTCCCTCCCATTTCCCTCCCCATCCCATCCCTCTAGGTTGATACAGAGCCCCTGTTTGAGCTCCCTGAGACATCCAGCAATTTCCCATTTTCTATCTATTTTACATATGGTCATGTAAGTTTCCATGTCACTCTCTCCATACATCTCACCGTCTCCTCCCCTCTCCCCATGCCCATAAGTCTGTTCTCTATGACGGTTTTTCCACTGATGCCCTGAAGATAAGTTCATTATCAGTACCATCTTTCTAGATTCCATATATATGCAGATTCAATATGTATGTTTGTATACAATATCAGTTTTCTGATATACTCTAAGTCTTGGAACAGATGCTTACAAGATAAATCTTTGTCCTTTTCCATGTTTCAAATGCATTCTTCTTATGAACACTGACATCAGTCCCTCAAGTAAACATGCAGAGCATTGAGAGCTGTGTGTGCCATGGGGACAACGGGTGTCTATTTCAGAAAAGGTTATTGGGTAGAACGGTAGGTTCACGAAGGAGTAAATCACCCCCTAGCATTAAGTGTGAAGTGGTGATTGTGTCCGTGGAAGGGGAGAAGCGTGTTTCCTATTAGCTGGGTCTAGAAACAGATATGAGTGGAAGGTATATATATGAGGAAGGTGTGAGAAGCAAGTAGGTTCCATATTAGGATGAACTCAGCCCCAAATTCTTGGAGATCCTGGCAAGTCTTTGTCATCCAGCTCCTGATGCTGAGGGGTAGGGTGTCCTACTCACCAAGTTGGACTGGGGTCAATTCTTAAGACAAAAAGCATACGTCTGTGTCGTGGCAACCGTTTGAAGGTCTTAGATTATACAAGTGAACATCTGATTGGCACGTTCCATTCCTTGTTCTGTGGATTCAGGAATATCCATGGGTTCCCGGGGTCAACAATTCTTCTTTTTGCACGGTGATTTTACAGGTTTATCCGATGATGTTGATCCGAATCGTGAAGACGAGTTCAAAAACGCAGTGAGAGAAAAAGGGATTCCGGAAGAAAATATCCTGAATTTCATCTACAATGGTAATGGAATTATATTTTTTTCCCTGACCATACCATTCACCTGGTGTGTAAGTATCAGGAAACAAAGCTACTTATTCCAAATGTCTTCTTGCACAAGTAATCTCTTTTAAGATCCATTATTTTAAAAAAAAAGGAAGAAAGAACGAAACGTTGGCGATGCTGGGAATGTTAGTAATCGGTGGCTCTTTTATTTCTCCAATTTTGTTTTTCCCCAGACAACTGTCCAAGGGAGTGAGAAGCAGTGACTCTGACTTTTGTAAGTAAACATGGTCTGTTATTAACGGTGACTGTTCCAGATGAAGCAATAAGGTCACACTGTTATTTCATGTGTGTGAAATGTTTATCCCAACAATTTAAACATGTCACTAATGAATCTTTTTCTCCACAATTTTGCTGCCCTCGAGCCATATTAAAGTGCAAACAGTTTGGTTTATTAACATTGAGCAGCTGTCGTGAGAGAGTCTTCTTCTGCAGGAATCTTGCAGACCAGAATCATCAGAGAGAAGCAGGAATCCCCATGAGTAGGTGGAAATGATTAGTGTTCCCATCCATCCTGACCTTGCAGTTGTCCCCATACATACCTCCTCTGGGAGAATCGGTATTCAAGAGAGTCCTAGAAGCAGGGCTTCCCTAATAACTCAGTTGGTATAGAATCCGCCTGCAATGCGGGAGAACCCAGTTGGATTACTGGGTCGGGAAGATCTGCTGGAGAAGAGAAAGGCTACCCACTCCAGTATTCTTGGGCTTCCCTTGTGGCTCAGCTGGGGAGACCTGGGTTTGATTCCTGGGTTGGGAAGGTTCCTTGGAAAAGGGGAAAGCTTTTCCGGTATTCTTGCCTGGAGCATCTCCATGGACAGAGGAACCTGGTGGGCTCTAGTCCACGGGGTCACGAAGAGTTGGACACGACTGAGTGACTTTGACTTTCGCATAGATATCACTTCTGTTTGGAATCTGAAACACGACATGGAGGAACTTATTTACAAAACAGAAAGAGACTCACAGACGTGGAGAACAGACTTGTGGTTGCCAAGTGGGAGGGGGTTGGGAAGAGAAGGACTGGGAGGCTTGCGGTTGAAAAGTGAAAGAAAGGTTCGTTGCTCAGTCATGTCGGGGTTTCTGCGACCCCTTGGAACATAGCCCTCCAGGCTCCTCTGTCCATGGGATTCTCCAGGCAAAAATCCTGGCGTGGGTCCATTCCCTTCTGTACAGGATCTTACCAACACAAGGCAGATCCTTCACGTCTGAGAAGTTTGGGGTTAGCAGATGGAAACTGTTATACACAGGATGGATAGAGAACAGGGTCCAACTGCATAGCACAGTGGACTATACGCAATACTCTATAAAACCTAAATGGGAAAAGAATCGAAAGACAATAGATACTAATTTTTGTATGTATAATCACTTGGCTGTACACTTGAAATTAATGCAATGTTGATAATGAGCTATACTCTAATACTAAAAAAAGTAAAAAAAAAAAAAAAAAATATATATATATATATATATATATATATATTCTTGAGGACCCAAAAGACAAAAGTTGCAGGGTTAGAGTTGTCTGCTCCAAATACAGAGCCTGAACATCATCTTTAGATGAAGCACCACCATGCATATGCATTGTGAAATCATTACTCATAGAATCAATCCGAAATGGGAAATCTCCAACCATATGTAGATCCTGGGGACAATTCCACAGGGAACCTGCCATCACAGAAATGTGCAGTGTTGAGGTCCACCTGGAATTGGATATTGGATCAGCTACCAAGTCCCCGTTCCCTGGATAGCCTACTGAGGCTCACCCCTGTCAACCGTCACACAGTTGACTCAACTAAACCTTTGGTTCTCTTTTATTCACCTATAGAAAGAGTCACTGAGACCAGGCACGTCCTCGTCTCCATGGAATCAAGATCCACAACACGAAGATGACTTTCCTGGCTCCTGATTAACATGATCCTGCTCTCTTCACACTCACACTCCTTCTCCCATCTCATCGCTCCTTGTCACTAAATCATGTCCTGGTTTGTGTTATTTGATTGCTGAGGGTTTAAATAAATGGTAAATATCTGCCCTGCACATGCATGTCTGTGCAAAATCACCTCATTTAAAACACACAAATGTCCACATTAAGTGTCCAGGAAACTGTGCCTTTCATACGACAGGTGTTCATCAGAGACAATCTTTATGAAGGTTTGGTAGACATGCCCTCAGGTGTCCAGGGAAGAGGGAGAAAATAGACTAAAGCATCATGGGACAGAGTTATGGATCCTCCACCGTATGGGCTTCTCTGATGGCTCAGATGGTAAAGAGTCTGCCTGCAATGCAGACGACCCAAGTTCTATCCTTGGGTGAGGACGATCCTCTGGAAGAGGAAACGGTAACGCACTCCAATATTTCCTGCAGAATGCTATGGACAGAGGAGCCTGGTTGGCTACAATCCATAGGATCCTAAAGAGTTGGACAGGCCTGAGCAACTAACACTTTCACTTTCAGTCTACTGTATGGAAGGGGACAGTCTGATGAAGAGACATTCCCTAACATGCATCTTATTCATTCCCAAGAAAGGAATGTACATTCCACTCATGAAGGCTTATGCATGGAAAGCGCAGGATGACATTACTGCTCAGTTCAGTTCAGTTGCTCAGTCGTGTCTGACTCTTTGCGACCCCTTGAATCGCAGCACGCCAGGCCTCCCTGTCCATCACCAACTCCCGGATTTCCCCAAACTCATGTTCATTGAGTTGGTGATGCCATCCAGCCATCTCATCCTCTGTTGTCCTCTTCTCCTCCTGCCCCCAATCCCTCCCAGCATCAGGGTCTTTTCCAGTGAGTCAACTCTTCGCATGAGGTGGCCAAAGTACTGGAGTTTCTGCTTCAATATCAGTCCTTCCAATGAACACCCAGGACTGATCTCCTTTAGGATGGACTGGTTGGATCTCCTTGCAGTCCAAGGGACTCTCAAGAGTCTTCTGCAACACCATGGTTCAAAAGCATCAATTCTTCGGCGCTCAGTCTTCTTTATAGTCCAACTCTCACATCCATACATGACCACTGGAAAAACCATAGCACTGACTAGATGGACCTATGTTGGCACAGTAATGACTCTGCTTTTTAATATGCTATTTAGGTTGGTCATAACTTTGCTTCCAAGGAGTAAGCGTCTTTTAATTTCATGGCTGCAGTCACCACCTGCAGGTATTTTGGAGCCCCCCAGAAATAACGTCTGACACTGTTTCCACTGTTTCCGCATTTCCCATGAAGTGATGGGACCAGATGCCATGATCTTAGTTTTATGAATGTTAAGCTTTAAGCCAAGTTTCTCCACTCTGCTCTTTCACTTTCATCAAGAGGCTTTTGAGTTCCTCTTCATTTTCTGCCATAAGGGTGGTGTCATCTACATATCTGAGGTTATTGATATTTCTTCCAGCAATCTTGATTCCAGCTTGTGCTTCTTCCAGCCCAGCATTTCTCATGATGTACTCTGCATAGAAGTTAAATAAGAATGGTGACAATATACAGCCTTGATGGACTCTTTTCCTATTTGGAACCAGTCTTTTGTTCCATGTCCAGTTCTAACTGTTGCTTCCTGACCTGCATATAGGTTTTTCAAGAGGCAGGTCAGGCGGGCTTGTATTCCCATCTCTTTCAGAATTTTCACAGTTTATTGTGATCCACATTGTCAAAGGCTTTGACATAGTCAATAAAACAGAAATAGATGTTTTTCTGGAACTCTCTTGCTTTTTCAATGATCCAGCAGATGTTGGCAACTTGATCTCTGGTTCCTCTGCCTTTTCTAACACCAGCTTGAACATCTGGAAGTTCACGGTTCGCGTATTACTGAAGCCTGCCTGGTCTGGAGAATTTTGAGCTTTACTTTACTAGCATGTGAGATGAGTTCATTTGTGCGGTAGTTTGAGCATTCTTTGGCATTGCCTTTTTGGGATTGGAATGAAAACTGACCTTTTCCAGTCCTGTGGCCACTGCTGAGCTTTCCAAATTTGCCGGCATATTGATTGCAGCACTTTCACAGCATCATCTTTCAGGATTTGAAATAGCTCAACTGGAATTCCATCACCTCCACTAGCTTTGTTCTATAATGCTTCCTAAGGCCCACGTGAGTTCACATTCCAGGATGTCTGGCTCTAGGTGAGTGATCCCACCACCGTGATTATCTGGGTCATGAAGATCTTTTTTGTACACTTTTTCTGTGTATTCTTCTCACCTCTTCTTAATATCTTCTGCTTCCTTTAGGGCCATACCATTTCTGTCCTTTATCGAGCCCATCTTTGCATGAAGTGTTCCCTTGGTATCTCTAATTTTCTTGAACAGATCTCTAGTCTTTCCCATTCTATTGTTTTCCTCTATTTCTTTGCATTGATCGCTCAGGAAGGCTTTATATCACTCCTTGCTATGCTTTGGAACTCTTCATTCAGATGCTTATATCTTTCCTTTTCTCCTTTGCTTTTCACGTCTCTTCTTTTCACAGCTATTTGTAAGGCCTCCTCAGACAGCCATTTTGCTTTTTTCATTTCTTTTTCTTGGGGATGGTCTTGAACTCTGTCTGGCATACAGTGTCATGAACGTCTGTCCATTGTTATTCAGGCACTCTGTCTATCAGATCTAGTCCCTTAAATCTATTTCTCACTTCCACTGTATAGTCGTTAGGGATTTGATTTAGGTCATATCTGAATGGTCTAGTGGTTTCCCTACTTTCTTCATTTAAGTCTCAATTTTGCAATCAGGAATTCATGATCTGAGCCTCAGTCAGCTCCCAGTCTTTATTTATTTATTTATTTTTGCTGACTGCATAGAGTTTCTCTATCTTTGGCCTCAAAGAATATAATCAGTCTGATTTCGGTGTTGACCATCCGATTATGTCCATGTGTAGAGTCTTCTCATATTGTTGGAAGAGGGTGTTTTCTATGACCAGTGCATTCCTTGGGAACTCTATTAACCTTTGCCTTGCTTCATTCTGTACTCCAAGGCCAAATTTGCCTGTTACCCCAGGTGTTTCGTGACTTCGTACTTTGCCTTCCAGGCTCTACAATGAAAAGGACATCCTTTTACAGTGTTAGTTCCAGAAAGTCTTGTAGGTCTTCACGGAACTGTTCATCTTCAGCTTCTTCCGCATTACTGGTCTGGGCATAGACTTGGATTACCGTGATATTGAATAGTTTGTCTTGGAAATGAACAGAGATCATTCTGTCATTTTTGAGACTGCATCCAAGTACTGCATTTCATACTCTTGTTGACTATGATGGCTGCTCCATTTCTCCTAAGGGATTTTTGCCCACAGTAGTAGACATCGTGGTCATCTGAGTTAAATTCACTCAATCCAGTCTATTTTAGTTTGCTGGTTCCTAAACTGTCGACCTTCACTCTTGCCACCTCCTGTTTGATCACTTCCAATGTACCTGATACATGGAACTATCATTTCAGGTTCCTATGCAATATTGCTCTGTGCAGCATTGGACATTGCAAGTATCACCAGTCACATCCACAACAGGGTGCTGTTTTTGCTTTGGCTCCATCTCTTTATTCTTTCTGCAGTCATTTCTCCATTGAAATCCAGTAGCATATTGGGCACTACTGACCTGGGGAGTTCATCTTTCAGTGCTGTATCTTTTTGCCTTTTCATACTGTTCATGGGGTTCTCTAGGCAGGAATACTGCGGTGGTTTGCCATTCCCTGCTGAGTGGACCACATTTTGTCTTATCTCTCCACCATGACCTGTCCATCTTGGGCGGCCCTACACGGCATGGCTCATGGTTTCATTGAGATAGACAAGGCTGTGGTCCATGAGATTAGATTATTTAGTTTTCTATGGTTGTGATTTTTAGTCTATCTGCCTTCTGATGGAGAAGGATCAGAGGCTTATTATGAAAGATTCCTGATGGGATAGACTCACTGAAGGGATACTGGGTCTTGTTCTGATTGGTGAGGCCCTGCTAAGTAAATCTTTAATCCAGTTTTCTGTTGATGGGTGGAGATGTGTTCCTTCCCTGATATTTACCTGGGGCCAAACTAAGGTGGAAGTAAGGAAGATAATGGTGACCTCCCTCAAAAGGTCCCATGCATGTACTGCTAGAGTCCCTGTGTTTAACCATGTAGCAGGCCAACACGGACCCACACCCTCACTTGCCGAAGACTCTCTACACTCACGGGCAAGTCCAGGACAGTCTCCTGTGGTGTCACTGTTCCTTTCTCCTGGGTCCTGGTGCACAAATTACTCCAAGAGTCTATTTCCCAGTCCTCTGTATGTTCTGGCAACTCTATGATGGGGTTAATGGCGACCTCCTCCAAGAGGACTTATGCCATACCCACACTCAGAGCCCCTGTCCCTTGACACTCCCAGAACGATCCTTCTGATGAAGCAGAATGGTCACTGCCCTCTTTTTCCACAAGACTGTGGAATGGCCTTTGACAGTGGGAAACTGGAGCGAAGAAGCAAAGGTGACTCCATGTTGGAACTGTTTCTTTGACTTGCTTGTTGTTGCCATTGTTATTATAATCGAACATAATGGCCTGCCTCAGAAGACCCTACCCTTCAGCCTGATTGCTAATGTGCCTTTTCTCAGCTCACAGGGAGATAAACTGACCCTGCCCAGCTATGAAAAGAAGAAATTAACACACACATTCCAAAGGCTGGCCCATTGAGATGTACTGCAAGACTGAAAATCCATTTTACTCTACTTCCTCAATGTCTCTAGCTCTCTGTTCTGCCTTTTGACTTTAGTTTCTCATAACTTCTCTCCCTCTGGCTCTATAAACGAACCTGGCCTATAGACCATGACGAGATGGTTCCTTTGAGACATTAGTCTGCCATCTTCTCAGCCGACTGTCCAAAGAAAGTCATATTCCTTGCCTCCCCACCTTTCTCGGATTCACTGGTCTGTCAGTTGCACAACTAAAGAGTCCATATGCCATAACTAAAGATCCCAGCTATGCCAAAACAAAGATTTTGTGTGCTGCAACTAAGACCCAGCACAGACAGATAAATACATAAATATAATAAATCATTTTTGTAATAAAAGTTCTATACACAGTTACTTTCTTTAAAACACTGGGCTTGTGTTTTATTGTCTCAACTTTAGACTCTAACTACATTTCAACCTTGGTCATGTACCCTTGAGGGAACCTGGAATTTTGAGTGGCCAAGATCAATAGCCTCCTTGCACTGTTTAGTTAGGAGTTGTGCAATCTAAGATGTAAAAGCAGTGGTTACAGAAAAAAAGAGACTAGTAAAACAAAATTAATAACCTGTTGTTAGAGACTTCTCAGTTACAAAAACCTGAATAAATTTGAGGAGACAACAGGAAAATGTAGCAAGAAGTACTTGGCATTATTTGGAGGGAGTTACAGCTGTAATGTTTTTGTAAGATGGTGATGTTTTTGTTTATTACTCTATTGCCTACATTTTGACCAATATTAATGAGAGATGGGATTAAAGGGCATATGAGTCCTTTGAGTACAAAGCAATAGGATTTTTTTTCTTTTTATCAGTGACCTTAAGAATGAAAACTTTTTTCCATTCTATCCTATCTTTTAATTGGTGGAGAATGCTTTACAATGTTCTCTTGGGTTCTGCCATACAACAATGCAAATCAGCCATAATTATCATTAATCACCTCCTTTTTGAGCCCCCTCTCTTCACTCCATCTCACCCTTCCAGGTTATCACAGAGTGCCTCTCTGGGCTCCCTGTGTTTCAGCAACTTCTCACCAGCTACATACTATTTGCAGGGAATGAACACAGATGCAGATATAGAGAACAGACTTGTGAGCACAGTGAGGGAAGAAGAGTGCTAAGACCAGTGGAAACCAACATGATTATTACAACTGTTACAATATCTCTTAGAAGAACTAGTGTCTAATCTCCCCTTGATCGGCAGTTAGAAAGATCTTCCTAAGTTGGGATGGTCCTAGGAAACACTCCCAGGGGACACATGTTGGTAAGAGTCCAAAAGGAAAACCTGGGAATGCTGGGGGTACAAAAGTAGAGATGGAAGGCTGATGATGAGATGATAAGGGGTGTTAGCTGGGCTCACATGACTACTCAAATTTATCTGAACCAGGGACTTCTCTGGGGGTCCAGTAGTTAGGATGCTAACCTTCCCCTGCACAGAGTACAAGGTCCATATGTATTTCATCTCTGTTGGAGAACTAAGAACCTGCATGCTGCATGGTGTAGCCAAGATAAAGAAACAGACCAAAAAAAAGAAAAAAGAAAATTAATATCTGGATCAAAGACCAAAGAGAGGAAATGGTTTCAGGATATTCTGAGACATGAAAACCTTCTATCATGCAGACTTCACAGCTGAAAATATGACAGGATAATATACAGACGAATGTTTGAACAGAAGAGATAGCATGGTATTGCCACTGACACAAAAGAGAATAAAAGGAAAAAATAGAGATATGAACATGAAGGGCAGTGATCCTCTGAGGATGTGAGCTGAAGACACCCTTGAGACGACAAGCTCTCCTCAAACGTCTGCTGCTGCTGCTGCTAAGTCACGTCATCGTGTATGACTCTGTTCGATCCCATAGACGGCAGCCCAACAGGCTCCTCTGTCCCTGGGATTGTCCAGGCAAGAATACTGGAGTGGGTTGCCATTTCTTTCCAATCATGAAAGTGAAAAGGGAAAGTGAAGTCGCTCAGTAGTGTCTGACTCTTAGCGACCCCATGGACTGCAGCCTACCAGGCTCCTCCATCCATGGGATTTTCCAGGCGAGAGAACTGGAGTGGGGTGCCACTGCCTTCAACCCAAATGAAGGATTCTGAGCTCTGATCTGTCCCAGGAGCAGGCAGCACTGGATCAGTTCTCACTTAGCTGACTCAGAAACCCTGAATCTCATCATTTCTTCATTTCTATACTCAGAACAAAATTAATCTTTTAATGTGTTTATTTGATAAATTACCATGAATGCAGATGAAAATGAGTAAAATTCGATAAAAAAAAAAAAACCAAAAAAATGACTCACTGTCTCAGTGACCTCGAGTTACAAAATTTATTTTTTCCTTTCAAAATTCTAAAAATGGCAAGAACTGCTGTCCAGCTTTATTGCTCACTGGGAGAAACAACTGAGTTAGTGAGTAAATATTATATTACAGATTAAATGGGTAAAAGGGTGTTGGAGAGAAATCACTGAAAATAAACTACTGATGTGCCTTCTTCAGATGACTTTAAGCAGCATTTTACCAGATCGTCCTCTTAGTACTTAGAAGGAAAAAGCCCACTTTGGGGCAGCAGAAGGTGATAAAAGCTTTGTGCTGACCTGCTCCCCACCTCAGAATAAAAGGATTCTTCCAAGGGTCTCTGAGGAAATAGTGTTCCCTTGGCTAAAGCACACAGTCAATCTTGACTTTTAAAAAAATAAATGTTACACTGTCTCCTCCACGTTAACAGAACCATGCAGAAGTGAGGGTTATGTACCTTGGACAGCTCATCTTATTTTGGATCTTATGATAAACAGGAAAATAAATAATTGTCCCCTTGCAATATTGGATGTACTGCAATTTCTCACTTTAAAGGTCAAATGCCCGCATCCACATATGCTTCTCTTAAAACAAATATCATTATTAAATGACAGAATGCCAGAAAAGTGTATCTCTGCCAACCAGGATACTGAAGGTGCCTTCTGTTGTAACTGTGATCATATGAGGAACAACCATTGGTTCATGTTGTGTCATGCCAACACATGCAGGCTATAAAAGTGGCAGCGATTTTGCATCCTCTCCGACCACTGGGACACCTTCAGCTTCTACGGAATAAGGGTCACAAGAGCCAACAAGATGGAGGTTCTGCTGTTCAGCCTTGTCCTTGGTCTGCTTGTTGCCAGTCAAGGTGAAGCTCAAGGAGATGCCTCACAGGTAGCAAGGGCATTTGAATGGTGGTCCAGGCTTGGGAGGAGGTCTTAGCATGTATTGATGTGAGTGTGGCTTTCGAGGTTTGGTCATGTGGACTGCTAAGTCTAGCCATTTCTCTGCAACTGAAAAATTGCTCCATTCACTGGAGCAATTCACTCTACACCTGCTGTTTGTGATGTCTGTATCATCTCTACCATCCATTCACTGGCTCTCATGTATGTTCACTACTCTTGCAAAATGGAAGGAAGATCTCACAGCTGTTGGATTAGGGCTCTTGCATTTGACAAGATAGCTCATCCTATCTCAGTAATACCTCAATTATTTCCTTTATCTCACATGAGTTTTCACATGATTTTATACCTAGGGCTGTGTTCATAAAGATAGGTAACTTCTTCTAAGTGAAAGGGCAGGGAAACTCCTGAGGGATGATGTCGGGCAGAATTTACAGAGATGGACTAAGATTTCTGAAGGGAATTTACTTTTAGTTCACAGGAAGATGGTTAACCCATTACACGGCAGCCAATAACATAGAGAAGATCACTGAGGGTGGGCCATTCCATGCTTTCATGCGTTACATTGAGTTTGATGAAGAAAATGGCACAATACTGATGCACTTTTATGTCAAGTAAGTAGGAATCACCCAAAAGGAAAACACCTGTAAACCCCAGCCTGAGGGAGGGTGTCTCTTCCCTGTCTGCAGGGAGCTGTCCGGGTGGTAGAGGAAGACTCCCTGAGCTGTGGGGCTGGGCAAGGTCTGTGAGCTTGGGGGAGGGTAGTTCCACCATGAGCCTCCAGGGAATGTCCTGAAAATTCTGCTTAGAGGGAGCACCCAGAAGGACCACTGGCCTCAACTCATTAAAGTAATGAGGGACACGGCAGAGGGAAGAGGCTCATGTCCTTGAGCCCACAGACCCCACCAGGGGCTTGACCCATTCCTGCAGAATTTGTAAGAGACGGTTCCCACTGAGCACAGAAGTGACATCAAGGGGAGTGCGCCCAGTGAGCTCTGCCCTCAGGCACAGGAGGTGCACGCCAGGCCTCCCTGTCCATCACCAACTCCTGGAACTGCTCAAACTCATGTCCATTGAGTCCGTGATGCAATCCAACATCTCATCCTCCGTTGTTCCCTTTTCCTCCTGCCCTCAATCTTTTCCTGATTCAGGGTCTTTTCCAAGGAGTCAGTTCTTTGCATCAGGTGGCCAGAGTATTCGAGTTTCAGCTTCAGCATGAGTCTTTCCAATGAATATTCAGGACTGATTTCCTTTAGGATGGACTGCTTGGGTCTCCTTGCAGTCCTAGGGACTCGCAAGACTCTTCTGCAGCACCACATTTCAAAAGCATGAATACTTAGGCACTCAGCTTTCTTTAGAGTCCAAGCCTCACATCCATGCATGACTACTGGAAAAACCATAGCCTTGACTAGATCGACCTTTGTTGGCCAAGCAATGTCTCTGCTTTTCAATATGCTGTCTAGGTTGGTCATAACTTTCCTTCCAAGGAGTAACCATCTTTTAATTTCATAGCTGCAATCACCATCTGCAATGATTTAGGAGCCCCAAAAAATAAAGTCAGCCACTGTTTCCACTGTTTCCCCCTCTATTGGCCATGAAGTGATGGTACTGAATGCCATGATCTTAGTTTTCTGAATGTTGAGCTTTAAGCCAACTTTTTCCACTCTCCTCTTTCACTTTCATCAAGAGGCTGTTTAGTTCCTCTTCACTTTCTGCCATAAGGGTGGTATCAGTTGCATATCTGAGGTCATTGATATTTCTCCCAGCAATCTTGATTCCAGCTTGTGCTTCTTCCAACCCAGTGTTTCTCATGATGTACTCTGCATATAAGTTAAGTTATCATGGTGACAATATGCAGGCTTGACATACTCCTATTTGTATTTGGAACCAGTCTGTTGTTCCACATCCAGTTCTAACTGTTGCTTCCTGACCTGCATACGGATTTCTCAAGAGGCAAGTCAGGTGGTCTGGTATTCTCATCTCTTTCAGAATTTTCCACAGTTTATTGTGATCCACACAGTCAAGGGTGTTGGCATAGTCAATAAAACAGAAGTAGATGTTTTTCTGGAACTCTCTTGCTTTTGTGATGATCTAATGGATGTTGGCCATTTGATCTCAGGTTCCTCTGCCTTTTTAAAGTCCAGCTGGATCATCTGGAAGTTCACAGTTCATGTACAGTTGAAGCCTGGCTTGGAGAACTGTGAGCATTACTTTGCTAGCATGTGAGATGAGTGCAATTGTGCAGTAGTTTGAACATTCTTTGGCATTGCCTTTCTTTGGGATTGGAATGAAAATTGCCATTTTTTAGTCCTGTGGCCACTGGCGAGTCTTCCAAATTTTCTGTCATATTGAGTGCAGTTCTTTCACAGTATCATCTTTTAGGATTTGAAATAGCTCAACTGGAATCCCATCACCTCCACTAGCTTTGTTCATAGTGATGTTTCCTAAGGCCCACTTGACTTCACATTCCAGGATGTCTGGCTCTAGGTGAGTGATCACACCATCGTGATTATCTGGGTCGTAAGGATCTAATTTGTACAGTTTTTCTGTGTATTCTTGCCACGTCTTCTTTATATCATCTGCTTCTGTTATGCCCATACCATTTCTGTCCTTTATTGAGCCCATCTTTGCATAAATATTCCCTTGAGAGCCCTTATTTTCTTGAAGAAATCTCTAGCCTTTCCCATTGTACTGTTTTCCTCTATTTCTTTGCATTGATTGCTGTTGCTGGGGAAGGCTTTCTTATCTCTCCTTGCTATTCTCTGGAACTCTGCATCCAAATGGGAACACCTTTCCTTTTCTCCTTTGCTCTTTGCCACTCTTCTTTTCACAGCTATTTGTAGGCCTCCTCAGACAGAATTTTGCTTTCATCTTTCAGTCTCCTATGTTTTTCCCTTTTCATACTGTCTTTTTCTTCACTCATCATTAAATGTCTACCCCTAGAGCCATAGGTAAGAGCAGATCTGCATTTTGCAAACTTTTCTGGCTCTTCATGCGAGAAAAGTATACACTGTGAATCATTTCCCCCACCTTCTATCACTCAGCACAATGTTTAAAACAGTTATCAGTGTCTGCATATGCAAGGAATCACATATTCACGCCAAATGAAAAGAGTTTGTCTACTCAGATAAAATTTTGTGTATTTGAAGTTATATTGGATAATTGTTGTGTTCCCACTTTGTGGTTGTTTTTCAGTGATTTCAATGCATTTCAATTCCCTAATGACTAAGAGGGCTTCCCTGATAGCTCAGTTGGTAAAAAACAAAACAACAACAACAACAACAAAAACAAACCTACATGCAATGCAGGAGACCCAGATTCAATCTCTGGGTTTGCAAATTCCCCAGGAGAAGGAAATAGCAACCCACTCCAGTCTTCTTGCCTGGAGAATCCCACGGACAGAGGAGGAGACTGGGGGGCTACTGGCCATGGGGTCGCAGAGAGTCGGACACCACTGAGTGAGAAACACTTTCACATTCATTGTCTAATGAATCGCTGCCTGGCTTGTGACGACCCCCAAGGTTTGCCAATACGGCTATGCCTCTCAGTTTTCAGAAACTATATATATATAAAGGAAAAGTTCACTCTTTTTCTTTCTTCCTAAAATTCTAGATTTCTCCATATTTACTGGCTGTAAACATGACCTGTTTGTATCTGCAGGTGATCTTTGCTACTAGTCGTCAGATTTAGTGTGTAGAAAAACCATCCTTGTCACTTGAAAGTGACTGGATCTGAGACAACATATTTTGTCTTTTGAAGGTCAGATTGTTCACCAGCACTGAGGTGATACCTGACACATATTCTTGGGTGTCATACAGAAAGAATCCTAATTATACATCAACTTTTTATTATCTTAATCAACCAACGTGAATTTTTTTTTTAAGGGAGAATGGAGAATGCATAGAAAAATATGTCTCAGGCACAAAGGAAGAAAACTTTTATGCTGTTGACTGTAAGTATGAATGTTGTGCTGGAAAGAGTACGTGCAGGTAGAAATCTTGGTTTCAATTTTCTTCAATAACATCATACACCTGAATTCTACTCCTACTAAAAATCTGAGGTCAGGGACTGGAATGTCTCGCCTCAACAGAGTGTACCTAAACGAGACCAGATCCAGACATCCTAGACTGTGAAGTTAAGAGGACCTTAGGAAGCATTATATGAACAATGCTAGTGGAGGTGAGAGAATTGAAGCTGTGCTCTTTAATATCCTAAAAAATATTGCTGTTAAAGGGCTGCAAGCTATGTGTCAGCAACTTTGGAAAATTCTGCAGTGGCCACAGAACTGGAAAAATCAGTTTCCGTCTCAATCGCAAAGAAGGACAATGACAAAGAATATTCAAACTACCACACCATTGTGCTCATTTCTCATGTGAGCAAGGTAGTGCTCAAAATCCTACACGTTAAGATTCAGCGGTACACGATCGGACAACTTCCAGCCGTATAAGCATGACTTAGAAAAGGCAGATGAACCGGATGTAATTGTCAACATTCAATGGATCATGGAGAAAGCAAGGCAATTCTAGGAAAAAAAAAAAAAAAAACACAATTTTTTTTTTCTGCTTCATTGACTATGGTAAAGCTTTTGACTGTGTGGATCACAACAAAATGTGGAAAATTCTAAAAGGTATGGGAATACCAGATTGCCTTACCTGGCTCCAGAGAAACCTGTATGTGGATCAGTCAGCAACAGTGAGAACTGGACGTGGATCAACAGACTGGTTCCAAATTGGGAAAAGAGTACAAGATATCCTCCTGCAGCTTCTATAACTTACATGCAGAGCATATCATGCTAAACACCAGACTGGATGAATGACAAGCTGGAATCAAGATTGCTGGCAGAAATATCAACAGCATCAGATATGCAGGTGATACCAATTTAATGGAGAAAGTGAGGAGGAACGAAAGAGTCTCATGATGACGGTGAAAGAGGAGACTGAAAAAGCTGGTCTGAAACTCAACATTCAAAAACACGAAGATCATGGCATCTGGTCCCCTCACTTTATGGCAAATAGAAAGTGGAAAGAGTGGAAGCAGTGACAGGGTTTATCTTCTTGGGCTCGAATATCACTGCGGATTGTGATTGCATCCACGAAATTAAAGATAATTTGTATTTGGAAGGAAAGCTATGACAACCCAAGAAAGCTTATTAAAATGCAAAGACATCACTTTGCCCACAAAGATCCATTTACTCAACAGTATTTTTTTTTTTTTGCCTAGTTATGTATGGATTTGAGAGTTGGACCATAAAGAAGGCTGAGCACCAAGAACTTATGCTTTTGAAAGGTGGTGCTGGAGAACACTCTTGAGAGTCCCTTGGACTGCAAGGAGATCAAATCAGTCCATTCTAAAGGAAATCAGTTCTGAATATTCATTGGAAGGACTGATGCTGAAGCTGAAGTTCCAGTACATTGGCCACCTAATGTGAAGAACTGACACATTGGAAAAGACCCTGATGTTGGGAAAGTTTGAAGGCAGGAGGAGAAGGGGTTGACAGAGGATTAGATGGCCAGATGGCATCATCGACTCAAAAGACATGAATTTGAGCAAATTCTGGAAGATCGTGGAGGACTGAGGAAGTTGGTGTGATACAGTTCATAGTTTCATGGAGAGTCAGACATGACATAGTGATTAAATATCAACAAAAACAATGTTACCAAGCATGAGTGTATAATTTATATTTGGTAGGGTTCTCACAGATAATTTATAACAGGCTTATGAACTGAGGTCTTGGGGTCTATCTTGAGGTGGCACATTAGTGCCATTCACTTTTTAAAAACAATCTTATAATATCTTGGTCCATTCAAGGTGAGATGCATGAACTTGAACTCAAGGAAATCATCGTGAGTTCAACCATAAAGGCAGCTTCTATACAAAGCAATGGGTTTGCTGGCTAGCTTTGTATGTCTGAGCTCTTTATAATGGCCCTAAATAACATTATTATGTTCACATGGCTTAAGGGAAACATATTTGATTAAAATTTAAACACAGCAATATGTGATCACAATCCTTGCCTAAACTAAGTAGTCACACATTACATATGCAATAGCCACAAATTAGTAAAATTCATGCCTGAAATATTTCCCTATACTTTGATTGATAACTTCTGATATTTGAGGTTTTCTAAATTATGCCTTCATTTTTTTCTTATTCCCACTATATGGTTTCCTTTGGCTGAATCATGAATGCTTCCACTGTCTTTACTCTTCTTCATTTTTGCAATGCTTTTAGCTTGATTTTTACACAGTGAATAAACAAGGGAAAACAAAAGTGCAAGACTTCTTGGAAGGTCTCTTGGGGGCCAGCCATTGCAGCCTTCAGCTTTGTTTGAGTGACTGTGAGGTGTACCCACATCGGGCCCAGTACCAGCAGTGGCCTGATGGTGACCTGATGCCCAGAAGATAGGTTTCCTCTCAGTGTCCCGTCCCTTCATGAACGTCACAGTCAATTCAGTGATGTTGCTATGCCCACCTTGGTGAAGCCATGGTGAACCACAGGTGGTCACTGATAATCTGAGGACATGCATAGTCTGAACTAAGCTGTCCCAACGTGAGCAAGGCTGGTGGACTCAGCATGCCCTTGGGAAAATTGCATAATCTTATCAGGGCTCTGAGACTCTGAAGCTGCTTCAGCTGCCTTTTTTTTTTTCCAAGCACACTAATAATTTTCAGTGTTTCAGACACTGAGAGTGGTGTTTGCATGCTTTGGGGACACAGATGGGCATTTTTACATTCCATGTTGCTGAGTGATTGCAGGAAGGTGAGGTGGAGGCCAGGAGAGAGATAATGGACTTAGAGAGTATAGTGTGACACGCAGTAGTTCAGAGATGCTTCTTGTCCAGACACATGGGCAGGGCAGAGCGGAGGGGCAGTGCTCCAGGTGGGGAAGGAGGTCACCTCTAGGTGGTTACTGCCTACAAGTCCCAGCAGGTAAGCTGTCTTCACACCAACAGACAGGGCAGTGGGTTGTCATACCCCAGTCTGAGGGGCTTGGGAAACACAATACTTCAAGTGTTCAAAAGGTTGCCTGGCCTGGTGGAGGCACTCAGGAACAGAAGGTGATGAACACAGATCAGATCAGATCAGATCAGTTGCTCAGTCGTGTCCGACTCTTTGCGACCCCATGAATCGCAGCACGCCAGGCCTCCCTGTCCGACACCTGGGGAGTTTCTCTTTCAGTATCCTATCATTTTGCCTTTTCATACTGTTCATGAGGTTCTCAAGGCAAGAATACTGAAGTGGTTTGCCATTCCCTTCTCCAGTGGACCAAATTCTGTCAGATCTCTCCACCATGACCTGCCCATCTTGGGTTGCCCCAGGGGCATGGCTTAGTTTCATTGAGTTAGACAAGGCTGTGGTCCTAGTGTGATTAGATTGATTAGTTTTCTGTGAGTATGGTTTCAGTGTGTTTGCCCTCTGATGCCCTCTTGCAACATCTACCGTCTTACTTGGGTTTCTCTTATCTTGGGCGTGGGGTATCTCTTCACGGCTGCTCCAGCAAAGCGCAGCCATTGCTTCTTACCTTGGATGAGGGGTATCTCCTCACCACCACCCTTCCTGACCTTCAACGTGGGATAGCTCCTCTAGGCCCTCCTGCGCCCGTGCAGCCACGGCTCCTTGGACGTGGGGTTAATTTTTGTCCAGAGAAACCAATTCCATGGCTGGGGTAACAGAAATACAAAGAATTTTTGAATCTGGATTTGATAACACGTTTGTGATGTTTTAAAACACTCTCGGGGACTTCCCTGGTGGTCCAGGGGATAAGAATCTGCCTGCCAGGGCAGGAATCATAGGTTCAATCCCTAATCCGAGAAGATCCCACACGCCATGGGGCATCTAAGCTCATGCAGCACAACTACTGATCCTGCAGTCTAGAACCCTGAGCTGCAAGTACTGAACCCCACGCATCCCAGAGCTTGTGCTCAGCAACAAGAGAAGCCACGGCAATGAGAAGCCCGCACGCCACACCTAGACTGTACTCCTGACTCACCACAAGTGGAGAAAGCCCACGGGCAGCAGGGAAGACTCAGCCAGTGAAAAATAAATAAATAAATAAGCAGAAAAAGAATCTGTTGGATTTATCAGAACACACGTTGTAGAAAACATCTTAGTAAGACAGTAAGGAGTGACTGGCTAATGGTAGGAAAAGGTGGGGATGAGGAAAACTCGTGCATCCTTTCCTTGCCATGGTTAACAGTACCACTCAGTGCACGCATAGAGTGAGTGGGTCCATACTCGACGGACCGTTCTTCACGCCTGCCGTGTCACAATAATCTAACTCACCATATGTTGAGGTGGGGCTATTTGTATCTTTTCTCTCTCTCCTAGACGAGGGTCACAGTGAATTTCGAGTCGTTAGAGCGAACAACATCGCTCTCATAGCACATGTTATCAACGTGGATGGAGATGGCAAGGAGACAGAACTGGTGCAATTATTTGGTAGGTATGACATCCTGTAATTCCCATTGCCATGCTCATGTAACACGTCCACTCTTGGGACTTTCATTCAGAATATCAGGAGCTGCTGACAGTATTCAGGGTGTAAGGCCTGCATCTTTATGCTCACCGAATTAAGGACCCTGGAGGGTAATCCACCGAGAAACAGGAGGTCATAGGGTCCAGAATATCACATCGTCAGACATTTCAAAATGATTCCTATCTGTTGACATGTTAAAAATGAAGTTTTACTAGAATATTTTATTTTACACATGTCAACAAATTTCAAGCCATGTCTATAATGAGGCTGACTTTATTTCATGTTTAAAGTTTTATTTTTTTTTTCTAACTGAAGGATAACTGCCTTATCAATATGTGTTTTTTTCCTGCCAAACATCAACATGAATCAGCCATAGGTATACATATGCTTGTGTGAAAGTTGCTCAGTCGTGTCTGATTCTTTGTGACCCCATGGACTATACAGTCCATGGAATTCTTCAGGCCAGAATACTGCAGTGCGTAGCCTTTCCCTTCTCCAGGGTAACTTCCCAATCCACGGATCAAGCCCACGTCTCCCACATTGCAGGAGGGTTCTTTAGCAGCAGAGCCACAAGGGAGGCCATGGGTATACATATGTCCCCTCCCTTTTGAAACTGCCTCCCATCTCCCTCCCACTTCTTGAGGTTGATACAGAGCCCCTGTTTGAGTTCCCTGAGACATACAGCAAATTCCCATCGGCTATCTATCTTATATATGGACATGTCAGTTTGCATGTTACTCTCTCCATACATCTCATCATCTCCTCCTCTCTCCCCATGCCCATAACTCTATGACTGTTTCTCCACCGATGCCCTGCAAATCAATTCATTATCAGTACCATCTTTCTAGGTTCCAGATGTATGCAGATTCCATATGTTTGTGTTAGTATATGGTATCACTTTTCTGATGCACTGTAAGCCTTGGAACAGACACTCATAAGATAAATCTTTGTCCTTTTCCATGTTTCAAATGCATTGGTCTTATGAACACTGACATCACCCCCTCAAGGCACTGTGTGTTCCATGGAGACAACAGGGGTCTATTTCAGCAAAGGTTATGGGTAGAATGGTAGGTTCATGAAAGAGTAAATTTCCCTGTGTTATTATGTGTGATGAGGTGAATGTGTCCATGGAAGGGGACAAAGGTGTTTCCTACTAAGCTTGGTGTAGAAACAGATATGAATGGCAGGTACACATATGAGGAAGGTGAGAGAAGCAAGTAGATTCCATATTAGGATGGACTGAGCCCCAAATTCATGGAGATCCTGACAAGTCTTTGTCATCCAGCTCCTGATGCTGAGGAGTAGGGTGTCCTACTCATCAAGTTGGACTGGGCTCAATTCTTAAGACAGAAAGCACACGTCTGTGTCCTGGGAACGATTGAAAGCTCTTATATTATACAAGTTAACATCTTATCGGCATGTTCCCTTTCTTGTTCTGTAGATTCAGAAATTTCTATGGATTTCCAGGGGTCAACAATTCTTCTTTTTGCACGGTGATTTTACAGGCACAGGAGATGATGTTGGATCAGAATGCATAGAGGAGTTCTACAACACCTTGAGAGAAAAAGGGATTCCAGAAGAAAATATCCTGAACTTCATCGATAATGGTAATGGAATTATACTTTTTCCCTGCCCATACCATTCACCTGGTTTGTAAATATGAGGAAACAAACCAACTTATTCAAAATTTCTTCTTCCACAAGTAATCTCTTTTAAGAACTGTTATTTAAAAAAAAAAAAAGAAAGAAAGAAAGAACGAAACATTGGAAATGCTGGGGAATGTTAGTAATCGGTGGTTCTATTATTTCTCCCATTTTGTTTTTCCCTAGATACCTGTCCAGAGGAGTGAAAAAAAAGTTACTCTGACGCTTTTGTAAGTAAACACAGTCCATTATTAATGCTACCCCTTCCAGATGAAGCAATAAGGTCACACTGTTATTTCATATGTTTGAAATGTTTGTTCCAACAATTTAAATGTGTCACTAAAAAATTGTTTTGTTCCATAATTTCGCTGCTCTTGAGCCATATAAAATTGCAAACACCTTGGTTGATTAACACTGACTAGCTGTGGTGAGAGAGTCTTACCTTGCAGGAATATTGCAGACCAGAGTCATCAGAGAGAAACAGGAATCCCCATGAGTTGATTGAAATTATTAGTCTTCCTATCAGTCCTGACCTCGTTGTTGTCCCTACACTTTCCTCCTCCAAGAGAATCGGTCTTAAACAGAGCTCTGCTTCCATGAAGCAGGGCCTCCCTGATAGCTCAGTTGGTAAAGCATCCGCCTGCAATGCAGGAGACCCTGGTTCGATTCCCGGGTCGGGAAGATCTGCTGAAGAAGGGATAGGTTACCCACTCCTGTATTCTTGCCCTTGTGGCTCAGCTGGGGAGACCTGGGTTTGATCCCTGGGTTGGGAAGATTCCGTGGAGAAGGGAAAGGCTTCTCCAGTATTCTGGCCGGGAGAATTCCATGGACTGTCATGGTCCATGGGATTGCAATGAGTTGGATACGACTGAGCGACTTCTACGTTCACGCTTTCTGCAAGACCAGTGTTTCATCTCATATGATTCTGACAGAACCAGTAAAGGCCTTCCAACCACACTGTCTGAAACATGCATTTGCTTTATATTCCTACTCAGAAGATGTTTCAAAAAATGAGATGTTTAAACTTTCTAAACTAAGACCACTTCAGGAAGCTGATCTAAAGTATGGCCTTTACATTTTTGTTGAGAAAGAAAATTAAGAAAAAAAAAAAGCATCTGAAAGCACTAGCTTCAAGGTGAATATGATAACAAAGATCTGGTATGTATATTCAATGGAACATTGCTCAGCCATAGAAAGAAGCAAATAATTCCCCTCACAGCAACATGGATGGACCTAGATATTTGTCTCGCCGAGTGAACTAAGCCAGAAAGAGAAAGACAAATACCATAAATGTCACTTATAGTTTTCATTGCAGTTCAGTTGCTCAGTTGTGTCCAATGCTTTGTGACCCCCAAGGACTGCAGTACACCAGGTTTTACTCAAACTCATGTCCATTGAGTTGGTGATGTCATTCAACCATCTCATCCACTGTCATCCCCTTCTACTGTCTTCAATCTTTCCCAGCATCAGTGTCTTTTCTAATGAGTCAGTTCTTCACATCAGGTGGCCAAAGGATTGGAGTTTCAGCTTCAGAATCAATCCTTCCAATGAATATTCAGGATTTATTTCCTTTAGGATGGACTGGTTGGATCTCCTTGCAGTCCAAGGGACTCTCAAGAATCTTCTCCAACACCACAGTTCAAAAGGATCAATTTTTCAACTCTCAGCTTTCTTTATAGTTCAACTCTCACTTTAGTGCAGGTAAATGTCATGGCTCAGACGGTGAAGAATCTGCCAACTATGCAGGAGACCCACATTCAATCCCTGCTTAGGGGAGATCCCCTGGAGAAGGAAATGGCAACACACTCCAGTATTCTTGCCTGGAGCATCTCCATGGACAAAGGAACCTGGTGGGTTCTAGTCCATGGGGTCACGAAGAGTTGGACATGACTGGGTAACTTTCACTTTCACATAGATATCACTTCTGCTTGTAATCTAAAACACGACATGGAGGAACTTATTTACAAAACAGAAACAGGCTCACAGACATGGAGAACAGCCTTGTGGTTACCAAGTGGGAGGGCGTTGGAAAGAGAAGGATTGGGAGGTTTGCTGTTGAAAAGAGAAAGTGAAAGAAAGGTTCATTGCTCAGTCGCGTCCGACTCTCTGAGACCCCATGGAACATAGCCCTCCAGGCTCCTCTGTCTATGGGATTCTCCAGGCAAAAATAGTGGCATGGGTATCCATCCCTTCTGTAGAGGATCTCACCAACACAGGGATCGAACCTGGGTCTCCTGAATTGCAGGCAGACTCTTTACTGTCTGAGAAGTTTGGGGTTAGTAGATGCAAACTGTTATGTACAAGATGGATAGAGAACAAGGTCCAACTTCATAGCACAGGAGACTGTATGCAATACTCTGTAAAACCAAAATGGGAAAAGAATCTGAAAAAGAATAGATACTAGTTTTTATATGTATAATCACTTGGCTGTACAGCAGAAATTAATGCAATGTTGATAATCAACTATACTCTAATATTTAAAAAAAAGTAAAGAAGTTAATTCTTGAGGACTCAGAAGACAAAAGTTGCAGGATTAGAGTTCTCTGCTCCAATTACAGACCCTGAAATTCATCTTTAGATGAAACACCACCATGTACATGCGTTCTGAAATCATTACTCCTAGAGTTGATCCCCAGTGGGAAATCTTCAACCATATGTACATCCTGGGGACAATTCCCCAGGGAACCTGCCATCACAGACATGTGCAGTGTTGAGGTCCACCTGACATTGGACATTGGATGAGCTACCAGCTCCCTGTACCCTGGACAGCCTATTGCCTGAGGCTCACCCCTGTCAGCTGTCACACAGTCGACTCTACTAAAGCTCTGGTTCTGTTTTATTCTCCTACAGAAAGAACATGTCCTCATCTCCATGGAATCAAGACCAACAAGAGGAAGATGACTTTCCTGGTTCCTGATTAACATGATCCTGCTCTCTTCACACTCACACTCCCTCTCCTATCTCATTGCTCCTGGTCACTAAATTATGTCCTGGTTGGTGTTATTTGATTTCTGAGGGTTTAAATAAATTGATTTAATATCTGCCCAGCACATGCATGTCTGTGAAAAAGTCACCTCATTTAAAACACACAAATGTCCACATTAAGTATACAGGAAACAATGCCTTTCATAGGACAGGCGATCCTCAGAGACAATCCTTATGAAGACTTGGTAGACATGTCCTCAGTTGTCCAGGGAAGAGGGAGAAAATAGGCTAAAACAGCATGGGGCAGGGTTATGGATCCTCTTACAGTAGGGGCTTCCCTGCTGGCTCATATGGTAAAGAATCTGCCTGCAATACATAAGACCCAGGTTCTATCCTTGGGTCAGGAAGATCCTCTGGAGGAGGAAACGCTAACCCACTCCAATATTCTTGCCTGAAGAATGCCATGGACAGAGGAGCCTGGTTGGCTACAGTCCGTAGGATTGTGAAGAGTTGGACATGGATGAGCAACTAACATTTTCACTTTCAGTCTCCTGTATGGAAGAGAGCATTCTGATTAAGGGAAATTCTCTAAAAAGCATCTTATTCATTTCTGAGAAACGAACGTATGTTCCACTCACTAAGGCATATGCATTGAAAGCACAGGATGACATTACCATAACTGATGGGAAATGTGTAGCCTGACATCACCAGGGCTTCTGCAGTTGAGCTGAAGGACTCATATTTCTGAACAAGTGAAACAGAAGTAATCAAAGATGGGGCGGCAGCTGACACTTGAGAGCCAAATGAGGCAGCAGCAATGAATGTTTCCATGGCTTTTTTTTGGAGTCGTGGAGGTCAAGGACAATGTCTTAGTTCTTCCCTTGTATAGCAGAGTGTTATGCAGTTGGAGTTCTGACTGTGGTCCTCACAGTGTGTGGAAATGCTGGATTGGATGGGTGGATACATACAGGAGCAACTGCATATAGAGTAAGAGGGTGAACACTTTAAAGCCCCTAAAGCTAGCATAACAAAGTCACAACTGTGAAATATCACATACACATATATATGTATATATACCTATGTACACATGCACATATGTATAATTAATACAAACATATGTGCTCCTGAGTATGTTTGTAATATCAATATTAGTAAGGACATTTTTGTTTCTTCTTTCCTCTTCTTGTTATTTTTTAAACTTAATGAATTTTTTATAATTGGAGGCTAATTACTTTACAGTATTGCAGTGCTTTTTGCCATACATTGACATGACTCAGCTACGGGTATACACGTGTCCCCCTGGCCCAAATCCCCCTCCCACCTTCCTTCACATTTGATCCCTCTGGGTTGTCCCAGTGCACTGGCTTTGAGTGCTCTGTCTCATGCATTGAACTTGGACGGGTCATCTACTTCACATGCGGTAATATACATGTTTCAGTGCTACTCTCTCAAATCATCCCACCCTTGCCTTCTCCCACAGAGTCCAAAAGTCTGTTCTTTACATCTGTGTCTCTTTTGCTGTCTTTCATATAGGGTCATCATTATCATCTTTCTAAATTCCATATATATGTGTTAATATACTGTGTTGGTGTTTTTCTTTTTGATTTGCTTCAGTCTGTATAATAGGCTCCAACTTCATCAACCTCATTAGAACTGATTCAAATTTTAAGAGCTGAGAAAGATTCCATTGTGTATATGAGAGGGTAACAGGCAGGAAGGCCAGGGGTCTCCAAACGGAGGAAATAGGCCGCACGTGTCAGAAATTTTTATCTCCAGCAGTAGGAGGAAACAAACTAGCGATATTAAAAGGAGGTTTCTCTGTGAAGAAGTCTGAGTGCTGAAGAAATGATGCTTTTGAACTGTGGTGTTGGAGAAGACTCTTGAGAGTCCCTTGGACTGCAAGGAGATCCAACCAGTCCATTCTGAAGGAGATCAGCCCTGGGATTTCTTTGGAAGGAATGATGCTAAAGCTGAAACTCCAGTACTTTGGCCACCTCATGCGAAGAGTTGACTCATTGGAAAAGACTCCGATGCTGGGAGGGATTGGGGGCAGGAGGAGAAGGG
Source organism: Bubalus kerabau (assembly GCF_029407905.1). Lineage (NCBI taxonomy): Eukaryota > Metazoa > Chordata > Mammalia > Artiodactyla > Bovidae > Bubalus > Bubalus kerabau. The sequence continues at coordinate 162,738,409 of NC_073647.1, read as the reverse complement.
GATGACAGAGGATGAGATGGCTAGGTGGCATCACTGACTCAATGGAGGTGAGTCTGAGTGAACTCCGGGAGTTTGTGATGGACAGGGAGGCCTGGTGTGCTGCGATTCATGGGGTCACAAAGAGTCGGACACGACTGAGCTGATCTGATCTGATCTCTTAAAATACTGTGTTGCCATAAGGACACCTGGTTTCACCTGAAGTTAAGTATTCTCAAACCTTGAGATAACCAATGCATTTCTCTTATGGAAATGTTTCTTAAGCTGTGCTAATGTACTATGCATTTACCCCAAACTCTGTCTTCAAGTTGGTTCCGTCTCTTGGCTCAGAACCTACTTAACAAACCAGCATGTTATACTCAGATATTGTTCCCCCAATCTATGTAAACGAAACTATTTGTATGGTGATCTGCCCTTCTTTAAGATTCAGGTTAATCACTTTATGGCCCAGGATGAACCATTTGGTGCCAAGATTATCCAAAAATGCATCTTATGGGTGAGAGGCCTGATGCCATTCTGAGTTTTAAGACATTCCTTTCTTTTATTAACAGACTGCTAGTGACTATATAACATCCAGCTGAAGACTAGCAGGGGGGCACTCTTTCTGCCCCCTTCTGATGCCTATGTCAGAAGCTTTTTTTATCTCCTTTATACTTTAATAAAACTTTATTACACAAAAGTTCTGAGCGATCAAGCCTCATCTCTGGCCCCCAATTGAATTCTTCTCCTCCAGGGGCCAAGAATCCCGGCGTCTTTGCTTGATTCAACAAGAACCTTTCATCTATGTACCAAAGCTTGCCTGTCCATTCATCTGCTGATGGACATCTAGGTTGCTTCCCTGTCCTGGCTATTGTAAATAGTGCTTCGATGAACACTGGGGTACACGTGTCTCTTTCAATTCTGGTTTCCTCGGTGTGTATGCCCAGAAGTGGGATTGCTGGGTCATAAGGCAGTTCTATTTCCAGTTTTTTAAGGAATCTCCACACTGTTCTCCATAGTGGCTGTACTAGTTTGCATTCCCACCAACAGTGTAAGAGGGTTCCCTTTCCGCCACACCCTCTCCAGCATTTATTTTTTGTAGACTTTTTCATGGCAGCCATTCTGACCACCATGAGATGGCATCTCATTGTGGTTTTGATTTGCATTTCTCTGATAATGAGTGGTGTTGAGCATCTTTTTGTGTGTTTGTTAGCCATCTGCATGTCTTCTTTGCAGAAATGTCTGTTTAGTTCTTTGGCCCACATTTTGATTGAGTCGTTTATTTTTCTGGTATTGAGCTGCATGAGCTGCTATATGCTTTTTAGATTAATTCTTTGTCAGTTACTTCACTTGCTATTATTTTTTCCCATTCTGAAGGCTGTCTTTTCAGATTTCTTATAGATTCCTTCGTTGTTCAAAAGTTTTTAAGTTTAATTAGGTCCCATTTGTTTTCTTTTGCTTTTATTTCCATTATTCTTATAGGTGGGTCATAGAGGATCTTGCTGGGATTTATGTCATCGAATGTTCTACCTATGTTTTCCTCTAGGAGTTTTATAGTTTCTCTAGGAGTTTTATAGTTTCTGATCTTACATTTAGATCTTCAATCCATTTTGAGTTTATCTTTGTGAATGATGTTGTAAAGTGTTCTAGTTTCATTCCTCTACATGTGTTTAACCAGTTTTCCCAGCACCACTTGTTAACGAGGTTATCTTTTCTCTATTATATAGTTTCGCCTCCTTTGTCAAAGATAAGGTGTCCATAGGTGCATGGATTTATCTCTGAACTTTCTATTTAGTTCCATTGATCTATATTTCTGTCTTTGTTCCAGTATCACATTGTCTTGATGACTGTAGCTTTGTAGTATAGTCTGATGTCAGACAGGTTGATTCCTCCACTTCCATTCTTCTTTCTGAAGATTGCTTTGCCTAGTCAAGATTTTTTGTGTTTCCATACAAATTGTGAAATTATTTGTTCTAGTTCTCTGAAAAATACCATTGGTAGCTTGATAGGGATTGCACTGACTTTACAGACTGCTTTGCATAGTAAACTCCATTTTCACTATACTGATTCTTCTGATTCAAGAACAGGGAATATTTCTCCATGTATTTGTGTCATCTGTGATTTTTTTCATCCGTTTTTATAGTTTTCTATATATAGACTGCAGCCATGAAATTAGAAGACACTTACTCCTTGGAAGGAAAGTTATGACCAACCTAGATAGCATATTCAAAAGCAGACACATTACTTTGCCAACAAAGGTTCGTCTAGTCAAGGCTATGGTTTTTCCTGTTCATGTATGGATGTGAGAGTTGGACTGTGAAGAAGGCTGAGAGCCGAAGAATTGATGCTTTTGAGCTGTGGTGTTGGAGAAGATTCTTGAGAGTCCCTTGGACTGCAAGGAGATCCAACCAGTCCATTCTGAAGGAGATCAGCCCTGGGATTTCTTTGGAAGGAATGATGCTGAGGCTGAAACTCCAGTACTTTGGCCACCTCATGCGAAGAGTTGACTCATTAGAAAAGACTCTGATGCTGGGAGGGATTAGGGGCAGGAGGAGAAGGGGACGACAGAGGATGAGATGGCTGGATGGCATCACTGACTCGATGGACGTGAGTCTGAGTGAACTCCGGGAGTTGGGGAGGGACAGGGAGGCCTGGCGTGCTGTGATTCATGGGGTCGCAAAGAGTCGGACATGACTGAGCGACTGAACTGGACTGAACTGACTGATATATAGGTCTTTTGTCTCTTTAGGTAGATATATTCCTAAGTATTTTATTCTCTTCATTGCAATGGTGAATGGTGTTGTGTCCTTAATTTCTCTTTCTGTTTTCTAATTGCTAGTGTATAGGAATGCAAGGGATTTCTTTGTATTAATTTTATATCCTGCAAATTTACTATATTCATTAATTAGCTCTAGTAATTTTCTGGTGGTGTCTTTAGGGTTTTTAATGTAGAGGATCATGTCATCTGCAAATGGTGAGAGTTTTACTTCTTCTTTTCCAATGTGGATTCCTTTTATTTCTTTTTCTTCTCTGATTGCTGTGGCTAAAACTCCCAAAACTATGTTGAATAGTAGTGGTGAGAGTGGGCACCCTTGTCTTGTTCTGACTTTATGGGAAATGCTTTCAATTTTTCAGCATTGAGGATAGTATTTGCTATGGGTTTATCATATATAGCATTTATTATGTTGAGGTATGTTCCTTCTATGCCTGCTTTCTGGAGTTTTTTTAATCATAAATGGATGTTGAATTTTTTCAAAGGCTCTCTCTACCTCTATTGAGATATTCATATGTTCTTTAACTTTCAATTTGTTAATGTGGTTTATCACATTGATTTGAAAATATTGAAGAATCCTTGAATCCCTGGAATTAAGCCCACTTGGTCATGATGTATGATCTTTGTAATAATTTGTTGGACTCTGTTTGCTAGAATTTCTTTGAAGATTTTTGCATGTATGTTCATCAGTGATTTTGGCCTATAATTTTCTTTTTGTGGCATCTTTTTCTGATTTTGGTATTAGGGCAATGGTGGCCTCATAGAATGAGTTTGGGAGTTTACCTTCCTCTGCAATATTCTGGAATAGTTTGAGTAGGATAGCTGTTGGCTCTTCTCTAAATTTTTGTTAGAATTCACCTGTGAATCCATCTGGTCCTGGGATTTTTAGTTCGTTGGAAGATTTTTAAATAGTTTCGATTTCTGTGCTTCTGATGTGTCTGTTAAAATTTTCTGTTTCTTCCTGGTTCAGTTTTGGAAGGTTATACTTTTCTAAGAATTCACGCATTTCTTCCAAGTTGCCCATTTTACTGGCATATAATTGCTGACACTAGTCTCTTTTGAGCCTTAGCATTTCTGTGCTGTCTGTTGTGATTTCTTCAGTTTCATTTTTAATCTTGTTGATTTGATTCTGCTCCCTTTTTCTCTTGATGAGTGTGGCTAATGGTTTGTCTATTTTATTTATCTTCTCAAAGAACTACCTTTTAGTTTTGCTGATTTTTGTTATAGTTTCCTTTGTTTCTTTTTCATTTATTTCTGCTCTGATTTTTATGATTTCTTCCCTTCTACTAACTTTGGGTCTTCATTTCTTCTTTTTCTAGTTACTTTAGGTGTAAAGTTAGTTTATATATTTGATTTTTCTCTTGTTTCTTGAGGTAAGCTTGTATTGCTATAAAGCTTCCTCTTAGTACTGTTTTTACAGAATCCCATAGGTTTGGGGTTGTCGTATTTTCATTTTCATTTGTTTCTATGCATATTTTGATTTCCTTTTTGATTTCTTCCATAATTCAATGGTTATTTACACGTGTGTTGTTTAGCCTCCATATGTTTGTATTTTTAATAGTTTGTTTGTTTGTTTTTCCTGTAGTTGACATCTAATCTTACCGCACTGTGGTCAGAAAAGATGCTTGGGATGATTTCAATGTTTTTTGAATTTACCAAGGCTAGATTTATGGCCCAGGATGTGATCTATCCTGGAGAATGTGCTGTGTGCATTTGAGAAAAAGGTGAGATTCATTACTTCAAGGTGAAATGTCCTATAGATATAAATTAGGACTAACTGGTCCTTTATATCATTTGTGTTTCCTTACTAATTTTCTCTTTAATTGATCTATCCACAGGTGTGAGTGAGGTATTAAAGCCTCCCACTATTATTGCATTACTGTTAATTTCTCCTTTCATACTTGTTAGCATTTGTCTTATGTATTGTGGTGCACCTATGTTGGGTGCATATATATTTATAATTCTTACATCTTCTTCTTAGTTTGATCCTTTGATCATTATGTAGTGTCCTTCTTTGTCTCTTGTCATGGTCTTTATTTCAAAGTTTATTTTATCTGATAAGAGTATTGCTACCACTGCTTTCTTTTGGTCTCTATTTGTGTGGAATATCTTTTTCCAGACCTTCACTTTCAGTCTGTATGTGTCCCTTGTTTTGAGGTGAGTCTCTTGCAGATAGCATATATAGGGGTCTATATATGCTGTTTTTGTATCCATTCATCCAGGCTTTGTCTTTTTGTTGGGGGCATTCATCCTCTTTACATTTAAGGTAATTATTGATAAGTATGAACCCATTGCCATTTACTTTGTTGTTTTGGGTTCAATTTTATCAACCTTTTCTGTGTTTCCTTTCTAGAGAAGATCCATTAGCATTTGCTGAAGAGCTGGTTTGGTGGTGCTGAATTCTCTCAGCTTTTGCTTGTCTGTAAAGCTTTTGATTTCTCCTTCATATCTGAATGAGATCCTTGCTGTGTATAGTATTCTGGATTATAGGTTTTTCTCTTTCATCACTTTAAGAATGTCCTGCCGTTTCCTTCTGCCCTAAGAGTCTCTCTTGAAAGATCAGCTGTTATCCTTATGGGGATCTCCTTGTGTGTTATTTGTTGCTTTTCCTTTGCTGCTTTTAATATTTGCCCTTTGTGTTTGATCTTTGGTAGCTTGATTAATTTGAGAAGGCAATGGCACCCCACTCCAGTACTCTTGACTGGAAAATACCATGGACAGAGGAGCCTGGTAGGCTGCAGTCCATGGGGTCGCTAGAGTCGGACATGACTGAGCGACTTCACTTTCACTTTTCACTTTCATGCATTGGAGAAGGAAATGGCAACCCACTCCAGTGTTCTTGCCTGGAGAATCTCAGGGATGGGGGAGCCTTGTGGGCTGCCGTCTATGGGGTCGCACAGAGTCGGACACGACTGAAGCGACTTAGCAGCAGCAGCAGCAGCTTGATTAATATGTGTCTTGGGATGCTCTGCCTTGGGTTTATCCTGTATGGGACGCTCTGGGTTTCTTGAACTTGGGTGGCTATTTCCTTCCCCATTTTAGGGAAGTTTTAAACTATTATCTCCTCAAGTATTTTCTCATGCCCTCTTTTTGTCTTCTTCTTCTGGGACTCCTATGATTTGAATGTTGGGGCGTTTAACATTGTCCCAGATGTTTCTGAGACTGCCCTCATTTCTTTTAATTCTTTTTTCTTCAGAAAAACAAATTTTCACCATAAACCCAACAAATACAGATCATGGGTAAAGTATAACCAGATTTATGTTACTGGAATTAGTACTCTTGATGAAATGTACAGAGTACTTGAAAGACGTGTTACTACAGTTGACAAAGTATGAAAGAGAAAAATTCTCTTGTCCTTTATCTATTAAAGGAATTAATAACAATATTCCATAAAGATGCCGGTCAAGAAGATTTCATTGAAACTGCAGCCTATTATACCGAGTGAAGTAAGTCAGAAAGAGAAACACCAATACAGTATATTAACACATACATATGAAATTTAGAAAGATGGTAATGATTACCCTATATGCAAGAGAGCAAAAGAGACACAGATGCAAAGAATAGACTTTTAGCTATGTTGGAGAAGGTGAGTGTGGCACGATATGAGAGAAAAGCATTGAAACATGTATATGACCATATGTAAAATAGATGACCAGTACAAGTTTGATGCGTGAAGCAGGGCACTTAAAGCTGGTGCTCTGGGACAACCCAGCAGGATGCAATGGGGCACGAGGTGGGAGGGGAGTTCTGGATTATGGGCGGGGGTGGGGGGGGGCATATGTACACCAGTGGCTGATTTATGTCAAAGGATGGCAAAAACCACCACAATATTGTAATTGCTGCTGCCGCTGCTAAGTCACTTCAGTCGTGTCCGACTCTGTGCAACCCCATAGACAGCAGCTCACCATGCTCTCCTGTCCCTGGGATTCTCCAGGCAAGAGCACTGGAGTGGGTTGCCATTTCCTTCTCCAATGCATGAAAGTGGAAAGTGAAAGTGAAGTCGCTCATTGGTGTCCGACTCTTCCTGACCCCATGGACTGCAGCCCACCAGGCTCCACCGTCCATGGGATTTTCCAGGCAAGAGCACTGGAGTGGGTTGCCATTGCCTTCTCTGCAATATTGTAATTAGCTTCCAATTAAAATAAAGTAATTAAAAAAAAGTTTTAATTGAAAAACTTCCCATAAATTAAAAGAAATTTCACTAGATGGAGAAAAAGCCATCCATAAATACATGATCATATGAGTTAATATTAAAGTATTTTCCACTCAATTTGCTCCTTAATCCCCTAGATAGAATTAGGTACTTCTGACAGAATTTTATAAACTCTATACATACGCATGTTTTTCATTAATTCACAAGCATACTAACATACTGGAGAGCGGTCTTTGGTTTACACATACATGAGAATTTTTTTAATATAAATTTATTTAAATTGGATGCTAATTACTTTACAATATTGTATTGGTTTTGCCATACATCAACATGAATCCACCACGGGTGTACACGTGTTCCCCATCCTTAACCTCTCGCCCACCTCCCTCCCCATACCATCTCTCTGGGTCATTCCAGTACACCAGCCCCAAGCATCCTGTATCATGCACTGAACCTGGACTGGTGATTCATTTCACATATGATATTATACATGTTTCAATGCCATTCTCCCAAATCATCCCACCCTTGCCCTCTCCCACAGAGTCCAAAAACTGCTCTAGACATCTGTGTCTCTTTTGCTGTCTCGAATACAGGGTTATTGTTACCATCTTTCTAAATTCCTTATATATGCGTTAGTATAGTGTATTGGTGTTTTTCTTTCTGGCTTACTTCACTCTGTATAATAGGCTCCAGTTTCATCCATCTCATTAGAACTGATTCAAATGTATTCTTTTTAATGGCTGAGTAATACTCCATTGTGTATGTGTACCAGAGCTTTCTTATTCATTTGTCTGCTGATGGACATCTAGGTTGCTTCCATGTCCTGGCTATTATAAATAGTGCTGTGATGAGCATTGGGGTACACGTGTCTCTTTCAATTCTGGTTTCCTCGGTGTGTATGCCCAGCATTGGGATTGCTGGGTCGTATGGCAGTTCTATTTCCAGGTTTTTAAGGAATCTCCATGCTGTTCTCCATAGTGGGTGTACTAGTTTGCCTTCCCACCAACAGTGTAAGAGGGTTCCCTTTACCCCACATCCTGTCCAGCATTTATTGCTTGTAGACTTTTGGATCGCAGCCATTCTGACTGGCGTGAAATGGTACCTCATTGTGGTTTTGATTTGCATTTCTCTGATAATGAGTGATGTTGAGCAGCTTTTCATGTGTTTGTTAGCCATTTAAACATAAAGAGAATCATACTTCTGCTTATGTTTATTTCAAGTACTAGTATTTTTAAAGATTGTGTTGATTCACAGAGATCTAACTTACAAATGCAATTTCTTACATTTTTCACTATGAACATGTCACAGCTACTAGATGCTTGAAATTATTTCTAGTGTTTCACACTGCAAACCAAACCAGTAAATTGGTGTGTGTGTGTGTGTGTGTGTGTGTGTATGAGTTGTTTCATAATTTCTCTAAATGGAAAGCCTTATCAAAGTGACTGAAGTTCTATGGCGTTTACTGGTGGTCCAGTGGTTAGGACTCTGCCTTCGTATACACACGGGGGTGTGGGTTCAATCCCTGGTTGGGGAACTAAGATCCCACATGACTCCAGGTCAAAACACACACACACACACACACACACACAATATAAAACAGAAGCAATATTATAACAAATTTAATGAAGAATTTTAAAATGGTTCAGATAAAAAATTCTCTAAACAAATAGTGAATACACTTCTAGAATTTTGATAGGTATAACCAACCAAGGGCACCTTTTAAAACACATTTGCATGTTTTGTTCTCAAGTCCTACTGTGTCATTCTCAAAGATTCATACTTAACTCACTCTTCCAACTACCCTCACAGTGTAACTGAAAACTTCTCTATGGAAATATTTCCTCTTTCCAAAATGGGACCCTATATACACTCTAAGTTCCCATTTTAATGTGTGTGTGTGTGTGTTTTTTTTTTTTTGCATAGCATTTACATTTTATTTAGCAATATTTGTGTAGTATTTGGGCTTTCCTCATAGCTCAGTCAGTAAAGAATCTGCCTGCAATGCAGGAGATGGGCTCAATTCCTGGGGTGGGAGGATTCCTTGGAGAAGGAAATGGCAACCCACTCCAGTAATCTTGCCTGAAGAATCCGCATGGACAGAGAAGCCTGGCAGACTATACCCCATGGGGTGTAAAGTGCCAGACACTACTTAGTGATTAAAAACCACCCCCACCAGATAGAATTTGGGGCATCCCAGGTGGCACCTAGTGGTAAAGAATCCATTTGCACATGCAGGAGAATTAAGAGACACAGGTCAGATTCCTGGGTTGGGATGATCTCCTGGAGAAGGGCATGGAGACACACACCAATAATACTCTTGCCTGGAGAATCCCATGGACAGAGGAGCCTGGTAGTGTACAGCCCATGAGGTTACAGAGAGTCACACATGACTGAAGCGACTTTAGCATGCATGTAGTATTTACCTTCTTAATTTTTTTTAATTTTATTTATTTTTTAATTGAAGGGTAATTGCTTTACAGAATTTTGTTGTTTTCTGTCAAACCTCAATGTGAGTCTACCATAGGTATACACATATTCCCTCCCTTTAAACGTCCCTCCCATCTCCCTCCCCTTCCCAACCCTCTATGTTGAAACAAGCCGCTGTTTGAGTTGCTTTAATTGGAGGATAATAGTTTTACAACGTTATGTTAGTTTCCACTGTACGACAACATGAATCGGCCATATGTATACATATATCCCCTCCCTCTTGATTCACACCTCATCCCACCCCTCTAGGTCATCACAGAGCCCCGAGCCGAGCTCCCTGTGCTATAGAGCAGCTTCCCACTAGTGATCTATTTGACACATGGTTGTGTGTAAATACATCAGTGCTGCTCTCTCGATTCGTTCCACCTTCTTCTTCCCCTGCTGTGTCTGTGTGTCCATTCTCTATGTCTGCATCTCCCTTCCTGTCCTGCAAACATGTTCATCTCTACCATTCCCTACGTTTCTTTACTTTCATCCTATAACTTAGAAAGAGGCATTGATTTGGCAATTGTTTGTTAACTCTCTATATATTCCATCTCCTTTCCCATGACTGATCCCTGGATGATGACTGCTCCCAGTCTGTCTGCCTCCTGCTGAATTCTGGGAATTAGGCTCTCATTGGCACTAAATCTGAACTTACTGAATTCAGGACAAAGCATGGACAGGAGGAATCTTACAGAACACACATTCTTTATGATGCATGTGTAGGTAAAAGCTGACAGCATCTGGTACGAAACTTATTGTCTAGCCTGTTAGTGTCAGATAAAGGAGAACTCAAGAATTTCTGCAGGGCGATGAAACTTTTCCAGATCCGGTGCACACACCTTCAGAAGGAAGGCTCTGGAGTTTACTGCCGTGGATGGGGGCTTTGGGTTGCAACCTGGTTATTAGCTAACAGTCACCAGCTATTAGAGTAGGGTGGAGGGATAGAAAACATCAATTCCAATTTCATGGATGATAAACACTTTGATCTAGGACTATGTCCACAGAATGACTGAAATGCACACAAAGGAATTGCCCATCAATTAAAAAAAAAATACAGGCATGATGCAATGAAAACAAATAGCAGGAACACAGTAATATAAAGCCAAATGTGTACAGTGAGGATAAATGGTGGACATTACTCTATGGGACTTGTCTTCTCTGATAGGAGTAGTGTTGGTTGCTCAGTCATGTCTGACTCTTTGCAATCCCATGGACTGTAGCCCACCAAGCTCCTCTGTCCACGGGGTTCTCCAGGCAAAAATACTGGAGTGGATTGCCATTCCCTTCTCCAGAGGATCTTCCCGACCCAGGGATCGAACCCAGGTCTTCTGCGTTGCAGGCAGATTCTTTACCATTTGAGCTACAGGGAAAACCTGTCCTCTCTGATAGTTGCACGAAATTCTATCGTGTCTACATGTACCTGCAAACATCAAAGTTTCCACAAGGATTAGGAAGCTCATGGAGGATGCCAGTTCATTTCCTTTTCACATCTGTCTTTTAATCTCTACTTGGACAGAAATCTTTGAGAGGTTCTCAATGGCAAGCATCATCTCAAAAAGAAAAAAAAAAGAAGAAGAAAAAGAAAGAAAGCTTCAAAGAATGGATTTCTAGCAGGAAAACTTGAGATAAAATATAGATGTCACCTCCTCTATTCCTATCGAGTGTTTATCTCTCCTTTGCCTGAGTTGTGTGCACCTCTAAGTCTTTTGAAGACATTCAGTGGAAAAATGGGGATCCTTTTCTAGGGCAAATGGGGCACCCTTGGAATCTATGCTGAAATGTGCAACCTGGTGACTATTTAGAGGAGTCCCTACTCTGTGTGACCTTGCTTCTAGGCGGGGACTCCATGCAGAACAACATGCATGTGTACGTTCCGTCTTTGTACATTCCTATTTGTCTAACTGAACCTTGTTAGCTGTCTTCCCCTGTGGTCCTAGGTCTCAGGACAAACAGTCACAGAGTCAGGGTGCTAGGTGACTCCTAGAGACACCTGGGCTTGTGCCCCCCAACCTTCTAGAGCCTTCTTCCATGTCTGTCCACTGGACAGTGCTGACAAGGATCCCTTCTACTGAAGCAATATGCCCATGTGTAGGACTAATGATGCTTGGACATGATACTGGATTTTCGACCTTCACAGGTCATTTGGTCTTTCTTTTCCCCAAAAAATACCCCTGTTATACATATAGTTGCCAAAATGTGCCCATCAAGAAACAAACCCCCATGAAACACCCAGACTTATTCACTCAGAAACAAAATCCCCATGAAACACCTGGACTTATTCATTCACCAGCTCCAGTAGTGGGGACTCAGCAACACCAAAGTGTGAAGACCATGGGATTGTGGAAGTGACTCATGAGTGCATGAAGACTGCTTATAAAAAGAAGAAGAGATGATGAAGTGGGAAGGAGAATGAGTTAGGGAGCATGGGGCTGTGCCACTGGACAGAGAACATCCTATAGAAAATCTGCATGTTCCTAGAAGGACTGAGGCTTCATTCTGGGTCAGAGCAGCAGGTTAACTCAAGTGATTCAGAATTTCTCAGCCTCTCCATGATGGACACGGCTGGATAATTCCTGTGAGGTGCTGTCCTGCACATTGTAAGCTGTTAGGCATCCTGCTTCATCTCCAATGCCCACATGTAAGGGGTAATCTCCTACTCGTCCAACTGTGACACCTAGAAACATCACCATGCATGACAAGTGTCTCTCCTGGGAGGCACGTCGTGTTGAGAAGCAATATCCTGCAAGCGGTCTTACAAAGGCTTCTCAGATCTGGTCCAACCAAAGCCGGTGGTTAAGAACAGAGATACCTACATGGGGGACCAGTACCCCAGAGAACTCTAAAAGAGGACAAGTTTGGGGAAGACTTCCTGCTCAAAAGTGTGGTTTAGAAGGAGAAGCAGTGACATCTCCCGGGGTGCTGTTAAAAATTCTGGATCCAGGCTCAATACGAAACATGTTCTATCAGAACCAGCATCACCAATAACCTTCTCTGTGGGTCACTGAGCATGTTCCTATTGGGAGAGGCACCATGTAGAGAATGTCACCAGGGTCAGAGCTCAAAAAGTGTGCTTGTGAGACTTTCCAAATTGTCCAGTGGTTAAGAACCCACCTTGCAAAGCAGGAGTCAACAGCTGGCTCCTGGGGAGCCATGGAGAATCACTGGGGAATCACTGGCTGGGTAACCATGACCCCAAATGCCCGTGGCAACAAACCCCAAGCATTTCAACTACTGAGCCCTTGGAGGCCATAAGTAGAGAATCCATGCACTGCAACTAAAGACTCTTGCATTGCGTGATGGAACAGAGATCCTGAGTGCCACATCTAAGACATGACAAAGCCAAATGAATGAAAGAATACATAAATACATGAATGTTAAAAAGAGCCTTTCTTGGGAATACAAGCTATACATGCAATTATCTTCTTAAAAAATAAAATAGTGGGCTGGTGGTTTATGATCCACACTTAGATTCTAACTACACTGAAACTTTGCTCAGGAATCCTTGAGGGAACCGGGTGCTTTTGATGGTTTGGTCAAGGTGTTTTGGTGGCCAAGGTCAAAAGATTCACTGCCTTGTTAAGACAGGAGTCGTGCGATCAAAGATATAAAACTAATGATCATAGAGAAAATAGAAAAGCAAGACACATTTAAATCAGCTTGGAGAAAGAGGCTTCATAGTTACAGAAACCTGGATAAATTTGAGAAGACACCAAGAAGATATTCCCATCACACCTTAGCATTATTTTGAAGCAGTTACAAGAGTAAAGTTTGTTCAGGGCTGTTCCATGTGTATTTATTATTCTATTATCCACATTTATGAATGAGAGCTGGGATTAAAAGCCCCATGACTTTCTACAGTTACACAATGACACAACTGTCACAACCTGTTATTCTTGGAGTAACTCTGCTTAATGTCCCCTTGATTAGCAGTTATAAAGGTTTTCCTAAGACGGGATAGTCCTAGGACACATTCCCAGGGGACACATGTTGGTAAGAATCCAAAAGGAAAACCTGGGGATGTTGGAGGTGTCTAAGGAGAGACAGAAGGGTGATGGCAGGTGGATAAGATGTGTTACCTGGATCACATCCCAGCTTGAAAATATCTGTGTCGGGCCAACCCCATAGTTCCAGTGGTTAAGACTCTGTGCTTGCATTGCAGGGAGCATGGGTTGGGCAACTAAGATCCTGCAGCAGCTCCTGGCGAGAAAAAACAAACAATCCAATAATTATCTGAATCAGAGACTTAAGATAGAAAAAAGTTCAGTATGTTTTAAGACATGAAAACCTTCTATCACACAGATTTCACAGCAGAAGTTTAGAAAGGACAGCATACAAAGAAGGAGTGTGTGAACAAAAGAGAAAATATGATATTGCAACAAAAAGGAAAAGAAAAAAGTGGTAATATTGTTGGTCCATGTGAGCATGAAGGGAAGTGGGTAACTGAAGACATAAGTTGAAGACACCCTTGAGACAAGCTCTCCTCAAAGGTCTGACTTCAGTATAAAACAAGGATTCTGAATTCTGATCTGTCCCGGGAGCAGCCAGTACTGGTCAGGACTCTGGCTGTTCTCGTTCAGTTGACTCAAGAATTCTGACTTTCACAGTTGCCTCGTTTCCATACTCAGATCAAGATAAATCTGTAGGGTATCTATTTGATAAGTTACCATGAATGAACATGAAGTTAAATAAAATTAGATTTAAAAAATACAAAGAATAGGTTCCTTGTCAGTCTGATCTTGGATATAAGTGTGTGTATAGAGTTAGGAAAATTGTTTTTTCTTTAAAATTTTTTTTAAAAAAAGGACAAGAACGACTGCCCTGGTTTCTCACTTGCCTAACTGAGTCAGTGAGTAGATAATATACTACAGATTAGATGGGTAAAAAGGTGTCTGGAAAAGGAGTGATAGAATTGGACTGCAGGCATGCCTTCTTCAGACGAGGATAAGGAGCATTTGAACGGATCCGCCTCTTAGTTACAAAGAGGACAGATCCCACTGAGGGGCAGGAAGAGGTGGTGAAAGGGCTGATGTGATCGTCACCTCAGGGAAATAGGAGGTTCTCCAAAGGTCTCTTAGGAAATCATTTTACCCTGGCTAATCCACACAGTCAATCTTTACTTTTAGAAAATAAATTGCAAACTATCTCCTAAATGTTAAGGGAACAACACAGGAGTGGTGGATATGTACCTTGGACAGCGTATCCCAGCTTGATTTCAGGATACAAAGGAAAATAAATATTCCTGACCTTGAAATATCACATGTGTTTTGTGATTTCTCATTCACTCTAAAGGTCAAATGTCCAGATTCCCTCTAGCTTCCTCTAAAACAATCATCATGATAAAAATGATAAAATGACATGAAAGAGGATCCCTGCTAAGCATGATACAGAAATGACCTCTGTGTAACTTTGGTCTTAGGAGGGACAACCATTGGTTCACAACGCATCACACCAGCATAATGATCATGTAAAAAGTGGCAAGTCACAACCTCTCCTTGACAACCTCAGCCTTGACCAAAGAAAGACTATGGGAGCATCAAAATGAAGGTTCTATTTCTGAGTTTACTATTTGGTGTGGTTTGTGGCACCCAAGAAGAGGAAGCTCAGTGAAGTCTTTCAGAAGAGGTACCAGGGATGGTCTGATCTGATCTGGGAGCAGGTCTTGGGTGTGTGTGTGTGTTCCTTTTGTGGTTTCCTTATGTGGATCCATGAGCTGAGCCATCTCCCTCCAACTCAACACTGCTCCATTTATTGGCTCTATACCTGCTCGCTTTGTTCTCTGTATCATCTTTACTGTGTATTTGTTGCCTCTTACGAGTTTTTCCTGCTCTTGTAACATAGAAAGAGGATCTGTCAAACAGCTGTTGGAGTTCTTGCATTTGACATCAAAGCTCAAGCTATCTCAGAAAAGTCTTAATTCCTTTTTTCACTCTGACTTCCTTTTTACATTATGGTCAATTTTGATAACGTCTCTGATTTGCACAAGTGATGGGAAACTCATGACCGATGATGCTGGATGACATAAAAAGACAAAAGACTACAAGTTTGAAGGGGAATTTTGCTGTTAGCTTTCAGGGCAATGGAGAACCGCATACATTGCATCCAGTAACCTGGCGAAGATCAAGCCCAACGGGCCATTCAGGGTTTACTTCCAGAAACTTCAGTTTGATGATGAACAGGGCACACTAGATGTCTACTTTTATGTCAAGTAAGTAAAAATCACCCAGAAGGAAAACACATGTAAACCCCGAGCCTCAGGGAGGGTGTGTCTTCCCCATGTGCAGAGAACTCTCTAGAGGATGTTGAGACCATGATGCCCTGAGTTGTGGGGCTGAGCAGGGTCTCTGAACTGGCAGGGAGAGTTCCCGTGTGAGCCTCCAGGGAATGTCCTGGAGCCTTTGCTTAAAAGAGGGTCCCAAAAGCTCCAATGGCATCAGTTCATTACAGGAAAGAGGGTCACAGATAGAATCTCCTTATGTCAAATAAGCATATAATGTGTACTTGAGTGTTTCCTCGTGTGTGTGTGTGTGTGTCTCAGTGTTCATGTCTTTCAGGGTTTAATCCTCTTAATGACACTGTGATGGAAGAAGAGTATGGGTTTTGATAAAATTAAAAGTTTCTTTTCCTATGTTTGTGATTTTTCCCCCCTATCATATTATTTAATGAATCATTGCCAGGGTTGTGAGAACCCCCAAGGTGTGTCATGATATGGCCACAACTCATTGTTTGCATGAAGTATTTTTTAAAAACAGGTGTACTTTTATTTTCCTAAAATTCTAGGTTCTTCCATAGTTGGCTTTGAATGTGATTTACCTTGTATTTGTAGTTTATCTTTGGCACTACAGGTCTGATTTAATAGCCAAGCCCTGCTTAACTCTTGACAGTGACTTGTCCTTAGAGACCATGTGTCTTCTCTTTTCAAGGTCACATTGTTACAGGTACTAAGCTTACAGGCCACAGTTAATCTTTGAGGAGAAACAAAGAGAATCCTAATTTTATATCAAATTTTTTCAAGACTTTAATCAACCTGCTTGAATGTGTGCGTGTGTGTGTGTGTGTGTGTGTTTAAGACACAAAGGAAAATGGGAAAATAAACATGCCATGGGAATAAAGCAAGAGGATGGCACTTACCATGCTCACTGTAAGTATGAGTCTATCACTGGTCAGAGTATGCTTGGCTGGAAATCTTGGCACAACTCCCTTCAGAAATCACACAGCAGTAGAATCCTGAATTCTTCTGCTACGAACAATCAGAGGGCTAGGCAGCCTGTAGTCCCTAAGATCTCCAGTTTATTTTGTCATGAGACAAGGGTTCAAACACACGGGTTGGGGGTCTCCTCCCAGTTGTGAGTGTTACCTAATTATATAGCATGTGGAGACCTGTATTTCATATGGTTCTCACAGATAATTTACAACAGCCTTATGAACTGACATCGCAAGAGACTAAATTTTGCACATTTGTATCATTCACTTAAAAAAAAATATTAAAACATCTTAATCCATTCGAGGCTCAGTGGATGAACTTCAATCCAAATAAATCATCCTGAGTTCAATTACAAAGTCAGCTTCTCTTGAAAGCCATGGGGATCCTGGCTAACATTTATATCCCTCGATTCTTTAATAACAGCCCCCAAATATATTCCTAATAGTACATGGCCTATGTGGTACCTATTTCACCACAATTTAAGTGTATCCAATCAAGTGTATGAAAATTGGGGAATGGAAAATCTTGCCTGCTTTACTTGCTGTCATAACAAAACCATTGCATTCAGCCCACCCGCGGTGTGAGACCAAGATCAATATGGCATGTACGGTACCTGCTACACGCAAAATGCCACAATATATTCAACTGACAACAAATTAAGGCAAGGTCGTATATGTGTATCTTTTCTCTCTCTCACAGATGAGGGTAAAAATGTATTTGAAATTGTCTATCCATCCAGAAGCTTTCTGGTAACACATAACATCAACGTGGATGAGCACGGCAAGAAGACAGTAGTGATTGGAGTACTTGGTTCGTATGACATCCTCCTATTCACAAGGACAAGATCAGGTAACATTTCCATCCTCACTGTTTTCATCCATAAAATCATTGTATGGTGACAATATCCATCGCTCAGTCTACAGGGCCTAGGTCTTTTCGTTCACAGAATTAACGACTCTGGAAAGTCATCTACCAAGAAAGAGGTGCTCATAGGCATTAGAGGGGGTCAGGTCATCAGAAATTTCAAAATTTTCCCACCTGTGGTAATTTAAAGATAAGCTGACTTTCACTAAATATACTTAATTTTTTTTTTTAATTTTAATGGGAGGAAAATGAAAATGTTGCATTGGTGTCTACTTTTCTTTCTTTTTAAAACACTTCAGTTTATTTCAAGCCATGGCTATAATGAGGTTACTCACAATGGCTTCAATTGATACCAGTTTCAGAGTACACTCAAAGCCTTGGCACAGAAACTTGCATAATAAATATTCATCCTCTTCCATTTTTCAAATCATTGTTTTTATGAACATTGACATCAGCCTAAATAGCCATATAGAAGCACTGAAAGGGGTGAATACCATTGGAACAGCAGCGGGTCTACTACAGAAAATTTACTCGTGAGAACAGTGGGCTAATTTAACAACAACAACAAAAAATTATCTCCCATTATTATGCCTGATGTAGTGAACATATCTCTCTCAGGGGAGAACCCTGTTTCCTATTTATTTGGGACCAGAACGAGACAGGAGTGGCAGGTACACAAACTAGAAATTTGATAAAGAAGGAAGGAGGTTGCATACTGTGACGGATGGAGCCCAAAACCCATGGAGCTCCTGTGAGTCTTTGGGTCCTGCTGCCTATGCTGGTGGGGTTTAGCTACAGAGTTGGACGGGGAATAATTCTTAAGACAGACAGAAGACAACTGTGTCGTGGAAAATGGAACCTGCTTGAGGCTCAGTGGTAACAAGTGAAGATCTGACTTGCACACTCAACTTCTTGTTCTGCATTCAGAAATTTCTCTGGGATCTGAGATGTAAAAATTCTGTTTTCTGCATGGCACTTTTCAGTTAAACCAAATATCCAAGAGGAAGGCTTGCAGAAGTTCAAGGAGCTGACTAAAGAGAAAGCGATTGATAAGAAAAATGTCGTGAATTTCATCGAAAGTGGTAATGGAATTATACTTTTCCCTAAATGTATCATTCACCCAATCGGTAAATATATTATTAGGAAACAAATCAATTTATTTAAAACTTCTTTCTCCATAAATAATCTTTTATACAATCTCTTACTTAAAAAAAAAGAAAAAGTCCTGGAAATTCTGGGGAATGGTAGTTATCTTGTGCAATTTTTTTCTGTCCTTTTCATCTTCCCCAGATGACTAGCTTCCCTGAGGAAAGCTACGTACTTCAAAACGTTCTCAGTGTAAGTGAAAAACGTCTGTTACTACTGCTGTTCCCATTAAATAATTTCAAAGGAAACGTGGTGATATTGATTGTACCTGCCGAATTTTGTAGGTTTTTTTTGTCCCATCAGCTTACATTCTATAACTAGAGAACCTGGTTACATTAGGTTATTTCTCTTCTCCTGAGCCATATTAAATTGTAAATTTGTTGGTGGATTAATGTTGAGTATCTTTGGTGAGAGAGCCTTATCCTGCAGGAATCGTGCAGACCAAAGTCGTCAGAGAGAAGCCCGAATGGCCACAAGCTGGTAGAAACCAATTCGTCAGTCCTGACTTCATGGTTGTCCACACACATTCCTCCTCGAGGAGAACTGGATTAAATAGAGCTTGTGGTTCCTGCAACACCCGTGTTTCATCTCACATGGTTTTGATAGAACCAGTAAAGGCCTTCCAACCACACGGAAACATGCCTTTGAATTCTATTCCCCCTCAGAAGAAGACTTTCTTAAAGTGGAATCTTTAAAACTTTCTTATTTAAGCCTCAGAAAGATTTGAAAATGACACTGATCTAAACTGATGTGTGGCTTTTAAATTTCTGTAGAGAAAAAAAAAGAAAGATAAAAAGCAAAGGAAAACTTTAGCTTCCAGGTGAACATGATATGAAAGATGTGTTGCATATATTCAATAGACTGTTATTCAGTCATAAAAGAAGGAAAGTATGCCTATTGCAGAAACAAGGATGTACCTAGAGATTATCATACTAACCCCACGTCTGAGGTCAGGGGCAGCAGCCGAAACTACCAGACTGCGATGGCACAGGAACAGCCGAGAGGAGGTACCCAGCGTCCGAGGTCAGGGGTGGCGATGAGAGGAGTTACCCCGCATCCGAGGTCAGGTGGGGCGGCCGGGAGGAGATACCCCATGCCCCAAGTCCTAGGCCAGGGGCAGCGGGCGGGAGGAGCTACCCCATGCCCAAGGACAGGGGCGGCAGCCAGGAGGAGCAACCCCACGTCCAAGGAGCTGTGGAGGAGGGCCTAGAGGAGCTATCCCACGTTGAAGGTCAGAAAGGGTGGCGGTGAGGAGATACCCATCGTCCAAGGTAAGCAGCAATGGCTGCGCTCTGCTGGAGCAGCCGTGAAGAGATACTCCACGCCCAAGGTAAGAGAAACCCAAGTAAGACGGTAGGTGTTGCAAGAGGGCATCAGAGGGCAAACACACTGAAACCATACTCACAGAAAACTAGTCAATCTAATCACACTAGGACCACAGCCTTGTCTAACTCAATGAAATTAAGCCATGCCCGTGGGGCAATCCAAGACAGGCGGGTCATGGTGGAGAGATTTGACAGAATTTGGTCCACTGGAGAAGGGAATGGCAAACCACTTTGCCGGGAGCGAGCTCCGCCCATGGCAAAGGTCATGAGGAAGGAGGCTTGGCATACGCAAAGGCGGGATCAAGCCTCAGGAGTCTCCCTGGAAATTCTCGAGCATCTACCCCCAAAACCACAGTCTGCCTACTTTCTACTTTGTGATTTCACCTACACCTCTGACTTTAAGGGGGGCTGTCCCCCACTACCTCTCTCTGAAAAAAGAGTTAGCTTACAGCTCCAGTTATAATTCCTGGGTATGACAGTGTTTCAACCTACAAACTCCTTTGGAAATCCTCTAGCCTGCCTGAATATGTTTTTCCAGCCACATGTGATTGTTCAGAGCCTCCCAACTGTGAGAGGTAAGAGATGTTCTAAACTGTCTAAACACAGATTCCTTTGAGTAGTTAAAAGATTGATTAGAAATTGTATTGGTGAAGGGTTTTTCACTTCTTGGGCCAATGTTTGCTGCTAAGTCTCCATATCCCTTACCTACTGTGTCCTTGGCAGTGTATTGATTGATATAATGGGTGTATAGAAATGTAAGTAGTAGCCTCAATGTTTGTAACCTTGGACCCTTGAGTTAATTCTTTTCTTGATTGAGCCCACCTCACCTTTGCCCTATAGGAATGCAACTTTATCCAATGCTTTTTGGAGGCTGGCACCTGACTTTAGAATAATCACCTTTAGAGAAAAATAAGTTTCTTAAAATGTTAACAGGCCTCCTGGCCATAAGATGATGTAAATCACCTAAACTTTTGCATATGATAAGTTTGAAAGCCTGGCTTCGATTAGGATCAGGAACTGCTTTCCTTGCATGACTCTACCCCTTCCCCCATTATCCTCTATGCACAACTTAAGGTACAAAACTACTTTGGAAAATAAAGTACACCCTTTTGTTCACTGAAATTTGGTCTCCCCATGTCGTTCTTTCTTTCACCTTCTGGCTGAATTTTTCCTCTGAGGCAGAGAATCTCGCCAAGCCCACTAATTTTGCCTGGGCTTCTAAGATCTGACCGAGGAGGCCTTAGTGTCTCCTCTCCTTTGGAAGAATGGGGGACGCCTGGGGCCTTCGTAGGTGACGTAAATTCCCTGCTTTGGAATTTTATTCAGCCTCTTTTCTTCACTGAATTTCTTCTCTGAGATATCCTTATTTCACCACTCTTTATATCCTTAATAAACGTTTAATTAAGCAGTTGATTTCTGATCTCACCGACGCCGTCCCTGCTTCCAATTCCCTGGATCCACCAGGGCTGGACCCCAGCACCACTTCAGTATTCTTGCCTTGAGAACCCCATGAACAGTATGAAAAGGCAAAATGATAGGATACTGAAAGAGAAACTCCCCAGGTCAGTAGGTGCCCAATATGCTACTGGAGATCAGTGGAGAAATAACTCCAGAAAGAATGAAGGGATGGAGCCAAAGCAAAAACAATACCCAGGTGTGGATGTGACTGGTGATAGAAGCAAGGTCCGATGCTGTAAAGAGCAATATTGCATAGGAACCTGGAATGTCTGGTCCATGAATCAAGGCAAATTGGAAGTGGTCAAACAAGAGTTGGCAAGAGTGAATGTCGACATTCTAGGAATCAGCGAACTGAAATGGACTGGAATGGGTGAATTTAACTCAGATGACCATTATATCTACTACTGCGGGCAGGAATCCCTCAGAAGAAATGGAGTGGCCATCATGGTCAACAAAAGAATCTGAAATGCAGTACTTGGATGCAATATCAAAAATGACAGAATGATCTTTGTTCATTTCCAAGGCAAACCATTCAATATCACAGTAATCCAAGTCTATGCCCCAACCAGTAACGCTGAAGAAGCTGAAGTTGAATGGTTCTATGAAGACCTACAAGTCCTTTTAGAACTAACACCCAAAAAAGATGTCCTTTTCATTATAGGGGACTGGAATGCAAAAGTAGGAAGTCAAGAAACACCTGGAGTAACAGGCAAATTTGGCCTTGGAATACGGAATGAAGCAGGGCAAAGACTAATAGAGTTTTGCCAAGAAAATGCACTGGTCATAACAAACACCCTCTTTCAACAACACAAGAGAAGACTCTATACATGGACATCACCAGATGGTCAACACCGAAATCAGATTGATTATATTCTTTGCAGCCAAAGATGGAGAAGCTCTATACAGTCAGCAAAAACAAGACCAGGAGATGACTGTGGCTCAGACCATGAACTCCTTATTGCCAAATTCAGACTTAAATTGAAGAAAGTAGGGAAAACTACTAGACGATTCAGGTATGACCTATATCAAATCCCTTATGATTATACAGTGGAAGTGAGAAATAGATTTAAGGGCCTAGATCTGATAGATAGAGTGCCTGATGAACGATGGAATGAGGTTCGTGACATTGTACAGGAGACAGGGATCAAGACCATTCCCATGGAAAAGAAATGCAAAAAAACAAAATGGCTCTCTGGGGAGGCCTTACAAATAGCTGTGAAAAGAAGAGAAGTGAAAAGCAAAGGAGAAAAGGAAAGATATAAGCATCTGAATGCAGTGTTCCAAAGAATAGCAAGAAGAGATAAGAAAGCCTTCTTCAGTGATCAATGCAAAGAAATAGAGGAAAACAACAGAATGGGAAAGACTAGGGATCTCTTCAAGAAAATCAGAGCTAGCAAAGGAACATTTCATGCAAAGATGAGCTCGATAAAGGACAGAAATGGTATGGACCTAACAGAAGCAGAAGATATTAAGAAGAGATGGCAAGAATACACAGCAGAACTGTACAAAAAAGATCTTCACGACCCAGATAATCACGATGGTGTGATCACTCACCTAGAGCCAGACATCCTGGAATGTGAAGTCAAGTGGGCCCTAGAAAGCATCACTACGAACAAAGCTAGTGGAGGTGATGGAATTCCAGTTGAGCTATTCCAAATCCTAAAAGATGATGCTGTGAAAGTGCTGCACTCAATATGCCAGCAAATTTGGAAAACTCAGCAGTGGCCACAGGACTGGAAAAGGTCCATTTTCATTCCAATCCCAAAGAAAGGCTATAAAAGAATGCTCAAACTACCGCACAATTGCACTCATCTCACACGCTAGTAAAGTAATGCTCAAAATTCTCCAAGCCAGGCTTCAGCAATATGTGAACCGTGAACTTCCTGATGTTCAAGCTGGTTTTAGAAAAGGCAGAGGAACCACAGATCAAATTGCCAACATCCGCTGGATCATGGAAAAAGCAATAGAGTTCCAGAAAAACATCGATTTCTGCTTTATTGACTACGCCAAAGCCTTTGACTGCATGGATCAGAATAAACTGTGGACAATTCTGAAAGAGATGGGAATACCAGACTACCTGATCTGCCTCTTGAGAAATTTGTATGCAGGTCAGGAACCAACAGTTAGAACTGGACATGAAACAACAGACTGGTTCCAAATTGGAAAAGGAGTTTGTCAAGGCTGTATATTGTCACCCTGCTTATTTAACTTATATGCAGAGTACATCATGAGAAACGCTGGACTGGAAGAAGCACAAGCTGAAATCAAGATTGCCGGGAGAAATAGCAATCACCTCAGATATGCAGATGACACCACCCTTATGGCAGAAAGTGAAGAGGAACTCAAAAGCCTCTTGATGAAAGTGAAAGTGGAGAGTGAAAAAGTTGGCTTAAAGCTCAACATTCAGAAAACGAACATCATGGCATCCAGTCCCATCACTTCATGGGAAATAGATGGGAAAACAGTGGAAACAGTGTCAGACTTTATTTTTCTGGGCTCCAAAATCACTGCAGATGGTGACTGCAGCCATGAAATTAAAAGACACTTACTCCTTGGAAGGAAAGTTATGACCAACCTAGATAGCATATTCAAAAGCAGAGACATTACTTTGTCAACAAAGTTTCGTCTAGTCAAGGCTATGGTTTTTCCTGTGGTCATGTATGTATGTGAGAGTTGGACTGTGAAGAAGGCTGAGAACCGAAGAATTGATGCTTTTGAACTGTGGTGTTGGAGAAGACTCTTGAGAGTCCCTTGGACTGCAAGGAGACCCAACCAGTCCATTCTGAAGGAGATCAGCCCTGGGATTTCTTTGGAAGGAATGATGCTAAAGCTGAAACTCCAGTACTTTGGCCACCTCATGCGAAGGGTTAACTCGTTGGAAAAGACTCTGATGCTGGGAGGGATTGGGGGCAGGAGGAGAAGGGGACGGCAGAGGATGAGATGGCTGGATGGCATCACTGACTCGATGGACGTGAGTCTGGGTGAACTCCGGGAGTTTGTGATGGACAGGGAGGCCTGGAGTGCTGCGATTCATGGGGTCGCAAAGAATCGGACACGACTGAGCGACTGATCTGATCTGCAGCGAGTCAGGATGGGAAAAAGATCACATGATATTACTTGCAGGTGAAATCTAAAGTATACATTGAAGACGTTATTTACAAAACAGATTCAGAGACGTAGAGAACACACTTGTGTTCCCCAAGGAGCAGGACGTTGGGTAAGAAGAGGATTGGAAATTTGGGAGTAGCAGATGTAAGCTACTATACACAACACGGATACACTAGAAAGCCGTACTACACACCAGAGGGAACTAAACACAATATTCTGTAAAAAACTTAAATGGGAAAAGAATTTGAAAAATAGATATTAACATGCTGCTACTGCTAAGTCACTTCAGTCGTGTCCAACTCTGTGCGACCCCATAGACGGCAGCCCACCAGGCTCCCCTGTCCCTGGGATTCTCCAGGCAAGAACACTGGAGTGGGTTGCCATTTCTTTCCCCAATGCATGAAAGTGAAAAGTGAAAGGGAAGTCGCTCAGTCGTGTCCGACCCTCAGCGACCCCATGGACTGCAGCCTTCCAGGCTCCTCCATCCATGGGATTTTCCAGGCAAGAGTACTGGAGTGGGGTGCCATTGCCTTCTCCAGATATTAACACACACACACACACACACACACACACACACACATATATATATATATATATATATATATATATATATATAAATTATTCACCTTGCAGTACTATTGCACTAATACAATTCTGTTAGTCAACTATACTCGAATATAAAATAAAAATTTAAACATTGATTCTTGAAGACCCCAAAGACAAAGCCATGGAATTAGAGGAGCTTGCCCCAATCACAGATACAGGAAACCATCTTGAGGTGAACCTTTCCCATGAACTTGAATTCAGAAACCATTCCTCTTAGAATCGATCTCAAATGGGAAAGGTCACCCCAAATGTACCTCCTGGGGAAGATTCCACAAGGACCCCCACACACATCACAGAGATGTGGATTAGTGAGGTCCACAAGGATTCTGACATTGGATTAGCTACCAGCTCCTGTACCCTGGACAGCCTACTGCCTGAGTCTCATCCCTGGTGGCTGTCAAAAAGTCAACTCTACTAATTATTATTATTATTATTTTTTTATTCACCTACAGAAAGAGTCACTAAGACCAGACACATCCTTGTCTCCATGGAATCAAGACCAACAATCAGCAGATGACTTTCCTGGTTCCTGATTAACATGATCCTTCTTTCTTCACACTCACACTCCTGTTTGCGTCTCATCTCTCTTTGTCACTAATCATGTCCTGTCTGGTGGCATTTGATTTCTGAGGGTTTAAATAAAGTCTCCATTTTAAAACACACAAATACGCATGTAAAATGTACCCATCCAGAAACATATGCCTTTTAAGGGATAGGTGTTCCATCAGAGACAATTCTGAGGATGGGTAAATAGAGATGTCCTAGAGGTATTGAAGGGAGAAGGAGAAAAAAAGACTAAACCATCATGGGACAGGGGACAGAGGTATGGATCCCCTTACTGCAGTGGGAGGGGGCAATCTGTTCCAGAAAGATGTCCCTAGAAAGCATCGTATTCATCACAGGGAAAGGAGCTTGTGTTCCACTCTCTGAGCTTCATAGAGAGAAAGTGGAAGATGCCATGGGCCACAACTGAGAAAACATGCGTATTCTGACCACACCAGCACTTCTTCAATTGAGCTAAAGGACTGATATTTGGTAACATTCCCTCACTAGGACTCAAATGTGTGCAGCAGCTGAGTCTCGGTCAATGCATAGTAACAGGAGGTCAGGGCAGTGTCTTCAGGAACAAGAAATTGACAGCTCAGTCAGCAAGTTGGAATTATTCACAACATCTAAAGATGGTCTTCCATCCTCTTAGGCTTAGAAGAGCAGTGGACGCTAATATCTGGAAGGACTGGACATTCCCACCGTCATGGGCAGAGCTCTTTACAACATAGAAGATCTAGCAGACGCTCAAGATGGACAACGTATTCCAAGAATTGGGCCAAAGCTCACAGATTTAGTCAAAGAGTGTGGGAAATAGTACTACACTAAGTAATATTTAAGAGAATACATGTTTCTGTTTCTGTTTCTGCATAGACGTGGCCTCCAAATGGGCTACAGCTGGCCAAGCCAAAGCACCAGTAATGAATGCTTCTATGGCTTAGTTGGTAGGAATGGAGGTCAAGAACAGTGTTTAAGTTCTTGCACTTTTTTTAGCAGAGTGTATGTGCTTGGAGTTCTGACTCTGGTGTTCACACTACCTCTGGAAATGCTGGATTGGATGCATGGAAGAACACATAGGCAACTGAACAGAGAGCAACACAGTGAATCTCTTAAAAGGATATTGAAGGCCAAGATGTGATATAAACAGCTAAAAAATTGTGAACTATCATATATATGCAGGAGTTTCCCTGGTAGTTCAGTTGGTAAAGAGTCTGTCTGCAATGCATGAGACCCCTGTTCAATTCCTGTGTTGGGAAGATCCGCTGGAGAAGGGATAGGCTACCCACTCCATTCATTCTTTCCTTGTGGCTCTGCTGGTAAAGAACCTGCCTGAAATGCAGGAGACCTGGGTTGGGAAGAGATCTTGGACAAGGGAAAGGCTACCCACTCCGTATTGTGGCCTGGAGAATTCCATGGAGTGTATGGTCCAAGGGGTCACAAAGAGTCGGACATGACTGAGCGAATTTCACTCATATATGAACGAACACACACTTGTATGTGTTTGACTGTGCATCTTTTCATAACTATATTTATTAAAAATGTATTATCACCACATATTACACAAATAAACAACGTGTTAAAACTATGAGCAGATTTATTGAAATTAGGACTCCTGTAGAAATGGACACATTACTTTAAAGATGTGTCATGAGGATTTATCTGTCAAAGACATTGAGTAGAATGCTCCATAAAGTTGCAGTTCTAGATTTAATGCATACCCAAGAAATAAACAAGAATTATCACTAAACTTGGAGAAAGCCATCCATGGACACATGATCATATGATTCACATTAAACTATTTTCCATTCTTGAAAATTCTATGAAAGTCGCTCTTTGGTGTCTGACCATGTGCGACTCCATGACTATAGAGTCCATGGAATTCTCAGGTGAGAATATAGGAGTGGGTAGCCTTTCCTGCTCCAACGGATCTTTCCAATCCAGAGATCGAACTCATGTCACCCGCATTGTAAGCAGATTCTTTACCAGCTGAGCCGCAAAGGAAGCCCAAGAATACTGGTGTGGATGGCCTATCCCTTCTCCAGTGGATCTTCTGGACCCAGGAATCGAACAGGAGTCTCCAGCATGGCAGGCAGATTCTTTACCAACTGAGCTATCATTTGCTTTCTTATCCCCTAGACAGGATTAGGTACTTCCAACAGATTTGGTTAAATTCTGTATGCCCAGCTGCTGCTGTTGCTAAGTCGCTTCAGTTGTATTCAACTCTGTGTCAGCCCATAGATGGCAGCCCACCAGGCTCCTCCATCCCCGGGATTCTCCAGGCAAGAACGCTGGAGTGGGTTGCCATTTCCTTCTCCAATGCATGAACTTGAAAAGTGAAAGTAAAGTCACTCAGTCGTGTCCAACTCTTTGTGACCCCATGGACTGCAACCTACCAGGCTCCTCCATCCATGGGAGTTTCCAGTCAAGAGTACTGGAGTGGGTTGTCATTGCCTTCTCCGCTATATGCCCAGAGAAAACCATAATTCAAAAGGGTAAATGTACCATAATGTGCAGCAGCACTATTTGCAAAAGCCAGGACGTGCAAGGAACCTAAATTCCTGTCCACCAACACAGGAATGGATAATATGTGGTTGTTGTTAAGGTTTACTGATTCGGTTGTGTCCAACTCACTGTGACCCCATGCACAGGAGGAGCTCACCAGGCTTCTCTCTTCATGGAATTCCTCAGGCACGAATACTCGATATACAAGATGGAATACTACTCAGCCTGTTCCAGCAATGTGGATGGACCTAGACTCTGCCATACAGACTGAGATAACTCAGAAACAGGAAGGAAAATATCTCATATTAACAAAGGTATTGCATGTGGAATATACTAAAGTGGTACAGATGACAAGTTCCAGGGCAGTAAAAGAGACATACACTTAGAAAACAAATATATAGACACCAAGGCAGAGGGCATGGGGTGGGATGAATTGGGAGATGGGGAATACCACATACACATGATTGATACTACATATAAAATCGGTAACTAGCATAGGGAACTCTACTCAGTGCTCTGTGGTGACTTACATGGGAAGGAAATCCAAAAAAGAGGCTATACATATATATGCATGACAAATTCACTTTGCTGTACAGCAGAAACAACAGTGTGCAAAGCAACTGCAATCCAAATAAAAATCTTATAACAACTTGATATATATGCATTTTCATTAATTCATGAACATCTAATATACTGAAGAGTAGTCTTTTTTTTAAATATCAGTTCAGTTCAGTCACTCAGTTGTGTCCAACTCTTTGCAACCCCATGGACTGCAGCATGCCAGGCTTCCCTGTCCATCACCAACTTCCGGAGCTTGCTCAAACTCATGTCCATCGAGTTGGTGATGCCATCCAACCACCTCATCCTCTGTCATCTGTTGGGGTCCAGCCCCAGCAGGATCCAAGGGTACCCTCAGGATGGACGGCGTTGGCGAATGAATGACACGGGGAGGCCAAGCTTCAGTGAGCGAGGCCTGTAACTTTATTTTCAAAAGGAGCTTTTATACCCTGACTTGTACATAGAGGGAAATGAAACATGCAAGGTCATGTAGAGTCAGCCCAAACACTCCAGCAGTTTTGCCCTTATCGAAACCAGGATTTTTTTCTGTATGTCTTTCCATAAACAAGGGTCTTATGCTATGTACATTATTTTCTGGCCTGGAGGCCTGTTGACATTTTATGACCCTTTTTTGATAAAGGTTGATCAATAAGAAAACTTGTTTTCCCTTGAAGTGTTTTTTCTTTATATTTCTAATCTGTGTCAGCCTCAGAAAATATTAAACAGAGTTACATTCTCACAGAGCAAAGGTGTAGTGGGTCACAACAAAGAAAGAACTTACTCACTCAAAGGTCTGATGTGGTTAATACCAAGGCTACTACTTGTTTGTTTTTTTTTTTTTTTTTTTTTTTACATTTTAACTATATTAACTAATGCACTCCCAGGTGCGCAATGGATAAGGAATATGGGAACTTGGCAGCAAGCATTGGCCCAATAATGAAGCCCTTTACCAGTACTTAAAGGGCTCTATGCCCATTAGGACTTTTAGAATGTTTAGGCTTCCCGTGTCTTTTATGGTTGGGAAGTTGTGAACAATCATGTGCATTAGTTGTAAGAGTAAGGAAAAACCTGTCAAGCAAGCTAGAATGCCAACAAAGGGGTTAGAATAGAAATATTTCTTTCATGTCCAGGAGAGTTAACAACTTAGAGCACTAAGTTGATTTTGTTCAGAGAAAGGTGGTTGGGGACAGCCCCCTGCTAATATCAGAAAAGTGATTGAAAGGCATAATATAGTAGACAGTAGACAGACAGATTTTGGTTTCAGGGCAGATGCTCAAGCAGGTCCAGGGAATCCTTTGAGTCCTGATCCACCTTTGCCTGTCAGGTCTTCTCTGCATGACCTTTGTCATGCGTGGGATCTCCCGTGGTGGCTCCCAGCAGTCATCCCCTTCTCCACACATACATGAGAGTTGAAATATAAAGAGTATTATATTTCTGTTTCTTTTAAATACTAATATTTCTAAAGACTGTTGATTCATAGATATATAATTGATGAATCCAATTTCATATATTTTCTACTATGAATGGGTCATAGCTACCAGATAGTTAATTTTACTTCTAAATATTTCCACATCACCATGGTTTGCTGATGGTTTTGTATGTATCAATTGTTTCAGCATTTCTTTAAATGGAATGGCTGTTCAAAGTGAATGCACTTCTAAGGACCTCCCTGATGGTCTACTGGCTAGGACTTTGCCTTCCAATGCAGGGGATGTGACTCAATCCCTGGTTGGTGATCAAAGATTCCCACGTGCCTCACAGCCAAAAATCCAATATAGAAAACAGAAGAAGCAGTGTAACAAATTCAACGTGTGTGTGTGTGTGTGTGTGTTACTCCGTCATGTCTGACTCTTTCTGACACCATGGATGGTGGCCCACCAGGTGCCTCTGTCCATTGGATTTCCCAGGTAAGAATACTAGAGTGGTTTGCCATTCCCTTTTCCATGGGCTCTCCCCGACCCGGGGTTCAAACCCATGTCTTCTGCATTGCAGGCAGAGACTTATAGTCAGAGCCACAGATAAGCCCATCAGGCAAGATCGGGCATGTTCAGGGTCATAGAATTCTATGGTCATAGAATTTTGACAGATTCAAACCGCCAAGGGGCCTTTTCTAATCAGATTTGTATAGTTCTCAAGTCATAGTTTCTTCTTACAGATTCACACAGAACTCACTCTTTCAAATACCTCAGAGCATCTACTCACACTGAACGTTGATCTGTCCTTTACACTCGAAACCTGTCTATGGAAACATTCCCTCTTTCCAAAACAAGACTCGAAATACACTCTGGGTTCTCACTTTTCTTTATTCTTTACCCTACAGCTATTAAAAAGGATATAATTTGGCAATTATCTGTTAGCTTGTGTTAATATTTTTCTGTTTCATTTAACAGGGAGACAGTTCACTGGACAATGTATTGAGTCTGTCTGTTTCCTGCTGAATTCTGAGGTTTTGGTTCTCGTAGGCACTAAATTTGTATTTTGTGAATCAGGACAAAGTGTGGACAGGGGAGAATGTTATGACAGGAGGAATGATACAGAACACACATTCTTTATGACGGACGCATAGGTAAAAGTTTACAGCACATGGTACGGAGTTTATTTCTGGTCTGCTACTGTCCCATGAAAGAGAAATCAAGACATTCTCCAGAGAAAAGAATTTTTTCTCTCACTCGGTGCACACATCCTCAGAGGGGGCAGGTCTGGGGTTTCCTGTTATCGATGCTGCCTCTTGTTTCCAAGCGAACATTAGACAACACTCACCCATTGTTACAGTGGGGTGGAGGGGGTGGAAAACTCCAATTCCTATATAATTGATATTAATAATAACACAGGTTGATCAAGGACGAAGTCAAGAGGTTTCCTGACTGAGATATCCAGGAAGGAATGAAGTGTCCATCATTGAGAAAAACTAACACATATGATGAAAAGAAAACAGACACTGATTGCCAAAGACCAATATGGGAACATACAAACCACAGTAAACAGCACTGAGACACAACAGGACCTTTCTCTATGGGACCTGCCCTCTGCGTTATCTGTAGGAAGTTTGCTCCCATTCACATCAACCTGCAACAATGTTAAAAGCTTCCACAAGTATTAGGAAACACATGGACATGTCACTTTTTTTTTTCTTTTTCTTTTCTATCTCTCTGTTCCTCCCCAGAGGTTCTCTGTGGAAAATAGGAACTCAAAGGAAGCTCCGAGTGGTGACGATTTTTAGCAGGATCACTTGAGACAAAGTCTAGATATTACCTCCTCCACTCACAGTGAGTGTTGATCTGTCCTTTATAGGGGCTCTGTGCACCTCAAAGTGTCTCCCTGACATTTAGTAACAAATGATCCGTCTTCTCCTGAGTCAGACTGATGGGGCAGCCTTGGAAGCTAAGCTGAAATCTACAGCCTGGGTTGACCATTGAAAGGGGCCCCTCCTCTGTGTTACCCTGCTTCTAGGTGGGGACTCCCTAGAGACCAACATGTCTCTAGGGACATGTCTACCTTCCATCTTTGTATATTCCGGTTTGTCTAACTGAACCCTGATGGCTGTCTTTCCCTGAGGTCACAGGTCTAAGGGACAGTCACAGAGTTGGGGTGTGGGGTGACTTCTAAACTCACTTGGGGCCAGTGTACTCCGACCTTCTAGACCCATCTTCCTTGTCCAATAGATGGTGTTGACCAGATCCACTTGTGCTGAAGCTATGCACCCATGCGTGTCACTGAATGACCCTTGGCTCTGTACTCAAGATCCTTCATAGGCCCAGCTGGTAATAAAATGCTAACACACTTCTTCGGGCATGAGGTTCAGGAGCATCGATCAGACCTGCCTCCTAGTTATAAGAAGGACAGACCCCACTGAAGGGCAAGAGGAAGTGATAAAGACTTTGTTTTGATCTGGTTGTCACCTCAGAGGAATAGGATGTTTTTACAACAGCATGTACTGTTGTTAATACCCTAAATTTGCCATGATAAATCTAATTGACAATAAATTAAGGTGGGGTTTTGTACCTGCATATTCTCTCTCTTACACAGATGCAGGTAAAAATGAAGTTAGAGATTTTTTTGCATTGGAAAACGTTCTGATAACACATTAGATTAATGTGGATCCACAAGGCAAGAAGGCAGTAGCGGCTGGACTACCTGGGATGTATGACATTCTCCTGTTCACATCGACACGGTCATGTAACATTTCCATTGTTAGAATTCATTCAGAAAATCAGTATGAGGTGATGATGTCCATTAATAAGTGAACAAAGCCTAAGTCTTTCTGTCCACTGAGGTAAGGCCCCTGGAATGTAATCTACCAAGAAAGAGGAGCTCGTATGGGTGGGAAGGATCAGATTGTCAGATAGTTCTAAATAATTCCCATTCTGTTGACATTAAAGAATAACGTATGGGGTTTTACTAGAAATAGTTGCCTGAGCTGCTGCTTCTTCTTCTTTTTTTTTTTTTAACATTTCAACTAAATACAAGTGACTGCTCTAATGAGTTCAATCTCCATTTCTTGATTTTATACTGGTTTTCCAATGCACTCTAAACCCTGGAACAGAAATGTTTATAATAAATTTTCATCCTGTTCAACTTTTCAAATGCACTGTTCTTATGAATACTGACCTCACCTCAAATACCCACATGGAAGTACCGAGAAGTGTGTGTACCATTGCAACAACATGTGTCTATTTCAGAAAACGCACTGGGTACAGCAGTGGGTTAATGAAAGCCTAAATTGTCTCTCATTATTAAGTGTGACATGGGGAGTGTCTGTCTCTCAGGAAAGAACCATGTTTCCTATTTATTTGGGTCAGAAGAAGGCATGAGTGGCAGGTACATGTTCTAGGAAGTTGGTCAAGGAGCATATCAGTTCCCCACTGTGATGGATGGAGCCCCAAATTCATGGAGCTGCTACGAGACTTTGTGGTCATGCTGGAAATCCGGCCAGGGGTCTAGTTATATAGTCAGACAGGGATGAATTCTTAGGACAAACAGCAGACATCTGTGTCATGGGAAATGGTAACTGTGGTTCCATTTACACCAAGTGAAGATGTGACATGCACACTCAACTTCTTGTTCTACATTCAGAAATTTCTCTGTGTTCTGAGAGGCAAAATTCTACTTTCTGCCTGCTGTTTTTTCACTTAAGGGAAATGATATTGAGGAGGAAGATGTGAAGAAGTTCAAGGAGCTGGTAAGAGAGAAAGGGATTAAAAACAAATTATTCTCATTATTACATAGAAAGAGAAATTAAGGAAACAATTCCATTCATCATTGCAACGGAAAGAATTAAATACTTATGAATATATCTATCTAAAGAAACTAAAGACCTATATATAGAAAACTATAAAACACTGATGAAAGAAATCAAAGAGGACACTAATAGATGGAGAAATATACCATGTTCATGGATCGGAAGAATCAATATAGTGAAAATGAGTATACTACCAAAAGCAATCTATAGATTCAATGCAATCCCTATCAAGCTACCAATGGGATTTTTCACAGAGCTAGAACAAATAATCTCACAATATGTATGGAAATACAAAAAACCTCGCATAGCCAAAGCTATCTTGAGAAAGAAGAAGGGAACTGGAGGAATCAACCTGCCTGACTTCAGGCTCTACTACAAAGCCACAGTCATCAAGACAGTATGGTACTGGCACAAAGACAGAAATATAGATCAATGGAACAAAATAGAAAGCCCAGAGATAAATCCACGCACATATGGACACCTTATCTTTGACAAAGGAGGCAAGAATATACAATGGATTAAAGACAATCTCTTTAACAAGTGGTGCTAGGAAAACTGGTCAACCACTTGTAAAAGAATGAAACTAGAACACTTTCTAACACCATACACAAAAATAAACTCAAAATGGATTAAAGATCTAAACATAAGACCAGAAACTATAAAAATCTTAGAGGAGAACATAGGCAAAACACTCTCTAACATACATCACAGCAGGATCCTCTATGACCCACCTCCTAGAATACTGGAAATAAAAGCAAAAATAAACAAATGGGATCTAATTAAAATTAAAAGCTTCTGCACAACAAAAGAAACTATAAGCAAGGTGAAAAGACAGCCTTCAGAATGGGAGAAAATAATAGCAAATGAAGCAACTGACAAACAACTAATCTCAAAAATACACAAGCAACTCCTACAGCTCCATTCCAGAAAAATAAACGACCCAATCAAAAAATGGGCCAAAGAACTAAATAGACATTTCTCCAAAGAAGACATACAGATGGCTAACAAACACATGAAAAGATGCTCCACATCACTCATTATCAGAGAAATGCAAATCAAAACCACTATGAGGTACCATTTCACGCCAGTCAGAATGGCTGTGATCCAAAAGTCTACAAGCAATAAATGCTAGAGAGGGTGTGGAGAAAAGGGAACCCTCTTACACTGTTGGTGGGAATGCAAACCAGTACAGCCACTATGGAGAACAGTGTGGAGATTCCTTAAAAAAACTGGAAGTAGAACTGCCTTATGACCCAGCAATCCCACTGCTGGGCATACACACTGAGGAAACCAGAAGGGAAAGAGACACATGTATCCCAATGTTCATCGCAGCACTGTTTATAATAGCAGGACATGGAAGCAACCTAGATGTCCATCAGCAGATGAATGGGTAAGAAAGCAGTGGTACATATACACAATGGAGTATTACTCAGCCATTAAAAAGAATACCTTTGAATCAGTTCTAATGAGGTGGATGGAACTGAAGCCTATCATACAGAGTGAAGTAAGCCAGAAAGAAAAATACCAATACAGTATACTAATGCATATATATGGAATTTAGAAAGATGGTAACGACAACCCTGTATGCAAGACAGCAAAAGAGACACAGATGTATAGAACAGTCTTTTGAACTCTGTGGGAGAGGGAGAGGGGGATGATTTGGGAGAAAGGCATTAAAACATGTATAATATAAGAAATGAATTGCCAGTCCATGTTCAATGCAGGATACAGGAAGCTTGGGGCTGGTGCACTGGGATGACCCAGAGGGATGGTATGGGGAGGGAGGTGGGACGGGGGTTCAGGATGGGGAATATGTGTACACCCATGGCGGATGCATGTTAATGTATGGCAAAATCAATACAATATTGTAAAGTAAAAAAAAAAAAATTCTTTTAAAGAACAAATTATTATGCATATCAACAAAAAGTGCTAATGGAATTATACTTTTTCCTTAATATATCATTCACCTGGTAAGTAAATACTCTAGTAGGAAACAAATCAATTTAAAATTTATTTAAAATTTCTTTCTTCATAAATAATCTTTTCTATAATACCTTACTGAAAACAAAATTGTAAAAATATTGGGGAATGGTAGTAATCTGTGGATCTTTTATTCCTTCCTACAGATAACTATCCTCCAAGTAGAAAGACAAAGCCTTCAAAACAACCAAAGTGTAAGTGAAAATGGTCTGTTATTAGAGCTGTTCCATCCAATAAATCAATAAGGACATACTGTGATTTCATACATGCTAAATTTTGCAGGTAACAGTTTTTAGTCCCAGTAACTTACATTCTATCTCTAGAGAACTTTGTTATGTTGGATACTTTCTCTTCTCTTGCTGCTGCTGCTAAGTCGCTTCAGTCGTGTCTGACTCTGTGCGACCCCATACAGGGCAGCCCACCAGGCTCCCCTGTCCCTGGGATTCTCCAGGCAAGAACACTGGAGTGGGTTGCCATTTCCTTCTCCAATGCATGAAAGTGAAAAGTGAAAGTGAAGTCGCTCAGTCGTGTCCGCCTCTTCTCTTGAGCCATATTAAATTGCAAATTTGTTGCTTGATTCATGCTGAGCAGCTTTGGTGCAAAAGCCTTATCCTGCAAGAACCTTACAGACCAGAGTCATCAGAGAGAAGTAGGAATGGCCACAGTAGTTGCTGGAAAATTATTAGTGCTTCCATCAGTCTTGACCTCATGGTTGTCCACACACACTCCTCCTCCAGGAGGACAGAGAGTAAAGAGAGTTCACTTTTTTTTTTGTATTTTTTTGTATTATTATGTCAGAACATAATACTGACAGGTCCATGAATGGATTAACAACCACACTGAAACACTTGTTTGGTTTCTATTCCTCCCTCAGGTGACTTGTTAAGCAGGACTTTTAAACTTTCTAAAATACGATAGCCTCAGAAAATGATATAGATCTAGACTAAAAGTGTTTTTGTTTTTTTTTTCCTGTTGGGAAGAAATGGAGTAGACAAAAGCCAACAGTAACACTGGCTGTCAGGTGAATATAATTCTTGAAGCCAGTAAATACAAAAAGAGTTGAATTAGGAGACCTTTAAGCCATATGTAGATGAACCCACTCCTGTGAATGTGCACTTGTAGACGATCCCACCGTGTCGTACTGAGCAAAATTTCACAGGGACCCCCACCTACAACACAATCCTTCTCTCTTCACACTCACACTCCCTCTCCCATCTCATCTTTCCTGGTCAGTTAATCATCTCCTGGTTGGTGGTATTTGATTTCTGAGTGTTTAAATAAACTGGTTCAATATACACCCGAGTTGTGTGTGTCTGAACCGAAAGTCTGTGTTTTAATACACACAAATATGCACATTACATTTAATTATCCAGAAGCATAGACATGTTAACATGTCTTTAATAGGACAGGTATTCCATCAGAGACAATTCAGAGGCCGAGGAGATAGAGACGCCCTAAGGTATCCAGGGGAGAAGGGGATAAAGGATTAAAGCATTGTGAATGAGAGCATAGGGGACAGGACCCTCTTACTGCAGTGGGAGGGTCAGTCTGGTCAAGAAAACATCCCTAGAAACAATCGTATTCACTGAAGAAAAGGAACCTGGGTTGGACTCACCGAGCTTCATAGAAAGAGATGCCATGTGCTGTAATTGAGGGTAAATGTCTATTCTGAGAACACCACTGCTACTGATTGAGATGAAAGACTGGCATTTCCTGTTGACTAGGTCACTAGTATGGAGAAGGCAATGGCACCCCACTCCAGTACTCCTGCCTGGAAAATCCCATGGATGGAGGAGCCTGGAAGGCTGCAGTCCATGGGGTCGCTGAAGGTCGGACACGACTGAGCGACTTCCCTTTCACTTTTCACTCTCATACATTGGAGAAGGAAAGGGCAACCCGCTCCAGTGTTCTTGCCTGGAGAATCCCAGGGACAGGGGAGCCTGGTGGGCTGCCGTCTATGGGGTCGCGCAGAGTCGGACACGACTGAAGTGACTTAGCAGCAGCAGCAGATCACTAGTAATGAGCGATAGGGCTTCCCACGTGGTGCCAGTCATAAAAGAGCCCACCTGCCAACCCAGGAAACATAAGAGAGGCAGGTTCAACCCCTGGGTCGGGAAGATCCCCTGGGGGAGGGCACGGCAACCCACTCCAGTATTCTTGCCTGGAGAACCCCTCGGACAGAGGAGCCTGGCGGGCTATATACTCCATGAGGTCGCAAAGAGTCACACGTGACTGAAGTGAATCGGCACAGACACAAGCAATCAGAGATAGGTCAGTAGCTGAGACTGGATCGATTCATAGCAACAGGCAGTGCAGAGTTTTCAGGAACAAGATGACAGAGTTCAGTTAGGAACTGGCAACTGCAACCACAGTTCACAGGACCTAAAGAGGATTTTCCAGCCTCTCATGCATCAAAGAGCAGCGGACACTAATATTGGCAACAACTAGCCATGCCCGCAGTCATAGACGGAGCACACAGATCAGCTCCCCAGGATACGCGAGGTGTTTACAGACTACAGGGTCTAGCAAATGCACTCCTGGTTCCTACCCTGCCTCATTTTTTACCCTACAACTTAGAAGCAGGATATATTAAGCAACTACAGGTTGCTTTCTTTGCATCTTTGTCTGCTCTCTGGAAAAGGGGTCCCCAACTACCAGTCCAGTGCCGTGTTAGGCACTGGGCCAAACTGCAGGTGAGTGGCAGGCAAGTGAATGAAGCTTCATCTGTATTTACAGCCACTCCCAATTGCTTCCCTGGGCTTCCCAGGTGGTGCTGGAGGTAAAGATTCCGTCTGCCAATTCAGGAGATATAAGAGACCTGATTTCGACTTCTGGGTCTGCAATATTCCCTGGAAATGGGAAAGGCTACCCAGTCCAGTATTCGTGCCTGGGAAATCCCATGGACAGAGGACGCTGGTGGGCTACAGTCCGTGGGGTCACAAAGAGTCGGACAGGACTGAGGGACTAACGCTTTCACTTGTTGTTGTTGTTTCCACATATAAAAGGTTACTTTATAAAATAAAGAAAGCACGGAGTCTTCCTACAGAAAACTGAGACTTGTCCCTCCTGAGTGTACACAACTGGATAAGGGCTGGCCTGGGAATCACTGCTCTGCATCTTGGATTTGGTTTCCAACCTGGCATTAGCTTGTTGTTGTTCAGATGCTAAGTCGTGTCTGACTCTTCACCGCCCCATGAACTGTAGCACACCAGCCTTCCCTGCCCTTCAACATCTATCCTGGAGTTTGCTCAAACTCATGCCCATCGAGTCAGTGATGCCATCCAACCATCTCATCCTCTGTCATCCCCTTCTCCTTCTGAGCTCAATATTTTCCAGCATCAGTGTCTTCCAAAGAGTCAGCTCTACACATCAGGTGGCCAAAGTATTGGAGCTTCAACTTCAGTCCTTCCAAAGAATATGGTGGATTGATTTCCTTTATGATTGACTGATTTGATCTGGCATTAGCTGCTGCTGCTGCTGGTGCTAAGTCACTTCAGTCGGGTCTGACTCTGTGCGACCTCATAGCAGCCCACCAGGCTCTCCCATCCCTGGGATTCTCCAGGCAAGAACACTGGAGTGGGTTGCCATTTCCTTCTCCAATGCATGAAAGTGAAAACTGAAAGTGAAGTCACTCAGTCATGTCCGACTCTTAGCGACCCAATAGACTGCAGCCCACCAGGCTCCTCCATCCACGGGATTTTCCAGGCAAGAGTATTGGGGTAGGGTGCCATGGCCTTCTCTGGAATTAGCTAACACTCACCAACTACTAGAGTAGGGTGGAGCAGTGGAAAATCCGATTTGCTTTATTGACAAAAAACATGATGATCCAGGATGATGTCCAGAGGCTGACCGACTAAAGAACCAAGAACCCACACAGCAATTAACGCACACACAGCTTGAACTGAAAACAAAGAACAAAGAGACACCAACTGATAAATATGGGAACCAGGATAGGGACATAAAACCAAAGGTAAACAGTGGCAAGCCAGGATTGGACCCTTGTATGGGGAAGCTGCAGTCTGTGACATTTGGAGGAAATTTTGCCCTGTCCACATGTCCGTGCAGCCTAAAAGTTTCCACAAGTATTATCAGGGTCATTGAGTATGCCAGGTTTTGTTTGTTTGTTTGTTTGTTTTAACATTGACCTCACCTTGACTATCTTTCCTTTCTTCAGGGATTTGAGGTACAACCAGTCCCAGAGTGGGAGATCCTGGTTGATGCCTGTTTCCTTCTAAGCACACCCAAGGCAGTACACCCTGGCCTCAAGAACAAAACTTCCTGGGACACACACTGCCTCATTCATTAAACAGCTGTGGGCACTGGGGACAGAGTCACTATCCAAATCCAAAGACCATGACATGGCAGAATGTACTCATCACTGAATGAGGACTGCTTGTAAGAAGAAAAATAAAAGATGATGGGGTCAAGGACAAAGGAATTAGGGGATTTGGAATCTATGATACTAGACAGAAAACCATATCCTGTAGAAATCTGCAGGTTCCTAAAAGGAATATGGCAGAAAGTGAAGAAGAACTAAAGAGCCGCTTAATGAAAGTGAAGGAGGAGAGTGAAAAAGTTGGCTTAAAGCTCAACATTCAGAAAACTAATATCCTGGCATCCGGTCCCTTCACTTCATGGTGAACAGATGGGGAAACAGTGGAAACAGTGGCTGACTTTATTTTCGGGGCTTCAAAATCACTGCAGATGGTGATTGCAGCCATGCAATTAAAAGACGCTTACTGCTTGGAAGGAAAGTTATGACCAACCTAGACAGCATATTAAAAAGCAGAGACATTACTTTGCCAACAAAGGTCCATCCTTCAAGGCTATGATTTTTTCCAGCGGTCATGTATGGATGTGAGAGTTGGACTATAAAGAAAGCTGAGTGCAGAAGAATTGATGCTTTTGAACTGTGGTGTTGGAGAATACTCTTGAGAGTCCCTTGGACTGCAAGGAGATCCAACCAGTCCATCCTAAAGGAAATCAGTCCTGAATATTCATTGAAAGCATTGAAGCTGAAACTCCAATCCTTTGGCCACCTGATGTGAAGAACTGACTTGTTTGAAAAGAGCCTGATGTTGGGAAAGATTGAGGGCAGGAGGATAAGGGGACGACAGAGGATGAGACGGTCGGATGGCATCACCGACTTGATGGACATGAGTTTGAGTAAACACTGGGAGTTGGTGATGGACAGGGAGGCCTGGGATGCTGCAATTCATGGGGTGGCAAAGTCGGACATGACTGAGCAGCTGAACTGCACATGAACTGAAAAAATACCAACTAGTGAATTGTGTCAGAAAACTGAAAAGTGGGTTCCCAGAACCAGGTGGAAGACAGATGAGAAGCAGCAGGAATAAGGATAACCAAGGAGCCCCAGGATAGTTTTGAACTTGATAGTTATGCTCACCATGCTGACTAGGGAAAAAATTTTCACAGCTCTACTCATACAAAGCTTATCAAGTGTAGGCCTGAAATAGGTGAACCTTTGTTGTATCTCAACTAAATTAGTTTTAAAAATTCATTTCACTTTAGCTATAGAGTTCAATTCAGTTGCAGAGCTTCAGACCATTTCTATATTTTTATATATCTAATCACTATCCACCATTTTCTTCTTATTATTATTAACATGACCATCATAGGGCTGCAATTGTCCTGAGAGCAAACTGTCCCCGTGAGTATAATTTAGAGAGCGGTTGTCCATGGTTTCTTTCCTCTAGGTTCCCTGAGGTGTGGATAGTTTAGGAGGAAGGTGGAAGGAACCTGGAGCTACAGGTAAGGTCAAAACCTTACCCAGTGTAGGGAGACTAGGTCACACCTCAAAGGCAAAATAAAACTGTAGAGATGAACTTGGGAGGGATCCTTGAGTAGGGTAGGAGAAAAGAATTTGATCTTATCGAAGATATTTCATGACATTTAAATATAACAATAAAAAAATAAAGAAGCTGTAGTGTACATACATGCACACACAGAATGGAATACTACACAACCATTAAAATTATAAAATTTTGCCATTTGCAGCAACTTGGATGGATTTCGAGGGTATTAGGCTAAGTGAAATAAGTTAGGCAGAGAAAGACAAATACTGTATACCACTCATGTGTAAAATCTAAAAAATAAAACAAACTAATACAGCAAAAAAAGGAGCAACTCACAGATACAGAGAACAAATCGTGATTAGTACTGTGGAGAGGAAATGAATAGAGTTAAGGTAACAACAGGAGGGGAGTAAGAGCTACAAACTACTATGTATAAAATAATGTACAAAGATATATTGTACATCATAGGGAATAAAGCCAATATTCTTATAACTATAAATGTTGTATATAGAAATGATGAATCACTATATGGTACACC
The DNA here is from genome assembly GCF_029407905.1 of Bubalus kerabau. NCBI lineage: Eukaryota > Metazoa > Chordata > Mammalia > Artiodactyla > Bovidae > Bubalus > Bubalus kerabau. The sequence continues at coordinate 162,696,148 of NC_073647.1, read as the reverse complement.
TCTAACTTTTACAATATTTCACATCAACTACACTTTGATTTCAAAACAAAGAATATATAGACTCCTCTGAGGAATGCCCTGATAAACGATTCCTGGCAGAGACACCATATATTAATCTCCTTAAACTGGACAAGAGTACCATTTTTACTTTTAGAAAAGAATCTTAAACAGACCTCTTCAGTGTTAAAGGCGTAATACGGGAGTCGTGCCTATGTGTCTTGGACTGTCTGACCCCTTTTGGAAACTGAGGATATAAAAGAATATAAATCAACTGCCCTTGAAATACCTCACATGTCCTGTGATTTCTCGTTGAATCTGAAGGCAAATGTCCAGATCAAATTAAGCTTCCCTTAAAATTAATCTCTTTATAAATGCCTCAGATTGCTAAAAAGTATCACCTGCCAACCAGGATATCAGAAGACTATGTCTATGTAACCAAGGTCTTGTGATTAAGCTCTGTTTGATCATTACGTATCCTGCCAGGAAACCCATCCTATAAGAGGTGGAACCAATTCACAACCTCTCAAACACCTGGCACACCCTCAGCTTCTCTAGAAGAAGCTCCTCAAAAGTCAGCAGGATGAAGGCTATGTTCCTGACTCTTCTCCTTGGTCTGGTGTGTGCGGCGCAGGAAACTCCAGCTGAGACAGAAGCCTCAGAGGTACCCACATTCAGCTCATCTGGGAGAAGGCCTTGTCTCCTTGAGTGCCTGTGTGTATGAGATGCTTTTGTTTTTTAATTTCTTTATTTTACTGAAGGATAATTGCTTTACAGAATTTTGCTGTTTTCTGTCAAACCTCAACATGAATCAGCCATAGGTATACATATATTCCCTCCCTTTTGAAACTCCCTCCCACCTGCTTCCCCATCCCACCCCTCTAGGTTGATACAGAGCCTCTGTTTGAGTTTCCTGAAACATACAGGGAATTCCCATTAGCTATCTGTTTTACATATGGTAATGTAAGTTTCCATGTTACTCTTTCCATACATCTCACCATCTCCTCCCCTCTCCCCATGTCCATAAGTCTGTTTTCTATGTCTGTTTCTCCCTTGTTTCCCTGAAAATAAATTCTTCAGTACCATTTTTCTAGATACCATATACATGCGTTAGAATACGGTATTTATCTTTCTCTTTCTGACTCACTTCCCTCTGTATAATAGGTCACAGGTTCATCCAACTCATTACAACTGACTCAGATGTGTTCCTTTTTGTGGCTGAGTAATATTCCATCATGTATATGTACCACGATTTCTGTATCTGTTCATCTATCAATGGACATCTAGGTTGCTTCTATGTTCTAGCTATTGTAAATAGTGTTGCAATGAATAACTGGATACGTGTCTTTCAATTTTGGTTTCCTCTGAGTATATGCCTAGGAGTGAGATTGCCTGCTCGTATGGCGGTTTTATTCCTAGTTTTTATTTTTTTTTCCTTTTTTTTAAATTAAAATTTATTTATTTTAATTAGAGGCTAATTACTTTACAATATTGCATTGGTTTTTGCCATACATCAACATGAATCTGCCACGGTTGTACATGTGTTCCCAATCCTGAACCCCCCTCCCACCTCTCTCCCCATACCATTCCTCTGGGTCATCCCAGTGTACCAGCCTCAAGCTTCCAGTATCCTGCATTGAACCTGGACTGGCGTGTTTTAGAAGGATAGGAGTTAGCTCCTCTAAATGTTTGATAGAATGCTCCGGTGAAGCCATCTGGTCCCGAGCTTTTGTTTTTTGCAGGATGTTTGATCACAGCTTCAATTTCAGTGCTTGTAATTGGTTTGTCCATAGTTTCAGTTTCTTCCTTGTTTGGTCTTGGAAGATTAAACTTTTCTAAGAAATCTGTCCATTTTTCCAGGTTATGTACTTTATTGCCTTATCATTGTTCATAATAGTCTATTATAATTCTTTGTATTTCTGCATTGTCTGTTGTAACCTCTCCTTTTTCACTTCTAAGTTTCTTGATTTGATTCTTCTCTCTTTTTCTCTTGATGAGTCTGGTTAAAGGTTCCTCAATTTTCTTTATCTTCTCAAAGAACCAGCTTTTAGTTTTATTAATCTTTAATATTGTTTCTTTCATTTATTTTTCCCATTTCTGCTCAGATCTTTATGATTTCTTTCCTTCTACTAATTTTGGGTTTTTCTTTTTTGTTTTTGCTGTTGTTCTTTTTTCCAGTTGTTTTAGGTGTAAAGTTAGCCTTTCTATTTGATGTTTTTCTTGTTTCTTTGTATTGCTATAAAATTCCCTCTTAGAACTGATTGTATTGCTATAAACTTCCCTCTTGGAACTGCTTTTGCTGAATCCCATAGGGTTTGAGTTGTGTTTTCATTGTCACTTGTTTCTAGAAATTTTTAAATTTCCCTTTTGATTTCTTCACTAACGTCTTGGTTGGTTATAACTGTGTTGTTTAATCTCCAAATATTTGTGTTTCTTACACTTTTTTTCTTGTAATTGATATATAGTCTCATCGCATTGTGGTTGGAAAAGATTGGAGAAGATGCTTCATCCAATTTCAGTTTCCTTAAATTTCCTGAGGTTTGATTTGTGACCCAAGATGTGGTCTATCCTGGAGAATGTTCCATGTGCACTTGAGAAGGTGTATTCGTCTGTATTTGGATGGATTATCCTTAAAATATCAATGAGATTCATCTCATCTAATGTATCATTTAAGACTGGTGTTCCCTTACTAATTTTCTGTTTTGATGATCTGTCCATTGGTGTGAGTGGGGTGTTAAAGTCTCCTACTATTATTGTATTATTGTCAATTTCTCCTTTTATGTCTGTTAGTGTTTGTTTTATGTGTTGAGGTGCTCCTGTATTGGGTGTATAGACATTTACAATTGTTATGTCTTCTCTTGGACTGATCCCTTGATCATTATGTAGTGTCCTTCCTTATCTCTTGTACTCTTCTTTTATTTTAAGGTCTATTTTGTCTGATATGAGGATGACTACTCCAGCTTTCTTTTGCTTCCCATTTGCATGGACTATATTTTTCCATCCTCTCACTTTCAGTCTATATGTGTCTTGAGGTCACCAGTGGGTTTCTTGTAGACAGCATATATGTGGTTTTGTTTTTGTATCCATTCAGCCAGTCTGTGTCTTTTGGTTGGAGCATTTAATCCATTTACATGGAAAGTAATTATTGATATTAAGTTCCTATTTCCATTTTCCTGATTGTTTCGGGTTGACTTTGTAGATTTTTTTTCTTCTGTTGTATTTCTTGACTATATCTATGACCAGATTGTATAGATATACCATGGTCAACCTATCTACATGAGCACAATGCAACCCTATGTCTTTCTGTCCTTTGTATTTTTTTTTTTCCATCTTATTTGCCTGTAGGTGGAAAAAAAATAATATGGTATCATTCAGAGACCTATGAACTGTCATGGTCTTTACTAGCATTGTTCTAGCAATTTCAAAAAACTCTGGATTCAGGCTTTCTGCTCAAATATGAACCATGCTTTCCTTCCACGTTATTCAGCAAGGTAGGGAGGTGAACCCTACTCTTTACTTAATAAGATTGAATTTACTTCTCTTCTGAGATAAATGCAGAAACAAACATGGAACATGGTGCTGTGTATTGGTGCAAAACAAGACAAAGACTGAATGACACCACAAAGCTTTTCCCTCTTAGATCACAGGAGATTGGAACACCATTTACATGGCTGCAGATAACAAGGAGAAGATTGAGCAAGGAGGCCCACTGAGGGGATATATCCGTCACTTTGAATGTATCAACAACTGCGAACAACTCTCCATTACTTTTTATGTCAAGTAAGCCCAACCTGCCTAACCTGAGAACATGTTGGCTTCCAACATGGAGTCCAGTCTCCAATGAGCAAGAAAGGCATGAGTCATGGCTGTGAGTTGTGAGATCTATTCATGGAAGGGTGAGCTCAAGTGCTGGTGAATGGATGGTGAGGAAGGAACATTGTATTAGTTTGTTTTTCAGGGCTTTCTACAGCTGCATGTTACTCACAGTAGTGGGAAACAGAGAAGGAGATGTTTATGTGGCAAACTGTGAGTATCAAGTTCTGCCAAGGCGTGCGTCTTCTCAAGTTTGTTAGTCACTCAGTTGTGTCCAACTCTTTGCGACACCGTGGACTGCACAGCACCAGGCTCCCCTGTCCTTCACTAGCGCCTGGAGCTTACTCAAACTCATGGCTATTGAGTCATTGATGCCATCTAACAATCTTATCCTCTATCATCCCCTTCTCCTGCAGCCCTCAACCTTTCTCAGCAACAGTGCTTTTTCGAGTTATTTGGCTCTTCTCATCAGGTGGCCAAAATATCGGAGCTCATTTCAGCATCAGTCTTTCCAATCAACATTTCCTTTAGGACTGACTGGTTTGATCTCCTTTTTTCCAAGGGACTCTAGGAGTGGGTAGCCATTTCCTTCTCCAGAGGATCTTCCCCATCCAAGGATTGAACCTGGGTCTCCAGCATTGCAGGCAGATTTTTTTATACTCTGAGCCACCAGGGAAGGGCAAAATCACAGAATGTGTTCAGATTGATGGTCTTGACTCAATCCAAGACAACTACATGTCTGGAATTGCAAACTGTTTCTTCTACTCATTACAAAAGCAACCTTGGAAATGACACTTAATTGTCCAGGAATTAATTCTGCACCAGAAAATCAAGATAAGGTCCAATTTGGAAGGTGCCATTGATGGCACCTGGGAAGAAGCCCTGGACACGGATTCCCCATGTTCCTCAGACATGGGGAAGTGTTTAAAGCTACTTAAGAGCACAACAATCCTTTTAAAAAAAGTCTCTCTCTGATTTGACATGCATGTGTGTGCACAGTCACTCAGTCTTGCCCAACTCTAATCAACCCCATGGACTGTCATCTGCCAGGCTCCTCTGTCCATGGGATTCTCCAGAAAAAATACTGGAGTGGGTTGCCATTTCCTCCTCCAGGGGAATCTTCCCAATCCAGGGACCAAATCCACATCTCTGGCATCTCCAGTGCTGGCAGGCAGATTGTTTACAGTGGAGCCCCTTGAGAAGCCCTGCATTTAACCTTACAAGATCAAATTTGGTTTAACTGAAGAACTTCTTTAAGTATTAAATGTTCTTTATTAGCATGTTTAAGCAGTAGAAACTGATTGATTTAAATCCCATAGATAAGGATGAGATTAGTTAAAATAACAGACAAAATTCAAGCTAATCTTTACATAATTTGAAAGGAAAAGGAGGACTGGCACAAACTTCTATCTCTATAGTTTACGATACTGGAAATCATTCTCAAATACCAATACTGTAGTACTGAGTGATCTAATGTTTCCATATTTGATTTCCAAGGATAAAAAGTACAATGGAGCATTCTAATTATGTCTCCTGCATTTTTTTTAATTTGCAAAATGGCCATGCAGCCACAGGAATTAAATAAGAATCATTTCAGAGAATATATCTCCAACATTTTGCAATAGCCTTATTTCTTCCCATTTTTATAAACTGTTGTACTAATAAACAACTTTGGTTTAACTTAACTTTTATTTTAATTTGATATTCAGTCCACTCCTCAGTCATGGCCAACTCTTTGCAACCCTATGGACTGCAGCAGGCCAGGAATCCCCGTTCATCACCAACTCCTAGAGCTTACTCAAACTTATATCCATGGAGTCGATGATGCAATCCAATCATCTCATCCTCTGTCATCCCCTTCTCCTCTAGCCTTCAATCTTTCCCAGCATCAGGGTCTTTTCAAATGAGTCCATTTTTCCCATCAGGTGGACAAGGATTGGAGTTTCACCTTCAGCATCTGTCCATCCAATGAATATTCAGGACTGATCTCCTTTAGGATGCACTGGTTGGATCTCCTTGCTGTCCAAGGAATTTTCAAGAGTCCTCTCCAACACCACAGTTCAAAAGCATCAGTTCTTCGGTGCTTAGCTTTCTTTATAGCCCAGTCTCATGTGCATGCATGGCTACTGGAAAAAATATAGCTTTGACTAGATGGACCCTTGTCGGCAAAGTAAAGGCTCTGCTTTTTCATATGTTGTCTACGTTGGGCATAACTTTTCTTCCAAGGAGTAAGCGTCTTTTAATTTCATGGCTGCAGTCACCATCTGCAGTGATTTGGAAGCCCCAAAAATAAAGTCTGTCACTGTTTTCATTGCTTCCCCATCTATTTGCCATGAATCGATGGGACTGGATGCCATGATCTTAGTTTTCTGAATGTTCAGTTTTAAGCCAATTTCCTCACTCTCCTCTTTAGTTCTTCTTCACTTTCTGCCATAAGGATGGTGTCATCTGCGTATATGAGGCTACTGACATTTCTCCAGGCAATCTTGATTCCATCTTATGCCTCATCCAGTCCAGCATTTCTCATGATGTACTCTGCATATAAGCAGGGTGACAATATACAGCCTTGACATACTCCTTTCCCTGTTTAGAACCAGTCTGCTGTTCCATGTCCACTTCTAACTGTTGCATGTTGACCTGCCTACAGATTTCTCAGGAGGCAGCTCAGGTGGTCTGGTATTTCCGTCTTTTAAGAATATTCGATGGTTTGTTGTGATCTACACAGTGAAAGGCTTTGGCACAGTCAATAAAGCAGAAGTACATGTTTTCCTGGAACTCTCTTATTCTTTCAATGATTCAGCAGATGTTGGCATTTGATCTCTGGTTCCTCTGCATTTTCTAAATCCAGCTTGAACGTCTGGAGGTTCACAGCTCATGTACTGTTGAAGCCTGGCTGGGAGAATGTTGAGCATTACTTTGCTAGCATGTGAGATGAGTGCAATCGTGCGGTAGTTTGAGCATTCTTTGGCATTGCCTTTCTTAAGGACTGGAATGAAAACTGACCTTTTCCCATCCTGTGCCCACAGCTGAGTTTTCCAAATTTGCTGGCATATTGACTTCAGCACTTTCACAGCATCATCTTTTAGGATTTGAAATAGCTCAAGTGGAATTCGATCAGCTCCACTAGCTTTGCTTGTAGTGATGCTTCCTAAGGTCTACTTGACTTTGCATTCCAGGATGTTTGGCTGTAGGTAAGTGATCACAATCTCATGATTATCTGGGTGATGGAGATATTTTTTGATAGTTTTTCCATGCATTCTTGCTGCCTCTTCTTAATATCTTCTGCTTCTGTTAGGTTCATGCCGTTTATGTCCTTTATTGTGCCCATCTTGTATGACATGTCCCCTTGTTATCTCTAATTTTCTTGAGAAATCTCTATTCTTTCTCATTCTATTGTTGTCCTCTATTTCATTGCATTGATCAGTGAGGAAGGCTTTCTCGGCTCTCCTTGCCATTCTTTGAAACTCTTCAATCAATTGGGTATATCTTTCCTTTTCTCCTATACCTTTAAGTTCTCTTTTTTTTCTCAGCTGTTTGGAAGGCCTCCCCAGACAACCAATCTTCCTTTTTGCAATTTCTTTTCTTGGGGATAATCTTGGTCCCTGCCTCCTGTACAATGGCAAGAACCTCCACCCATTATTCTTCAGGCACTCTGCCTATCAGATCTAGCCCCTTGCATCTATTTGTCACTCCCACTGTATAATCATAAGGGGTTTTATTTAGGTCATACCTGAATGGTCTTGTGGTTTCCCCAAACTTCTTCCATTTAAGTCTGAATTTGGCAATAAGGAGTTCATGACCTGAGCCATAGTCAGCTCCCAGTCTTGTTTTTGCTGACTCTAGAGAGCTTCTTTGTCTTTGGCTTCAAAGAATCTAATGCACCTAATTTCAGGATTGATCATCTGGTGATCTCCAAGAGTCTTCTCTTTTATTGTTGCAAGAGAGTTGGGCTATGATCAGTGTGTTCTCTTGGCAAAACCCTATCAGCCTTTGCCCTGCTTTATTATGTACTCCAAAGCCAATTTGCCTGTTACTCCAGGTATTTCTTGACTTCCTACTTTTGCATTCCAGTCCCCTATAATGAACAGGATATCTTTTTAGGCTGTTAGTTCTAGAAGGTCTTGTAGGTCTTCACAGAACTGTTCAACGTCAGCTTCTTCCACATTACTGGTTGGGTCATAGACTTGGATTTCCGTGATACTGAATGGTTTGCCTTGGGAATAAGCAAAGATCATTCTGTCATTTTTGAGATTGCATCCAAATACTGCATTCTGGACTCCTGTTAACTATGATGGCTACTCCATTTCTGCTAAGGGATTCTTGCCCACAGTAGTAGATGTAATGGTCATCTGACTGAAATTATGAGTTGATATGATGTACATAAATTTGTAGAACTGCTTTTTAAATCATGACTGGGCTTAAGAACTCGGTCACAAAGTTCCTGAAAATTCAACTGTCAGTTCTTAGGAGCTGGTATGAGGTTGCTGAAGCCCACCTCCTACTATTATTGTGAGAAGTACTTTGCTATCATTCACAGACTGTACAGTCTAGAAGACTGGAAGTTTTTGCTGTCTTAGCAAGAGGAGTCTTTGGAGAAAGATTTCCTAGTTCACTACCCGTCTTAACTGGTTCTAACAACACACCCATAGAAATGTCAGTGAGAAAGATCACCATCGGAAGGAAGACTAACGACAGCTTGAGAAGAATAGGACATGTCCAGTTGAAAAGGAAAGTAGTGGATCGTATTGAGGTTTGAATTTTTTTTCTGCTACAGACATGGGTGAAAATTCTTTTCAAGTGACTCGTGTATCAGAAAACATGGTACTATTATATGGTGAAAACTTTGACGGAATACAGAAGACAAAAGTGACTTATGCCCTCGGTATGTACAGAAGCGTATTCTATGAAAATAAATAGAACGTTTATTTCATGTTCATATTGTCAGTATTTTTATACAAAGGACAGAAGTGCATACAGATGTTATATTTTATTAAGCACACTGAAGCAGACGTGTTCACATGGGAGAACTGACTTCACATGCCATGAGTTAGGGCAGAGGAAAGGTTGTCTACCAAGAAACAGAACAAATCATCCACTGGTGATTCTATCATGTGGCTCTTTTAAAAATTAGATACACCTCACCTGGAGATGCAATGAAATATTCCAGGATGGTCCATGGATTTCTTCTCAAATATCCCATATTGGAGTTGCCAGATTCTGACACCAAAGTGAACCAAAGTTTGACGTTGAGTTTACGAGACTTGCAGTTCCCGATCATGAATGCATTCGGCTCCACCGCAAAGGCTTTGTTCTTGGTCAAAACTGTTAAAATAAATCCTGAGACCTGAACTCAATGCTCTTCAAAATGAAGTTGTAGAGCAAAAATACTCCATCATATTGAATCCTTCAGAGGCATTTGGTCAGTCGTTTCAATCACTCTGCCATCCAGACCACCCCATGGGGTCACTGCTAAGTCCCGTTATTTTGTATGGTATTACATGTGCATTGGGGGGTGGGTGGGGGTTGTGTCTGGTCCCTAAGAATGACAAACGTGAGTTTTTCTCTCAGTAGCATGTGTGATGAAATTCATCTGCCTGGCGAAAAGTTCAAATCATTTCTCCCCCACTGTTTGAATATTGTCATTCCGTCACTAAGTCCTGCCTGACTCTTTGTGACCCCGTGGACTGCAGTACACAAGGCTCCTCTATCCTCCACTATCTCCCAGAGTTTGCACAAAATCATGTCCACTGAGTCCATGATGCTATCTCACCCACCACATTTGACTGGAATTCAGGAAAACCCCAGGGACGGAATTCTAGGATGTAGACAAAGTGGACAGCAAGAGTTGGAGCTGGGAGGAATTCTAAGTCTCAAGCCCCACCATGACCTTCTTGGCTGTACCATTAGAGACAGGTTGACTTGGGGCTGCTTAAGCTTACAGGGTGAGTGGTCTGTAGTTTTCTCAGTAGTTGTGCGAACTGGAATGTGGTAACATGTTAACTATGTGGACTCTATCCCATGGACCCACTTGAAGACCTGTGTGCACACTCTGGCACCTCTATAGAAAATTCACAGGTGAGCTGGGTTTAGGTGATGGGGGAGGGCAGGGGTGACCGTGAGACTTACTGGTCACTACAGATAAGAGCCAGAGGACACTCTGTAACTAGGAAGGATTCTAACCCACACCTCTTCTGCTCTGTTTGCTATAACACCCAGGCAAAGGAGACAGTTTGACTGAAGAAGATTTTCAGAGGTATGAGGAGCTGACCAGTGAAAAGGGGATTCCAAATGAAAATATAGATGATGCCACCAAAACAGGTAAAGCCCCGGAGGACAACTGGGATCAGACATGAAAACACATCATTGAGGATTCTTGATTCAAATTTCATCTTCACTCATTCATCTTTTATAAAAGCTGTTAGGAAATAATTATTGGAAATAGAGGCGTATCAATAGTCATTTTCTCCCTTTTTCATTCTCTTTCACAGATAACTGTCCTAAATGAGAACTGAGAACATCTGTTGGGTGAGTAGAAACATGATAGCTAACAACGCTGAGGATTTATTAGCAGGTGAAGACTTTTTTTTCTGGGGTATACTGCTTTAAGAATGGGTTACAGACACAGTAGACTATCACTCTACCATAACAAAGACTGAAATAATGCCCTTTTAAAAACATGGACGGGCAACAGGTGATCATATTAAGTGAAATACATCACAACGAGGAAGTCAAATATCATATGATATCCCTTACCTGTGGAACATAAAATATGATGCAAATATTTACAAAACAGAAACTCACAGACACAGGAAACAGTGTATGGTTACCGAAGAGAAATGTGGGCGGAGGGGAGGGATAAATCAAGAGTTTGGGGTTAAGACAGACATACTACCACACATAAAATAAACAACTAGAATCTGCTGTAGAGCACAGACATCTATACTCAATGTCTTGAAATAACTTATAAAGAAAAAAAATCAAAAAATGTATATATTTATGTACATGTGTGTAACTGAGGGCTTCCCTGGTGGCTCAGTATAAAGAATCCCCCTGCCAATGCAGGAGATGCAGATTCTGTCCCTTGGTCGGGAAGATCCCCTAGAGAAGGAAATGGCAACCCACTCCTCTCTTCTTGCCTGGAGAATCTCAGGGACAGGGGAGTTTGGTGGGCTACAGTCCAAAGGAGACAAAAGAGTGGGAGACAACTTAGCGACTAAACAACAAGAAGTATATAAATGAATCACTTGGCTGCATATCTGAAACTAACACAACATTGCAAATCAACCACATTTCAGGATCAGTTCAGTTCAGTGTCTCAATCATGTCTGACTTTCTCCGACCCCATGGGCTGAGGCATGCCAGGCTTCCCTGTCCATCACAAACTGCAAAACTTTGCCCAAACCCACGTCCATTGAGTTGGTGATGCCATCCAAACATCTCACCCTCTGTTCAATAAAAACTGATTTAGAAAAGAATAGGAGAACAAGACACTACACCTAGCCAGGTGAGAAAGGCTGGGGCTTCCATAAGTATTTGGGTTTAAACGTGCAAAGAATCACACTGGTGTAGACACCACAGTGAGATGCTTTGAAGACAAAGGAGGGGACCCTGTGAAGCCCTGAGCTGTGAGATATGACGATCGCTAGGGAATCCCCCTGAGAATGAAGGACCTTGTAGCCACAACACATGCATGATGATAAATAAGATTGCAGAAGATGCATGGGACACAGCTTACATCATGTATGATCCCCTACCTCTTGGACCTGTGAACATGTGACTTAGTAACTCTCAAATAAGAGTCGATACAGCATTGCTCAGTTAGTTTCACCAGGCGGTAGTTCTATGCAACCTCACATGGGCACACACACAGAGGGACTTCTGTGAAATGGGCCTTGTCAGGAAATTTCTCCACTGATTCCACTAGCCGCTGCTTCCATTTTCTCTTTCGCGCTCTGACCAATATCATGTTAATCCTAATCAGCTCAACAATGTTTTACTTTTTTTCACGTTTAAAGAAGAAAAGGAAGCAAGAATATGAGATGGATCTTCATCAATAATGTGTCTAATGCGTCACAATCACCCATATGAAGATAAAAGACCTTTTCCTTGAAATCATCATGTCTTCTTTCTCAAGACTTTATGATCTTGGACCCATGGCTTTCTTGCCATGAATCTCCTCTGGTCTTGTTGATGTTACTGAATTTCTAAACTTATCAATAAACTGATTAACGCACAAATGTGTCAGTGAAGAAAGGGGCCACGTTTGCAAATGCACAAGACATGTAAATGCAAGTATGCAGGAAATTGAGTAAAGAATCTGACAGGAGTGTAACTCTGTTTAGGACACATGGTGTGATTCGTGGAAGTATCTTGGTGAGAAGAGAAAATAAATCACAGATGGTAGTTTTATATTTTAAAAAATATTGCCCAGGGCTTCCCTGGGCGCTCAGGTTGTAAAGAATCCACCTGCAATGAGAGAGACCTGGGTGCTAACCCTGAGTCGGGAAGATCCCCTGGAGAAGGGAATGGCAACCCACCCCCGTATTCTTGCCTGGAGAATCCCATGGACTGAGGAGCCTGGTGGGCTATAATCCATGGAGGTCACAAAGAGTCGGACACTACTTAGTCACTAACTTTGACGTGAAGTTCCCACCAGATGTCAGTGAGAGATGGGACTGGTTAGTCAGACAAGTTCAAAAAACCATTCTGTGTTTGGGGCTCCAGTCCATGGGGTCGCAAAGACTGAGCACACACATACACACATGTCAAGACAAAATGACCAGTGCTGGAGTTTAGAGAAAGCTTCAACAGATAATACTCTCTCCACATCTCATCTACTTATAGTTCTTTCCTGAAAATGAGAGATATCATTTCCCTTAGACTATAATGAAAGTGAAAGTCACTCAGTTGTGTCCAACTCTTTGCAACCCCATGGAACCCTATACAGTCCATAGCATTCTCCAGGCCAGAATACTGGAGTGGGTAGCCTTTCCCTTTTCTAGGCGACCTTTCCAACCAAGGGATCAAACCCAGGAATTCCACATTGTGGGCGGATACTTTATTGTCTGAGCCTCCAGGGAAGCCCAAGAATACTGCAATGGGTAGCCTATCCCTTCTCCAGCAGATCTTTCCCACCCAGGAATTGAACCAGGGTCTCCTGTATTGCAGGCAGATTCTTTTCCAACTGAGCTATCAGGGAAGCCCCTATAGACTATAATGACTAGCCATTAAAGATGAGCAAGTAGCTGGAATCTGAGAAGTTTAAGTTGTAGGAAGACAACGCAGATGCAAGATGAAGAACTTGTGTCTATAATGCACAAACCCCCAATACACACATGAAGCCAGGACCTATTTTAGGTAGACAGAATTCCCACATACCTACTAGCAATGAACAATACACTTAGCATGCAGGAGATCCTCATTTTCTTAACAAAAATTCACCGATGGGAAGGTCTATTGAGTGGTTTCAGGGGACAAAACTCCAAAGCTTGTTATAGGACTTCTGGAAAGACTGAAAGAGGAACTCGGAAAATTCTCTCTTCCAACAACCAAGAAACTATGAAGCTCACAAAATTATGACGTTATCAAAGACAACTATTTTAGAGTTCTGGATAAGTGTATATAAGTGTATACTTCAGTTGCTCAGTCGTGTCCGACACTTTGCGACCCCATGAATCGCAGCACGCCAGGCCTCCCTGTCCATTTCCCTGTCCAACTCCCGGAGTTCACCCAGACTCATGTCCATCGAGTCAGTGATGCCACCCAGCCATCTCATCCTCTGTCGTCCCTTTCTCCTCTTGCCGCCAATCCCTACCAGCATCAGAGTCTTTTCCAATGAGTGAATTCTTCGCATGAGGTAGCCAAAGTACTGGAGTTTCAGCTTTAGCATCATTCCTTCCAAAGAAATCCCAGGGCTAATCTCCTTCAGAATGGACTGGTTGGATCTCCAAGGTATATAGAAAAAGGGCTTCAAGGTGGCTCAGCTGGTAAAGAATCCACCTCCAATGCAGGAGTCATGGGTTTGATCCCTGGGTTGGCAAGATCCCCTAGAGAAGGGAATGGCAACCTGCTCCAGTGTTTCTGCCCAGAGCATCCCATGGACAGAGGAGCCAGGTGGGCTACCGTCTACGTGGTCACAGGAGTAGACACATGGTCACAAGAGTAGACACGTGGACATGACTTAGTGACTAAACGACAGCAGTCTTCAGTTCCAGGGTCCGTTTCTTCCCATTTTCTTGAGGCTAGTTTTTGGAACTGTGACTGCGTTCTTCCTGACTACAGTCCAGTCATCATGTAGCTAACTTCTCCACCTAGTGGAGGTTTCAGTATATATAAGACAGCTCACAGGACATGGCTCAGAATATTGTCTATAGTGCTTCAGGAAGAACTAAAGGGCCTTGATGCTATTTACTGACTAAACTATTACTGTTTAGACTGGTTGGACTGTTTTCCTTTGTCTGCATATTCTAACTTCTCTGATTAAACTGATTCTTTGGCCAACATTTTTCCACAGACCAAAGGCAGGTGGAGGACATGAGGGACAAGGACCACAGGGTCCTGCTCCGTTTCAGTAAGATACCTGGGAAATGAGTTTTGTCCACAAAGAGATGCCATGCATTGTGATTAGAATACATGCAGTTCTGTGTATATTAAGATTTCCAAAGGTCATGATCAAGGGGACTATAAGGTGTTTGTAGAGAAATCTTAATCATAAAATCAAAGGAAAAAATAATTCACGTACATCAGTCTTCCTTTGAAAATCCAAAATGACGATTTTGGCCTTTTCCTTTGTTACACTGTTCATTTCATTTATATTTAATGCAGGTCATTGCATGGCTGGGTTTAAGTCTGGCATTTCTCAGATCTCTAGCTGCCTGTTGCTTCTCCTCTTGTGTCCCATGGATTTCATTTCCCTGCAGACGTCTACCTCAGGTCTGTCAGATGATTCTATATCAATTATGAAGTGAAGTCGCTCAGTCATGTCCGATTCTTTGCGACCCCATGGACTGTAGCCTACCAGGCTCCTCCCTCCATCAGATTCTCACTCCATGGGATTCTCCAGGCAAGAGTACTGGAGTGGGTTGCCATTTCCTTCTCCAGGGGATCTTCCCGACCCAGGAATCGAACCTGGGTCTCCCGCATTCCAGGCAAATGCTTTAACCTCTGAGCCACCAGGAAGCCTGTTATATCAATTATATGCCTTTTATATATACTCTATATATAATGCATTATATTATAATAAGTTATATTTATAATAAATTATATAAAATAAATTATATAAAATTTAAATTACATACATATTACATATTAACTAATTATATTTAATTATATTAAAGCATCAAATACATTTCATGATTTGTAATTTCCTGTACAATCAGTTGGGAAGTCCCAACTCTTTTTTTTTTTTTTGCATTTTTTAAAAATTTATTTATTTTAATTGGGGGCTAATTACTTTACAATATTGTTTGGTTTTGCCATACATCAACATGAATCCACCATGGGTGTACACATGTTCCCCATCCTGAACCCTCCTCCCTCCTCCCTCCCCATACCATCCCTCTGGGTCATCCCAGTGCACCAGCCCCAAGCATCCAGTATGGTGCATTGAACCTGGACTGGTGACTCGTTCCATATATGATATTATACGTATTTCAATGCCATTCTCCCAAATCATCCCACCCTCTCTCTCTCCCACAGAGTCAAAAAGACTGTTCTATACATCAGTGTCTCTTTTGCTGTCTTGTATACAGGGTTATTGTTACCATCTTTCTAAATTCCATATATATGCATTAGTATACTGTATTGGTGTTTTTCTTTCTGGCTTACTTCACTCTGTATCATAGGCTCCAGTTTCATCCACCTCATTAGAACTGATTCAAATGTATTCTTCTTAATGGCTGAGTAATACTCCACTGTGTATATGTACCACAGCTTTCTTATCCATTCATCTGCTGATGGACATCTAGGTTGCTTCCATGTCCCGGCTATTATAAACAGTGCTGCGATGAACATTGGGGTACAGGTGTCTCTTTCAATTCTGGTTTCCTCAGTGTGTATGCCCAGCAGTGGGATTGCTGGGTCCTAAGGCAGTTCTATTTCCAGTTTTTTAAGGAATCTCCACACTGTTCTCCATAGTGGCTGTACTAGTTTGCATTCCCACCAACAGTGTAAGAGGGTTCCCTTTTCTCCACACCCTCTCTAGCATTTATTGCTTGTAGACTTTTGGATCACAGCCATTCTGACTGGCGTGAAATGGTACCTCATGGGGGTTTTGATTTGCATTTCCCTGATAATGAGTGATGTAGAGCATCTTTTCATGTGTATGTTAGCCATCTGTATGTCTTCTTTGGCAAAATGTCTATTTAGTTCTTTGGCCCATTTTTTGATTGGGTCATTTATTTTTCTGGAATGGAGCTGCAGGAGTTGCTTGTATATTTTTGAGATTAGTTGTTTGTCAGTTGCTTCATTTGCTATTATTTTCTCCCATTCTGAAGGCTGTCTTTTCACCTTGCTTATACTTTCCTTTGTTGTGCAGAAGCTTTTAATTTTAATTAGGTCCCATTGGTTTCTTTTTTGCTTTTATTTCCAGTATTCTGGGAGGTGGGTAATAGAGGATCCTGCTGTGATTTATGTCGGAGAGTGTTTTGCCTATGTTCTCCTCTAGCAGTTTTATAGTTTCCGGTCTTACGTTTAGATCTTCAATCCATTTTGAGTTTATTTTTGTGTATGGTGTTAGAAAGTGTTCTAGTTTCATTCTTTTACAAGTGATTGACCAGTTTTCCCAGCACCACTTGTTAAAGAGATTGTCTTTTCTCCATTGTATATTCTTGCCTCCTTTATCAAATATAAGGTGTCCATAGGTGCATGGATTTATCTCTGGGCTTTATATTTTGTTTCATTGATCTATATTTCTGTCTTTGTGCCAGTACCATACTGTCTTGATGACTGTGGCTTTGTAGAAGAGCTTGAAGTCAGGCAGGATGATTCCTCCAGTTCTATTCTTCTTTCTCAAGATAGCTTTGGCTATTTGAGGTTTTTTGTATTTCCATACAAATTGGGAAACTATTTGTTCTAGGTCTGTGAAAAATCCCGTTGGTAGCTTGATAGGGATTGCATTGAATCTATAGATTGCTTTGGGTAGTATACTCATTTTCACTATATTGATTCTTCCAATCCATGAACATGGTATATTTCTCCATCTATTGGTGTCCTCTTTGATTTCTTTCACCAGTGTTTTATAGTTTTCTATACATAGGTCTTTAGTTTCTTTAGGTAGATATATTCCTAAGTATTTTATTCTTTACGTTGCAACAGTAAAAGGAATTGTTTCCTTAATTTCTCTATTTCCTCATTATTAGTGTATAGGAATGCAAGGGATTTCTGTGTGTTGATTTTATATCCTGCAACTTTACTATATTCATTGATTAGCTCTAATAATTTTCTGCTGGAGTCTTTAGGGTTTTCTATGAAGAGAATCATCTCATCTGCAAATAGTGAGCGTGGTACTTCTTTTCCAATTTGGATTCCTTTTATTTCTTTTTCTGCTCTGATTGCTGTGGCCAAAACTTCCAAAACTATGTTCAATAGTAGGGTTTAATAAACTCTTAATTTAATACGACTAAAATTCCTAGAGTTACAATGATGAAAATAGCATGTCTGTCTGTGTGTGTGGGGGGGGGGGGGTCTGTGTATACCTTTGTGTGTCTCTGTGTGTTTCTATGTCTGTGTGTGTCTCTATGTGTGTGCTTATGTGTTTGTGTGGGTCTGCATGTCTGTGTGTGTGCATGTGTCCGTGTGTGTGTGTGTGTGCGTGTGCGTGTGTGTGTTTGTGTGTGTGTGTGTGTCTGCATGTCTGTGTGTGTGTGTGCATGTGTCTGTGTGTGTGTGTGTGTCTGTGTGCTCCATTTTTCTTGCTCCTGGACTGAAAACCATGGGGGCAACTCTGTAGTTAATGGGAACAGGTCACTGCGAGTTTGTACACAGACACCACACATGCTACACTTTACAGACATTTCTCTAATAATCTAACGCTTGAAGGGGTGACTTCTCTCGAGCACAGAAGGATCCAGAGTTTCCATAACTGACACATAAGGCCAGCAGAAAGTGGGGGTGTGGCCAGGAGATGGGAGTTGCATGAATCGCTGAGTCAGGGAGACAGCCGCTGCCATTTAATTCTTGAGAAAACATTACCAGGCAGTAAACACCTCATGACTGTTCCCAACTCATGAGATCCTTTGGAGACTGTGAGTCTGGAAAGGGGAGACATTTCTTCCACTAATAGTGTGCAAAGAAACAAAAATTTTTTAAACTACGTCATGTATATTAGTTAGATGGACCAAAGTTTTTTGAATTCTCAAATGTATTTAAGGATTCACTCGTGGGATGGTGGGCCCACATTTCCTGACTCTGTAATTCTTCTTCACAAAGAATGAGA
Source organism: Bubalus kerabau (assembly GCF_029407905.1). Lineage (NCBI taxonomy): Eukaryota > Metazoa > Chordata > Mammalia > Artiodactyla > Bovidae > Bubalus > Bubalus kerabau. The sequence goes on along the minus strand of NC_073647.1, from coordinate 162,677,904 downwards.
ACATAACTTGTAGGAGGACAAATTTTTATACTGCACGTGTGTGCTATAGCAGATGAATTTAATAACTAGGCCATTTCATTAATATGCCATAAATATAAATGTAACTATTGTTTGCTTATTTATTTATAAAAAAATCAGTTCAGTTCAGTCCAGCCAGTCAGTAGTGTTGGACTCTGTGACCACATGGACTGCAGCACGCCAGGCTTTCCTGTCCATCACCAACTCCCAGAGCTTGCTCACCCTCAAGTCCATTGAATAAGTGATGCCATCCAACCATCTCATCCTCTGTCATCCCCTTCTCCCATCTTCAATCTTTCCCAACATCAGGGTCTTTTACAATGAGTCAGGTCTTCGAATCAGGTGGTCAAAGGAATGGAGTTTCAGCTTCAGCATCAGTCCTTCCAGTGAATATTCAAGATATATCTCCTTTGGGATGGACTGGTTGGATCTCCTTGCTGTCCAAGGAACTCTCAAGAGTCTTCTCCAACACCACAGTTCAAAAGCATCAATTCTTCAGCGCTCAGCTTTCTTTATGGTCCGACTGTCACATCCATACATGATTTCTGGAAAAACCATAGCCTTGACTAGATGGACCTCTGTTGGCAAAGTAATGTCTCTGCTTTTTAATATGCAGTTTAGGTTTGTCATAGCTTCCCTTCCAAGGATTAATTTCCATAAAACTTGCAATATAGTTATCAATAATATATCATTATAAATTGGTACAGGGTTGTTTGTGTGCTATCAATGTTTCAGGTGATAGCAAATGTATAACAGTGGATATGTATTTACTGTTTAATGCTGTATGAGTTTCATATAATAAAATATACTCAAATACAGAAATGTGTACATGGTTTACACAATTTATAAATAAGTATTGGAAGTCCCTGGTGTCCTCATGGTAAAGAATCCGCCTGCTAGGGCAGGGGACACGTGCTTGATCCATGTTCCATGAAGATTGCACGTGCCACGGGGCAGCAAAGCCTTGCACCACAACTACTGAGCCCATGTGCTGCAACTACTGAAGCCCGTGCTCAGGAGCCCATCCTCCAAAATAAGAGAAGCCGCTGCAATGAAAAGTCTGTCCACAACTAGAGCAACCCCCACTTGCTGCAAGTACAGAAAGCCTGCATGCTCAACAAAGACCCAGCACAGCCAAACATAAATAAATACATAAAATGCTTATATACGTCTAATTCATGTGTTACTTGGCTGATCGTATCAATATAATAAATGTGGCTGTAGATAACACTACATAAATGGATTACGGCTTATAGCACATCCTTATACTGCATAGAGATATGGAGCTATTTCCTCGGAGTCTTCTAAAGGAAGCGGAAAGTTGCTGACAATCCATTTTTGGTCAGGACAGGAGCAGGTAAGCTCCCAGATAATGGGATCCCGGGACAACCGGGTTCTAGACCATTATAGGGATGAGCCAGAAGCAGCGAGAGGAGCAACAAGGGAACTGTAATGAATATCTCGTATCAGTCTATAATGGACCAGAATCAGAAAAGCACTGCTAAGTCGCTTCAGTTGTGTCTGACTCTGGGCGACCCCATAGACAGCAGTCCACCAGGCTCCCTGTCCCTGGGATTCTCCAGGCAAGAACACTGGAGTGGGTTGCCATTTCCTTCTCCAATGCATGAACGTGAAAAGGGACTGTGAAGTCGTTCAGTTGTGTCCAACTCTTCGTGACCTCACGGACTGCAGCCCACCGGCTCCTCAGTCCATGGGATTTTGCAGGCAAGAGTACTGAAGTGGGTTGCCATTCCCTTCTCTGTGAAAAACCCTAGATATGAATATATGTATAACTGAATCACTGCTGCACAGCAGAAACTAACAACACCATAAATCAAGGATATTTCACTGTTCTAAAAACAGGTAAGGAAGGAATCAAATCACAGTAAACTCCAATGCAAAGAAAAGAACTGCAGGGCTCAGCTCCCAGAAGGGTGCGTCTCCACCCACTTCCATTCCCAGGATCCCACCAGTCATGTGGTGACCTGTCCTCAGTAGGGCACACAGTAACCTGAGGTCAGCCTGCCAGGGTAGGGGTGCAGAAACGGAGCCCAGAAGCAGTGACTTCCTTCTGCTACTTTACATCTCAGATGAAACACCACTCCCCTACTGCATCAGAAGCGAATATTCTCAAGACACAAGTCCACGGTCGCCCGGGAGCTTAGCAACACGGATCACACCATGCCCAAGACGCCCTTCGTTCAGAATCCTTATAAACATGCTTCACCGTGTCACCTCCTGCTTCAACATTTTTAGCAATCTCCAGGGAGTAAAGAACTAAATCTTACATGAGTCTTAACTTGAAATTCAACAATACTGACACAGGGACTGTCTTGGTGATCCAGCGGTTAAGACTCCACCTTCCAAAACACAGAATGTTGGGTTCCACCCTGGTCGGACAACAAACATCATGCATGCCCTGGAGCAACTAAGAGTTGACACAGCCAAAAAAAAAAAAAATACTGATGCCAACCTAACTTTCAGGCCAAACACCCACACTTCTATTAAAGACACGCTGTTCGTCTGTCTGTATTTAATCCAAATAGTTTCTTCATTTTTTTTTTCTTTTTCGATCTTGGTAATGTATTCACCTTTGTATTTTTAATTTACCTACCGTATTATATTTTATAATTTTCTACATTGTTTCATAAATAGACTACACACGCCTTGATACGAGTTATGGTACTAAATAATTATTTAGTTTTTCTAATTACTTAATTTTGAAAGTGAAAGTGAAGTTGCTCAGTCGTGTCGGACTCTTTGCGACCCCGTGGAGGGTAACCTACCAGGCTCCGCGGTCCATGGGAATTTCCAGGCAAGAATACTGGAGTGGGCTGCCATTTCTTTCTCCAGGGGATCTTCCCAACCCAGGGATCGAACTCGGGTCTCCTGCATTGCAGACAGACGCTTTACCGTCTGAGCCACTAGGGAAGACCAAGTGTTGTTTGTTTATTTTTAATTTATTTATTTTAATCAGAGGCTAATTACCTTACAATATTGTGGTGGTTTTTGCCAATATTGACATGAATCAGCTGTGTACACATGAATCCATGTGTACATGGATTCCCGCCCCCCCACCCCCACATCTTGAACCCCTACCTCCCAGCTCTCTCCCCATCTCATCCCTCTGAGTTGTCCCAGAGCACCAGCTTTGGGTGCTCTGCTTCATGCACTGAATTTGCACTAGTCATCTATTTTACATATGGTGTAAAGAATTCTTTACTTAACGAATTTCTCAGACTACATATTGCAAAGCACCTACATGATTTTGTACAGGGAAAACAAGAACACTTTAGGTCTCTAATTGGCACAGAAGAATCTGTCCTTTCAGTCACTATCAACTACACTGCTGTGAGCACCTGATTAATTACTGGGGACACCAGTCCTCCATGTCCTTCTCTGAACCTGTGCCTTATCTGAACCCCATTGTCATTCTCTCAACGTCCCTGGTCTAAAAGGGGGAAATCCTTAAATACATGTTGAAACTTGGCAAAAGGAACTGTTTCAAGGTCTGCTCCACATTGAGTACAAACTACTTTAGGAAAAAAAAAAAAAAAGGATTTCATTTAGGGGTCTATGTGGGTTCCTATACCCCAATGTATTTTGCTGGTAAGGTCTATGGGAACACGTGTACCTTGCCATCTCTGTATCTCTGAGGTCTCGGTTATTAGCACCCGATGAAAAAGAAATCAAGAACTGAGTTTGATTTCATTCATAGGAGGCAGAAAGTCACAGGAGAAATGCAGCCAGAAACTACTGACAACAAAGCTATCCCAACTGAGTAGATTTTACTGGGTGGACAGACCCAAATTCATGTTTTAATGATACAACCTTCTTTCATTTTGCACATAAGGCTAACGGGAAGAGACATTACTCAAAGTTTTTGCAGTATAAACAGACTTCATACTAAATGAAAGCAAGGTTCATACAGTTGCTATTAAATATAATCATGAGATACAATAAAGAGTGACCAGGGAAACCAGGCCACTAAAATAAGTGTGAAGATTTTTAAGTGAAATGTTTGCAGTTTAAATGATGCCTTAGTCACAGGCAGGAAATAGGAGCCATTGCAAAATTTTTATCTTTAGAAATTATTTTCAAGGATCTTCTCCAGCAAACAATATGTAAAATCCTGGAGAAGAGGAATCTATGGCAAGTTTAATCTCAATCTATGGATTGAGTTTAATCAGTGTGGATCAATGAACTCTTAAACTTTGCAGGAAGTTAAGGAGCAGGACTCATTAGAAAGGACCCTGATTCTGGGAAAGGTTGAAGGCAGGAGAAGGGGATGACAGAGGAGGCAATGGTAGGATGGAATCACTGACTCAATGACATGAGTTTGAGTAAGCTCCGGGAGTTGCTGATCGACAGGGAAGCCTGAACTCCCTGCAGTCCATGGGGTCGCAAAGTGTTGGACACGAATTAGCGATTGAACAAGAAGAAGTAGGGAGGTATACTCAAGGGGTAAATGCCATTGTGATTTTAATAAGAAATGAGTAAATAAACATATCTACCTCGTCACACACTTACCCTGTCTGTGGGTTACATGAGTGAGATAAGAACACTTAAAAGCTATGCTCTAAGTGACTGACAAGTATACATGCAATCCTAATTAGTCACCATGCTGTTCATTACATCGTTCAATAAATCACAGGAGTTCTTCAGGTAATTATAACTAAACAAAAACACCTTGTAGCTCAGTTGGGAAAGAATCTGCCTGCAATGCAGGAGACTTGGGTTCAAATCCTGGGTCAGGAAGATCCCACGGAGAAGGGAATGGAAACCCCACTCCAGTATTCTTGTCTGGGAAATCCCAGGGACAGAGGAGCCTGGTGGGTTACAGTCCATAGTGTCTCAATAGTCGGACACTACCTAGTGGCTAAACAACAACAACTTAGTTACGTCAATAAAGCTTTATGTTTGAGACTGAGTATCTGATTATGTTGAGGGCTCTGCAAATCTCAAGCATTTATTCAATGATTATTTGGTTTTGGTTCAAAATTTAGCAAACATATTGTCCTGCTGGTTTAGATAGCTCTGTGGGAAAATCAGGAGAAAAACATGATACTGTAATCTAGTATAAATGGAGGAGCAATCCTATACTCACAAGTTTGTGAACCATGAACACTTTATACTTTTGACACAAACGTGCTGAAGGTTAGAAATATGAGCTTCATGTTCTAATTGTCTTTAATTAAATGCTGTCTCAAACACAAATAAAGAATGGTGGCGGGGTGGGGGGGGGGGCACAAAACAAAACGAAAACTGTGCCAGGAAAAGAGGAATATATACCCAATCGAATTCTGCATTAAAGTACAAAAGAAATTCAGTGGAAAATAAGAAATTTATGGAGTAAAGTTGCTGGAAAAGTGGGATATCCACACACCCAAAACAAATAATTCAATGCATTCACTGCTCCATGTTCTAGAAATAACAGAGAGATTCATAGACCTACATGTAAGACCTAAAACAAGAAAGGTCTTCCCTTGTGGCTCAGCTGGTAAAGAATCCGGCTTCAATGCCAAAGACCTGGATTTAATCCTTGGATTGGGAAGATCCCCTGGAGAAGGGAAAGGCTATCCACTCCAGTATTCTGGGCTGGAGAATTCCAAGGACCATATAGTCCGTGGGGTTGCAAACAGTCGGACACAACTGAGTGACTTTCACTTTCAAAGCAAGGAAGACTCAAGAGGTAAAACATGGGAGGAAGCTCTGTGACCAAAGACCAAGAGGTTACTGATTAGAAAACATACCAAGGCAGATTCATTCACAGGGATACTACCTTAGTAAGCAGGCCTAGATCAACATGAAAATATTTACAAAATTGAGGAACACTCTTAAGAAAGTACAAAAGAAGCCCGGGGCTGAGGAAAAATATTTGCCCTTCCATCTAGAAAACGACTTATTCCCAGACTGCATAAACAACCTCCAACCTTCACAATAAGGAAAGAAATAATTCACTTCATAATGAAAGGATGATTCAAAGAGACACTTAGCAAAGAAAATAGACAACTTCACTTTCACTTTTCACTTTCATGCATTGGAGAAGGAAATGGCAACCCACTCCAGTGTTCTTGCCTGGAGAATCCCAGGGACGGGGGAGCCTGGTGGGCTGCCGTCTGTGGAGTTGCACAGAGTCGGACACGAGTGAAGCAACTTAGCAGCAGCAGTGTGGAGAGCAAAGGGGGTTGGGGTAAGGTAACAGGAGGGGAGTAAGAGGTATTAGCTATTCAGTATAAAATCAACAGTGTTCAAAACTATATTGTACAACACAGAGAATAAAGCCAATATTCTTATAATGATAAATGGAGTACATAAAAAATTATGAATCATTACATGATATGTCATATATTCAACAGTGGAAACAGTGTCAGACTTTATTTTTGGGGCTCCAAAATCACTGCAGATGGTGACTGCAGCCATGAAATTAAAAGACGCTTACTCCTTGGAAGGAAAGTTATGACCAATCTAGATAGCATATTGAAAAGCAGAGACATTACTTTGCCAACAAAGGTTCGTCTAGTCAAGGCTATGGTTTTTCCCGTGGTCATGTATGGATGTGAGAGTTGGACTGTGAAGAAGGCTGAGCGCCAAAGAATTGATTCTGTTGAACTGTGGTGTTGGAGAAGACTCTTGATAGTCCCTTGGGCTGCAAGGAGATCCAACCAGTCCATTCTGAAGGAGATCAGCCCTGGGATTCCTTTGGAAGAAATGATGCTAAAGCTGAAACTCCAGTACTTTGGCCACCTCATGCGAAGGGTTAACTCGTTGGAAAAGACTCTGATGCTGGGAGGGATTGGGGGCAGTAGAAGAAGGGGATGACAGAGGATGAGATAGCTGGATGGCATCACTGACTCAATGGAGGTGAGTCTGAGTGAACTCCAGGAGTTGGTAATGGACAGGGAGAACTGGTGTGCTTCGATTCATGGGGTTGCAGAGTCGGATACGACTGAGTGACTGAACTGAACTGAACTGAACATGATATGTCTATATCATACCGTACCACTAAAAATGCAAAAGACCTTCAGGCTGGGAAAGATTGAAGGCAGGAGGAAAAGTGGATGACAGAGAATGAGATGGTTGGATGGCATGACTTTGAGCAAGCTTTGGGAGTTGGTGATAGACAGCAGAGACTGGCATGCTGCAGTCCATGAGATTGCAAAGAATCGGACACAATTGAGTGACCCTAACTGTACATCAACTGATACTTCAATTTCAAATAAAATATAAAGACTCCTCTGAGAAATGGCCTCATAACTGGTTCCTGGGACAGACGCCACATATGAGTCTCCTTACACCAGACAGGGGCTTCCCTCATGGCTCAGTCGGTAGAGAATTTGCCTGCAATACAAGGGACTGCCTGCATGCAGGTGATGTGGGTTCAGTCCCTGGTCGGGAGGATCCCTTGGAGAGATAAATGGCAACTCAATCCAATAGCCTTGCATGGGAAATCCCATGGACAAGAGGAGCCTGGCAGGCTACAGTCCATGAGGACCAAAGTCGTACACAATTGAGTGACTAAGCCACACCAGAAAGTACCATCTTTATTTCTGAAAAATAAGCTTAAGCTGACTGCTTCAATGCTAAAGGAATAACACAGAATTTGGGGTTGTGTGTCTAGGACTGTTTGACCCATTTTGGAATCTGAGGATACAAAGTAATATAAATATCACTGCGCTTGAAATATGTCATATGTGCTGTGATTTCTCATCTAGTCCAAAGGCCAAATGTCCAAATTTACTTATGCTTCTCTTAAAACTAATACATTTATAAAAACCACAGATTGCGGAAGAAGCTCAGCTGCCAAGCAGGATGTCAGAAGATGGTATCTCCGTAGCCAAGGTTTTCTGATTAATCACTGTTTGATCATTAGGTATTCTGCCAAGAGATGTATACTATAAAAAAGCGGAAGCAATTCACAACCTCTCCAGCAACTGGGAAACCCTCAGATTCTGTAGAGGAAGAATTACTAGAGTCACAAGATGAAGGCTGTGTTCCTGACTCTTCTCCTTGGTCTGGTGTGTGCTGCCCAGGAAGCTCCAGCTCAGCCAGAATCCCCAGAGGTACCCAAATTCTGCTGATGTGAGAGAAGGTCTTGGTTCTGTGAGTGTGACAGAGAGAGACAGTCTTGGTTACATGGATGACAAGCTTGTGTATGTACCACACACATACTGTGATACACATATCTACATGAGCATAACACAACGCCCTGTCTTCCTGCTCGTTGTATTTTTTTTTTCATCTTATTTGTCTGTATGTAAGAGAAAAAAAGCGAATATGCTATCATTTAGGGAGTTATGAACTGTCATGGTTTTTAATGGTGTTGTTTTACCTATTTCAAGGAACTCTAAATTCTTTCTGCTTGAATATGAATCATTATTGCATTTCACAGTCATTATTGCATTATTATTATTGCATTATTCAGCAAGGTAGGAGGTAGAACACTACTTTGCTTAATAAGACTGACTTGACTTCTCTTCTGAGGGAAACACAGAAGCAAAGATTGTGCTGGGTATTGGTGAAAAACATGTAACCAGGTTGACTGATGTTTATGGAGACCTTCCTTGTTAGATTACAGGAAACTGGTACACCATTTACATGGCCGCGAATAACAAGGAGAAGATTGAGGAAGGAGGCCCCCTGAGGACATACTTCCGCTGATTTGAGTGCATTGAGAACTGTGAAAAAATGTCCATTACTTTCATTGTCACGTAAGCACAATCTGCCCCAACTTAACACAGCTACACTGTTGAGTTCTATCATGGGGTTCGGTCTCCAACGGGCAGTGAACGGTGGGGGTGATGCAAGTGAAGATGAGTGTGTGAACCCTGTTCATGGAAGGGTGACCTCCAGCGCTGGGGAATGGGTAGTGATGAAGGCATGTCTTGTCTGTCTGTCTTTCAGACATTACAACAGTTGCACCTTACTCACAGAAGTGGCACAGAGAGCAGAAGGAAATGTTTACCACGTAGACTGTGAGTAGCCAAGCTTTGTCAATGTGTGTGTCTTCTCAGGTTTGTTAGTCACTAAGTTGTGTCTGACCCTCTGTGACCCCATGGACTGAAGCATGCCAGGCTTCCCTGTCCTTCACCATGCCCCGGAGTTTGCTCAGACTCATGTCCATTGAGTGATGCCATCCAACCATCTCGTCCTCTGTCACCCCCTTCTCCTGCAGCCCTCAATCTTTCCCTCATCAGGGTCTTTTCCAGAGAGTCACCTCATCCCATCAGGTGGCCAAAGAGTTGGAGCTTAAGCTTAAGACTCAGCCCTTCCGATGAATATTCAGGGTTGGTCTGCTAGAGGACTGACTGGTTGATATCCTTGCAGTCCAAGGGACTTGAGAAGTGGGTAGTCATTTCCTTCTCCAGGGGATCTTGCCAACCCAAGAAGGGAAGCCAGGTCTCTTGCATTGCAGGCAGATTCTTTACCGTCTGAGCCACCAAAGAAGCCCCAAACCATGGACCTTGGTGAGATGGATGATTTTGGCTTCATCTAAGACAACTAGATGTCTGGACTTGTGTACTATTTTCTCTATTCATTACAAAGGCCACCTTGGGAAAGACATTACATTTTCCAGACATTAGTTCTGCACCAGAAAACGAGGATAAGGTCCAATTTGGAAGGTGCCATTGACGGCATCTGAGAAAAAGCCCCATGTTCCGCAGACATGGGGAAGTGTATACAGCTACCTAAGATTGCAACAATCCACTAAAAAATTATTTTCTTTTATTTGACATGCATGCATCTGTGCTCAGATGCTCAGTCTTGACTGACTCGTAATGACCCCATGCACTATAGGCTACCAGTTCTGTTCATGGGATACTCCAGGCAGGAATACTGGAGGGGGTTGCCATTTCCTCCTCCAGGGATATTCCTGACCTGGGGATTAAAGGGACATCTCAGGCATCCCCAGCACTAGCAAGCAGATTTCTTACAGCTGAGCCCCCTGGGAAGCCACTTATTTAAGCTTACAAAGATCAAAATTGCTTTAACTAAAGAAATTCTTTCAATATTAAAAGTTTTTACTAGCCTGATTAAGAAGTAGAACCTGATTAAAGTAAATGCCACAGAAAAGCATGAAGATAAAGTAACAGAAAATTTTCAAAATAATTTTTATGATATACAAAAAAAAAAAGGAGGCTAGCACAGATTTCTATCTCTATGGTTTGCTATACTGGAAAGAATTCTCATATACCAATGGTGTAACATTGAATGATTAAATGTCTACATATTTGATTTTCAAGGAGAAAATGTGCAATGGAGCATTCTAATTTGGTCTGCTGCATGTTTTTTAATTTCCAACATGGACATGCAGCCACACGAACTAAAAAAGAATCATTTCAGGGAATATATCTCCAGCATTTGGCAATCGCCTCATTTCTAGCTCTTTTACCACCCTCTGTACTAGGAAATAACTTTATCTATTAACTTTTAACATGATTTGCTCAGAGAACACCTTTGTAATCAGGACTGTACTTATAAATTTGGTCACAAAATTCCTGAAAAGTTAATAGTCATCTTTAAGAGTAAGCTCTTATGAGCTGGTATGAGATGGTTCAGGCCCACCACCTGCTACACTTGTAATAAGGAACTTCACTATCGTTCGTAGACTGTTCAGTCCACAAGACTGGACGTCTTTACTATGTTCAGAAGACAGTCATGTGGAGAAAGCTTTCCTACTTCACTAGCTGGTTTAACTGTTACTTACAACACACCCACTATGAATGTCAGTTCGACAAAGGTCACCATCAAAGGCATGTGAAGAATAAGAGATGCCCAAATGAAGAGGAAAGAAGTTAACTGTATTGAGATTTGAATTTATGTTTTTCTGCCACAGTCATGGGTAAAAATTCTGTGCAACTGATCCCTGTATCAGAAAGCATGTTGGTATTCTATGCTGAAAACTTTGATGGAGAGAAGACCACAAAAGTGACTTTTGCCCTCCGTATGTACTGTAACTCATTCTATGCAAGCTGGTCATGTTGATATAATCAGTATTTTTGTATTGAGGACAGAAGCATTACAGACGGTATATTTTATGAAGCACACTGGGGCAGACATGTATTCACACAGGAGAACTCAGACTTCATGTGACATGAGTTAGGGTTGTGCCCAAAGATTGTTATATGGGAAACTGAACAAATGTAGCCACTGGCGATCCTATCATGTGGCTTTTTAAATAATTAGATACAGTTATCCTGGAGGTGCAATGAAATATTCCAGGATGGTCCATGGGATTCTTGTCAAATATCGCATATTGGAGTGGCCAGATTCTGAAACCAAAGTGAACCAAGGTTTAAATTTGAGTTCAGTAGACTCACAGTTCCCAAACATGAATCCATTCATCTCCACCACAAACGCTTTATTCTTTGTCACGATCGTTAAAATAAATCCTGAGACCTGAACTCGATGCTCTTCAAATAACCACTCGATCATATTGAATCCTTCAGAGGCATGTGGTCAGGCGTGGGAAGCATGTGCCATGCGGCCAATGCCACAGGGTCACTGCCTGGCCCCTTTATGCTTTCTGATATTAAATCCACGTTGGGGCTGGATAGGGGGAGTGTCTGGTCTCTGAGGATGACAATGCCTGAGCTTTTCCCCTCAGTGACACACGTGATGAGATTAGTGCTTGGGGAATGTTCAAATCACTTCTCCGCCTTCGTTTGAATATTGTTGTTCAGGCACTAACGTCTGCCTGACTCTTTGCGACCTCATGGACTGCAGCACGCCAGGCTCCTCTGTCTTCCACTCTGTCCCCGAGTTTGTGCAAACTTTTGCTCATGGACTCAGTGCTGCTATCTAGCCACTCCTTTGACTGGAGACCATGAAAACCCCAGGGAAGGAATTCTAGGATGCAGACAAAGTGGACAGGAAGGGTTCGAGTTAAGAGAAATTCTGAGTTTCAAACGCCACCGTCACCTTCTCGGATGTTCCACTAGAGACAGCACTAACTCGGGGCTGCTTAAGCTCACAGGTGAATGGTCTGTGGTTCTCTCACCAGTTGTGAGAACTGGAATGTGAGAAAATGGAAACCATGTGGACTCTACCCCCACGGACCCATCTGAAGACCTGCACGCACACACAGGAACCTCTGTAGAAAATTCTTTGCTGAGCAGGGTTTAGGTGATGGGGGAAGGGAGTGGTCACGGTGAGACTTGCTGGACACTACAGATACGAGCCAGGGGACACTCTATAACCGATGAAGGATTCTAACGCACACCTATCTGCCCTGTTTGCTATGAAATCTAGGCAAAGGAGACAGTTTGAGTCAAGAAGATATTCAGAAGTATGAGGAGATAAACAATGAAAGGGGTATTCCAAATGAAAATACAGAAGATGGCGCCCAAACAGGTAAAGGCCCCGAGGACAGCAGGTATCAGAAATGAAAATACATCATGAGGATACTTGATCCAAATTTCCTACTCCCTCAGTCATCTTTCATACAGGATTTTATCAAACAATTATTTCAAGTAAAGGCATATCAATAGTCAATTTTTCCCTTATTCATTCTCTTTCACAGACAACTGTCCGAAATAAGAACTGAGAACCTCTGTTGGGTGAGTAGCACATGATACCTAACAACACTGAGGCTTCTTTAGTATGTTAAGGCCTTTTTTTTTGCCCCGGGGGCATACTGCTTTAAGAATGGGATATATACACAATTGGCTAGTACTCAACCCTGACAAAGACTGAAATAATGCCATCTGCAGCAACATGGATGGACCCAGAGATAATAAAAAAAGTCACAAATAGAAAAGCACCTATCATATGATATCCCTTACATGGGGAATGTAAAATACAACACAAATTAACTATTTGCAACATAGAAACAGACTCAAGGCCCAGAAAACAAAATATGGTTACCAAAGTGATAACTGGGGGAAGGGATGATTTGGGAGTTTGGGTTTACGAGATATATACTACTAAACATAAAATGAACACCTAGAATATGCTGTGCAGCACAGATATCTGTGCTCAATGACTTGTAATAACCTGTAAAGAGAATAATGTAAAAAGGTATATATTTACATACATACGTATATAACTGAGGGCTTCCCTGGAAGCTCAGTATAAAGAAATCTGCCTGCTGATGCAGGAGACACGGGTCATGGAATAGTTAATGACTAGCCACTCATGGCACCCCACTCCAGTACTTTGCCTGGAAAATCCCATGGACGGAGGAGCCTGGTGGGGCTGCACTCCATGGGGTCGCTAAGAGTCAGACACAACTGAACGACTTCACTTTCACTTTTCACTTTCATGCATTGGAGAAGGAAATGACAACCCACTCCAGTGTTCTTGCCTGGAGAATCCCAGGGACGGGGGAGCCTGGTGGCTGCCGTCCATGGGGTCACACAGAGTCGGACACGACTGAAGTGACTTAGCAGCAGCAGCCACTCTAGTATTATTGCCTAGAAAATGCCAAAGACAGAGGAATCTGGCAACATACCATAGGGACAAAAGAGTGGGATATGACTTGGCAACTAAATAAAAACAACAAATGTATGCATAAAGCACTTTGCTATGTACCAGAAACTAACACAACATTGCACATCAACTAAATTTCAATAAAACTTTATTTAAAAAAAAAAAAAAACAGGATCACAAAACAGTCCATCCTGCCAAGTGGCAAAGGCTAGGGCTTACATAAGGGTTTGGACTTAAGTATCTAAACGCAGACACTGATCTAGACCCCGCAGTGACATGTTTTGCGGACAAAGAAGATTGTGTGAAGCCCTGAGCTGTGAAACATGGTGAACTCTGGGGAACCCCAGTGTGAATGAATGATCTTGCAGCCACATCTTTATGATTTTAAGCAAGATTTATAGAAGATGTTAAGCAGCATAGGTCCCCCAGTACATAGTCTCCTACATCTCAGACATGTGCATATGTAACTTAATAACTCTCATCATAAGACCTGATACTGGGTTGCTCACAGCTAGTTTCAGTTCACTTCAGTTGCTCAGTCATGTCTGACTCTCTGGTACCCCATGGACTGCAGCACACCAGGCCTCCTTGTCCGTAACCAATTCCCCAAGCCTGCTCAAACTCATGGCCATCGACTGGCGATGCCATTCAACCATCTCATCCTTTACTGAACACTTCTCCTCCCACCTTCAATCTTTCCCAGAATCAGGGTCTTTTCAAATAAGTCAGTTCTTCTCATTAGATGGCCAAAGTATTGGAGTTTCAGCTTCAGCATCAGTCTGTCCAATGACTATTCAGGATCAATTTCCTTTAGGATGGCCTGGTTGGATGTCCTTGCAGTCCAAGGAACTCTCAAGAGTCTTCTTCAACACCACAGTTCAAAATCATCAATTCTTTGGCAGTCAGCTTTCTTTACAGTCCAATCCTCACATCCATACATGACTACTGAAAAAAAAAAACCATAGCTTTAGCAGATGGACACAAGGTAGCCATTCTATGCAAACCCCATGGGCAGTCACACAGAGGGACTTTTGTGCAATGGGTCTTGTAAGGGAATTTCTCACTACTTCCAGCAGTAACTGTTTCTATCTTTCATTCTCTGACCAACATCATGTTAACTGTAATCATCTCAACAACGTCTTAAATCTTTTCATGGTTAAAGAAGAAAATGAAGTAAGGCTATGAGAAGCATCGCATCAGTAATGTGTCCCAATCATCCATATGAAGATTATAGACCTTTTCCTTAAAATCCTCCTTTCTTCTCCCCCAGGAAATCATGATTCTACACGGCTTTCCTGCCACAAATCTCCTCTGCTCTTGCTGATGTTACTGAATTTCTAAACTGTTCAATAAAATGATTAATACACATATGTGTCCATAAAGATGCCAGATTTGCAAATACAAAAAAAATATGTAAATCCAACTATGTAGAAAATTGAGTATAGCATGTGGCAGGAGATAACTGTGTTTAGAACACATGGTGTGAACACTGCAAGTGTGTTGGTGAGAAGAGAGAATAAACCACAGATAATTATTTTCTCTGAGCTTCCCTTATGGCTCAACTGGTAAAGAATCTGCCTGCAATGCAGGAAACCTGGGTTCGATCCCTGGGCTGGGAAGAACCCCAGAGAAGGCCATGTACACCCACTCCAATATTCTGGCCTGGAGAATTCAATGGACTGTATAGTCCATGGGGTCACAAAGGTCCTCCATGACTGAGCGACTTTCCCTTTCAACAGTCTTATACAGTGATATGAGGTTTCCACCTGATGTCATGTGAGCAATGGGGGTGGTTAGTTAGAGAACTTCAAATAGAACCTGTGCTTTCCTAACTGGCATTGGAAAACAACTCAATTCTGTTTTTAAGCAGTGCTCATCTGCTGTGGGGTTGCTGGTAGTGGTAAGGATTTGGCAGAATGCAGTGTTACATGGGTTTCCCAGGTGGTTCACTTGTTTAGAATATGCTGATTCAGGTCACACAAGACAAAGGGGACTCTTCCCTGGGTTGGGAAGATCCCCTGGAGAAGGGAATGGAAACCCACTGCAGCATTCTTGCCTGGAGATTCCCATGGACAGGGGAACCTGTCAGGCTTTGGGGTCCATGGGGTCTCAAAGAGTCAGACACAATTTATTGATTGAGCCTGCACACACACACACACACACACACACACACAAAACAAAAGTGAACAGTAAGTACTCAAAAAAGAGCACTGAGGTTGGATACAAGGCACCAGGTATGTGGTGTCCTATTCGGGGCTGCTAGTATTCAGCTCCACCCCCGGAAGCAGTGGCTTTGCTGCTGATGGAGGTGATGAGTTATCTGTAGCTGTTCAGTCACTCATCAGGGGTGTTTTAAAATAACAGTCATTCATTGGTGCTTAATGATGGGGAACAAAGGAGCCACATGGGAACCCACAATGGTCATGCCACTGGACCAGACAAGAGATTCAGTCCATTTCAGTTCAGTTCAGTTCAGTTCAGTTGCTCAGTTGTGTCCAACTCTGCAGCACGCCAGGCCTCCCTGTCCATCACCAACTCCTGGAGCTTGCTCAAACTCATGTCCATTGAGTCCGTGATGCCATCCAACCATGTTATCCTCTGTTGTCTCCTTCTCCTCCCACCTTCAATCTTTCCCAGCATCAGGGTCTTTTCCAATGAGTCAGTTCTTCCCATTAAATGGCCAAAGTATTGGAGTTTCAGCTTCAGCATCAGTCCTTCCAATAAATATTCAGGACTGATTTCCTTTAGGATGGACTGGTTGATCTCCTTGCAGTCCAAGGGACTCTCAAGAGTCTTCTCCAACACCACAGTTCAAAAACATCAATTCTCTGGCACTCAGCTTTCTTTAACATTGACTGAAAAATGGCTCAGAGGGTAAAGCATCTTCCTGAAATGTGGAAGACCTGGGTTCAGTCTCTGAGACCTGGGTTCAATCCCTGGGTCAGGAAGATCCCCTGGAAAAGGCAATGGCACCCCACTCCAGTACTCTTGCCTGGAAAATCCCATGGACGGAGAAGCCTGCAGGCTACAGTCCATGGGCTCGCAAAGAGTCGGACGACTGAGCAACTCGACTTTCACTTTCAGCTTTATAGTCCAACTCTCACATCCTTACATGACTACCGGAACACAATGGCTTTGACTATACGGACCTTTATTGGCAAGGTACTGTCTCTGCTTTTTAATATGCTGTCTAGGTTTGTAAGCCAGCCTTAAAATGACAGCAAGAATTAAACTAAACCAAAAAATAAAACCGAAATACTGAGCAGAGGTACTTCCCTAGGGGCCCAGAGGTTGGGAATCCACCTGCCAAAGCAGAAGACACAGGCTGAATCCCTGACCCTGGAAGATCCCACGTGCGGCAGGGCAACTAAGCACTATTGATCTTCTTCTCTGTAGCCCTCCCTTGAGGCTCAACAAGATAACCACCACAAGGAGAAGGCCTTAAAATCACAGTAGAGAAAGGCAGAGAACACAACAAATACCCAGTGTGTGTTTTAAAATTAAACATATACTGAGCAGTGGTTTAAGTGGCTGCATGCACACTGCATCGAACTAAGACTATAAATTTATTACCAGGGACTCAGTAAAAAAAAAAAAGTCTGCTCAGCCCTACATTCAAACCAATAGTGGAAAACAACTACCCCAGAGAGATAAAAAATGAGAATTCACATGTTACTCTGTACTGATATAAAACGGGGCTTCCAAAGTGACTCAGTGGGAAAGAACCCACCTGCCAATCAATGCAGGAGATGTGGATTTGATCCCTGGGTCAGGAAGATCCCCTGGAGAAGGAAATGACAGCCCGCTCCAGTATTCTGGCCTGGAGAATCCCATGGACAGAGGAGCCTGGTGGGCTACTGTCCATGGCCTGGAAAAGACTCAGAACATGCCTGAGCGACTCAACAACAATCATCAGTTTCAGGGTCATTTTCTTTCCCTTGTCTGAGACAAGTTCTCAGAATTGTGACAACTTAATGGCAACCCACTCTAGCGTTCTTGCCTGGAGAATCCCAGGGACTGGGGAGCTTGGTGGGCTGCAGACCATGGGGTCGCGAAGAGTCGGACACGACAGAGCGACTTCACTTTCACTTTTCACTTTCATGCATTGGAGAAGGAAATGGCAACCCACTCCAGTGTTCTTGCCTGGAGAATCCCAGGGACGGGGGAGCCTGGTGGGCTGCCGTCTATGGGGTCGCACAGAGTCGGACACAACTGAAGCGACTTAGCAGCAGCAGCACGTCATGACTACAGTGTGGTTATCCTGTAGTTACCTTGTCCACTTGGTGGGGGTTTCAGTGTCTGTAAGACAGCTCCCAGGACATGGCTTGCAATACTGCCTACAACCTTTGAGGACAAACTAAGGGGCTTGGATTTGCTTACTGACTAAAGTATTAGTGTTTAGCACGGTTGGATGTTTTTCTTTGCTTCTGTGTTTCTCCCTTCTCTGATTAAACTGATTCTCTAGCTCCAGTTTCTCCCCAGACAAAAGACAGGTGGAGGACATGGCGGGAAGGGCCACGGGGCCCTGCTCGGTTTCACTAAGATCCATCGGAAATGGATTCTGCGCAGGAAGGGTTGCCATGCACTGAGACGAGAACGCCGGTAGTTCAGTTCATATTCAGAGCTCGGATGGTCATGACCAGGGCAATCTAAGATGTTTGTAGAGAAGTCTAGAATAATAAAGGCAAAGTAAAAAAAAAAAAAAAAGAAAAGAATACATGTAGTTCTGTCTTCCTTCGTGAACACAAAAGACAATCTGCCTTCTGCTTCATTTAAGTGTATAGTTCATTTGTACTTAATGCAGCTCACTGCATGGCTGGGTTTAGGTCTGGTATCTCTCAGGTCTCTAAGTGCCTGTTGGCACTTTTCTGTACCATGGGCTTCATTTCACTGCAGACATCTACCTGACGTCTCTCAGGTGATTCTACATTAATTATATGCCTTATATAGATACTCCATATACAATGTGTTAGCCACTCAGTCGTGTCCGACTCTTTGCCACCCCATGAATTGTAACCCACCAGGCTCCTCTGTCCATGGAGTTCTCCAGGCAGGAACACTGGAGTGGGTTGCTATTTCCTCCTCCCCAGATACAATAAACTATATCTATAATAAATTATATGTGTTATATGCTAATTAATTATATTAAAGATCAAATACTTTTCATGGTTTGAAACCGCCTGTATATGTCTTGGAGGAACAAACTCTAATAAACTCCTTTTATTTAATAGGACTGTAATGCCTAGAATTACAATGATGAAAACAGTGTGTGTGTGTGTGTGTGTGTGTTTGTGCGTGTCTGTGTGTGTGTGTATGTGTGTTAGTTTGTGTGTGTGTGTGTATCTATGTGTTTGTGTGTCTGTGTTTCTGTGTGTCTCTTTGTGTGTATCTATGTGTGTGTCTGTTTCTGTGTGTTCATGTTTGTGTGTGTGTGTGTGTGTGTGTGTGTGCATGCCATTTTTCTTTGTTCTGGACTGAAATCCATGGGGACAACTCTGTAGCTGATGAGAATAGAATGCTCCCAGATTGCACACAGACACCACACATGCTACACTTGACAGACGTTTCTCTAATACCTGGCGAGTGAAGGGGTGACTCTTGCCGAACACAGAAGGATTCAGAGTTTCCATAACTCGCTCATAAGGCCAGCAGAAAGTGGGGGTGTGGTCAGGAGACGGGAGATGTGTGAACCACTGAGTCAGGGAGACAGCTGCTACCGTTTAATTCCTGAGAAAACATTACCAGGCAATAAACACCTCATGACTGTTCCCAACACACTAGATCCTTTGGAGACTATGCGTCTTGAAATGGGAGCCATTTCTTCCATTATTGTGCAAAGTAAGATCATTTTTTTTAAACTAAGTAAGGTACATTAATTAGTTGAAATTCAAAAAATTTTTAAATTCCAAAACATATTTAAGGATTCACTCATGGGATGGTGGGCCCACATTTCCTGACTCTGTAATTCTTCACAGAGAATAAGAATATAAAAAAGACACAGGTTTATATCCAGGTGTGTATTACACCAGACAAATTTAATACATATACCATTTCCTAAATACACCACAAAGAGAAATATAACTTTATGGTTTATTTATTTATAAATACAGAAATAAATTTCCATAAAGCTTGCAATATAAACTTATCAATATTATATCATTATAAATGGATACAGGGTTGAATGTAATGTTTAATTAATCATGCAGCCATGAAATTAAAAGATGCTTACTCCTTGGAAAAAAAGTTATGACCAACCTAGATAGCATATTGAAAAGCAGAGACATTATTTTGCCAACAAAGGCCTGTCTAGTCAAGGCTATGGTTTTTCCAGTGGTCGTGTATGGACGTGAGAGTTCGACACTGTGAAGAAAGCTGAGAACCAAAGAATTGATGATTTTGAACTGTGGTGTTGGAGAAGACTCTTGAAAGGCCCTTGGACTGCAAGGAGATCCAACCAGTCCATCCTAAAGGAGATCAGTCCTGAGTGTTCATTGGAAGGACTGATGCTAAAGCTGAAACTCCAATCCTTTGGCCACCTCATGCGAAGAACTGACTCATTGGAAAAGACCCTGATGCTGGGAGGGATTGGGAACAGGAGGAGAAGGGAACGACAGAGGATGAGATGGCTGGATGGCATCACTGACTCGATGGGCGTGAATTTGGGTGAACTCCAGGAGTTGGTTTTGGACAGGAAGGCCTGGCATGTTGCGATTCATGGGGTCACAAAGAGTCGGACACAACTGAGTGGCTGAACTGAATCATGTATAGTTGTGAGATTCACATTATAAGATGTACACAAATATACAAGTTATTTACACGATTTATCTAATTTATGAATAAATACTAGGACTTCTGTGGGGGCCTGGTGGTAAAGATTCCACCTGCCAATGCAGGGGACACAGGTTTCATCCCGGGTCTGGGAAAACTCCACATACCTTGGGACACCTTGGCCCATATGCCATAAATACCGAGCCCAAGTGCAGCAACTATTGAATCCCACAATTTGGATCTGGGCCTCCACAACAAGCTGAGCTACACAATGAACAGCCAGCGCACCACAACTAGAGAGAAGCCCCCACTCACTGAAAGTAGACGTTGACTGCATGCTCAACAAAGACCCGGAGCTGCCGGGTGTAAATAAGTACATGTTTATATAGTTTCCACTCATGGGTCACTGACCCGAGTCTATCAATCTATTAAAGGCAGCTGTACATAACTTTACACATATGGAATACTGCCTATGGCATATGAATACTGCCATGACCTGCTGTTGGGGTCTAGCCCCGGTGGATCTAGGGAAATCTGAAGGGGAGACGGCTTTGGCGATCAGGATACGATAGCTTTAATTAAATATTAATTAGAGATATAAAGAGTAATAGAATAAGGATAGCTCAGTAGGAAAATTCAGTGGAGAAAAGAGGCTGAATAACTTGGTTTACGTGGAAAGCTAATAAAATTTTAAGGCAAGGAATTTACGCCACCTACGTAGGCTGCAGGCGTCTTCCTGTTCTCCTGAAGGAGAGGAGACACTAAGGCCTCTCCAATCAGATCTTAGAAGCCCAGGCATAATTAGTAGGCTTGATGAGCCTCCACATTCCAGAAGGGGATTTAGCCATACGGTGAAAGGAAGAACGACATGGGGAGACCAGTCTTTTGAGGAACTGATCCCATTTTTTATTTTTCCAGGGTCTGTTTTTATACACTGAGATGTTATATAAAAGTCACGCGGGGACAGCAGTCCTGACTTTTATTAAAGTCAGGTGTTTTATACAAAAGTATACAAAGGTCTTAGGGGTGTTACATCATCTTTTGGCCACGGGGCCTGTTGACAATTTATGACTCTCTCCTTGTGACAGCGATCAGTCAACCAGAACACTTATTTTTCTAGGGGTGATTATTTTTAAAACAGATGCCACCCTCTAAAGGTACCAGATAAAGTTACATTTTTATAGGGTGGGGGTGTAGTGGGTTTTAATTAAAAAAAAATTTGTTTAGCCTAAAATATCAAAGGTTAATACTTATTTTTTTATATATGCATTAATGTGTATAAGGACAGGAAATGTGAAAACTTAACAACAAACATTGGCTCAACAAATAAAAAACCCTTCACCAATACAATTTTTAATCAGCCCACTATACTATACTAATAGTTTTCTAATTTTTCTAAAAAACCTGTTTTTAAAAGGTTTAAAACATTTCTTGCCTCTCACGGTTAAGAGGCTATAAACAATCACATGTGGCCGGACAAGCCTGTCAGACAGGCTAGAAAACCTTCAGAGGCGTTTGTAGATTGAAACACTCCTGTCACGCCCAGAAATTATTATTAACTGGAGCTCTACGTTAACTCCGTTTCCAAAAGAGGTGGTGGGGGACAGCCCCCCGTAAAGTCAGAAGTGTAGGTAAAAAACACAAAGTAGTAAAGTAGGCTCTGGTTATGGGGGTAGATGTTTGAAAATTTCCGGGGGGACTCCTGAGGCTCGATCCCGCCTTTGTGTATGTCGAGCCTCCTTCCTCAGGACCTTTGTCACGGACAGAGCTCCTCACGCTGGCTTCCGACAACCTGTCACACCTTATGCTGTATATAGATATTGACCTATTTCCTCCAAATCTCCTAAAGGAGACAGAGGGATGCTGAGAGACACTTTCCTTTTCACTGCAGGAACATGTGGGCCAACAGATGATGAGGTCCCAGGACAAGCAGGGCTCTAGAACGTTCCAAAGATGAGCCAGAAGCAGTGAGAGGAACAACAAGGTGCTTCTGCACAGCACAGGGAACTATATTCAATATCTCATTCCGATCTACAATGGGACAGACTCTGAAAAACACTCGACGTTGTGTATATGTGTAACTGAATCACTGCTGCATGGCAGAAACTCACACAACAATAGAAATCAATGATACTTCCATTCTGTTTTTATAAAGCGGTACAAGGAAGCCAGGAGGGCACCAGTAACCCTCAATACAACAAAAAGAACTGCAGGGCTCGGCTCCCAGCGTGGTGTGTCTCCCTGCCACACACACACATACCTCAGGATCCCACCAGCCAAGTGGTGACCTGTCAGCAAGACACACGGTAACCTGAGGTCAGCGGGCGCTCTCACCCCGCAGGGAACCAGGGGCGGGGGCGCAGAACTGGAGTCCAGAACCACAGTGACTTCCTCCTGCTACTCTATGTCTCAGATGAAACGCCACTCCCCTGCTGTGTCTCATCAGAAGTAAATATTCTCAAGACACAAGTGCCCCATCGCCCGGAAGCTTAGCAACACAGCTCACACCATGCCCATGGGGCCCTTCGTTCAGAATCCAGGCAAACTCACTTCACCGTGTCACTTCCTGCTTCAACATTTTTAGCAATTTCCAGGGAGTAAAAAAAAAAACACAAATCTTACATGATTCTTGTCTTGAAATTCAACAATACTGACCCAGGGACTGTCTTGGTGGTCCAGCGGTTAAGACTCCACCTTCTAAATCACAGAATGTTGAGTTCCACGCACAGTCGGAGAACCAAGATCATGGGTGGCCTGGAGCAACTAAGAGTTGACACAGCAAAAAAAAAAATAACCAAAACAAAACACTGATGCCAACCTAACATTCAGGCCAAATACCCACATTTCTGCTTAAGGGCACACTGTTCATCCCTCTGTATTTATTTATTTTCATCCTTCAAATAGTTTAATCCAAATAGTTTCTTCCATTTAATCCAAATAGTTTTTAAATTAATCCAAATAGTTTCTTCCTCTTTACTTTCTGGCTTTTGGTATTTAATCCAAATAGTTTCCTCCTCTTTACTTTTTCGCTTTTGGTAATGTATTCATCTTTGTGTTCTACATTTGTCTACCTCACAACATTTTATAATATAATTTTTTCAATTGTTTCATAAACAGATCCCTTGAAGAAAGTTTATAGTAAGTAAGTAAGTCAAAGTTGCTCAGTCCTGTCTGGCTATTTGCAACCCCATGGACTATACAGTCCATGGAATTCTCCAGGCCAGAATACTGGAGTGGACAGCCTTTCCTTTCTCCAGGGGATCTTCCCAACCCAGGAATCAAACCAGGGTCTCCTGCATTGTAGGCATATTCTTTACCAACTGACCTATCAGGGAAGCCAAAGGAGAGTTTCTGCGAAATAAAGTATTTCTCAGTTAGCTGAAATATTTCAAAGCACCTACATAATGCTCGACAGAGGATGAGATGGTTAGATGGCATCACCAACTCAATGGACATGAGTTTGGGAAAACTCCAGGAGTTGGTGATGGACAGGGAGGCCTAGTGTGCTGTGCTTCATGGGGTTGCAAAGAGTCGAACATGACTGAGCGACTGAACAGAACTGAACTGACATTATGCCGGCAAGGAAAACAATAATTTTTAGACTTTATTTGGGACAGAATAGAATTTGTCTTCCCTGTCACCATTCTCTGAATGTACGCCTTGTTCTAACATCATTCATTCATTTGCTCTGGTCTAAAAGGGGCAGTTCATAAATACATTTTGAAAATTTGGCAGTAGGAACTGTTTCATGCCCTGCTACACATCAACTCCAAACTACTGTAAATAATAATAATAATAATTTCATTTAGGTGTCTATGTGGGTTCCTATTCCCCAAGTTGTTTTGCTAGAAGAGTCTATGGGAACATGTGTACCTGGCACTCTCTATAACTCTGAGCTCTCAGGTTTGTGCATCACATGAAAATAAAATAAAAAACTGAGTACGGATAGGTGGCAGGTCACAGGAGAAATGCAGCCAAAATAAAAATTTAGTAAATGACAGTGCAGCTTTGCTGACTGAAGTAGTTAGTATCGTGTGAACAGACACAAGTTCAGGTGTTAATCATAAAACCCTCTTCCATTTTGCACATAAGAGTAATGGAAGAGACATTACTCAAAGCCCTTTGCAATACAAACAGACTTCTTATTGAATGAAAGGAATGTTTACACAAATGCTCTTAAATATAATAATGAGGTACAATAAAAAGTGTGACCAGGGAGACAGACCACTAAAATAGTTTCAAGAATTTAAAGTGAAATAGCTGCAGTTTAAATAATGAAAGTGTTAAGCAGCAAACAGGAAACATAAGCCACTAAAAAATATTTATCTTCAAAAACTATTTTCAAAGTCTTTCTCCCAGTTGACAATATATCCATCTGATACTATGGCATGGTGGATCTATGGCACGGTGACTACAGCCATGAAATTAAAAGACACTTGCTCCTTCAAAGAAGAGCTATGACGAATGTAGGTAGTGTTTTAAAAAGGAGACACATTACTTTGCCAACAAACATCTGTGTAATCAAAGCTATGGTTTTTCCAGTATGGCTGTGAGAGTTGGACCAAAAAGAAAGCTGAGCACCGAAGAACAGATGCTTCTGAACTGTGGTGTGGGAGAAGACTCTTGAGAGTCCCTGCAACCGCAAGGAGATCAAGCCAGTCCATCCTAAGGGAAATCAATCCTGAATATTCATTTGAAGGACTGATGCCAACACTGAAGCTCCAATACTTTGGCCACTGCATGCGAAGAGTCAACTCATTGGAAAAGACCCTAATGCTTGGAAAGATTGAAGGCAGGAGGAGAAGGGGACAACAGAGGATGAGATGGTTGGATGGCATCACCAACTCAACCGACATGAGTATGAGCAAACTCTGGGAGACGGTGAAAATGAAAGCCTAGGGTGCTGAATTCCATGAGGTTGCCAAAAGTTGGACACAACTGAGGGCCTGAACAATACAATAGCAACAGGATTGAGTTTAATCAGTGTGCATCAGTGTACTCTTAAAGTTTTCCAGGAGTTAAGGAGTAAGGATGGAGAAGGCAATGGCACCCCACTCCAGTACTCTTGCCTGGAAAATCCCATGGACAGAGGAGCCTGTAGGCTGCAGTCCATGGGATGGCTAGGAGTCAGACACGACCGAGCGACTTCACTTTCACTGTTCATGCATTGGAGACGGCAATGGCAACCCACTCCATTCTTGGCTAGAGAATCCCGGGGACGGGGGAGCCTGGTGGGCTGCCGTCTATGGGGTCGCACAGAGTCGGACACGACTGAAGCGACTTAGCAGCAGCAGCAGCAGCAAGGAGTAAGGAAGGTGCAACCAAAAAGTAAAAGCCCCTCGCGATTTTAATAAGAAACAAGTGAAGGCACACGTCTGTCTCAGCACATAGTACCCTGTGCGTGTGTTGTGAGTGAGATAAAAACATTTAAAAGCTATGTTGCAAGTGAATGACAAGTATCCGTGTTATATTATTAATTACAGTCACCATACTGTTCATTACCTCTTTCTTTAAATCACAGGATCTCTTCAGGTAATTGTAACTAAACCAAAACACCTGATTGCTCAGGCAGGAAAGAATCTGCCTGCAATGCAGGAGACCCGGCTTCAATTTCTGGATCAGCAAGATCCCCTGGAGAAGGGAATGGCAACCCATGCCAGTATGCTTTCCCAGAAAATCCAATGGACAGAGGAGCTTTGTGGGTTGTAGGTTACTGTCCATGGGGTTGCAATAGTCAGACACTACTGAGCGGCTAAATAAAAACAACAAAGGATTCATTTAAGTCAATAAAGCTTTGTGTTTGAAACTGGGTATCTGCTTATGTTGAGGACTCTGCAAGTCTCAAGCATTTACTCCATGATTATTTGCTTTAGGTTCAAAACGTAGCAAACATAATGCCTTGGTGTTTAGATAGCTCCTTGGGAAAATCAGTAGAAAAATGTAATACTGTAATGATCTATACATGGATGAGCAATCTTATATTCACAGGTTTGTGAACCATGAACACTGAATGCTTATGACACGAACTTGTTGGAGGCTAGTCATATAACCCTCGTTTTTCAATTGTCTATTTTAATGCTGTCTCAAACGCAAATAAAGAATGGGGGACAACAAAGGAAAACAAAAATCAAACCTGTGCCGGGGACAGAAATACACACGCAGATTGCACATAAAAGTACAAGGGAAATTCAGTGGAAAATAATAAATTTGTGGTGCAAAGTTGTTGTAAAAATTGGATATCCAATGGCCAGAAAAAAATAAAAAAGAACTTCATTCATCCCTCCGTGTTTTAGAACTAGCACAGAGAGATTTATAGACCTATATGTAAGACCTAGAGCAAGAAGTGCTCTAGAGGTAAAGCATGGGTGGAAAGCTCTGTGACCTAAAACTAAGGTTACTCATTACAAAATACACCTAGGCAGATTCACTCACTGGGAACAGTACATTAGTAACCTGATCTTGATCAACACGGAAATGTTTACAAACCTCAGGGATACCCTTAAGGAAGGATAAGAGAAGCCTGTGACCAGGGGGGAAAATATTTGCACATCTTCTATCTGAAAAAAGGATTTGTATCCAAAATACATTAACAATCTCCAACCTTTAAAACAAGGAAACACATAACCTACTGGGTCATGGCCAAATGACTTGCAGAGACACTTATCCAAAGAAAATATACAAATGGGGAGTACAGACATTATAAGATGTCCCACGTCTTTATTTCTTTAAGAGATGGAAGTTACAACTGTAACTGGATGCCATTGTGCACTTATTATGATATCTGAAAGGAAAGCAAGTGGTCACACCGAGTCCTGGCAAAAATCTGGAGCCAAGGTAGTTCCATTTACTGTTGGGAGGACTCTAAAATCCTAAGGCATTGAGATCCAGTACTTCTACCCCTAAGTGTCTACCTAGGAGATAAGATGGCTGAGTTCATGACAAAGATTTGTCTATGAACCTGTATCCATCAACATTTGAATGGATAAATGGAATAAATCCACACTTTCCCTGGTGGCTCAGAGGTAAAGGATGCATATGCAAATGCTGGAGGTGTGTGCTCCATCCCTGGGTTGGGAAAGTTTCCCTGGAGGAGGAGATGGCAAGCCACTCCAGTATTCCTTCCTGGGAAATCCCATGGACAGAGGAGCTTGGTGGGATAAAGTCCATGGGGCTGCAAAAGAATTGGACACACTTAGTGACTAAGCACCCACATATCACTTTGCCCAAGCAAGATAATACTATACAGGAGTAAATGGGAACACAGTCTACAAAAAATACAGAAGGTTATTAAAATACATATGCTAAGTGAAAGAAGCCAGACACACACACACACACACACAGATTCGATTTTCGGGAAAATTCTAAAGAAAAAATAATTTATTTTGGTGTCAGAAAACTGAAGAGTGTATTCCCAGCACTGGGTGGGAGAAGGTTAAACGGGGAGCAAGGAAGGATGACCAAGGAGCCCAAGGATAGTTTTGAACTTGACAGATATGCTCACCATGCTGATTAAGGAAAAGATATCACAGTTCTATTCATCCAAAGCTTATCAACTGTACCCCTAAAACATGTGAACTTTTGTTGTATCTCAGATAATACTTTTAAAAGCTCATCTTTCACTTCAGCTCTAGAGTTCAGTTCGGTTATAGAGGTTCAGTTCAATATCTGTATTTTTATATCTCTAATCAATATCTATCCATTTACTTTTGTTTTGTTTTTTTTTTTTAATTTATAGGGCTGGCGTCATCCTGAGAGCAAACTGAGAATTATTTAGAGAGAGGTTACCCATGGTTTCTTTAATCTAGGTTCCCTAATGCATGGATAAGTTCAGGAGGAAGGTTGAAAGAGCATGGATCTTAGAATCAGGAGCTACATGTAAGGCAGAAATCTTACCCACTGTAGTGAGACTAGGTTATATCCACAAGGCAAGATGAAATTGTAGAGATGAACTTGGGAGGAATACTTGAGTATGGTAGGAGATCAGAATTTTCTCCTGTTGAAAATACTTTATTAAATTAAAATATAACAATCTAAACATAAAGAAGTCATAGTGTATACACACAGACACACACACATGAGATACTATGCAACCATAAAAATGTTGAAATTCTGCCATTTGCAGCGACATGGATGAACTTTGAAGGCATTAGGCCTAGTGAATAAAGTTGAAGAAAGACAAATACTGTATGATATCACATGTGAAATCTAAAAAAATCAAATAGACTAGTGAATATAACAAAAAAGCAGCAAATACACAGATACAGAAACAAACTAGTGATGGGTAGTGTGGGAAGGAGGGTAGGGGTAAGGTAACAAGCAGGGAGTAAGAGGTAGAAAATACTATGTATAAGATAAACAGTATACAAAGATATATGGTACAACATATGGAATAACGCCTATATTTTATAACTATAAATGGAGTATACAAAAATTGGAAATCACTATATGGTACATATAGTACCATAGCACCTACATAAAGATGCTAAAGCTGAAACTGCAGTACTTTGGCCACCTCATGCGAAGAGTTGATTCATTGGACAAGACTCTGATGCTGGGAGGGATTGCTGGCAGGAGGAGAAGGGGACGACAGAAGATGAGACGGCCAGATGGCATCACTGACTCGATGGACATGAGTCTGAGTGAACTCTGGGAGTTGGTGATGGACAGGGAGGCCTGGCGTGCTGCGATTCATGGGGTCTCAAGGAGTCGGACATGACTGAGCAACTGAACTGAACTGAACTGATATGGTACATCGCTAACTTCTATAATATTGTACATCAACTATACTTCAATTTCCAAAACAAAAGAATATAGACTCCTCTGAGGGATGCCCTGACAAGCAATTCCTAGTAAAGAACCCACATGTTAATCTTCATAAACCAGACAGTACCAACTTTAGTTGTAGAACATAAGCTTAAACTGACCTCTTCAATGCTAAACAAATAACACGAGACTTGGGGCTATGAGTCTTGAACTGTTTGCCCCATTTTGGAATCTGAGGATATAAAAGAATATACGTATCAGTGTTTTTGAAATACCTCATACATCCTATGCGTTCTCATTTATTCTGAAGGCAAATGTCCAGATCTACCTAAGCTTCTTTTTAAAAACCAAAGATTGCAAAAATGCTCAGCTGCCAACCAGGATATAAGAAGATAATGCCTATGCAATCAAAGTCTTGGGATTAACCACTGTTTGATCATTATGCTATTCACCAAGAGACCCATCTTTTAAGAAGTGGGACCAATTCACAACCTCTTTAACAACTCGCACACCCTGAGCTTCTCTAGAAGAAGGACCACAAGGGTCACAAGATGAAGGTTGTCTTCCTGACTCTTCTCCTTGGTCTGGTTTGTGCTGCCCAGGAAGCTCCAGCTGAGCTAGACCCTTCAGTTCAGTTCAGTTCAGTTCAGTCGCTCAGTCATGTCTGACTCTTTGCGACCCCATGAATCGCAGCACGCCAGGCCTCCCTGTCCATCACAAACTCCCAGAGTTCACTCAGACTCATGTCCATCGAGTCACTGATTCCATCCGGCCATCTCATCCTCTGTTGTCCCCTTCTCCTCCTGCCCGCAATCCCTCCCAGCATCAGAGTCTTTTCCAATGAGTCAGCTCTTCGCATGAGGTGGCCAAAGTACTGGAGTTTCAGCTTCAGCATCATTCCCTCTGAAGAGATCCCAGGGCTGAGACCCTTCAGAGGTACCTAAATTCAGCTGATCTGGGAGAAGGTCTTGGTTCTGTGTGTGTGTGTGTGTGAGAGAGAGAGAGAGAGAGAGATAGCCTTGTTTATATGTATAAGCAGATTGTATAGATATGCCATGGTCCACCTATCTACATGAGCATAATACAGCCCTCTGTCTTTCTGCTCTCTGTATTTATTTTTTTCCATCTTATTTGTCTGTATGTGAAAAAAAAAAAAAATGTTACTATGGTACCATTCAGGGAGCTAAGAACTGTCATGGTTTTCAATGTTGCTGCTTTCGCTAATTTAAGAAACTCAAATTCTATGCTTTCTGCTCAAATATGAATGATTATTTCACTTCATATTCTTCTGCAAGGCAGGAGGTAGAATCCTACTTGGCTTAATAAGATTGAATTTACTTCTCTTCTGAGGTAAATGCAGAGGGAAAGATTGTGTTGCGTGTTGGTGAGAATCCAGTGAAAAGACTGAATGATGTTTATGGAGACTTAGACTTCTTAGATTACAGGAGACTGGCACGCCATTTCCACGGCCACGGGTAACACGGAGAAGACTGAGGAAGGAGGCCCCCTGAGGGCATACGTCCCTCGGCTTGAATGTACTCACAGCTGTGAAGAGTTCTCCATTAAATGTTATGCCAAGCAAGCACAATCTGCCTAAACTGAGAACAATGAGACCGCTGACTTCTGACATGGGGCCCCGTCGACAACATGCAGTGAACAGCATGAGTCATGGTTGTGAAGCTGAGTGTGTGAACTCCATCGATGGAAGGGTGCCCTCAAGTGCTGGGGAACAGATGGTGACCAAGGAACATCTTGCCTGTTTGTTTTTCAGGCTTTATGAGACATGCATGTTACTTAATGCAGTTGCAAAGAGAGAAGGGGATGTTTATGTCCTAAGACGTGAGTATGCACGTTCTGCCGATGTGTGCGTCTTCTCAAGCATGTTAGTTGCTCAGCTGCGTCTGACTCTGCAACCCCATGGACTCTAGCCCACCAGGCGCCTCTGTCCATGGGATTCTGCAGGCAAGAATACTAGAGTGGGTTGGCATTTCCTATTCCAGGGGATCTTCCCAATCCAGCGATTGAACTCACGTCTCCTGCCTCTCCAGCAATGATAGGCAGATTCTTTAGTGCTGAGCCACCTGAGAAACCCTTTATTTAACCATCAAGATCAAATTTTCTTTAACTAATGAAATCTTTAAATATGAAAAGTTCATCTTTAGCATGTTGAAGAAGTAGAGCCTGATTCACTTAAACCTCACAGATAAGTATGAGAATAGTTAAAATGACAGCAAAAATTTCACACTAATTTTTAAATAATTTGAAAGCAAAGGGGGGCACTGGCACAGACCTTGGTCTCTATAGTTTACAGTACTAGAAATAAATGTCAAATACCAAAACTGTAATATTAAGCAATGAAAAGCCTACATAATTGATTTTCATGGGAAAAAATGTACAATGGAACATTCTAATCTTGGTCCAAGGCATGTTTTTTTAATTTCATGTGTGGACATGTGGACACAGGACCTAATTAGGAAACATTTCAGAATATATATCTCCAACATTGGGCAATAGCCTCATGTACACCTCTCTGATTACCACTGTACCAGAAGGTAACTTTATCTATTAATTTTATTTTCATATGACCTCCTTAAATTCATGACGGTACTTGTAAATTCGGCCAAAAAATTCCTGAAACTTTTAACAGTCAGCTCTTGTGAGCTGGTATGAGATAGTTGATGGGGAACATCTAGTAGAGTTTCAATAAGCAACTTTGCTATCGTTCACAGATTATTCAGTCTAGGAGACTGGAAGTCTTTACTGTCTTAAGAAGAGGGGTGTGTGGAGAAAGCGTTGCTAGTTCACTAGCTGTTTTAACTGGTTTTAACGACACATCAGTAGAAATGCCAGTGAGATAGAGACCACCATGCTTAATTTTTTTTTTGGGGGGGGGTCACTATCACTAAAATAACATGTGACACCTGAACCCAAACCTCTGCAAATAACCACTGGATCACATAGAATCCTTCAAATGCACTATGGTGAAGCATGTCACTCACTCTGCCATCTGGGCAACCACAGGTTCAATAACATGGTGTTCTATCCCTTCTGATATTATATGCACATTTGGGGTGGATGGGGCTTGTATCTGGTCTCTGAGGATGACAGAGCCTGAGTTATTCTCCGAGTAGCATGTGCCATGAGATAAGCGTGCTTGGTGAAAACTCCAAAAATCCACCCCCCCCCCATTCATTTCAACATTGCTAAGTTGTGTCTGACTATTAAGGCTCCATAGACACCAGCATGCAAGTTTCCTCTACCCTCCACTATCTCCCAGAGATTGCTCAAACTCATGTACATTGAGGCAGTGTTGTTATCTATCCATCTTAATTGATTAAGGTCAAGGAAAATCCCAGAGACGGAATTCTATGATATAGACAACGTGGACAGAGTTAGGCTTGGGAGGAATTCTGAGTCTCACTTCCACTGTATAAACGTAAGGAATTTGCTTTAAGTCATACCTGGATGGTCTACTGGTTTTCCCTATTTCTTCCATTTAAGTCTGAATTTTGCAATAAGGAGTTCATGATCTGAGCCGCAGTCAGCTCCCGGTCTTGTTTTTGCTGATTTTACAGAACTTCTCCATCTTTGGCTGCAAAGAATATAATCAATCTGATTTTGGAATTGACCATCTGGTGATGTCCATGTGTAGAATCTTCTCTTGTGTTGTTGGAAGAAGGTGTTTGCTATGACCTGTGTGTTCTCTTGGCAAAACTCTGTTAGCCTTTGCCCTGCTTGATTTTGATCTCCAAGGCCAAATTTGCCTGTTACTCCAGGTTATTTCTTGGCTTCCTACTTTTGCATTCCAGTCCCCTATAATGGAAAGGACATCTTTTTAGCGTGTTAGTTCTAGGAGGTCTTGTAGGTC
Source organism: Bubalus kerabau (assembly GCF_029407905.1). NCBI lineage: Eukaryota > Metazoa > Chordata > Mammalia > Artiodactyla > Bovidae > Bubalus > Bubalus kerabau. Next base: position 162,645,056 of record NC_073647.1, on the reverse strand, counting down.
TTCATAGAAATGTTCGACTTCAGCTTCTTCAGCATTACTTGGATGATTTCAGCATTAGACTTGGATGACTCTGACACTGAATAGTTTCCCTTGGAAATGAACAGAGATCATTCTGTAGTTTTGAGATTGCATCCAAGTCCTGCATTTCAGACTTTTTTGTTGACTATGAGTGCTACTCCATTTCTTCTAAGTGACTCTTGCCCATGGTAGTAGCTATAATGGTCATCTGAATTAAATTTCCAATTCTGGTCCATTTTAGTTCACTGATTCTTAATGTCAATATTCACTCTTGCCATCTCCTGTTTGACCACTTCCAATTTGCCTTGATTCATGGACCTGACATTCCAGTTTCATATGCAATATTGTTCTTTACAGCATTGGACTTTACTTCCATCACTAGTCATATCCACAACTGGGTGTTGTTTTTGCTTTGACTCCATCTCTTCATTCTTTCTGGAGTTATAGCTACACTCTTCTCCAATAGAATATTGGGCACCCACCAACATGGGGAGTTCATCTCATTGTCATATATTTTTGCCTTTTCATACCATTCAGGGCTTTTCAAGGCAAGAATACTGAAGGGGTTTGCCATTCCCTTCTCCAGTGGATCACACACTGTCAGAATTGTCCACCATGCCCGTCCATCTTGGGTGGCCCTACATGGCATGGCTCATAGACAAGGCTATGGTCCATGTGATCAGTTTGATTAGTTGGATTAGGCAAAGGAAAAAAGGAAAGATATACCCACTTGAATGCAGAGACCCAAAGAATAGCAAAAAGAGAAAAGAAAGCCTTCCTCAGTGATCAATGCAAAGAAATAGAGGAAAACAATAGAATGGGAAAGACAAGAGATGTTTTCAAGAAATGTAAAGATACCAAGGGAATATTTCATGCAAAGATGGGCACAATAAAGGACAGAAATGGTATGGACCTAACTGAAGCAGAAGATATTAAGAAGAGCTGGCAAGAATACACAGAAGAACTACACAAAAAAGATGTTCATGACCCAGATAATCACGATGGTGTGATCACTCATCTAGAGCCAGACCTTCTGGAATGCAAATTCAAGTCGGCCCAAGGAAGCATTGTTACAAACAAAGCTAGTGAAGGTGATGGTATTCCAGTTGAGCTATTTAAAATCCTAAAAGAGGATGCTGTAAAAGTGATGTACTCAATATGCCAGCAAATTGGGAAAACTCAGCAGTGGACACAGGACTGGAAAATGTCAGTTTTCATTCCAATCCTAAAGAAAGGCAAAGCCAAAGAATGTCCAAACTACTGTACAATTGCACTTATCTCACACACTAGCAAAGTAATGCTCAAAATTCTCCAAGCTACGCTTTAAGAGTATGTGAACTGTGAAATCCCAGATGTTCACGCCTGGATTTAAAAATGGCAGAGGTACCAAAGATCAAATTGCCAACATCCAATTGGATCCTCAAAAAAACATGAGAGTTCCAGAAAAACATCTACTTCTGCTTGAAATATGCCAAAGCCTTTGACTGTATGGGTCACAACAAACAGGAAAATTCTGAAAGAGATGGGAATACCAGACCACCTGACCTGCCTCTTGAGAAATCTCTATGCAGGTCAGGAAGCAACAGTTAGAACTGGACATGGAACAACAGATTGGCTCCCAAGTGGGAAAGGATGTGTCAAGGCTGTATATTGTCACCCTGCTTATCTAACTTATATTCAGGCTACATCATGAGAAATGCTGGACTGGAAGAAACACAAGCTGGAATCAAGATTGCCGGGAGAAATATCAGTAACCTCAGATATGCAGATAACACCACCCTTACGGCAGAAATTGAAGAGGAACTAAAAAGCCTCTTGATAAAAGTGAAAGAGGAGAGTGAAAAAGTTGGCTTAAAAGTTAACATCCAGAAAACTAAGATCATGGCAAATATGTCCCTTCACTTCATGGGAAATAGATGGGGAAACAATGGAAACAGTGAGATAATTTATTTTTGGAGCACTCCAAAATCAGTGCAGATGATGACTCAGTGATGAAAGTAAAAGATGGTTGCTCCTTGGAAGAAACCAACCTAGACAGCATATTAAAAAGCCAAGATTTTGTTGACCAACCTAGAGACCATATTAAAAAGCAGAGACATTACTTTGCCAACAAGTTCCATCTAGTCAAGGCTAGGGCTTTTCCAGTAGTCATGAATGGATGTGAGAGTTGGACTATAAAGAACACCGAGTGCTGAAGAATTGATGCTTTTAAACTGTGGTGTTGGAGAATACTCTTGAGAGTCCCTTGGACTGCAAGGAGATCCAACCAGTCCATCCTAAAGGAACTCAGTCCTGAATATTCATTGGAAAGACTGAGGCTGAAGCTGAAACTCCAATACTTTGGCCACCTGATGGGAAGAACTGACTCACTGGAAAAGACCCTGATGCCGGGAAAGATTGAAGGCAGGAGGAGAAGGGGACAACAGGGGATGAGATGGTTGGATGGCATCTCTGACTCTGTGGACATGAGTTTGAGTAAACTCCGGGAGTAGGTGATGGACAGGGTGGCCTGCCATGCTGCAGTCCATGGGGTCACAAAGAGTCAGACGAGCGACTGAACTGAACTGAACTGATAGAGATAAGTTGCTGGAGAAATTAGAAATCCATATGCCAAAAAAAAAAAAAAAAAAACTTATCCCATTCATTACTCGATGTTTTACAACTAACACAGAGAAACTCACATACCTATATGTAAGACCGAAAGCAAGACAGACTCTGGCAGTAAAACGCAGGTGGATACTCTGTGACCAAAGATTAGGCAGTTACTGATTCGAATATACACCAAGAAGGATCCTTCAGTGGGAACAGTAACCAGGCCTCTATCCCAATGTTTAACTAGTAGTTAGAAGTGTGGGAATGGGTGTAGGGGTAATGTAACAGGAGGGGAATAAGAGGTATAAAGTACTATGTATAAAATAAACAATGTTCAAAGATATATGGTACAGCATTTATAGCTATAAATGGAGTGAGTATATAAAAATTACAAATCGCTATACGGTACATCTCTAACTTACATAATTTGGTACGTCAACTACATCTCAATTTCAAAACAAAAAAAATATAGACTCCTCTGAGGGATGCCCTGACAACCAATTCGTGGTAAAGAAGCCACATATTAATCTTTTAAACCAGATTATACTGTCTTTAGTTTCAGGGTATAAGCTTAAACTGACCTTTCAATGCTAAATAAATAAACAATGCTAAATAAATAAATGAGTTGGGGCTATGAGTCTTGGACTGTTTGTCTCAGTTTGGAATCTGAAGATATTAAAGAATATTAAGTATCAGTGTCTTTGAAATCCCTCGTATGTTCTCTAATTTCTCATTTAATCTGAAGGAAATTGTCCACATCTAAGCTTCCCTTAAAACTTATGTCTTTATAAAAACCACAGATTACCAAAAAAAGCTCACCTGCCAACCAGGATATTGGAAGATGACATCTATGTAACCAAGATCTTGTGATTAACCACTGTTTGATCATTATGTATGCTGCCAAGAGACCCATCCTATAAGAAGAGGGAGGAATTCACAACCTCTCCAACACCTGGGACACCCTCAGCTTCTGTAGAAGAAGGACCGCAAGATGAAGACTGTGTTCCTGACTCTTCTCCTTGGTCTGGTTTGCGCTGCCCAGGAAGCTCCAGCTGAGCTAGACTCCTCACAGGTACCCAAATTTAGCTGATCTGGGAGAAGGTTTTTCTTGGTCTGTGAGTGTGTGTGTGTGAGAGTGATAGCCTTGTTTATATGTATGACCAGATTGTATAGACATGCCATGGTCCACCTATCTCTATGAGCATAATAAAACCCTCTTATCTTTCAGCTCTTTGCATTTTTTCCCCCAAATTATTTGTCTCTATGTGAAAAAAAGAAAAAAAGCCTACCATGCTATCCTTTAGGGACTGATGGACTGCCATGTCTCTAATGTTGCTCTTTTACCTATTTTAAGAAACTCAAACTCTATGCTTTCTGCTTGAATATGAATGATTATTTCATTTCATGTTATTCTGCAAGGCAGGGGGTAGAATCCTACTTTGTTTAATAAGATTGAATTTTCTTCTCTTCTGAGGTAAATGCAGAGGCAACGATTGGGTTGGGTATTGGTGAGAATCCAGTGAAAAGACTGAGTGATGCTTATGGAGACCTTCCTTCTTAGATTACAGGAGACTGGCGCAGCATTCTCACGGCTGCAGATAACCTAGAGAAGATTAAGGAAGGAGGCCCCCTGAGGGCATACGTCCGTCGGCTTCAATGTACTGACCCCTGTTCCTCACTATCCATTAACTTTTATGCCAAGTAAGAAAAATCTGCCTGAACTGAAAACAATGAGACCGCTGACTTCTGACACGGGGTCCGGTTGACGATGTGCAGTGAATGGTGTGAGTCATGGTTGTGAAGATGAGTGTGTGAACTCTATCGATGGGAGGGTACCCTCAAGCTCTAGGGAACACATGATGACAAATCCTGTCTGTTTGTTTCTCAGGCTTCCCAACCAATGCACATCCCTCAATGTAGTTGCAGAGAGAGAAGGGGATGTTTATCACGTAGGATGTGAGTATTGGAGCTCTGCCGATGTGCGCGTCATCCCAAGCATGATAGTTGCTCAGCTGTGTCCGACTATTTGTGACCCCATGGACTCTAGCTTACCAGGCTCCTCTGTCCATGGGATGGTGCAGGCAAGAACACTAGAATGGGTTGTCGTTTCCTCCTCCAGAGCATCTTCCTGACCCAGGGATTGAGCTCAAGTCTCCTGCAACTCCAACAATGGAAAGCGGATTCTTTATTGCTGAGCCACCTGAGAAACCCCTTATTTAACTGTCAAGATCAAATATTCTTTAGCTAAAGAAATCCTTTAAACATGAAAACTTCTTTTTTTTAGCATGTTGAAGAAGTAGAACCTGATTCATTTAAATCTCACAGATAAGTATGAGAATAGTTAAAATGACAGCAAAAAATTTCACACTAAGTTTTACCTAATTTGAAATCAAAAGGGGCACAGGCACAGACCTCTATCTCTATAGTTTCAATACTAGAAAGAAACCTCAAATACCAATATTGTAATGTAAGTAATGAAAAATACCTATTTGATTTTCATGGGGAAAGTGTACAATGGAACATTCTAATCCTGGTCAGAGACATTTTTTTTTTTAATTTTATCTGTGGATATTGGACAAAGGACCTAATTAGGAAACATTTCAGAGTATATATCTCTAACATTTGGCAATACCTTCATTTATACCTCTCTGATTACCTCTATACCAGAAGGTAACTTGTTTTATCTATTAACTTTTATTTTCATATGATTTCCTTAAATTCACAGAATATCTTTGTAATCATGACCGTACTTGTGAATCTGGTCAAAAAAAAAATCCTGAAACTCTCACAGTCAGCTCTGGTGAGCTCATATGAGATGATTGAGGTCCAACACCTACTCTAGTTGTGATACGCAGCTTTGCTATTGTTCACAGACTGTTTGGTCTAGAAGACCGGAAGTCTTTACTGTCTTAAGATGAGGGGTGTGTAGAGAAAGCTTTCCAAGTTCACTAACTGTTCCAACAGGTTCTAACCACAGATCGCAAGAAATTCCAGTGAGACAGTGGCAACTCACTATCAGCTCAAGGGCTGATGATAGATATGAAGCATGTGACAAGTCCAAATGTAAAGACGTTAATCACATTGAGATTTGATGTTTGTTTGTTTTTCTGTCACAGATACGGGTTCAAACTTTTTCGAACTGATTCCTGTGTCACAGAACACATTAGCAATCTACACGGAAAACTTGGATGGCGTGAAGAGTACAAAAGTGACTCAGCTCCTTGGTACGTTATTGAAGCTTATTCTGAGCAAATTAACAGCATTCATATTAGCATGATTTCATTTCAGGACAGAAGTGCATGAACACCTTCTATTTTATTAAGCACACCAGAGCAGACATGAGTTCATACGGGAGAATTCAGACTTCATGCGCCATGATCCAGGGCTGCAGAAAGGTTGTCTGGTAGAAAACTGAAGAAATGCCTCTACTGGGGATTCTACCGGGTGACATTAAAAAATATATATATTCATTTACCCAGGAGGTGCAATGAAACATTCCAGGGTGCTCCATGGGTTTCTTGACAAATATCACATATTGGAGTTGCCGGGTTTGGACATCAAAGTAAACCAAGGTCGGAACTTTGAGTTCAGAGACTCGAAGGTCCCGGCCATGACTCATTCCTCTTGAATACAAATGCTTTCTTTTTTTTTTTTTTTTTTTTTGGCCATGATCATTAAAATAATACCTAAAATCTGAACCCAAACCTCTGCGAATCAACCCTGGATCATATAGAATCCTTCAGAAGCAGTGTGGTCAGTCATGTCTATCTTTCTGAACACCGGCCAACCAGAAGGTACATTTTACATGACCCTTTAACCCTTCTGATATTATATCCAAATTGTGGGTTGGTGAGGCTTGTGTCTCTTTTCTGAGGATGACAGAGCCTGAGTTTTTCTCTGAGTCCCATGTGCGATGAGATTAGTGTGCCTGGTGAAAACTCCAAAAAAATGTATCCCCCATTCATCTCAACATTGTTGTTCAGTCATACGTCGTGTCTGACTCATTGTGGCTCCATGGACTGCAGCACGCAAAGTTCCTCTGACCTCCACTATCTCCCAGAGTTTGCTCAAACTCATGTTGATTGAGTCAGTGATGGTCTCTACACATCTTAATAGATTATGGTCCAGGAAAACCCCAGAGATGGAATTCTAGGATGCAGACAATGTGGACAGGAGGAGTTGGACTTGGGAGGATATCTGAGTCTCAGGACCCACCATGGCCTTCTCCAATGTACCATTTCAGCATGCATCTGACTTGGAGATGCGTAGGCTCACAGGTGAATGGTCTGTAGTTCACTCAATAGTTGTAAGAACTGGAATGTGGTAAAATGTTCACTATGTGGACTCTATCCCCTGGACACATCTGAAGACCTGATGTGAACACTCAGGCACCTCTGTAGAAACTGTTCTGGTGAGCAGGGTTTAGGTGATGGAAGAGGGCAACGGTGATGATGGGACTAATTGAACACTACACAGAGGAGCTGGATGACACTGTATAAGCTACCAAGGATTCTAACGCACACCTCTTCTGCCCTCTTTGTTATTAAACCCAGCCAAAGGAGACGGTGCCACTCAAGAAGACATTCAGCAGTATGAGGAACTGAACAGAGAAAGGGGGATTCCAACAGAACATATACAAGATCTCACTCAAACAGGTAAAGCCAAGAGGAACACAGGGATCCAAAATGAAACCACATCACGAGGACACTCGATTCGAATTTCCTACCCTCACAGTCGTCTTTTACAAAGGCTGTTATGAAAGAATCCTTTGAAATAGAGGCATCCCAGTGATTATTTTTCCACTTATTCATTCTCTCTCACAGATGACTGTCCTCAGTAAGATCTGACAGCCTCTTCTGGGTGAGTAGAATAATGACATATACAACACTGAGTTTTCTTTCTAAGGGAAAGAGTTTTTTCTGGGGCATACCACTTTAATCATGGGATATATATACACAAGGGACTATATTATGCAACTATGTAAAAGAATGAAATAATACCATTTGCAGTAACAAGGGCAGATCTAGAGATGATCATGCTAAGGGAAGTAAGAAAGAGAAAGGCAAGCTTGATATCACTTCCATGTGGAACCAAAAAATATGGCACAAATGTATTATGTACAAAATAGAAACAGGCTCAGAGTCCAAAAACCTTGATGGTTCCTAAAGAGAAAATGGGGAGAGGGATATACAAGGAGTTTGGGATTAAGAGATACACACTCCTGGCTTGTATATACATGCATGTCTAACTGAGGGCTTCCTGGTGGTTCAGTGATAAAGAATCCACCTGCCAATGCAGGAAATCTGGGTTTGATCACTGGGTCGGGAAGATTTCCGGGAGTTGGAAATGGCAGTGCACTCCAGTATGCTTGCCTGGGAAATCCCATGGAAAGAGGAGTCTGGCAGGCTAAAGTCCACAGGAACACAAAAGTGTGGGACAGGATTGGCGCCTAAACAACAACAAAAAATGCATAAACCATCATGTCGCTATACACTTGAAACTAACACAACATTGCACATCAACTGCATTTCAATAAAAATTAGTTTTAAAAAGGAATAGGAACAGAAAGCTCTTTACCTTGCCACATGGTAATGGCTGGGGATCCCGTAAGTGTTAGGACTTAAATATCTAAACAATCACACTGGTCTAGACTCCACAGTGAGATGCTTTGAGGACCAAAGAGGAGACTGTGTGAAGCCCTGAGCTGTGAAATACGATGATCCCTGGTGAATACCAATGTGAGTGAACGACCTTACAGCCACAACACCTTCATGATGAAAAATAAGACTTATAGGACAAGTAGGAGGAACAGGTTAACCAGTAATCTCCTACACCAGGGAGCTGCGGAGATGCAACTCAGCAACTCTCAACATACCAGCTGATCCACAGGTGCTCACATAGAGTTTCCTCGGGTGGTAGTTCTATGCAACCCCCTATGGGCACACACACACACACACACACAGACTTCTGCAAAATGCGTCTCGTAGGGAAATCTCTCCAGTGCTTTCAAGCACAAGTGCTTCTATTCTCTGTATCATTCTCTGACCAACATCATGTTAATCCTATTCAGCTCAACTACGTTTTACATTTTTTTTCTGCTTATAGAAGTGAACAAAGAAAGAATATGTGTCACATCACTGCACTAATATGTCACAATCAGCCATATGAAGATAAAAGTTTCCTTGAAATCCTCATTTCTTCTCTCCCAGGAAGTCATGATCCTGGAAGCATGGCTTTCACTGTGAAACTCCTCTGCCCTTGCTAATGTTACTGGATTCCTAAACTGATCAATAAGTTGATTAATGCATAGATGTGTAGTGATCAAACGTGCATAATTGCAAATGCACTAAACACGTAAATTCAACTGTTTGGAAAATCTAGTGACAATAAAGCAGGGGAACTCTGTTTAGGATGCATGGTGTGAATCCTGCAAGGATCTTGTTGAGAAGAGAGAATAAACCACAGGTCGTAGTTTTATAGGGTCGTATAAGGTGCCCACCAGAAGTCATGAGAGCGATGGGGTTGGTCAGTCAGACAACTTTGAGTAGAATGGAAGCTGTCCTAAGTAGCAGCTGAGATTCACTCAACTATGGCTAAAGCAGCATTCACCTGCTGTGGGGTTGCAGGGGGTGTAAGGATTTAGCAGAATGCAGGAGAAGGCAATGGCACCCCACTCCAGTACTCTTGCCTGGAAAATCCCATGGACGGAGGAGCCTGGTGGGCTCCAGTCCATGGGGTCGCTAAGGGTCAGACACGACTGAGCAACTTCACTTTCACTTTTCACTTTCATGCATTGGAGAAGCAAATGGCAACCCACTCCAGTGTTCTTGCCTGGAGAATCCCAGGGACGGGGGAGCCTCATGGGCTGCCGTCTATGGAGTCGCACAGAGTCAGACAGGACTGAAGGGACTTAGCAGCAGCAGCAGCATTCTTCCATGGGCTTCCAGAGGTGCACGGGTAAAAAAAATATATATATATACACCTACGCAGGTAGGAGATGCAAGAGATTCAGGTTCGATCCCTGGGTCGAGGAGATGTCCTGGAAGAGGAATTGGAAACGCAGTCTAGTCATCTTGCCTGAAGAATCCCATGAACAGAGGAATCTGGTGGGCTATACGTTCCATGAGGTGGCAAAGAGTCAGACACGATTTATCAACTTAGCACACACGCACATACAACAGAACTGAACAGTACATACTCAAGAAAGAACGCTCACGATCGTGACACAGCACCGGGTCTCTGCTGTCCGACTCAGGGCTGCTACTGTCCAGCCCCATCCCCGGAAGCAGTGATCCTCCTGCCGATGCAGGTGCTGGGTTATCTCCACTCTGCAGAAAAGTCCCTCGCAAGGGGCGTTTTAAGATAACAGTCATCGATTGGTGCCTACCGATGGGAAAAACAGGAGCATCGTGGGCCCCCAAATTGGTCATGGCACTGGAGCAGTCGAGAGATCAGGAAAGTGGTTACAGGAGATGGGAAAGATGGGGCAGTCCTAGAACACTCTGGAGATCTTGGGTAGACTCCTGGGGATGCGGAAGGCTGTGTGTGCCTGAACTGCGGCATGAGTCACCGGAGAGACAGAACAGAACACTGGTCGCCTAGGGCTCCCTGTGAGCTACACGCACTTTGTTCCATGCATACGAAGGTCTGCAAGGGCAAGACATTTGAGCCTGGTCACTTGAATTGTGTTGCAAGAGAATGGAACAATCGCGGTTGAGGACTAAGCTATTCCCTCTTCACGGATCACTGACTTGTGCGGTGAAGGCGCTTGCATAACTCAGTGAAGCTATGCACCATTTCACGTAGGGCCAGACATACACGAGTATAGTGGAGAGTCTGACAGAACAAGATGCACTGGAGGATTGAGCGGCAAACCACTCCAGTATTCTCACTGTGAAAACCCCACGAGCTGTGTTACCTGGCAAACTGATAGGACACTGCAAGCTGAGACAACACCCCCTCCACTGCCGCAACGTGCCCAATATGGTACTGGGGCAGAGTGGAAGATAACTACTAATGCCTTCAGAAACACTGAAGCTATGCTCACTTTGGGCTGACCCCTAGGAAGCCAGCCTTTAAACGGAAAATTAGAATTTAAAAAAGAAAACTGAGCAGAGAGACTTCCCTAGGTGTCCAGTGGTTCAGAATCCACCTGCCAATGCAGGGGACACACACTGAACCCCTGATCCGGGAAGATCCCACGTGCCGAGGGGCAATTAAACCCGTGGACCACAACTCCTGAGCCTGTGCTCTAGGTTCTACGAGCCACAACAACTGAACCACCAAACTGAGAAGCCCTCAAACCTAAAGTAGAGAAAAGCTGAGCCAGCAACAAAGACCCAATGTGTGTCTGAAAAAAAAAAAAAAAAAAAAAACCCTAACCAGAGGTTATAAGAAGCGTGACTATGGAAACAGACCACTAATGAAGACCACTAACTGAAACAGGTGGAGTTTGAATAATGAAAGCAACATTCGGAACCAGGCAGGACAGGACATACGAACCATTAAAAAATTTTATCTTAACAATTATTTTCAAGGAAGTTTATCCAGCTGACAATATATCAAATCCTGCAGAAGAGGGATTTATGATAAATGGACTGAGTTTAGTCACTGTGGATCAATGAACTCTTAAAGTTTCCAGGAAGTTAAAGACCAGAAAGGTTTACTCAGAGAGTAAATGTCACTTGCGACCAGGCTCCTCCGTGCACGGAGTTCTCCAGGCAAGCATCCTGGAATGCGTTGCCATTCCCTTCTCAGGGGATCTTCCTGATCCAGGGATTGAATCCAGGTCTCCTGCACTGCAGGCAGATGATTTACCATCTGAGCCACCAGGCAAGCCCTAAATAAGATACACATGAATAAACACATCTATCTTATCACCTACTTACCACATGTGTATGTGTCTGTGTGTGATGCATACACCTAAAAGCTATGCTCTTAGTGGCCAACAAGTATTTGTACTATACTATTAATGATAGACACCATGCTATTCATTACATCTTCTTTAAGTCACAAGAGATCTTCAGGTGATTATAACTAAATGAGAATAAAGGCGTGCACACACGCACACACACAAAACAGTACTTCAGTAATTTAAAGCCTTATGTTTCAACTGAGTACTGCTTATGTCGAGAACTCTGCAGCCTGCATTTACTCAATGAGTATTTATTTCAGCTCCAAAATGTAGCAAATCTAACATCTTGCTCTTTCAGATATGCTTTCTGAAAATCAGTTGAAATATAAAATTCTCTAATGATCTATAAGTGGATAAGATACTCTACTTTCACAAGCTTTTGAATTGTGAACACTTTATGCTTCTCACAAGCAACTGTTGAAGGCTAGTCATATGCCCCTCATGTTCTAATTGTCTTTAACACTGCCCCAAACACAAATCTAAAAGGGGAGGGAAAAAGCCAAAACAGAAACAAATTTGTTCATGGGGAAGGAACAGGAATATACACACAAATGGATTTTGGATAAACTTAAAAAGGAAAATAATAATCTTATAAAGAAAAGTTGCTGGATAAATTAGAAATCCATGTGCCCCCCCCACCCCACCGAAAAAAAAAAGCTTCAAGTCATTCATTGTTCCACGTTTTACAACTAACACAGAGGGTCTCAGAGACCTATGTGTAAGATGAAAAGCAAGAAATACTCTACCGATAAAATATAGGTGCATACTCTGTGACCAAAGATTAGGCGGTTACTGATTAGAATATACACCAAGCAGGATCCTTCAGTGGGAACAGTATGTTAGCAACCAGGCCTTGATCTAAATATTTACATCTTTGAGGGACATCCTTAATAAAGCACAAGAGAAGCGTGAGACAGGGGAAAAATATTGGCACACCTCTGTCTGTAAAAAGGGTCTTCCCTGGTGGCTCAGACAGTAAAAATTCTTCCTGCAATGGAGGGGACATGGGTTCACTTCCTGGAGAAGGAAATGGCAACCCACTAAAGTATTCCTGCCTGGAAAATTCCATGGGCAGAGGAGCCTGGAAGGCTACATACCATGCAGTCAGAAAGAGTTGGACATGATTGAGCAACTTTATTTTTATCTGAAAAGGAACTGGTATGCAGAATATATTAAAAGCCTACAAACTTCATTAAAAAAAATAAATAATTCATTCAGTAATGAACAAAGGACTTGTAGAGACACCAAACAAAATAGACAAATGGCAATCCCACCTCTTCATTCATTCAGGAAATGGAAATTACAAGTGTAACTGGATAGCATCACACACTTATTATAATGTCTGAAATGAAGATGACTGCCCACACAGAGTCCTGGCAAGGATGGGGCAATGGAAATTCTCATCTCCTGTTGGCAGGACTCAAAAATCAGAAGGTAGTGAGATCCAGCAGTTACACCCCTAAGCGTCTACCTAGGAGATAAGACAGCTCAGATCCATACAAAGATTTGTGTGTGAACATGTATCCATGAACATCTGAATGGATGAAAGTGGGATATATCCTGAGGATAATATGCAGGGGCAATGGAAACACAGTCTACAAAAATATATAGATAGATATTTATTCAAACAAATATGCTAAGTGAAACCCACGAGAAACACACACAGGTTCAATTTTTGAAAAATTCTAAAGAATACCAATTAATCTATCATGCTAGAAAACCAGGGAGTAGGTTCCCAAGTCTAGGTTGCGGAGGCGGCTGAGAAAGGGACAGGAGGAAGGGTGGTCAAGAAGCTGAAGGATATCGTTTTGAACTTACATGTAGTTTCAGGAGCTGTATATAAGGCAGAAATCTCATATGCTGTAGGGAGACTAGTTATACCCTCAAGGCCAAATGAAATTGTAGAGAGAAATTTGGGAGGGATCTTTGAGTAGGGGAGAAGATGAGAATGTGCTCTTGTTCAAAACATTTCAGTAAATCTAAAAAATATATAAATATAAAGAAGCCACGGTGATGGTAATGATGGTTTAGTCACTAAATATGTCCCAACTCTTGAGACCACATGGACTGTAGCCATGGAATACTACACAACCATGAAACGGTGAGATTTTACCATCTGCAGCAACATGGATGGACTTCCAGGATATGACGCTAAGTAAGATAAGTCAGATGGACAAGGACAAACACTGTGTTATATCACTTAGTGTGTTGGTTGCTCAGTCGTGTCGTACTCTTTGCAAACTCCGTGGACTATAGACCACCAGGCTCCTCTGTGCACGGGATTCTCCAGGCAAGAATACTGAAGTGGGCTGCCATTTCCTTCTCCAATTATATCACTTAATGTGGAATCTAAAAAACAAAACAAACTATTGTACATAACAAAATACGGGAGACTCATACATACAGGGAGAAGGCAATGGCAACCCACTCCAGTACTCTTGCCTTGAAAATCCCATGGACAGAGGAGCCTGGTAGGCTGCAGTCCATGGGGTCGTGAAGAGTCGGACAGGACTGAACAACTTCACTTTCACTGTTCACTTTCATGCATTGGAGAAGGAAATGGCAACCCACTCCAGTGTTCTTGCCTGGAGAATCCCAGGGACGGGGGAGCCTGGTAGGCTGCCGTCTATGGGGTCGCACAGAGTCGGCCGCGACTGAAGCGACTTAGCAGCAGCGTAGATACAGAGAACAAATCCGTGGTGACCAATGGGTGGGGGGAAGTGGTGAGGATAACATACGAGGAGCAGAGTAAGAGGTATAAACTAAGTTGAATAAAATAAATAATGTAAAAAGATATATTGAACAATATGGAGAATAAGACAATATTTTATACTATTAATGGAGCATACAAAATTATGACTCATTATATGGAACACCTGTAACAACAAGAACAACAACAACAAAAAAAAACAGTACACACCAACTATACTTATTTCCTCCTCTGAGGAATGCCCTTAGAACTGATTCCTGGTAGAGAAGCCACATATTTATCTTCTTAAACCAGACAAGACCATCCTTTGTTTTAGAGAAGAAGCTTAACAGACCTCTTCAGTGTTAAATAACACAGGACTCAGGGCTATGTGTCTTGGACTGTCTGTCCCATTTGGAAACTGAGGATATAAAAAGAATACAAATACCACTGTCCTTGAAACACCTCGTATGTCCTGTGATTCCTCACTTAGTCTGAAGGACAAATGTCAAGATCCACTGTAGACTCTCTTCAAATTAATCTCATAATAATGAGAACAGACTGCCAGAAAAGCTCGCCTGCCAACCAGGATAAAAGAGAATGACTTGCAAGTAACCAAGGTTGTGTGATTAACCACTGTTTGATCATTATGTATTCCGCCAAGAGACCCATCCTATAAAAAGTGGGACCAACTCAAACATCCCTTCACTACTTTTTATGTCAAGTGAGCACAATCTGCCTAAACTGAAAACGGCAAGACTGCTGTCTACCTAGATGGGGTCCTGTTATCCAGTGAAAGGTGTGAGTCAGGCCTGTGAAGTTGAGTGTGTGAACACTATTGACACAACGGTGTCCTCAAGCACTGGGGAACAGACAGGGAAGGAATGCTGAGAAAGGGATGTCTTTGTTTTTCAGGCGTTACAAGGCATGCATGTTACTCAGTGTAGTTGCAAAGAGAGACGGGGATGTTTATGTCATAGGATGTGCGTATTCCAGAGTTTCTGATGCGTGCGTCTTCTCCAGTGTTTTTGTTGCTCTGTCTTGCCCGACTCTTTGCGACCCCGTGGACTGTAGCCCACCAGGATCCTCTGTCCATGGGATATCCCAGGCAAGAAGACTGGAGTGAGTTGCCATTTCCTCCACCAGGAGATCTTCGACAACCAGGAATCGAACCCACATCTACTGCGCTGGCAGGCAGATTCTCTGCAACATTGACCCACCCAATTATTTACTTGACCTACATGATTGAGAAAATTTGCTTTAATGAAAGAAATGCTATAACTGAAAGTTACTTACATATGTATTTAAGATGTAGAATCTTTAAAATCTAACAGAAAAGTATGAAAACAGGTAAAATGACCAAAAAAATTCTACTCAATTTTTGCATAATTTGAAAGCAAAAGGAACACTGTTTCAGACTTCTATCTCTATAGTTTAAAATACTGGAAATAATTCTCAAATACTTAATAGTGTAATCACTTAATATCATAATATTGTGATCAAATGTCTACATATTTGATTTTCATGGGAAAAAAATGCACAGCAGAGCATTCTAATATTCACCTGAAGCGTCTTTTATAATTTCCACTGTGGACATGCATCCATAGGAACTAAGAATCATTTTGAGTACATATGTGCAGCATTTTGTAATATCCTCATTTCTACCTCTTTTATAACCTCTTGTACTAGTAAATGACTTTGGTATTTCTATAAACTTTTATTTTAATATGGCGTATTTACAGAATTACTTTTTTTTTACTCATGACTGGGCTTGCAAATTTGGTCACACCATTCCTAAAAATTTAACAGTCAGCTCTTGCGAGCTGGTATGAGATGGTTGAGGTCCACCACCCACTATAGATTCAGTAAGCAATGTTTCTCTCATTCACACACTGTTCAGTCTAGAAGACTGGAAGTCAGAAGAGGGGTGAGTGGAAAAAGCTTTCCTACTTCAGTAGCTGTCTTAACTCATTCTAGCAACACAGTCTCTAGAAATGTCAATGTAAAGCATGTGAAGAATAAGAAATGTCCAACTGAAAAGGAAAGAAGTTAATAATAGTTAGGTTTCTTTTTTTTTTTTTTTTTGTCACAGACATGGGCAAAAAAAATTTTTTGAGCTGGTTCCTGTGTCGGACAACACATTGGTACTCTATGCTGAAAACTTTGATGGAGTGAAGACCACAAAAGTGACTTATGCCCTCAGTATGTACTATAGATTATTCTATGAAAATTAGTCATGTTCATATTATCAGTATTTTCATACAAAGGACAGAAGCGCATATACATCTTGTTTTAAAGACACTACAGCAGATGTGTGTTCACACAGAATTCAAAATTCATGTGACATAAGTCAGGACTGCGGAAAGGTTGTCTACTAGGAAACTGAACAAATGTATCCCGTCGGGGTTCTATCAAATGGCTTTTTAAAAATTAGATACACTTATCATGGAGGCGCAATGAAATATTCCAGGATGGTGAAGTGATATTCTTGCCAAATATCACATATCCGTGTTGCCGGGTTCTGACACCAAAGTGAACCAAGGTTTAAAATTTGAGTTTAACACACTCACAGGTCCAGTCCTTGACTGCATTCATCTACACCATATGAAAGTGAAGTCGCTCAGTCATGTCTGACTCTTTGCGACCCCATGGATTGTAGCACACCATGCTCCTCCTTCCACGGGATTTTCCAGGCAAGGGTACTGGGGTGGGCTGCCGTTTCCTTCTTCCGGGGATCTTCCTGACGCAGGGATCGAAGCTGGGTCTCCTGCATTGTAGGCAGACGCTTTACCGTCTGAGCCACCAGGGAAGTCATCTGCACCATGTACACTCTATTTTTTGTCAGAATCACTTAAAGGATGCCTGACACTTGAACCCAATGCTCTGAAAATATCCACTTGTTCCTACTGATCCTTCAGAGGTATATAGTAAGGTATGTCAATCACTGTGCATCCAGCCAACCCCACGGGGTCACTGACAGGTAGCTTTAACTTGCTGCTATTATTATGCACATTGGCAGAGGGTGGTGTCTGTGTCTGCTCTCTGAGAATGAAAAAGCATGTATTTTTCCCTTGGTAGCATGCATGATGCAATTAATGTGCCAGGTGAAAAGTCCAAATCGTTTCTTCCCCCATCTCTTGAATATCGTTGTTCAGTCACTAAGTCCCGCCTGACTCACTGCAACTCCATGGACTCCAGCACACCAGGCTCCTCTGTCCTCCACTATCTCCTGGAGTTTGCTCAAAGCATGTCCAGTGACTCGGTAATGTTATCTAACCATCTCATTTGCCCGAGGTTCATGAAAACCACAGGAAGGAATTACAGCTGCGAATGAATCTGCCTGCAATGCAGGAGGACCTCACTTCAATTCCCAGGTTGTGTCCATCTGAAAAGCTAATGGAGGAACAGGAAAGACAGAATAGAGCACTGGTCACCCAGGGCTTACTGTAAGCTACCTGCACTTTGAATGCATGCTACACCCATATGAAGGTCTCCAAGGATACGATATTAGTGCCTGATCACTTGAATTGTTCAAAGAAAATGGAACAATAGTGGTTGACTACTAGCCTATGCCTCCTCCATGGATCACTGCCTTGTGTGGCAAAGAATACAATCAATATCATTTTGTGTTGACCATCTAGTGATGTCCTGCATAGAGTCATCTCTTGTGTTGTTGGAAGAGGGTATTTGCTATGACCAGTGTGTTCTCTTCACTAAATTCTTAGCCTTAGCCCTCCTTCATTTTGTACTCTAAGGTCAAACTTGCCTGTTACTCCTGGGATCTCTTGACTGCCTACTTTAGCATTCCAGTCCCTTATAAGAAAAAAGGACATCTTTTTCCGTGTTAGTTCTAGATGGTCTTTTAAGGCATTGTAGAACTGTTCAAGTTCTTCAGCATTAGTGGTTGAGGCAGAGATTTGGATTACTGTGATATTGAATGGTTTGCCTTTGAAACGAACAGAGATCATTTTGTCATGTTTGAGATTGCACCCCAGTACTGCATTTCCAACTCTTGTTGACTATGAGGGATACTCCATATTGTCTAAGGTATTCTTGCCCACAGTAGTAGATATACTGGTAATCTGAATTAAATTCACCTATTCCGGTCCACTTTAGTTCACTGATTCCTAAAATGTCAACGTCCACTCTTGCCATTTACTGTTTGGCCACTTCTAATTTACCTTGATTCATGGATTTAACATTCCAGATTCTTATGCAATATTATTCTTTACAGCATCGAATTTTACTTCCATTCCAGTCACATCCACAACTGGGTGCTGTCTTTGCTTTGGCTCTGTCTCTTCATTCTTTCTGGAGTTATTCCTCCACTCTTCTCCAGTAGCATACTGGGCACCTACTGACCTGGGAAGTTCATGGTTCATCGTCATATCTTTTTGCCTTTTCATACTGTTCATGGCAAGAATACCAACGTGGTCTGCCATTCCCTTCTCCAGAGATGTGTGGCAAAGGCGTATGCATAACTCAGTAAAGCTGTGAGCCATTTCGAGTAGGGCCACCCAAGAAAGACGTGTCATAGCAGAGAGCTGTGACAGAATGTGAGCCACCGGAAGAGGGAGTGGCCAACCACTCCAGGATTTTTGCCGTGAGTTTGGCCTGAACTGTATAAAAAAGCAAAAAGATATAACACTGAAAAATGAGTCCCCCTGACCATGTCACAAGGTGTCCAATACTGCTACTTGGGAAGAGTGGAGGACAACTCCTAATAACCCCAGAAAGAATGAAGCTATGCTGACTTAACTGCAAAAAAACAAAAACAAAAACAAAACTGGCCAGAGGCACTTCCTTAGGGGTCCAGTGCTTCGCAATCCATCTGCCAATGCAGGCGACATGGATTGAATTCCTGATCCTGGAAGATCCCACATGCTGCAGGAAACCAAATCCATGTGCTACATCAACTCCGCTTCTGCTCTAGAGCCCCAAAAAGAGAACCATCACCATGAGAAGGCCTCAAACCATAAGTAGAGAAATGCAGAGCACGGCAACTAAGACCCACCGTGTGTTTAAAAAAAAAAAAAAAACTTAGCAAAGGTTATAAGAAGTGTGACCACTGAGACACACCACTAAAACAGCTTAGAAAATTCTAAGAGAAAGACTTGCAGTTAGAATAATGAAAGCAACCCCTAGAATTAACCCAAACTCAAGTCCATTGAGACAGTGATACCATCCAACCATCTCATCCTCTGTCATCCCCTTCTCCTGCCTTCAGTCTTTCCCAGCATCAGGGTCTTTTCTAGTGAGTCACTTCTTCAGATCAGGTGGGCTAAGGATGGGAGGTTCAGCTTCAGCCTCAGTCCTTTCAAGGAACATTTAGGACTGATTTCCTGTAGGGTGGACAGGTTGGATCTCCAGGCAGTCCAAGGGACACTCAAGAGTCTTCCCCAACATCACAGTTCAAAAGCATCAATTTTTCGACACTCAGCTTTATTTTTTTTTCTTTTTTCTTTTATTTTTTAACTTTACTCAGCTTTATTTATAATCCAACTCTCACATCCATACATGACTAGTGGAAAAACCATAGCTTTGACTACATGGACCTTTGTTGGCAAAGAAATCTCTCTCCTTTTTAATATGCCATCTAGGTTGGTCATAACTTTTCTTCCAAGGAGCAAGTGTCTTTTAATTTCATGGCTGCAGTCACCATCTGCAGTGATTTTGGAGCCCCCCAAAATAAAGTCTCTCACTATTTCCATTGTTTCCCCATCTATTTCCCATGAAATGATGGGGCCACATCCAATGATCTTCGTTTTCTGAATGTTGAGCTTTAAGCCAACTTTTTCACTCTCCTCTTTCACTTTTATCAAGAGGTTTTTTAGTTCTTCTCACTTTCTGCCATAAGGGTGTGTCATCTGCATATCTGAGGTTATTGATATTTCTCCTGGCAATATTGATTCCAGCTTGTGCTCCTTCCAGCCCAGCATTTCTCATGATGTACTCTGCATATAAGTTAAATAAGCAGGGTGACAATATACAGCCTTCACATACTCCTTTCCTGATTTGGAACCAGTCTGTTGTTCCATGTCTAGTTCTAACTGTTGCTTCTTGACCTGCATACTGTTTCTCAGGAGGCAGGTCAGGTGGTCTGGTATTCCCGTCTCTTGAAGAATTTTCTACAGTTTGCTGTGATCCACAGTCCGGTCCAGCAAAGTACAGCCACCGCTCCTGACCTTGGACGTGGGGTATCTCTTCACGGCTGCTACAGCGAAAGGCAGGGGCTGCTCCGGACCTTGGACGTGGGTTATCTCCTCTTGGCCGCTTGCTGCTCCAGCACCATGCAGATGCGCAGAAAAAAACCCAGTAACACAGTAGACACTGGAGCCCTGTGAGGAGATACCCCATGCCTAAAGGCAAAGGACAAGCCCCAGCAAGACGGTAGAAAGGGTGAATTAGCATTTAGAATCAAACTCTGTTCCTGCCAGACACACTCAGGGGGCTCAAACAAACGTGTGCACGACCCACGGATGTCATAGAGACTGAGACAGAACTGTGAGCGTGTCCTGTGAAGGTACAGGTCGGCAGTGGTCTGCCACAAGGACAGGGGCTTTGGGTGTGGCTATGGCATAAGTCCTCTTGGAGGAGGTCACCATTAACCCCACTATAGAGCTGCCAGAACTTACACAGGACTGGGAAATAGACTCTTGGAGGGCACATCAGAACCTTGTGCCCTAGGACCCAGGAGAAAGGAAGTGCCCCCCCCCACCCCCGTAGATTTGCCTGTGGGTGTCCAGGAGTCTCCGGTGAAGGTGTGGGTCAGTGGTGGCCTGCTGCAGGGTTGAGGGCATGGACTGTGGCAGTAGATGCCTGGGATCTTTTCAGGGAGGTCACCATTATCTTCATTATCTCCACCATAGTTTGTGAAGTGAAGTTGCTCAGTCGTGTCCGACTCTTTGCGACCCCGTGGACTGTAGCCTACCAGGTTCCTCCATCCATGGGATTTTCCAGGCAAGAGTACTGAAGAGGGTTGCCATTTCCTTCTCCAGGGGATCTTCCCGACCCAGGGATCAAACCCAGGTCTCCAGCATTGCAGGCAGACGCTTTACCCTCTGAGCCACCAGGGAAGTTATCAGGGAGGGAACAGAGCTCAACCCATTAACAGAAAATTGGATTAAAGATTTACTGAGCATGGTCCTCCCATCAGAGCAAGACCCAGTTTCCCTCTCAGTCAGTCTCTCCCATTAGGAAGCTTCCATAAGCTTCTTACCTTTCTCCATCAGAGGATAGACAGACTGAAAAGCACAATCACAGAAAACAAATCAATCTGATCACAGGGACCACAGCCTTGTCTAACTGAATGAAACTATGAGCCATGCCATGTAGGGCCACCCAGGATGGATGGGTCATGGTGGAGAGTTCTGACAAAATGTGGTCCACTGGAGAAGGGAATGGCAAACCACTTCAGTATTCTTGCCCTGAGAACCCCATGAACAGTATGAAAAGGCAAGAAGATAGGATACTGAAAGATGAACTACTAAGGTCGGTAGGTGCCCAATATGTTAATGGATATCAGTAGACAAATAAATCCAGAAAGAATGAAGAGATGGAACCAAAGCAAAAACAACACCCAGTTCTGGATGTGACTGGTGATGGAAGCAAGGTCTGATGCTATAAAGAGCAATATTGCATTGGAACTTGGAATGTTAGGTCCATGAAACAAGACAAATTGGCAGTGATCAAACAGGAGATGGCAAGAGTGAGCATCAACATTTTAGGAATCAGCAAACTAAAATGAACTGGAATGGGTGAATTTAACTCAGATGACCATTATATCTACTACTGTGGGCAATAATCCCTTAGAAGAAATGGAGTAGCCATCATAGTCAACAAAAGAGTCCAAAATGCAGTACTTGGATGCAGTCTCAAAAATGATAGAATGATCCCTGTTTGTTTCCAAGGCAAGCCATTCAACATCACGGTAATCCAAGTCTATGCCGTGAGCAGCAATGCTGAAGAAGCTGAAATTGAACAGTTTTAAGATGACCTACAAGACCTTCTAGAACTAACACTCCCCAAAAAATGTCCTTTTCATTATAAGGGACTGGAATGCAAAAGCAGGAAGACAAGAAAAGCCTGGAGTAAAAGGCAAATTTGGCCTTGGAGTACAGAATGAAGCAGGGCAATAGAGTTCTGTCAAGAGAATGTACTGGTCATAGCAAACACCTTCTTCCAGCAACACAAGAGAAGACTCTATACATGGACATCACCAGATGGCCAACACCAAAATCAGATTGATTATATTCTTTGCAGTCAAAGATGAAGAAGCTCTATACAGTCAGCAAAAACAAGACTGGAGCTGACTGTGTCTCAGATGATGAACACTTTATTGCCAGATTCAGACTTAAATTAAAGAAAGTAGGGAAAACCACTAGACCATTCAGGTATGACCTAAATCATATTCCTAACGATTATACAGTGGAAGTGAGAAATCGATTTAAGGGACTAGATCTGATAGAGTGCCTGAAGAACTATGGACAGAGTTTCAAGACATTGTACAGGAGACAGGGAGCAAGATCATCCCCAAGAAAAAGAAAAGCAAAAAAGCAAAATTGCTGTCTGAAGAGGCCTTACAAATAGCTATGAAAAGAAGAGAAGTCAAAAGCAAAGGAGAAAAGCAAAAATATAACCATTTGAATGCAGAGTTCCAAAGAATAGCAAGGAGAGATAAGAAAGGCTTCCTCAGTGATCAGTGCAAAGAAATAGAGGAAAACATTAGAATGGGAAAGACTAGAGATTTCTTTAAGAAAATTAGAGATACCAAGGGAACATTTCATGCAAAGATGGGCACAATAAGTGAAATAAATGGTATGGACCTAACAGAAATAGAAGATATTAAGAAGAGGTGGCGCGAATACACAGAAGACCTGTACAAAAAAGATCTTGACGACTCAGATAATCACAATGGTGTGATCACTCACCTAGAGCCAGACATCGTGGAATGTGAAGTCAGGTGGGCCTTAGGAAGCATCACTATGAACAAAGCTAGTGGAGGTGATGGAATTGCAGTTGAGCTATTTCAAACCCTAAAAGAAGATGCTGTGAAGGTGACTTTCTTATTATGAACACGATCATCATAGTGCTGGTAACATCATGGGAGCAAACTGCGCAAGTGTGTGTCATTTAGAGAGCAAATGCCCTTGGTTTCTTTAATCTAGTTTGCCTGATTCAGGGACAGACAGGATGATGGTTGGAAGAGCCTGAATCTCAGTGTTGGGGCTACATGTAAAAGAGCAATCTGATACGCAGTGGTCAGACTAGGTTATACACTAAAGGCAAAATGAAACTGTAATAACGAATTTGGGAAGGATCCTTGAGTAGGGCAGAAGATGAGAGTTTGCTCCTGTTGAAAATATTTCATTAAATTTAAATAAAAGTATAAGGAAGGCATGATAATGATGGTTTATGCAGTAAATTGTGTCCAACACCTGTGACCTCAGGG
Source organism: Bubalus kerabau (assembly GCF_029407905.1). Lineage (NCBI taxonomy): Eukaryota > Metazoa > Chordata > Mammalia > Artiodactyla > Bovidae > Bubalus > Bubalus kerabau. The sequence goes on along the minus strand of NC_073647.1, from coordinate 162,621,392 downwards.
ACTGCAGATTGCCAGATCCCTCTGTCCATGGGATTCTCCGGGCAAGAATGCTGCAGTGGGTTGCCACTTTCTTCTCCAAGGGATCTTCCCAATTCAGGCATCGAATCTGCACCCATCTCTAGCATTGGCAGGTGGATTCTTTACCTTTAGTGCCACATGAGGTGCCCAAAGAAGCCACAGAATGTACGTGCATATGTGTGTATGCTTCTGCTGCTGCTGCTGCTAAGTCGCGTCAGTCGTGTCCGACTCGGTGCGACCCCAAAGATGGCAGCCCAACAGGCTCCTCTGTCCCTGGGATTCTCCAGGCAAGAACACTGGAGTGGGTTGCCATTTCCTTCTCCAATGCATGAAAGTGAAAAGTAAAAGTGAAGTCGCTCAGTCGTGTCCAACTCTTAGCGACCTCATGGACTGCAACCTACCAGGCTCCTCCATCCATGGGATTTTCCAGGCGAGAGTACTGGAGTTGGGTGCCATTGCCTTCTCTGATATGTGTGTATACATAGACACACACACACATACATATACACATATGTGTGTGTATCAACACAAATACAGTGGAATACTTGTGCATATATATATATATATGTATATACACACACACGTCTATGTGTATCCATACACAAATACATGGAATATTTGTGCATTTGTAAATACATACATAGGTGTATATATACACACACAGGTATATGTGTGTGTATCATACACAAATCAGTAGAATACTTGTGCATATGTATACATATGTTTGTGTGTGGGTGGGTGTATACACACACACACATATCTGTGTGTATCACACAAATCAGTGGAACATTTGGCAACCATAAAAATGTGAAATTTGCAACAACATGGATGGACTTTGAGGGCACTATGCTAAGTGAAATAAGTCAGATGCAGAAAGACAAATACTGTATGATATCACTCATAGGTGGAATTGAAAAAAAAATGAGACAAACATTTGAATATAACAAAAAAGGAGCAGACACAGATACAGAGAACAAACTGGTGGTGATGAGTGGGATGATGGAAAGTGGCAGGTTAAGATAGGAGGCGTGCAATAAGAAGTACAAACTACTATGTAGAAAATGAATAATGTACAAAAATATACTGTGTAACATAGGGAATAAAAAGCCAATATTTTTAAAACACTAGAAAGAGAAATAAAATTATGAATATCTACATCATACCCTATAATAACAACAACAAAAAAAACTGTACATCAATAATACCCCTCTGAAGAATGCCCTGACAAATGACTCCTGGTAGAGACACCACATATTTATCTTCTTAAACCAGAGAGTGCCATCTTTAGTTTTAGAAAATAAGCTTAAACAGGCCTCTTGAATGTGAAAGAAATAACAGAGGACTTGAGGATATTTGACCTGGACTGTTTGTCCTGTTTTGGAATCTGAAGACAGAACACAATATAAAAATCACTGTCTTTGAAATAACTCATGAGTTCTGTGATTTCTTATTTACTCTGAAGGCACAGTGTCCAGATCCACCGTAGCTTCTCTTAAAATTAATATCATTATAAGAAGCATAGAGTGCCAAAAGAGCGCAGTTGCCGACCAAGATGTCAGAAGATCATGGCTATGCAACCAAGGTCTTGTGATTAATTGCTACTTGATCATTATGTATTGAGCCAAGAGACATATCCTATAAAAAGTGGAACCGATTCACAGCCTATCCAACAAGTAACACACTCTCACCTTCTCTAGAAGAAGGACCAGGTGAATCACAAGACGAAGGTTTCTGTTGCTGACTCTTATCCTTGTCCTGGTTTGTGCTGCCCAGGAAACTCCAGCTGAGATAGACCCCTCACAGGTACCCAGAATGAGCTGATACGATAGAAGGTCTTGCTTGTTTGAATGTGTGTGTGTGTGTCTGTGTTTGTATGTGAGGTTGTTGGTGTGTGCATGTGACAGAGATATTCTTGTTTGTATGAAGGGCATATTGTATAGATACCTTGGTCCATGTATCTACATGAGCATAATATCTCTATCTATAAAACCCTCTATGTATCCACTCTTTTATTTTCTTTTCATAAAAGAAAAAAACTTAACATGCTATCATTCAGAGAGTTATGAACTGTCATGGTCATTATTGGTGTTGTTTCCACTATTTCAAAAAACTCTGAATTCTATGCTGTCTACACAAATATGAATCATGATTTCATTTCATGTTATTTGGCAAAGTAGAAGGTAGATCCCTTCTTTGCTTAATAAGATTCAATTTGCTTCTCTTCTGTGGCAAGCTCAGTTCAGTTCAGTTCAGTCGCTCGTCGTGTCGGACTCTTTGCGACCCCATGAATTGCAGGACACCAGGCCTCCCATTCCATCACCAAATCCCAGAGTTCACTCAAACTCATGTCCATCGAGTCGGTGATGCCATCCAGCCATCTCATCCTCTGTCATCCCCTTCTCCTCCTGCCCCCAATCCCTCCCAGCATCAGAGTCTTCTCCAATGAGTCAACTCTTCGCATGAGGTGGCCAAAGTATTAGAGTTTCAGCTTCAGCATCAGTCCTTCTAAAGAACACCCAGGACTGATCTCCTTTAGGATGGACAGTACAGAAGCAAATATATTGCTGTGTATTGGTGAGTAACCAGAAATGAAATTAACTGGTGTTTATAGAGACTTTCCTTCTTTGTTTACAGGAGACTGGCACACCATTTACATGGCCAGAGATAACAAGAAGATTGTAAAAGGGGGCCCACTGAGGGGTTACTATCGTCAGATCAAAATGTATCAATGGCTGTGAACACATCTGCTTTGCATTTTATGTCAAGGAAGCACAATCTGACCCAACTGCAAACAAGCAGACTGTGAACTTCTGGCGTGGGGTGTGGTCTCCAATGTGCGGTGAAACATGTGTGTCATGGCTGTGATGTTGAGTATGTGAACTCTATTCTCAGACGGGTGTCCTCAAGCCCTGGGGAATGGGTGGTGAGGATGGAGTGTTTTGTCTGTCGCTTTTTCAGGGTTGACGGGACATGCCCGTTATTCACAGAAGTGGCAAAGAGACAAGAAGGAGATACGTATGTCACAAAACGCGAGTGTTCGAGCCTTTCTGATGTATTCCCAAAACCTTGGAATGTGTTCAGATGGATAGCCTCGGTTCCATACAAGACAACTAGATGTCTGCATGGGTGGACTATTTACTCTACTCATTACCAATGCAACCTTGGAAAAGCCATTTAATTTTTCAGCAATCAATTGTGTCCCAAAATACCAGGCTGAGGTCCAAGATTGGAACGTGGCCTTTGACGGTCTCTGAGAAGAAGCCCTTGATGGTCTCTGAGAAGAAGCCCCAGAACGTTGACGCCTCGTGTTCCCTGGGTGTGGAGAACTGTGTAAAGCTAATTACGATTACAGCGACTCTCGCAAATTTTTTTTCTATATTTTACTTGACCTACATGATCAAACTTGCTTTAACTCAAGAAATTCTTTAAATATTAAAAGTTCAATACAATATTGTAAAGTAATTAGCCTCCAATTAAAATAAATAAATTTATCTTAAAAAATAAACTGTGATGTTGGAGAAGAAAAATAAATAAATAAATTCAATTTAGTGCCTCAAAAAAAAAAATAAATAAAATTTATTCGTTAGCAAGCTTAGTAAGTAGAATATGATTAATTTAAAGCCCAAAGATGAGAACAGCTAAGAGTCAAACTTTCAAACTAATTTTTACATAATTTGAAAGCAACTTTAGCATAAACTTCTATCTCTATAGTTTAAAATAATGATAAATAATTCTCAAATATGAATATCAATACATAATTCAAAAGGGGCATTAACAGACTTCTATCTCAGTAGTTGAAAATAACAGCAAAAAATTCTCAAATATTAATACCAATACTGTAATATTCCATTCAGTGATCAAATGTCCATCTGCTTCATTTTCATGGGGAAAAAAAAAAAAAGGTACAACGAAGCACTCTAATCTTGGTCTGATGCATTTATTTTAATTTTCAACTGTGGACATGCGACCACAGGATCTAATATGCAATCATTAAGGAGTATATATGTCAACATTATACAGTAGACTGATTTGTACCTCTTTTACGACCTCTTGTACTAGGAAATACTTCTGGATGATGTACAAACTTTTAATATGATTCATTTAAAATTCTTAGAACTGGGTCACAAAATTCCGAAAAACTTAACAGTCAGCTCTTGTGAGCTGGTATGAGATGGTTGTGGTTCAACACCTACTATGGAAGCAATAAGCAACTTTGCTATCGTTCACGGACTGCTCGGTCTAGAACATTGGAAGTCTTAATTATCTTCAGGAGAGGGGTATGTGGAGAAAGTTTTCCTACTTCAAGCTGTCATAACTAGTTTTAGTAACACACCACTGGAAATGTCATTGAGACAGAGTTCACCATCAGAAGGAAGATAGAAGGTAGCGTGTGAAGAATAAGCCACGTTCAATTGAAAAGGAAGGAAGTTAATCACATCGAGGTATTGGCATATATTGTAGATTGCCCAATACAAAGTAGATCTGTTCATATGACCAGTATTTTTATACTATGGAGAGAAATACACATATACTTTATATTAGGGTTTTGCTGGTGGCTCAGACAGGAAAGAATCCACCTGCAATGCGGGAGACCTGGGTTTGATCACTGGCGTGGAAAGATACCCTGGGGGAGGGCATAACATCCCACTCTAGTATCCTTGCCCGGTGGACTACAGTCCATGAGGTAGCAAAGCGTTGGACACGACTGAACGTCTAAGCACAGCACCTCATATGAAGGACGCTGGAGCAGACGTGTGTTCACACAGAGAATTCAGACTTCATGTGAAATGAGTTAGTGCTGCAGAATGGTAGTCTGCTAGAAAAATGAGGAAATGAATCCACTGGGGATTCTATCAGATGGCTTTTTTAAAAAAATGAGATACATTTATCCCAGGGATCCAATGAAATATTCCAAAACAGTCCATCGGTTTCCTGTCAAATATCACGCAATGGAGTTGCTGGGTCCTGACACAAAAGTGAACCAAATCTGCTAAATCTGAGTTTAGCAGACTCACAGGGCCCAGCCATGACTGCATTCATCTCCAACACAAATGCTTTCTTTTTTTGTCACAATCATTAAAACACTTCCTGAGCCTGAACTCAATGCTCTGCAAATATCACTGAATCATATTGAATCCTGCAGAGGCAGTGTGGACAGGCATGTCAGTCATTCTGCCATCCAGCCAACCCCTGGGTTCACCGACATGTCCCTTTATCCCCTCTGATATTATATCTTCATTGGGGTGGGGAGGGGGTTGTGTCTGGTCATTGAGGATGACAATGTATGAATTTTTCCCTCAGTAGCATGTGTGATGTTGTTACCAAAAGTGGGATCCTGCTGCCCGCCCTTCAAAAGCCAACCAAGAGGCCAACTTTTTGAAAATAAAGTCTGCTTTCGTTCAGATGCCAACAACCGGGGGAAGGTTGGACTTCTGTCCAAAGGCTGTCTTATCTCAACTACTGACACTCAGTGGGTAAGATCTCTATAGAGAGAGGGAGGGGGCTCCATGAAGAAACAGCACAGGTACCCTCAACAGTCATTTTGAAATTGGTCACCCGTGGTCTGACCTGCGTAATTATGATTGTTTTAGGTACAGCTAATCATCAGTTCCCTACCTTCTTTAATGTAAGTCTAATTTTTCAATAAGGAGTTCATGATCTAAGCCACAGTCAGCTCGCAGTCTTGTTTTTGCTAAGTGTATAGAGCTTCTCCATCTTTTTCTTAATTTATTTTAATTGGAGGCTAACTTTACGATATTGTGGTGGTTTTTGCCATACTTTGACATGAATCAGCCATGGGTGTACATGTGTTCCCTGTCCTGATCATCCCTCCCACCTCCCTCCCCATCCCATCCCTCTGGGTCATCTCAGTGCACCAGCCCTGAACACCCTGTCTCATGCATCAAACCTGGACTGGCAATCTATCTCACATATGGTAATATACATGCTTCAAAGCTATTCTTTCAAATCATCCCACCCTCGCCTTCTCCCACAGAGCCCAAAAGACTGTTTTATACATCTGTGTCTCATTTTCTGTCTTGCATATAGGGCCATCGTTACCATCATTCTAAATTCCATATATATGCGTTAATATACTCAGGATGGGGAACACATGTACACCCATGGCTGATTCATGTCAATGTACGGCAAAACCTAATTTAGAAATTAAAAAAAAAAAAGTCTGTTCTTTACATCTGTGTCTCTTTTGCTGTCTCACATATAGGATCATCGTTACCATCTTTCTAAATTCCATATATATGCATTAATATACTGTATTGGTGTTTTTCTTTCTGACTGACTTCACTCTGTATAATAGGCTCCAGTTTCATCCACCTCATTAGAACTCATTCAAATGCATTCTCTTTAACAGCTGAGTAATATTCCATTGTGTATATATACCACAGCTTTCTTATCCATTCATCTGCCAATGGACATCTAGGTTGCTTCCATATCCTGGCTATTGTAAACAGCGCTGCAATGAACTTTGGGGTACACGTGTCTCTTTCAATTCTGGTTTCCCCAGTGTGTATGCCCAGCAGTGGAATTGCTGGGTCATATGGCAGTTCTATTTCATTTTTAAAGGAGTCTCCACACTGTTCTCCACAGTGGCTATACTAGTTTGCATTCCCACCAACAGTGTAAGAAGGTTCCTTTTTCTCCACACCCTCTCCAGCATTTATTGTTTGTAGACGTTTTGATAGCAGCCATTCTGACTGGCGTGAGACAGTACCTCATTGGGGTTTTGATGTGCATTTCTCTGATAATAAGTGATGTTGAGCATATTTTCAAGTGTGTGTTGAAACAAATAAACATCTGTATGTCTTCTTTGGAGAAATGTCTATTTAGATCTTTGGCCCATTTTTTGATTGGGCCGTCTATTTTTCTGGAGTTGAGCTGCAGGAGTTGTTTGTATATTTTTGAAATTAATTCTTTGCCAGTTGCTTCATTTGCTATTATTTTCTCCCATTCTGAAGGCAGTCTTTTCACCTTGCTTATAGTTTCCTTCATTGTACAAAAGCTTTTAAGTTTAATTAGGTCCCATTTGTTTATGTTTGCTTTTATTTCCATTACTCTGGGAGGTGGGTCATAGAGGATCCTTCTATGATTTACATCAGAGAGTGTTTTTCTTACGTTTTCCTCTAGGAGTTTTATAGTTTCTGGTCTTACATTTAGATCTTTAATCCATTTTGAGTTTATTTTTGTGTATGGTGTTAGAAAGTGCCCTAGTTTCATTCTTTTACAAGTGGTTGACCAGTTTTCCCAGCACCACTTGTAGAAGAGATTGTCTTTACTCCATTGTATATTCTTGCCTCTTTTGTCAAAGATAAGGTGTCCATAGGTGCGTGGGTTTATCTCTGGGCTTTCTATTTTGTTCCACTGATCTATGTTTCTGTCTTTGTACCAGTACCATACTGTCTTGATGACTGTTGCTTTCTAGTTTAACCTGAAGTCAGGCAGATTGATTCCTCCAGTTCCATTCCTCTTTCTCAAGATTGCTTTGGTTATTCTAGGTTTTTTGTATTTCCATACAAATTGTGAAATCATTTGTTCTGGTTTTGTGAAAAATACTGTTGATAGCTTGATAGAGATTGAACTGAATCTATAGATCGCTTTGGGTAGCATACTCATTTTCACTGTCTTGATTCTTCCAATCCATGAACATGGTATATTTCTCCATCTATTTGTGTTCTCTTTGATTTCTTTCATCAGTGTTTTATAATTTTCTATATATAGATCTTTTGTTTCTTTAGGTAAATTTATTCCTAAGTATTTTATTCTTTTTGTTGCAATGGCGAATGGGATTGTTTCCTTAATTTCTCTTTCAATTTTCTCATTGTTAGTGTATAGAAATGCAAGGGATTTCTGTGTGTTAATTTTATATTCTGCAACTTTACTATATTCATTGATTATCTCTAGTAATTTTCTGGTGGAGTCTTTAGGGTTTTCTATGTAGAGGATCGTGTCATCTGCAAACAGTAAGAGTTTTATTTTTTCTTTTCCTATCTGGATTCCTTTTATTTCTTTTTATTCTCTGATTGCTGTAGCTAAAACTTCCTAAACTATGTTGAATAATAGTGGTGAGAGTGTAGACCCTTGTCTTGTTCCTGACTTTAGGGGCAATGCTTTCAGTTTTTCACCATTGAGGATAATGCTTGCTGCAGGTTTATAAATTATGGCTTCTATTATGTTGAGGTATGTTCCTTCTATGCCTGCTTGCTGGAGGGTTTTTATCATAAATGGACATTGAATATGCCAAAGGCTTTCTTTGCATCTATTGATAAAATCATATGGTTTTTATCTTTCAATATGTTAATGTAGTGTATCACATTGATTGATTTGCAAATATTGAAGAATCCTTGCATCCCTGGGATAAAGCCCACTTGGTCATGATGTATGATCTTTTTAATATGTTGTTGGATTCTATTTGCTAGGATTTTGTTAAGGAACTTTTCATCTATGTTCATCAGTAATATTGGCCTATAGTTTTCCTTTTTTGTAGCATCTTTGTCTGGCCTTGGTATTAGGGTGATGGTGGCCTCATAGAATGAGTTTGGAAGTTTACCTTCCTCTGCAATTTTCTGGAAGTGTTTGAGTAGGATATGTGTTAGCTCTTCTCTAAATTTTTGGTAGGATTCACCTGTGAAGCCATCTGGTCCTGGGCTTTTGTTTGCTGGAAGATTTCTGATTACAGTTTTGATTTCTGTGCTTGTGATGGGTCTGTTAAGATTTTCTATTTCTTCCTGGTTCAGTTTTGGAAAGTTAGACTTTTCTAAGAATTTGTCCATTTCCTCCAAGTTGTCCATTTTATTGGCATATACACCCTTATGTCAGAAAGTGAGAAGAACTAAAGAGCCTCTTAATGAAAGTGAAAGAGAGTGAAAAAGTTGCCTTAAAACTCAGCATTCAGAAAACTAAGATCATGGCATCTGGTCCCATCACTTCATTGTAAAAAGACTGGGAAACAATGGAAACAGTGACAGACTTTATTTATTGATTGATTGATTTCCAAAATCATTGCACATGATGACTGCAGCCGTGAAATTAAAAGATGCTTACTTCTTGGAAGAAAAGTTATGACCAACCTAGACAACATATGAAAAAGCAGAGACATTACTTTGCCAACAAAGGTCCATCTAGTCAAGGCTATGGTTTTTCCAGTAGTCATGTATGTATGTGAGGGTTGGACTAAAAAGAAAGCTGAGTGCCAAAGAATTGATACTTTTGAACTGTGGTATTGGAGAAGACTCTTGAGAGTCCCTTGGGCTGCAAGGAGATCCAACCAGTCCATCCAAAAGGATTTTTTCTGGGTGTTGATTGGAAGAACTGATGTTGAAGCTGAAACTCCAATACTTTGGCCACCTGATGTGAAGAGCTGACTCATTGGAAAAGACCCTGATGCTGGGAAAGACTGAGGGCAGGAGAAGAAGTGGATGGCAGAGGAGAAGATGGTTGGATGGCATCACTGGCTCAATGGACATGAGTTTGAGTAAACTCTGGGGGTTGATGATGGACAGGAGGCCTGGCATGCTGCAGTCCATGAAGTTGCAGTCGGACACAACTAAGCAACTGATCTGAAGTGAACTGAATGGTTGCTGGGAAAGACTGAAGTCAGGAAGAGAAGGGGCCAACAGAGGAAGAGATGGTTGGATGGCATCACCAACTCGATTGATATGAGTTTGAGCAAACTCTGGGAGATGGTGATGGACAGGGAGGCCTGGCACGCTGCAGTCCATGGGGTTGCAAAGAGTCAGATGCGACTGAGCGACTGAACTGACTGAATCATCAGTTCCAGGGTTGCTATGTTCCTATCTCCTTGACGTCACTTCTCGGAATCATGGCAGCTTATGTCAAGACTGTAGTCTGGTCATCCTGTAGTAAACTCGTCCCCTGGGTAGGGGTTTCAGTGTCTCTAAGATAGCTCACAGGACATGTCCCAGATTATTATCTATTGCCCTTAGGGAGGAACTACAGGTCCTTGGCTTTGCTTCATGCTTGCATTAGTATCATCTGGTCTCTTTTCACTGTTTTCCTTTGCTTTCCCACATTCTCAATTATCTGATTAAGCTTATTCTTTGACTAAAATCTGTCACAGAGAAAAGGCACGCCAAAAACATGGTGGGTGGGGCAAGGAACACAGGGTCCTGTTCCTTATCAGTGGGATCAGTGTGCTTGGTGAAAATTCCAAATCATTCCCCATACCCCATTCAGTCCATGAGTGTACATGAAAACCCCAGGGATGGACTTCTAAGATGTAGACAAAGTGGACAGGAAGAGTTAGACTTAGGGCGAATTCTGAGTCTCAGACTGGCCACAACCTTTTCCGATGTGCCATGAAGGATTGCATCTCATTGGGACATGTTTAAGCTCATGGGTGAATGATCTGTAGTTGTCTCAGAGTTTGCAAGAACCTGTTTACACACTTGGGCACCTCTGTAGAAAATTACGTGGTGAGCTCTGTTTAGGTGATGGTGGAGGGCTAATTATGGTGAGACTTACTGGACACTGCATGTATGATCCAGGCAACACTCTATAACGTAAAAAGGCTTCTAGCACACACCTCTTCTGCTCTGTTTGCTATGAAATCCAGCCAAAGAAACAGTTTCACTCAAGAAGAACTTCAAAAGTATCAGGAACTGAACAACGAAAATGGGGTTCCAAATGAAAAACAGAAAATCTCATCGAAACAAGCAAAGCCCCAGAGGAGAACAGGTATCTGAAATGAACATATATCACTAAGACATTCAATTCAAAGTTCCCATTCACACAGAAAGATTTTAGAAAAGCTGTTATGAAATAATCCTTGGAAATAGAGGCATGTCAGTGGTCACTTTTTGCCTTATTCATTCTCTTTCACAAACAATTGTCCTCCATAAGGAGAGAGAACATCAGTTGGGTAACTAGAAATTTGACAAATACAAGCCTAAGTATCTTTTCTGTAGGTTAACACCTTTTTAGGGGGGTTAAAGTCTTCTATAAATGGAACACATACACAATGGAATGTTACTCAGGCATGAAAAATGAAATAATGCCATATGCAGCAACATGGATGGACCTAGAGATTATCTTACTAAGTGAGGTAAGTCAGAAAGAGAAATACAAATATCTTATGCTATCACTTCAATGCGGAATCTAAAATCTGATGCAAATGAACCATTTATAAAACAGAAACATACTCTCAAACATAGACAAAATTTATGGTTACCCAAGGGGAAACAGGCAAGGGATAAATTAAGAGTTTGAGATGAACAGATACACACTAAAATATATAAAAGAAACAAAAAAGACCTATTGGATAGCACACAGAACTATACTCAATGTCTTATAATAACTTATAAGAAGAAGAATTTTAAAAGGCACACATTTACCTCCATATATTTATAACTGAGAGCATCCCAGGTGACTCAGTGGTCAAGAATCTGCCTGCCAATGCAGGAGACACAGGAGATGCAGGTTCTATCCCTGGGTCGGGAAGATCCCTTGGAGTAGGAAATTGTACCCCACACCAGTATTCTTGCCTGAAAAATCCAATGGACAGAGGAGCCTGGGAAGCTATAGTCCACATGGTCAGAAGAGAGTGGGACATAACTTAGCAAGTTCAGTTCCGTTCAGTCACTCAGTCCTGTCCGACTCTTTGCGATCCCATGAATCGCAGCATGCCAGGCCTCCCTGTCCGTCACCAACTCCCAGAGTTCACTGAGACTCACGTCCATCGAGTCAGTGATGCCATCCAGCCATCTCATTCTCTGTCGTCCCCTTCTCCTTCTGCCCCCAATCCCTCCCAGCATCAGAGTCTTTTCCAATGGGTCAACTCTTCGCATGAGGTGGCCAAAGTACTGGAGTTTCAGCTTTAGCATCATTCCTTCCAAAGAAATCCCAGGGCTGACCTCCTTCAGAATGGACTGGCTGGATCTCCTTGCAGTCCAAGGGACTCTCAAGAGTCTTCTCCAACACCACAGGTCAAAAGTGGTAATTGTATGCAAACCCACAGGGGCACTCACACAGAAGGGACTTCTGTGAAATGGGTCTTGTAGGGAAATTTATCCACAGCTTCCATCAGTAACCACTTCAGTTTTTCATTTCATGCTCTGGCCAATATCAATATTATAAATCCTAATCAGCTCAACAACGTTTTACTTTTTCTCTTGTTTAAAGAAAAAAACAAAGAACATGAGCAACATAAAAGCACTAATGTGTCCCAATCATCCATATGAAGCTAACAGAGCTTTTCCTTGAAATCATAATTTTTATCTCCCAGGACATCATGACCCTCGACCCATGGCTTTCCAACAATGAATCTCCTCTGCTCTTGCTGATGTTACTGAATTCTTAAACTTTTCAGTGAATTGATTGACGTACATACATGTCAGTTAAGGAAATGTGCCGTATTTGAAAATGCACAAAACATGTAAATCCAATCAGGCAGAAAATCAAGTGGACAATGAAGGAGGAAATAACTGTTTAGGACACATGGTGTGAACCCTGCAAGTGTTGTGGCGAAAAGAGAGAATAAGCCACATTTGGTAGTTTTACAAAGTGATGTAAAGTTCCCACCAGATGTCACGTGAGAGATGGGACTAGTCAGTCAGACCACTTCAAAATAGAATATGTTCTGTCCTGACCGGCACCCGAAAACAACTCAACTATGCAGTTAAGCAGTGTTCATCTGCTGTGGGGTAGCTGGCGAAGTGAAGTGAAGTGAAAGTCGCTCAGTCGTGTCCAATTTTTGTGACCCGCATGAACCATACATTCCGTGGAATTCTCCAGGCCAGAATACTGGAATGGGTAGCCGTTCCCTACTCCAGGGGACCGAGCCCAGGTGTCCTGCATTGCAGGTGGATACTTTACCAGCAGAGCCATGAGGGAAGCTGGTAGTGGTAAAGATTTAGCAGAATACTGTGTTACATGGCCTTCCAAGGTGGTACAGGTAAAGAACCTGCCTGTCAGTGTAGGAGATGTAAAAGATGCAGGTTTGACCCCTAGGTCAGGAAAATCCCCTGGAGGAGGAAATGGCAACCCACTCCGGTATTCCTGCCTGAGAATCTCATGGAAAGAGGAGCCCAGTGGACTCCAGTCCATGAGGTCGCAAAGAGTCAGATGCCATTTACTGATCGAGCACGGATATATGTACAACAAAAGTGAGCAGTATTTACTCAAGAATGAGCAGTGATGGTTGTTAGAAAGAACGGGGTCTGTCATGTCCAACTTGGGGCTGCTAAGTCCAGCTCCCCCCCCCCCAGAAGCAGTGGCCTTGCTGCTGACGCAGGTGCTGAGTAACCTGCAGTTCTGCAAAAATGTGCCTCATCAGGCATGTTTTCAAAATAATATTCATTGATTGGTGCCAACTGAAGGGGAAAAAAGGAATATTGTGGGTACCCAAAATGATCATGCGGCTGACCAGCCAAGAGACTGTGAAAAATTGTCTCAGGGAAATGGGAAAGATGAGGTAGACGTAGACCACTCTGGAGACATTTGGTAGGTTTCTGGGGATGTGGAAGGCTGTGTCCACTTGAAGAGCAAGTGGACTGACAGGAAAGACAGAATAGAGCCCTGGTCACCCAGGGCTTACTGTAAGCTACATGCAATTTGAATGCATGTTGCTGCTGCTGCTGCTGCTAAGTCACTTCAGTCGTGTCCGACTCTGTGTGACCCCATGGACTGCAGCCAGCCAGGCTCCCCTGTCCCTGGGATTCTCCAGGCAAGAACACTGGAGTGGGTTGCCATTTCCTCCTCCAATGCATGAAAGTGAAAAGTGAAAGTGAAGTCGCTCAGTCGTGTCCGACTTGTAGGGACCCCGTGGACTGCAGTCCACCAGGCTCCTCCATCCATGGGATTTTCCAGGCAAGAGTACTGGAGTGGGGTGCCATTGCATTCTCCATTGAATGCATGTTACACCCATACAAAGGTCCCCAAGGATAAGATATTAGTGCCTGATCATTACAACTGTTCAAAGAAAATGGAACAATAGTGGTTGACTACTAGCCTATGCCTCCTCCATGGATCACTGCCTTGTGTGGCAAAGAATATAACCAATATCATTTTGTATTGACCATTTAGTGATGTCCTGCGTAGAGTCGTCTCTTGTGTTGTTGGAAGAGGGTGTTTGCTATGACCAGTGTGTTCTCTTTGCTAAATTCTTCGCCTTAGCCCTCCTTCATTTTGTACTCTAAGGTCAAACTTGCCTGTTACTCCTGGGATCTCTTGACTGCCTACTTTAGCATTCCAGTCCCCTATAAGGAAAAGGACATCTTTTTTGGTGTTAGTTCTAGACGGTCTTCTAGGTCATTATAAAAGTGTTCAACTTCACTTTCTTCAGCATTAGTGTTTGGGGAGGAGACTTGGATTACTGTGATAAATAATAGTTTAAAAATTAATAGTTACCAAGGGGAAGTAGGCAAAGGGATACATTGGGAGTTTGAGATGAACAGACAGACACTAAAATATATAACATAAACAACAAAGACCTACTGGAGAGCAGAGAGAACTATACTCAAAGTCTTGAAATGACTCATAAGAACAAGAACGTTCAACGGTAAACATTTACCTACATTTATGCATTTACTGAGGGCTTTCCAGGTGGGTCACAGGTCAAGAATCTTCCTGCCAATGCAGGAGACACAGGAGAGGCGAGTTCTATCCCTGAGAGGTGGAAGATCCCATGGAGCAGGAAATGGTAAGCCACACCAGTATTCTCGCCTGGGAAATCCAAAAGACAGAGGAGTCTGTCAAGCTATAGTCAATAGGACACAAACGGTGGGACACGATTTAGCGACTAAATAACAACAACAAAGGTATAAGTAATTCATGTTGCTGTACAGCTGAAAGTAACACAGCATTGCAAAACCAAGGGCTTTCCAATTAAGATTAATTTACAAAAAGAGAATAGCATAACAAAGCAGTCCACCTTGCCCAGTGGCAATGGCTCCAGCTTCCTTAGTATTTGGATTAAATATCTACGCACTCACACCAGTCTAGACTCCACGGTGAGATGCTCTGAGGACAGAGGAGGAGGCTGTGTGAAGCCCCGAGCTGTGAGATACGATGAGCCCCGGTGAGTCCCACTGCGAATGAAGGACCTTGCAGCCGCAACACATCCGTGATGATGAAGGAGGCTACAGAAGATGAAAGCCTCACAGGTGACACAGTATATAGTCTCCTACGTCTCAGATCTCTGAATATGTAACCTAGTGACTCTCAGCATGCGAGCTGATGCATGACTGCTCATCGCTAGTTTTAACAGGCGGTAACGCTATGCAAGCCCACAGGGACACACACAGAGGGATTTCTGTGAAAAGGGTCTTTTAGGATAGTCCCACATGGCCACACTCACAGAAGGACTTCTGTGAAAGTTGCAGGGAAGTTTCTCCACTGGGTCCACCATCCACTGCATCTCTTTTCTCTTTCATGCTATGACCAACATCATGTTAATCCTAATCAGCTCAACAATCTTTTACATTTTTTTCTCATGTTTAAAGAAATAAGCATACGAGCAGCACTGGAGCACTAATGTGTCCCAATCATCCAGATGAAGATAATAGACCTTTTCCTTGAAATCATCATTTCTTCTCTCCCAGGAAATCAAGAATCTGAACCCACGGCTTTCCAACTATGAATGTCCTCTGCTCTTGCTGATGTTACTGGATTCCTAAACTGATCAATAAATCGATTAAAGCACATATGTGTAGTGAGCAAACGTGCTATATTTGCAAATGCACAAAACATGTAATTTCAACTAGGCAGCAAATCGAGTGTACAAGGGAAGGGGCAATAACTCTGTTTAGGACGCATGGTGTGAATTACGTAAGTGTCTTTGCAAGAAGAGTGAATATACCACAGATGGTAGTTGTATATAGCAGTATCAGATTCCAACCAGATGTCACATGAGAGATGGGATTGGCCAGTCAAGACAACTACAAACAGAATCTGAGTTGTTCAATTCTGAACAATCTGAGTTGCTCAATCTGAACAATCTGAGTTGTTCAATCTGAAAACAGCACCACCGTGGGATTAAGCAGCATTCATCCGCTGTGGGGTTGCAGGCGTGGAAAGGATTTTGCATGCAGTCTTACATGGGCCACCAGGCGGTGCAGTGATAAATAAAATACACCTACAAACGCAAGAGACACATGAGACACATGTTAATCTCTAGGTCAAGAAGCGCCCCGGAGGAGGAAATGGCAGTATTCTTGCCTGGAGAATCCCATGGACAGAGGAGCCTGATGGGCTACAGTCCGTGGGGTTGGAATCACAAGATCAGATACGATTTACCAACCAAGTATACACACACACACAACAAAAGTGAACAGTGTTTATGAAAGAAAGAGCATTGATGATGTTTACAAAGCACTGGGTCTGTGGTGTCCAACTAGTCGGGGGGCTACTCTCCAGCTCAAATCCCAGAAGCAGAGGCCTTGCTGCAGGAGCAGAGTTACCTAAAGCTCCGTGTAAAAGTTCCTCATCAGATATTTTTCAAAGCAATAGTCATTGATTGGTGCCAAGTGATTTAAAAAAAGGAACATCTTTGGCATCACGTAGGTCATGCTACTCGAACAGACAAGAGACCAGGAAAAATGTGTAAGGGGGACGGGAAAGGTGAGGCAGTCCTAGACCACTCTGGAGACCTCTGGTAGGCTCCTGAGGATGTGGAAGGCTAGGTGCACCTGAAATCCTGCAGGAGTGACAGGGAAGACAAAACAGGGCACTGGGCACGTTCCCTGCCAGGGCTCATTGTAAGCTGCATGCACCTCGAATGCATGTTACAACCACACGCAGCTCTCCAAGGTCGAGATATCAGTGTCCTTTGACTCGAGTTGTTGACAGAAAACAATAGTGGTTGACCGCTAGCCTATACTCCCTTCATGGATGACTGCCTCGTGTGCTGAAGGGGCTGGCATGACTTAGTGAAGCTACGAGCCATTTCGTGTAGGGCCACCAATGACAAACGTGTCATTGTGAGGAGTTCTGATAGAACGAGATCCACTGTAGGAGGGGAGTGTCAAACCACTCCAGTATTCTTGCTGGGAGAACCCCACGAGCTGTGTGAAATGGCAAAGAGATACGACGCTGAACACGAGCCCCCCAGGTTGGAAGGTGTCCAATATTGCTGCTGGGAAGGTGTGGAGGACAACTGCTAATAGCCCCAGAAAGAGTGAAGCGATGCTCACTTAGGTCTCACCCAAGCAAGCCAGCCTAAAACAAGAATTAAAACTAAGAAACTGAAAAAGGGAACTGAGCAAGAGGGACTTCTCTAGGGGTCCAGTGGTTCAGAATCCACCAGCCGATGCAAGGGACACAGACTGAATTTCTCATCTGGGAAGATCCCACATGCTGTACGACAACCAAGCCCATGCACTCCATCAACTGTGCTTGTGCTAAAGAGCCCGAGAGAGAACCGGCACCATGAGCAGCCCTCGAACTGCACGTAGAGAAAAGTAGAGCACAGCACTGAGACCCAGTCTGCATTTTTAAATTAAAAAAAAACAAACAAAACTGAGCAGAGGTTATAAGAAGGGTGACCACTGACACATACCGCTGCTGCTGCTAAGTCATTTCAGTCGTGTCCGACTCTGTGCGACCCCATTCACGGCAGCCCACCAGGCTCCCCGGTCCCTGGGATTCTCTAGGCAAGAACCCTGGAGTGGGTTGCCCTTTCAGTTTTAAACATTTTAACAGTAAAAGTTGCAGATTGAATAATGAAAACAACACTAGGAATCAGGCAGGAAATATGAACCATGAAAAAATTTTATATGAAATATTATTTTCAAGGGTATTTATCTAATTAAAACCATATCAAATCCTGGGGAAGCGGGATCATCTATCATGAGGGGATTAAGTTGAAACAGTTTAAACTTAACAGTCTAAACAGGATATACGAACTCTTAGAATTTTGCATGGACTTAAGGAGCAGGAAATGGCACCCCACTCCAGTACTCTTGCCTGGAAAATCCCATGGATGGAGGAGCCTGGTGGGCTGCAGTCCATGGGGTCGCTAAGAGTCCGACAAGACTGAGCGAAGTCACTTTCCCTTTTCACTTTCATGCATTGGAGAAGGAAATGGCAACCCACTCCAGTGTTCTTGCCTGGAGAATCGCAGGGACGGGGGAGCCTGGTGGGCTGCCGTCTATGGGGTTGCACAGAGTCGCACATGACTGAAGTGACTTAGCAGTAGAGGCAGTAAGGAGTAGGAAGGTAGAGTCAAAGAAAAAATGTCACTGGTGATTTACATAAGACACAAGCTATCTAACACATCTGTCTCCTGACATCATAGTTACCCCATGTGTGTGTGTGTGTGTGTGTGTGTGTGAGATACATAAAAACACTTAAATTTCTGCTCCAATCAACTGACAGGTATGTGTGCAATCCTATTTGGACTAGTCACCATGCTGTTCATTACATCTTTCTTGAAATCACATGAGCTCTTCAGATGAAAGAAGTAAGCAGAAAAACACATTAAAAAAAAAAAAAAGAAGAAAGAAAGAAAGTAGAACTTACGGTAATTAGAGCCTTATGTTTGAAACCTAGTATCTGCCTCTGTTGAGAACTCTGCAGCCAGTATTTACTCAAGGAGTATTTCTTTTGGCTCCAAAATGTAGGAAAACTAATATCTTGCTATTTCAGGCACTCTTTGTGAAAATAAACAGATATATACAATACTCTGCTGCTGCTGCTGCTAAGTTGCTTCAGTCATATCTGACTCTGTGTGACCCCATAGACTGTAGCCCACAAGGCTCCCCCGTCCCTGGGATTCTCCAGGCAAGAACACTGGAGTGGGTTGCCAACAATACTCTAATGACCCATAAATGGATGAAAATTCCACTTTCACAAGCTTGTGAGCCGTGAACACTTTGCTTTTGACACAAACTTGCTGAAGGTTAGTCATACGACCTTCATCCTCTGTCTTTATCATTGCCCAAAAGAAGGAATCTAGAGTGGGGAAATACAAACCAAAACACAACCAAATCTGCTCTTGGGGAAGGGACAGGAATAAACAGAAAAATATATTTTGGATATAGTTACCATGGAAATTCAGTAAAATAATTATTGTATAGGGAAAACCGTTGGAGAAATTGGAAATTCATATGACAAAAAAAAAAAAATAACTTCAATCCATTCATTGCTACATGTTTTACAACTAACAAAGAGAGACTCATACACCTATATGTAAGACAGGAAGCAAGAAAGAGGTAAAACACAGGTGGATACTCTGTGGCCAAAGTTTAGGCAGCTACTGATTAGAATCTACACCAACACTGGGAACAGAACGTTAATAACCAAGCCTCAATCAAAATATTTACATCTTTGTGGGACAGCCTTAAGGAAGCAGAAGAGAAGCCAGCTATGGGGGGAAAAGATATTGGCACATCACTATTTGAAAAGGGACTCATATCCAGAATATCTTAAAAACCTACAGACTTCATAAAAAATGAAACCTTAATAAACTCAGGAATGAACAAATGACTTGCAGAGACACTTGGCAAAGAGAATTGACAAGTGGCAGCCGCCCCTCTGTATTCATTCAGGAAATGGAAATCTCAGCTGTAGCTGCATTCCACCACACACTTATCATACCATCTAAACTGAACGCAGCTGGGCACACTGAACGCTGGCAAGGACAGAGCAAAGGCGATCCTCGTCTCCCACTGGCAGGAATCAAGACTCAGGACGTGCTGAGACCCAGCAGCTCCACCCCTAAGTGACGACCCAGCAGACGAGCAGCTTAGTTCCTTAGAAAACCTGTCTATGAGCATGTATCCATCAACACTGCAAAGGATAAGAGTGGGACATACCCTGAAGACACTATGCGGGGCCAGTGGGAAAACAAACATATAGGTATTTACTCAAACGAACACGCTGAGGGAAATAAGCCAGAAACACACACACAGATTCAATGTTTGTAATTTCTAAAGAATACCAATTAACCTATTGTGCCAGAAAATAGAGGAGTGAGTGGGTTCCCAAGTCTGGGCTGGGGGAGGTGGTTGAAAAGGGCAGGAGTAAGTATGACCAGGGAGCCCAAGGATAGTTTTGAAGCTGACAGATATACGCAGATACTAACGAGGGAAAAGGTTTCACAGCTCTATTCATCCAAAGTTTATCAACTGTACAATCAGAAATATGTGAGTTTTTGTTGTGTATCAGTTACATCTCAACCAAGAGTTTTAAAAACTCTTCTTTCAGTTCAGCTATAGAGTTCAGTTCAGTAACACAGGTCTAGTTCAATTTCTGTATTTTACAGCTCTAATCAGGATCCATGCATTTACTTTTTTATTATTACCATGATCATCATTTCTTCTACTAAGGGATTCTGGCCCACAGTGGTAGACATAATGGTCATCTGAGTTAAATTCACCCATTCCAGTGCATTTTACTTCGTTGATTCCTCAAATGTCAACGTTCACTCTTGCCATCTCTTGTTTGACCACTTCCAATTTGACTTGATTCATGGACCTAACATTCCAGGTTCCTAGGCAATATTGCTCTTTACAGCATCAAACCTTACTTCCATCACCAGGCACATCCACAACTGGCTGTTGTTTTTGCTTTGGCTCCATCTCTTCGTTCTTTCTGGAGTTATTTCTCCACTGATCTCCAGTAGGATATTGAGCACCTACCAACCTGGGGGGTTCAGCTTTCAGTGTCATATCTTTTTGCCTTTTCATACTGTTCATAGGGTTCTCAAGGCAGGAATACTGAAGTGGTTTGCCATTCCCGTGAAGGGAATGGCAACCCATTCCAGTACTCTTGCCTGGAGAATCCCATGGAGGGAGGAGCCTGGTAGGCTACAGTCCATGGGGTCGCAAAGAGTCAGACACAACTGAGCGACTTCACTTTCACTTTTCTCCAGTAGACCACATTTTGTCAGAACTCTCCACCATGATCCGTCCGTCTTGATTGGCCCTACACACCGTGGCTCATAGTTACATTGAGTTAGACAAAGCTGTGGTCCATGCGACTAGATTGGTTAGTTTTCTGTGATGGTGGTTTTCAGTTTGTCTGCCCTCTGATGGAGAAGGGTAAGAGGCTTATGAAAGCTTCCTGATGGGAGAGACTGACTGAGGGGGATCCTGGGTCTTGTTCTGATGGGCGGGGCCATGCTCAGTGAACCTTTAATCCAATTTCTGTTGATGGGTGGAGCTGTGTTCCCTCCATGCTATTTACCTGGGGCCAAACTGTGGTGGAGATAATGAAGAAAATGGTGACCTCCCTCAAAAGATCCCACGTATGCACTGCTACAGCCCATGCCCCCAACCCTGCAGCGGGCCAATGCTGACCCACACCGTCGCCAGAGACTCCCAGACACCCACAGGCATGTCTCCTATGGAGTCAATGTTCATTTCTCTTGAGTCCTGGTGCACAAGGTTCTGTTGTGCCCTCTGAGTCTATTTCCTAGTCCTATGTAAGTTTTGTCTTCTCTATCGTGGGGTTAACGGCGACCTCCTCCAAGAGGATTTATGCCATAGCCACACCCAGAGCCCCTGTCCCTGCAGTGGACCACAGCTGACATGTACCTCCACAGGAGATGCTCAAACACAGTTCTGTCTAAGTCTCGGTGGGATCTCTGGGTCCTGGTGAGCACAAGGTTTGTTTGGGCCCTCTGAGAGTCTCTGGCAGGAACAGGGTTTGATTCTAAGTGCAAACTCGCCCGACCTGCTGTCTTGCCATCTTAGAAGAAACTGAGTAGCCATCATCGTCAACAAGAGAGTTGTAAATGAAGTACTTGGATGCAGTTCAAAAACAACAAAATGATTTCTGTTCGTTTCCAAGGCAAACCATTCAAATTCATGGTAATCCAAGTCTATGCACCAACCTGTAATGCTGAAGAGGCTGAAGTTGAACAGTTCAAAGAAGACCTAAAAGACCTTCAAGAATTAACACCCCCAACAGATCTCCTTTTCATTATGGGAGACTGGAATGCAAAAGTAGGAAGTCAAGAAACACCTGGAGTAACAGGCAAATTTGGCCTTGGAATACGGAATGAATCAGGGCAAAGGCTAATAGAGTTCTGCCAAGAAAATGCACTGGTCATAGCAAACACCCTCTTCCAACAACACAAGAGAAGACTCTACACATGGACATCACCAGGTCAACAACAAAATCGGATTGATTATATTCTTTGCAGCCAAAGATGGAGAAGTTCTATACAGTCAGCAAAAACAAGACTGGGAGCGGACTGTGGCTCAGATCATGAACTCCTTATTGCCAAATTCAGACTTAAATTGAAGAAAGTAGGGAAAACCACTAGACCATTCAGGTATAATCTAAATCAAATCCCTTATGATTATACAGTGGAAGTGAGAAATACATTTAAGGGACTAGATGAGACAGACAGAGTGCCTGATGAACAATGGATGAGGTTTGTGACATTGTACAGGAGACAGGAGGCAAGACCATTCTCAAGAAAAAGAAATGCAAAAAAGCAAAATGGCTGTCTGAGGAAGCCTTACAAATAGCTGTGAAAAGAAGAGAAGCAAAAAGCAAAGGAGAAGAGGAAAGATATACCCATTTGAATGCAGAGTTCCAAAGAATAGCAAGAAGAGATAAGAAAGCCTTCCTCAATGATCAATGCAAAGAAATAGAGGAAAACAGTAGAATGGGAAAGACTAGAGATCTCTTCAAGAAAATTAGAGATACCAAGGGAACATTTCATGCAAACATGGGCTCAATAAAGGCAGAAATGATATGGACCCAACACAAGCAGAAGATTTCAAGATGACGTGGCAAGAATACACAGAAGAACTGTACAAAAAAGATCTTCAGTTCAGTTCAGTTCAGTTGCTCAGTCGTGTCCGACTCTTTGCAACCCCATGAATCGCAGCGCGCCAGGCCTCCCTGTCCATCACAAACTCCCGGAGTTCACCCAGACTCACATCCATCGAGTCAGTGATGCCATCCAGCCATCTCATCCTCTGTCGTCCCCTTCTCCTCCTGCCCCCAATCCTTCCCAGCATCAGAGTCTCTTCCAATGAGTCAGCTCTTCGCATGAGGTGGCCAAAGTATTGGAGTTTCAGCTTTAGCATCAGTCCTTCCAAAGAAATCCCAGGGCTGGTCTCCTTCAGAATGGACTGGTTGGATCTCCTTGCAGTCCAAGGGACTCTCAAGAGTCTTCTCCAACACCACAGTTCAAAAGCATCAATTCTTCGGTGCTCAGCCTTCTTCACAGTCCAACTCACATCCATACATGACCACTGGAAAAACCATAGCCTTGACGAGACGAACCTTTGTTGGCAAAGTAATGTCTCTCCTTTTGAATATGCTATCTAGGTTGGTCATAACTTTCCTTCCAAGGAGTAAGCGTCTTTTAATTTCATGGCTGCAGTCACCATCTGCAGTGATTTTGGAGTCCAAAAAAATAAAGTCTGACACTGTTTCCCCATCTATTTCCCATGAAGTCCCAGATAATCATGATGGTGTAATCACTCACCTAGAGCCAGACAACTGGGAATGTGAAGTCAAGTAGGATTTAGGAAACATCACTATGAACAAAACTAGTGGACGTGATGGAATTCCAGTTGAGCTATTTCAAATCCTAAAAGAAGATGCTCAACATTCATAAAACTAAGATCATGGCATCTGGTCCCATCACTTCATGGCAAATAGATGGGGATACAGTGGGAACAGTGGCTGACTTTATTTTTGGGGGCTCCAAAATCACTGCAGATGGTGACTGCAGCCATGAAATTAAAAGATGCTTACTCCTTGGAAGGAAAGTTATGACCAACCTATATAGCATACTAAAAAGCAGAGACATTACTTTGCCAAAAAACATCCGTCTAGTCAAGGCTATGGTTTTTCCAGTGGTCATGTATGGATGTGAGTTGGACTGTGAAGAAGGCTGAGCGCCGAAGAATTGATGCTTTTGAACTATGGTGTTGGAGAAGACTCTTGAGAGGCCCTTGGATGGCAAGGTGATCCAACCAGTCCATCCTAAAGGAGATCAGTCCTGGGTGTTCATTGGAAGGACTGATGCTAAAGGTGGAATTCCAATACTTTGGCCACCTCCTGAGAAGAGTTGACTCATTAGAAAAGACCCTGATGCTGGGAGGGATTGGGGGGGCAGGAGGAGAATAGGACGACAGAGGATGAGATGGCTGGATGGCATCACTGACTCAATGGACATGATTGTGAGTAAACTCTGGGAGTTGGTGATGGACAGGGAGGCCTGGCATGCTGCAATTCATGGAGTCTCAAAGAGTCGGACACAAATGAGCAACTGAACTGAAGTGCACTTATGCAGCATATTAAAAAGCAGAGACATTACTTTGCCAACAACTGTCTGTCTAGTGAAGGCTATGGTTTTTCCGGTAGTTATGTATGTATGTGAAAGTTGGACTAAAAATAAACCTGAGTGCTGAAGAACTGATGGTTTTGAACTGTGGTGTTGGAAAAGACTCTTGAGAGTCCCTTGGACTGCAAGGAGATCCAACCAGTCTATCCTAAAGGAAATCAGTCCTAAATGTTCATTTGAGGAACTGATGCTGAAGCTGAAACTCCAATACTTTGGCCACCTGATGCGATGAGCTGACTCATCTCAAAAGACCCTGATGCTGGGAAAGATTAAGGGCAGGAGAAGAAGGGGACAACAGAGGATGAGATGGTTGGAAGGCATCACCGACTCAATGGACATGGGTTTCAATAAACTCCAGGAGTTGGTGATGGACAGGGAGGCCTGGGGTGCTGCAGTCCATGGGGTCGCAAAGAGTCGGACACGACTGAGCGACTGAAGTGACCTGATGATCATCATGGTGCTGGTGTCATCCTGGGAGCAAACTGCCCAAGACAGTGTCATTTAGAGAGTGGCTGCCCATAGGTTCTTTAATCTAGTTTGCCTAATGCATCAACAGGCAGGAGGATGGTTGAAAGAAGCTGGATCTCAGGGTCAGGGGCTGCATGTAAGGCAGAAATCTCATACACTGCAATGACTGTAGCTTATAACCTAAAGGAGAAATTAAATTGGAGAGACGAATTTGGGAGGGATCCTTGAGTGGGGTACAAGATGAAAACTGGCTCCTGTGGAAAATATTTCATTAAAATTAGATAAAATATATAAGGAAACCATGGTGATGATGGTTTAGTCACTAAGTCATGTCCAACACTTGTGACCCCAGGGACTGTAGCCCGCTAGACTCCTGTTTCCATAAGACTGTCCAGGTAAGAACACTGAATTTGGCTGCTATTTCCTTCTCCAGGGGATCTCCCCAACTCAAGGATGGAATCTGCACTCACGTCTTGCATTGGCAGGTGGGTTCTTTACGATTAGCACCACCTGGGAAGCTCAAAGAAGCATAGGAAGTATACACAATAGTTCAGTTCAGTCGCTCAGTCATATCCGACTCTTTGCAGCACCATGGATTGCAACTAGCCAGGCTTCCCAGTCTTCATCATCTCCCGGAGTTTGCTCCAACTCATGTCCATTGAGTTGGCGATGCCATCATCTGTCATCCCCTTCTCTCTCACCTTCAATCTTTCCCAGCATCAGGGTCTCTTCTAATGAATCAGTTCTTCACATCAGGTGGCCAAATTATTAGAGTTTCACCCTCAACATCAGTTCTTCCAATGTATATTCAGGACTAATTTCCCTTAGGTTTGACTGGTTGGATCCCCTTGCAGGCCAAGGGACTCTCAAGAGTCTTCTCCAGCACCACAGGTCAAAAGCATCAATTCTTCAGCACTCAGCCATCTCTATGGTCCAACTCTCACATCCATACATGACTACTGGAAAAACCATAGCTCTTAGTAGACAGACCTTTGTTGGCAAAGTAATGTCTGTGCTTTTTAATATGCTGTCTAGCTTGGTCATAGCTTTTTCTTCCAAAGAGCAAGCGTCTTTTAATTTCATGGCTGCAGTCACCATCTGCAGTGATTTTGGAGCGCAAGAAAATAAAGTCTCTCACTGTTTCCATTGTTTCCCGTCTATTTGCCATGATGTGATGGGACCAGATGCTGTGATCTTAGTTTTTTGACGGCTGAGTTTTAAGACAGGTTTTTTACTGTCCTCTTTCACCTTCATCAAAAGGCTCTTTAGTTTCTCTTACTTCCTGCCATATGTGTGGTGTCTTCTCCGTATCTGAGGTTATTGATATTTCTCCCGACATTCTTGATTCCAGCTTGTGCTTCATCCAGCCCAGGTTTTGACATAATGTACACTGCATGTAAGATAAATCAGCAGGGTGACAATATACAGCCTTGATGTACTCCTTCCCCAACTTGCAAGCAGTCTGTTGTTCTATGTCCGGTTCTAACTGTTGCTTCTTGACCTGCATACATATTTCTCCAGAGGCAGTTAAGGTGGTCTGGTATTCCCATCTCTTGAAGAATTTTCCACATTTTGTTGTGATCCACATAGTCAAAGTGTTTGGCATAGTCAATAAAGCAGAAGTAGATGGACTTACCTGTAGCTCAAACAGTAATGAACCTTCCTGCAATGCAGGAGACCAGAGATCAATCCCTGGGTTGGGAAGTTCCTCTGGAAAAGGGAATGGCAATCCACTCCAGTATTCTTGGCTGGAGAATTCCATGGACAGAGAAGCCTGGTGGGCTACAGTCTGTGGGGTCACAAAGAGTAAGACACGGCTGAGCAACTAACACACACACACAGATGCTTTTCTGGATCCCACTTGCTGTCCGAATGATCCAATGGATGTTGGCAATTTGATTTCTTGTTCCTCTGCCTTTTCTAAATTCAGCTTGAACATCTATATATGTATACACACACAGATGTATCTGTGTATATCCATACACAAATCAGGGGAATACTTGACAACCATTAATATGTGAAGTTTAGAGCAATGTGGATGGACATTAGGGTATTATGCTAAGTGAAGTAAGTCAGATGGAGAAAGACAAATACTGTATGATATCCTGGCAAATGACTGTGAGAGTTCATGACTCTGTGAATGATAATTAACTTTTTTTATAAACCTACAGAAAAATAAGATGAAGAAAAAAATAAAAGAATGGATAGCCAAAGTGTTGCATTCCACTTACATGTGCAAAATAAAAAATGAAACAAACTCCAGAATATAACAAAAAAAGATACAGAGAAGAAACCAGTCATGACCAGTGGGGTGAAGCAAAGTGGTAGGTTCAGACAGGAGGAGTGGAATAAGACATACAAACTACTGTGTTAAAATAAATAATGTATAAATATATACTGTACAACATAGGCAATAAAAAAGCCTACGTACTTGTAACTTCAAAAGCAGCAATAAAATTATGAACACCTATACGGTATAAAGTGAAAGTGAAGTCGCTCAGTCGTGTGTGACTCATTGCGACCCTGTGGACTGTAGCCCACCAGGCTCCTCTGTCCATGGGATTCTCCAGGCAAGGATGCTGGAGTGGGTTGCCATTTCCTTCTCGAACCTATATGGTATACCTGTAACAAAAAATATTGTACATCAACTATATTTCAATTTCAATATAAAAAAAATGCAGACCCCTCTGAGGAAGGTCCTGATAACTGATTCCTGGTCGAGACAACTCATATTTATCTTCTTAAACCGGACAGTGTCGTCTGTACTTTTAGAAATTAAGCTTAAACAGACCTCTTCAATGTGAAAGAAATAACACAGAGGTTGAGGATATGTGTCCTGGACTCTTGGATGATGGACAAGAATATAAATAACACTGTCCTGGAAATACCTCAAGCGTTCTGTGATTTCTGAGTTACTCTGAAGACTTAATGTCCAGATCCACTTCAACTTCTCTAAAAATAAATATCTGTATAAGAACCACAGAAAACCACAAAAAAAGCTCAGCTGCCATCCAGGATATGGGAAGATGACGTCTATGTAACCACATCGGGTGATTAACCACCATTTGATGATCATGTATTCTGCCAAGAGACGTATCCTTTGAAAAGTGCAAGCAATTCACAACCTCTCCAACAGCTGGGATATGCTCAGCTTCCTAGAAGAAGGACCACGAGAGTCCCAAGATGAAGGCTGTGTTCCTGACTCTCCTCTTTGGTCTGGTTTGTGCTGCCCAGGAAACTCCAGCTGAGATAGACCCCTCAAAGGTACGCAGAATGAGGTGATCTCCTAGAAGGTCTTGTTTGTTTGAGTGTGTGTGTGCTTGTTTTTGTGTACATGTAGGAGATAAACTCAGTTATATGTATGAACAGATTGTACACTTGCCGGGGTCCATGCAACTACCTGAGAAAAATACAACCATTTGTCTATCCGGTCTTTTATTTTTTCTTCATCTTATTAGTCTATAGGCTAAAAACAAACAAACAATTTAACATGCTATCATTCAGAGAGTCATGGCCAATCATGATGTGTTTTATTTCAAAAAAACCCTGAATTCTTTGCTTTCTGATCAAATAGGAATCATGAATTCATGTCATGGTATTCAACAAGGTAGGGGGTAGAACTCTGCTTAATGAGGTTGAATTTACTTTTCTTCTATGTGAAACGCTGAGGCAAAGGTGGTGCTGTGTACTGGTGAGTAAGCAAAAGAGATATTGACTGATGCTTAAGGAGCCCTTCCTTCTTAGATTCCAGGAGAGTGGCGCATCATTTACGCAGCTGCTGATAACAAGGAGAAGATTGTGGAAGGAGGCCCACTGAGGAATTACTATCGTCGGATTGAATGTATCAGTGACTGTGAATACCTCTCCATTACATTTTATCTCAAGTAAGCGCAATCCTCCTTAATGGAAAGCAAGGAGACTGCTGACTCTGGAGATGGGGTCCGGGCTCCAACGTGCAGTGAAGGGTTTGGGTGATGGGTGTGAAGTCGAGGGTGCGAACTCTATTCAAGGGTGTCCTCAAGCGCTGGGAAGTGCATGCTGAGACGGTGTCTCGTCTGTTGGTTTTTCAGGGACCAGGGCACATGCCTGTTGCTCAGAGAAGTGGCAAGGAGACAAGAAGGATATGTGTACGTCATAGAATGTGAGTATTCCAGCTTTTCCGATGGGCTGTCTTCCCAAAACCATGCAACGTGTTCGGTTGGATAACCTCGGTTCCATCAAAGACAACCAGATGTCTGGATGGGTGCACTGCTTCCTCTACTCATTACCAATGCAATCTTGGAAAAGCCATTTAAGTTTTCAGGAATCAATTCTGTCCCACAACACCAGAATGGGGTCCAAGGGTGGAATGTGGCCATTGATGGTCTCTGAGAAAAAGCCCCAGAACGGTGACTATACATGTTCCCTGGGAGTGGTGAAGTGCATAAGATTATATATATATACATATATATATTACTATTTTAAGATTACAAAGACTCTTTCCAAGTTGTTTCTATCTTTTATTTCATCTACATGATCAAATTTGCTTAAAATGAAGAAATTTCTTAAATAGTAAATTTCTTTATTAGCAAGTATAGTAAGTAGGACATGATTAATTTAAAGCCCCAAAATGAGAACAGCTGAAATAAGAGCTCTGCAATGCAGGAGACCCAGGTTTTATCCCTGGGTTGGGAAGTACCCTGGAGAAGGAAAATGACTACCCACTCTAGTATTATTGCCTGGAGAATCCCATGGACAGGGGACTCTAATGGGTGACAGGCCGAGGTTCACGGACGTCAGACACGACTGACTGATTTTCACTTCACTTCAAAACAACAGTGAAAATTTCAACGAATTTTTACATACCTTGAAAGTGAGTTTAGCATAGACTTCTATCTCCACAGTTTGAAATAACAAGAAATATTTCTCAAATATAATATCAATGCCTAAGTTGAAAGCAGCACTGACAGGTTTCTATCTCTGTAGCTAAAAATAACAGGAAATGATCCTCAAATATTAATATCAACACAGTAACATTACATTAAGTGATCCAATGTTTCATTTTCATTCAAAACATATACAGCATAACACTCTATTCTTGGTCTGATGCAACTATTTTAATTTCGACTGTGGACACGCAGCCACAGAATCTAATCTGCAATCGTTAAAGAGTATATATGTCCAACATGAGGCAGTTACTTGTATCTTGTACCTCTTTTGTTAGCTCTTAGGCTAGGAAATAACTCTGGATTATGTAGTAACTTTCATTTTACTAAGATTCGTCTAATTTTTTAGAATTGCTTTCTAACCATGAGTGTACTTGCAAATTGGGTCACAAAATTCCTGAAAGTGTAAACAGTCAGCTCTTGTGAGTGCGTACGAGATGGCTGAGGTTCAAAGCATACTATAGTTTCAACAAGCAACTTTGCCATCATTCAGAGTGCTAGAAGACTGAAAGTCTTGCTGATCTTCAGGAGAAGGGGGTGTGGAGAGAGCGCTCCTACTTCACTCACTCTCTTAAAGGTTCTAACAATACACCCCAAGAAATGTCATTGAGACAGAGTTTACCATCCGAGGGAAAACAGACGATAGAGAGCGTGAGAAGAATAAAACATGTTCAACTGAAAAGGAAAGAAGTTCATCATACTGAGGCTTGATTTTTTTTTCTTTTTTCGGTCACAGTCGATGGTACCAATACTTTGGAATTGATTCATGTGTCAGAAAACATGCTGGTAACTTATGTTGAAAATTATGATGGGGAGAGGATCACAAAAATGACCGAAGGCCTTGGTAAGTACTGTAGCTTATGTAGATGAGCTCCTACGATCAGTACTTTTACGCTAAGGAGAGAGGTACAGACGCCTTATGATAGGGCTTCATTGGTGGCTCAGATGGGAAAGAACCCACACTCAATGTGGGAGACCTGGGTTTGATCCCTGGGTAGGGAAGATCCCATGGAGGAGGGCATAACAACCCACTCCAGTATCCTTGCCTGGAAAATCCCCATGGACAGAGGAGCCTGGAGGGCTACAGTCCATGTGGTAACACACAGCTCACAGGATATGATGCAGAACAGTATCTATTGTCCTTCAGGAGGAACTACAGGTCCTTGTCTTTGCTTCATGACTACGTTATTATTACTTGGTCTCTTTTGAGTGTTTCCCTTAGCTTTTCCGCATTCTCATTTCTCTGATTTAACTTATTCTTTGACTGAAATATTTCACAGTCAAAAGGCAGGCCAAAGACAGGGTGGGCAAGGAACACAGGGTCCCGTTCCGTCTCACTAGGATTAGTGTGGTTTCGAAACTTCCCCATCATTCCTGCGCCCATTCATTTCATAAGGGTTCATGAAAACCCCAGGGATGCACTTCCAGAATGTAGACAAAGTGGACAGGAAGAGATGGAGTTGGGAGAAAGTCTGAGTCTCAGACCTGCCATGACCTTCTTTGATATGCCATGAAAGATTGCATCTCACAGGGGGACGTTTAAGGTCTCTGCTGAATGACTAGTAGTTCCCTGAGTTGTTCTCTGAACTGGAATGTGATAACATGCTAACTATGTGGACTCTACCCCCATGGATACATCTGAAGACCTGCGTGCACACTCAGGCACCTCTGTAAATAACTGTCTGGACAGCAGGGTTTAGGTGATGGTGGAAGGCAGCGGTGTTGGTGAGACTTCCCGATCACTACAGGTAGGAGTCAGGTGACTCTCTACCACCCGTAACGGATTCTAACACACACCTCTTCTGCCCTGTCTGCTATGAAATCCAGCCAAAGGAACCAGTTTCACTCCAGAAGAGCTTCAGAAGTATCAGCAGCTGAACAGTGAGAGGGGGGTTCCAAATGAAAATATAGAAAATCTCATCGAAACAGGTAAAGCCCCAGATGGTGACAGGTTTCCGAAATGAAAACACATCACTGGAACCTTTGGTTCAAATTACCTATTGGCAGAGATATCTTTAATAAGAGCTGTATTGAAATAATACAGCTTTGAAATATAGGCATGTCAATGGTCATTTTCCCTCTTATGCATTCTCTTTCACAGACAATTGTCCTCCATAAGAACAGTGAAGAGCGGTTGGGTGAGTAGAAATATGACATGTACAACACATTTTTTTTCTCAGGAGGTTAACACTTTGGGGGAGGGGGGTTCTACTGCTTTAAGAATGGGATACATACACAATGGAATACTACTCAGCCAAGAAAAAGAATGAAAAATGCCACGTGCAGCAACATGAATGGAGTCAGAGACGATGCTTCTAAGTAAAGTAACTCAGAAAGATAAAGGCAAATATCATATGCCATCACTTCCATGTGGAATCTAAAATATGATTCAACTGAACCAATAAAAAACAGAGACAGACTCAAACACAGACAAAATTAACGGTTACCAAAGGGGAAGCAGGCAAGCGCTAAATTCCGAGTTTGAGATGAGCAGATACATACTAAAATATATAAAATAAACAACAGAGACCAACTGGCGAGAACAGGGAACTATACTGAGGGTCTTCCAATAACTTTTAAGAAGAAGAATGAAAAAAAGGGATACATTTACCTACACATATATGTAAGTGAGGCTTCCCAGGTGACTGAGAGTTCCAGAATCTGCCTGCCAATGCAGGAGACACAGGAAATGTGAATTTATCCCTGGGTCAGGAAGATCCTTCAAATAGGAAATGGCACCCCATGCCAGTATACTTGCCAGGAAATTCCAACGGACAGAGGAATCTGGGAAGCCATAGTCCATACTGTCACAGAAGAGTGGGAGCAACATAACGAGAAAGCAACAACAAATATATAAATGAATCACTTTGCTCTATACCTGAATCTAACACAACACTGAACATCAACTACATTTCAATAAAAATTAATTTAAAAAAAGAATGGGATGGCAAAACCCTTCACCTTGCCAAGTGTCCAAGGGTTGGGCTTCCTTAGTCTTTAGATGAGAATAGCTAATTACTGACATTGATGTAGAATCCACAGTGGGATGCTTTAAGGACAATGGAGGTGGTGTGAAGGCCTGAGCTGTGAGTTATGATGATCGCTGGGGAATCCCACTGTGAATGAAGGTGCTTACAGCCACAAAACATGCATGATGATAAATGATATTACAGAAGATGTAAGTGGCACAGGTCCCACAGCAGATCATCTCCTATATCTCAAAGAGCTGTGAATACGTAACTTAGTGTCTGTCGATATCAGACCTGATACCAGACTGCTCACAGCTAGTTTCACCAGGTGGTAATTCTACAAAACCCCCAGGGGTACACACACAGAGGAACTTCTGTGAAATGGGTCTCATAGGAAAATCTCCCCACTACTTCCATCAGCAACTGCTTCTATCATGCTCCGGACAATATCATATTAATGCTAATCAGCTCAACAATGTTTTACTTTTTTTTCATGTTAAAAGTAAAACAACGAAGAGACCAGCATCAAAGCACTAATGTGTCCCAATCATCCATATGAAAACGGTAGACCTTTTCCTCGGAATCATCATTTCTTCTGTCGCAGGAAATCATGACCCTGAACCCACGGCTTTCCAACTATGAACATCCTCTGCTCTTGCTAATGTTACTGGATTCCTAAACTGATCAATAAATTGATTAAAGCACATATGTGTAGTGAACAAAGGTTCTATATTTGCAAACAGTCAAAACGTGTAAATTCAACCATGCAGGAAGTCGAGTGTACAACGAAGGAGGAAATAACTCTGTTTACGATGCATGGTGTGAATCCTGCAAGTGTTTCTGTGAGATGAGAGAATAAACCACAGAAGGTAGTTTTATATGGTGAAATGAGGTTCCGATCAGTTGTCACATGAGAAATGGGATTGGTTTTCAGATGCCTTATTCTGAGCTGTCCTAAGTGGAACTTGAAAGCAACTCAACGATGGTGTCAAGCAGTGTTCATCTGCTGTGGGGTTGCAGGAGGTGGTCAGGATGTTGCAGAATGAAGTCTTACATGGCTTCCAGGGGGCACAGTGGTAAAAAATACACCTAGCGATGTAGGAGATGCAAGAGATGCAGGTTCGATCCCTGGGTCAAGAAGATGCCCTGAAGAAGGTAATGGAAACCCACTCCAGTATTCTTGCCTGCAGACTCCATGAACTGAGGAGTCTGGCAGGCTACAGTCCATGGAGTTGCTAGAGTCAGGCACAGTTTATGAACTGAGCACACACACATACAACCAAAGTGAACAGTGTTTACTAAAGAAAGGGCAGTGATGGTATTTACAAAGCACAGGGTCTGTGATGTCCGACTACAGGGGGGTCTAC
The DNA here is from genome assembly GCF_029407905.1 of Bubalus kerabau. Taxonomy (NCBI): domain Eukaryota; kingdom Metazoa; phylum Chordata; class Mammalia; order Artiodactyla; family Bovidae; genus Bubalus; species Bubalus kerabau. Next base: position 162,587,362 of record NC_073647.1, on the reverse strand, counting down.
TCTCCATCTCAAACCCCAGAAGCAGAGACTTTGATGCTGATGCAATGCAGGTTCAGTTACCTACAGCTCTGCATAAAAGTTGCTCATCAGATATTTTTCAAAGTAATAGTCATGGATTGGTGCCAACTGATGGGCAAAAGAAGCATCATGGGTGTCCTGTAGGTCATGCCACTTGACCAGACAAGACACCAGGAAAAATGCGTTAAGGGAGGTGAAAAAGATGACACCATCCTAGACCACTCTGGAGACCTCTGCTTGATTCCTGAGGATGTGGAAGGCTGGGTGCACCTGAACGGCTGTGAAGTGAGAGGCAAGACAGAATAGGGCACTGGGCCCGGACCCTGCCAGAGCTCACTGTAAGCTGCGTGCACTCTGAATGCATGTTACAAGCACACACTGATGTCCAAGATCAAGATACTGGTGTGTCCGTTGACTGGAGTTGTTGACGGAAAACGCAAAAATGGCAGTTGACGAATAAGCTATACTCCCTTCGTGGATCACTGCCTTGTGTGCCGAAGGGGCTGGCATAACTCAGGGAAGCTATGGGCCATTTCGTGTAGGGCCACCCAAGACAGACGGGTCATAGTGAAGAGTTCTGGCAGAAGGTGATCCGCTGGAGGCGGGGGCAGTGGCCAAGCACTCCAGTATTCTCACTGTGGGAACCCCATGAACTGTATAAAATGGCAAACAGATATGACCCTGAAAGATGAGCCCCCCCAGGTTGGAAGGTGTCCAATATTGCTACGGGGTCAGTGCAGAGGGCAGCTACTAATAACCCCGGGAAGAATGAAGCTATTGCTCACTTAGGTCTCACCCAAGGGAGCCACCTACAACAAGAATTAAAATGAAGAAAGAACAAACGGAGCAGAGGGACTTCCCCAGGGGTCCAGTGGTTCAGAATCCATGTGGCAATGCAGGGGACACACACTGAATCTATAACCTGGAAGATCCCACGTGTGTATGATAGCAAAGGCATGCACTACACAAACTCCGCTTGTTCAGAGTCTGAACAAGAGAACCATCTCAACAACAAACCCTCAGTCCATCACTACGGAAAGGCAGAACACAGCAAGTAAGACCCAGTGTGTGTTGTAAAATTAAAAAAAAAACCCTTAGCAGAAGTTATAAGAAGTATGACCGCTGGGTTACCCACCAAAATACTTTTTTTTCTTAATTTAAATTTATTTATTTTAATTAGAGGCTAATTTCTTTACAATATTGTATTGCTTTTGCCATACATCAACATGAATCTGCCACGGGTGTACACGTGTCCCCAGTCCTGAACCCCCCTCCCTCCTCCCTCCCCATACCATCCCTCTGGGTCACCCCAGTGCACCAGCCCCAAGCATCCTGTATCCTGCATCGAACCTGGACTGGCGATTAGTTTCTTATATGATATTATACATATTTCAATGCCATTCTCCTAAATCATCCCCCCTCTCCCTCTCCCACAGATGCGAGACACCAAAATACTTTTAAAAATTCTCAGGGAAACAGTTGCCGTTTGAATAATGAAAACATTAGGAACCAGGTAGGAAATATGAACCATTAAAAAACATTTTATCTGAAAAATTATTTTCAAGGATTCCTATCCAGTTGACAATATACCAAATCCTGGAGAAGCGGGCTCCTCTATCACAAGTGAATTAACTTTAATCAGTGTGGATATACCAACTCTTAGAAGTTGGCAGGAAGATCAGGAACAGGAAGGTAGAGTCAAAGAAAAACCATCAGTGGTTATTTACATAAGACACAAGTTGACTAATACATCTGTTACTCATTTTACCCCGTATGTGTGTGTGCGTGTGTGCGTGTATGTGTGTGTGTGATTAAAAACACTTAAAAGTTCTGCTCTAAGCCGCTGACAGATATATGTACAATGCTATTTCTCATAGTCACCATCCTGTTCACTACTTATCTCTTTAAATCACAGGAGCTCCTTAGCTCATTATAAATAAACAGGAAAAGGTATACCAAAGACAAATATAACCAGCAGTAGAACTTAAGTCAATTAAACCCTTATGTTTGAAACTGAATATCTACTTATGTTGAGAACTCGGCAGCCACCATTTATTCAAGGATTATTTCCTTTGGCTCCAAAACGTAGCAAAACTGTCTCGCTCTTTAAGACACGCTTTGTGAAAATCCACAGAAACACCCACTGCTCTAATGATCCGTGAATGAATGAAAATTCTGTTTTCACAAGATGTGAACCGTGAATGCTTTGCTTTTGACACAAACTTGTTGAAGGCCACTCATGTGATCATCATGTTCTAACTGTCTTTAACACTGCCCCCAAAATAGAACCAACAATGGGGAAACACACACCAAAACATAACCAAATCTGCTCCTGGAGAACGGACAGGAATATAGAGACAAATAGATTTTGGATACAGTTACAAAGGAAATTCAGAAGAGAATAATAATCTTATAAGGAAAACTGTTGGAGACATTGGGAACTCATGGGACAAAAAAATAAATAACTTCAACTCTTCCATTGCTCCACGTTTTACAACACAGAGAGACTCATAGACGTGTATTTAAGACCCAAAGCAAGAAAGACTCCAGAGGTAAAACACAGGTGGACATGGTGACCAAAGATTAGGCGGTTACTGATTAAAATATACACCAAGAAGGATCTCACACTGGGAACAGAATGTTAATAGCCAAGCCTCAATCAAAATATTTACATGTTTGAGGGACAACCTTAAGGAAATACAAATGAAGCCAGCAACGGGGAAGCGGGGGGAATGTTCGCACATCTCCATCTAAAAGAGACTCCAGAATATGTTAAAAACCTACCAACTTCATAAAAAAAAAAAAATAATTCACACAGTAATGAACAAACAGCTTGCAGAGACACCTAACAAAGGAAATAGACAAATGGCAATCACCCCACTTTATTCATTGAGGAAATGAAAAATACTCCTGAAACTGTATACACTAACACACTCATGACAATCTCTGACATAAAAACAGCTGACCATACTGAGTCCTGCCAAGGATGGAGCAACGGAAACTCTCATCTCCTGTTGGCAGGGATCGAAAATCAGAGGCACGGAGATCCAGCAGTCCAGACATAGAGATCCCCTAAGTCTCTACCCAGGAGATAAGATGGCTCACTTCCTTACTAAATCGTGTCTATGAACATGTATCCATCAACACTGGCATGGATAAGAGTGGGACATATCCTGATGGTAGTATGCAGGGGCAATAGGGAAGGAGTCTACAAAAATACGGCTAAGTCGCTTCAGTCGTGTCCGACTCTGTACGACCCCATAGATGGCAGCCCACCAGGCTCCCCCGTTCCTGGGATTCTCCAGGCAAGGACATTGGAGTGGGTTGCCATTTCCTTCTCCAATGCATGAAAGTGAAAAGTGAAAGTGAAGTCACTCAGTTGTGTCCGACTCTTAGCGACCCCATGGACTGCAGCCCATCAGGCTCCTCCGTCCATGGGATTTTCCAGGCAAGAGTACTGGAGTGGGGTGCCATTGCCTTCTCCAATGCACAAAAGAGAAAAGTGAAAGTGAAGTCACTCAGTCATGTCCGACTCTTAGCCACCCCATGGACTGCAGCCCATCAGGCTCCTCCGTCCATGGGATTTTCCAGGCAAGAGTACTGGAGTGGGGTGCCATTGCCTTCTCCGACAAAAATATATAGATGTTTATTCAAACGAATCTGCTGAGGGAAGAAGTCAGTAACACACACACAAGGAGTGGAATAAGAGGTACAAAGTACAAAATAAATAATAACTTACAAAGATTATTTTAAAAGTAAGGGTTGGAAAACATAGGGAATAAAAAAGCCAATATTTTATAACTCCAAAGGTAGAAATAAAATTATGAATACCTATATGCTACACCTGTAACAAAAAATATTGGACATCAACTATACTGCAATTTCAATATTAAAAAAAAATATGAACCCCTCTCATGAATTCCCTGATAACTGATTCCTGGTAGAGATACCACATATTTATCTTCTTAAACTGAAGGTGTGTCATTCGTTTTAGAAAATAAGCTTAAACAGACCTCTTCAATGTGAAAGAAATAACACAGGGGTTGTATAAGAAGCACAGAATGCCAAAATGCTCAGCTGCCAACCAGGATGTCAGAAGATTACATTTAGCTCACCGTGATCCTGTGATTAACCACTGTTTGATGAATACGTATTCCGCCAAGAGACGTATCCTATAAAAAGTGGAACCAATTCACAGTCTCTCAACAACTGGGGCGCCCTCCGCTTGTCTAGAAGGAACAACACAAGACTCACAAGATGAAGGTTCTGTTGCTGAGTCTTGTCCTGGTCGTGGTTTGTGCCGCCCAGGAAACTCCAGCTGAGATAGACCCCTCAAAGGTACCCAGAATGAGCTGATCTGCTAGAAGGTCTTGCTTGTTTGATTGTGTGTGTGTGTGTGCATGTGTGTGTGAGAGGCTGTGTGTGCATGTCACAGAGATATATTTGTGTATATGTATGACCAGATTGGGAGAAGGCAATGGTACCCCACTCCAGCACTCTCGCTTGGAAAATCCTATGGACGGAGGAGCCTGGTAGGCTGCCGTCCATGGGGTCTCGAAGAGTCGGACACGACTGAGCGACTTCACTTTCACTTTTCACTTTCATGCATTGGAGAAGGAAATGGCAACCCACTCCAGTGTCCTTGCCTGGAGAATCCAGGGACGGGGGAGCCTGGTGGGCTGGCATCTATGGGGTCACACAGAGTCAGACACAACTGAAGTGACGTAGCAGCAGCAGCATGACCAGACTGTGTACCTTCTGTGGTCGACATATCTACATGAATGTAATATTGCCCTCTGTTTATCTGTTCTTGGCTATTTTTCATTTATCTTATTCATTTGTAGGTAAAACAAACAAAAACCCTAACAAGCTAACTTTCAGAAAGATATGAACTGTCACGGTCTTTACTGGCATGGTTTTAGCTATTTCAAAAAAGCTCTGAATTGTCTGCAAAAATTTCTGAATTCTGTGCTTTGTGCTCCAATAGGAAAGATGATTTCATGTCGTGTTATTCACCAAGGTAGGGGGTGGAACTCCTCTTTGCTTTAATAAGATTCAAGTTGCTTCTCCTCTGTGGCCAGTGCCGAAGCATAGACAGTGCCGTGTATTGGTGAGTAACCAGAAGAGAGATTGACTGACGTTTACGACGAACTTCCTTCTTAGGTCGTAGGAGACTGGCGCACCATTTATGCAGCCGCAGATAACAAGGAGAAGATTGTGGAAGGGGGCCCGCTGAGGTGTTATAACCGCCAGATTGAATGTATTAACAACTGCGAACAGCTCTCCCTTTCATTTTATATCAAGTAAGCACAATCCTCCTCGACCGAAAGCAAGGAGTCTGTTGACTTTGGGCATGGGGTCTGGTCTCCACGTACAGTGAGAGGTGTGAGTCACGGCTGTGAAGTTGGCTGTGCGAACTCTATTCCCAGGAGGGTGTCCTCAAGCCCTGGGGACTGAATGGTGGGAAGGAATTGTCTTGCTTGTTGTGTTTTTCAGATTTGACGGCACATGCCAGTTTTTCTCCGACGTGCTAGACAGACAAGAAGGAGGTATTTACTTCATAGAATGTGAGTATCCCAGCGCCTCTGATGGGCGGTCTTCCCCAAACCACGGAACGTGTTCAGATGGATAGTACGTGTTTCACCCAAAACAACTAGATATCTCGATGGGCGGACTATTTCCTCTACTTGTGACCAATGCAACCTTGGAGAAGCCATTTAATTTTTCAGCAATCCTTTCTGTCCCACAACCCCAGGATGAGGTCCAAGGTTGGAATGTGGCCACTGATGGTCTCTGAGAAAAAGCCCCAGAACACTGACTCCTCATATTCCTCGGGCATGGAGAAGTCCAATTACCTACTTAGGCTAATAACAACTCTTTCACAATTTTTTCTTTTACTTGACCTACATGATTAAATTTCTTTTGAGTAAAGAAATTCTTGAAATATTAAACGTTTTTCATTAGCAAGTTGAGTAAGTAGAACATGATTAACTTAAAGTCCAAAAATGGAAACAGTTAAAATAACAGCCAAAATTTCAAACTGATTTTTTTACATAATTTGAAAGGGACTTTAGCATAGACTTCTATCTCTATAGCTTAAAATAAGGAGAAATAATTCTCATATATGAATATCAATACATAATTTGAAAGAGGCACTAACGTAGATTTCTGTCTCTGTAGTTGAAAATGACAGGAAATAATTCTCAAATATTAATATCAGTACCGTAATATTCTATTCAGTGATCAAATGTCTGTATGTTTAATTTTCATTGGGAAAAAATGTATAACAGAGCACTCTTATCTTGGTCTTATGCATTTATTTTAATTTCAACTGTGGACACAGAGCCACAGGATCTAATCTGCAACCATTTCATATTATATATGCCCAGCATTTTGCAATAGACTAATTTGTACCTTTTTTATTTCCTCTCGTACTAGGAAATAACTCTGGATGATGTACTGACATTTATTTTAATATCATTCATTTAAATTTTTGAGTTCCTTTCTAACCATGATTGTAGTTGCAAACTGGATTAGAAAATTCTCGAAAATTTAACAGTCAGCTCTTGTGAGCTCCTATGAGATGGCTGAGGTTTAACACCTACCAGCGTTGCAATAAACAACTTGTTATCATTCACAGACTGCTCAGTCTAGAAGACTGGAAGTCGTCATTTTCAGGAGAAGGGGGTGTGGAGAAAGCTTTCCTAGTTCACTAACTGTCTTAACTCGTTCTAACAACGTGTCACTAGAAATCTCAGTGAGATACAGTTCACCATCCAAGGGAAGACTGAGAATAGCATGTGAAGAATAAGTCAGGCTCAGATGAAAAGAAAAGAAGTTAATCATATTGAGGTTTGATGGTTTTTTTTTTCCTCTGCCACAGACGCGGGGAGAATTTATTTGCAAATCATTCATGTAACAGACAACATGCTGGTATTTTATTATGAAAATGACGATGGAGAGAAGATCACAAAAGTAACTGAAGGTTGCGGTACGTACTATAGCTTACCCAATGCAAAGTAGATGTGTGCATATGATCAGTATTTTTACAGAAAGGAGACAGGTACACACGTAACTTATATTAGGGCTTGACTGGTGGCTCAGATGGGAAAGAAATCACCTGCAGTGTGGGAGACCTGGGTTTGATCCCTGGGTTGGGAAGATCCCCTGGAGGAGGGAATAGCAATGCACTCTGGTATTCTTGCCTGGAGAATCCCACGGACAGAGGAGCCTGGTGGTCTATACTCCACGGGGTCACAAAGAGTCGGACACGACCGAGCAACTAAGCACAGCACCTTATATGAAGCACAGTGGAACAGATGTGTGTTCACATGGAGAATTCAGACTTCATGTGACGTGAGTCGGGGATATAGAAAGTCTGTCTGCTAGAAAAATGAGGAAATGTATCCACTGGGGATTCTATGTGATGGCTCTTTTAAAAATGAGATACACTTATCCCAGAGATCCAAGGAAATATTTCAGGGTACTCCATGAGTTCCTTGCCAAGTATCACACAAACAGAGTTGCTGGGTCCTGACACCAAGGTGAAGCAAGGTTTAAAACTCACAGGTCCCGGGGCCGTGACTGCATTCATCTCCACGACAAATGGTTTCTCCTTTGTCACAATCATAAAAGTATTGCCTGAACCTGAGCCCAAAGCTCTGCAAATACCACTGGGTCACACTGAACACTGCAGAGGCAGTGTGGTCTGGAATGTCAATCATTCTGCCATCCGGCCAATCCCTTGGGTTCACTGCCACATCTCTTTATCCCCTCTGATATTATATCCTCATCGGGGATGGGTGGGTGTCGTGTCTGGTCTTTGAGGATGAGAAAGCGTGAGTTTTTTCCCTCAGTAGCATGTGTGATGTGGTGACCCAATGTGGGTTCCTGCTGCCCGCCCTTCAAAAGGCCTCTTAGAAAGAAAAGTCTGCTTTCGTTCCGACGCAGACGACTGCTGGGAGAGTGGACTTCTGTCCAAAGGCTGACTGCCCCACCCCACAACTGCCAAACAGGGGGACAAGAGCTTTTATAGACAGCAGGAGGGGGCTCCTTGCAAAAACAGAAGTCAGCTCCAACAGTCATTTTTAAATCGGTCATCAGTGGTCGGATCAGCATCATCGTGATTGTTTTAGGCACAGTTAATCGACAGTTCCAGGGTCTCTGTATTCCCATCTCCTTGAAATCAATTCTCAGAATCATGGCAGCTTATGTCATGGCTACAGTCTGGTCATCCTGTAGTTAAGTTGTCCACTCGGTGGGGTTTCAGTGTCTATAAGACAGCGCACAGGATATGATGCAGAACAGTATCTATTGCCCTTGGGGAGGAACTACAGGTCCTTGTCTATGCTTTATGACTACATTATTATTATTTCATGTCCTTTGACAGTTTTCCTTTGCTATGTGACATTTGTAATTCTCTGATAAACTTACAACTTTGACTAAAATCTTTCACAGACAAAAGGCAGGCAGGAAATATCAGATATAGGGCATTGAACATAAGGTCGTCCACCATCTCAGTGGGGTCAGTGTGCTTTTGAAAATTCCAAATCATTCCCCGCCCATTCATTCCATGCTGCTGCTGCTAAGTCGCATCAGCCGTGTCTGACTCTGTGTGACCCCATAGACGGCAGCCCAATCGGCTCCTCTGTCCCTGGGATTCTCCAGTCAAGAATACTGGAGTGGGTTGCCATTTCCCTCTCCATTTCATGAGGGTTCGTGAAAACCCCAGGGATGGAATTCTAGGATGCAGGCAAAGTGGACAGGAAGCATTAGAGTCTGAGAGTTGAGTCTCAGACTTGCCATGACCTTCTCCGATGTACCTTGAAAACCTGCATCTCCCTAGGGTATGCTTAAGCTCACAGCTGAATGATCTGTAGCTCACTGAGTAGTTGCAAGAAGTGGAGCATGGTAACATGTTAACTATGTGGACTCTACCCCCATGGACCCATCTGAAGACCTGTGTGCACACTCGGGCATGTGTGTAGAAAAATACCTGAAGAGCAGGGCTTAGGTGATGGTGGAGGGTATCAGTGCTGGTGAGACTTACCCATCATGACAGGGAGCAGCCAGGTGACTCTCTACAACCCATAAAAGATTCTAATGCACACCTCTTCTGCCCTATTTGCTATGAAATCCAGCCAAAGGAACCAGTTTCACTCCAGAAGAATTTCAGAAGTATCAGCGGCTGAACACTGAGAGGGGGATTCCAAATGAAAATATAGAAAACATCATCGAAACAGGTAAAGCCCCAGACGGTGACAGGTATCCAAAATGAAAACACATCACTGGGACATTCAATTCAAAATTCCCATTGGCACAGATATCCTTGTAAAAAGCTATTATGAAATAATCCTTGGAAACAAAGGCATGTCAATGGTCATTGTCCCCCTTATTCGTTCTCTTCCACAGACAACTGTCCTCCATAAGAACAGAGAACATCAGTTGGGTGAGTAGAAACATAACGCATAAAACACTGAGGTTTTTCTCAGCAGCTTCCCTCTTGGGGCAGGAGGGGGTGGTTTACTGTTTTAAGAATGGGATACATACATTATGGAATATTACTCGGCCATGAAAAAGAATGAAATCATGCCATTTGCAGCAACATGGATGGACCTAGAGGTGATCTTACTAGGTGAAGTAAGTCAGAAAGAGAAAGGCAGATATCATTTGCCATCACTTCCATGTGGAACCTTAAAATATGATGCAAAGGAACCATTCATAAAACAGAAACAGACTCTCAAACACAGACAAAATTAACGGTCACCAAAGGGGAAGCAGGCAAGGGGCAAATCAGGAGTGTGAGATGAGCAGATACACAGTAAAATATATAAAATCAATGACAAAGACATAGCAGATAACACAGAGAACTATACGCAATGTCTTGTAATAACTTTCAGAAGAAGAATCTAAAAGGTATACATTGACCTACATATATGTACAACTGAGGCTTTGGAGGTGACTCAGTGGTCAAGAATCTGCCTGCCAATGCAGGAGACACAGGAGACGTGGGTTCTATCCATGAGTTAGAACGATCCCTTGGAGTAGGAAATGGTAACCCACTCTAGAATTCTTGCCTGGAAAATACAATGGGCAGAGGAGTCTGGCAAGCTATAGACCATAGGACATAAACAGTGGGACATGACTCAGCGACTAACCGACAACAAATGTACAAATAAATCACTTTGCTGTACAGCTGAAAGTAGCACACTGTTGCAAATCTAGGACGTTTCAATAAAAACTAACTTACGAAAAGAATAGCATAACAAAACAGTCCACCTTGCCAGACAGCAAAGGCTCTGGCTGCCATCGGTGTTTGGATTTAAATGTCCAAACACAGCACAGGTCTAGACTCCACGGTGAGATGCTCCGAGGACAGAGGAGGAGGCTGCGCGAAGCCCTGAGCTGTGAGATACGATGAGCCCCGGTGAATCCCACTGCGAACAAAGGACCTTGCAGCCGCAACACATCCATGATGATGAAGGAGGCTACAGAAGATGAAAGCCTCACAGGTGACACAGTATATAGTCTCCTACGTCTCAGACCTCTGAATATGTAACCTAGTGACTCTCAGCATCCGAGCTGATGCAGGACTGCTCACCTCTAGATTCACCAGGTGGTAATCCTATGCAAGCCCACAGGAACAACACAGAGGGACTTCTGTGACAAGGGTCTTGTAGGATAGTCCCACACGGCCACACTCACAGAAGCACTTCTATGAAAGTTGCAGGGAAATTTCTCCACTGGGTCCACCATCCACCGCTTCTCTTTTCACTTTCATGCTAGGACCAACATCATGTTAATCCTAATCAGCTCAACAACATGCTACTTTTTTTTTTTTCATGTTTCAAGCAGAAAACAAAGTTAAGAATAGGAGCAGAGTCATAGCACCAATGGGTCACAATCATCCATATGAAGATAATAGACTTTTCCCTTGAAATTGCCATTACGACCCATGACTTTCCTACTCCGAATCTCCTGTGCTCTTGTTGATGTTACTGGATTCCTAAACCGATCAATAAACTGATTAATGCACATTACGTGTCAGTGACGGCATTTGCCATACCTCTAATGCACAAAGCACGTAAATCCAATCAGGTAGAAATCGAGGATACAATGAAGCAGGTGATAACCCTGTTTAGGACGAATGGTGTGAATCCCGAAACTGTCTTGGTGAGAAGACACAATAAACCACAGAGGGTACTTTTACAGTGCTTCCCCTGGATTGCAATGGGAACAACATGCAATTATAATATACCATGTCCACAAGTGAACCTATTTGACAAAACAGAAATAGACTCTCGCAGACATAGAGATCAGACTTGTGGGCACCAAGAGGCAGGGAAGGGATGGCGTGGGAGCTTGACATTAGCGGATGCAAACTTTAATATGCAGGACGAACAAACAATAAGGTCCTACTGTAGAGCACAGAGAACTATATCCAGTCTCCTGAAATAAACCACACTGGGAAAGAATGTCAGAAAAAGAATGTCTGTATGTGTATAGCTGAGTCACTAGTCTGTTCAGTTCAGTTGAGTCCCTCAGTCCTGTCTGACTCCTTGTGACCCCGTGGACTGCAGCACGCCAGGCTTCCCTGTCCATCACCAACTCCCAGAGTTTACTCAAACTCATGTCCATTGAGTCAGTGATGCCATCCAACCATCTCATCCTCTGTTGTCCCCTTCTCCTCCTGCCTTCAATCTTCCCCAGCATCAGGGGCTTTTCCAATGAGTCAGTTCTTTGCATCACTTTTGACTTCAGAATCAATCTTTCCAGTGAATATTCAGGACTGATTTCTTTTAGGATGCAATGGTTTGATCTCCTTGCAGTCCAAGGGACTCTCAAGAGTCTTCTCCAACACCACAGTTCAAAAGCATCAGTTCTTCTGTGCTCAGCTTTCTATATAGTTCAACTCTCACATCCATACATGATTTCTGGAAAAACCATAGCCTTGACTAGACAGACCTTTGTTGGCAAAGTAATGTCTCTGCTTTTTAATATGCTGTCTAGGTTGGTCATAACCTTTCTTCCAACCAGCAAGCATCTTTTAATTTCATGGCTGCAGTCACCATCTGCAGTGATTTTGGAGCCCCCCAAAATAAAGTCTGTCACTGTTTCTACTGTTTCCCCATCTATTTCCCATAAAGTGATGGGACCGGATGCCATGATCTTCGTTTTCTGAATGTTGACCTTTAAGCCAACTTTTTCACTCTCCTCTTTCACTTTCATCAAGAGGCTTTTTAGTTCCTCTTCACTTTCTGCCATAAAGGTGGTGTCATCTGCATATCTGAGGTTATTGATATTTCTCCCGGCAATCTTGATTCCAGCTTGTGTTTCTTCCAGTCCAGCGTTTCTCATGATGTGCTCTGCATATAAGTTAAATAAGCAGGGTGACAATATACAGCCTTGACGTACTCCTTTTCCTATTTGGAACCAGTCTGTTGTTCCGTGTCCAGTTCTAACTGTTGCTTCCTGACCTGCATACAGATTTCTCAAGAGGCTGGTCAGGTGGTCTGGTATTCCCATCTCTTCCAGAATTTAACACAGTTTATTGTGATCCACACAGTCAAAGGCTTTGGCATAGTCAATAAAGCAGAAATCAATGTTTTTCTGGAACTCTCTTGCTTTTTTGACGATCCAGCGGATGTTGGCAATTTGATCTCTGGTTCCTCTGCATTTTCTAAAACCAGCTTGAACATCTCAAAGTTCACGGTTCATGTACTGTTGAAGCCTGGCTTGGAGAATTTTGAGCACTACTTTACTAGCATGTGAGATGAGTGCAGTTGTGCAGTAGTTTGAGCATTCTCTCGCATTGCCTTTCTTTGGGATTGGAATGAAAACTGACCTCTTCCAGCCCTGTGGCCACTGCTGAGTTTTCCAAATTTGCTGGCATATTGAGTGCAGCACTTTCACAGCATCATCTTTTAAGATTTGAAATAGGTCAACTGGGATTCCATCACCTCCTCTAGCTCAGTCTTCCTCCTTCAACACATGATCTCCTGGCAAACAGCACAGTCAGCCTAACCCTGAGTACAACCAGATGCCTCGGGTCCCTTTACCAGGCCAGCCCCCCCACCCCCACCCTTGGTGAGAACGGGATGTGCTGCCAGGGATGCCGAGACAGAAGGAAAAGCCACGTTCACGGTTTATAGCGAGCGGGACACACAGAAGGACCCGGCCTTTCTGCATTCAGAGCCAGAGCCCTGGAGGGGGGTTCCGTGGGGTTGTTCCAAGCAGACCTGGAAGGATCCAGGGTGTCTGCCTGTCATGCTCCTATGACTCAGTCATCAGCTGTGTGCTTCTCCGTGACACACGTGGCTGGGTCCCCAAACAGATGACTGGAGCGGGACGCCTGAACCCCACAGAACAAGCCACCATTCCTGAATGTGCACGGCTCATTCTTAAAGCCGTCCCTGGGATTCCCTGGTGGCTCTGTGGTTAAGAATCCACCTGCCAACCACAATGATCTAAACTAGGTACTTGATGGAGGAAGTCAATTGCTGTTCTTTCTTTAAAAGTGTAGAGCGAACGTCATTATTATTATTTGGCAACTACATATCAGAATACTCCCATGACAAAAAAGTACTAAATTTAAAGGACATTTGTAAAACTCCATCATGTAAATGAACAGATGTTGTCTATAAATACCAAGATTTTTTGCAAATAAACATTAGAACCTAGAAAGTGTGTTTGGAATAATAAGCAATATATCCATCAAATGTGTATGCTGCTGCTGCGTCGCTTCAATCGTGTCTGACTCTGTGTGATCCCATAGATGGCAGCCAACCAGGCTTCCCTTCCCTGGGATTCTCCAGGCAAGAACACTGGAGTGGGTTGCCATTTCCTTCTCCAATGCAGGAAAGTGAAAAGTGAAAGTGAAGTCGCTCAGTCGTGTCTGATTCTAGCGACCCCATAGACTGCAGCCCACCAGGCTCCTCCATCCTTGGGAATTTCTAGGCAAAAGTACTGGAGTGGGGTGCCATTGCCTTCTCCGATCAAATGTGTATAAACATATACAAATATGTGTAAACATTGGTGACACCATCTCAGTGGACAGGGTTTTGAGTAAAGTCTGGGAGTTGGTGATGGACAGGGAAGCCTGGCGTGCTGCAGTCCCTGGGGTCGCAAAGAGTCAGACAGGACTGAGTGACTGAACTGAGCTGATTGGTGACATATTCAAAAAAGATGGATCTAAAAGTAAACGTAACTTGCACCAAGTTATCAAATACATAAATTATGCCTGATTTTCTCTTTAGCTTTACTAACTTCATTAAAACCATCAATAATACATGGTATTCTGTTAAAAAATAAAGTAAAAATAAAAAAGAATCTGCCTCCCATGCAGGAGACTCAGGGCTGCTCTGCAAAGATCCCACACGTCGTGCGGAGAAAAACTAAGTCTGGGAGACACAAGTGTTGAGCCCATGTTGGACGACAAGAGAGGCCTCCACAATGAGAATCCCCCGTGTACTGCAAAGAAGAGACGCTTCCACTCGACATGACTACAGAAAGCCCACACAAAAGCAACGGAAGGGCCAGCAGAGCCAAACATAAATAAATTAAAAAAAAAAAATTTTTTTTCCTTAAAAAGGACTGGCTTCTGCTTGCTTCCCAAACAGGTCACTGAACCAAGTTCGTCTAGCCGGACGCCCAGCAAATGCAGACGCCCAGCATGGTAGAAGGAGAGGGCGTCCAGCTGGCACCAGGAGAGGCGACGGGAGGACCCGGCCGCCAGTCCGCCTCCGGGGAAGGCCGGGGCGGAGGGTGGATGGTAGGAGACGAAGTTGCAGGGCCGATGGTGACGATGCAGCCAGGCCAGAGCGACAGGAGAGATGCGGACAAGGCCTGCCCGAGGTCCTTCTGTGCAAACGGGACCACGTCCCCAGACCCCTGTGATCACAAGTGTACCCCGCACGCACACACAGGCGGGCAGGCCCGGTAGAGACAGCGCAGTAAGGCCAGGGGTGCACAGGAGATGCAGATAAGTCCTGCCCCCGGTTCTTCTGTGCAGGCAGGACTGTGCCCCCAGCCCACCGCGATCACGAGAGTACCCCGCACGCGCACGCACAGGCGCGCAGGCCTGGGGAGGGGCGCGTGGCGCCAGCCAGTCACTCCGCTCAACCAAGCGTAGCTGAGACTCCACGTTCCTGGAGAGAAAGAGTGCAGCCAACCACGCAGCCTTGTAGGCTGCCTGCTGCCTGGAAGACAGGTGACTCTCTGTAGGTCTTTGGTTAAAGAGTAAAGCTTTCAAAGCAAACATATATATATATATATATATATATATAGAGAGAGAGAGAGAGAGAGAGAGAGAGAGAGAGAGAGAGAAATACCCCTGAAGCCGGTAAGCCTGTAGCCTAGTGCTATGCAGCAAGAGAAGAGACCGCGAAACCTTCCACCCCAAAGAAAAGTAGCCCCAGCTCCCCACAAATCAAGGAAGCGTGTGTGCTGCAAGGAAGATCCAGTCTAGTCAAAAATAAAAATAAATTATTAAAATGTAAAACCACGGTCTAGAGTGCAGCTCAGACAGCAATCTGCCTGTAAAGCAGGAGACTCAGGTTCGGTCCCTGGGTGGGGAAGATTCCCGGCAGAAGGAAATGGTGACTCACTGCAGTATTCTTGCCTGGACAATGCCATGGACAGAGGAACCCTGCGGGCTACATGGGGTTTCGCAAGAGTTGGATACAACCTTACACAAAAGGATACAACCTTACACACACACACACACACACACACACACACAGAAGGAGTTGGATACATGCGATTCATGAGGCCACAAGAGTTGGGTATAACCTTACAGAAAAACAACATAATAACCAGGCCAAAGAAGATAAATAAATACTTGCAGGACACAAAAATGTGAATGTGCTTACTGCCACTGAACTGTACAGTTAAATATGATTAAAATAATATGTTTTATTATTATATGAGTTTTACCACAATAAAAACAAACAATTCAGGGTAGTGGTTAATCATGGATTAACCTGTGATTGCTATAGAGTAGAGACACCTGGGCTGCTTATTGTTCAGTCGCTCAGTCTGTTCGATTCTTTATGACCCCATGGACTGCAATCCACTAGTCTCCTCTGGGAGAAGGAAATGGCTACCCACTCCAGTATTCTTGCCCGGAGAATCCCATGGATGGAGGAGCCTGGGGGGCTGCAGTCCATGGAGGTCACAGGAGTGGGACTTAGTGACGGTAAGTAATCTGCTTGCAATTCGGGAGACCTGGGTTCCATCCCTGGGTTGGGAAGATCCCCTGGAGAAGGGAATGGCTACCCACTCCAATATTCTTGCCTGGAGAATCCACATGGATGGTGGTACCTGGCGGGCTGCACTCCATGGGGTCGCCGGGAGGGAGATATGACTTGAGTGACAAAGGACAGGCTCCTCTGTCCCTGGGATTCTCCAGGCAAAAACACTGGAGTGGGTTGCCATCTCCTCCTCCCCGGCATCTTCCCAACCCAGGGATGAAAACCGGGTCTCCTGCATCAGCAGGGCTTTCTTTACTACCGTATATATTTTATTTTCCAGCACCAACTTCTCTGATGCCGAGAAGAGTCGGCCAGAAGAGACATGTGAAAAGACAGCAGGTGTTCCCCTTCTTTGTGTCTTTCCTTACAGACCCTTCAGGGTTCTTAAAAGGGAGCCTATTTAGCTGTCATGCCCTGCAGGGGAGGAGGAAAACCAGTTCAGCCACTCTGACAAGTTCCTTCCTGCTTCCCTTACATCTATGGCAATCTCTCCGCAGTTTCCCCCGTAGGTATGTACGTAAGATGATTGAGCGCCGTCAGCATGAAAGCCAACTGCCCGCTGCTTCATCCTCAAGAACCCCAAACTGGAAGTACTCTCATTATGCCCACAGCACAGAGAAGGGATAAAAAAAAAATGATGGGATATTCGCACATGGAGTTCTAATCAGAAACAAAGTGGAACAACCCACCAACGTAGGCAGTTTCATAATGCAACCCAAAGTGGGGTCTGGCTGCTCCCTGCTCCGAAGCCAGTGAAAAGACAAGACTGCTGGAAAGGAAAGTTTATTTTGGAAGCCGGCAACAAGGGAGAAGGGGAGCCCGAACTCCTGTCCAAATGCTGACTCCCTGCCCACCCCCCACCCCCAACTGACAGTCAGGAGGTAAGAGCTTTTATGGACAGAGAGAGTGTGTTCCACATACAAACAGCAGGCACCTCTAACAGTCAACTTGAAACTGATCGTTGGTTTTCTGCTAAGTGTCATCTTGACTGTTTCAGATACAGTTAACCCTGAGTTCCAGAGTTGCTCCGTTCCCATTTCTTGAGGCCAGGTCTTGGAACTGTGTCAGCCCATGACCTGGCTACAGTCTGGTCACCGTGTACTTAAGCTCTCCACCTGGTAAGGGTTTCCGTAGCTATAAGCAGCCCACAGAATATGGCTCAGAGTATTGCCTACAGCCGTTGAGGAGGAATTGAAGGTCCTTGACTTTGCTTAATGACTAAAGTAGTATTATTTAGTCTGGCTGGACCATCCTTAGGGGAATTAAATAAATAGTCTTGTTGGGGCTTCAGAGGCAAAGCAGAGCGGGCCTCTGACCTTGCTTCTAACCTGCCTGGACGCTGCCTGCTGTGAGTATGAGGCTTGCAACACCATAGAGGAGCTGGGGGAGGAATCTTGAAACTTGTGGAGCCCCTGGAGGTGTCTTGGGCAACCAAGCCCCAGGCTTATCTACATGCCAAGTTTTGCAAGACAAACATGAAAGCAGAGCTGCTATGTGCCCACAGATTGAGGATACCAGCGTGGGTTTGTGTGTCTTGCGCGGCTGTGTTTGTGTGTGTGTGTGCCTATGAGTGTCTGGGTCTGTATGTCTGCGTGTGTCTGCATCTGTGTGTGTCTGTGTGTGTGTGTCTGTGTGTTTCCCTGCATGTGTGTATGTCTGTGTGTGTGTCTCTGTGTGTGTGTCTACATGTTATTACTCTTTGTGTTTGTGTGTCCGTGTGTGTGTGTGCTTGTGTGCACACATGCTGTTTTTCTTGGTTCTGGACTGAAACCCACAGGGGCAACTCTGTAGTTAGTGGGAACAGGTCACTGCAAGATCGCACACAGACACAACTGCTACACTTGACGGACGTTTCTCTAATAACCTGATGAGTGAAGGGGTGACACAGAAGGTTCCAGAGTTTCCTTAACTCGCTCATAAGGCCCGCAGGGAGTTGGGGTGCAGTCAGGAGACGGGAGGTGCATGAATCGCTGAGTCAGGGAGACAGCTGCTACCGTTTAATTCTTGAGAAATCATTACCAGGCAGCAAACACCTCACCACGGTTCCCAACACACTAGATTCATAGCAGACCATGCTTCTGGAAAAGAGGACCCATTTCTGCCTTTAATATTGAGCAGCGAAAGATAAATTTGCACAAAGATTTGCAAAACTTTTTTAAACTCTGGAAGGTACATTAATTAGCTGAAATTCAAAATAGTTTGAATTCCAAAATGTATTTACAGATTCACATAAGGGAAGGCGGGCCCACATTTCCTGTTTCTGAAATTCTTCACAGAGAATGAGACTATAAATCACTGAAAGACAAATTTTTTTATCACACATATATATTACACTAGAATGAATTTACTAGGGTTTTCATATAATTGAAAAAAAACACGAGGACTTAATTCCGTCACTTAAAACTTTATGTGTGAAACTGTATATCTTCTTAGGTTATTATTAGGTTATGGTTGCTTCCCTGATAGCTCAGTTGGTAAAGAATCCGCCTGCAATGAGGGAGACCTGGGTTTGATTCCTGGGTTGGGAAGATCCTCTGGAGAAGGGATAGGCTACCCACTCCAGTATTCCTGGGCTTCCCTTGTGGCTCAGCTGGCAAAGAATCTGCCTGCAATGCAGGAGACCTGGGTTCTATCCCTGGGTTGGTAAGATCCCTTGGAGAAGGGAACGGCTGCCCACTCCAGGATTCTGGCCTGGAGATTTCCATGGACTGTATAGTCTGTAGGGTCACAAAAGAGTCGGACACGACTGAGCGACGTTCACATACTACCATATCAGACACTACCATCTTCTTAGGCTGAGGGATCAGTGAGTCTCCAGCTTTTACTCAGCTACAATTAACGTCTGTAAAGCTTGCCTCTTTGCTCGCAAACTGTGAGTCCTGAAAACACGGCAGCCTAGAGAATGAGTGTCCATGTAATGATTCTAGTTCACGCGCTCTCACAAGGCCCCACAGAAGTCTCCAGGTGATGGGGAGGGGCTTGTCTCTCAGAGTCTAGGGGAAAAGAGTTGCTGAAAGAATGGCCTTGGGGGCTTCCGTGGAGGTCCAGAATGCAGTGGATGTGGGTTCAATCCCTGCAGTTCAAACTAGAGTCCGTGTGCCATGGCAAAAGATCCCGTATGACACCACAAAGACCCAACACAGCCAAATAAATCTATAAATAAATATTAACAACAACAGCAAAGACAAATAAATCTATGAATAAATATTAACAAAAAAAAGAAGATGATGATGATCTCGGACCTGGGTCCAAAATATAGCAAAACTAATGTCTTCTTGTTTCAGATAAGCCCCCTGGGGAAAAATCGGTAGAAATATATAATGATCTACAAATGGATAAGCAATTCTATTTTCACAAGTTTATGAACCATGAACAGTTGATGCTGTTGAGGCAAATCTGTGGAAGTCTTGGAGTCTTCGCCTGTCTCGGGAAATGCATAGCACCTCCTTAAACAGTGGCACTGAATACGTATTTTCTGGCTTGAGGCTAGGTCATGCTTTTTGCAGGACAAGCTCCCGGAGACAACAGCCCTCTGCTCCAACAAACCAAAGACATCTAATTACAAAATATCCCGTTTTACACGTGCTTGTCTATTAGCAGGTGTTTCCTTTCAGCTTTGCTTCACTCCCCTCCGCCCACGTCCCATGCCAACCATTAACTGCTCCTCCAGTTCAACAGCAAATGAGACTGTATCCTAGTCCATCTGGCTGTCGCCCACAATTTACGGCCTTCTGTTAAGTGTTCTGTAAGTGGCCTACGGGGAAAGGCATTTCAACAATTAAACTAATAAAAGTTCCCAATTCCATCATCCTGGGAGCAGCCACACTGAGATGGACCCCTTCAACGACCAAGATTGAAAAAAAAAAAAAAAAACAACAACAGGACAGGCTCCTTTTTTTGTTAATTTATTATCTCCAGGGTGAACAATTCCTTTCCAGGTACCTAATAAAGAGAAAAATCAATCAGCCAACCAACAAAGAAAAAGGTAAAATGGTTGCAAGCTAAGTCACTTCAGTCATGTCTGACTCTTGGAGACTCAATAGACTGTAGCTCCTACCAGGCTGCTGTGTGCATGTGATTCTCTGGGCAAGAATACTGGAGTGGGTTGCCCTGCCCTCCTCCAGGGGAACTTCCTGACCCAGGGATGGAACCTGCCTCTAATCTGTCTCCTGCAGTGGCAGGTGGGCTCTCCACCACTACCGCCACCCGGGAAGCCTTCAAAAACGGAAAACTGGATACCAGTTTCAAACGTTTCAAATGTTAGCATTCTTGGGTTTTTTGTTTGTTTTGTTTTGGTGGAATTTCTTTTTCAGTAATCTCTTAGCAAAGAAGCCTTTCAGATGTTATTTCTTATTATTTATTTATTTATTTTTTTGTATTGGGATACAGCCAATGAGAATTGATGCTTTAAATTGTAGTGCTAGAGAAAACGCTTGACAGCCTCTCGGACAGCAAGGAGATCAAACCACTCCATCCTAAAGGAAATCAACCCTGAGTATTCATTGGAAGGACCGATGCTGAAGCTGAAGCTCCAATCCTTTCACCACCTGATGTGAAGAGCCTACTCGTGGGAAAAGACCCTGATGCTGGGAAAGAGAAGGGGACTAGAGAGTATGAAATGCCTGGATGGCATCACTGATTCAGTTGGCATGAATGTGAGCAACCTCCGGGTGACAGTGAAGGACAAGGAAACCAGGGGTGCTGCCGTTCATGGGGTTGCAACGAGTTGAAGAGGACTTGACGACCAAACAAGAACAACAAACGGCAGACGGACCACACCATGACAGTTTCAGGCGGACAGCAAAGGGACTCAGCCACACATACACAGGGATCCCTTCTCCCCCAGACTCCCCTCCCACCCAGGCTGCCACATGTCACGGGCCAGAGTTCCCTGCGCTGGACAGCAGGTCCTTGCTGGTTCTCCATGTTAAACACAGCAGTGTGTCCATGTCCATCCCAAACTCCCCGACTATCCCTTCCCCCATCCTTCCCCCTGGGAACCAGAAGGTTATTAGAGTATTGAGCAGAGTTCCCTGTGCTGGACAGCAGGTCCTTGTTGGTTCTCCATGTTAAATACAGCTGTGTGTCCAGGTCCATCCCAAACTCCCTAACTATCCCTTCCCCCATCCTTCTCCCCATCAACCATAAGCTTATTCTCAGTCTGTGAGTCTGTTTCTGTTTTATAAGTTCATTTGTATCATTTCACTTTAGATTTCACTTTTAAGGGATGCCATAGGATATTTCGCCTTCTCTGTCTGACTTATTTCACTCAGGATCACAGTCTCCAAGTCCATCAATTTCACGGCAAGTGGCATTGTTTCGTCAAATGTTATTTTTTTTTATGTTTTAAAGCATTATGTTTTATTTCTTTCTTGTGTATTTTCTGAAATCCTTGTAAAGTGAGAATAGATATTATTGTTGTATCCACTGTAGAGAAAAATGAGTTAGGAAAGGGGGTTTAAAATTACTTAGGTTTGCAAACAGTAGCAAACTAGGCTTAAAATTTGAGTCTCCTGACTTTTAAAGCTGTTTAGTCTTTCATTCAGGTTATTCATTTATTACTTTAAAGTTTCAACAAATATTTTATTGTTCATCTCTTCTTTTTTAAAAAATAAATATAAATTTATTTATTTTAATTGGAGGTTAATTACTTTATAATATTGTATTGGTTTTGCCATCCATCAACATGAATCCACCACAGGTATACACGTGTCCCCCATCCTGAACCCTCCTCCCACCTCCCTCCCTGTACCATCCCTCTGGGTCGTCCCAGTGCACCAGCCCCAAGCATCCAGTATCGTGCATCGAACCTGGAGTGGCGACTCGTTTCATATATGATATTATACATGTTTCAATGCCATTCTCCCAAATCATCCCACCCTCTACATCTCCCACAGAGTCCAAAAGACTGTTCTAGGCATCTCTGTCTCTTTTGCTGTCTCACATACAGGGTTATCGTTACCATCTTTCTAAATTCCATATATATGCGTTAGTATACTGTATTGGTGTTTTTCTTTCTGGCTTACTTCACTCTGTATAATAGGCTCCAGTTTCAAAAAAATTATAAAGAGAAAAGAAAACATGTACTGAAAACCTTTTTCATGAGGACATGCAAAATACAAAATGGGCTTTTATATGTCCCTTCTGACCCTTGTTCTCATTGCATTTTTTTTTCAATTTTTATTTTTTTAATGTGGACCATTTTTAAAGGCTTTACTGAATTTGTTACTATATTACTTCCGTTTTACATTTCGGTGTTTTGGCCCCAAGACATGTGGTACCTCAGTTTCCCAAGAAGGGATCAAATCGGCACCCCCTTCATTGAAAGGTTAAGTCTTAATCACTGGCCCATCAGGGAAGTCCCATCAAGCGGGTGCTACTTCTCAGACCAACTTCAACTGTGAAAAATCACAATTGTCTTTTTAGTTACCAAGGGCTTCCCTGATGGCTCAGACCATAAAGAACCCGCCTGCCAATGCAGGAGACCTAAGAGGCCTGGGTTCTTTCCATGGGTTGGGACAATCCCCTGGAGAAGGAAATGGCAACCCACTCCAGTATTCTTGCCTGGAGAATTCCATGGGCACGGGAGCCTGGTGGGCTCCAACCCATGGGGTCGCAAAGAGTCTGACACGACTGCCTAATAAGTCTTTGTGCTTGCTTTCCAGCTGACTTGCACCTATCTCTAAAGGTCATAATTCCCAGGAAAACATCATGGTCTTAAAAACCCACCTTTCTGGAATGAAAATGAAAGTGGTATGAGGAAAGATACTTTTGGATGACTGTCGGAACATTTTCTGCTTCAATGATTGAATTAATAGTCTCCTATTTAAATAGTCTTTTTTTTCCCCCCTGACCATTTAAGTAAAATACTGAGAACATTTCAGAATGGCTGTCTCCACATTTGTGTGAGTGGTGAGTACACGGAACAAAATGAAAATGAATAAAGATAAGTGGCTGCAGATATGGAAAATATACAATGTGTCCCTTCCTATGTGTACAAATCTATGCTGTCACTTAATGGAGCTTTTTAAATAAATCTCTCAGTACTTCTTAGCAATGAGCATATTTGTTTGCCTCTTTGCTTTAATTATCTTTACCAAAACTGAACTAATTAAACTGAGTTTTAAGAATTTTCGCAAAGAGAAGGAAAGGGAGAGAGAGAGAGTCAAATGAATCATAGTGCTGCTTTATAAACAGTTCTCTATAAGGACGATACAAAGAAAGCAACAGAAAAAGAAAAACTGGATCATAAAAATTGGCTCTAAAGTCTGAAATAGATATCTGGCCATCCTGGCCCCATGAACCTTGACACTTGGCCAAGCATGGATAATTGAACCTCATATCAAAAATTCTTAAAATCACATTTAATAATGCAATAATTTATGCTGGTGAGTAGGTACTATAGGAAATGAAAATGACGCAAGGATGTGTAAAACTCTGTGTGTGTGTGCTTTAGTCGCTCAGTCATGTCCGACTTTTTGCAACCTCATGGACTGCAGCCCACCAGGCTCCTCAGTCCCTGGGATTCTCCAGGCAAGAATCCTGGAGTGGGTTGCCATTCCCTTCTCCAGGGAAATCTTCCCAACCCATGGATCACACCTCGGTCTCTCGCGTTGCAGGCAGATTCCTTACCATTTGAGCCACTAAGGAAGCCCTAAAACTGTATATGGTTGAGTTTAAAATAATGGCATTGAAATATGTATAATATCATATATGAAACGAGTCGCCAGTCCAGGTTCAATGCACGATACTGGATGCTTGGGGCTGGTGTACTGAGACGACCCAGAGGGATGGTATGGGGAGGGAGGAGGGAGGAGAGTTCAGGATGGGGAACACATGTATACCTGTGGCAGATTGATTTTGATATATGGCAAAACCAATACAATATTGTAAAATTAAATAAAATTAAATTAAAAAATAAATAAATAAATAAATAAAATAAAATACATTGTACAGATTTATCCATCAAGATAGATATATAAATAAACACCGTTCTAGATGTTTTTCACTTCCTAAAAAAAAGAAGAAATCATGCTTTTGAATGCAAATATATTGTTCTTATTTCCTGGAAATAAAAGCAGAACTCTGGGTTGTAAACACCTACCAATATTCCTCATACATATAAAATCATCATTTCTTGCTCCAAATGCTTGGTTTAAAGTTAAGAGATCCTGTTTATAAAATGGCTAGGGAGGACACCTTATTTACTATACGTTTTATGGACAATCAACATTATAATATGAATATCGCATTTTAAATGGAATTTTTTCCTTTTCCTTTTTTATGTATTACAACACAGTATATATATTTTTGACATAAAACTGAGGCAGTTAAAAAGAAACAAATGGAAAAGTCTGTCCCTACTTTTAACATTCTCAACCACCCAGAAAGACCTTCATTATTTATCATCTCACTGTAGATATAGATTAGACATTAGATATGGACAGACATTATGCAAATATAGAGGGGGATAGTGATAATAGCTAAGTTTTCTACAGATAAACGGATTCAATTATTATAGTTTTACTCATGGAAACACATGTACTATAGACACACACATTAAAAAAAAGTTATGATAAAAAATGTGTCTAGTGATGATTTGGGACTTCCTTGTAAAGAATCCGTCTGCAATGCAGAAGACCTAGCTTTGATCCCTGGGTCAGGAAGATCCCCTGAAGAAGGGAATGGCAACCCACTCCAGTATTCTTGCCTGGAGAATCCCATGGACAGAAGAGCCTCACGGGCTACAGTCCATGGGGGTCACAAAAGAGTTGGACATGACTTAGTGATGAAACAGCAACAATGATGATTCAGTTAATAAAGCAGTGTGCTAAAGATCTCACTTGAGAAATGTTTGAAGAGCAGTTGCTATGACATAGAACGGTGATGGGTTTAAAAATGGAAGAAACTGAAATCTGAGAATCAAGACCATCAAGGAAGCAGAGGATACATATAATATTAATCAATATAGGTCCTGCATATATAATGAGCTTATAAGCCATGAAATACGTAGTTAGGAAGTATAAGTTTTTTCCATAATGCAAAATGGATCAACCTAATATTAAACTGGGAGAAGGCGATGGCACCCCACTCCAGGACTCTTGCCAGGAACATCCCATGGACGGAGGAGCCTGGTAGGCTACAGTCCATGGGGTCGCTCGAGTTGGACACGACTGAGCGACTTCGCTTTCACTTTTCACTTTCATGCATTGGAGAAGGAAATGGCAACCCACTCCAGTGTCCTTGCCTGGAGAATCCCAGGAACGGGGGAGCCTGGTGGGCTGCCGTCTATGGGGTCGCACAGAGTCGGACACGACTGAGAGACTTCACTTTCACTTTTCACTTTCATGCATTGGAGAAGGAAATGGCAACCCACTCCAAAAAAAAAAAAAAAGAGAATTCCATGGGCACAGGAGCCTGGTGGGCTCCAACCCATGGGGTTGCAAAGAGTCTGACACGACTGCCTAATAAGTCTTTGTGCTTGCTTTCCGGCTGACTTGCACCTGTCTCTAAAGGTCATAATTCCCAGGAAAACATCATGGTCTTAAAAACCCACCTTTCTGGAATGAAAATGAAAGTGGAATGAGGAAAGATACTTTTGGATGACTGTCGGAACATTTTCTGCTTCAATGATTGAATTAATAGTCTCCTATTTAAATAGTCTTTTTTTCCCCCCCCTGACCATTTAGGTAAAATACTGAGAACATTTCAGAATGGCTGTCTCCATCATTTGTGTGAGTGGTGAGGACACGGAACAAAATGAAAATGAATAAAGATAAATGGCAGCAGATATGGAAAATATACAATGTGTCCCTTCCTATGTGTACAAATCTATGCTATCACTTAATGGAGCTTTTTAAATAAATCTCTCAGTACTTTTTAGCAATGAGCATATTTGTTTGCCTCTTTGCTTTAATTATCTTTACCAAAACTGAACTAATTAAACTGAGTTTTAAGAATTTTCGCAAAGAGAAGGAAAGGGAGAGAGAGAGAGTCAAATGAATCATAGTGCTGCTTTATAAACAGTTCTCTATAAGGACGATACAAAGAAAGCAACAGAAAAAGAAAAACTGGATCATAAAAATTGGCTCTAAAGTCTGAAACAGATACAGGATGTCCCCATGAACCTTGACACTTGGCCAAGCATGGATAATTGAACCTCATATCAAAAAATATTAAAATCACATTTAATAATGCAATAATTTATGCTGGTGAGTAGGTACTATAGGAAATGAAAATGACGCAAGGATGTGTAAAAAACTCTGTGTGTGTGTGCTTTAGTCGCTCAGTCATGTCCGACTTTTTGCAACCTCATGGACTGCAGCCCACCAGGCTCCTCAGTCCCTGGGATTCTCCAGGCAAGAATCCTGGAGTGGGTTGCCATTCCCTTCTCCAGGGGAATCTTCCCAACCCATGGATCACACCTCGGTCTCTTGCGTTGCAGGCAGATTCCTTACCATTTGAGCCACTAAGGAAGCCCTAAAACTGTATATGCTTGAGTTTCAAATACATTGTTCAGATTTATCCCTCAAGATAGATATATAAATAAACACCGTTCTAGATGTTTTTCAGTTCCTAAAATAAAAAAGAAAAAATCATGCTTTTGAATGCAAATATATTGTTCTTATTTCCTGGAAATAAAAGCAGAACTCTGCTTGGTAGGTTGTAAACACCTACCAATATTCCTCACACATATGAAATCATCATTTCTTGCTCCAAATGCTTGGTTTAAAATTAAGAGATCCTATTTATAAAATGGCTGGGGATGACACCTTATTTACTATACGTTTTATGGACAATCAACATTATAACATGAATATCACATTTTAAATGGAAATTTTTCCCTTTCCTTTCTTATGTATTACAACATAGTATATATATTTTTGACATAAAACTGAGGCAGTTAAAAAGAAACAAATGGAAAAGTCTGTCCCTACTTTTAACATTGTCAACCACCTAGAAAGATTTTAATTATTTATCATCTCTCTGTAGATATAGATTAGACATTAGATATGGACAGACATTATGCAAATACAGAGGGTGATAGTGATAAAAGGTAAGTTTTCTACAGATAAACAGATTCAATTATTATAGTTTTACTCATGGAAACACATGTACTATAGACACACACATTAAAAAAAAGTTATGATAAAAAATGTGTCTAGTGATGATTTGGGACTTCCTTGTAAAGAATCCGTCTGCAATGCAGAAGACCTAGCTTTGATCCCTGGGTCAGGAAGATCCCCTGAAGAAGGCAATGGCACCCCACTCCAGTACTCTTGCCTGGAACATCCCATGGATGGAGGAGCCTGGTGGGCTACAGTCCATGGGGTCGCTAGAGTTGGACATGACTGAGCGACTTCACTTTCACTTTTCACTTTCATGCATTGGAGAAGGAAATGGCAACCCACTCCAGTGTCCTTGCCTGGAGAATCCCAGGGACGGGGGAGTCTGGTGGCTGCCGTCTATGGGGTCACACAGAGTCGGACACGACTGAAGCGACTTAGCAGTAGCAGCAGCAGCAATATTAAACTACAAAAATAAGACTATTTCCAATCCAGCTTGAAGTTGCCCTGGATGAAACCTTAGCAGTCCCAACCTTGGACTTTGCCACCTACAAAGAGGCCTGATTTTGCCCACGCATATATACGCACACATTACATACAGTCAAATAATTTCAGAAAGTATCTTAACATCATGTTCTTTAAAACTCTTGGGAGGTACTTTCTCAAAATGAACATATTCTGCAAAACTCTTGAGCACATAGATTGACTGTGGTTTAAAAGAATTCTTGGAAACCTATTTATCTCAACAAGCCAAATGTAGATATTCAATATGCTTGTCAATGACTGACCAACTGGAATGAGTCTGTGTTCGAAAATTAACGTAATACCGAGGAAAACAAAGTTTAACGCAAGGAAAACAGTCTTTTCTCAATTTAATGCCATTCGTTAAACACCACTTTTTAAAAAGGTCCAAATAAAATCAGTAGAAGATTTTTATTACATTTTTCTAAAGGTGAAAATGGTGGGAATTCCCAGATGCCGCTACTGGTAATGAACCCACCTGCCAACGCAGGACATGTAAGAGATGCAGGTTCCATCCGTGGGTGGGGAAGATCCCCTGGAGGAGGGCATGGCAACCCACTCCAGTATTCTTGCTGGGACAATCCCATGGACAGAGGAGCCTGGCAGGCTACAGTCCATAGGATCACACAGAATCGGACACGACTGAAGCGACACAGCCTGCAAGCAGAATGTGATAAAGACAGAATCTCTCCAGCCCAACTACTACAAGTTTGAGACATGATGCATAAGACAAAGGACAAAATTATACACTGGTTTTCTGAGTTGGTATGCAAACAATCTCATAGATTTAAAGCTAAAGTACATTTATAAATGTCACCACAAATTGTGTGACATGTTCTATTTAAGTTCTTTCACTATTATTTCTCCACAATATTGTACCGCCTGATCTTCACGAAGAATTATATTTCCGCTGACTGTACAAAATTTGCCAACTATGACAAATCTAAAAATGAAAGGAAAACAACTATCCATTGAGAGTTCTACCCAAGGAAATATAATAGTCATGAAATTTATTTCTGAAACATAAAACATCAGGTATACCCTGTTAATATTTATAGGGACAAAAATCGTTAGAGACTTCTCACTCTGATTAACTTTCTATCAGTATGCAAGCAAGGAGATGATTATGTTTGAAATTAGGAGATAAGGCATTTATATTTGCTACACTAAGATGATTTCTTTCTTTGATGAAGCTAATTTCAGGTAGAGAAGTTCAGATTAATCAGAGGAAGTGTGTGTGTGTTTAGTAGTCTTCCATAAAAATCTAAAGTTATCCTCTCAAAGTAAGTAGAATGCAAGTGGTTTCCAGAACATCAATTAAGTACCCTGATTCCAATTCTGCTCCTGATCAGCACAAATGAGATAATTTATGTTACAAGTATTTGATTTTTTTTCCCCCTTATAGTATTAAAAAGCAGAGAGATCACTTTGCCAACAAAGATCCATCTAGTCAAAGCTATGCTTTTTCCAGTAGTTATATACAGACGTGAGAGCTGGACCATAGAGAAGGCTGAGTGCCAAAGAATTGATGCTTTTGAACTGTGGTGCTGGAGAAGACTCTTGAGAGTCCCTTGGACAGAAAGGAGGTCAAACCAATCCTAAAAGACATCAACCCTGACTACTGATTAGAAGGACTGATGCTGAAGCTGAAGGTCCAATACTTTGGCCACCTGATGGAAATAGTCAACTCACTGGAAAAGACCCTGGTGCTGGGAGAGACTGGTGGCAAAAGGAGAAGGGGCCGACAGAGGATGAGATGGTTGGATGGCATCAGCGACTCGATGGACATGAGTTTGGGCAAACTCCGGGAGTTAGTGATGGACAGGGAGGCCTGGTGTGCTGCAGTCCATGGGGTCGCAAATAGGACACGACTGAGCGACTGAACAACAGCTTCGTGTTATATGGGAAAACTGGTCTGAATTACTGGCTGTCGTATTGGCTAACTGTGGAATGTGGACTGAAGGCCACATCTATAAACAAGCTGTGAAGCGCTGAGGGGACGGCATGGACTTCATTTCCTCTTGGATGCCCTGTATTTCAAGCAGCAAGGGAAACTGTGATGATTCTGCTCCTGGATCAGGGTCCCAGTCCACCTGGATCAACAGGATGGGAAACACGGCCCCATTACACCTCCCCAGGGCGGGCAGGTGTGCACACAATGAAAAAGGAGGCTCCCTGGGACGGCGTGAAGCACAAACCAGGAGGGAGGAACTGGGAGTCATCTGCAGCCATGGACAGAAGAGGTTTGCTGAGGACAAGAGCGTGTTTGTCCAGTCAACTCTCTTGCATCTTTCTTTCTTAATTAATTATTATTGCAGTATAGTTGCTTTACAGTGTTGTGTTGGTTTCTGCTGTACAGAAAAGTCAATAAGCTTTAGGTATAAATATACACCCTGTTTTGGGGTTTCACTCCCACTGAGGTCATCACAGAGAGTTCAGCACTGTTCCCTGAGCCATACAATAAGTTCTCATTAGTTATGCGTCTATAGTGTTTGACTTCCCCAGTGGGTCAGTGGTACAGAATCCACCTGCCAACGTAGGAGACGCCAGTTGGACCCCTGGGTCAGGAAGATCCCCTGGAGGACGGTATGGCAACCCACTCCAGTGTTCTTGCCTGGAGAATCCCATGGACAGAGGAGCCTGGTGGGGCTACAGTCCATGGGGTTGCCAAGAGTCAGCCACGACTGAGCAACTAATCACAGCATTGTCAATCATCTCTAAGTAAGTTGTGTCTGACACTTTGTGACTCCATGCTGTGTGGACGGTAGCCCGCCAGGCTCCTCTGTCCATGGGATTCTCCAGGCCAGAATACTGGAGTGGGTAGCCTTTCCCTTCTCCAGGGGATCTTCACAACCCAGGGATCAAACCCAGGTCTCCCGCCTTGCAGGTGGTTCTTTACCAGCTGAGCCACCAGGGAAGTCCAAGACTACTGAAGTGGGTAGACTATCCCCTCTCCAGGGGAACTTCCTGACCCATGGCATGCTCCAAATTCCTCCACGAGGCTGTTTTCTTACCACTGTAACCTGAGGGAGACCCAGACAGAACCTTTGGTGTATTATAAGTAAACCCTTCTGTTCTAAAGAGCACCTTGGCATTTCCAGATGATTACAGATCCCACTCAACAAGCAAAGAAAGCGCTGACTTTACATTCCAGCAATCTGCCTGTGATTGTTTATATTTTATGAGGAAAATAACTTTTAGGAGATGGTTGAGTGGTTCCACATGTGAGGTCTACGTGGGTCACCGGCTCATTCTTGAGTCCTTAACGCTGGCAAGACACTGCAGCTACGAGACCATGATGCCGGCACTATAGGGAGCCTGTATTAATTATCGTTCCTTAAGATCAACAGTTTTTAGCTTCTTATTAAGAAATGTAATCAGATTATGGTGACTGCTGACAGGCAATTAGTTACAGACAGTGAGTTTTCAGCATGGATGATGAACTTAAGACAGGGACGTTTTTAGAATCTAATGCAGTATGTTGCAACCAGTCCAACCAGTCCATCCTAAAGGAAATCAACCCTCAATATTCATTGGAAGTACTGATGTTGAAGCTGAAATGCCAATAACTTTGGCCACCTGATGGGAAGAACTAACTCATTGGAAAAGACCCTGATGCTGGGAAAGATTGAGGGCAGGAGGAGAAGGGGACAACAGAGGATTAGATGGTTGGATGGCATCACCGACTCAACGGACATGAGTTTGAGCAAGCTCCGGGAGATGGTGATGGACAGGGAGGCCTGGCGTGCTGCAGTCCATGGGGTCAGAAAGAGTCGGACACGACTGAGCAACTGAAGTGAACTGCAGCGTGCTGTCCTGATTCTTCAGTTTGTAATGATCACGCAGATTTTTGCACATGTAAATAGAGTATTTGCATAGTGTCCAAAAAATATCTATTTGTGAAAACGATTAGCCTGGTCCACAATGTTCTCCTGTGGCAATTAGAATCATTCCTCAAAATTTATGGGTTTTATTTTTTATTTTTTGGCTGCACCACACAACATACACAATCTTAGCTCCCCAACCAGGGATTGAACACAGGCAGCCTGCAGGTAAGTCATCTGTATTCATGACGATGCACAGAGAAGAAGCTGCAGGGAGAGTGCATTTAAAGTGCCACATTCAACTTCTGACATTTTCTAATCAATAAGCAAGTTTCCTCACTGGATGGGAGGATAATATACATATTATGTCTGAATATATCATCTATTAGGATTATCTGCTTAGTTTGGGAATTTTGTTGTTCAGTCGCTCAGTCATGTCCAACGTTGCGACCCCATGGACTGTAGCACGCCAGGCCTCCTGGAGCTTGCTCAAATTCATGTCCATTGAGTCAATGAGGCCATCCAACCATCTCATCCTCTGTCGTCCCCTTCTCCTCTTGCCCTCAATCTTACCCAGCATCAGGGTCTTTGCAATGAGTCAGGTCTTCGCATCAGGTGGCCAAAGTATAGGAGTTTCAGCTTCAGCATCAATCCTTCCAGTGAATATTCAGGACTGATTTCCTTTAGGATGGACTGGCTGGATCTCCTTGCAGTCCAAGGGACTCTCAAAAGTCTTCTGCAACACCATAGTTCAAAAGCAAAATATATCATATATAAGATCCTAAATGAAATCTGAAGTCAGGGAAGCTTGTATTATCATATATAAGGCCCTATATGGAATCTGAAATATGAGCACAGCACCTAAACCTCTTCCTTCTCCTAACCCACATCAGTTCATCCACAATCGAGTTTACTGTTGTATTGGTGAGCTTCTGAGAAAACTAGAAAGTGGGCCAGTTCTAGGTTGACCACTTTTTTTTCAGACAAAACACAAAGGTCCTAAAAGGAGTTTTCTAAATTATAGAAGAAAAAGTCTTGTCTCTGAACCAGCATGTCTGATACCCACATCTGCCCCCAAAGGCAAGAATTCGATTCTGTGGAGTTTCCAACATAAGTTAACTGTGCAATTTAAAAGCTATCAGGCCAAACCCCTTTTTATCATAATTAACTGCAAATTAGAGAAGCACATTCATTTTTAAAAGTCAGCTCATTTGCATACAGATTGTATGTACATATATGCAGAATAAATATTCTTTCCACTTCAAATTCTGTTCATTTATAGAAGTATATTTCTTCTCAGAGTTAGAATTTTGTCCTCAAAGATGAGAATGATTCAGTTAAAACTCTGTTCTAGTTTTTACCAGAATAATAAGCTTTTGGAAAGTATCCTAACAAATAAAAAAAAAAAAGTATCATTCCTCTTTCCACTAGCAAGCTAATAAAATGTGAAGCCAGAACACACACACACACACACACACACACACACACACACACACACAGACAACCCAAATCTAACAAGAAAAATGCTTTGGAAGAAATAGTATTTTTATTACTTTTTTAATTAGATTTAATCTCTTCCCTTAGAAGTAATAAAAATTATTTTTTTTTCTTTTCAAATTGATTTTCCTCTAGAGAAGCACAGATCTCTCTGCATTTTCATGCCAAAAGAAAAGACCCTTGGTGAGTTCCGAATGGCACAGGATACAAAGTAATAATTTTGGATGTGGAGGGAAATGGTATTTCTGTAAAAAAGGATAATCCCCAACTCTGTAAATTGAGCACCGTGGAGATAATCAGTCCACCAGCTCCAGACATCCAACGCAGAATTGTAGAAGTAAGCTGTAAAAGGAACTGCCACTTATTTCAATAAAAAAAAAAAAAATTACATAGTTTTACAATTTTGTTATTCTAATTTTGTCTTACTTTTTCATGTTTGAACTTAGACATTATTCTTCTCTTCGTGAGCACCATCATACTTCAAAAGTTCTTTTTTCCTAAAATTCAAGGTTTTGTTTTTTTTTTTTTTTTTAAGCGGAAACTTGAGTCTAAATAACCTATTAGACCACATCATTTAAAACAAACAAACAAATAAAAAAAAAAAAAAACTTCACTATACTAGGATCTTAGTTCTAGCCACTCAACAGCAAGGATTATTATTTTCTAGATCCAACAAAAGTAATTCTCCAATATGCTTTAGCTTTATCATTGTTGGAGAAGGGCATGGCAACCCACTCCAATATTCTTGCCTGGAAAATCCCATGAACGGAGGAGCCTGACAGGCTATATAGTCCATGGGGTCACAAAGAGTCTGAGTGACTAACACTTCATCATTGTATTTTCCACTCATGACGTGATACGTTAAAATCAGTGGCTTGGTAATAACATCTTGGCCAAAGATACTGATTTCAGAGCCATTTTTCTTCTAAACACATGCACAGAGGTGTGCTGACTGCCTTCTTTGGGAATCTTGCAACGAATTCCTTTTAGTAAACGTGAGCATCAGAGTCTGGTATTTAAATTACTTATCTTTTTCACACATATTACACTAGCAGAGGGAAAGTTAATAAAAATAGCATATGCTTCCTGGTCCACATGTTAAACAAATATTTTCTTATGGCAAAGGGAAAGGAAAATATAAATTTGTGTTATATGTTTAACAACAACAAAAAAATCATGTCAACCCAAAATACCCAGGGTGAACAAGAATTAACCATTTTTATTTCATGAGATTGAACAGTGAATAACACATTAGGGAGAAAAAGATGTTAAGGTATGCATGAACATTTGTTTTACATATACTGTATTATAATATACGATATTGTAAATAGTACATTATGTATTAAAATGTATTTTTACAATTATAATTTGTAATTATTTGTTATTATTTAGAAGGAGTTGTAACAATTTACTATATATTATTAATTATATTAGAATAATTATATATGTAATATATATAACATAAATGCATATGTTATATATATATATATATAACATGAATATATATGCCAATGAAAGTGAAAGTCACTCAGCTGTGTCCGTCTGTTTGTGACCTCATGGACTATACAGTCCATGGAATTCTCCAGGCCAGAATACTGGACTGAATTGCCATTTCTTCCTCTAGGGGATCTTCCGAACCCAGGGATCAAACCCACCTCTCTTGCATCGCAGGCAGATTCTTTACCGTCTGAGCCACCAGGGAAGCCCACAGTTAACAATACTGTGCTGTGTACTTTGAAGTTACTAAGAGAGTCGATTTTAACAGTCCTCATCACAAGTATAATAGTTTGTAACTATGTAAGCCTTTGACTGTGTGGATCACAATAAACTGTGGACAATTCTGAAAGAGATGGGAATACCAGATCACCTGATCTGTCTCTTGAGAAATTTGTATGCAGGTCAGGAAGCAACAGTTAGAACTGGACATGGAACAACAGACTGGTTCCAAATAGGAAAAGGAGTTCGTCAAGGCTGTATATTGTCACCCTGTTTATTTAACTTACATGCAGAGTACATCATGAGAAACGCTGGACTGGAAAAAACACAAACTGGAATCATGGCATCCGGTCCCACCACTTCATGGGAAATAGATGGGGAAACAGTGGAAACAGTGTCAGACTTTATTTTTCTGGGCTCCAAAATCACTACAGATGGTGACTGCAGCCATGAAATTAAAAGACGCTTACTCCTTGGAAGGAAAGTTATGAACAACCTAGATAGCATATTGAAAAGCAGAGACATTACTTTGCCAACAAAGGTCCTTCTAGTCAAGGCTATGGTTTTTCCTGTGGTCATGTATGGATGTGAGAGTTGGACTGTGAAGAAGGCTGAGTGCTGAAGAATTGATGCTTTTGAACTGTGGTGCTGGAGAAGACTCTTGAGAGTCCCTTGGACTGCAAGGAGATCCAACCAGTCCATTCTGAAGGAGATCAGCCCTGGGATTTCTTTGGAAGGAATGATGCTAAAGCTGAAACTCCAGTACTTTGGCCACCTCACGTGAAGAGTTGACTCATTGGAAAAGACTCTGATGCTGGGAGGGGTTGGGGGCAGGAGGAGAAGGGGACAACAGAGGACGAGATGGCTGGATGGCATCACTGACTCGATGGAGGTGAGTCTGAGTGAACTCCAGGAGTTGGTGATGGACAGGGAGGCCTGGCGTGCTGCGATTCATGGGGTCGCAAAGAGTCGGACACGACTGAGCGACTGATCTGATCTGATCTGATGCATGGTATTGGATATTAATTTGATTTATTGTGGTGATCACTTCACAGTGTATACAAATATTGAATTATTATGTTCTATGCCTGAAATTACTGTGAAGCTCTATGTCAATTAAATCTCTCTAAAAATAAAGTTTAAAAAGCATATTATATTTATCTGAGAAAACTCAAAAATTAATCCTAACCCCACCCCCAGGCTTAGAAACTGCTAATCTGTTTTTGCTGTGGAGACTCACTCTTTCTTATATTTTGGTAAGGACATCCTTTGTATCATCAGAGATTCTACCATCTAAATAAACAGGGTTAAGAGGCTTCTGCGCTTCCCTGGTGGTTCAGAGGTAAAGAATCTGCTTGCAGTGCAGGAGACCTGCATTCCATCCCTAGGTCGGGAAGATCCCCTGGAGAAGGGAATGGAAGCCCACTCCAGTATTCTTGCCTGGTGAACCCCATGGACGGAGGAACCTGGTGGGCTACGGTCCACGGGGTCACAAAGAGTCAGACAAGAGTAAGTGGCTAATACAATATGCCTGTCAAGGGGACCTGGTAAACATCATTGAGTCGTGCATTTTCCCAATGGCTTCAGTTCCCTGGATTTCTTGAGTGTCAGTGTTGATGATTCTGGAACACAGACACAGCCAGGAGGAGAGGGGATCACGGATGACCGCTGTTCCCGCAAAGGAACCGGCTTCGATGGTGTCTCTCTGCTTCCTGGACAGATGCCGTCGTCATGGCTACAAGCTCAGCACCACGCTCCTCCCGCTTAGTGGGGACGACTGCCTTGCCTGCGAAATGTCTCCACGAAGACTCCGTGTGTTCTCTCTCTGTGTCGCTTCCTTATTCGTATCTCCATCAGCAAGAGAAGAAGTGCTCTAGGAATGAAACCCCTGTGCTTTCCTGCTGGAGTTCCCAGACTGAGGGCCGTTCCAGGCTTTGTTCCAGCAAGTGCGATTCCTTCTCAGCTTACCCGCAGTGCTCATCAACCGCTCACCTACTTATGTTAGAAACGCCACGGGGACCCATGCTCACGGGGTCTGATTTAGTCCTTCCTTATGAAAAGTCGCAGTGACATTCATCACCGCAGCAATCCTGGTGCTGGTTGGTGGTTTAGCCGCTAAGTCGTGTCCGACTCTCTGCGACCCCACGGACTGTAGCCCGCCAGGCTCCTCTGTCCATGGGATTCTCCAGGCGGGAATACTGGAGTGGGTAGCCTTTCCCTTTTCCGGGGGATCTTCCGGACCCAGAGATCAAACCCAGGTCTCATGCATTGCAGGCGGAGTCTTGACCAATGGAGCTTCAGGGAAGCCCCGCAGTCCTACTTAGTATCAATTAAATGTAAGGAGGAATGCCCAATCAGCACATTACAAATGCTAAAACGAGAGGGACCTCTTACGGAATGTGCTCAGAGCACCGTTTTTCCCATTCAAATGTTTCACAATATTTCTATTCTTTATTAAATTTATTTATTTTTAAATGAAGGATGATAGCTTTGCAATATTCTTTTTTAACATAGCATTTTTATTCCTCAATAAATTGTGATATGTGAGATTTACTGATTTGGGCAATTAGCTAATTTTTCATTCATTAGTTGGACCATAAAGAAAGCTGAAAGGAAGTGAAAGTTGCTCAGTCATGTCCGACTCTTTACGACCCCATGGACTATACAGTCCACGGAACTCTCTCGGCCAGAATACTGGAGTGGGTAGCCTTGAGTATCCAAGAATTGATGGTTTCAAAATGTGGTGCCGGAGGAGGCGCTTGAGATTCCCTTGGACAGCAAGGAGATCCAACCAGTCCATCCTAAAGGAAATCAACTCTGAATATTTATTGGAAGGACTGATGCTGAAGCTGAAACTCCAATACTTTGGCCATCTGATGGGAGGAGCCTACTCAATGGAAAAGACCCTGATGATGGGAAAGACTGACAACAAGAGGAGAAGGGGATGATGGAGGGTAAGATGGTTGGATGGCATCACTGAATCAATGGATGTGAGTTTGAGCAAACTCTGGGAGATAGTGAAGGATGGGGAAGCCTGGCATGCTGCAGTCCATGGGGTCACAAAGAGTCAGACAGGACATTGAGACTGAACAGCAACAATCATTGGTTGACCCACTGCAACTCTTTTTATATTTTTTTAGATTTTATAAGGGCTTCCCTGGTAGCTCACCTAGTAAAGAATCCGCCTGCAATGCAGGAGACCCTGGTTTGATTCCTGGGTTGGGAAGATCCCCTGGAGATGGGGCAGGCAACCCATTCCAGTATTCTGGGGCTTCCCTTGTGGCTCAGTTGGTAAAGAATCTGCCTGCAATGCAGGAGACCTGGGTTCCAAATCTGGGTCAGGAAGATCTCCTGGAGGAGGGCATGGCAACCCACTCTAGTATTCTTGCCTGGAGAATCCCATGGACAGAGGAGCCTGACAGGCTACAGTCGATGGGGTTGCAAAGAGTCGGACACGACTGAGTGACTATGCACAGCACAGCAAAAACTTTGTAAATGCCTGACTTTAAGTGATGAACTTTCTCCTCAGCATCCCAGCGACCATGATCTGAAGCGTCTTAGCAATTCTGAGTTCCATCACGTCTGACTCTCTGTCTGGAAGGAAAGACCACTAGCCTCCACGAGAGACAGGAAAAACAAAAAAGCTCTAAATGAATGCATTGAAGTTCTCCACCACACCCTGTGTAGGAACTGTCTGGCTGGATCCAATATCACTGATGTTCTTTCAATCACTTTTAATCACAGATACATCAGAGCAATTTGAGGGAAGTGAGTCAGACATGACTGAGCGACTGAAATGAAGAAGTTAAGGACTAGATATCAGGATCCTATTATTAAAGAACAAACTTTTTTCTTTCATGTCTTTCAAAAAGGAAAAAATAACATTTAAAAAAAACAGTTGCTTTGGTGACTTGAATAGACTGGGTAACTTGCAGTGGATTGTTTAAGTGCTGAAGGCCAGTAAGAAGACAATGGAACAGTTCAAGCGAATAACAGAGCTTCATATACAGGTTCGCATAATGAAAGTCTTTATTCCCCTTTTAAAAGAGTGTGTTGTTTCCTTGGGAACA
Organism: Bubalus kerabau; assembly: GCF_029407905.1. Taxonomy (NCBI): domain Eukaryota; kingdom Metazoa; phylum Chordata; class Mammalia; order Artiodactyla; family Bovidae; genus Bubalus; species Bubalus kerabau. The sequence goes on along the minus strand of NC_073647.1, from coordinate 162,548,399 downwards.
TTACTGTTCACATTCAACTGCACTCAGGAGGTCAAGCTCATCTGAATCATTTTAATTCTCAGTTAATTTTTTTTAAATGTCTCCTAACTCACTCAAGCTTTGCCGGAATCTAAGACTTTTTGGCCCGTGAATTATGTCAGTTTCCAAACTGAGAAGGCAAGTTTTACCCGTATTTTTTTCCTGTCTCAGGGTTTTACAGACTGCAGCTCAGCTTGAAAAGCAATGGGAATTTAACTCTTATAATGGGAACCCTCTTACACTGTTGGTGGGAATGCAAACTAGTACAGCCACTATGGAGAACAGTGTGGAGATTCCTTAAAAAACTGGAAATAAAACTGCCATATGACCCCGCAATCCCACTGCTGGGCATACACACCGAGGAAACCAGAACTGAAAGAGACACGTGTACCCCAATGTTCATCGCAGCACTGTTTATAATAGCCAGGACATGGAAGCAACCTAGATGTCCATCAGCAGATGAATGAGTAAGAAAGCAGTGGGACATATACACAATGGAGTATTACTCAGCCATTAAAAAGAATACATTTGAATCAGTTCTAATGAGGTGGATGAAACTGGAGCCTATTATACAGAGTGAACTAAGCCAGAAAGAAAAACACCAATACAGTATACTAACGCATATATATGGAATTGAGAAAAATGGTAGCGATAACCATGTATGCGAGACAGCAAAAGAGACACAGATGTACAGAACAGTCTTTTGGACTCTGTGGGAGAGGGCAAGGGTGGGAAGATTTGGGAGAATAGCATTGAAACGTGTCAATTATCACACGTGAAAAGAGTTGCCAGTCCAGGTTCGATGCATGAGACAGGTGCTCGGATCTGGTGCAGTGGGATGACCCAGAGGGATGGGATGGGGAGGGAGGTGGGAGGGGAGTTCAGGATGGGGAACACATGTACACCCATGGCTGATTCATGTCAATGTATGGCAAAACCACTACAATATTGTAAAGTAAAAAAATAAATAAATTAATTAAAAAAAAAAAAGGAAAGAAAAGCAATGGGAATTTAACTCTTATAAAAATGAATCCTAGGAAGTACTTGCCTGGTAGCAGTGCGGATGAGAATCTGCTGGCCAATGCTGGGGACATGGGTTTGATCCTTGGTCCCAGAAGACCCCACATTCCACAGAGCAAGTAAGCGACCGCAGTGAGAAGCCCAAACACCTCAACTGGAGAAGGCCCACGCACAGCAACGAAGACCCAGCACAGCCGAAGATAATTTAAAAATAAGTAAATATTTTAAAGATGAACGCTTTCTGCATCTAAACACACAACCCCCTGGACTATACAGTCCATGGAATTCTCCAGGCCAGAATACTGGAGTGGGTAGCCTTTCCCTTCTCCAGGGGAATCTTCCCAACCCAGGGATGGAACCCAGGTCTCCCGCATTGCAGGCGGATTCTTTACCAGCTGAGCCACAAGGGAAGCCCAAGAATACTGGAGTGGGTAGCCTTTCCCTTCTCCAGGGGATCTTCCCAACCCAGGGATGGAACCCAGGTCTCCTGCATTGCAGGCAGATTCTTTACCAGCTGAGCCACAAGGGAAGCCCAAGAATACTGGAGTGGGTAGCCTTTCCCTTCTCCAGGGGAATCTTCCAAACCCAGGGATGGAACCCAGGTCTCCTACATTGCAGGCGGATTCTTTACCAGATGAGCCACAAAGGAAGCCCATGTAAATACACACTAAATTGTAATACAGGGAAAAGACAAGAATAGCTTATCTAGAAGTTGACTGAATGGAAGCTTAGTTCTTGTCCTGATCATCTGAAATTTAGCAGGAGTTCAAACTGCTGTTTTTCTCTCATTTACTTATTTCCTGCCCATCGCATTCAGAGTTTTGTTTTGTTTTGTTTTGGTATCCTCTCAACATTTCTACCTACATCAGTTTGAGCAAGCTCCGGGAGTTGGTGATGGACAGGGAAGCCTGGTGAGCTGGAGTCCATGGGGTCACAAAGAGTCGGACACAACTGAGCGACTGAACTGAACTGAACCTACATTTTGAGTGGAGACGTAGAAGCCAGTGAAACTGTAGGATCTACTGTGCATTTATGTAAAGGTGAGTATCCTGAGGTTTGGGTATAAATACCACTACTGGCGGGGGGGTCTGTCATTTTTCAAGAGATTCATCTTTCAGCCAGTGGATAAATATCAAACGTAGGCTCTATTCCAAATCCTGATGTAGGAGTCTGGGTCACTTCAGTAAAGCGAACTGTCACAGACATCTAGTTCTGAGGCCTTATGTTCAAGGAGAAATGGATGGAGGAAGAAAAAAAAAAAACAAATAAACCACAGACGATGGGAAAAAAAAAAATTATAGCTATTATGAAAAAAAAAATCTGCTCTATCCCTTGGATTCTATAACAATGGATTATTATACTTGCTTTGTAATTTCATTTTTTTAACTTTTCATTTTGTATTGAGGTATAGCAGATGAACGGGCTTATCTAGAAGTTGATTAGCTTATCCAGAAGTTGACTGAATGGAAGCTCAGTTCTTGTTCTTCCCATCATCTGAAATTTAGCAGGAATTCAATCTATGGGGTTGCACAGAGTCGGACACGACGGAAGCGACTTAGCAGCAGCAGCAGCCAACTGCTCTTTCTCTCTCATTTACTTGTTTGACTCCCAGATGGCACTAGAGGTAAAGAACCTTCTTGCCAATGCAGGCGACATCAGAGACACGAGTTCAATCCCTGGATTGGGAAGATCCCCTGGAGGAGGGCATGGCAACCCGATCCAGTGTTCTTGCCTGGAGAATCCCATGCACAGAGGAGCCTGGTGGGCTACAGTCCACGGGGGTCAGAAAGAGTTGAAGAATACCGAGTGCCTGAGCACACATACACACACATAGCCGATTTACAATATTGTGACAATTTCAGGTAAACAACTAACAGACTAAGCCATATATTTCATTTTTCACGTAACAAAAACCTGTGAAGTCGGACATAGAATGACTGAAGATTATTAATACTTCCTATTTTTTTATTATTATATTTTATTTTTTAACTGTACAATATTGTATTGGTTTTGCCATCCATCAACATGAATCCGCCACAGGTATACACGTGTTCCCCATCCTGAACCCTCCTCCCTCCTCCCTCCCTGTACCATCCCTCTGGGTCGTCCCAGTGCAGCAGCCTGTTTCCAGGGAGATCGGATATTTAAGTGTAGAACTATTAGAACCAATCTTATTGAAGGTTTTATCACAAAAGGATTTTATTGAATGCTTATAATAAACTAATGAATGATAAGTTAGATTGGCACATTTGTTGTTTATTAATCAGAAAAACATATGGAGTTACAAAAAAAAAAAAATAGTGCTATAGTCTAAATGTGCCTCACCAGAATTCGGGCTCCAATCCTTTGGCCGCTGTGAAGAGCCTGTTTATTGGAAGAGACCCTGATTCTGGGAAAGACTGAGGGCAAGAGGAGAAGGGGATGACAGAGGATGAGACAGTTGGATGGCATCACTGACTTGATACACATGAGTTTGAGCAACTTCACCAGGGAGATGGTGAAGGACAGGGAAGCCTGGCGTGCTGCAGTCCATGGGGTTGCAAACAGTCATACATAGATAGTGACTGAACAACAACAAAATTCATATGCTAAATCTTAACACCCTGTTTCTTAATTGACTCTACCCCAATTCAAAAATAACAAGTTGTTTTTTTTTAAAGGAATATATTGTACAGCACAGGGAAATATAGCCATGATTTTGCAATAAGTTTAAATGGAGTATAATCTATAAAAGAGTAATACTACTGTACTCAAAACGTAATGTATTTACTTGGTACATTTTCTGCCTTGTTTGTTAGGTATATTATATAGTCCTGTTAGTTTCTTACTCTCTTTTATTTGGTGCAATATCACTGGGAAAAAAAAAAAGAGAGAGAGTGCAAACAACAACCCAGCAAGCCCCCTAACTTAACCACCATGCAGTATTATTATTATCTTTACTGACATAATACTGTAGTGCAAAATAATAAATCTTAAAACATCATCTAAAACTTCTCCCAGGAAAATTAAAATATATGACAATAAAAGCCTAAGACATAATCTATAATTTATCAGTTGATGTATTATCACAGGACAGCATAAAAGAAGTGAATAATACTTTTCATCACCTAGTGATCCTTTCCCTTGATACCCCTGGTGCCTCAAGTCGGTAAAGAATCCACCTGCAATGCAAGAGACCTGAATTTGATCCCTGGATCGGGAAGATCCCATGGAGAAAGAAATGGCAACCCACTCCAGTATTCCTGCCTGGAAAATTCCACAGACAGAGGAGCCTGGTGGGCTACAGTCCATGGGGTGGCAAGATTCAGACACGACTGAGCAACTAAACCACCACCAATCTATAAAAATATGGAATCAGTTTGTTGTACATCTGAAACTACTGTAATAATGTAAATTAACTATATAGTAAAAAGGAGAAAAACAAAACAAAAAAAATCCAAGTGCCCAAAATGACAGACCTTGGGGATGGAGCCTTTGGAAGTTGATGGAGCCGCCTAAGGGGATTAGTGGCCTTACAGAAGACACCCCAGGGAGAAGGAAGTGGCAACCCACTCCAGTATTCCTGCCCGGAAAAGTCATGGACAGAGGAGCCTGGCAGGCTGCAGTCCATGGGGTTACATGACTGAGCACGTATGCATGAGGGTGGAGGGAGATGGGTTGGTAGCAATAAACTGGTAGAACTAAAAGAAAAAAAAGAGAGAGAGAGTAGAGATTCTAGGGAGCCACTGGCCCCTTCCACCTGGTTAGGACTGACCTAGAAGACAGCCTTCTGTAAAGGGGTGCCTCCCCAGACCATGAATCTGATGCTGCTCTGATGTTGCAGGTTCCATGTGGGAAATAAACATCTGTGGTTTACCAGTCAAGACAATCTATATATTCTGTTACAACAGCCTGGACGGACTAAAACAAATCGCATGTTGCAACTGTATCTCAAGCTTGAATTATGGTGGAAAGCAAGAAGCTGGTTGAGGAATGGCCAACAGAGCCTTGGCGAGGGAGCTTTCACCGTTTGCAGTCACAGAACCCTGTGTCCTCCCAGGAGCTGCTTTAAGAGGCTGATCCACAGACCGTGGTCCTGATGTTCTGGGGGGTGGGGTGGGGGGTTTGTGCTCGGGGAGATTCCCCCACTACCTGGGAGGAAGCAAGAGGAAGCCAAGAGCATGTGCTTGCAAAACCCAGCCTCTGTATTCTCTGCACAGCTCAGCGGGCCTTGCTGCCTGCAGACTCCTTGCCCCCTCTGCCTGCAAACAGAGACTCGAGCTATAACGGGATCCCAGCCACATGGGCCCCCACTGTTTCTCCAGAGAGACCCCCAGCCCCCAGTTCCCGCTGGATGCCTGTGAGCACAGCCTAGCTCTGCACGGCTCCATGGAGACCGGATGTGCGGCTGTGCCCGGAAATTCCAGGAGGCCTGGGGGGAAGGCTGGAATGTGGCGCTTTAGTTTGCACGGAAGTCGCTGAATTGAAAGGGGGAGCGGGACAACCCGGCAGGGAGCCCGGACCCGCCCTCAGTCGGGCAGTGGAAGCGCGGGGCGCCCGGGGAAGGACGCGGCGCGGGGGACCGTTCAGGAGCCCCTGGATGGAGCCACGGCTGACCCCGGGGAGAGATGCCCTGCACGGGGGAAGGGGCTCCTCTCCATCTCTGACTTTTCCTCGGTTTGTGCCTCTCCGCCCCACACCCCACTTGCTCTCCCTTTCTCTGTCCGTCTCTCCAGCTCCCTCTCCCATCTCTCTCCCTCCCTATCTCCATTTCTTTAACGCTCTCTGTCTCTGTCTCTCTCTTTCTCCCTGGGTGCCTGTCTCTCCCTCTTTCTCTGTGTGTGTCTCTCTCTCTTTGTGTGTCTCTGTCTCTCTCTGTCTCTCCCTCTCTCTGTGTCTATTTCTCTGTGTCTATGTCTGTCTCTCTCTCTCTCTCTCTGTCCCTCTCATCTCTGTCCCTCTGTCTCTGTGTGTCTCTCTCTGTCTGTCCCTCTCTCTGTGTCTATTTCTCTGTGTCTCTCTCTGTGTCTGTCTCTGTCTGTCTCTCCCTGTCTGTCTGTCTCTCCCTCTCTCTGTCTCTGTGTCTCTCTGTGTGTGTCTCTCTGTGTGTGTCTCTCTCTGTCCCTCTCATCTCTGTCTCTCTCTCTGTCTCTGTGTCTCTCTGCCTCTCTGTGTGTGTCTCTCTCTGTCCCTCTCATCTCTGTCTCTCTCTCTGTCTCTGTGTCTCTCTGCCTCTCTGTGTGTGTCTCTCTCTGTGTCTCCGTGTGTCTCTCTCTCTGTCTCTCTATGTTTCTCTCTGTGTCTCTCTCCCTTTCTCTGTGTCTCTCTCTCTCTCCCTCTCTCTGTGTCTCTCTGCCTCTGTGTCTCTGTCTCTCTCTGTCTCCCTCTCTCTCTCTGTCCCTCTCTCTCATCTCTGTCTGTGTCTCTCTATGTCTCTGTCTCTCCCTCTCTGTGTCTCTCTCTCTCCATCTCTCTGTGTCTCTCTCCCTCTCTCTGTGTCTGCCTCTGTGTCTCTGTCTCTCTCTGTGTCTCTCTGTCTCTCTGTGTCTCTCTGCCTCTGTGTCTCTGTCTCTCTCTGTATCTCCCTCTCTCTCTCTGTCCCTCTCTCTCATCTCTGTCTGTGTCTCTCTATGTCTCTGTCTCTCCCTCTCTGTCTCTCTCTCTCCATCTCTCTGTGTCTGTCTCCCTCTCTGTGTCTGTCTCTGTGTCTCTGTCTGTCTCTGTCTCTCTCTGTCTCTCCGTCTCTCTCTCTGTGTCTCTCTCCCTCTCTCTGTGTCTGCCTCTGTGTCTCTGTCTCTGTCTCTATCTCCCTCTGTCTCTCTGTGTCTCTCTGCCTCTGTGTCTCTGTCTCTCTCTGTCTCTCTCTCTCTCTCTCTCTCTGTCCCTCTCTCTCATCTCTGTCTGTGTCTCTCTATGTCTCTGTCTCTCCCTCTCTGTCTCTCTCTCTCCATCTCTCTGTGTCTCTCTCCCTCTCTCTGTGTCTGTCTCTGTGTCTCTGTCTCCCTCTGTGTCTCTCTGTGTCTCTCTCTGTCTCTCCGTCTGTCTCTCTGGGTCTCTCTGGGTCTCTCTCTGTCCCTGTGTCTCTCTCTGTCTCTTTCTCTGTCTGTCCATCTCTCTGTCTCTCTGTCTCTCCCTCCTCTCTCTGTGTCTCTCTATCTCTCTGTGTCTTTGTCTCTCTGTGTCTCTGTCTCTCTCTCTGTCTGTCCCTCTCTCTCTCTCTCTCTCCCTCTGCTGAGGCTCTCTTTCTCTCCCTCTCTCTGACTCTCCCTCTCTGTGTCTCTGTCTCTCTCTCTTTCCCTCTCTGTGTCTCTCTCTGTTCTCTCTCTGTCTCTCCCTGTCTCTCTGTGTCTCTCTCTATGTCTCTGTCTGTCTCTGTGTATCTCTCTGTCTCTGTCTCTCTGTGTCTGTCTCTCTCTGACTCTCTCCCTCTCTCTCTGTCTCCATCTCTTTAACACTCTCTGTCTCTCCCTCTCTCTGGCTCTCCTTATCTCTCTCTCTCAGACTCTCCGTGTCTGTCTCTCTCACTTTTTCTCTCTCATGTCTGAGTTTACTTGCCCCCAAAACAATCCTGAAACAGTCCTGAATGCTCCGTGCACAAAGTCATTCCTCTCAAATTCTTGGGAGTAATTCAGTAAATGCTTAAATACAGGATAAGAGACAGTCCCCAACTGCATAGTATTCACCAAAGGGAAAAGAAAAAAAAAGGATAAAACCCTCTGCCTGCCATCCATGTGAGGATGGAGCTAGACTATAAAGCAGTCTCACGCTGTGTGATGAAATGGTGCTAATAAAGGTGTGTGTTCCTGCAGGAGAGGTGGGAGGAACCCTCTGCTTGCAGGAATCGCCATTAATTACATTTCCCGATTTCTATGCCAGCATAGATACTATGTGGCTCTGCACAACACTGAGTCCTTGAACTAATATTCTTTCCTTTGTGATGGTGTTTTGGAAAAGAAAGTGGGGTTTTTAGTCATTTTAAAGGGAAAGATTACAGGAAAATATCACACTTACGTATTTTATGTATGTTTTATAAATATATCTATAAATATGTTGAGGCTGAAACTCCAATGCTTTGGCCACCTGATGCGAAGAGCTGACTCTTTAGAAAAGACCCTGATGCTGGGAAAGATTGAGGGCAGGAGGAGAAGGGGACGACAGAGGATGAGATGGTTGGATGGCACCATGGAATAGATGGACATGGGTTTGGGTGAACTCCGGGAGCTGGTGATGGACAGGGAGGCCTGGCATGCTGCGGTTCATGGGGTCACAAAGAGTTGGACACGACTGAGCAACTGAATTGAACTGAAGTGATGTACATATATATACATATACACATATATTATATATATATATATATCTGTGTGTATGTGTGTGTATATATATATATATATACATATATAGAGAGAGAGACAGACAGACAGACAGAGAGAGAGATAAAGGGCTTCCCTGATAGCTCAGCTGGTAAAGAATCCACCTGCAATGCAAGAGACCCCGGTTCAATTCCTAGGTTCGGAGGATCCACTGGAGAAGGGAAGGGCTACCCACTCCAGTATTCTTGGGCTTCTCTTGTGGCTCAGCTGGTAAAGAATCTGCCTGCAATGCAGAGACCTGGGTTCAGTCCCTGGATTGGGGAGATCTCTGGCATTCAGAGAGAGGAAATATGTGTATATATATGTATATATAGACAAGAAATATGTGTGCATATACATGTATATATAGAGAGGAAATATTTATAAATATGTATATATAGAGAGGAAATGTGTGTGTGTGTGTGTGTATATATATATATATATATATATATATATATATATATATAGTTCACAGTGCAGGTAGGCAGTTCCACTTAAACAGCACCAACTGTCAGTCTAAAAGAGCAACGGGTCCTTACAGATTTCCTCGGAGGGGTCTGTCACCATGTTATGGAATGATTGCTGCCTGCTTGCAGAAAAGACAGCTCTTGTTATTGTCTGAAAAAAAAAAACAAAAAAAACAACCTTCTGGTCAACCAAACCGTGTCTCTCTTCCCCTAATGTATTTCAGAGCCTGGAGTAGCTCCAAGCCAGGTCCCAACCCTACGGCCCTGCACAGAGCTGATCCCCTGAGTATATGTTATGCCATTTGACATCACGTCTTCTCTGATGGCCCCATGAGGACCTTCATAGAGGGTCTCACCCGCCAGTGCGATTCTTCACCAACCTTCGTTGTTCAGTTCAGTTCGGTTCAGTTGCTCAGTCGTGTCCAACTCTTTGCGACCCCATGAATCGCAGCACGCCAGGCCTCCCTGTCCATCACCAACTCCTGGAGTTCACCCAAACCCACGCCCATCGAGTCGGTGAGGCCATCCAGCCATCTCACCCTCTGTCGTCCCCTTTTCCTCCTGCCCCCAATCCTTCCCAGCATCAGGGTCTTTTCCAATGAGTACTTATACATAATTGATGAAACAAACGAACGCAGATTCATTTTGTGTAAAAAGTAATTGTAATGACAAGGAATGTAGTCTTTGGACATATCAATCGTCATATTGCTAATGATATATCTATCATAATGTATAGATACAATGTATAATACATTAATACATCATATAATATTCACTAGCATAGTAACATGATTTTTATATTATATAGCTTCTTTCTGTCACTGTTTTCAAAGGGTTGATATGATGAAATATGAAGCATTTATTTTGCATGAAAATGATTCTTTAATTAATTTTAATTGGAGGCTAATTACCTTACAATATTGTGGTGGTTTCTGCCATACATTGACATACATTCATACATTGACATGAATCAACCACAGGTATACATGTGGACCCCTAGAAAATGATTTTTTAAATAGGGTATCCTTCAGTTCAGTCAGTCATTCGTGTCTGACTCTTTGCAACCCCATGGACTGCAGCACGCCAGGCCTCCCTGTCCGTCACCAACTCCTAGAGCTTACTCACACTCATGTCCATCGAGTGGGTGAATGCCATCCAACCCTCTCATCCTTATGTCAGATTATATTGGGCTGGTCAAAAAGTTCAATCAGGTGTTTTCAAAACAGGTGTTAACAGAAAAATATGCACAAACTCTTCAGCCAGCCCAATCCACCCTAGTAAATGAAACTATATCACTATTTTAATATATTATGTAGAACGTATAACTGGGCTTCCCCGGTGGCTCAGATACTGTCTGCAATGCTAGACACCTGGGTTAGCAAGTATCACTAGAGAATGTCATAATTCTGTTATATTTGTTGTTGTTTATTTGCTTAGTGGTGTCTGACTCTTCTGTGACTCCGTAGACGACAGCCTGCCAAGCTCCTCTATCCATGGGATTCTCCAGGCAAGAATACAGGAGTGGGTTGCCATGCCTGCCTCCAGGGGATCTTCCCGAACCAGGGATCCAACATACAACTCCTGCATTGCAGGCAGATTCTTTCCCACTGAGCCACCAGGAAAAGCCATCCTATTATACAGGGCAACCATATATTACTGTATTTACACACACTGTCTTTTTATTCTGTGACAAAGCTAAATGCCTTCTACAGGTCATGGGGACTGCCTTGGGGCACAGACTCATCCAGCAGTAGTATGTTATCACTGTCTGTACACGTGAAAGAAGCAAAAATTGCTCCGTGTGAGAAGGTAACGCCTCTTAACAGGATGGGGAGATGATCTCAGTTGTTCACGGGCAGGGGTGATACCACGGCAGATGCTGAGAAGGCCAGCCCGGGAGTCCCTTCTCAGCATCAGGTCAGTTCAGTCACTCAGTTGTGTTTGACTCTTTGTGACCCCATGGACCACAGCACACCAGGCCTCCCTGTCCATCACCATCTCCCGGAGCTTGCTCAAACTCATGTCCATCGAGTCGGTGATGCCATCCAACCATCTCATCCTCTGTCGTCCCTTCTCCTGCCTTCAATCTTCCCCAGCATCAGGGTCTTTTGCAATGAGTCAGTCCTTCGCATCAGGTGGCCCAAGCATTGGCGCTTCAACATCAGTCCTGCTAATGGATATTCAGGACCTCTGATCTCAGATGCCTGTCTACTGTCAGTCAGACTGCGGCTGAGTCACAAGCCTACCCGCCCGTGGCAGGCAGCCACGCACATATAGGCATTGGTTACACATCCACAGCTGGTTAACAAAAAGCAGGGCGTGCCAGAGGCAGAGGCAGTGACAGCCATCCAGGGAGTTAGAAATCAAAGCCTCCCAACTTTCCCCTCTAAAGCCTGCCCTGTAACACTGACCCGAGAACGCTGCTGAGAACATCTGCTTGCATGTCGCTGGCCCGTCGAGGACCAGGGCATCCCTCTGTCTTCGATGAGCCCTGAACAGACGATGGGGAGTATTTCATCCGTCTGAGCTCCTCCCCTTTCTTCCCTCCCTTAGCGTCTCCTATTCTGCCCTCTCTTGCGCCCCGCCCTTCCATCATTCGTCACTGCCTTTCCTCTTTCCTCCCTTTCTCCATCAATCCTTCCTGCCATCCTTTTTCCCTCTCTCTGCTCCCTGCCTTCCTTCCTACCGCCATCCAGCATTTCTGACAGTGAGGTTACTGAACTGAGTGATCCAGCGGCTCACAGCAGAGGGTCTAAAATCACTGTTGTCCGCGGGCATCCTCAGTTGCAGTGTCCTGTCCGACTCTTTGCGACCTCGTGGACTGTAGCCCGCCAGGCTCCTCTGTCCAGGGGATTCTCCAGGCAAGAACGCTGGAGCGGGTTGCCACTTCCTTCTCCAGGGCATCTTCCCGGCCCAGGGATGGAACCCAGGTCTCTTACATCTCCTGCATTGGCAGCCGGGTTCTTTACCACTAGCGCCACCTATAGACTTCCTCCCGTTGTTACATTACAAATATAATTATCAGCATGTAAGTTTTAATATGGGCTTCCCTGGTGGCTTCGCGGTAAGGAATTTGTGTGCAATGCATGAGACATGGGTTCAATCCCTGGGTCGGGAAGCTCCCCTGGAGGAGGGCATGGCAACCCACTCCAGTATTCTTGCCTGGAGAATCCCATGGACAGAGGAGCCTGGCGGGCTACAGTCCATGGGGTTGCAGAGAGTCGGACGCGACTGAGCGACTAACACTAAATACATATATATGCCAACAGGTAGATGATAGATACGTGTTAGAGATAATCAGAGGTTATGAGCTTTTAAAAATTGTTAACTCACTTGAAACTTCTAATGAGATCCCCCCAAATTTCTTTGTTTTAGGATTATATCTCTTGATAGTTGCCATATTAGAAATTAAAACTGAAAACAAACAAACAAACAAAAAAATAGGGACTTCCAAGCTGGTCTGGTGGCTAAGACGCCAAGTTCCCAATGAGGGACCCTGGGTTCGATCCTTGGTTGGGGAACTAGATCCCACAACCTGCACCGAAGAGTCTGCATGCCTCAACTAAAGATGCTGCATGCTGCAATGAAGATAAAAGATCCCACATGCTGTAACTAGAGCTGGTTCAGCCAAATAATTTTTTTTTTTTAATGAAAAAATAGATATATTTCTTTCTTCACTCATTTACACACAACAATAAAACGTCCTGACATTGTGTCATTTATAACATGCTGTTATACAATGATATTTTCTAAATTAAGAAACAGCAGCTATACTACTGATGCTATAATTTGCTTTGCAAATCTCTGTCTTCACAGAAGGCACTGAGATGCTCATAGCTGCGTCTGTGTTCAATCTACTGTCGTGCCACATGGAACACAGCTTCTGGAAAACTCTAGGGACAGAAAGGAATTACAAAAGGGAAATAATGTCTTTGTGCAATAATGAAAATAGAACTAGATACACGGGCATCATCGAAGTATCTGCGGTGAGCCAGAAATCTCCAGGGCAAACAACACACTTTGAGAATTACTAATCAGTCTACCTATCTGTCTGTCTATTTATCTATGAAATCTAGCTATGAAACTATCTATGCTTCTATTTACCCATTCATCTACCTACATACTGATCTAAATATTTAGGTCTATGTAGTTTTTCAACTATCTATTCAAATCTATCAACAAATCAGTCTATCCATCTATCTATCTACAAGTCTAGCAATATAACCATCCACTCATCCATCCATCCTTCCAGCCATCCATCTAACCATCCATCCACCCATCCATCCATCCATCCATCCTTTCATCTATCCATCCACCCATGCATCCAGCCAGCCAGTCAACCATCATCCACCCACCCATCCTTCCATCCATCCATCCATCCATCCATCCATCCAGTTATCCATTTATCCATCTACCCATCTATCCACCCTTTCATCCAATCATCCATCTATCTATCCATCCACTCATGCAACCATCCACCCTTTCACCTATCCATCCATCTATCCAGCTATCCATTCATCCATCCAGCCAGCCATCATCCATTCATCCTTTCATCTCATCCATTCATTATCCATTCTTCATCCACCCATCCATCCATCTCCCTACATACTGATCTACTTATGTAGAGCTACATAGTTATCTAACCATTTATCGTTACTTTTATAATGAAATTCCAAAGGAATAATATAGAAAGCCAACAGCAAATACATGGGCATGATCATGACTTTTATCAGCACACTGTATTCTGAGAATTCTCTCCTGGCCCTTGTATTTCTCTTGTAATCAGGACTTTTCTGCAAAAGGTGGTAAGGAAATTTTCCTCATTTACCTTGACATTATTTTGGACATTTCTCTGAATATTCTGCTTACTGATAATGAGACAGACTGCCTCTTCAGTCTATATATGTTAAGTAAACAATTTGTTGTGCACATTAATTACTCTAATGCTAAGCCTAGGAACAAGTGAGCATTATGAATATATTCCATATTTTTCTCCCTCAAAGTATGTAGTTTAGATTTGTCCTTCAATTATTTGCTCATTCATACTTTTGCCCCTAATTGTTCAGATGATTGTAATTCCCCTTATAAATTTGGAGGAATTTCTTATATAGTTAGGTATTATTTTCTTGGCTGTGAGACTAGACATAGTAAAAATGTTCCTACAATTGATCAATACTTTAAAAAGTATTTACCCATATCAATCCTATATTTTGATGGTAAAAATACTGACCGATTTTTGTGCCATATACTTTGCAATTTAAAAAAGAAACACTCCAGGTTCGATGCACGATACTGGATGCTTGGGGCTGGTGCACTGGGATGACTCAGAGGGATGGTACGGGGAGGGAGGAGGGAGGAGGGTTCAGGATGGGGAACACGTGTATACCTGTGGCGGATTCATGTTGATATATGGCAAAACCAATACAATATTGTAAAGTTAAAAAAAATTTTAAAAATAACACATAAGATTTAAAATGAAAAAAAAAAAAAAGAAAGAAAGAAACACTCTACAACCCTAAGCCAGTTGGACATTTTCCTACATTTTTTTCTATTAAAAAAGGTTTACATTTTGCATGCAGATTTATCTGTCTAGAATACAACTTTGATTATGGATCTAGAGAAAGGTGCACTAATATTTCTTAAACAGATAGAGCTTGTTTTCAGTGCCATATACTGAATGCTCAGTCTTTTTTGCATTGATCCATGACATCGACTGATTTGTATATTAAGTTTCCAATCAGTCTTAGTTCTGCCAGTTTCTGTACTACTCTTTTAGTCTCTCTCTAATCTTTGGACCATCAACAAATTATTTTTAATATCATTTAAGTATGTTAGTTGCTCAGTCATGTCTGACTCTTTGCAACTTCATGAACTGTAGCCCCCCAGGCTCCTCACAGCATGTTAAAAAGAGAGACATTACTTTTACAACAAAGGTTCGTCTAGTCAAGGCTATGGTTTTTCCAGTGGTCATGTATGGATGTGAGAGTTGGACTATGAAGAAAGCTGATGCCAAAGAATTGATGCTTTTGAACTGTAGTGTTGGAGAAGACTCATGGGAGTCCTTTGGACTGCAAGGAGACCCAACCAGTCCATCCTAAAGGAGATAAATCCTGAATATTCATTGGAAGGATTGAGGCTGAAGCTGAAACTCCAATTCTTTGGCTACCTGATGAAAAGAACTGACTCATTGGGAAAGACCCTGATATTGGGAAAGACTGAAGGCGGGAGGAGAAGGGGACGACAGAAGATGAGAAGGTTGGATGGCATCATCGACTCAACAGACATGAGTTTGAGTAAACTCCGGGAGTTGGTGATGGACAGGGAAGCCTGGTGTGCTGCAGTCCGTGGGGTCACAAAGAATCGGACACGACTGAACGGCTTCACTTACTTCACTCACAGCTTTGCAAATATTTATCAGGTAAGACAGTAAGCTCTGCTCATTCTTATTTTTTGGTTTTAACATAGCTATGTTGTATTTTCTACTCTCCATGTAAACTTTCAGGTAGTTACTACAGTTTGTAAAGAACCAAGAAGAACTTTGACAGATATGTCTCTGACAGCACAATTAAATCTGGAGGGAGGTTATCTTAATATATTTGTCATGCTTGACAGAATCTGCATAATCATCTCTTATTAGTTTGTGTTCCTTTGTTGAACTGTAAGTGTTTAAGAAGTTAATTCTGAGATTTATAATACTTTCCAGTAGATATTCCAATATATTTAACTTGCATTATGCTTAACACCTCATTATTGAGTAGAAAAATACTACAAAAATTTTAAAGTTGATCTTGTAAACTAATGTTTTGTCAAATAATCTTGCTGAGTTTTCATTACATTTGAGTCATATAGATATAGTATTTTTTTTTTGTCTTGTAGGAGATCAGTTCTTCTGCAACTAATGGCAATTTTAAGTCTTCCCTTAAACTCTTTATTCAGCTAGTTTATTTTTCTTTCTACTATTTATGAGGATTGGTATTATTACTTGTTGTCCAGTCTCTCAGTTGTGTCTGACTCTTTGTGACCCCATGAACTGCAGCACGCCAAGCTTCCCTATCCTCCACCATCTCCTGGAGTTTGCTCATGTCCATTGAGATGGTGATGCCATCCAACCATTTCATCCTCTGTCATCCCCTTCTCCTCTTGCCTTTAATCTTTCCTATCATCAGGGTCTTTTCCAAGGAATCAGTTCTTTGCATCAGGAGGCCAAAGTATTGGAGCTTCAGCCTCAATCCTTCCAATGACTATTTAGGACTGATTTCCTTTAGGATGGGCTGGTTGAATCTCCTTGCAGTCCAAGGGACTCTCAAGAGTCTTCTTCAACACCACAGTTCAAAAGCATCAATTCTTCAGCACTCAGCTTTCGTTATAGTCCAACTCTTATATCCATACATGACTACTGGAGAAACCATAGCTTTGAGTAGATGGACTTTTGTCAGCAAAGACAAAGATTAAGATTAAGGGAGTACAAGCCATGCTCACACTGTGATCTTGCCAGACCCCAGGTCTGACCCATGGATGTAAAACCCTCATCACATTTCCTGGGTGGGGTTGGGACACCGTTTTTCTTTTTTGCAGCAGAAGCCTCCTGTGGCCTCCTTTGTCTGGCAAAACAATAAGGCTGCCCTTTTCTACTCCACTCAAACTCTGTGGGATTTGATACGGCACCCATCCACAGAGGGGCTGAGCTTTTGGTAACAGGAAGGCAACGCTTTACCTGGACCACCACAGTGATAGAGTTTGGGGTCTTTGCTACAACATTATTTTTTCTTCTCCATTTGTCTGTCTTTGACCTAACAGGTGCTAACAAGGGGAATCTGGCATTTGGTTACTAAAAAATAAACACTGAAGTGATGGTTTTCCATGACCAAGGATGTCAACTTGCCATCTACCTCTGCAAGAATTAAATCATGTGCTCTAGGAGCTGCTGACCTGCAACACCCCCTGAAGGGAGGACACAGTGGAAAGCAGAAACAAGGCATCTGTGCTCTGGGAACAACTGGTAGGACAGGTCTTCAGCTAGTTAGATATTCTCAGGAGCTGATTTTATGAGCCCATTGCTTGTACTGCCTCCTATCTAGAAAGGCACGAACATTCTGCATGGTGATGACTGTTTCTCGTGATGAACAGAAGCTCCAGGAGTCTAGTAGAAAATTCCTGGAGAAAATACGTGCCTGATTGCACAATCTCCCCCTTCACCAAGAATCACACATATCCTGACCTTGCCCAGCTGCCTCTTTGGAGTATCTGAGAGATATCTGGAGCAGTCTCTCAGAGTCATCTGAGCTGCTCTCTCCTGGGTTGCAGTCCTCAATTTGCTCCCAAATAAAACTGAAGTCACAACTCTGACATTGCGCAGGTTTTTTTAGTCAACACGGAGGACATGTTTCATGATATCCCCTAAATAAACCTGAATTCTGCACCACTCGGCTGTTGGCTGGTAAGTCAGAGCCGCTGAAGATGCTGTTTCTCTGTGTGTAGGGAGAATGTCTCTTTGAAGCAAGGAGAGAGAACCCCTCCCCGCATCACAAGGCCTCATGAGGGGTGAGAAACCAGCACTTCAGTGACACAGGCCATCAGACTTCTCTTCTCTCAAGACTCTTGTTCTCATCCTTTAATACATATTTCACCAGGCTGGTGGGAGTCTAATCATTTTCGCTTTGTTCTCTTATAGAATAAAGTTTTAGGAATACAAATGAAGAGAAAAAGGGAAAAAAAAATAAAGACTCAGAAGGTCTGTCATTATTATTAGGCTGTCAGACACTGAAAAATATCGGCAGTCATAGAATTCTGTTTTTAAAGCTTCAAGTATAGTAATGACTTCTAAGCATTAATTACCCGGCACGATAGTAATTAGCATGATGGAGACACTCTATCCTTTCATTTAACATTTATTTACTTTGCTTTGGGCGATGTGTGATTTAATTTTAACACACTGCGCTCCGCTCATTACATAAACCGGTGTTTACCCCAAACTGTTGTTTTTATGGAGATGAAAATGTCAGTGCATTCTGCAAACTGATTTTTAATGAGGAAAAATATAAAGACAGCCGAGGGAGGGAGGGAAGGAAGGTGGGATGGAGGGAGGGAGGGAGAGTGGGAGGGAAAAATAGATAAGGTTTCAACTGGTTTTTAAAGGAAAACAAACAAACAAAGAAAACTTCATCAAGGAGATTAGAAAAGACCTAGGAGGTAGGAATGTAAACAGTGAGTGAAGGGGAAGTTAAAGATTTCTCTTCCCCTATGTGCCCTGTTTATGTTCATGACCTGCATCTCCTTTATAACTAACACTTGTGATTTACACACGCCACAGGACTTTGTCAGACCACTTAGCATTTCTGTAGCACAGAAGTGCTGGAGAAGACTCCTGAGAGTCCCCTGAACAGCAGGGAGACCCAACCAGTCCATCCTAAAGGAGATCAGTCCTGAATGTTCATTGGAAGGACTGATGCTGAAGCTGAAACTCCAATACTGTGGCCACCTGAAAAGCTGACTCATTGGAAGAGACCCTGATGCTGGGAAAGATTGAAGGCAGGAGGAGAAGGGGTGGCAGAGGATGAGATGGCTGGATGATCACCAGCTCAATGGACATGAGTTTGAGCAACCTCTAGGAGATAGTGATGGACAGGGAACCCTGGAGTGCTGAAGTCCATGAGGTTGCAGAGTTGGACATAACAACAAGATTCTGTTATCAGGTCACTTTTAACTTTGTGGTTGAATGACCCACATCCTTTTCTACCTGTTGAGTGTAAACTTGGGTCTTTAAGTGAAAACATGTACAATGTAAGGAATATAGTATTTTACAATAACTATAAGTGGACTGTAACCTTTAAACACTGAATCATTGTGTTTTGCACCTGTAACTTACAAATAACACTGCACGTCAACTCTACCTACCTAAAAAAGCATGAGAAAACAAAATGCAAAACTGCAAAAAATAAAAATAGGACTTCCCTGATGGCAGCATGGATAGCCTTTCCCTTCTCCCGGGGATTGTCCCAACTCAGGAATCGAACCCAGGTCTCCTGCATTGCAGGCGGTTTCTTTACCAGCTGAGCCACCGGGGAAGCCCACAATATAGGTGACGCTGAAAGAGAAATGCTTCGTGTTGCTTCACAGGAGCCTGATCCTCTGAACAACTCAATCTTCGCACGGGGCAGTCTTTGGGACACTGTACCCTGATGGCAGCCTGGTTAAGAATGTGCTTGCCAATCCAGGGGACACGGGTTCAATCCTTGGTCAGGGAAGATCCCACATGCCTCCGGGCGACTAAGCCCGTGTGCCGCAACTGCTGAGCCTGTCCTCCAGAGCTGGGAGCTGCAGCTACTTAGCTCACGTGCCCTAGAGCCTGCACTCCACAACGAGAGAAGCCTCTGCAATGAGAAGCCCACACACCACAACTAGAGAGGAGCCCGCGCACCCCACAATTAGACAAAAGCCCACCCAGCCACCAGCAGCCAGTGCAGCAGAAAATGAATAAATAAAGTAAAAATAAAGAAATATAGCAGTGTGATCATATCAAAAAATAAAAGTACTAAAATGTTTTTAAAAAGTGAGAATGAAGCCAAAAGACACCAGGACATTCTAACAGATAAGTCTAAGTGAAGGTCACTCAGTCGTGTCCGACTCTTTGCAACCCCATGGACTCTACAGTCCATGGAATTTTTCAGGCCAGAATACTTGAGTGGAGAATTCCCTTCTCCTGGGGATCATCCCAACTCAGGGACCAAACCCAGGTCTCCTGCATTGCAGGTGGTTTCTTTACCAGCTGAGCCACAAGGGAAGCCCACAAGATAGGTGACGCTGAAAGAGAAATGCTTCGTATTGCTTCACAGGAGCCTGATCCTCTGAACAACTCAATGTTCGCACAGGCAGTCTTTGGGACACTGTATCCTGTTCACGATTAGTTAGGAAAGTGATATAGGGATTGTATAGTGTTGTTGTTTTTCAGTCACACAGTCGTGTCAGACTCTTTTGCGACCACATGGACTGCAGCCCCTCAGGGCTCCCCTATCCATGGGATTCCCCAGGCAGGAATACTGGAGTGGGTTGCCACTTCCTTCTCCAGGGGAGTCTTCCCAAACCAGGGGACTGAACCTGAATCTCCCGCATTGCAGGAGGATTCTTTACCGTCTGAGCCACCAGGGAAGCCCAGGGTGAGAAGGGTGTTCACAGCAAACAGCAAAGAGCCAGCACGCACTGTTTCTCCCAGGGATGCAGGATGGTGTTTGGGGAGGGGTGTGAAGGATGATGCCAAGGCCTTCAAAACCAAAGGCAGGAGTGAGGCTGGTAGTTTTTGTCCACTGGCTTCCAGGATAACGTGAGAGGAGGGCGTCCGTCCTTGTCTTCTGCCCATCATCTTAGAAGCCATTGCTCATGGCCAACCAGAGCCAAAGAGACACGTGGTGAAGCATATCACAGTGATCAAGGCTTGGAGACCACAGCGGAATTTGGTTTCCTTTTGATGGTGTGTGTGTTGTGTGTGTGTGTGCATGTGTGTGTGTGTGTGTTTTCAATGGCACCGTCTCCTGCTTTTGGTGGGAAAACCATGACTATGCAATGACCGGATACAGGTCAGAGGAAACCGGCAGCTCACCACTCACGTCACACCCAACACCTTACACCAAGGTGGGAACGTCCATAGAGCTTTGGTAGCGGAATGACTATTTTCCAAGTGGTCTTCACTGCTGCTGACATCCAGCTATGAAGATGACAACTTTGAATGCTTTATTTTGTATAGTTAATAATTCTGATTTTTCTACAGTATGTCCAAGTCTAGGTTGGTTCAACTGCCAAGAGTAGGGGACGACAGAGGATGAGATGGTTGCATGGCATCACTGACTCAATGGACATGAATTTGAGCAAGCTTCTGGAGTTGGTGATGGACAGGGAGGCCTGGCGTGCTGCAATCCATGGGGTCACAAAGAGTCGGACACAACTGAGCAACTAAACTGAATGTTGAGAGAAAGAAGAGAGACACAGGAGTTCACAGTGTATAGTTCTGTTTATGTCCTGTGCGAATCAGGCAAAATGAAAGAGGCATGAAGAGACATAGGTGCAGTAACCTAAATCAGGTAGAAGTTAGTGAAGTGGGACAGGGAGGGAGAAAGCCATGCCTCGGAGGAGGCTGGAGGGAATTTGTAGAAACCTGGGGAGATCTGTTTCCTCACCTGGGTGGTGCTTACACAAGTGTGTTTGTCATAATTCATTCAGTAGAACATTTATGTTTCATGTACTTTTCTATATGTATGTCATATTTTGCAATAAAAGATTGCAAAAAAAAATGCCAAGAGAGACAACACAATTATTGTCACTTGGCTCTTTCATCGTTTAAGGGTCAGTGCATGATGCTGACCAGCCCCCTCACTTGGGTTCTCCTGAACAAAAATTTGAGAGAAGGCAGCTCTGCTGACTGAGTCATGAATAAGCTTAACTATTTGGGGCGTTTAAAGATATAATGGGGCTTCCCAGGTGGCATTAGTGGTAAACAATCTGCCTGCCAATGGAGGCGATGAAAGAGACACAGGTTCAGTCCCTGGGTCGGGAAGATCCCCTGGAGGAGGAAACGGAAACGGAATCCAATATTCTTGCATGGAGAACTGCATGGATATAGGAGCGACTTCCCTTTCACTTTTCACTTTCATGCATTGGAGAAGGAAATGGCAACCCACTCCAGTGTTCTTGCCTGGAGAATCCCAGGGACGGCGGAGCCTGGTGGGCTGCCGTCTATGGGGTCGCACAGAGTCGGACACGACTAAAGTGACTTAGCAGCAGCAGCAGGAGCCTGGTGGGCAACCCAGTGAAGCGACTTAGCACACACAAGATATATCGACCACTTCTGTCAACAACAACAAAAACAGTCAGCTCTACATGTGCTAAATGAGGAGGGCATGGCAACCCACTCCAGTATTCTTGCCTGGAGAATCCACAAGGACAGAGGAGCCTAGCGGGCTACAGTCTATGTGGTCGCAAAGAGTCAGATGCGATTGAGCGACTAAGCACAGCACAGCTCATGTGGTAAATGGATTTCCACTTACAATGAATTAATTCAGACACTGACATGCTTAGCCAAAGTGTCAACCATGCATCGGCACTTGCCGTGGGCATCTGTCATCCACCTCTACAAGGATTCAATCAGGTGTTGCTCCAGCTGCTGACCTTCAACAGACCCTGAAAGGGGCTCAGGGTGGAGAGCAGACAGGAGGCATCCGTATTCTGAGAAAGACTGATAGGACAGATCTTCAGATGGCTATATATTTCCAGGAGCTGATTCTGAGAGCCTGATTCTTGTATCTCATCATGTCTAGAAAAGCAGTAAGATCTTTTATGCTGATGACTGTTCCTCATGACTAGCAGTAACCCTCACGAGACCAGCAGAAAGTTTCTACAGGGAAAAAAAAATATGTGTGTGTGTGTGTGTGTGTGCGTGCGCATGCTTGATTGCATGTACTCCCCCTTCACCAAAATCACAATTATACTGACCTCCCCACTCCACACCTCTTTGGGGCCATTTCTCAGAGCTATCTGAGGGGCTATCTCCCAGACTGCAGTCTTCCTTTTGCCCCAAATAAAACCTGACACACACCCCTAAGCTTGTGCATTTTTTAAGTCCACGAAAGGTACTGAAAAGTGAAAGTGAAAGGTGCTCATTTGTGTCCCAGTCTTTGCGACCCCATGGACTACACAGTTCATGGAATTCTCCAGACAAGAATACCCGGATTGCCCAGCCTTTCCCTTCTCCAGGGGATCTTCCCAACCCAGGGATCGAACCTGGGTCGCCCACATTGTAGGCAGATTCTTGACCAGCTGAGCCACAAGGGAAGCCCCACAAAAGGTACTCGTTTACTGAAAACATTGAGTCTGGTTTAGTGTCAAACCACATTAAATAGGTCAGACAACAGGCACCTGTATACATTTGTGGAGAAAAACAAGTAATAATATCAAAGGCATATTTTAAAACTTTAATTTTTAAAGTGGAAACTTTTCCAAGAGCAATCAGCAAGTAAGGTAATCTGACATATATCTGAATCACAGCACAGCAAATAGAATTGATTAAATATGGTTCTGTCACTTGCTTAATAATTTAAACTGTATACTCTTCAACGATTCAATAAAGAGTAAATTTTAAAATGAAAACTCAGGGGTTTTAAACATTATTAAGAGAAGGAGTTTCAAGTTGCATTTGTCTTTATAATGTCTCTCAAATTTTTCTCGACAGCTGCACAAATCCCATTATTGCAATTATTTATAGCAGACTTGTTTTCTACAATCAGGATATAAACGTTATTGGTGAGCTCGTCCACAGTGAAGTATTTCAGTCACGATCCAACTAGAACTCATTCCTCTCTACAAATCAACATGATCTTCCTCCCACGATAGAACAAGGCCGGTGAGGAGCTTCCCTGGTGGTCTAGTGGTTAAGAATCCACCTGCCAATGCAGGAGACACAGGTTTGATCCCTTGTCCTGGAAGATCCCACGTGCCAGGGAGCACCTAAGTCCATGAGTCTCAACTGCTGAGCGTTCGCTCTAGAGCCCATGAGCAGCACCTACAGAGCCTACATGCCACAAATACTGAAGCTCGTGTGCCAGAGCCCGTGTTGTGAGACAAGAGAAACCATTGCAATGAGAAGATCACGCAACCGTAACGAGAGAGTAGCCCCCCGCTCGCCACAACCAGAGACAAGCCTGCACGACAACGAAGACCCAGCACAGCCAAGAATAAATAAATACATACAATTTAAAAAAAAACTTATCATTAAAAAAATAAGGATGCTGAATAAAATGGCTTCTAAAGCAACTTCCATTTCCAACATTCCTAAGATCTGGTAAAGCACAGAGGCATTCCTAGGCTTCAGAAAATGGATTTTTTCCCAACACTGAGGTGACCTTGACTTAGATATTCAAATGCAACGAAGACAGGCAGCGATGCATTCCCTGTGAACATGTGAAAGTACTTAATTAGTCTGAACAGCCTGAGTGAATTAGAAGGAAGTGATGAAGTGAGAGGTTGTCTCCGTGCATAAGCAATATCCCTCCCATGAAGTCCATTGGGATGTCTGTCCTTCTCCATCTCCCGTTCAGCATCCCGCCCGCCACCCACCACGGCGAGCCTGCACGCTGTGAGTTACCATCCCCATCAATTCAAGGTGGTACCCGCAAGGTTTCGGGCAAGTACGCAGGGGCTGCTCTTGGTACACCTCTGCTCTAGGAAGAAGGGGAACAGAAGCTCGAATCCCTCACATTCACAGCTGAATGAATTTGAGCTGTGTCTGACTCTTGGCTTCCCCATGGACTGTAGCCCGCGAGGCTCCTCTGTCCACAGGATTCTCCAGGCAAGAATACTGGAGTGGGTTGCCATTTCCTCCTCCAGGGGATCTTCCCAACCCAGGGATTGAACTGGCAACTCTTGAGGTGCCTGCATTGGAAGGCAAATTCTTTACCACTGAGCCACCTGGGAATCCTCTTAGATCTATATCAAAATTATAAATTAAACCAACCCTTTGTGTAGCTCTGTTATATTTTCTTCATCAGAAAGGAAGTGCTTTTGGATATTCTTCACATCAATCTCTCTGAATATTTTTGAACCAAAAATAAAACAAAGAGATGCAAATTATACCAGAGGAATTTCCAAAGAGAAACAAATTCTAGCAGAAGAATTCCAGTAGTGTCTGCACCTTTATTTTAACAGTCTGCACTTGGACAGACAATTCAACAATGGCCTTGGGCTGTAGCTCAGTTTACGGTTTTACATTTTTTAAATTGGTAACCAGCATAGGGTAGTTGAGTCATGGATACATACAATGTCCTTCCTCCCAGTGTCAGGAGAATCAAGGGATTGCTTCACTCTTATAATTGCTTGACATTGTTTAAGGGTTTCATTCTTGACCCAGGCTCAATGATTGCGCAGAATGACAGTCAGTTCTGGAAGAAGTCCAAAGCCTTATTTTAAGTAATAAACAGTTCTCCTTCACCACGGAAAAGCAATTGTTACTAAGTTTGATCAATTTGCTAATAGCTCTCCCCCTCTTTCTCCAGGAACTCAAGCTTTTTGTTAGGTATGGCATTTTACTTTAGAAATCTCTCTCTTCTTCTTCTTTTTTGTTGGCAAGAATCATTTATTTACTCTTAATGGTTTTGAAGATTAAAAATATATATACATTCATTTAAAATGACAATCAGTGTCTGCTCCTGTTACCAAAAGCCGGGTCCGGCTGCTTGCAGCTCAAAAGGCAATAAGGAAGCCCGGTTGCTGGACAGCAAAGTTTGCTTTATTTTGTCGCTGGAACTTGTGGGTCAGGGGTGGGGGCGGGAGCCTGTACAAAGGCTGACAACCTGCCCCTGACAACTGGGGGCTAAGAGCTTTTATAGACAAAGGGAGGAGGCTTCTAGAAACACACAGTCAGCTCTGACAGTCATCTTGAAGCTGGTCAGCGGTGGTCTGATCCTTGGTTGTTTCAACTGCAGCTGATCTTCACTTCCAGGGTCGGTTTCTTCCCACATCTTGAGGCCAGTTCCCGGAATCATGAGAGCTTATGTCCTGGCTGCAGTCTGGTCATCACGTCGTTAACTTCTCCACCTGGTGGGGGTTTCAGTATCTATAAGACAGCTCGCAGGACATCAGTTCAGTTCAGTCGCTCAGTCATGTCTGACTCTTGGTGACCCCACAGACCGCAGCATGCCAGGCCTCCCTGTCTATCACCAACTCCCGAGCTTGCTCAAACTCATGTCCATCTAGTCAGTCATGTCATCGCAGGACATGGGTCAGAATATTCTATAGTCCTTGAGGCGGAACTAAAGGGCCTTGGCTTTGCTTAGCGAGTACATGATTATTATTTGGTCTGCTTTGACGGCTTTCCTTTGCTTCTGCAGGTTCTGCCTTCTCTGATTAAAGTAATCCTTTGGCTAACATTTTCCACCAACAAAAGGCAGGTGGAGGATATCGCAGGCAAGGACCAAAGGCTCTGGCTACATTTCATTACCAAATAGTGTCACATCTTAAAACATTACAAGTCTACTTTGTTTAAATTATTTTCTACACGTACTAAAAGAGAAAACCAACATTCACAAGTACTTTTACAAAAACAGCTTTGTGCGCAGATGTGTGCCGTGTGTGTGGTCACATCTTAAAACATTAGAAGTCTCCTTTGCTTTCTATGGACTTCTCTGGTGGCTCAGATGGTAAAGTGTCTGCCTACAATGCAGGAGACCCAGGTTTAATCCCTGGGTCAGGAAGATATCCTGGAGACGGAAATGGCAGCCCACTCCAGTACTCTTGCCTGGAAAATCCCATGGACGAAGGAGCCTGGCGGGCTACAGTCTCTGGGGTCGCAAGGAGTCGGACACGACTGAGCAATTTCACTTTCTTTTGCTTTCTATATGGACTGAAAAATAAAAGCTATATTCAAATGCACTTTTACAAAAAATAGCTTTGTGTGCAGATGTGTGTGTGTGTAATTTCCTGGGTAGGCTCTCCTGGAAGAGAGTCTACTTTCAGTTGGGTCTGCATCTCTGCTTGGCACATGGGCATGCTGGAGATAAACTATGTCTTGACTATTCAAGGCGACTCGCAGGCACAGTGGACAAAAATGAGACACTGAAGACGCTCTGGGGAAGGCGATTTAAATTACTCTTTAAACAATAATTCTTTTTTTTGTCAACTGGAGGATAATTGCATTACAGTGTTGTGTTAGCTTCTGCTGTCCAATGACGTGAATCAACCCCATGTACACACAAACCCCCTCCCTCCTGAGCCTGCCTCCCGCCCTCATGCCACCCCTCTAGGTCATCGCAGAGCATCAGGCTGAGCTCCCTGTGTTATAAAGCAGCTTCCCACGAACTGTCTGTTTCACACATGCTGGCGTATATATGCCAATGCTGCTCACTGCTCCTCTCTCCATTCATCCCAGCCTCTCTTTCCCCAACTGTGTCTTCACAAGCCCGTTCTCTATGTCTGCACCTCCATTCTTCTCTGCAAACAGGTTCATCTGTACCATTCTTCTAGATGCCACGTGTAGGTGTTATTAACTGATACTTGATTTTCTTTTTTTGACTTAGCTTCACTCTACACGGGGCTTCCCTGGTGGCTCAGAGGTTAAAGCGTCTGCCTGCAATGCAGGAGACCCAGGTTCGATTTCGGTTGGGAAGCTCCTCTGGAGAAGGAAATGGCAACCCATTCTAGTATTCTTGCCTGGAGAATTCCATGGAGCAAGGAACCTAGTAGGCTATAGTCCACGGGGTCACAAAGCATCTCGCAAGTGAGCGGCGGCCCTGAGTGAGTGAGGTGGGGATGGGCGTGGGTAGAACACAATTTTTTTTCCCCAAAGGAAGGGAATGGACTCACTATTGTATCTCAGCTCCTTCGTGCTCCAGGCTGAATAGAGATGTTTGGCAAATGCAGTTCATTTTCAGAGAAATACGGCTGTCTGCCCGTTAAAATTGCTGTGCATGGATGACATGGGATTTTAGTCAAAGAAATCAAGCCCTCCTAAAGTGAGTCCCTTTTTTTATTGCCTCAGTTCACAGAGAAGGATGAACACGACTCTGATATGGTCGTTACGTTCTGATACACACTATTCCTAATATAGTTTCACGAATGGATGCTTTCAACTCGTGTGTTTCTCAGACAGCCAGAAAAAGCAACGCCATTTCCCTCTTCCCTTCCCCCAAAAAAGGGCAATCACTGTTACAAAACTTTGAATATGTGGACTTTCCCCTGCAAAAACGATCCAAATGTCATGTGATGTCATGTACATGTGGATTCTTAAAAACAAACAAGCAAAAATGACACAAACAAACTCATACAAAAGAGAAACAGACTCAGACATAGAAAACAAACTTATGGTTACCAAAGCAGAAAGGTGGTGTTGGTGGGGACAAGTTAGGAGTTTGGGATTCACATATAGACACTGCTGCTGCTGCTGCTGCTGCTAAGTCGCTTCAGTCGTGTCCGACTCTGCGCGACCCCATAGACGGCAGCCCACCAGGCTCCCCCGTCCCTGGGATTCTCCAGGCAAGGACACTGGAGTGGGTTGCAATTTCCTTCTCCAATGCATGAAAGTGAAAAGTGAAAGTGAAGTCGCTCAGTTGTGTCCGACTCTTAGCGACCCTATGGACTGCAGCCTACCAGGCTCCTCTATCCATGAGATTTTCCTGGCAAGAGTACTGGAGTGGGGTGCCATTGCCTTCTCCCATATATAAAAAGGTAACAAGCAAGCACCTGCTGTAAAGGAAAAGGAACTATACTCAATATTCTCTAATAACCTATACGGGAAAAGATTCAGAAACAGAATAGATGTGTGTATGTGAGATTGTGTGTGTGTGTTAGTCGCTCATTCGTGTCCAACTCTGTGACCCCATGGACTGTAGCCCACAAGGCTCCTCTGTCCAAGGGATTCTCCAGGCAAGAGTACTGGAGTGGGTTCCCATTTCCTTCTCTGGGATATACGTAAATGTATAACTAAATCGCTTTTCCATGGCTTCCAAGGTGGCTCTGTGGTGTTGGAGTCCCTCAGACTGCAAGGAGATCCAACCAGTCCATTATAAAGGAGATCAGCCCTGGGTGCTCTTTGGAAGGAATGATGCTAAAGCTGAAACTCCAGTACTTTGGCCACCTCATGCGAAGAGTTGACTCATTGGAAAAGACTCTGATGCCGGGAGGGAGTGGGGGCAGGAGGAAAAGGGGAAAACAGAGGATGAGATGGCTGGATGGCATCACCAACTTGATGGACATGAGTTTGAGTGAACTCCAATAGACGGTGAAGGACAGGGAGGCCTGGCGTGCTGCGATTCATGGGGTCGCAAAGAGTCGGACACGACTGAGCAACTGAACTGAAGTGACAACTGAATCGCTTTTCCAGGGCTTCCAAGGTGGCTCAGTGGCAAATATGCCACCCAACCAAGAGACACGGCTTCTATTCCTGGTCCAGGAAGCCCACACGCCTCGGAACAACTAAGCCCATGCACCACGACCACTGAGCCTGTGCTCAAGAGCCTGGGAGCCACAGCTACTGAGCCCACGTGCCGCAACTATGAAAACCCGTGTGCCGGGAGCCCGTGCTCCACAACAAGAGAAGCCACCACGATGAGAAGCCCACACCACCCCGCACCTAGAGAAAGCCAGCTCGTAACGATGAAGACCCAGCACAGCCATAAATAAATCACTCAAACGACTCAGATAACTCAACAAATAAATCACCTTTCTGTACACGTGAAACTAAGCCAACATTGTAAATGAACTGTACACCAATATAAAATTTTAAAAAATTTAAAAATAATAAAAGCTTAAAAAATAAGCAAAAAGCAAAACAAACAAACCAGAAACTCCACCTATTGCTTCATGATGCAATGTATGCATTTTACTTTAAACCTGAATGGAGAGAAGCATATCTCACACATACAGTAAAAATCACCTAGGGAGAACTCCCTTCTGAGGGCCTGTCCTTCACTATCCAACCACAACACTGGCTTTCTGGTCACCAAACGTGTGTGTGTGAGGTCCCCCAGTAAGCTGGGTTCCTGCAGTTCAACATGACACTAGCTGGGCTTGGTGCAGACCCCACAGGTCAGAGGTTCAGCCCCACTGGACGGCCATCACCAGACGTCACCTGGAAGACCCAGGTTGGCCAACCGGTTGTGAATTGGGGTTCCCATCACTCCCTGCTTCGGTCTGATCGTTTCCTAGACCAGGTTACGGAACTCAGGGAAAGTTACTTACGTTTACAAATTTACTATCGAAAATATAATAAAGGATGGCAGGAAGTGAAAAAGAACTAAAGAGCCTCTTGATGAACGTGACAGAAGAGAGTGAAAAAGTTGGCTTAATAAAGCTCAACATTCAGAAAACTAAGATCATGGCATTTGGTCCCGCCACTTCATGGGAAATAGATGGGGAAACGGTGGAAACAGTGCCAGACTTTATTATCAAGAATATAATAAAGGATCCACCCAGAGAAAAACATGACCCGAAAGGATCCCTGCATCCCAGCGTTCACTGCAGCGCTGTTTACGATACCCAAGACATGGAAAAAAAACTCAATGTCCACCAACAGAGAAATGGATAAAGAAGATGTGGTAGATAGATACAATGGAATATTACTCAGCCATAAAAAGGAATGAAATAATGCCATTCTCAGGAACGTGGATGGACCTAGAGAGGATCATACTGACTGAAATAAGTCGGAAACAGAAAGACAAGTATCATATGATATCATTTATATTTGGAATCTAAAAGGCCATGATATAAATGAAATTATAAAACAGAAACAGACTCACAGACTTAGGGAATAAACTTGTGGTTTCCCAGGTGGACGGGTAGGGAGACGGGATAGTTAGGGAGTTTGGGATGGACATGGACACACTGCTGTATTTAACATGGAGAACCAGCAAGGACCTGCTGGACAGCACAGGGAGCTCTGCTCAAGGACAGGTGGCAGCCTGGATGGGAGGGGAGTTTGGGGGAGAATGGCTATGTGTATATGTCTGGCTGAGTCCCTTTCTGTCCACCTGAAACCATCACAGCATTGTTAATCAGCTGTGTGTGTTTAGTTGCTCAGTCATGTCTGACTCTTTGCAACACTATGGACTGTAGGCCGCCAGGCGCCTCTTGCCATGGGATTTCCCAGGCCAGAATATTGCAGTGGGTTGACATTAATCAGCTATACTCTAACCTATCTTTCTTTCAAGGTACACACCAAAAAAAAGGATATAAAGAAGGATCCAGATGAAGAGTGAGATGAAGGGATACACAGGCTGAGGTCAGGAAGGGTCCTAAGTACACGAGCTCTGTCCCCTCCCACTCCCAACTCCTGCTGAGGAGCCAGGGTGCACCACCCTCCTGACATGGGGCTGTGTTGACCTGCTGGGATCAACTCTGAACCCCTTAAGATGGGGATTTTCACGGAGGTTTCATCAAGGGGAGCTCGGTCACTAACTCAGCCTCCCGCCCACCCGTACTCTGAAGATGGGGAGTTCCGAGGTCCTAATCAAGGCAGGGTCTTGCCAGTGATGAGCCCCCACCCAGGGTCCCCACTGAGAGGCTCCTGAATAGAACCAAAGACACTGGCGTCGCCCAGGAGTGTTGGCGATGGACAGGGAAGCCTGGCGTGCTGCAGTCAGTCATCAAGAGTCGGACAAGGCCGAGCGACTGAACTGAGCTGATCACCCATGAAGTTCTGAGGGATTTAGGAAGCTCGAGTCTGCAAAAGGGGCCAAAACCAACTGTTAAAACAAAAGATGCTTCTAGGATATGGCACACATAAACTTATCTAGGGCACAGAAGTAGACTCACAGTCAGAGGGAACAGAGTTGTGCTTGTCCAGGAAGGAGAGCAGATGGACTGGAAGTTTGGAGTGAGCTGATGCAAACTATTCTATGCTGCTGCTGCTAAGTCGCTTCAGTCGTGTCCGACTCTGCACGACCCCATAGATGGCAGCCCACCAGGCTCCCCCGTCCCTGGGATTCTCCAGGCAAGAACACTGGAGTGGGTTGCCATTTCCTTCTCCAATGCATGCAAGTGAAAAGTGAAAGTGAAGTTGCTCAGTCGTGTCCGACTCTTAGCGACCCCATGGACTGCAGCCCACCAGGCTCCTCCATCCATGGGATTTTCCAGGCAAGAGTACTGGAGTGGGGTGCCACTGACTTCTCCAAACTATTGTATACAGAATGGATAAACAATCAGGTCCTGCCGTACAGCCCAGGGAACTCTATACAATATCCTGTGATAAATATCATCATGGAAAATAATACAAAAAGAAAGAATGTAATATATGTGTATAACTGAATGTCTTTGCTGGACAGCAGAGATAGGCATGGCACTGAGAATCAACTATACTTCAATTTTAAAAAGTAATAATAAACATAAAAGATGCTCCCAGGAGCTGTGCCAGGAACCTGGGATGAAACCAATATATATGTTTCCTTTCATTTCACATTAGATGTCTGAATTCTTCGTAACGTTTTCAAGCTCACCTAAGATTTTAAAATCCAGACATGTATATTATCATATGTGAAACAGATCGCCAGTCCAGGTCTGATGCATGAGACAGGGTGCTCAGGGCTGTTGCATTGGGATGACCCTGAGGCATGGGATGGGGAGGGAGGTGGGAGAGGGGATTCAGGATGGGGAACGCATGGACACCCACGGCTGATTCATGTCAATGTACGGCAAAAATCACCACAATATAAAGTCATTAGCCTCCAATTAAAATATAAAGAAAAGAATAAACTAAAATCCAGAAGGAACACCAATATCTTCACTCCCACTCAACTATGACAGGAGCCAGACTTAGTGCATCCCTGACGAATCACTGTCTTCCCAGGTTAAACGATGACATTAGGTAATGGTAGGAAATGGCAATCCACTCCAGTATTCTTGCCTGGAAAACCCCATGCACAGAGGAGCCTGGCCAGCTACAGTCCACAGGGTCGCAAAGAATCGGACACCACTTAGCAAGGAGCACTTCCGCTTTCGCTGAACATACACCGCTGATTCTTTCACAGTGAGCTCACAGCGTGTGACTCACCCCTCAACAAACACGTGGGTTTGCTCCGTGAAACACATCACAGCGTTGCTGTGTTTAAGATGCTAGACAGCACCTCAGCCTTTCACTGGCACTGGTGGGGGGGCGGGGGCATGGTAAATAGCAAAGTCACCCCTCAAAAGCCCAGAAACAGGAAATGTATGGCACTCAACAGACCACCAGAAGTACACTTTACAGGAACAGAACTTTATAGGAGGGAACACAAGAAAAGAGAGTGAGTGTTCCACTGCACTTGGAAACAGTGAATACTGACTTGGGGGTTACAGAATAAATCTTAGTGGGCTGACGAGTCTGCAAATACGGACTCAATAAATAATAAGGATTGAAGAGAGATGGGTGTCTGTGTGCGTGCGTGCAAAGTTGCTTCAGTCATGTCCAACTCTTTGCAACCCTTCGGACTATAGCCCACCAGGCTCCTCTGTCCCTGGGATCCTCTAGGCAAGAATACTGGAGTGGGTTGCCATGCCCTTCTCCAAGAAATCCAGAGAATGGACAGAAAGACAGATATTGCTAATAAACATGTAGTTAGATATTGATGATAGATACTTATAATAGATATAGGTAGATAATAATAGATACATAACAGATACTTAGAGAGGCACATTTTGCCTGAACTCTCCACTATGACCCATCTGTCTTGGGTGGCCCTACGTGGCATGGCTCATAGTTTCACTGAGTTACACCAGGCTGTGATCCATATGATCAGTTCTGTTAGTTTTCTGTGACTATGGTTTTCATTCTTTCTGGCCTCTCCAGATAATAATAGATAGATAAATAATGATACATACAGAGTGTGCATGCTCAGTTGTGTATGACTCTTTGCAACCCCATGGACTGCAGCCTCCCAGGTTCCTCTGTCCATGAGATTTCTCCACTGTTACATAGATCATGATAATGGATTAAATATATATATATATATATATATATATATATGTAGAAACATATATATATATATATAGGTAGAAACGTATATATATATATAGGTAGAAAAGTATATATATATATAGGTAGAAACGTGTGTATATATATATATGTAGAAACATATATATATATAGGTAGAAACGTATATATATATAGGTAGAAACGTGTATATATATATATATGTAGAAACATATATATATATATATAGGTAGAAACATATATATATAGGTAGAAACATATATATATGTACAGACATATATGTATATAGGTAGAAACATATATATATGTATATAAACATATATATATAATTATATAGGTAGAAACATTTTATATATATATAGGTAGAAACATATATATATATGTATATATATAAAGACTACGTAGAGAGAGTATATGTATAAAGGATATACATATCTATCTGTAGATAATCAAATCTACATAAATCCCATGGACAGAGCCTGGCGGGCTTGAGTCTTGTGAGTTCACAAAGAGTCAGACACAACTGAGCGATTAAACAACAAAAACATACTGCAGTTATAGTTTCATCTGTCTTGACTGCAAAATCATTTTGAGGCCCAAAGATTAGAAAATCTGATGCTAAATGTTTAACAATCTATGAACAGCAAGTCACAGCTTTGAAACTTTTGATTTCCGATGTAACAAAACTACCCTGAATTTACTTTTATAATTTTCACTTGAAATTGGGCTCTTGTTGGTACAAGTGGATCGCCTGTCATAGTAAGTGAAGTAAGTCAGAGAAAGACAAATATCATATGATGTCACTTATGTGCGGAATCAAGAAATTATACAAACAATATTTTTTTTGTGGAACACTCACTCATTAAAAACAACCAGACAATCGGTAACTGGTTACCCCATGCAATTTTTCAGAATCTGAGCAAAGTAGTTCAAAAGTAAGAAATAGTCTCAGTAGATTTTTGGTGGTTCTTTAAACCCTGTTTGACGAATATACAGCTGGCCATCAAATGGGAGAAGGGAGAAAAAAGGAAAGGAAAGGAAAAGTAATTTTTTGATATCCCCGAAGGAAAATAAGATACCTTTATATATTATTTGGGGCTTCTGTGATAGCTCAGTTGGTTAAGAATCCGCCTGCAATGCACGAGACCTCGGTTCAATTCCTGGGTCAGAAAGATCCCGTGTGGAAGGGATAGGCTACGCACTCCAGTATTCTTGGGCTTCCCTTGTGGCTCAGCTGGTAAAGAACCCGTCTGCAATGCAGGAGACCTGGGTTCGATTCCTGGGTTGGGAAGCTTCCCTGAGAATGGAAAGGCTACCCACTCCAGTATTCTGGCCTGGAGAATTCCATGGACTCTATATTCCATGGGGTCTCAAAGAGTCAGACAGGACTGAGCTACTTTAACTCACTTCACCTATGTTATTTGAGCTAATCCTGAAAACAGTAGAGTGGTTTTTCAATAGCTTAACTCAGAACTACGCTTTTGAGTCAGAATCCCAGTCAGTAGTTAAAAAGTCATTTTCAAAATCCTAATATTGTACAAGTGGGCTTGTGCCCTCGTTCCTCATTGGAATAAAATTTTACGTGAGGCATTTATTATTCATTAGGCTTGAGTCTTGGCTTTAAATCACTCTAATGAGGAGGTAGGAGGGACAGAAATTTCCTATTATATCCTTTCACAGGAAACGTTTAAACACGTTGCCTCTGCATTATTTAAAACAGCAGCAAGAGCAATTCTGAAATACCATCCACCTACTCGAGCAGCTATGCCAACTGACATTTAAATTCATTCGGGTTCTATGGAAAATGGAGGAGGAGAAGAGTGATGAGGCCGTTCAGAATCGCATTAGGGGCTGTCCGCCTAACGGGAAGGAGTGGACTGGAAAGTGAGGTGGTTAATTACAGGGGACGGCCGTGCCTGAGAACAGCACCAGGGCAGAGGAGAAGGCTCCAGTTCTGTCTCTGGTCATGGGAAACGAGCAAATGATTCTGCTGAATCCTCATGGCAAATGGGAACGAGTCATGAGAAAGCTATCATAAGAGAAATTAAAAATTAAAATTGCCTTGGATGAGTGAGGGTGTCAAAGTAGGAAAACACAGACATCCCTGGAGGTTTGGTGATTAATACTCCACGCTTCCACGACAAGGGCTGTGGGTTCCTTTTATGGTCTGTGAAGTCCACATACCGGGAGTTGTGGCCAAAAAAAAAGGAAAAAACAACAACAGCAAAAAACACACACAAGGAAAGCTTTACCCTAGGTGTTTGGAATTAGCAGGTAGACCCTATTAGGTATAAACTAGATAAGCAACAAGGACCTGCAGTATAGCACAGGAAAATATAATACATATCTTGTGGTAAACTATACTGAAAAAGAATCTGAAAATTATATATATATATATATATACATTTACATACACACACGCATATGTATAACTGAATCAGTTCGCTGTACACCTGAAGCTAACACCACATTGTAAATCAACTATAGCTCAATTGTAAGAAAAAAGAAAAAAAAAACTTTGAGTGCTGCTGTAGATAACACTGGGAATGTCCTTGGAATTTCTGAGCCCTGGCAGGACCCATACTGGGGGCCAGCTTCAACTGGGTTGTGGGGTATTGTCCTGGACATTTATAGAAGCCTCCGTGGCTCCCATTCCCTAGACATGAGAACCCCTTCTCTACTTATGACAGCCAAAAACATCTCTACCTCTCTCCTGAGGGGCCAAATTACCCCACCTGAGGACCAGCATCAATGGAAAGCTGAAGCACGTCGCTTTTCATCTGTAGGATACAAGAGAATTCATAATTACAGGTCATCATCAGACTCCTCTTCTATCAACACTAGATATTCTGTTGGTCTTTGTCAGGTCTTGGCACTAGTCATAAAGAATCTGCCTTCAGGTTTGATCCCTGGGTTGGGAAGATCCCCTGAAGAAGAAAATGGCAAACCACTGCAGAGGAGTCTGGTGGGCTATGGTCCATAGGCTCGAAAAGAGTCGGATGGAACTAAAGTGACTTTGCATACACACATAGCTGCTAGCATAATTTATATATATATACATATATTTGACTTTCCATGTCTATACAAATCTAATAGCATAATTCCTAATACAGTGAATCTAGAAGGAATTCCTGGTTATTTCCTTTGATATTCAAAGTTTTAAAGGATTGTCATTTCGGGCTTCCCTGGTGGCTCAGTGGTAAAGAGTCTGCCTGCCAATGCAAGAGACCTGGGTTTGATCCCTGGGTTGGGAAGATTCCCTGGAGAAGCAAATGGCAACCCACTCCAGTATTCTTGCCTGGAGAATCCCAGGGACAGGAGAGCCTGGTGGGCTGCCATCTGTGGGGTCGCAGAGAGTCGAACACGACTGAGTAACTTCACTTTCACTTTTCACTTTCCTGCACTGGAGAAGGAAATGGCAACTCACTCCAGTGTTCTTGCCTGGAGAA
This sequence comes from Bubalus kerabau, assembly GCF_029407905.1. Classification (NCBI taxonomy): domain Eukaryota; kingdom Metazoa; phylum Chordata; class Mammalia; order Artiodactyla; family Bovidae; genus Bubalus; species Bubalus kerabau. The sequence continues at coordinate 162,511,681 of NC_073647.1, read as the reverse complement.
TCCCAGGGACTAGGGAGCCTGATAGGCTGCCATCTATGGGGTTGCACAGAGTCGGACACGACTGAAGCGACTTAGCAGCAGCAACAGAAAGTAAAACGAGGTCACTAGTTTGGGTCCTGAGGTCATAGGACTTTGATCCTTATAAGAAGAGCTCAGGACACAGATGCACCCAGAGGCACGACCACGTGGGGACACAGGGAGCAGACGGCCGTCCACACGCCCAGGAGAGAAGTCTCAGGAGGAACCAGCCCTGGCCACACATGGGTCTCAGACTCCAGCCTCCGGGACTGGGGGAGACATCACAGTCTATTATTGCTCCAGCCACTCCCTCCTCAGTACTTTGTCATGCAAACCCAAGCAGAGGAATATAATCAGGTTCAGCCTTACCAATGCTTTTTGATAAATAATCTTACCTTATCTTGGAATAAAAAAAAAATAGAGAGAGAGAGAACGACATTTTTTAAACTGAAATATCTACTTCTTCACCCTCAATGATGCTAACGGACTGAATAAAACAGGAGTGAAGAATTATTATTGCTCCTGTTATGTTAAATTTAAATTTATATCTTTGAATTCATGATCCCAGAAGATACTTCAAAACACTTATTCACATTCACAACTGTAATCGTATTCCTTCAGATGACTATTGTATTTTTAAATTAATCATGTTTAGATTTGGTTTCCGGTGTTAGTTATTTTAGAATCCAGATGACAGAATGCCCGACAATCATATTTCAACATTCTAATAAAAAAGAAAGAAAGTGTAGTCACTCAGTCTCATCCAACTTTTTGTGACCGCATGGACTGTTGCCCACCAGGCTCCTCTGTCCATGGGATTCTCCAGGCAAGAATACTGGAGTTGGTTCCATTTCCTTCTCCAGGGGGATCTTCCTCACTTAGGGACTGAACCCAGGTCTCTTACACTGCAGGCAGATACTTTACTGCCTAAGCCACCAAGGAAGCACCTCTAATAAACTGAAGTGAAGTGTTAGTCACAGAGTCCTGTCTGTATTTGCAACCCCATGGCTTGTAGCCCCCCAGGTTCCTCTGTCCATGAAATTCTCCAGGCAACAACAGTGGAGTGGGTTGCCATTTCCTTCTCTGGGGGATCTTCCTGACCCAGGGATCCAACCCAGGTCTCTCACATTGCAGGCAGATTCTTTACCATCTGAGCCACCAAGGAAACCCGTCTAATAAAGTGTTAGTTACTCAGTCCTGGCCCAGTCTTTGCAACCCCATGGACTGTAGCCCACCCGGCTCCTCTGTCCGTGGGATTCTCCAGGCAAGAACACTGGAGTTGGTTGCCATTTATTCCCCTAGGGGATCTTCCCAACTTGGGGATAGAACTCACGTCTCCTGAATTGGCAGGCGGATCCTTTACTGCTGAGCCACTGGGGAAGCCCGGCATGACATCAAGTACCTTAAATTTACTGTTGAACTTGACTGGCATTCCTCCACCCTGCACCCTCAGGCTGCCTCTCTACCACGCCCACCTCAGATCATGGTCATAAGCAAGAAGACATATTCCTCTGGTGGGCTTTCCTGGCAGCTCAGCTGGTAAAGAATCCTCCTGCAATGCAGGAGACCCTGGTTCGATTCCTGGGTTGGGAAGGTCCCCTGGAGAAGGGAAATGCTACCCACTCCAGTATTCTTGGGGCTTCTGTGGTGGCTCAGCTGGTAAAGAATCTGTCTGCAAGGCGGGAGACCTGGGTTCCATCCCTGCGTTGGGAAGATCCCCCAGAGAAGGGAAAGGCTACCCACTCCAGTATTCTGGCCATGGAGAATCCCATGGCCTGTATAGCCCATGGGGTCGCAAAGAGTTGGACGCGACTGAGCAACGTTCAGTTCTTCATGTTCCTCTGGCATGCTGACATCATCAGAAAGGCCTTGCGCAAGACATACGCAAAGAAACAACACAGAGACCCTGGGTTCCTGCAGAACCCTGGAGTAGTTCACCAGTGGAAACTCAGCCAGCACAGGTTTCCAAAGTCACATCTGTGGTAGGTAAGCGAGTTGGAAAAAGTAGTGCTGGATAAGAGAGACACCCACAATTCATGTCAGGTACGGGAGCTTTATCCCGTAGGAACTACACCACCACCCATCAGTCCTTCAGTACTACATGAGAATCACCTGGGCTCTTGTTACAACGAGGCTTCTAACTCTGCACACCGGCGGAGGGGGGGGCGATGTGTTTCCACCCAGTTCGCCCGACACACCGCAAGCCGCTGATCCTCACATGAGTGGTCCCCAACCTTTTTCACACTAGGAACCCGTTTCATGCAAGAGACCTGGGAGTCGGCGGATGGTTTCGGGATGATTCAAGCACGTTCCATTTTTACAGCTTTATTTCTATTTTTAGTACATCAGCTCCACCTCAGATCCTCAGGCATTAGATCCCGAAGGCTGGGGACGTCTACCCGGGAGTCTACCGTGCATAGCAAGCCCATAGGCCCCGACGACACAGAGATTACAAAAGAAGAAGAACGTACTGATAGTTCACTTCCTTGGACAAAAGTCATGCATGTAGGTGATATTAGAATGTTCCAGCCAAGGTGCATGATCTTAATAGAAAAGCAATCATTCAAACAGGAAAATGAAAAAAACAAACAACCAACCAACTCAGGGCTTACCTGGGGGTCCAGTGGTTTGTTGCAGAAACCAGTAATCAAGAAACCAAGCACCACACTCAGAGAGTTGGAGAACTCAGGTTTATTACGCCAGCGGGCCCAGAGGAGTTAACTGTCCAATCTCTGAGCCGAACTCCAGACAAAGGAGTTATAGAGTTTTTATAGACAGACTATACTGGGCAACACTGGCTGTTAATAAGCTGGTTTAAACTAAGGGGTTTTGCACTCTGGGAACAGCACTCAAGATGGGGAGGGGGATGCCTGACGTTTACACAGACAGGCATGATTAAGCAGACTTGCAGGGGCCAGGCAATTGTAAAGACCAGGACAAGGGTGAGTAAGATAAGCTCCAGTTCCTAGTATTGTTAAGTCCCCACTTTCTGAGACTATGAGACCTACGTGATCCAGACTTTGCAAGGAGCAAGCTGAGTTGCAGAGGCAGAACCAGCAGGAGGTTATATAAAACTTTAACTTTTCCTCTTCAGTTAAGAACCCGCCTGCCAATTCAGGGGACAAGGGTTCCATCCCCGGTCTGGGAAGATCCCACATGCTGCAGTGCACAACTAAGCTAGTGCACAACAGATACCGAGCTCGCCTGCACCTAGAACAGATGCCCCACAACAAGAGAAGCCACTGCGATGAGAAGTCCAGTGCAAAACCTTTACTAGAGAGTAGCCCCCTGCTCGCTGCAACTAGAGAAAGCCCGTGCACTGCAAGGAAGACCCAGCACAACTTAAAATAAATAAATATTTAAAAAAAAAAAAAAGCCAGCACTGAGTCTCAGAGCACGAAGGATATGGAGCCTGGGGTTGACGCGTTTGCAAACACATAAGGAAATCAAGAGAGGGAAAGAGAAGGGGGCAATTATACAAACAGCAACGTTACTGAACTCAATAAACAGTGCATGTCTGAAAAGCACAGAGGAAGGCAAGCTGGGGCCGTATGCAGTCAGGCCCAGGCGGCCCAGATCCAGGCTGCTAAACTCAGTGGCACCTGGAAACAAAACAAAACAAAACAAAAAAACTGCAAAAAGTGTTACCAACAAAGGAAGGAAAGAGAGGAGTGCAGGCAAACCAAAAACTTGCCAGGCTGAGCACAGGGTCGCAAGTGTGCCAACAACGCAACCAGGGAGATTTAGATGCAGGAAGTGAACTTACCTGCTCAGCTGCAAGCCTCGGGGAGGAAACTGAGGGTGTCCTGGTCACAGGGAAATCCCAGAGGACACAGCGTGTCCAGCGAGCAATCCCGGGAGGGCCGAGGTGCAGAGCTGCAAACTGAGCAAAGGGCTCCGCTCTAGCCATCCCCTCCTAGTCTGCCATAAAGCTACGTTGTAAACGTAGGTCGTACGGCTGGGTCTGCTTTTCAACCTGCCCGGTGCACTAGCTTACGCTATAGTATTACTACTACTACTAAGTCGCTTCAGTCGTGTCCGACTCTGTGACCCCACAGACGGCAGCCCACCAGGCTCCGCCATCCCTGGGATTCTCCAGGCAAGAACACTGGAGTGGGTTGCCATTTCCTTCTCCCATGCATGAAAGTGAAAAGTGAAAGTGAAGTTGCTCAGTCGTGTCCGACTCTCAGTGACCCCATGGACTGCAGCCCACCAGGCTCCTCTGTCCATGAGATTTTCCAGGCAAGAGTACTGGAGTGGGGTGCCGTTGCCTTCTCCGAGGTTAATATGCTGTCTAGGTTATGACCAACCTAGACAGCATATGAAAAAGCAGAGACATTACATTATCAACAAAGGTCCATCTAGTCAAGGCTATGATTTTTCTAGTAGTCATGTATGGATGTGAGAGTTGGACTATAAAGAAGACTGAGCTCCAAAGAATTGATGCTTTTGAACTGTGGTGTTGGAGAAGACTCTTGAGAGTCCCTTGGACTGCAAGGAGATCCAACCAGTCCGTCCTAAAGGAGATTAGTTCTGGATGTTCTTTGGAAGGACTGATGTTGAAGCTGAAACTACAATACTTTGGCCACCTGCTCCGAAGAGTTGACTCATTGGAAAAGACCCTGATGCTGGGAAAGATTGAAGGCAGGAGGAGAAGGGGACAACAGAGGATGCGGTGGTTGGATGGCATCACTGACTCGACGGACAGTAGTTTGAGTAAGCTCTGTGAGTTGGTGATGGACAGGGAGGCCTGGCGTGCTGTGGTTCATGGGGTCACAAAGAGTCGGACATGACTGAGCGACTGACCTGAACTGAACTGAAAAGTACACTAAGTGTAATCCCAACTCAAATTACCTTCAGCCTGATTTCAAAAATGTAGATGGCCACTTCAAGACGACCAGACTTGAAGAGAAGTATTTGACATTCCTTTTTCTAAACCGTGTATGGGCAGAATTCATAAACCAAAGAAGACTTGGAGTCAGTGGAAGTTTTATTTCAATATTTAGTTGAATATTTTTTTTTTAAAGAGGGGCTTCCTTGGTGGCTCAGACAGTAAAAAATGTGCCTGCAATGTAAGAGATCTGGGTTCGATCCCTGGGTCTGGGGGATCCCCTGGAGAAAGAAATGGCAACCCACTCCAGTATTCTTGCCTGGAGAATCCCATGGACAGAGGAGCCTGGCAGGCTGCAGTCCACGGGGTCTCATAGAGTCAGACACGACTGAAGAATAACAACCAGGCAGACAGCTTCTTATTCATAAGCGGTGCCACAGAACGAACACACGTTGTGGAATCCAAGCTGAGTCTGGGTGACCTTGACTAGCTTTATCCGTGGTCGGTCTTGGCAGGGAAATGAAAATTCGTGTCCAGGGTCCAACAGAGCACTCAAAGGGTAGCTGCTTAATTCAGTGTTAATCACTGTTGCATTTATTGTAGAGGAAATGCTATTCTTAGTTGAATCTCCGGACCTCAGGGCTACTGCAGGTTCTCTGAATTCTGATTGGTTGGCCGCGTGGTTCACCAGCAGAGTACCTTGTTGAGGATCTGAACGGGAGGAAGCATGCACGCTCAAAGCACAGGTGCTTTGGCTAGGTATACGGGAAAAAGTGGTGAGAGTGTTTAATGCCAACGGGGCAATATTAAAAAAAAAAAAAAAAAAAACCCACAGGGAGGGACTTCCCTGGTGGTCCAGTGGCTAAGACTCTGTGCTCCCAAAGCAGGCAGCCAGGGCTCGATCCCTGGTCAGGGAGCTAGATGTCAGATACTGCAGCTAAGACTTTGCAAGACCCCACATGTCACTACAAGAGACCCCAGAAGCCACAACCACAAAACCTACATGCCACAGCTAAACACCCCACATGCCACAACTGAGATCTGGCACGATCAAATAAATACATTAAAACAAATTTTTTTTTAATCACCGGGAGAAGCAGTGGCTTCCAAAAGCGACCAGTCGCAGTTCCCAGCCTCCTGCCACATTCCCCAGCTGGTAGCATCTTGCCGGTGGGCAGCACCAGGCAGACATCGCCCCCCCGCCCGCCCCACCCCCGGATGTGTGAGTCCTGCCCGGTGAACCCTTCTCCAGGCGCCTGAAGAGCCAGCAGGCCTCGTCCTCCTCAGAAGTCGGGGTCCCAGGGCCCCAGACTTGGAGTTCTGTGAAGCTCAGTCTCTCCCCTCTGATCTCTGCCTCCGCAGTGGCAGCTGCTTTCTCGGGTAACTATCTCTGTGACCACAGATGCTCTCTTGCCCTTTTCAGTCTTCCACTGGCCCCTGAACCATTTCCCTCTATTAAATTCTCTGCTAAAAAAAAAAAAAAAATAAAAGTCACAGGGAGAACAGTGGGTTCATTGACAGAAAGGCTAGATTCTGCAATGGAGGCTGTGGTGGGGGTCTGTGGCTTTAGGCTAGTAGGGTTCTTACTAGGTACTTCAGCCACTGTTTTATCTGTAACCAGGACTTGCCAGGTGGCAGAGTGGTAAACAATCTGCCTGCAGGATACGTGAGTTCGATCCCTGTGCCATGAAGATGCCCTAGAGGAGGTCATGGCAACCCACTCCAGTATTGTTGCCCGCAGAATCCCATGGACACAGGAGCCTGGCAGGCTACAGTCCCTGGGGTCGAAAAGAGTCAGACACAACTGAACGTCTCAGCACAGGGAAATTGAAAGGGGTGCCCCTGAACATAAGGAATGCAAATTCTTCCAAGTGATCTTTCTAACAAAGAATTCAGAGGCAGTTGTTTGTGTTCCCAGGTTAAGCAGTATAACTATCTGTTGCCTCTGTAGGTGTGGCGGTTTAGACTATATAAAACTAACGAAGCGGGAAGGGATAAGGAGTCTGGGATGGACATGGACACACTGCTGTATGTAACATGGAGAACCCGCAAGGACCTGCTGGACAGCACAGGGGACTCTGCTCACTACTCTGTAATGACTTTATGGTTCCCAGGGGGAAGGATGGGGGAAGGGATAAGGAGTCTGGGATGGACATGGACACACTGCTGTATTTAACATGGAGAACCAGCAAGGACCTGCTGGACAGCACAGGGGACTCTGCTCAGTGTCACGTGGCAGCCTGGATGGAGGGGAGTTTGGGGGAGAAGAGGTACATGTGTATGTATGGCTGAGTCCCTTTGCTGTCCATCCGAAACCATCCCAACATCGTTAATCAACTATACCCAGGGGATGAACCCAGGTCTCCCACATTGCAGGCAGTTTCTTTACCCGCTGACCAACAAGGGAAGCCCGACTATACCTCCATACAAAATAAAATATTCGAAAGGAAAAACAACCTCAAGAACCACCCACCCTGTACGCTTAGGCAGTCAGCCAGGTGGAGCCTCGGTTTTGAGTGTGATGAACTAAGGGGGAAACTGAGACCTGTCCCATCTCTGCTCTTAAACCTCATGAAATTCTGCAGCCAGTGCCTCAGACGTTAGTGGGAACCGAACTGAAAGGAACCTGGACTCTTAATTTGGTGTTTGTATGTGATGTGAGAGACTGTTGTACTTTTGTTCTTTTACACGTAGCTGTCTGGTTTTCCCAGGAGCCTTTATCAAAGAGACTTGTCTTTTCTACAGTGAATAGTCTTGCCTTCTTTGCATAGATTAACTGACTTAGGGGTGTGGGCTTGCCTCTGGGTTCTCTACTCTGTGTCACTGATAGGTGTGAATGCCTCTGCTAGCGCTCTGCTAACTACTTAGCTTTGTAGCATGGTCTGAAGTCCCCTGATTTATTCTTCTTTCTCAAGACTGGTTCGGCTACTCAGGGTCTCTTGTGTTTGCATACAAACTCTTGGCCCAATTCTGTGAAAAATTCCATCTGTAATGAGACAGGAATTGCACTGAATCTATAGGTTGCCCTGGAAAACACGCTCTTTTCTAAGAAGATTGATTCTTCCAGTCCAAGAACACAGTATTTCATGCCATCCGTTTGAGTCCTCTTCAGTTATTTTTCTCCACTTCTTAAAAGTTTCTGGATCACAGGTCTTTTGGTTCCTTTCTTGTTGCTGTTCAGTCCCTTAGTCATGTCCGACTCTCTGCTCTCCTGGGTAGGTTTATTCTTAGGTGTTGTATTATTTTCGACGTGAATGATAAATGTGACTGTTTCCTTAATTTCTCTAATAGTTCACTATTTGTATATAGAAATGCTGCAGATTTCTGTATATTAATTTTGTATCCTTCAACTTTCACTAAACTGATGAGGTCTCGTAGTTTTCGCATGTCTTTAGGATTTTCTGTATATGTATATGGAGAAGGCAATGGCACCCCACTCCAGTATTCTTGCCTGGAGAATCCCAGGGACAGAGGAGCCTAGTGGGCTGCCGTCTATGGGGTCGCACAGAGTCGGACACGACTGAAGCGACTTAGCAGCAGCAGCAGCAGCAGCAGTATATGTATATGTTGAGTGTGTGCTCAGTCACTTCAGTCTTGCTTCAGTTCAGTTCAGTTCAGTTCAGTCACTCAGTCTTGTCCGACTGTTTGCAACTCCATGAACCGCAGCTCACCAGGCCTCCCTGTCCATCACCAACTCCCGGAGTTTACCCTAACTCATGTCCATTGAGTAGGTGATGCCATCTAACCATCTCATCCTCTGTTGTCCCCTTCGCGTCCTGACCTCAATCTTTTCCAGCATCAGGGTCTTTTCAAATGAGTCAGCTCTTTGCATCAGGTGGCAAAGTATTGGCGTTTCAGCTTCAGCATCAGTCCTTCCAATGAACACTCAGGACTGATCTACTTTAGGATGGACTGGTTGGATCTCCTTGCAGTCCAAGGGACTCTTAAGAGTCTTCTCCAACACCACAGTTCAAAAGCATCAATTCTTCAGCACTCAGCTTTCTTTATAATACAACTCTCACATCCATACATGACCACTGGAAAATCCATAGCCTTGACTAGACGGACCTTTGTTGACAAAGTAATGTGTCTGCTTTTTAATATGCTGTCTAGGTTGGTCATAACTTTCCCTCCAAGGAGTAAGCGTCGGTCTTGCTTAGTCTTCCATTGTGACCCGTGTCTGATTCTTTGCAACCCCATGGATTACAGCCTGCCAGGCTCCTCTGTCCATGGGATTCTCCAGGCAAGAATACTGGAGTGAGTTGTCATGCCCTACTCCAGGGGATCTCCCCAACCCAGGCACAGAACCTGCATCTCTTATGTCTTCTGCACCAACAGGCAGGTTCTTTACCACTGGCACCACTTGGGAAGCCGTGTATATATAGCAAACAGTGACAGTTTTACTCTTTCGTTTCCAGTTTGTATTCCTTTTATTTGATTTTGTTTTCCTCTGCTCTGACTAGGACTTCTAAAACTGTGTTGAATAATAGTGGTGAGAGTGGACATCCTTGTCTTGTTCCTCATCTTAGAGGGAAAGCTGTCAGCTTTTCACCATCGATTATTACATTACCCAGTAGCTCAGCTGGTAAAGAATCCGCTTGCAATGCAGGAGACCTGGGTTTGATTCCTGAGTTGGGAAGATCCCTTAGAGAAGGGAACAGCTACCCACTCCAGTATTCTTTAGCTTCCCTGTGGCTCAGCTGGTAAAGAATCCACCTGCAATGCAGGAGACCTGGGTTTGATTCCTGAGTTGGGAAGATCCCCTGGAGAAGGGATAGTCTACCCACTACAGTATTCTTGGGCTTCCCTGGTGGCTCAGCTGGTAAACAATCCACCTGCCGTGTGGTAGACCTGGGTTCAATCCGTGGGTTGGGAAGATCCCCTGGAGAAGGGAAAGGCTACCCACTCCAGTATTCTGGCCTGGAGAATTCCATGGACTGTATAGTCCGTGGGGTTGCAAAGAGTCAGACACGACTGAATGACTTTCACTTTCCTTTCACTTTGTCATTTATGGGCTTTATTTTGTTGAGGTAGGTTTCCTCTCTGCCCGCTTTCTGGAGAGGTTTTCTCATAAATGGATCTTGACATAACAGCCTTTTTATGAGCAAGCTCTTCGTTTATGGGATTAATCTTGCTGGTGCATTTTCCTGGTCTATGTGAAGAGAACAATCGTACGACAAGGGAAGAAAACCAAATGTCTCCCAATTGCCAGGTGGAAGGTACTTCCAGCCTCCTCGAGTCCTGTTTTACTGTGGATGCTGCAGACATATTTTAATCGCTTTTTTAGAAGTTTCTTTATTTTAACTGGAGGATAATTACAATATTGTGATAGTTTCTGCCATACATCAGTATGAATCGGGCATAGGTATCCATGTGTCCACTCCATCCTGAACGCGCCTCCCACCTCTGTCCCCACTGCTTCCCTCTAGTCTGTGATGAAAAAGCATTCGCTTTGGCTGCCCTGAGTCATACATCAAACTCCCACTGTCTATCTGTTTGATATATGGTAGTGTACATGTTTCAACGCTAGTCTCTCAAATCAGCCCACCCTCCCCTTCTCCCACTGAATCCAAAAGTCTGTTCTTTATGTCTCTGTCTCCTTCATGGCCCTGCATGTAGGACCATCTTTCTAGATTCCATATTTATGCATTAATATACGATATTTGTCGTTCTGTTTCTGATTTACTTCACTCTGTATAATAGGTTCTAGGCTCATCTACCTCATTAGAACTGGCTCGAATGTGTTCCTTTTTATAGTTGAGTAATATTCCCTTCTGTATATGTACCACAACTTAAGTTATCCATTCATCTGTCGATGAACATCTAGGTTGCTTTTGTGTCCTGGCTATTGTAAATAGTGCTTCAGTGAACATTGGGATATGTGTGTCTTTTTCAATTCTGGTTTCCTCAGGGTAATGGCTTCTTAAAATCGAAGTAGAGTTGAATTTACAGTGCTTTGCGAATTTCTCCTATACAGCAAAGTGATTCAGTTATACATCTGTATACATTTTTCTTCATGTTCTTTTCTGTTGGAGTTTGGACAATGACATGGCAACCCAGTCCAGTATTCTTGCCTGGAGAATCACATGGACAGAAGAGCCTGGTGGGCTATGGTCCATAGGGTCACAAAGAGTCAGACACGACTGAAGTGACTAAGAATGCATGATTTATCCCAGGAGCTTGGATATAGTTCCTTGTGCTATACAGAAGGATCTTGTCATTCATCCATTGTAATATTAATAGTTCGCGTCACTTAACTCCAAACTCCCAGTCCGTCGCTCCCCCGTTTCCCTCCCTGGTGAAAACCACAAGTCTGTTCTTTGTGTCTCAGTCTGCTGTGGGCTGATTTCTGCTTTTTTTAGATTTCACATATAAATGATATCGTGCGATGCTTATCTTTGTCTGACTTGAAACTTCACTCAGTATGATCATCTGTAGTTGCATCTGTGTTACTGCAAATGGACTATAGCCCGCCAGGCTCCTCTGTCCATTGGATTCTCCAGGCAAGAATACTGGAGTGGGTTGCCATTTTCTCCTCCAGGGGATCTTCCCGACCCAGAGATGGAACCCATGTCTCCTGCTTGGCAGGCAGATGCTTTACCACTGAGCCACTGGGGAAGCCTTGAATATTTTATTCTAGAACCCTACTAGAGACAGTAGCCCTGATACGTCCACTCAGGTAGCCCTGACAGACTGCTCCAAAGAGGTAAGTGGGGAGCCAGAATATACAGATGTTTCTGCTTGGGGGCTGGTACATGTAGCGAAACATCAAAAGATGACTTCTATTCACAAAAAGCCAAACATCTGACGGTAATAATGTTAACTCTTTTTCTGTCTTTGGGAAGTAAGTATCTTTTGGCCTTTTTATACAGTAAAAAGATGGTTGGATGGCATCACTGAGTCGATGGACATGAGTTTGAGCAAGCTCCGGGAGTTGGTGATGGACAGGGAAGCCTGGCGTGCTGGAGTCCACGGGGTCACAAAGAGTTCAAACCGAGCTGGCTACTGAACAACAGAAATGTTTGGCAAGGTGTAAGGGTCTGGGCTCACTGAAGGCATTCCAGGATGTCTTCCAGGCACGGTAATAAAGGCAATTGTGCTTGGCGGTATCTTTTCGAAGATGTTTGTGTGGTTAATTACTTTTTGACGTCCCAGGATGCTGGTGAGTTGTTGTCCGTGGGGACGCAGAATGGTACAGGCACGCTGGGAGATAATTTGTAAGTTCTGGTTTCTTACCAAATTTATTATTTTTTATTTATTTGGCTGAGCCAGGTTTCAGTCACATCACACGAGATTTTTTAATTCCAGCGTATAAGATGTTTAGTTGTGGCATGCAAATTCTTAGCTGTGGCATAAGGAATCCAGTTCCCAGACCAGGGATCAAACTGGGGCTACCTATGTCGGGAACACGGAGTCTTGGCCACTGGACCACCAGGGAAGTCCCTGGCACTTTCTTAAAAGTAAACATACTGTTAACCACGCGATGCAGCAGTAACAGTCCTTGGCATTTCCCCTAAGGAGCCGAGAACTTCACATCTGCACTGTAACCTGCCCATGGATGTTTGTGGCATCTGTATTCACAACTTGGAAGCAGCCACGATGTCCTTCAGTAGGTGAACCGGCCAATAAAATGTGCTACATCCGCGTAACAGGCTGTTAGTCGTCACTAAAAAGAAATGAGCCGTCAAGCCGTGAAAGGACACGGAAGAGACATAAACGCATTTCACTGAGTGGAGGAAGCTAGTCTGAAAAAGCTACCTTCTCTGCGATGCCGACCTGGTGAAATTCTAAGGAAGGAAAAAATGACAGGAAAGGTAGAAAGATCAGCGGCTGCCTGGGTGGGGAAGGGTGAACAGCTGGGGCACACCAATTTTAGTAGTGAGAATACTGGTATTAGAATTGTGCATACATGGGACTATGCGTGTGTGGGTGCTACACTGCTTTGGTCTTGTCCCACTCTTTGCGGCCCCGTGGACTGTAGCCCAACGGGCTCCTCTGTTCATGGGCTTCTCCAGGCATGAGTACTGGAGTAGGTTGCCATGCCTTCCTCCTGGTGTGTGTGTGTGTATGAATATACATGTATACATTTGAATATACACATATACACTTGAATATAGATGTTGGCTAGACGTGTATACGTTTGAATATACACGTACACATTAGAATATGTATGCATACATTTGAATATGCACACATTTGAATGTACACACACATATTTGAATATAGACATGTATATTTGAATATGCATGCATATATTTGATTATACACATATGTATTTGAATTGCACACCTGTATTTGAATATGCATGTATGTTTCCATATGCATTTATATATTTTAATATTAATGTATATGAATATATGTTCAAGTCCATAGAACATATTAACACCAAGAATGAAGCCCAATGTAAACGATGGGGTGGTGGTGATCTGTCATATAGGTCTGTTAGTTTAACAAACGTACCACTCTGGGTGGTGGGAGGAACATTGATGATGGGGGAGGCTGTGCGTATGTGCAGGGGGTGGGGATGGGTATCTGGAAAGTCTCTCTGCCTTCCTCTCAATTATGCTGGAAACCTTCTAGCACAGGGAAGTCTATTCAATATTTTATAATAACCTATACAGGAAAAGAATCGGAAAAAGAATACATATATATTACATATATATATATTATATGTGTGTGTATAACTGAATCACTGCTGTACATCTGAAACTAAAAAACATTATAAATCAACTCAGTTCAGTCGCTCAGTCGTCTCCGACTCCTTGCAACCCCATGGACTGCAGCACGCCAGGCCTCCCTGTCCATCACCAACTCCCAGAGTTTACTCAAACTCATGTCCATTGAGCTGGTGATGCCATCCAACCATCTCATCCTCTGTCGTCCCCTTCTCCTCCCGCCTTCAATCTTTCCCAGCATCAGGGTCTTTTCAAATTAGTCAGTTCTCTGCATCAGGTGGCCAGCATATTGGAGCTTCAGCTTCAGCATCAGTCCTTCTAATGAACACTCAGGACTGATTTCCTTTAGGATGGACTGTTTGGATCTCCTTGCAGTCCAAGGGACTCTTAAGAGTCTTCTCCAACACCACAGTTCAAAAGCATCAATTCTTTGGCACTCAGCTTTCTTTATAGTCTTTATATAAATCTTTATATTTATAAATATATATAATATACCAGAGAAGGCAATGGCAACCCACTCCAGTACTCTTGCCTGGAAAATCCCATGGACGGAGGAGCCTGGTGGGCTGCAGTCTATGGGGTTGCTAAGAGTTGGACACAACTGAGCGACTTCACTTTCACTTTTCACTTTCATGCATTGGAGAAGGAAATGGCAACCCACTCCAGTGTTTTTGCCTGGAGAATCCTAGAGACGGGGGAGCCTGGTGGGCGGCCGTCTATGGGGTCGCAAAGAGTCAGACACGACTGAAGCAACTTAGCAGCAGCATATATAATATACAAATATAATATATATATGTCTTCATATAAATCAAGTATATTCAATTAAAAAAGAAATAAATGCTAAAATAAATTTTAAAAACAAAAAGATTATGCTGTGAAACTAAATCAGCTATGCAATCTTTAAACTCCACAGATACCTCTCATAGCTTAAATCATAAGTATCAGTTTCACATACTGTCTTAAAAAGAGCACAGTATATTTGCTCAGCCACAAAGAAGTCTGGGCAACGTGAGTCACCTGAGGCCTTTCCTTAAAAATTCAAAGTCCCCAGGGAATCCACCAATTGCCCTCCACATAGACACCCAAACTAACTGAAGTCACAGACTGAGTAGCTATCTGTACACAGATGTTCACAGTGGTGTGATTTACAGTATCTGGAAAGTGCCAACAATCTAACTCTCCATCCATGGGTGAATGGATAAACAGCATGGTGTATCCATACTATGGACTATTGAGAAAAGGTGAAAGTGTTAAGTCACTCACTCCTGTTCAACTCTTTATGACCCCCTGGACTGTAGCCCACCAGCTTCCCCTGTCCATGGGATTCTCCAGGCAAGGATACTGGAGTGGGTTGCCGTGCCCTCCTCCAAGGGATCTTCCTGACCCAGGGATCGAAGCTGGGTCTCCTGCATCTCCTGCATTGCAGACAGACCTCTTTACCTCCTGTGCTACCAGGGAAATCCCAATTCAGCCTTCAAAAGGAAAATCTCTTGACACAGGCTACAATGTGAATGAACCTTGAGGACAGGATGCTACATGATGCAAACCAGATAGAAAGAGAAATATTGCGTGATTCCTTATATGTGAGGCACTTAGAGCAGGTACCTACATAAGCAGAGTGGGGTTGGGGGGTTAGGGCTGAAGGAGACAGGATGGAGTAGCTAATGCATACAGAATTTTACTTTTGCCCAAAAAGCTTTGGAGACAGATGGGGGGTATTGCCTGCTCAAGTACTTAAGCATTCAAGTGCTTAAGTACTGTGTAAGTACTTAATGCGACTGAACTACTCTTTAGGTTTGTTTGTTTTTTTTTTTAAGCCTTTATTAAACTTTTTACAATACTGCTTAAATTTTATGTTGTGGTTTTGTGGCCATGAGTCCTGTGAGATCTTAGCTTCGAAACGAGGGACTGAACCCACACTCCCTGTGTTGGAAGGTAAAGTCGCAACCACCAGAGTCCAGGGAAGTCCTCTACTCTTCAGTTTAAAGGGATAAAATTTATGTGTGTGTGTTTTTTAACCACAGTTTAAAAAAATAATAGTAATAATAATAAGCTGGCCCTAGGGATACAGACGGAGAAGGCAATGGCACCCCACTCCAATATTCTTGCCTGGAAAATCCCATGGATGGAGGAGCCTGGGGGGCTGCCGTCTATGGGGTGGAACAGAGTCGGACATGACTGAAGTGACTTAGCAGCAGGGATACAGAAGTGTGAGGTTGAAAGCCCCATGAAGTTATCAATCTGTGTGTGCGTAGTAAGTCGCTTCAGTCGTGTCTGACTCTTTGCGACTCCATGGACTGTAGCCCACCAGGCTCGTCTGTCCATGGGATTCTCCGGGCAAGAATGCTGGAGCACGTTGTCATTTCCTTCTGCAGAGGATCTTGTCAACCAGGGATTGGACCTGCATCTCTTGTGTCTCCTGGACTGCAAGCGGATTCTTTACCACCAGCGCCACCTAGTTGGGGGCTGTATATATATTTGAAGCCTAGACATAACCAGGCATCAAATGACACACCTCCAGAAACTGTTGGAGACATAAGGAGACTTAAACATGGGTTGGCTCCCCTGATAGCTCAGTTGATAAAAAATCTACATGCAGTGCAGGAGACCCCACCTAGATTCCTGGGTTGGGAAGATCCCCTGGAGAAGGGAGATACTACGCACTGCAGTATATTTGGACTTCGTGTGGCTCAGCTGGTAAAAAATCTGCCTGCAATGTGGGAGACCTGGGTCAGGAAGATCCCCTGGAGGAGGGAAAGGCTACCCACTTAAGTATTCTGGCCTGGAGAATCCCATGGACTCTATGGTCCTTGGGGTCTCAGAGTCGGACACGACTGAGTGAGTTTTGCTTTTACTTTCAAACATAGGTACCCTGGAAAGCAAAGGATATTTTCACATTGAAGGTTATCTAAAAAAAGAATTTCTATAAAAAAAAACTTCATGGCTCTGCTCTCCATTAGGTGCTAAAAAGGTCATGCTTTTAAAAGGAAAATGGCTCATTAGCATTTTATCCCTAGTACTCTGATTATACTCGCCACTGCACCATTGCTTCTGAGCAGTCTGTATTGTTTAAGACTATCACCTGGCTGAAGTTTCACCAAACCTGTGGCCACTGACCTAAAATAAAAATTGCTTAATTAGGAAGTTAACCTAAAACAAATGCTAAGGAAATCATGCAGGAAGAACATAAAAAAAAATAAATAACATTTCTTTTTGTATTACAATAGGAAAAGAAAGCCCGTTAGCCAAGTGCTACATGTAACCTTTGGTGTTTGTGCAAATGCAGAATTTTATGGCTTGCCTGTTTCTTCATTGAGAGATTTTACTAATAGAAGAGGGAGCGGACAAAGCCTCTTGAAAAGCCAGTGTTAATATACAATACTTGTTTTTCTGTTTCTGAGTTACTTTATTCTGTATGACAGACTCTAGGTCCATCCACCTCTCGATTACTGATTCACATCCATTCCTTTTCCTGGCTGAGTAATATTCCATTGCATGTGTGTACCAAATCTTTACCCGTTCATCTGTCAACAGACGTCTAGGTGGCTTCCTCGTCTTGCCAGCTGCAAACATGACTGCTGTGAATACTGGGGTACCTAAGTCTTTTTGAATTATGGTTTTTATCAAGGGTATATGCCCAGTAGTGGGATTGCTGGGTCATATGGTGGCCTTACTCCTAGCTTTTTAAGAAGTCTCCTTACTGTTCTCCATAGTGGGTGGATCAGTTTACTTTCTCATCAACGGTGCAAGAAGGGTTCCCTTTTTTCCACATCCTCTCCAGCATTTATTGTTTGTAGATTTTTTTTTAATTTTATTGTTTTTGGCTGTGCTGGGTCTCTGTTGCTGTGCCAGCTTTTCTCTGGTTGTGGCGAGCGGAGGCAACTCTCTAGCTGTGGTACGTGGACTTCTCACTGAGCTGGCTTCTATTGTTGCAGAGCATGACCTCTAGGGCACATGGATTCAGTGGTTGCGGCTCCCGGACTCTGGAGTAGTTGTGGTTCAAGGGCTTTGTTTGCTCCATGGCATGTGGGACCTTCCTGGACCAGGGATCAAACACGTGTCTCCTGCATTGGCAGACAGATTCTTTACCACTGAGCCACCAAGGAAGCTCCCTTTGTAGATATTTTTGGTGATAGCCATTCCAACAGGTGTGAGGGGATACCTCTTTGTAATCACTGCTGCTGCTGCTGAGTCGCTTCAGTCGTGTCCGACTCTGTGCGACCCCATAGATGGCAGCCCACAAGGCTCCCCCGTCCCTGGGATTCTCCAGGCAAGAACACTTGAGTGGGTTGCCATTTCCTTCTCCAATGCATGAAAGTGAAAAGCGAAAGTGAAGTCGCTCAGTCGTGTCTGACCCTCAGCGACCCCATGGACTGCAGCCCACCAGGCTCCTCCATCCATGGGATTTTCCAGGCAAGAGTACTGGAGTGGGGTGCCATTGCCTTCTCTGTTGTAATCACTACCATGTGCAAAATAAATAGTTAGTGGGAAGCTGCTGTATAACACAGGGAGCTCAGCTTGGTGCTCTGTGATGAACCTAGAGGGGTGGGATGGTGTGGGGGGAGGAGGGAGGCTTAAGAAGAAGGGGGTATAGGTATACATATGGCTGACTTATACAGCAGAAACCAATGCAGCATTGTAAAGCAATTATCTTGCAATTAAAGAATAATTCTAAAAGGAAAAGCCAAGGTGAGTTCCTCCCTTTGAGCAACAGTAGGGTCTCCTGACCATCTCTCCCAAAATGAGGCTTCCTTATGAATCAAGCCCTTTGGCTCCACACAAAGGAAAGACAAACACATGTGTCTCCCTGACATCCTAACCCAGGTGGAGCAGATGTTGTTGAGTCGCTTAGTCATGTCAGATTCTCTGTCACTCCATGGACTACAACACACCAGGCTCCTCTGTCCACTATCTCCCAGAGTTTGCTCAAACTCGTATCCATCGAGACGGTGATGCCATCCAACCATCTCATCCTCTGTCATCCTCTTCTCCTCCTGCCCTCAATTTTCCCCAGCATCAGGGTCTTTTCCAAAAAATGGGCTCTTTGCATCAGGTAGCCAAAGTATTGGAGCTTCAGCATCAGTCCTTCAAATGAATATTCAGGTCTGATTTCCTTTAGGATAGACTGGTTGGATCTCCTTGCAGTCCAAGGGACTCTCAAGAGCCTTCTCGAACACCACAATTCAAAAGCATCAATTCTTTGGCGCTCAGCTTTCTTTATAGTCCAACTCTCACATCCATACCTGACTACTGGAAAAACCATAGCTTTGACTAAATGAACCTTTATCAGTAAAGTGATGTCTCTGCTTTTTAATATGCTGTCTAGATTAGTCATAGCTTTTCTTCCAAGGAGCAAGCGTCTTTTAATTTCATGGCTGCAGTCACCATCCACAGCGATTTTGGCGCCCAAGAAAATAAAGTCTGTCACTGTTTCCATTTTTCCCCATCTGTTTGCCATGAAGTGATGGGGCTGGATGCCATGATCATAGGTATTTGAATGTTGAGTTTAAAACCAGCTTTTTCACTCTCCTTTCCCCTTCATCTAGAGGCTCTTTAGTTCCTCTTCACTGCCTGCCATAAGGGTGGTATTATCTGCATATCTGAGACTGATAGTTCTCCCAACAATCTTGATTCCAGCTTGTGCTTCAAGAAAACCCTGTCCCAGGGTGAGCACATACTTCAGGAAACTTAACTTCAGGTGGCAAGAGGCAGGCAGACTACACCCTAGGACTTGTTTTCCTGCGGATACTATCACAAATACCACGGGTTGAGGGGATTACAACCAGAAATGTATCATCTCCCAGTACTGGAGGCCACGAGTCCAAAATCAAGGTGCCGATAGGCCACTCTGCCTTGGAAATCTGACAGGGACAGTGTGTGTTTGCCTCTTGGAGCATTAGGTGATTGTTGGTGCTCCTTGGTCTTCCTGGGTGTGAACATGTTGGGTGGGCCAGAAAATCCATTTGGATTTTTCCATAGCATCTTATAGGAAAACTCACAAATGTTTTTGACCAACCAGATACATCACTTTAGTCTCTGCCTCCATCATGACAATGCCATCCCCCCCGACCCCTGCATCATCACATGGTCTTCCCTTCTCTGTCTGTATCATTTTTTCCTTTATTCCTGGCCCTGCCGTGCACCTTGTGGCGTCTTGGTTTCCTGACCAGGGATGGAACCTGGGCCCTTGGCAGTGGAAGAGCACAGTCCCAACACTGGGGACCATCAGGGAAGTCTCCCTCTGTGTCTGCATCTTAATCCTCATCCCTTAAGTGGACACCATTGATGGTGGGTTGGAACCCGCCCTAATGAGCTCATCTCACATTGATCGCATCTTTCCTGTCCATCATATCTGCCTCCTGTCACATCTGTTCAGAATGATGACATCTGCTCATGATGACTGGGAATTCCCAGGTGGCACTAGAGGTGAAGAACCTGCTTACCAATGCAGGAGATGTAAGAGACATGGGTTTGATCCCTGGGTGGAGAAGATCCCCTGGAGGAGGGCATGGCAACCCACTCCAGTATTCTTGCCTGGAGAATCCTATGGACAGAGGAGCCTGGCGGGCTACAGTCCATGGAGCCACAAAGAGTCAGACTCGACTGACTGATTAACCGTTTTAAATTTCAATTTCATAGAGAGATACATAGAAATAGATGATAAATAATAAATAAACAGATGATAGATAATAGATTATTAGACCACCTGACCTGCCTCTTGAGAAACCTGTATGCAGGGCAAGAACCAACAGTTAGAACTGGACATGGAACAACAGACTGGTTCCAAATAGGAAAAGGAGTACATCAGGGCTGTATATTGTCACCCTGCATATTTAACTTATATGCGGAGTACATCATGCAAAATGCCAGGCTGGGTGAGGTACAAGCTGGAATCAAGACTGTTGGCAGAAATGTTAGTAACCTCAGATATGCAGATGACACCACCCTTATGGCAGAAAGCAAAGAACTACTAAAGGGCCTCTTGATGAAAGTAAAAGAGGAGAGTGAAAAAGTTGGCTTAAAGTTCAACATTCAGAAAACTAAGATCATGGCATCTGATCCCATCACTTCATGGCAAATAGATGGGGAAACAATGGAAAGAGTGAGAGACTTTATTTTGGGGGGCTCCAAAATCACTGCAGATGGTAACTGCAGCCATGAAATTAAAAGATGCATGCTCCTTGGAAGAAAAGCTGTAACCAACTTAGACAGCATATTAAAAAGCAGAGACATTACTTAGCCAATAAAGGTCTGTCTGGTCAAAGCTATGGTTTTTCCAGTGGTCATATATGGATGTGAGACTTGGACTATAAAGAAAGCTGAGTGCTGAAGAATTGATGATTTTGAACTGTGGTGTTGGAGAAGACTCTTGAGAGTCCCTTGGATGGCAAGGAGATCCAACCAGTCCATACGAAAGGAAATCAGCCCTGAATATTCATTGGAAGGACTGATGCTGAGGCTGAAACTCCAATACTTTAGCCACCAGATGTGAAGAACTGACTCACTGGAAAAGACCCTGATGCTGGGAAAGATTGAAGGCAGGAGGAGAAGGGGACGACAGACGATGAGATGATTGGATGGCATCACCACTTGATGGATATGAGTTTGAATGAACGCCTTGAGTTGGTGATGGACAGGGAGGCCTGGCATGCCGCGGTTCAAAGAGTCGGACATGACGGAGTGACTGAAGTGAACTGAAGATAACAGATAGATATGGATAGATAGATACATTGAAAGGTGGATAGAGAGACAGACACAGATAATAGACAGATAATAGGTAAAGAAATGATAGGTAGATAATAGATAAATAGATGGATAATGGATAGATAGGTGATAAATAGACAACAAATGATAGATATAGACTTGGAGATATAGATAGAAGATGGAACACATGATAGATAGATGGAAGATGACAGATACGTAGAATGGATGATAGGTAGATAGATGGTTCGGTAAGAAATCCGCCTTTAATGCAGGAGACACAGGTTTGATCCCTGGGTTGGGAAGATCCCCTGGAGGAGGAAATGGCAACCCACTCCAGTGTTCTTGCCTGGAGAATCCCAGGGACGGGGGAGCCTTGTGGCCTGCCGTCTATGGGGTCGCACAGAGTTGGACATGACTGAGTGACTTAGTACACTCGCGCTCGTGATGATTACAACTGTTTGAAAAAGAGCCTATTTCCAGGAAAATTTCACGTTCCTACTGCCAAGGATTTGGACTTGGAAATATATCTTCTTGCAGGACACGATTCACCCCCGTCGCACCACCCACGTGAGTTTGGAGGGCAATGAGTATAAGCATTGAGGATCCCACGGTCTTAGAGCCAGTGAGTGGATGAGGCTCTGTGTGTGACCTTAATCCTAGCTGACCCCTGGGTGAATGACCGCACCATTACTCAGACCGTCACCCACACAAGGAGTAGTACCAAAGGACGGGGTTGGGCAGGTGTTCCTGCATCTGGTGACCATCCCTGTGGTCCTCACCCCAACCCAAGCCTGCTCAAACCCTGTGGTCATGTGTACAGTTTCAACATTTTGTTCACTACAGATTTCATGGCATTAATTTTGCTTTTCACAAACGTGGCCTTAAACGCTATCATTCTGACGCCTGAATTTTCAGAACCGTTTAACTTCTCTACCCCAAATAAGACTCCTTGTCCCCTCACCCTAGTCCTCGCCTGGACCAATGATTATCAGAACGTGGTCCCAGATATAACATTCGAGCCCCCCCAGCGCGGTCAAGTTGCCCTGAAAAGTTCTGTGACTTCTCGAAGCTCACATCCGCTGGCTGTCTCAGACCCAAGGCAATTTACAACCTGCTTCCACCCAGGTTTTATTACTTCAAATGGATATTTAAATAGGCATTTCAATAATTTAAGCAGGCATGTCAATAATTCATTGAGCATCAGATCACTGGTGAGGGGCAAAGTGGGAAAGCAGAATAGGATGCACATTTCCTGAGTTCATTTCTTTTCAGTTCAGTACATCCAGACATCCAGATGCTGGTACAACCAGACGTGCTGAGTGGGAGGTCAGCCCAGGACACTGTTGCGCTGGGCCCACGGGGATCAAGACGTGGAAATCTCATCTTTAAGACTTGTGTTCTTTCTCTCACGTTGATGTAGTAAGTAAAGTCGCTCAGTCGTGTCCAACTCTTTGCGACCCCATGGACTGTAGCCTACCAGGCTCCTCTGTCCATGGGATTTTCCAGGCAAGAGTACTAGAGCGGGTTGCCATTTCCTTCTCCAGGGGATCTTCCCGACCCAGGGATCAAACCCCAGGGGATCAATCTCAAGTGAGTGTAGAGGGTTCACTTAATTATATCAGGGCTTACTAGATTAGGGTTCCCTGGTAGCTGTCCTAACTGTTGCTTCTTGACCTGCATACAGATTTCTCAGCAGGCAGGTAAGGTGATCTCGTATCCCCATCTGTTTCAGAATTTTTCAGTCTGTTGTGATCCACACAGGATTATAAGGTAGAGCTATACAATTTTGTTTTGCAGGGTTTTATGTACTAGTTCCCTGGGAGAGTGTCCCAGTTTTGGGTGAAATACACTGGAGTATTTTAAGTGAGACAGCAGGTGGGTATGCTTCATACTGCTATTTCCATTTTTTTTTTTTTTTATTATACTTGAAATGCCTGAACCGTAAATTACTTTTCAAAAGAACCATGTGAAAACCAAGCCATAAAGAGCAGAGATGATATCAAGCTTCATTATGGAGGCCAAGCCTTAACCACATTCACTTCACCCAGAGCGGGGCTGCTAATCCGTCTTGCAGGAGTCCGTGTGTTATTAACAGGCATGATGGGCTTCCCTGGTGGCTCAGATGATAAAGAATCTGCCTGCCAAAGCAGGCAACCTGGGTTTGATCCCTGAGTGGGGAAGATCCCCTGGAGGAGGGCAGAGCAACTCACTCCAGTCCTCTTGCCTGGAGAATCCCATGGACAGAGAAGCCAGGTGGGCTACAGTCCATGGGGTCACAAAGAATCAGACATGACTGAGTGACTGTCATGTTCATTCTGGAAAGATTATAATAGGGGCCAACTGGGCCTTGAGTACTGTGGATGACATGGATTGAGCAGAAGTAGTGGGGTAGCTGGATTCTAGTTTTCCACCTCAAACCATACACACACACACACACACACACACAAACTGGTAAAACTAATAAGTGAATTCAGTAACACTGCAGAGTTTTTGCATGTGTGTTTGTTTTGTTTCAATTCCACACAACGAGACCATATATGGATAGTATTTGTCTTATACAGAGCTTGACTGGATCAGAGCTCCCTTGAGCATAAGGGCTTCCCTGGTGGCTCAGATGGTCAGGAATCTGCCTGCAATGCGGGAGACCCTGGGTTCGATTCCCGAGTCGGAAACATCCCCTGGAGGAGGGCCTTGTAACCCATTCCAGTATTCTTGCCTGGAGAATCCCTTGATCATATCAGACTAGGATCCTCACATTCTGAGTTCATTTCTTTCCGTCTCTGAAAACCCACCTAAACACATGGCTGGCAGTAGAAATAACTAGCATTCCTAGGAAACGTGAACATTTCCTAGGAAATGTGCTGTGTGTCTGACAGACTCATGATCACAGTTGGCTAATGAGACAGAAACTTAATTGTACACTTTTTTCACATGTTCTGTTGAGATAGAATGGATGTATTAGTTCAGCTGTGTAGCATAAAAATTTGATATTTGTAATACACTGTAAAATTATTGCAATAAGTCTGCTTAACATTTGTCAACATCCATAGTTCCAAAAAATTGTTTTCTTGTAAGAAATCTAAAAACCTGCTTTTCTGGTAGTTTGTTTGTTTTTTTTTTACTTTACAATATTGCATTGGTTTTCAAATATGCACTCCGTGGTCACCATGCTATACACTACAGCCCAATGCGTGCTCAGATGCTAAGTCGTGTCTGACTGTTTGAAATCCCATGGACTGTAGCCCACCAGGCTCCTCTGTCCATGGGATTTTTGCAGGCAAGAATACTGGAGTGGGGTGCCACTTCCTTCTCTAGGAGATCTTCCCGAGCCCGGAATCGAACCTGGGTCTCTTGCATTGGCAGATATTTTCTCTACCACTGAGCCACCAGGGAAGCCCACGTTATATCCCCATGAATTCCTTATTTTATAACAGAGACACTGTACCTTTCCACTCCCTTCACCCACGCCACCTTGCCCCCACCCGCTTGCTTTGTCTCTTCTCTGTAAGTAAAAGTTTTTTTTTATTATTGTGTGTTTTTCGTTTGTTTTGATTCCATATGTTGAGATCATATAGTATCTGTCTCTCTCGGACTTATTTTACTTAGCGTAATTCTTCCATGCATGTTGTCACAAATGGCAAGGCGTCATTCTCGGTTCTGGCATAATATTTTCACACACACACACACACACCGCGTTGTCTGTATCCATTCATCCACCGATGAACATGTATTTAGGTTGTTTCCGTATCTTAGCTCTTGTAAACAATGCTGGGCTGAACGCAGGGGGTGGGTGCACTCGGTCACCTTGGGGTTTCCGTTTGCTTAATTGGCATGAATACCCAGAGGTGCAATTGCTGATTGCGAGCTAATTCTCTTTCAAATTTTCTGAGGAACCTCCTCCTGTTTGCCATATTCTGTGCACCAGTTTACACTACCACCAGTAATACCCAAGAATTCCCATTTCTCTGCATCCTGAGCAAGGCTTCTGATTTGTCCCTTTGATGAGAGCCATTCTGACAAGTGTGAGGTGATTGCCTCGCTATGGTTTTCATTTGCATACTCTGTTTCATTATTCCCTTTTTAAAAACAAATTGGTGGCAGTTTAAAATTTTTTATAATTTTTTTCATTAAAAAAACTTTTTTTTAATTGTTTAAGTTTTTCATTCTGACATGGAGGCTCTTTCTGCTGGTGCACGGGGCTTTCTCCAGGTTCTGAGAGCAGTGGCTAAATTCTAGCCACTCTCTCTAGTCGTGACACTCGGGCTTCATTGCCCCGCCGCCTGTGGGATCCTAGTTCCCGGACCAGGGATCGAACCCATGTCCCCTGAGTTGGCAGGCAGATTCTAAACCACTGGACCACCAAGGGAAGTCCCTGTCCCCCGTCTTATTCTTGATAAGTCCCGATGTTCAGCATTTTCTCCTGTACCTGTTGGCCCTCTCTATGTCCTCTTTAAGAAACACATGTATTCAAATTTTCTTCCCATTGTTAAATGGGACTTTTTTCCCCCCACTAATAATTTATTTATATATTATTTAAATATTAATCCCTTATCAGGCATATAATTTGCAGATCACATTTTTTTTCCTCTGCACTAAGTTGGCTGTTTTGATGGTTGTCCTTGGTGGCTCAGCTGGTAAAGAATCCATCTGCAATGCGGGAGACCTAGGTCTGATCCCTGGGTTGGGAAGATCCCCTGGAAAAGCGATAGCTACCCACTCCAGTATTCTTGGGCTTCCCTGGTGGCTCAGCTGGTAAAGAATCTGCCTGCAATGTGGGAGACCAGGCTTCGATTCCTGGGTTGGGAAGATGCCCTGGAGAAGGGAAAGGCTACCCACTCCACTATTCTCTCCTGGAGAATTGCCCAGACTGTATATACTCCAGGGGGTCGCAAAGAGTTGGACACGACTGAGTGACTTTCACTTACAGTTTCACTTTCTTTGCCGTGCAGAACAGTTTTTTTTTTTTAGTTTGACATTGTCCCATTTGTTTGTATCTGCTTCTCTTGTCAGATCAAAAAAATCATGACAAAGACCTATGTTGAGAAGCTTTTGTGGGTTTTCTCCTGTGGATGTTACGGCCTGAGTTCTTAACATTCAAATCTTTGATCGGTTTTAAGTTGAATCTTATGAGTGCGGTGTAAGATCAGGCTCCAGCTTCATTCCTTCGCGTGTGACTATCCAGATGTCCTACTTCCATCATTTTAAAATTAGTTTTTGGCTGTGCTGGGTCTCCGTTGCTGCACACACTAGTTGGCGGCAAGTGGGACCTTAGCTTTAGCTGTGGAGCATGGGTTTCCCATTTCAGTGGGTTCTTTTGCACAGCCTGGGGTCTGCAGCTCAGGCTTCAGTAGGTGCTCTGCAGCATGTGGAGTTTGCAGCTGGATTCTTAACCACTGGACCAACCAGGGAAGTCTTCCCACTACCATTAATCGAAGACACAGTACTTTCCCTATGGAATATTCTTGGTTCCTTTGCTATACGTTGGCCAAATGTGTGTAGATAAATTTCCAGGTTCTCTATTCTCTTCCATTGATGTGAGTGTATGTGTGTGTGTGTGTGTGTGTGTGTGTGAGTGTGTGTGTGTGTGTGTGTGCGTCTGTGTGTTTAAGCCAAGAGCACACTGTTTTCATTACTGTAGCTTTGTAATAGAGTTTGACATCAGAAAGGATGATTCCGCTGACTTTTCCGTCAAGTTTACTATGGCTTCTTGGGTGTCTTGTGGTTTCAGAGAGATCTCAGAATTGTTTTAATCTCTTTCTGTGAAAGATGCCACCAGAATTTTGATTCCGCTGACTTTTCCGTCAAGTTTACTATGGCTTCTTGGGTGTCTTGTGGTTTCAGAGAGATCTCAGAATTGTTTTAATCTCTTTCTGTGAAAGATGCCACCAGAATTTTGATGGAGATTGCATTGAGTCTGTAGAGTTTTGGGGGAGTACAGACATTTTTTTTTAGAATTTAATTTTTATTTTATATTATAGTATAGTTTGTGGCTGTCTGAGCCACTGTGGCTCAGCGAGTTAAAAAATCTGCCTACAGTTCAGGAGACCCAAGTTCAATCCCTGGGTCAGGAAGATCCCCTGGAGGACAGCATGGCAGCCCACTCCAGTATTCTTGCCTGGAGAATCACATGGACAGAGGAGCCTGGTGGGCTACGGTCCATGGGGTTGCAGAGAGTCAGATGTGACTGAGCACTAAAACACACACACAGTTGATTCACAATGTTGTGTTGGTTTCAGGCATCCAGCACAGTGATTCAATTACACATAAAAAAAAAAAAAAAAATCCATGCTTTTTCCATAAAGGTTATTACCGAATACTGAGTAGAGTTCCCTGTGCTATACAGTATGTGTTTGTTGATTACCTATTTTATATTTAGTAGTGTGTATAATACTCTTGCCTGGAAAAATCCCATGGATGGGGGAGCCTGATGGGCTGCCGTCTATGGGGTCGCACAGAGTCGGACACAACTGAGGCGACTTAGCAGCAGCAGCAGTGTGTATAAAGTGAAACTGAAAGTCGCTCAGTCATGTCCAACTCTTTGTGATCCCATGGACTGTAGCCTGCCAGGTTCCTCTGTTCGTGGACTTCTGCAGGCCAGAATACTGGAGTGGGTAGCTGTTCTCTTATCCAGGGGATCTTCGCAACCAAGGGGTGGAACCCAGGTCTCCCATATTGCAGGCAGATTCTTTACCAGCTGAGCCACCAGGGAAGCCAGGCAGCATGTATGTGTTAATACCAAATTCCTAATTAATTCCCCCACGCACCTTTCCCATTTGGTAACCTAAGTTTGTTTTTGAAATCTGCAAGTCTGTTTCTGCTGTGTATGTAAGTTCGTTTTTATAATGTTTTTTTTTTTTTTTAGATTCCACATATGAATGATATCATATGGTACTTGTCTGGCTTACTTAGTACGATCAACTCTAGGACCATCCATGTTGGTGCAAGTGGGATCTCTTCATTCTTTTTCAAGGCTGAGTAATATTCCACTGTGACTATACACCATCTCATCTTTCTCTCTCTCTCTGATGATGGATATTTAGGTTGCTTCCATGTCTTGGCTATTGTAAACAGTGCTACATTGAACACTGAGGTGTATGTCTCTTTACAAATTATGGTTTTCTGTGGATATATGCCCAGGAATGAAACTGCTAGATGACATATCATAGTTCATCATATTCTCTTATTAGTTTTTTAAGGAACCTCTTTACTGTTTCCCATAATGGGTGTACCAGCTGACACTCACATAGTGTAACAGGGCTCCTTTTCCTCCTTTTTCTCATGCATTTATTGTGCGGAGACTTTTTAATGATGATTCTTACTGGTGTGAGGTGATATTAGTTCTTGTTTGCCTTTCTCTAATAATCAGCGATGTTGAGCATAGTTTCATGAGGTTTTTGGTCATCTGTATGTCTTCTTTGGAGAAATGTCTACTTAGTGCTGATCATTTTGTGAATGGGTTATCTGTTTTTTTGTGTGTGCTTTTTTGTTTGTTTGTTTTTTAAATGATCTGCATGAGCTGAGCTGTTTGTATATTTAGGAGATTAATCCCTTGCCGGTCACCTTGTTTGCACATATTTTCTCCCTTTCTGTGGGTTGTCTTTTTGTTTTCTTTATGGTTGCCTTGGCTGTGATAAAGCTTTTTTTACGTTTAATGAGGGCCCATTTGTTTGCTTCTGTTCTCAGCTTCTTTACTCTAGAAGGTGGAGCAGAAAAGATATCGGCAGTGACTTATGTCAAGGGGTGTTCTGCCTACGTTTTCCTGTGAGTGTTTTACAGTATCAAGTTACACTTAGATCTTTAATTCATTTTTAGTTTGTGTGTGTGTGTGTGTGTATGTGTGTGTGAGGTTAGAGTGTTCTAATTTCATTCTTTTACATGTAGCTGTCTAGGTGTTCAAAAACTACTTATTGAAGAGACAGTCTCTTCTCCATCACATATTCTTCTCTCTTGTGTGCTCAGTCGCTTCAGTCGTGTCCAACTTTTTGCAACCCCATGGACTGTATCCTACCAAGCTCCACTGTCCATGCGATTCTCTAGGCGAGAATACTGGAGTCGGTTGCTATGTCCTCCTCCAGGTAATTTTCCCACCCAGGGACTGAACCTCTGTCTCTTAAGTCTCCTGCATTGGCAGGCGGGTTCTTTACCACTAGCGCCAGCTGCATGGGTTTATTTCTGGGCATTCTGTCCTGTTCCATTCATGTACTTTTCTGTTGGGCCAGGATCATCCAGTTTTGACTTAGTAGTATAGTCTATAATATAGCTTTGTGGTATAGCCTGAAATCAGGGAGCCTCATTCCTCAAGCTACGTTTTCCTTTTTCGAGACGGCTTTGGTTATTCAGAGTCTTTTGAGTTTGTATACTTGTTTTAAAACTTTTTTGTTTTGGCTCTGTGAAAAATGCCTTTGGTCATTTGATAGACATTACATTAAATATGTAGATTGCCTTGGGCAGTACAGTCATTTCACAATATTGATTCTTCCACTCCAAGAACATGGTATATATATTTTATCTGTTTATATCATCTTCGGTTTCTTTCATCAGCATCTTATAGTTTGCAGAGAACAGGTCTTTTGCATCTTAGCTGGGTTTATTCTTAGGTATTTTATTCTCTTAGATGCCATGGTAAATGGGATTTCCCCCTGAATTTTTCTTTCTGATTTTTCTCTGTTAGTGTTTAGAAATGCAAAAGGTTTCTGTGCGTCAATTTTGTATCTTGAAACTACCAAATTCATTGATGAGCTTTCATAGTTTCCTAGGAGCATTTTTAGGATTGTCTAGGTATAGCGTCTACTTTTGCCTGGAAAATCCCATGGATGGAGGGGCCTGGTAGGCTGCAGTCCATGGGGTCGCCAAGAGTCGGACACAACTGAGCGACTTCCCTTTCACTTTTCACTTTCATGCACTGGAGAAGGAAATGGCAGCCCACTCCAGTACTCCTGCCTGGAAAATCCCATGGACGGAGGAGCCTGGTGGGCTGCCGTCTATGGGGTCACACAGAGTCGGACACGACTGAAGTGAGTTAGCAGCAGCAGCAGCAGCTGGTATAGCGTCATGCTAACTGCAAGTCTGGAGAGTCTGTCCACAATGCAGGGGACACAAGAGATGCAGGTTTGATCCCTGGGTCAGGAAGATCCCCTGGAGAAGGGAATGGCAACCCACTCCAGTATTCTTGCCTGGAGAATCCCATGGACAGAGGAGCCTGGTGGGCTACAGTCCATGGGGTCACAAAGAGTTGTACACGACTGAAGTGACTTGGTTCCTGCAAGCAGCGACAGATTTTCTTCTTCTTTTCCAATCTGCATCCCCTTTATTCTTTTTTATTCTCTGATTACTATGGCTACAACTTCCACAACTATGTTGAATAAAAGTGGCAAGAGAGGGTTTCCTTGTCTTGTTCCTGATCTTAGAGGAAATGCTCTTTGCTGTAGGTTTGTTGTATATGGTTTTTATTTCGTTGAGGTAGGTTCCCTCTCTGCCCACGATCTGGACAGCTTTTATCATAACTGGGTGTTGAATTTTGTCAAAAGCTTCTTCTGGAGATGATAATGTGGTTTCTATTCTTTAGTTTGTTGATGTGGTGTAGCACACTGATTGTTTTGTAAATACTGAAAAATCCTTGCATCTCTGGGACAAATCTCACTTGATCATGGTGAATGATCCTTCTAATGTACTGTTGGATTGGATTTCTTAGTATTTTGTTAAGGATTTTGCCTCTGTGTTTGTCAGAGATATTCTTCTGTAATTTTCTCTTTTTGTGGTATCTCTGGTTTTCATATCAGCGTGATGGTGACCTCATAAAATGATTTTGGAGTGTTTCTTCCTCTGCAGTTTTTTGGAAGCGCTTCAGAAGGATAAGTGTTAAGTGAAAGTGAAAGTTGCTCAGTTGTGACCGACTCTTTGTGACCCCATGAACTATATGGTCCATGGAATTCTCCAGGCCAGAACACTGGAGTGGGTAGCCTTTTCCTTCTCCAGGGGATCTTCCCAACCAAGGGATCGAACCCAAGTCTCCTGCATTGCAGGTGGATTCTTTACCAGCTGAGCCACAAGCGAAGCCCAAGAATACTGGAGTGGGTAGCCTATTCCTTCTCCAGCACATCTTCCTGACCCAGGAAACGAACTGGTGTCTCCTGCATTGCAGGTGGATTCTTTACCAGCTGAGCCACCAGGGAAGCCCTTCTCTAAATGTCTGATAGAATTCCCCTGTGAAACCATCAGGTCCCATAGTTCTGTCTGCTGGGAGCTTTTTAATCAGTTTCATTTTCAGTACTTATGACTGGTCTGCTCATATTTTCTGTTTCTTCCCGGCTCCGTCTTGGAAGGTTGTACGTTTCTAAGAATTTGTCAGTATCTTCTAGGTTTTTCCATTTTATTTGCATATAAGGGTTTTTAGTAGCTACTTACAGTCCATCATATTTTTTTTCCCCCTTTGGCTGCTCTGGGGTATTTGTTGTGATGTGTGGGCATCTCTAGTTGTGATGTGTGGGCTCTAGAGCGTGAGTAGTTGCAATGCTTGGGCTCTCTAGTTGTGACGCATGGGATCTTAGATCCCCCCTGCATTGGGAGCATGAAGCCTTATCCACTGGCCCACCAGGCAAGTCCTCTCCTTTGTATTTCTGTGGTGTCCAGGTGTTGCTTGTTTTTTTGCAGTTCCAATTGTATTGATTTGAGCCAGCCCTTTCCCCTCACCCACGCTTTTTTTTCCTGGTGGGTCTGGCTAAAGGTTTATCACTTCAGTTTATCTTTTCAAAGAACCAGCTCTTAGTTTCGTTGCTCTTTTCTTTTTATTTATTTTAATTGGAGGCTAATTGCTTTAATATATTGTAGTGGTTTTGCCATATATTGACATGAATCAGCCATGGGTGTACATGTGTCCCCCATCCTGAACCCCCCTCCCACCTCCCTCCCCGTCCCATCCCTTAGGGTGGTTCCAGAGCACTGGCTTTGAGTGCCCTCTTTCATGCATCAAACTTGAACTAGTCATCTATTTCACACATGGTAATATACATGTTTCAATGCTATTCTCTCAAATCATCCCACCCCCGCCTTCTCCCACAGAGTCCAAAACTCTCTTCTTCATAGCTGTGTCTCTTTTGCTGTCTTGCATATATGGTCATCATTACCATCTTTCTAAATTCCATATATATGTATTAATATACTGTATTGGTGTTTTTCTTTCTGACTTACTTCACTCTGTATAATAGGCTCCAGTTTAATCCACCTCAGTAGAACTGACTCAAATGCATTCTTTTTAATAGCTGAGTAATATTCCATTGTGTATATGTACCACACTTCCTTATCCATTCATCTGCTGATAGACATCTAGGTTGCTTCCATGTCCCAGCTATTGTAAACAGAGCTGTGATGAACAGTGGGGTACACATGTCTCTTCCTATTCTGGTTTCCTTGGTGTGTATATCCAGGAGTCAGCATCTTACATATATGACATATGTAAGCATTTTTATCGTGTATTTTTAAAAATGCTCTTTATAAGCATTAAACTCAGCTGTCATCAGCAAAACTCTACTTAACCCAATTTATATATTGGAGTCTGTAGGATAGTAACTAAATTCTCAAATCAGATGGCCAGGAAGCAGGAAAGTTGAGATCAAATATATATATCTGATCAAATATAAAAGTTGAGATCATACATCTTATGTCAGCATCCAATAAAGCGAAAGAAATTACTTCAGTACATTGTTCCCGCATTTCAACAAAACTCTGTTTCTTCTTTGAATCAAGCTGTGTGTCTACTGGACTATGGACGTTTAATTAGAAAACCCACTAACAAAGTGCATGCCAAGAACAGTTGCTTCTTGATCTTCAAGCTACGGAAATAAAGCTGAATTTCCCCATTGAGGAAAATCTGAATGCTGAACAGACGTACAGATTCTAACTTACGCACCATGAAATAAAAAAAAATTTTAAATAGAATTGCACAGATATTTGGTTAGCAAACATTTATGTATCTACTGGATGCATGAACTGCAACACGCCAAGCTTCCCTGTCCTTCACCATCTCCCAGAGTTTGCTCAAACTCATGTCCATTGAGTCGGTGATGCCATCCAACCATCTCATTCTCTGTCGTCCCCTTCTCCTCCTGACTTCAATCTTTCCCAGCATCAGCGTCTTTTCCAGTGAGTCTCCTCTTCACTTCAGGTGGCCCAAGTACTGGAGCTTCACTGTCAATCCTTCTAATGAATATTCAGTGTTGATATCCTTTAGGATTGATGGGTTAGCTCCCCCTGAGTCCCTTGGTATTGTTTAGTAAAATAGAAAAGCTATATTGTATGTTACTCAGCTAACCCTTTCAGTGAGAAGCCAGGACATATGTAATTGCTGTTTTTTGTTTTTTCTTTTTGGATAGAATTTGGTTTTGCTCTCAACTTTTCTGCTTGCTGACCATGTGATTTTAGAATTTAGATACTACCCCAACGATTCCAGTATATAAATTAGGGAAAGTACAGTTTTGCTGACAACAGCTGAGCTTAATGCTTATAAAGAGCATTTTTTAAAAATACACCATAAAAGCTTACATAAGTACACAAAAAAATGCATCTACAGTGTGTTTTTTGGCTGTATTGTTGTAAAAGAAAAAAAATGGAAATGAGTTAGACCCAGCAGGAGGTATAAATAAGTAAATTTGAGTATTTGCCTGCATATAATAGTGTACTCTGCTGCTGCTGCTGCTAAGTCGCTTCAGTCGTGTCCAACTCTGTGAGACCCTGTAGACAGCAGCCCACCAGGCTCCACCGTCCCTGGGATTCTCCAGGCAAGGACACTGGAGTGGGTTTCCATTTCCTTCTCCAATGCATGAAACTGAAAAGTGAAAGGGACGTCACTCAGTCGTGTCCGACTCTTCGTGACCCCATGGACTGAAGCCCACCAGGCTCCTCTGTCCATGGGATTTTCCAGGCAAGAGTGCTGGAATGGGGTGCCACTGCCTTCTCCGATAGTGTACTCTACTGGAGTTTAAAAGAGTTGGCTAGATTTATGTACAACAAGGGCTTCCCTGGTGACTCAGTAGTAAAGAATCTGCCTGTCAATGCAGGACACCTGGGTTCGATCCCTGGGTCTGGAAGACCCCCTGGAGGAGGGAATGGCACCCCACTCCAGTACTCTTGCCTACAGTATCCCATGGACAGAGGAGCCTGGTGGGCTGCAGTCCATGGGGTCGCTAAGAGTCAGACACAACTGAGTGACTTCACTTTCACTTTTCACTTTCATGCACTGGAGAAGGAAATGGCAACCCACTCCAGTGTTCTTGCCTGGAGAATCCCAGGGACGGGGCAGCCTGGTGGGCTGCCGTCTATGGGGTCACACAGAGTCAGACACGACTGAGGTGACTTAGCAGCAGTAGCAGCAATACCAAATTTAAAAATATTCACTGTGTTTTTTTTTTATATATATTTTCAGTGACAATGTATTTTTCAGATTCTGTGAGAATTTTATAAGGCAGTTAGTCTGCCTCCACATCTTCAGAGAGAGGAAGTTGAATACTGAGCCAACTTCAAATTTATCAATCCTAATTTTACTTAATTATCTAACTTCAGATTTATCAATCATAATTTGATTTAAAGAACAGAACCAAGGTGTATTTAATCTTTTACAAATTATGACTCATGGGCACATGGATTTTCGGGGAAAAAATATGATAGCAATGTATAACTTAAAGACATTTTGGAATTAAAAATAACAAATCCACCATATTGGGTTGGGCCATTTTTTTTTAAAGCCTTTGTTGAATTCCTTACAATATTGCTTCTGTTTGATGCTTTAGATTTTGGGATGCAAGGCATGTGGAATGTTTGTTCCCCAACCAGGGATTGAACCCACATCCCCTGCCTTGGAAGCTGAAGTCTTAGCCACTGGACTGACCACCAGGGAAGTCCCAAATGCACCACATTGAAACTTGGCTCTATAGTCTTTGATTTCCAGGATACTCAGTTGCAAAATAAAACATTCTCACCCAAGCTGAGTAAACACTATAAGGAAGCTGGTATATTTGGGGACAAATGCAGAATTTGTATATCAACTAATAATTGGGAAAGTGTACTACGGGCTCCTTTGAGAGCTCAGATTCAGAAAGTATATGTTGCTGGTGGTTTACAAACTATAAAAACAGGACCACCTAGGTGCCTGTATCATCAGGGGTCAAAGTGTTGTAGCCACGCGTTCTGGTAAACAAACTCACTCAGAAGGACAATACAGATCGTGGAGTGCAGTTGATTACTCCGGCAGGCCCAAGGCAGAGTCTCCTCTTAGCCAAGGACCCTGACCAGTTTTTCTGAAAAGCTTATATATCGTAAGTGTATGTGCCCAAACCCACCTCCCCAGATTCCCTGAAACTAGTCTGAACAAAGGAAAAGAAAGGTACAATCAAAGTTAACCCGTGATTCATATGCCTTAAGCCTAGGTAGTTAACAGTGGACAGTTATCAATAGGCCTGTGGTCATACCCCAATAAGCATAATAGAATTTATGATTCTATTCAGTTACACAGATAGTTAGGGTATTCTTTTAGGCACCAGAGAGTCTAGGGATGAGCCCTGGGGCTCTTCCATCCAGGGGGCCTGGTTTTCCAGTTGGTATATAATTTCCATAGATACTGGGCATATAGTTCAAAGTCCACAGTCCAGCTCAAGATGGAGTCCTGCTTTCAAGAGGCAGCCTGTTCTGTCTGTTTCCTCCTTCAAAAGCCCTGCACTTTCTGGAACTGTCAAAGTTAAATGAGGTTTGCGTGCTGTGTGCTAAGTTGCTTCAGTCATGCCCGACTCATTGCAACCCCATGGGCTGTAACCCAGCAGGCTCCTCTCTCCATGGGATTCTCCAGGCGAAAGTACTGGAGTGGGTTGCCATTCCCTTCTCCAGGGGATCTTCCCAATGCAGGGATCGAACCATGTCTCTTAAGTCCCCTGCATCTTCAGGTGGATTCTTTACCACTTAGCGCTACCTGGGAAACCTTAAATGAGATTTTGATGGCTTCAAATACTAAAACACAGAGATGCAAATGTCACGTGCAAAAAGAATGAAACCTGCACAACTGCTCTTATTAAGTACAACTATGCACATCAGTTCAGTTCAGTCACTCAGTCGTGTCTGACTCTTTGTGACCCCACGAACCACAGCACGCCAGGCCTCCCTGTCCATCACCAACTCCCGGAGTTCACCCAAACTCATGTCCATCGAGTCGGTGATGCCATCCAACCGTCTCATCCTCTGTCGCCCCCTTCTCCTCCTGCCTTCAATCTTTCCCAGCATCAGGGTCTTTTCAAATGAGTCAGCTCTTCGCATCAGGTGGCCAAAGTATTGGAGTTTCAGCCTCAACATCAGTCCTTCCAATGAACACCCAGGACTGATCTCCTTTAGGACGGACTGGTTGGATCTCCTTGCAGTCCAAGGGACTCTCAAGAAATCTTCTCCAACACCACAGTTCAAAAGCATCCATTCTTCAGCACTCAGCTTTCTTTCTGGTCCAACTCTCACATCCATCCATACATGACTACTGGAAAAACCAAAGCTTTGATTAGATGGACCTTTGTTGGTAAAGTAATGTCTCTGTCTATCACACCCTAATGAGATATTAGAATCCTTTAGTAAGACACATACAGAGTTTCAAATAAACACATTAAGCACAAAAAAAAATGTTTTATTTAATCAAATGTGGGTATTTCAATGCTCACTTACATGACGAATTACCAGTCATAAGGCTCGTGATTTTTTTAATATGCTGTCTAGGTTGATCATAGCTTTTCTTCCAAGGAGCAAGCGTCTTTTAATTTCATGGCTGCAGTCACCATCTGCAGTGATTTTGGAGCCCAAGAAAATAAAGTCTGTCACTGTTTCCATTGTTTGCCATGAAGAGGTGGGACTGGATGCCATGATCTTCATTTTGTGAATGCTCTATCTTCTATGCTTCCATATATATTTTGAGATTATTCTCATTCTGTGAAAAATATCATGACAAAGCTTGATGTATATCACGTTAAATCTGGTGTGCTGCAGTCCATGGGGTTGTAAAAACTCAGACGCGACTGAGCAGCTGAACAGCAACAACATTAAATCTGTAGAATGCTTGGGTAATGTGGCCATTTTAACACATTACTGACTGGGAGATTTATGCAGAAAATAATGCCTTGTGACTGGTGATTTGTCATGTAAGTGAGGATTGAAATACCTACATTTGAGTAAATAAAACACTTTTTGCACTTAATGTGTTTATTTGAAACTCTGTATGTGTCTTATTAAGCATTCTAATATCTCGTTAGGGTGTGACAGGCAGTGTAGTCTGCATTTCTATGCAGGTGATCAGTTCAGTTGCTCAGTCGTGTCCGACTCTTTGCAACCCCATGGACTGCAGCACGCCAGGCCTCCCTGTCCATCACCAACTCCCAGAGTTTACCCAAACTCATGTCCTTCAAGCTGGAGATGCCATCCAACCATCTCATCCTCTGTCGTCCCCTTCTCCTCCTACCTTCAGTCTTTCCCAGCATCAAGGTCTTTTCCAATAAGTCAGCTCTTCACATCAGGTGGCCAAAGTATTAGAGTTTCAGCATCAGTCCTTTCAATGAACACTCAGGACTGATCTCCTTTAGGATGGACTGGTTGGATCTCCTTGCAGTCCAAGTGATTCTCAAGAGTCTTCTCCAACACCATAATTCAAAAGCATCAATTCTTTGGTGCTCAGCTTTCTTTATAGTCTAACTCTCACATCTATACATGTCCACTGGAAAAACCATAGCCTTGATGGATGGACCTTTCTTGACAAAGTAATGTCTCTGTTTTTAATATACTGTCTAGGTTGGTCATAGATTTTCTTCCAAGGAGTAAGCGGCTTTCAATTTCATGGCTGCAATCACCATCTGCAGTGATTTTGGAGCCCCCAAAAAATAAAGTCAGCCACTGTTTCCACTGTTTCCCCATCTATTTCCCATGAAGTGATTGGACCAGATGCCATGATCTTCGTTTTCTGAATATTGAGCTTTAAGCCAACTGTTTCACTCTCCTCTTTCACTTTCATCAAGAGGCTCTTTAGTTCTTCTTCACTTTCTGCCATAAGGGTGGTGTCATCTGCATATCTGAGGTAATTGATATTTCTCCCAGAAATCTTGATTCCAGCTTGTGCTTCTTCCAGCCCAAAATTTCTCATGATGTACTCTGCATATAAGTTAAATAAGCAGGGTGACAATATACAGCCTTGACGTACTCCTTTTCCTATTTGGAACCAGTCTGTTGTTCCATGTCCAGTTCTAACTGTTGCTTCCTGACCTGCATATAGGTTTTTCAAGAGGCAGGTCAGGTGGTCTGGTATTCCCATCTCTTTCAGAATTTTCCACAGTTTATTGTGATCCACACAGTCAAAGGCTTTGGCATAGTCAATAAAGCAGAAGTACATGTTTTTCTGGAACTTTCTTGCTTTTGTGATGATCCAATGGATGTTGGCAATTTGATCTCTGGTTCCTCTGCCTTTTTTAAATCCAGCTTGATCATCTGGAAGTTCACAGTTCATGTACAGTTGAAGCCTGGCTTGGAGAACTGTGAGCATTACTTTGCTAGCGTGTGAGATGAGTGCAATTGTGCGGTAGTTTGAGCATTCTCTGGCATTGCCTTTCTTTGGGATTGGAATGAAAACTGACCTTTTCCAGTCCTGTGGCCACAGCTGAGTTTTCCAAATTTTCTGGTTATATTGAGTGCAGCACTTTCACAGCATCATATTTTAGGTTTTGAAATAGCTCAACTGGAATTCCATCACCTACACTAGCTTTGTTCGTAGTGGTGTTTCCTAAGGTGCACTTGACTTCACATTCCAGGATGTCTGGCTCTAGGTGAGTGATCACACCATCATGCAGAGTTCCAAAGAACAGCAAGGGGAGATTAAAAAAGTCCTCCTCAGTGATCAATGCAATGAAATATAGGAAAACAATAGAATGGGAAAGACTAGAGATCTCTTCAAGAGAATTAGAGATACCAAGGAAACATTTCATGCAAAGATGGGCACAATAAAGGACAGAAATGGTTTGGACCTAGCAGAATCAGAAGATGTTAAGAAGAGGTGGCAAAAATACAGAGAAGAACTATACAAAAATGATCTTCATGACCCAGATGCAGGTGATGAGAGCATCTATAAAAAACACAGTGTTTCACTCTCCTTTCGCCATAGACACAGACTCTGCATTTTCTGGTGGCATTTTTGGGGGTGTTGGGGGTGGTTCGGGTCTTCCCTGATAGCTCAGTTGGTAAAGAATCTGCCTGCAATGCAGGAGATGCCAGTTTGATTCCTGGATCGGGAATATCCCATGGAGAAGGGATAAGCTGCCCACTCCAGTATTCTTGGGCTTCCCTGGTGGTTCAGAATCCGCCTGCGATGTGGGAGACCTGGGTTGGAAAGATCTCCTGGAGAAGGGAAAGTCTATCATATTATTTCCTCTAGAATATGTTCTTTTATTTCACCTGATGCTCAACAAGATGGGTCTTTGTAGGTGGCTCTTTCAGAAGAAAGAAATTTTGCAATGTGTCATTTTTGAAAACTTTATGGTAATAAACTTAGGTTTATAACATACATAAGGTTGGACCCAGAGATCTAACGGAGCAAAATGTGAATGATGGTTGACAGTCATAAAGTGTATAAAGAATCTTGATCAGTTTTAGGCTCTAACGACTTCACACCATGATGTTAACTGTATCACTCTCTAAAGATGTATGTATATGTCTCTGGTCCATAACATTCAGGTAACAAAAACCATATTACAACATCTCTGGTCATTAATGTGTTAACAGTTTTAAATTTTGCAATGCAAGAACTTGGGATATCTTTCCATTTCTTTGAATCATCTGCAATTTCCTCTATTAAGGTTTTATAGTTCCTAGCACATAACTCTTTCATCTCCTTGGTCAGGTTTATTTAGAAGTGTTTTGTGTTTTGTTTGTTTTTTTTTTTTTCTGGATGCAATTTAATAGAGATTGCTTTTCTTACATTCCATTTCTGATATTTCATTGTTAATATAAAGAAATGCAACTGATTTCTGTATGTTAATCTTGTACCCTGCAACTCTGCTGAATTCACTTATCGATTAGACTAGCTTTTATCTGGAGTCCTTAGGGTTTTCTAAATATGGTATCAAAAAGAATCAAACACAACTTAGCGACCAAACAACAATATATAGTATCCTATTATCTATGTATAATGACAATTTTACCTCTTTCCTTCCAATTTGGATACTTTTTATCTCTTTTCCTTGTCCGATTGCTGTGGATGCTGCTGCTGCTGCTAAGTCACTTCAGTCGTGTCCGACTCTGTGTGACCCCATAGACAGCAGCCCACCAGGCTCCCCTGTCCCTGGGATTCTCCAGGCAAGAACACTGGAGTGGGTTGCCATTTCCTTCTCCAATGCATGAAAGTAAGTGAAAGTGAAGTCGCTCAGTCATGTCTGACTCTTCGCGACCCCATGGACTGCAGCCTACCAGGCCCCTCCATCCATGAGATTTTCCAGGCAAGAGTACTGGAGTGGGTTGCCATAGGGACGTCCAATAATATATTGAATAGAAGTGATGCGAGTGGGCACCCTTGTCTTGTTCCAGATTTTAAAGGGAAGTTTTTTTTTTTTAAACCACTGAGTATTATACTGGTTATGGGTTTGTTATAAATAGCTTTTATTATGTTCAGATATACTCCCTCAGGGCTTCCCAGGTGGTGCTGATGGTAAAGAATCCACCAGCCAATGCAGGAGACTCCAGTTCAATCCCTGGTTTGGGAAGATCCCCTGGAGGAGGAAATGGCAACCCACTCCTGTATTCTTGCTTGGAGAATCCCATGGACAGAGGAGCCTGGTGGGCTACAGTCCGTGGGGTCTCAAAGAGCCAGACACGACTGAAGCCATTGTGCCCACACCTGTGTGTGACATGTTCCCTCTGTACCACTTTCATAAGTTTTTTTTTTTAATAACAAATGTAGGTTTAATTTTATCAAATGCTTTTTCTGCATCTATGGAGATGATCTTGTGGTTTTGGTCTCTTCTTTCCTTTTTGTGGTATATCACGTCAGTTGATTTCCATACGCTGAACCATCCTTGTGAACATGGGATGAATCTCACTGGGTCACAGCGTATGATCATTTTATTGTGTTGCTGGATTTGGCTTCCTCATATTTTCTTGAGAATTTTTGCTTCTGTTTTCATCAAAGATACCAGCCTGTAATTTTCTATTTTGGTACCGTCTTTGTCTTGTTTTGGTATCAGGGTGATGGTGCCTCCATAAAATGACTTTGGGACTGTTTCCTCCTATTTATTCTTTAGGAAGAGTTTGAGAAAGATCAGTACAAGTTTTTTTTGTGTTTGGTAGAATTGGCCTGTGAAGCCATCTGGTTCTGGACTTTCATTTGCTGGGAGTTTTTTTGTTTGTTTGTTTGATGGATTCTATTTCACTTCTATCTTGTGATCGGTCTTTTCAAATTATTTCTTTTTGATTCAGTTTTGGTGGGCTGTATGTATGTTTCCAGAAGCTTGCCTGTATCTTCTAGGTTGTCCAATTTGTTGGCATATAGTTGTTCATAGTTTTCTCTCATGATTCTTGTGTTTTTGTGGTTATCAGTTGTGATTTCTTCTCTTTCATTTCTTATTTATTTTTTTTTTTTGTCTTCTCTGTGAGGCTGGCTAGAAGCTTGTCAGTGTGGTCTACCCTTTAAGAGGACCAATTCTTGGTTTTATTTCTTTTCCTATTGTTGTCTTAATCTATGTTTTATTTATTTCCTCTGTGATATTTATAATTTCCTTCATTGTACAGATTTTAGGTCTTGTAAGTTCTTTTTCTGGTTGTTTTAGGTGACACGTTAGAGTGTTTATATCAGATTTTTCTTGTTTCTAGAAGAAGGCCTGTATCAGTATCAATTTCCCTCTAAAAAATTGATTTTGTTGCATCTCACAGATTTTTATGATGGTTGTTTTTTTAAACAATATTTTTCCTGTGTTTTCCTCTAATGGCTTTATAGTTTCTGGTCTTACGTTTAGGTCTTTAACCCATTTTATCTTTGTGTATGGTGTTAGGCAGTGTTCTAATTTCATTCTTTTACATGTAGCTGTCCAGTTTTCCCAGCTTTTTAATATTTTCCCAATATATATTTCCCAATATTTTTAATATGCATTTTTTTTCACTGTGCTGGGCTTCCATTGCTGTACATGGGCTTTCTCTAGTTGCAGTGAGCAGGGGCTGCTTCTCTTGCTGTGGGGCACAGCCTTCAGGTGTGTGGGCTTGGTTGCTCCATGGCAGGCGGCATCTTCCCAGACCAGGGATCAAACCCATGTTCCCTGCACTGGCAGGTGGATTCTCAACCACTGGACCACCGGGGAAGTACGTATATGGTTGTGTTTCCATTGTCCGTCGTCTTACAGTATTTTTTAAATTTCCTCTTTCATTTTTGCCCCATTGGCTTTTTTAGTAGCATGTTGTTTAATTTCCATGTAATCTTTTTTTCCCCTCCTCATTTCTTTATCTGTGAATGATTTTCTAGCTTCATGCCTTTGTGGTCAGAAAAGATGCTTGACATAATTTATATATTCCTAAATTTGTGGAGGCTTAGTTTGTTCCATGCCTGCCTGCTAAGCTGCTTCAGTCATATCCAATTCTTTGCGACCCCATGGACTGTAGCCAGCCAGGCTCCTCTGTCCATGGGATTCTCCAGGCAAGAATACTGGAGTGGGTTGTCATTTCCTTCTCCAGGGGAATCTTCCCGACCCAGGGATCAAATCTATGTCTCCTGCATTGGCAGGCAGGTTATTTACCACTAGCGCCTCCTGCAAAGCCCATTTGGTGCCATGCTGCTGCTAAGTCACTTCAGTCGTGTCCGACTCTGTGCGACCCCATAGACGGCAGCCCACCAGGCTCCCCCGTCCCTGGTATTCTCCAGGCAAGAACACTGCAGTGGGTTGCCAGAGCCATAGTATGTGGTCAATCCTAGAGAATGTTCCATGTGCACTTGAAAAGAATATGTACTCTGGGCTTTTTTTTTTCTTTCTGTGGGGGGATGGAGATGTAAGGTCCTGAAAATATCAATTAAGTCTAGCTATTCTATTGTATCCTTTAGGATCTGTGTGGCCTTACTGATTTTCTAGAAGATCTTGGTGTTCATGTGAGAAGGGTGTTAAAGTCTCCTACTCTTATTGTACTCCATCAGTTTCTCCCTTTATACCTGCTAGTCTTTGCGCTGCCTATAAAGCCTGGATATATGCTGGTGAGTATAATATCTTCCTGATGTATTATGTGCTCCTATATTGGGTGCATATATGCTGGTAAGTGTAATATCCTCTTTTTGTATTGATCTTTTTATCACTATATAGTGTCCTTCTTTCTCCTATGTTATGGCTTTTGTTTTAAAGTCTGTTTTGTCTGGTATGGGGCTTCCCTGATAGCTCAGTTGGTACCTGCAATGCAGGAGACCCCGGTTCAGTTCCTGGGTTGGGAAGATCCACTGGAGAAGTGGATAGGCTACCCACTCCAGTATTCTTGGGCTTCCCTGGTGGTTCAGCTGGTAGAGAATCTGCCTGCAATGCAGGAGACCTGGGTTCGATCCCTGGGTTGGGAAGTTCCCCTGGAGAAGGGAAAGGCTACCCACTCTAGTATTCTGGCCTGGAGAATTCCATGGACTGTATAGTTCATGGGGTCGCAGAGTCGATACAACTGAAAGACTCTCACTTTGTTTGGTATGAATATTGCAGCTGCTGGTTTTTTGTCATTTCCATTTTCATGAAACACCTTTTTGCATTCCCTCACTTTCAGTCTTTACATATCCCTTTGCCCTAAAGTAGGTCTCTTTAGTGGGTCCCTAAAGGTAGCATATTCTGGAGTCCTTTTTTTTTTTTTAATCCAGTCTGCATTCTGTCTTTTTACTGGAGCATTTAAGTCCATTGACCTTTTAGGTCATTACTGAAAGATATATATGTTTATTATTGCCATTTTATTTTAAATCTTGTGTTATGTTTCTTGTCTCTTTCTTTCCCCTTTTCTGATTTGTTGATGTTCTTTTGTATTATGCTTACATTGTCTTCTTTGTGCTTTTTGTAAGTCTATTTATGGTTTTGATTTGTGGTTACCCTATTTTTCAAGCACGGTAACTCCTTTGTCATGGTCTGTGCACGGGTTAGAAAAGAATTTGAAGATGTGAGGGTGAATGAGCAGACAAAAGAGTTTATTAGAGTTGGAGACACAGTTAGAACAGTGGAATGGCTCAAGGGAGAGCTGATGTCTTTTTTGCAGGCTAGTAGCTGATTTTTATAGCCTCAAGACAGAGGAAATTCCTGCTGGAAGGCATCAGGTGATTGGTTAGGCTGCTACAGTGTAGTAGAGTGGGTATTTTACCTAATAAGGGGTCAGGGAACTGGCCGGTTTAGGTTAGGAGGGCTCACGGCAACAGTTGCTATGGGGCTTGGTTAATTCTGGAGATATTTGTTCTGTGACCCGTGGTACAGGGGTCCACACCCTTTCTACACCTACTTGCTTTAGACAAGTAGTCATATAGGCTCAAACATATTCCAGGGGAAAACATGTACATTTCTTACTGTCCTACCCCACACTTTACGATTTTGATGTCCTCTTTTATAGCCCTGTGTGAAACCTCTTCTGTTCCTTATCATCACTTTCACAGATTTTTTTTTTTTTTTATCTCTGC
This sequence comes from Bubalus kerabau, assembly GCF_029407905.1. Taxonomy (NCBI): domain Eukaryota; kingdom Metazoa; phylum Chordata; class Mammalia; order Artiodactyla; family Bovidae; genus Bubalus; species Bubalus kerabau. The sequence continues at coordinate 162,466,797 of NC_073647.1, read as the reverse complement.
ACTGACTTATGTAAGTGATTTACTTTCCCATTTTCCTATAGCTTCTTGCTTCTTTTTTATTTAGAGACCTGTTAATATATTTTTTTTAGGATAGGTTCAGTACTGTTGTGTTCATTTAGTTTTTGTTTGAGAAATTCTTTCTCCTGCTGTTCTAAGTGATCATCTTGCTGGGTCCAGTATCCTAGGTTGCAGGGTTTTTTTGTTTTTTGTTTTTTTCCTCTTTTCAGGTCTTTGAATATACCTTGCTGCCCCCTAGTGGACCTCCAGTGTTTCTGCAGAAAAATCCAGATCGTCTAGTGGGGGATTCCCTGTATGCAACTCTTTGTTCTTCTCTTGCTGCCTTTAAAACTCTCTTAAGTTTTGCTATTTTAATAATGATATGTCTTGATGTGGATCTGTTTGAGTTCATCTTGTTTGGGATTCTCTAGTACTCTTGCCTGGAAAATCCCATGGACGGAGGAGCCTGGTGGGCTGCAGTCCGTGGGGTCGCTAAGAGTCGGACACGACTGAGCGACTTCACTTTAACTTTTCACTTTCATGCACTGGAGAAGGAAATGGCAACCCACAAGAGCCTAGAGAATCCCAGGGATGGGGGAGCCTGGTGGGCTGCCGTCTATGGGGTTGCACAGAGTCAGACACGACTGAAATGACTTAGCAGCAGCAGCATGCTTTCTGGACCTGGATATGTTTCCTCCTTTAGGTTTGTGGCAACAGTTTTAGCCATAATTTCTTAAAATACCTTTTGACTCCCTTTTCTCTTCTTTCTTCTCAGGGATCACTGTTATGCACAGGGCTTCCCTGGTGGCTCAGATGGTAAAAACAAAACAAAACAATCCGCTTGCTATGCAGGAGACCCAGGTTCTATCCCTGTGTCGAGAAGGTCCCCTGGAGAAGGAAAATGGCAACTCACTCTAGTGTTCTTGCCTGGAGAATCTCATGGACAGAGGAGCCTGGTGGGCTACAGTCCATGGGGTCGCAAAGAGTCACACACGACTGAACAACTAACACTTTGCTTTTCAATGCTTTTATGTGTTTGCTTTTCCTACTGTGATTTCCCCTTTCTTAGAGATTCTTGCTTCTTCTCTATGTAGAGAAGACGTTTCAAGTTTTCTTTTAGGATAGGTTCAGTATCCCTGTATTCTTCTAGGTTTTGCTCGTCTGAGAACTTCTTTCTCTCCCCTTCTATTCTAAGTGAAAACCTTGCTGGGTAGAGTATCCTAAAGTTAAAGTCCCTCAGTCATGTCCGACTCTTTGCAACTCCATGGACTATACAGTCCTTGGAATTCTCCAGGCCAGAATACTGGAGTGGGTAGCCTTTCCCTCCTCCAGGGGATCTTCCCAACACAGGGAATGAACCCAGGTCTCCCACATTGCAGGCGGATTCTTTACCTACTGAGCCTCCAAGGAAGCTCAAGAATACTAGAGTGGGTAGCCTACTTCTTCAGCAGATCTTCCCGACCCAGGAATTGAACAGAGGTCTCATGCATTGCAGGCGGATTTTTTTTTTACCAGCTGAGCCACAAGGGAAGCCCAAGAATACTGGAACGGGTAGCCTATCCCTTCTTCCCTTCTTCAGCGGATCTTCCCAACCCAGGGATCGAACCTCCCGCGTTGCAGGTGGATTCTTTACCAGCTGAGCCACCAGGAAAGGCCAGAGTATCCTAGGTTGCAGGTTTTTCCGTTAACAGGATTTTTGAGTAGATCTTGCTGCCCCCTTGTGGCGTGTAGAGTTTCTGCAGGGCAATCACGTCATAGCCTTAAGCGGGGAGGGGGGGGCGGCGATTCCCTTGTAATAATCTGGGTGTGTTTCTCTTGCTGCCTTTGGAATACTCCAATTTTTGCCCTTTTAATCACCATATGTCTTGGTATATAGGTCTGTTTGGGTTCATCTTCTTGGGGGCCTTTCCTTTGATACATTTGGCTGTAATTTCTTCAAAGACATTTTCAACTCCTTCCTCTCTTTTTTATTCTCCTTCTGGAATTCCTATTATGCATATATTGGCATGTTTTATATTATCCCATGGGTGTCTTATATTGGTTCTTTTTGTTTTTTCCTCGACTCGCTGTGCTGCACTGATTGGGTGAGTTCGATCCTGGGTTGGGGAAGATCCCCTGGAGGAGGGCACGGCAACTCACTCCAGTATTCTGCCCTGGAGAATCCCATGGACAGAGAAGCCTGGCGGGCTACAGTCCGTGGGGTCACTAAAGAGTCAGACATGACTCATCAGTGAAACAAAAACAGTAACAGCTGACCACTAGACCACTAGGGAATTCCAGTACTGCCCTTTTAAATTCGTATTTCAGGTAGAAAGAGTGCCATCATGAAAATACTTCTAAAGAAACAGATTTTTCTGCATGATGAGTGTTGTCAAAGCACTAAATAAACTTATTCCTCTTTTTTTTTTCTCTCCTACAGAGTTACATGGCCATCTTACTTGCAAGTTGGCTCTATGAGACCTTCTGCCAGAGCTCAGTAACTATTCTGCAGGAACTGGTCCTTACGTAGATTTATGTCTGATGTATTTACAGGAGGACATGTCCATGTCCTTCTGTTCTGCTATCTTGATTTGCGTGTTGACACTTTGAAAGTGAAAGTCACTCAGTCGTGTCTGACTCTTTGCGACCCCACGGACTATACAGTCCATGGAATTCTCCAGGCCAGAGTACTGGAGTGGGTATCCTTTCCCTTTCCAGGGGATATTCCCAACCCAGGGATTGAACCACGGTCTTCTGCATTGCAGGCAGATTCTCTAGTTCAGTTCAGTTCAGTTGCTCAGTCATGTCCAGCTCTTTGTCACCCCATGGACACAGGCCTCCCTGTCCTTCACTATCACCGGGAGCTTACTCAAACTCATGTCCATTGAGTCGGTGATGCCATCCAGCCATCTCATCCTCTGTTGCTGCTTCTCCTCCCGACTTCAATCTTTCCCAGCATCAGGGTCTTTTCCAATGAGTCAGTTCTTCGCATCAGGTGGCCAAAGGATTGGGGCTTTGGCTTCAGCATCAGTCCTTCCAATGAATATTCAGGACTGATCTCCTTTAGGATGGACTGGTTGGATGTCCTTGCAGTCCAAGGGACTCCTAACGTGTTCTAGTTTCTACTGTGTTCCTCTATCATACTCGTTTGCCCATTACCATCTGAGCTTATTATCTCTGTAAGCGGTCCCAGCAGCCTGTCTTGAAAGAGGTGGGAATTTTGGGTTAAGCTAGAAACTTCCTTAGAGAAGCAGCGACTTTGAGGAATAAAGTTATTGGCAGGCGCCGTCACAAGAATTGGGCTGTCGTCCCACGAGGAATCAGAACATAATTTCCTTCGCGGACATGTTCATCGGTCCGAACTCCTAAAGGCAGGGAGACAATTGATGCCTCGGTGCGGATTGAGTTTCACACTTCCGTACGTTTCAGACGTCCGTACGTTTCAGACGTCCGTAAGCTTCGCATGTCCGTAAGTTTCACCCTCGCCTCTGGCAGGAGGGAGATTCTGCAGGTGCCACAGAGATTTATTACTCTGCACGCTCGTGTCCACATCAGGTATTCAGAGAACACTGTAATATTTCTCCTGGGTCAGAATGACAGAAGATGAAGATGGGCAGATTGTGCAGCTGGAGGACAGGAGAGTGGCTTTCTGAGGCCTGTTTTAAGGATAACAATTCTTGGGAAATATGACCAGGAACTCTCAGAAACACATCACGACAGGATTGGCTTTTTTTTTCTCCTCTCCCTTGCGCCGTGAGTAGGGAATCATGGTGGATATACATGAGAGTATCTCCTCCCCTAGAACCCCTGGATGCTGAAAACCCTGGACTAAGGGCAGTGTCTGCAGTCACTGTGAAACACTGTGCAAATGCACCCGGACCATTAAACACTGAGAAATGTTTAAGACACATGCTCCGTGCTTTCTGTGTACTTGGAGTTGATAAGTAAGCTTGATAGTGGTAAGCACTCTTGGGCTTCCCTGTGGCTCAGCTGGTCAAGAATCCGCCTGCAATGCAGGAGACCCAGGTTCAATCCCTGGGTCGGTAAGATCCGCTGGACAAGGGAAAGGCTACCCACTCCAGTATTCTTGGGCTTCCCTGTGGCTCAGCTGGTAGAGAATCTGCCTGCAATGCGGGAGACCTGGGTTCAATTCCTGGGTCAGGAAGAAGCGCTGGAGAAGGGATAGGCTGCCCACTCCAGTACTGTTGGGCTTCCCTGGTAGCTCAGTTGGTAAAGAATCTGCCTGCAATGCAGGAGACCTGGGTTCAATCCCTGGGTCTGGAAGAGCCCCTGGAGAAGGAAAAGTCTACCTACTCTAGTGTTCTGGCCTCGAGAATTCCGTGGACTGTATACTCCATGGGGTCACAAAGAGTCAGATATGACTGAGGGACTTTCATTCGAGAGTGAAATCTTAAGCATATTCATGGGATGACTAAGGTTCAGGGCCAACTCTCATATTTAGTTATTTTTGTCAATAAAGTTTTATTCACACCCAGTCATATTCATTTCTATCTTTTTTTTTAAAGTTTCCACACAAGTGATATAATATTTCTTTGAGTTAATTTACTGAGTATGATAATTTCTAGGTCCATCCATGTTGCCTCAAATGGCATCATTTCATTCTTTTTTATGGTTCAGAATATTCAGTTATATATATGTACAGAATATTCTTTATCCATTCATCTATTGATGGACATCTAGGTTGCTTCCATGTCTTGGCTATTGTAAATACTGCTGCTATGAGCATTGGGATTTTTCTGGGAGTATGCCCAGGAGTGGGATTGCTAGATCACATGGTAACTCTATTTTTAGTTTTTTAAAGAGCCTCCATACTGTTCTCCATGCTGTAAAGACCAACATTGCATAGGAACCTGGAATGTCAGGTCCATGAATCAAGGCAAATTGGAAGTGGTCAAACAAGAGATGGCAAGAGTGAACGTCGACATTCTAGGAATCAGCGAACTCAAATGGACTGGAATGGGTGAATTTAACTCAGATAACCATTATATCTAGTACTGCGGGCAGGAATTCCTCAGAAGAAATGGAGTAGCCATCATGGTCAACAAAAAAGTCTGAAATGCAGTACTTGGATGCAATCTCAAAAACGACAGAATGATCTCTGTTCGTTTCCAAGGCAAACCATTCAATATCATAGTAATCCAAGTCTATGCCCCAACCAGTAATGCTGAAGAAGCTGAAGTTGAACAGTTCTATGAAGACCTAAAAGATCTTTTAGAACTAACACCCAAAAAAGATGTCCTTGTCATTATAGGGGACTGTAATGCAAAAGTAGGAAGTCAAGAAACACCTGGAGTAACAGGCAAATTTGGCCTTGGAATAGGGAATGAAGCAGGGAAAAGGCTAATAGAGTTTTGCTAAGAAAATGCACTGGTCATAGCAAACACCCTCTTGCAACAACACAAGAGAAGACTCTACACATGGACATCACCAGATGGTCAACACCGAAATCAGATTGATTATATTCTTTGCAGCCAAAGATGGAGAAGCTCTATACAGTCAACAAAAACAATACCAGGAGCTGACTGTGGCTCAGATCATGAACTCCTTATTGCCAAATTCAGACTTAAATTGAAGAAAGTAGGGAAAACCACTAGACCATTCAGGTATGACCTAAATCAAATCCCTTATGATTATACAGTGGAAGTGAGAAATAGATTTAAGGGCCTAGATCTGATAGATAGAGTGCCCGATGAACTATGGAATGAGATTCGTGACATTGTACAGGAGACAGGGATCAAGACCATTCCCATGGAAAAGAAATGCAAAAAAGCAAAATGGCTGTCTGGGGAGGCCTTACAAATAGCTGTGAAAAGAAGAGAAGTGAAAAAGCAAAAGAGAAAAATAAAGATATAAGCATCTGAATGCAGAGTTCCAAAGAATAGCAAAAAGAGATAAGAAAGCCCTCCTCAGGGATCAATGCAAAGAAACAGAGGAAAACAGTATAGACCTAACAGAAGCAGAAAATATCAAGAAGAGGTGGCAAGAATACACAGAAGAACTGTACAAAAAAGATCTTTATGTCCCAGATAATCATGATGGGTGTGATCACTGACCTAGAGCCAGACATCCTGGAATGTGAAGTCAAGTGGGCCTTAGAAAGCATCACTACGAACAAAGCTAGTGGAGGTGATGGAATTCCAGTTGAGCTATTCCAAATCCTGAAAGATGATGCTGGGAAAGTGCTGCACTCAATATGCCAGCAAATTTGGAAAACTCAGCAGTGGCCACAGGACTGGAAAAGGTCCATTTTCATTCCAATCCCAAAGAAAGGCAATGCCAGAGATTGCTCAAACTACCACACAATTGCACTCATCTCACATGCTAGTAAAGTAATGCTCAAAATTCTCCAAGCCAGGCGTCAGCAATATGTGAACCGTGAACTTCCTGATGTTCAAGCTGGTTTTAGAAAAGGCAGAGGAACCAGAGATCAAATTGCCAACATCCGCTGGATCATGGAAAAAGCAAGAGAGTTCCAGAAAAACATCTACTTCTGCTTTGTTGACTATGCCAAAGCCTTTGACTGTGTGGATCACAATAAACTGTGGAAAATTCTGAAAGAGATGGGAATACCAGACCACCTGACCTGCCTCTTGAGAAATCTGTATGCAGGCCAGGAAGCAACAGTTAGAACTGGACATGGAACAACAGACTGGTTCCAAATAGGAAAAGGAGTATGTCAAGGCTGTATATTGTCACCCTGCGTATTTAACTTATATGCAGAGTACATCATGAGAAATTCTGGGCTGGAAGAAGCACAAGCTGGAATCAAGATTGCCAGGAGAAATATCAATAACCTCAGATATGCAGATGACACCACCCTTATGGCAGAAAGTGAAGAGGAACCAAAAAGCCTCTTGATGAAAGTGAAAGTAGAGTGAAGAAGTTGACTTAAAGCTCAACATTCAGAAGAGGAAGATCATGGCATCTGGTCCCATCACTTCATGGGAAATAGATGGGGAAACAGTGGAAACAGTGTCAGACTTTATTTTTCTGGGCTCCAAAATCACTGCAGATGGTGACTGCAGCCATGAAATTAAAAGACGCTTACTCCTTGGAAGGAAAGTTAAGTCCAACCTAGATAGCATATTCAAAAGCAGAGACATTACTTTGCCAACAAAGGTCTGTCTAGTCTAGGCTATGGTTTTTCCTGTGGTCATGTATGGATGTGAGAGTTGGACTGTGAAGAAGGCTGAGCACCGAAGAATTGATGCTTTTGAGCTGTGGTGTTGGAGAAGACTCTTGAGAGTCCCTTGGACTGCAAGGAGATCCAGCCAGTCCATTCTGAAGGAGATCAGCCCTGGGATTTCTTTGGAAGGACTGATGCTAAAGCTGAAATTCCAGTACTTTGGGCACCTCATGCGAAGAGTTGACTCATTGGAAAAGACTCTGATGCTGGGAGGGATAGGGGGCAGGAGGAGAAGGGGACGACAGAGGATGAGATGGCTGGATGGCATCACTGACTTGATGGATGTGAGTCTTAGTGAACTCCGGGAGATGGTGATGGACAGGGAGGCCTGGCGTGCTGCGATTCATGGGGTCGCAAAGAGTCAGACACGACTGAGCGACTGAACTGAACTGAACTGTTCTCCATAGTGACTCCACCAATTCACATTCCCACCAACAGTGCAGAAAGGGTCCCTTTTCTCCACACCCTCTGTAGCATTTATTGTTTGTACAGTGTTTGATGACGGCCATTCTGACTTGTCTGTGATGATACCTCATTGTAGTTTTGATTTGCATTTCTCTGATATTTTGTGATGTTGAGCATCTTATCATGTGCTTTTTCACTAACTCTATGTCTTCTTTGGAGAGAATTGTCTATTGAGATCTTCTGCCCATTTAACATATGTTTCTATTGACACTGAGCTGTACAAGCTGTTTGTATATTTTGTATATAAATTAATCTTAAATTTTGTCTGATTTTGAACATTATATAACAGAACCAGACTGTATATGCCTTTCTTAGACTCTGTCCTTGAACTCTGTGTTCAGAGATATACCCAGGGTGATTTAAATATGTGTGTTTTAGTATTCCTCATTGCTGTATAACAATTTCTTTTTAATTAATATGAGAGATTTTTTTACCCAGTCTACTTTTGACAAGCATATGTATGATCTGGGGTATTGCTCATACAAAAGAAGCTTCTATGAATATCACAGTACATGCTTCAGGGCCTAAACATTTGTGGGTTACCAGTGATCTATGCATTCACGTATAATTGTTGGTTCATGAGTTAACCTTGTGGTAGATTTCCAGCAGAAGCTGACCTCTCTTCTGAAACCTGATGACAATTTACAATCCAAGAAGATGTGGGTGATGATGTCCATTGATTCACAGCTCCAAGTTCAACTGGGATTTTTCGGGTATGTTATCCTAGCCAATTTTATGGGTAAAGACATGATATATTCTTGTTACATTTATGTTTATATTCTATGGGTGAACTTAAAAACTTTTCATATGTCTGTCTATGAGTTGTAAATGCTTACGTATCTCTGAACTACTTATTTATAATTTCCTTCATTTAACTTGTCTTGGGGGTTATGTATTTCTCTGTGTGTATTGTTTTTAATATTTCTTGGAGAAACATGAGAGAGTCAGTTCCTAGGCAGGTTGATAAGGAGTCTAGGGGTCCCCAAGGAGAGAGGGGTCTGGAATTCTCAAGGAGGAAGAAAGGACAAACTTTTTTTTTTTCTCCACATTCCTTAGGATTATATAACAATAATGTATCCTGCCTAAGGACAGTCTTTGGATTAAACCTTCTGTTATCTTAAAATGTAAATTATGGGAGTAGACCTGGTCTTTACAAGGATGTATCCTGCCTGAGGACAGTGTTATCTTAAAATGTAAATTATGGGAGTAGGTCTGATGAGGTCTTTGCAACCTCCAGACATTCTTTGGATTACATAACTTCATTGTTAACACTAGCAAGCGGGTACTCTTTCTGCCCCCTTCTGATGCCTATGTCAGAAGCTTTCTCTATCTCCTTTATACTTTAATAAAACTTTATTACACAAAAGCTTTGAGTGATCAAGCCTCGTCTCTGGCCCCGGTTTGAATTCTTCTCCTCCGGGGGCCAAGAATCCCGGTGTCTTTGCGTGATTCAACAACAACCTTTCAAACAGACTGAAAATATATCCTCGAAAATAGATGGCTCATTTTCCATTCTAACGTTAGAGATGGAATTTTACATTTTCAGGTAAGTCAGTTAGTCAAATGTTGTTTTGGGTTTTAAGTTTATGCATTCCATACTCCAATGTGATAAATTCATTTTCGAACATTCTCCTGAAAGTTTAGCAATTTTGATATTTGGCTCTAAGTTCTTAACAAGCCTATCAGTGCTAACTGGTTCCTTTGTTTAAGGGTACAAGCATAGTTAATTGTAAGTTGGCCTTTCCCTAGTCAATATTCTGAAAAGTATGTTTCCCTGTGTCTCTGTGGGTTTGCCCGTTTCCCCCAGTGAACTGTGTATGTTCCTGCCAAGATGCTTGTATTGATTTGACCACCTGTCTGTAGGTCTGTGTGGGTTTTCTCTCTGTATGATCACATCATGGATGTAGAAACACCTTTCTCTAGCCAGCGCAGAAGAGACGTGGTGACTGAGGATAGCAGGGTGTTGCTCGTGTGCTAAATATTACATGTACATCATCCACTGCAGGTTTTTACGAAGCCTTTGCCTTCGTTAGGAGAGCTCTTTTCAATTCCAGTGTTCTAAGTGATCTGTCATCAATGTTTGTAGGATTTTATTATTATTATTATTATTTGCCATCTGTTGAAAAAAATATTCCAGCCTTAAGAGGAATAACGTGCTTTTGCTGAAAGGGGCACACTCCGCTGTCATGAAGTGGACTTGAATTGATTATAAAGCTATTTTTATACAGTCAACTTGTGTGTTAATTCTACGTCCACCCTGATGAGTGACTTCAGTCTACAAGAACATGTCTGACCACACCCTTTCCGGGTGACCTTGAATTTCAAAGATTCCTGCATCTCCAACCAGCGTTGCAAAACCCTTGGAACTCAAGGCTGGGACTGCTGCTGCTAAGTCGCTTCAGTCGTGTCTGACTCTGTGCGACCCCATAGACGGCAGCCCACCAGCCTCCCCCATCCCTGGGATTACTCCAGGCAAGAACACTGGAGTGGGTTGCCATTGCCTTCTCCAATGCATGAACGTGAAAAGTGAAAGTGAAGTCGCTTAGTCATGTCTGACTCTTTGTGACCTCATGGACTGCAGCCTACTAGGGTCCTCTGTGCATGGGATTTTCCAGGCAAGAGTACTGGGGTGCCATTGCCTTCTTAAAAGCCTGGGACAGGTTGTGTCAAATGTGACTGCTATCCCAAAGGACCAGTGTTGGAATACATAATTTCCAATAATTTCTCTCACCGTAAGTTTGTCTTGGTCTTGATCTGTTTTTAATTCCAAATGGATGCATAGTTGTTTATCATTATTGGACTAAAGTGTACATTATGAAGCCAAATATTTAACTGTGCAGGTTGGTGAGCTTCGATTATACGTCAAAGAACCCTTTGTATGACATGCCTGAAGATGACGGTACATAGGTACAGCTTCGTACAAAAGAAGCTGCTATGAATCTCGCTGGAAAGCACTTTGGGATCCAAACGTTTGTGAGACCTCTATGATATGTGTGCACAAGTACCACTTTTGGTTCACGAGTCACTGTTGTGGTGGATTTCTAGCATAAGCCGAATGTTATTCTGAAACCTTGATGACAGTGTATAAGCTGAGAAGCTGCGGGTGGTAATAATGTCCCATTGATTGACAGCTCCAAGATCCATCAGTATGTATTATCTTAGCCAACTTGATGGGTAAAGACGTGCTATCTCCTTGTTAGGTTTATGTTTATATTCTATGAGTGACCACCTACGTGTAAAAACGTTTCATGTCTATGAGTTCTAAATGACTACTTCTCTCTGAACTATCTATTTCTAATCTTCTTCCTTTTTTTGTATCGGGGGCTATGTATTTATGCGTGTGTGTTTTATACTGGCCGGATAAGAAGACTGAAAATATATCCTTGAAAATGGATGCTTCACTTTCTCACCCTTTGCCATTAGAGACAGAATCTTACATTTTCATGTAAGTGAAGTAATCAAGCCTCCTGTTCTGGGTTTTGTGTGTGGGCTTAGTTGCTCAGTCGTGTCTGACTCCTTGCGACCCCATGGACTGTAGCCTGCCAGGCTCTTCCGTCCATGGGATTCTCCAGGCAAGAATACTGGAGAGGGTTGCTATTTCCCTCTCCTTTCTGGGTTTTAATTTATATAGTTCGCAATCCAGGGTTGTAAAGTCCTTTGCAAATATTCTTCTAGAAGTTTAGGAATGTGGATATTTGGCTTTAAGGACTTAACAAACCTATCAGGTTCAATGGATTCATTTTTAAGTGCACAAGCATCATTAACTGAAAGTTTGCCATTCTCTACTCAGTATTTATGAGGCATGTTTCTCTGTGTCTCCATCGGTTCACTCCTGTTTTCCCACTGAACTGTGTGTCTTCCTCAAATGCCATGCCCTTCTAATAAGGGTTCATCATGAAGGCATGAAATCTCCACCAACCTGCATCTATTCCTTGAAGGGCTCCTTGTCTCCGCACACCACGGTTTTTCCAAACTGAGTTTTTGAAACAGCTTATCAAGTCCCACAGAACGTACTTTTGACAACTTTCTTTGAACTTCATCCAATCAGTTAATAAGAGAAATGACACCTTTGACTCTTGTACACGTTTTCTAAAGCATTATTACTGTTTGCATCTTCTAAAGGAACCTGACTTTTATAAGTTGATTCTCTTAACAACGGATTTAAAATGCTCATACTGATTTGACCTCCTCTCTGTAGGGCTGTGTGGGTTTTCTCTCGGTATTACCACATCCTGGATATAAAATACCTCCCTGTAGCCAGTGCAGGAAAGAATAGAAGTGGTGACGGAATACGGCAGGGTATTTTTCCTGTGCTAAACATCGCGTGTACACTATTTGCTGTGTGTTTGCAGAAGGCCCTTTCCTTTGTTAAGAGAGCCCCTTTGAATGTCCATTTGCGAAGACACAGGCTCACAAATGTTTATAGATTTATTTTTTTGACATCTATTGACAAAAGCGTCACTTCAGATGACCATTTATCAGCAGTGAACTGCTACGGTGTAAAAGATATTCCAGGATTAAGTGGGGATAGCATGCTTTCACGAAATGGGTTTCAATTGATTATAAAGCCTATTATTTTTATACAATCAATGCAAGTGTTAATTCTGCATCCATCCCAGCCAGCAACAGGTGGTCTGGAAGGAGCCATCTGACCACACTCTTTCCGAGTGCTCCTGAGTTTCACAGATTCCTGTGTCTCCGTCAAGCATCACAAACCCTCAGAACTCAAGACTGGGTTAGTTAACCGTAACTGCTGTCCTAAGGACCAGTGTCAGAATAAATTATTTCCACTATTTTCCCCTGCCTTTCCTCCATTTCTCTGATTGTTGATGTCTTCTTAAATCCAAATGGATGCGTGGTTATTATCATTATTGAATTAATGTGTGCATTATGAAGCCCAACATTTAATAGCATGGCTTGGTTCAATTACACTTCATAGAACCCTTTATATTATTTGTTTGAAGATTCCATACATAGGTGGACTGCTGGTGAATATTCAGGGAAAACTTACAAGATTTTCTGTTTGAAAAAAAAAAAAAGTTGTGTTTTGGAGCTCATGTCAACCTTTACTTCAGGGATTACGTCTTGAAGAGCCACTCTGTGCTGTTCTGATCATTACAGAGCCTGCAGGGATAGATGGAAGTGCTTTCTCTTCTAGTGGACAGGCTCGTTTTAGGAAGAAGAGAGAGTCCATACAGTCTTTGAAGTGCATTTGAACAGAAAGCATTTGTCTGTGTGTGTGTGTGATTTGATACGAAACCTTGGGTCTTTCCAAATTCACAAGACCATATGGCTGTATATAATAATGCTCCAAATAGTTGATGTTTCTTACTTATCATCGGTAGAGGGATATCCGAAGGTAAGTGAACTGCTGTGTGTCAAAGCTTCACGTGGAGGGGTAAGTGGGCATTTAGACTTTCAAGAAAACCTGCCTTTTCCCCATTTTTCCTCCCTGTGCATGGGTATGACTCCTTCTGCCGTTGAAGTTTCTGGCACCTGACATTAATTCTTATGCCTCGCTGGTCGTGTAGAGTAAACCATGCCATTTCATTAAGGGAACAAAAGATGATGCTGATGAGAAAGGCATCGGGTTGTAGAGAGAGACCGTTTTAAAACCTTGCACTAAATAACAAAACGAACTGACTCCATATATAAGACTTTATCATCCATGGAAAGGTGGCACGGCCCAGAGAAATGTGCTCATAACTTCCAGAAATTACAAGTTTTGGCGGAGGGAGTCAGTAGCCTGACAGCTTTCATCTCTGTGAGAAGCCTTGTATGCACATACAGATGAAAATTTATGTTTACATGTCTGTACTTGGTTGTCCTGTTACTTTGTTTCTGGTTTGTTTCTCAGTCACAGCAGCAATTTTGTGAGCACATCTGGGTGCTTAAGTTCAGTTCAGCCGCTCAGTCGTGTCCGACCCCATGAACTGCAGCACGCCAGGCCTCCCTGTCCATCACCAACTCCCAGAGCTTGCTCAAACTCATGTCCATTGGGTCGGTGATGCCATCCAACCCTCTCATCCTCTGTGGTCCCCTTCTCCTCCCACGTTCAATCTTTCCCAGCATCAGGGTCTTTTCCAATGAGTCAACTCTTCGCATCAGGTGGCCAAAGCATTGGAGCTTCAGCTTCAGCATCAGTCCTTCCAATGAATATTTTCAGGACTGATTTCCTTTAGGATTGAGTGCTTAAATGGCTTATAACAAGTTGTTTTCCATTCCCTAGCAAGTTTGACCAGTAAAAACACACACATACACAAATCTGGAACATGGGCTTTATGAAATAATTAGTCCAATGAGAGACCACGGAATACATGGACAGCACGGAATAGATTCTCACTATGGAATACATTGTCAAGTCTTAATCACCTGTCACCTCTGACATTTTTTTCAGTTCAAGATGTAAAGTCACTAGATGTCAGCTTCCTCAGTCCTTACATGGATAAAATGGCCAACTGCGCACGGCTGTCTTTAGGATAAAAAGTGTACGCGTTCTTTGTAAACCGGCACGAGGTGTGAACCTCAGTTTGGGGTGTGTTTCACGTTTGATGTTTAAATACCGTGACCTGGATGACAGCTTACGCTGAACGTTCTCGGATTTGTGATCTCTGAAGAAGAAGATTCAGCTTTGGGACCAGGGACCAGGCTTGATCACTCAAGAGCTTCTGTGTAGCAGTTTTATTAAAGGGGGACAGACAAAGCTTCTGACACAGACATCAGAAGGGGGAACGAAAGTGCCCGCCTCCCTAGTCTTAAAAAAGGGAGCTATATACTTTTTCAATTGGTTGTCACAATAAATCAAAAGAATGCCTCAAGGTTGTAAAGATTTTCCAGGCCCACTCCCACAATTAACATTTTAAAAATGACAGGATTAGAACTTAACAATAGAAACATCTTACAAGACCCATGCCCGTAATACACATTTTGAGATAACAGGATTAGTCAGAAGGTTTTCAAGAAGGAGAAACTTTCCTCAAGCAGGATACATTGTTGTTATATAATCCTTAGTACAGAGTTTAATAGGAAAAGGAGTACGGCAAGGCTGTATATTGTCACCCTGTTTATTTAACTTATATGCAGAGTACATCACGAGAAATGCTGGGCTGGAGGAAGCACAAGCTGGAATCAAGATTACCGGGAGAAATCAATAACCTCAGATATGCAGGTGAAACCACCCTTATGGCAGAAAGTGAAGAAGAACTAAAGAGCCTCTTGATGAAAGTGAAAGTGGAGAGTGAAAAAGTTGGCTTAAAGCTCAATGTTCAGAAAACTAAGATCATGGCATCCAGTCCCATCACTTCATGGCAAATAGATGGGGAAACAGTGGACACAATGGCTGACTTTATTTTTCGGGGCTCCAAAATGACTGCAGATGGTGACTGTAGCCGTGAAATTAAAAGACGCTTACTGCTTGGAAGGAAAGTTATGACCAACCTAGATAGCATATTCAAAAGCAGAGACATTACTTTGTCAACAAAGCTCCATCTAGTCAAGGCTATGGTTTTTCCTGTGGTCATGTATGGATGTGAGAGTTGGACTGTGAAGAAGGATGAGTGTCGAAGAATCGATGCTTTTGAACTGTGGTCTTGGAGAAGACTCTTGAGAGTCCCTTGGACTGCGAGGAGATCCAACCAGTCCATTCTGAAGGAGATCAGCCCTGGGATTTCTTTGGAAGGAATGATGCTAAAGCTGAAACTCCAGTACTTTAGGCACCTCATGCGAAGAGTTGACTCATTGGAAAAGACTCTGATGCTGGGAGGGATTGGGGGCAGGAGGAGAAGGGGACCAGAGGATGAGATGGTTGGATGGCATCACCAGCTCAATGGACATGAGTTTGGGTGGACTCCAGGAGTTGGTGATGGACAGGGAGGACTGGAGTGCCACGGTTCATAGGGTGGGGAAGAGTCAGACACGACTGAGCAACTGAGATGAACTGTAGCTGTATATCTAGCTACATTCCACCACTCTATATTTAGCAGTCTTCTCTCTATACGCCTTCTCCCTCTCCCTTTGTATCTATCTGTATTTCTGTTTATCTCCCTTTGTGTATATCTATCTTCCATCCCTCTTATATAGGAATCTTACCTATATCCGAACTTCTCTCTCTCTCCCTACATTCTCTCTGTATGTCTAGCCACCTTCTGTGTCTCTGTATTGAACTATCTTTTCTCTACCTCTCTTCTCACTGTCTGTATCTAGCCAGCTCTCTTTTCTCTGTGCTTCTACCCTCCCATAATACTTACATGATACGTGTAGAAAAGCATATTAACAAAATTTACAAGTAGTTTTGTGTTTTCTTTTAAGTATATATATATATATATTTCTGGGTAATATAAATATTATTACCCAGGTAATATATATATTACCCTTTTCCTCATATATATACACATGTATTTTCACCCTATATATATGATGTGCATGCATGCGTGTGCACACACACACATATATATTTTCATCATCTTCTTCCTGTCCCTTGGTGTGGTCCTTGGACCAGGTTCCTGCCTCTCCTAGGCTTCCTTGCGGTTGTACCAGGCCCCAAAGACATGACG
The DNA here is from genome assembly GCF_029407905.1 of Bubalus kerabau. NCBI lineage: Eukaryota > Metazoa > Chordata > Mammalia > Artiodactyla > Bovidae > Bubalus > Bubalus kerabau. The sequence goes on along the minus strand of NC_073647.1, from coordinate 162,450,597 downwards.
GAATGATGATGCTAGAACAGAAGCCTTCGGATAAATGGAAGGTGAACGTTGAACGCTACCACATGAGAGAAGGCAACCATCATTGACTCTGTCTTACTTATTCCAGTGAAGTCATAAGCGTGTGTGTTCAAATAACTATCGAAGGATGTAGAGAGAATGAAGTTTGTGTTTTAAGTATATTCAGTCATCTTTTATATCATTCACATTATCTTTTCTGTCAGCTCATTGTTTTTACACACGTCATTAACATAAGTTCATTCTTCCATCCAGCCATCATTATTTGTCTCTATATCATCTATCCTTCCATCTATCCCACTTTTATACACAATCAAAGTGTTGAGAGGTTGGGGGAAGGAGAGTTCAACCACAAGGTCTTTTACCTCGGAACACGTTCTGCAGCACCTTCAATTATACACATCTAAGCATAACTGGTGGAGAAGGCAATGGCACCCCAGTACTCTTGCCTGGAAAATCCCATGGACGGAGGAGCCTGGTAGGCTGCAGTCCATGGAGTCGCGAAGAGTCGGACACGACTGAGCGACTTCACTTTCACTTTTCACTTTCGTGCATTGGAGAAGGAAATGGCAACCCACTCCAGTGTTCTTGCCTGAGGAATATCAGGGACAGAGGAGTCTGGTGGGCTGCCATCTGTGGGATCGCACAGAGTCGGACACGACTGAAGCGACTTAGCAGCAGCAGCAAGCATAACTGGATGACATGGCTCTATGAGTCTGGGGAGAGAAAGGGAAAAGGGGATTGGAAATATATATTCTGTATAGGTATTTCACGCTCTCTTCCAGATAGTACTTTAACTCCTATATTGGATGAGACTTGGTAAATAAAACTATATATATCTACTCCCAAGTTTAATTTGATTTTTTTATAAGTCATTTTCAAGTAATAATCCTTACAGAAGTACAGCCCTGTGCCTTACTGAAAGCGCTGTAATATGTGCCCTGCACTGAATTTATAAAGCAAAGAGCTGGCTTTTTTCAGGATAAGTCTAGGCTACACATTATGGAACAATTTTCAGTCATTTTACTCATTTTCTGAAAGAAGCATGAGTCAAACCAGCACATGGCGTGGTTGCCGATACGGTATTTCAGAGTATAAAGACTATTTTTCTAAAACAAAATGATTGTAATTTTGAGACATGATAGAAACACTCAGAAAACTGAATCATGGAAGCAAAGCTAGTCTGTTATTTCAGATCAATAAAATTATGCCAACATCTGGCTATATAGAATTAAGGAACGCTGACAATACCCTGAATTCTATCATGTGTGGTTTTAAAACATGCACACCGAAAGAACTGCGCCTCACATTGTTTTGCATGAGTGACTGCTTTCACTGTATTCCCTGCCTTTGTAAGAATTCATTCTCTATCTCAGTCTCGACAAATACCCACACTTTCAACACCTTACCACCTTTGAATTCCACTGCCAAGATTTGATTTTAGTGCACTGACATTCAGCAGAAATAGTTAGGTCCCTGTATTTGTCATGACATTTTCTCCTCCCTCTCCTGATGCTGGAGAATTACCCACCCGAGAGAAGAAGCAGGTAGGAAAATATTCTAAGGAAACACAGGTGAGAGCCCAAAGACCACTGCTGATTCCTGGCGATGGCGCTAGTGGGCTTCACCCTTCTGGGGACAGTCAATCAGTTAGCGCTGAGAATTTGCCTTCAATAAATGTCTTGTTGTAACCCCCTTAAAGTAGCAACAGCAAAGCACTCAGGAGGTTTACCCTCTGTAACAGAATGTATGGCCACCTCTAGAAGTGAGGAAAGCTGACTCTTACCAGGGCCCTGCTACCCGGGAAAGCAGCCATGATGAAGAGACCTCTCGCGTTCTGTGTTCTGGGAAACTCTTTTACCACCTGAGTTGGTAAGACTGCCACCCAGGCGCGTCTACCTTGGTGACAAGGCCACATGCAGACCCTCAAAGTTCCCACCTGTGTCGTGAGTGATGCTCTAAATTGTCCACGCTTACTGACCAAAACGAAATGCTGGTCAGTTTGTCTTTCTTCTGCAGGTGGTGAATGATGAAGCCTGGGACTGACCGTCTTTCAGTTCAGTCAGTCACTCAGTCATGTCCGACTCTTTGCGACCCCATGGACTGCAGCACAGAAGGCTTCCTTGTCCATCACCAACTCCCAAGAGTCCACCCAAACCCATGTCCGCTGATGCCATCCAACCATCTCATCCTCTGTCGTCCCCTTCTCCTCCCTGCCCTCAATCTTTCCCAGCATCAGGGTCTTTTCCAATGAGTCAGCTCTTCGCATCAGGTGGCCAAAGGATTGGAGTTTCAGCTTCAACAACAGTCCTTCCAATGAACACCCAGGACTGATGTCCTTTAGGATGGACTGGTTGGATCTCATTGCAGTCCAGGGGACTCTCAAGAATCTTCTCCAAAGTGCATATCCTACCTCAATGAGTACACAGCGCTCTACGACTGCAAAGAAGCCACAATGAAGCTGTTGGAAATATAACTGAGGTGGACAGGCCCTTCAGGAATTGGCTGTGCTAACTCACTCTCTCTCTCTCTCAGCATTGATCATTTTTTTTTTTAACCAAAGCAGCAATGCTCGAGGTGGTGTATTCTGAAGATGATAAATGCTGTTGCTCATGAGAGGTGGAGGCTGTGCTCACATCTAAAGACAAGAAGAGCACGAAACAGGCGCTGGCCCCCGCTACGGGGCAGAGGCTAAACTCTATCTTCTCGTTGAGCTTGCAGAAAGCGCCCCACCGTACGTGTCCACTGTGTTCCACTTTGGCACCCGTGACCCAGGACAGAAACACACGTCAGCAGCACAACTTTGGCTTTGCTTGCAGGCTGCCTTTTCGAGATCTGGCCAACGATCAACTGGGAGATCTGGGCTGGGTGCGGAGTGGTGGGGAAAAGGGGGTGTCTTTTGCAGATAGTGACCCCAATACCACAAGTCTTCATGCACATAAACGCACTGGATCCTTAGCACAGCAGACACGGACTCATTATGTCCTTCTTCATCGAAGAGTGTGTGCTAAGTCACTTCAGTCGTGTCTGATGCTTTGCGACCCCATGGACCGTAGCCTGCCAGGCTCCTCTGTCCGTGGGATTTCCCAGGCAAGAATACTAGAGTGGGTTGCCATGTCCTCCTCCAGGGGATCTTCCCCACCCAGGGATCGAACCTGCATCTCTCATGTCTCCTGCCTTGGCAGGCAGGCTCTTTGTTGTGAGCACCACTTGAGATGTATAGAGACTTGAAAATCTTATGCCAACTTGCTGAAGTCTTACAAATTCCAGGGGTGACCCCATGTGGGATGCAGAAAGATTCCCACTTGCCTCCACTTCCCAAAGCTTCCCCCATCCTGACCCTGGAATCTGTGAACACTGTACCTTACAGGAGGGGTTCCCCAATCTCTGGGATCCAGTAACTGATGATATGAGGTGCAGCTGATGTAATAATACTAGAGACAAAGAGCACGATAAATGCAATGACCTTGTATCGCCGCAAAACCATGCCCACCCCTCCCCTGGTGAGTGGAAAAACTGTCTTCTATGAAACCAGTCTCCAGCACCAAAAAGGTTGGGGACCGCTATCTTACAGGACAAAGCTGGGCTTGGCAGATACGATTAAGTGAAGGACCTGAGCTGAGAATTTATCACGGGTGATCCAGGGGGACTCAGCATCATTGCAAAGGTCCTGTATCCCATAGTGAAGAAGGGATGAGACTGGACAGACTGTGAGAGACAGCTTTGTGAGAAAGACTGGCTGGATGTGGCTGGCTTCACAGATGGACGGGGGGCTGTGAGCCAGGGTCACCTTGCATTCAATCCAGCGAGACCCAGGTGAGACTTCTGACTGCAGAGGAACAAGATAATCCACATGAACTGTTTTAGCCCCTAGGAGCAGTATTCGTTACAGCAGCCATAGGAAACTCATTACAACCGGAACAGGAGATGCATGTCCCAAGCAGCTCATCAAGGCACAGCATGGTGTGTCTGAGCGGGAAAGTTTTGTCAAACTTGGTCAAAGAGTGCCATCCAGGAATGTCCGAGGAGCCCTGTGTGCATGGGTAAGCAGGCGACTCGCAGCCTTTCTGGAGGACAGAGTTCAGGAGCCTCAGACAGCCCAGACGACAGAGCCATCCCCATGTCCACTACACTCCCCCAATCTGCAGGAGAACAGGACGCCCCAGTACGTGTCTTCTCCATGCTGGGAATCCTGATAAACGACTCGAGGGCAAGGCTGAGGTGGGCAGGGGAACATGCCTTGCTGAGAACTAGGTCAGTGGGATGTAGTCCTATTCCAGCTTTGTAAATTTCATGGATTTTACTATTAAAACGAGAAGATGATGCCATGAAGCCATTTACTTAACCAAAGAAGTGTTGGTCATACACGAAAGGGATCCTCTGTTCAGCTATTTTTAAAAATGCCAGTACGTTTCAAAAAGAACCTTACATGCATACTGCTAAGTGAAAGAAGGCGGTCTCTACAATGCAAAAGAATCAGAAAAAGAATATATGTGTGTGCGTGTTTGTGTATAGACATACACACATATTACTGAATCACTGATGTACACCCAAAGCTTCAACTATACTTCAATTAAAAAGGGAAAAAAGTATCATTCTAGCTGATGCATGTGGTTCTACAGCAGAAACTAACACAACATTGTAAAGTGATATCCTCCAGTTAAAAATTTAACAATTCTAAAATTTCATAATTAAAAACAGAAAAAAGGTTGCAGTCTGAAATGACTATACACAGAATGATTCCATTTATATAACATGACACTCTGGAATAGCCAAAACTAGAGAGGAAGTAAACCCATCTGTGGTAACCAGGATTCAGCACGGGGGAGTTTTAGATGAAGCACAGGGGACACTTTTAGAGTGTAGAACTATTCGGCATGATACACGGCTGGTAAATACATGAGACTACGCATCTGTCAAAAGTCACAGAACTTTACAGCACAAACACTGAAAGGAAGCGTTGCAAATTAAAACAAACGACCGCAAATCACTGAGAAGTTTAATGATTCCCAGGATGGATGCAAATTATGACAGAAGAATTTAGTGGTGGACACACAGCTGTATTTAAAATAGAGAACCAACAAGGACCTAGTGTACAGCACAAAGAACTCTGCTCAACGCTCTGGAATGACCTTATGGTCACCAGGGGGAAGGATGGGGGAAGAGATAGTCAGGGAGTCTGGAGTGGACATGGACACACAGCTGTATTTAACATGGAGAACCAGCAAGGACCTGCTGGACAGCACAGAGAATTGTGCTCAATACTCTGTAATAACCTGATGGTTACCAGAGGGGAAGGATGGGTTAACAGATAGTTAGGGAGTTCGGGATGGACATGTCCACACAGCTGTATTTAACATGGATAACTAACAAGAACCTGCTGGACAGCACAGGGAACTCTGTTCAATACTCTGTAATAACCTAATGGTTACCAGAGGAGAAGGATGGGGGTAACAGATAGTTAGGGAGTCTGGGATGGACATGGACACACTGCTGTATTTAACATGGAGAACCAACAGGACCTGCTGTCCAGCACAGGGAACTCTGTTCAATACTCTGTAATCACCTTATGGTCACCAGGGGGAAGGATGGGGGAAGGGATAGTCAGGGAGTCTGGGATGGACATGGACACACTGCTCTATTTATCATGGAGAACCAGCAAGGACCTGCTGTCCAGCACAGTCCAGACACAGGAACTCTGCTCAGTGTCATGTGGCAGCCTGGATGGGAGGGGAGTTTGGGGGAGAATGGACATGTGTTTGTATGGCTGAGTCCCTTCACTGTCCACCTGAAACCGTCACAACACTTTTAATCAGCTATATTCCAATATGAAATAAGATTTAAAAGAAAGCAAGAAAGAAAGAATTTAAAGGTGTTCCCAGTGTGTGAAACAGCCATCACTGAGGTGGGCAGAGGGGTGGCAGTGGTCAGCTAATGTCACTCTACGTCTTGGTGGATCTGTAAGATGGAAGACAAGAGAAATCAGGCTCCAGTTGAGAAAAGTGTTTCCCAAGGGAAACAGTGTACACTGGAATTGATCCATTAAGTGAAGGAATGGCAGGTGGTAGGAGCTAGTCCACAGATGAGCACTAGAGGACGCTACAGGATCCATGTTGGACGCGTGGGTCAGACCTGGACATATCATCACACACTCAGGTCCACCTTAATATTCAAGCCCATCCTCACGTAAAGGAATATTTACAGATACGTGTGCACACATAATTTGGCAAGCACACACACACACGTCAGCCCTCCATATCTGAGAGTTTGGAATCCTTTGACTCAACCAACCATGGAACAAATCTACCGGGGTAGGGGTGGGGGGTGGGGCTTCCAGGAAGTTGCAAAAAGTAAAATTTGTGCTTGCTGTTAGATGGCAATGATTTACAAAATATGTTCAACTGTTTACATGGTATTTACACTGTACTAGGTTTTATATAGTTGGTGATGCACAGGGAAGCCTGGCGTGCTAGAGTCCATGGGGACACGACTGAGCCACTGATCACTAATAGGTATTGTAAGTAATCTCCAGATGACTGAGAGTACAGGAGAAATCTGCCTGCCTTATAAAGTGAAAGTCACTCAGTCGTGTCCGACTCTTTGCAACCCCATGGACTATACAGACCATGGAATTCTCCAGGCCAGAATACTGGAGTGGGTAGCCTTTCCCTTCTCCAGGGGATCTTCCTAACCCAGGGATCGAACCCAGGTCTCCTGCATTGCAGGCGAATTCTTTACCAGCTGAGCCACCAGGGAAGCCTAAGAATACTGGAGTAGGTAGTCTATCCCTTCTCCAGCAGATCTTCCCGACCCAGGAATCAAACCGGGGTCTCCTGCATTGCAGGTGGATTCTTTACCAACTGAGCTATCAGGGAAGCCTGATATATGCTGGTATAAGCCTGCATATGTATATTTATAAGTATATAATATATATACTTTTACATGTATATAAATATACATACATTTATATGTACATTTATAAGCCTGTATATGTATATTTATAAGCCTGTAAATGTATATTTCCATTACATGCAAATACTAAGTCAATGCTTGGGGCATCCACGGACTTTCATATCCAGGTGGATTCTGGAACCAGCCCTCCACAGATACGGAGGGTTCCCTGCACATCTCCTCGCTCTCTCAGCTGACCAGTCCCTGAGGAAACAACGCCCCAGGGGCAACAAGCCTGTCGGCTGCCCACAACTCAGCTTCTAATCCCACTCTCCAGAAGAAGGGCTCCTGGGAGAGACGGCTGACTCCGGGATTTGGACAAGTGTTGGAAACAGACGGGATGTGTGTAGCCCCTTGTAGGATGCACCCAGAACCTGTCATACAGAGTGATGTAAATGAGAACGAGAAATACAAATAGCGTATCAAAACGCGTTTATAGGGAGAAGGAAATGGCACCCCACTCCAGTACTCTTGCCTGGAAAATCCCATGGACGGAGGAGCCTGGTAGGCTGCAGTCCATTGGGTTGCTAAGAGTCAGAAACGACTGAGCGACTTCCCTTTCACTTTTCATTTTCATGCATTGGAGAAGGAAATGGCAACCCACTCCAGTGTCCTTCCCTGGAGAATCCCAGGGATGAGGAAGCCTGGTGGGCTGCCGTTTATGGGGTCGCACAGAGTCGGACACGACTGAAGCGACTTAGCGGCAGCAGCAGCAGCAGCAACGCGTTTATATGGGATCTAGAAAAATGGTACAGATGGAGCTGTCTGCAGGGCAGAAATAGAGACGCAGAGATAGAACTTCGCACAGTGGGGAAGAGGGTGGGATGAATTGAGAGAGTAGCACGGACATATACACAGGACCGTGTGTAAAATAGGCAGCTAGTGGGAAACTGCTCTATAGCACAGGGAGCTCAGCTCGGGGCTCTGTGATGACCCAGAGAGGGGGATGGGGGAGGGAGGGCACATATATATACACAGAGCTGATTGACTTCACTCTAGTGAATGCGTGGGTTCCAAATCCTGGTTATGGAGCTGGATCCCACAGTGCTGCAACTCAGGTTTGCACGACGCAACTGAGACTTGGTCCAGCCAAATAAAGAAAATTAATATTTTTTACAGAAAGAAAGAAACAAATTAGAGAACTAGAGCTCCAAAGTTTTCCTTGGATTGCTGCAAACACTCAAAGACTGATCATGGAAAGCTGGTTTTATCTTGGTGTCTCCTAGGACCCACAAGCTGGCTAAATGTTTGCCAAATTAACGAGAGCTAAGATACCTTTTTCTTAAAAATAATACACTCATCTGGTTTATTTTTTTTTTTTTCACTGAAGGAGTTCCTGTAAGGGTTTATGGGGAAATTTAAAAGAAGTTAATTGGAGAAGTTTTATCACTTAAAAAAAAATAGCAGTATAGAAATTGGGTATACTAAAGTTGGTCCTGAGGGCAGAAGAGGATAGTAAGCATCTTTTAGCGTGTTCTACAATTACGTGTTCTCTATTGTTTAATTTTTAAGCAATAGTTGAAATTTTCAATGTCTCTCACAGCAATGTCACTTTAAAGCTGTATGAATAGGACTTCCCTAGTGGCTCAGCGGAAAGGATCCACCTGCCAATGCAGGGGCCACGGGTTCGATCCCTGGTCTGGGAAGATCCCACATGCCACAGGGCAGCTAAGCCCGGGTCCCATAACGACTGAGCCTGTGCTCTAGAATCTGAGAGCCCCAACTATTAAAGCTCGCATGACAAGCCACCACAATTAACTGCAACTAGAAAGAACCCTCCCAGCAATGAAGACCCAGCACAAGCAAAAATAGATAGATAAACCATTTTTTTAAGCTGTATGACTAGTTGTCTTCCTCTACTTTCTGTATCTTATGAGACACATACAATACAGAAAATTATTATCTCATAACAAAAATCACATGTGGGATTAGTGTCCATGAACTTGACAAAAATAATTTATATTATTTCAAAGAATCAACTTGCTCCTTGATGGGGTAGTACACTTCCCATGGATAAACACAGATGTTAATAAGGGAAGATAGAAATGAGTGGTGTACAAGCACAATCATTAACCAACAGTCTTCAACAACAATAACAAAACCTTCAATAATAAATTGAGGAAACTGAACACAGTCTGCTTATTATATTAAGGAATTATTGATCATTTTGTTGAGTATGACAATGGTATTGTATACGTCAAAGAAAATTGTCATCTGTTAGAAACAGATAAGTATGTTCAGGTAAAATAATACTTGAGGCTTCAGTAATTCTCTCTCTCTCTACACACACACATACATCCATATAAAAAGAAATGGATTACCAAGGACCACACCAATGATTGTTCTAAGGTCTTTACAATTATTACTCAGTTTGATTGTCAAAATAACCCTTCTGGACTGACATATTAAGAAGAAGTAGATCAATCTTCCTGACTTCAGACTATACTACAAAGTTACAGTCATCAAGACAGTATGGTACTGGCACAAAGACAGAAATACAGATCAATGGAACAAAATACAAAGCGCAGAGATAAATCCACGCACATATGGACACCTTATCTTCGACAAAGGAGGCAAGAATATACAATGGAGTAAAGACAATCTCTTTAACAAGTGGTGCTGGGAAAACTGGTCAACCATCTGTAAAAGAATGCAACTAGAACACTTTCTAACATCATACACAAAAATAAACTCAAAATGGATTAAAAATCTAAATATAAGACCAGAAACTATAGAACTCTTAGAGGAAAACATGGGCAGAACACTCTCTGACATAAATCACAACAAGATCCTCTATGATCCACCTCCCAGAGTAATGGACATACAAACAAAAATAAACTAATGGGACCTAATTAAACTTAAAAGCTTTTGCACAACGAAGGAAACTATAAGCAAGGTGAAAAGGCAGCCTTCAGAATGGTAGAAAAGATAGCAAATAAAACGACTGACAAAGAATTAATCTTTAAAATATACAAGCAGCTCATGCAGCTCAATACAAGAAAAATAAATGACCCAATCAAAAACTGGGCCAAAGAACTAAATGGACATTCACCAAGGAAGACACACATGCGGCTAACAAACACATGAAAAGTGATGCTCAGCATCGCTCATTATCAGTCCAGTTCAGTCCAGTCGCTCAGTCGTGTCCAACTCTTTGTGACCCCATGAACCGCAGCACGGCAGGCCTCCCTGTCCATCACCAACTCCTGGAGTTTACTCAAACTCATGTCCATCAAGTCGGTGATGCCATCCAACCATCTCATCCTCTGTCGCCCCCTTCTCCTCCTGCCCTCAATCTTTCCCAGCATCGGAGCCTTTTCCAAAGAGTCAGCTCTTCACATCAGGTGGCCAAAGTACTGGAGTTTCAGCTTTAGCATCAGTCCTTCCAGTGAATATTCAGGGCCCATCTCCTCTAGGATGGACTGGTTGGATCTCCTCGCAGTCCAAGGGACTCTCAAGAGTCTTCTCTAGCACCACAGTACAAAAGTATCAATTCTTCAGTGCTCAGCTTTCTTTATAGTCCAGCTATATCTTTATAGACTATAAACTTTATAGTCCAACTAGATTATGAGTTGAACTTTATAGTCCAATTATATTATATTATAGTCCAACTATAACTTTATAGTCCAACTATATTACTTTTATCACTAATAATAATTTGTGGCTTGATGGCATTTTTTTTCAACAAAAATATTTTCTATTTCTATGTCCAGGTTGAATGCAACATGTATGGCACCATCAAGAGTCAGAATGACTGGAGAACTGGTTTCTGCATCTGGTGTCGCCCCTGGAGGAGTGGCCCATGATGATGCGTCCTTTGGAGCTGTCCATGCTTGGGGAACATGCTACCAATCTGTACTTCCGTGTTATCACCACACCTAAGTGTCCTTCACCACACCTAAGTGTCCTTCTACACATACCCCTTATAATAAATTATAAATTGTAGTATAGATTAACTGCCATAAAACCCCTTAATAAAGCCGACACAGGAGAAAGCTGCAATGGTCTCTGGGAAAACATACCTAAGCAGACCTGCAATGCGTCATGAAGCGTTCTGTGCTTGGATTGCTAACTCTGTAATAAACCAATTTAAAAATTTTCAGACTCGTCACGAGAAAGTTATGTGACTTCCCCATAAGGCGTGAGTCACCTTCCAGTCTGCTTATTAATTATCTCGACAAAATTAAAACAGAGAAGCAAGCTATATAACACTGTGGGAAATATTTTTATTTCTGTGTGTGTGTGTGTCACTAAGATTGCATGCAACATTTATATTTTTGACTCGATCCAACCATAAACTCTATCATACGTTTATCTGTCAAATTAGGGCATTTTCATAAAGGAAAACTGTGATCATAAACACCCGTGGCACAAAACTGGTTACATTATCTTGATAATAATTGGTAATTTATTGTCATGGCAGGGATGGCAATAAAGCTGTGTGACACAGTTGAAAAGTGGAAAAGTCAATCTAATAATTCACTGTCTTATAAGATAATAAAAAAAATGAGATGTAAGAGGCTCATGATTAAACTTGTTGGCATGCTAACACGAAGTACACTGTTATCATGTTTGTTTGGGTAAATTATCATTAATTATTTCTGACATTGCATAGTCCTTGTCTAGAATGCGATTTGTTAAGATCATCCCTACATACAAAGACATCTGTCTTAATGTATTTTTTGCTTGAGTCCCTGTCTCCTGTGTCCCGAATTGTTAGTATTTGGTTATGGTAATGGTTCATCATAACAATATTTCACCACATATCAGCAATAATAAAAGAATATTCTGAAGGTGGTATGGATTGCTCTCGAAACTACATTGAATTTACAACCGAATCAAGATGTAGAGTAACCAGCTTTAGAGAAATCCGAAAACTAGAATACACATACACGCAGACCTAGCCTAGCAAAACATGAAAGTTGTACCTACGGACAATCTGTTTTTTCACATTCCTTCCCTCTGTCTAATGCGTGGAAGTATAAGTAGATGCTGAAGATAATGCATTAGAATAAAAATATTTTCAGACAATGAGAAAACCAAGTATAGTCAGGGAAATCTGAAAACTGAGGAGACTAGTGGGAATTTGCTTTGATTCCATCATTTCTTCTTTCTGGTGTTAAAACAGAAAGACCATCTTTTAACATGGTTTGAACACCATCTTTTCTTCCGAGGAAGTGAAGACTTTCACAAATTTAAGTGTAAACGAGGGCATCTCTGGTGTCTCAGTGGTAAAGAATCCACCTGCCAATGCAGGAGACGTGGGTTCGATCCCTGGTCCAGGAAGGCTGTGCTCTGCAACAAGAGAAGTCTCCGCAATGAGAAGCTTGCAAACCGCAACTGGAGGGTAGCCCCTGCTCTCCACAGCTAGAGAAAACACCCGAGCAGCAACGAAGACCTAGCACAGGCATAAATAAGTAAATGGCAATTGAGAGCACGTGGTCAATAGGCTTCTACAATCTTACCTATTTATAATCTACGGATTTTGCGTCTCTCTGTTTTTGAAGGAGGGCTGTTAAAATCTCTGTCGGTTGAATCCTCTCTGCGTTGAATCTCTGCAGCTGATTTGCCAAGTGCAGCTGTTCCTGCAGAACTTGAAGCAACCGCTAGAGAGGAATAAACAATGCTGTGATCCCCAAGTTTGAAAGAAAGGTGGTGAGGCACAAAGTAAGACAGGGGATTGTTACCCTCAAAGGTTGGGGGCGGGGTGCGGGGAGACAGGCTGCCCCAAGCAAGTCCACTCCGTAGTGTCTCCCGCCTTGCACAACTGCTGTGTCAACGAATGTGTGTAAAATACCAGCACCAAGCATGCCATAGTGTACACATTCAGTAAAAGTTACCCACAATTATATTCATAAAGAGGCTGCATGGCCTGGGGCTCATTCAAGGACAGGGACTTTGTCTAGGAGTTGCCCTGAGAAGACAGAAAGATGTGACTACATCTTGTCTGACACTTGCCCCCATCTCGGGCTTCTGTACACATGGATCACCACGTTCTCTCTCCCACGTTTCTAGCCATCAGGGTCTCCAATCACGGCCTGGTGACGCCCCCTCAAACCCCCAACAAAAGCTCCCTTAAACACACTCCCTTGTGTTTCACCATTCCCACCGCTAGGGCTGCCGCTCCACTTACATGGCTTCAGAGCACATGTACACTTTCTAAACCCAACCTTCCTTATGGACACTTTTCTACATCCACCTCTCTAAGCACCTCCAAAATACATTCGTTTGTCAATAACTACGTATTTTTGCAACAAGTCCTCGTAATATTACCCTCACTATTATTACATTCTGTGCATACCTCGTGTGACCTGAGTAACATTTACATTCCAGAGGGCAGAAGCCAGGGTTCCTTGTACACATGAGCCCGAGCATAGCAGGAGGGGCAGATAGGGGTGAAATATTTTCGAGAAGCCCATGTGCATACAACAAGGTCCGCCTGAGGACCTACTCTCGGGAGCAATGCATCTCTTCCATATACGTTGTACTGAGTACCTATAGCATTTCTGACACCTCCCCTGTTACTGGGAAAAGGGGTGCCTGTGATTCCTCAGGAACCAGCGGCCAAAGTCTCGCTGTGACAACAGTCTAAGAATGAAAGAATGACAAAGCTCATCCCAGGTCGTGTCCAACTCTTTTCGATCCCATGGACTGCAGCCCCCCAGGCTCCTCCATCCATGGGGTTTTCCAGGCAAGAGTACTGGAGTGGGGTGCCATTGGACATGACTCAGGGACTTCACTTTCACTTTTCACTGTCATGCATTGGAGAAGGAAATAGCAACTCACTCCAGTGTTCTTGCCTGGAGAATCCCGGGGACGGGGGAGCCTGGTGGGCTGCCGTCTCTGGGGTCACAAAGAGTCAGACACGACTGAAGTGACGCAGCAGCAGCATCAGCATCACAGGTATGCAGAGCATGGAAGGGCCATTTTTACCGCTCCTGGGGACGGGAGAGACCGGCTGGGACAATCGGATGCTTGACTTGATGGCCACTCACTAAAGGACAGACATTCATGATGTCACCTAAACCCATGACAAATTCATCTAAGGGTGGTTCATGACAACAGCTGAAGCATTCACGTGGGAAAGACTGGCAAATTCAAAATGCAAAGGGAAGCTCAGGAATGTGAAAAAAGCCACCTTGCTAATCTTAGGACACCGGGTCCTGTCCAAAAAGCCCCTAAGACTTTTGTTCCACACCAAAAGGTCCCTGATACCTGGTCACATTTGGTCCTGTCCAAAATGACCCTAAGACAACTGTTCCGCACCAAAGGCTCCTTGATAGCCGGTCTTGTCTAAAAGCCATCTGGCACGGACTGAATACGCACATGGGTGTTTTGAACAGGAGCAAATATGAAGGACCATTTGGTGTGGAACAAGTGTCTTATAGACCAAACATCTCATGGACATTTTGGAAAGGAATAAGTGTCTACTAACTACCTAGATTTCTGACCTTTTCCAGATCCCCTTCCAATACTACACATTTTCACTCTGTGTGTGTGTGTATGTGTATGCACATATATGTCCATCACACATATTATCAATTGAGTGCCAGATAATGCTGGCAAACAATGTAATTCTCTGAACAAAAAGAATGTATATATACAGTTATTATATACAGTAAAATTTGAAATATACAAATATATACAAATATGTGTGTGTACATATTTATATATATATATATGAACATACTTATGTCCATGTATGTATCTTGTATGAGTTTCCTGTAGCTACTACCAAAAAATCACTACAAAGCTGTTGGCTTAAAACTATTAGAGAAATGTCTAAAATAACAGATGTCTTCCCCCTATTTCTGGAGGGCAAAGGTCAGAAATCAAGGTGTGCGCACGCTCGCACTCCCTCCGGAGACTCTGGGGGACAGTCCGTCCCACCTCTTCCACCTTCTAGGGGGCTCCGGGAGTCCCTGGGCTTGTGGCTGCCTCCCTCCCATCTCTGCCTCCATCTTCACATGGCTTCTCCCATCTCTGTATGTCCAAGTCTTCCTCTCCCTTCTAAGGACACCCGTCAATGGACAGAGCCCAGCGCAAACCCGTATCACTTCACTTTACATAATATATATATATATGCACAGCACATATTTTCAAAAGTATGCACATACATCCACCCCACCTGTTATGAATTAACCACCGGGACAGGTATTGGAGAAAGCACGCCACTCTAGAATGAATGGTGCAGTGCTTCAGAGCTGTGAAGTACAGACGGAGAGGAGAGAAGGCAGCTGTACAGAGAGGAGGAACAATTCTCTCCTGCAGAAGCAACTCCTCCTGGCGAGGGGCCCACAGCTGCCATTTCCCCACAACCGAGGCTCATCCTGCAGCAGAGCTGAGTGTCCTAAGCCGGGGAAAAAAGCCTGGACTTCGGCCACTGCCTCACTTCTGTGATTTATAGCCACATCTTGTTCACTGAAGCGGAAACACTGGAGGAGGTCAAACATCAGCATTAACAGATCATTCTGTAACTAACAGTGTGATATGAAATTGTGTCTCTGTGTTGGCATGTCTGTGTGTGTGCTTACTGTATGTGGGTGAAGTCCATATGTACAATTCAGACCACATTTATGGTGAGTGAGCTTGTGTTCGTGTGTGCGTGTGTTTCTCTTCTGCAGGGAAAAAGGCGGCGCTTTTTACCTATGTAAATCCCCAATCTGCATTTTCCTGAACGATGGATACCTTCTCTGCGCTGGTAACTCTGTCTACGTCTCAGTTACTCAGGAGCCTGACTGAGGACACTCAGCGAGAGTGAGTGACTCTAATGAGGACAGACTGCCCTGCATGTTACTTACAGTACTGGGTAGCGAGCCTTCTGGACAGAGAAGTCTGACTATGTTTAATAATGAAAGAGTACACGTCCTCTCAGAATTTCTCAGAGCATGAGGGCTGCCATTTCTCCAGCTCTGCGTTGCAAGGTCTATAGGGTAGCACAGTTGGCTAGCAAAAAAAGAAACCCCCAGAAATTTGTAATAAAAAGCCAAAAAAAAATCACTAAAATTCTGATCTTGCTTTCACCTAACAAATTAGTAAATGCTCTCTCACACACACATCACACAGATACAGACATACACACCCATACACACATGCATACACATACACACACCCACAACTCCCAGAAATTTGTAATAAAAGACAGATAAGAAATCACTAAGATTCTGATCTTGCCTTCACGTAGCAAAATAATAAATGCTCTCTCACACACATACACCCCCAGACACACACACACACACACACACACTCAAACATAAACACACACAGCCAGAAGGAAATACAAAGACTGAGAAGTCCAAAATCAGCATTAGATTTAAATATCTCTCTCTCTGAACCTGTTGGAAAAGCAGAAAGAGATTTAGAACAGAGCTGCAGATACCACACAGAATATTAAAAGGCCTGCACCAACGAACTTTTACAGAACATTGCACACTGGGAATACTTTGATTCGATGGACGTGAGTCTGAGTGAACTCCGGGAGTTGGTGATGGACAGGGAGGCCTGGCGTGCTGCGATTCATGGTGTCTCAAAGAGTCGGACACCACTGAGTGACTGATCTGATCTGACCAGTACTCTGACATGCAGCAACAGAATAACACAATTAAAATGCTAACCTGACAACACTGTAGTACAATGAGAAACTGATAAAACATTGGCGAAAAACAGGTCATCTGCTTGCATCATGAAGCACATACTTCTAAGCAATTCAGGGTGGTCAAAAGAAAAATAGAACTCGGAAAATAAGCAGAATCCAGATACGCCAAGTCATGTGAAATGAAACAAAAGGGAACGACCTTCACAAATTTTAATTTTAATGTGACTAGTTTTAAAGGAGAAATATAAAAGACAAAGTAAAAGTTGGAAAACCCAGATTAATCGCAAAAGAGAGCAGCAAGAAAGAACTGAGAAGGGAACACAGAGAAGAAAATAACCACATGACTTCCTGTGGAATGCCTGGGAGAAATCGATCACATAGCTAATAAAATTTAAAATATTGGCTTATGGGAAAAGCAGTAGTGGGAATAACACTGACAAGTTTGGTCAGGAAAAAAGAAAGAGAAGCATAAACAGTCAATAGTATATATTGAAACATTAGATAATTTCTGGAGAGAGGTTTAAGAAAATCACAACTCATCATTCTATATCCCACAGACTATGTGTATAAACCATGAAACAGCCCAACACAGCCCAGGAGACACTCTAATCCTGAAACGACTTGATAATTGGCTACAATGCATGACATTTTCCAGGGGGGTGGCAGGAGTGGGGAGGAGCCTTGAAACAAGCTGGTTCTAAATCCATAGTAACTGAGGTTCAGCAGCGAGTATATTCATTATACTCATCTCTCTATGTTGGCAAGTGCTTTAAAATTCACCTAATTTAAAAATTAATCTCCCCAAAGGAACACCAGTCCCTGATTAATTTTACAGGAATATCTTTGGGAGACTAATGCTAGGAGGGGGCTTCTTTTACTTCACAAAGGATTTGCTTCTCAACCTTCTGCAAGAATCAGAAGCACTCAGAGAAAACGATAACGCTGCACGGATTCAACACTGTATCTGAGGATGTTCCTCCTGCAAAAAGGCAGGGAGACAGACTATAAAAAGATGAGGGTATTCAGAATTGAAAGAGACATGTGTACCCCAGTGTTCATCACAGCACTGTTTACGATAGCTAGGACATGGGAGCAACCTAGATGTCCATAAGCAGACAAATGGATAAGAAAGCTGTGTTGTATACACACAGTGGAGTATTACTCAGCTATAAAAAGAAATGCATTTGATTTGGTTCTAATGAGGTGCATGAAACTGGAGCCTTTTATACAGAGTGAAATAAGTCAGAAAGAAAAACACCAATACAGTATATTAATGCAAATATATGGAATTTAGAAAGATGGTAACGAGGACCCTATACGCAAGACAGCGAAAGAGACACAGATGTACAGAACAGTCTTTTGGACTCTGTGGGAGAAGGCGAGGGTGGGATGATCTGAGAGAATAGCATTGAAACATGTATATTATCATATGTGAAACAGATCGCCAGTCCAAGTTCAATGCATGAGACAGGGTGTTCAGGGCTGGTGCACTGGGATGACCCTGAGGGATGGTACGGGGAGGGAGGTTGGGAGGGGGGTTCAGGATGGGGAACACATGTACACCCATGGCTGATTCATGTCAATGTGTGGCAAAACCAGTACAATGTTGCAAAGTAATTAGCCTTGAATTAAAATAAATAAACTAATTAAAAAAGAATATATCTCCATAACATTTTGATAATAAAGCCATTCTGAGGACAAAAAAAAAGATGAGGGTTTTTAGAAAACAAAAGGTATTATTAGGTGACAGGCTTATAGAATCAATAAGAGAATCCACAAAATACTGACATCAGGAGAAAGGCTGAGTAGTATACAAGCAACGGTCTCTACCGTCTGTAACAGGAATAACTGAAGATTAAGATGGCAGAGGAGAAGGCCGGGCATGCATCTCCTCCTACCAGAGCACCAAAAAAGCACTAGCTGCTGAACAAGCATCGACAGGTAGATGCTGGAAACCACCACACAGAGATACCCCACATCCAAGGGCAAAGGAGAAGCCACACTGAAACGGTAAGAGGGGAACGATAATGATAAAAGTCAAATCCTCTGCCTGCCCGGGTGGGCGGCTCACAAACTAGAGAACAGTAACACCAAAGAAGTTCTCACATTGCTGTGAAGCTTCTAGGCCCCTCATCAGGTTCCTCAGCCTGGGGATCCGGCCAAGGGACTAGGGAGGGAATCGGACTCGGAAGGCCAGCGGGATTTGATTTACAGAGCCTGCAGACTCTTGGAGGACACAGACAAAACCTTGTGCGCACCAGAGCCCAGGAGAAAGGAGGAGTGAGCCCACAGGAGACTGAGCCAGACCTGCCTGTGAGTGTTCGAGGGTCTCCTGCAGAGGCGTGGGTTGGCAGTAGATTGCCAATGGCAGCAGCCGTCCTGGGAGATGCATCTCGGTGTAAGTCCACTTAGAGGTCACCAACAGCCCTACTATAGAAGCCTACAGTCCAATCCTTTGGCCACCTGATTGGTAGAGCCAACTCACTGGAAAAGACCCTGATGCTGGGAAAGACTGAAGTCAGGAGGAAAGGGGGATTACAGAGCATGAGATGGTTGGATGACATCACCGATTCAATGGACATGAGTTTGAGCAAGCTCTGGGAGATGGTGGTGGACAGGGAAGCCTGGCGTGCTGTAGTCCAAGGGGTCGCAAAGAGTCGGACATGACTGAGCGACTGAACAACAAATAGAAGCCCACAGAATCCAGGACTCGGTGGCCTCAAGCCAAACCAGCAACAGGGAAGGAGCATAGCCCCTCCCGTCAGCAGACAATGGAAGTTTGAGTGAGCGTGGCCCCTGCCAACCAGACCCAGTTTTCCCCACACCCTGTCCTTCCCATTAGGAAGCTTGCACAAGCCTCTTATCCTGCCTTTCCCAACAGAGAGAGCATGGATGTAGGTGGTGGAGGTGCTCTGGATGGACTTGCTGCCCTCATCTTCACACACACACACACACACACACACACACACATCTGCACCCACACACCCACACAGACATTAACAAAGGGTGGGCGCCCCCTCTTTGGATGTAGCTACTCCCCACTGAAGCTAAATTCACTTTGGTTTCTCTTCTAACCCAAATCTTCACTTATCCTTTCTTCTTTGTTAAGGGAAAATGTTAGTCACTCAGTTGTGTCCATCTCTGCAACCCCATGGATTGTAGCCCTCCATGCTCCTCTGTCCATGGGGTTCTCCAGGCAAGAATAGTGGAGTGGGTTGCTATTCCCTTCTCCAGGGGATCTTCCCAACCCAGGAATCGAACGTGGGTCTCCTGTTTTGGCAGGCAGATTGTTTACAGTCTGAGCCACCAGGGAAGACTCTTTCATAAGAGTCGAATGCTACTTAGTAGAAATTTAAAGGGAAAAAGACATGTTATTGTCATTATTTCAAAATATGACTTAGGGCATAGATCTTAATTCTGACAAAAAATATTTTTAAACATTTGATAAGAACCTAATATGTATGTGACCCAGAGCTAGGTTGGTAAAGAATTTGCCTGCAAATCAGGACACCCAGGTTCAATCCCTGGGTTGGGAAGATCCCCTGGAGAAGAACAGCAACCCACTCCAGTATTCCTGCCTGGAGAATCCTATGGATGGAGAAGCCTGGCGGGCTACAGTCCACAGGGTCACCAGACTGGGACACGACTTAACGACGGAACCACCACCTGAGCACTGCACACATCAGGCTATGAAGTCTATAAGCATTAAAGTCAGATTCTACCAAGAGTTGTTCCCTTTCAATACTTAAAGTCAGCTGTGCACACATGGAATGTTTGGGGCGGTTAATTATTTCATAAGGGAGAGATTTTTTTCTATTAGTAAAGGGAAAAATAGCAAAAGAATTGAGCCCTCACTGCATCGGACTCTGAGGAATGAAAGAGCGATGCTGTTTGCAGTTGAGTTTTGCTGCCTATGTACTCCTCTCTGAGATGTGTTTTCCAATTCTGCGTGAAAGGACTTCTTGATTTCGGTAGCTACAATGCTTTAAAAGATGCAGCTTATAATGGATTTCTAAGAAAAGACTTTCATCCAGTAATCCTATTGAGCTCTAAATACTCTTACCTAAAATACCATTTTTGATTGCTACATGTTTTTTTTTTTTTTTCTTTCTCTAGATGGTTCAAGTATTCTTGAATCGTCTTTATGCTCACAGTTTTACATTTTAGATTCAGAAACTATCTTATTTTGTTGTTCTAATTCCATAATGCTGCATAGACTATAAACACTCAATGAAAGCTTTATCAAATATTTAATACTGATAATTAAAAGGAAAGATAAGAACTCGACATGGGAACACTGAGAAATCATTCCTTTTTTGTTACTGTAATAATTTATGAACTCTATCTGAATTGCATTCTAGCCCAGTCCACTGGGTTAGAGAGATTTCAATACACTGAAATTGCCCTTTATATTATTACTGGTACAAAAACATATACACACACATACCCTATAAAAACATGAGTTTTATATTCATTCCTGACTTTTCAGAATTATTTCATAAAGCATAAACCAACTAATTATGCCTAGCTACTCATCACTTTTGGAGAAGGCAATGGCAACCCACTCCAGTACTCTTGCCTGGAAAATCCCATGGACC
Organism: Bubalus kerabau; assembly: GCF_029407905.1. Classification (NCBI taxonomy): domain Eukaryota; kingdom Metazoa; phylum Chordata; class Mammalia; order Artiodactyla; family Bovidae; genus Bubalus; species Bubalus kerabau. Next base: position 162,429,438 of record NC_073647.1, on the reverse strand, counting down.
TAGGAGCCTGGTAGGCTACAGTCCATGGGGTCGAGAAGAGTTGGACACGACTGAGGGACTTCGCTTTCACTTTTCACTTTCATGCATTGGAGAAGGAAATGGCAACCCGCTCCAGTGTTCTTGCCTGGAGAATCCCGGGGACAAGGGAGCCTGGTGGGCTGCTGTCTTATAGGGTCGCACAGAGTCAGACACGACTGAAGCGACTTAGCAGCAGCACTCATCACTTTAGTGAGTTACATAAGAAAAAAAAAACTACAGCTTATAAAATAAAAGATACAAAATTCCATTAGTGTCTGCCCCACAGGAACGAGGTAATAAATGCATGTAAAATAATTAGACACAATCATATCAAATTTCACCAATAAAACTATTGGAAGGTATAAATGTCAGCATCAACGCCACTCACAAAGGTAAACTCATCTCATCAAGGTATCGTTACTGTGGAATGAATTAGATATGCCCTGCTACTAAGAGCGTATGTGTCTGAAAGCAAAGTTGTGTGTATCGCTTTCACAGGACACGGCTACGGCGATCTCGTGCGATCTCGTGTATGGGTAGAAAGCTGGCGTTTCCCCTCCATGATTTATTTCTCTAAGTTCCTGAATGCTGTGCTCCAGTGCTGAGAGGGGCTGTTAGACGGTATTCCTTACTTTTGTCCCGAAGACTGAGGTGTTTGATTTTGCGGGTGAGTTACAGAGCGTGTGTTGACTTACCAAGATGGCCAAACACTGCAGACCCCAAGTAGCCAGTTCTACAAAGGACACCTCAGCGTAGCACACACGACCGTGCCATTTCCCTTTGCCTCATGATGCCTGTCCCCAAGAAGTCCAACGTACAGCCAGGAGAAGTGTGATGGGCAGGATGCTGAAACTCCCAAAGGAGGCATGAAATGATTGCGTGCTTCAAAGTGAAGCTGTCCCCGTGTTTTCATAAAGGGAATTTCAAGGGGTGTGCTAAGATGCACATGATGAGCTAAAACTTGTACTAAGTCTGAGATCCAAACACACATTAACCCTTCCAGGTCAACCAATGCTCACAAGTCAGGAATTCCATTGGACCTTGGGACATGTACCTTTTTCACCATATGAAACAATTGGTTATTTCCCCTAGCTGGGTCATCAAGCTATTTCAAAGTCTGCCACGTTGAAACTAGAAAGAAGAAATGGAAGCTACAGTACCATCAACTCGTAGAGACACTCCAGAGGACAAGAGTATCTTTATTCCCATATCTGTTGGCCTCATACTCTAAGGATCTTCTTGCATGCTTATTTCCAGACTGCTTGGGTTCTAATATCCTGCCCCAAACCCTTTTCTCTCCTCTTACCTTCTTTCACAAGCCCTTGTGCTGTGCACATATTGCTTTTTCAAATAGATCTTCCATTGGTCTCCATTCTACCTTAGGGCCTCTGCTCTCTGACTTCCTTACTAATACAAAGAAAAGCTCAGTGACAAATAAAAAACAATAAAGAAGCCCTGTCTCCTTAGTCTTGGTGGACCTGAACCTTTTATGGAGACCACAGGGTCTGGAACCACCTGACACCTTCAAGCCTCACCCATGGCCGTGCAGTCAACCTATGGCAAAACTCTGTCGCGTTAGTGCCGTGATCCCTAAACCTATTTCTTCATTGCCTGTGCGAGCTTCCTGTGAGTGTTTCAAGAGAAGTCACCTTGTTTTCAAGAGTGCAGGGTTCATGCTATCACACGATTGACCGGGGAATTTTTTTGCAGAAACTCATGCCTGTGGCCAGCAATTTGTTGTATAAGTGAACATGTCTCCAGTCAATAATGTTTGGTCTTAGGGCTTCCCAGCTGGCTCAGTGGTGAAGAACCCACCTGTCAGCGCAGGAGACCCAGGAGACCCAGCTTTGATCCCTGAGTGCAGAAGATGCCCTGGAGAAGGAAAGGCACCCACTCCAGCATTCTTGCCTGGAGAATCCCATGGACAGAGGAGCTTGGCGGGCTACAGTCCACGGGGTCACAAAGACTGTGACCAGACTGAGTGACTAAACAACGACGTATGGGTAACAAAAGATGTATTAATACGTCTCTGTTCAATGATGTCTTAAGCAAGATAGACCCTACACGCTTCGGTTATTTCTAAATATTTATTTTGTTTTTTTCTCTCCCCATGGGATCTGTGTGGCTGTGTTTATCGTTTAGACGTTCGGTTTATTTTCTCCTTTGACCGTGTTTCCTCTCCGCTATCTGTTCTCTATCACAGACGGCGTGCTTTAATCAAAGTCTGCACGTGACCAGGATCGTTAGAAGTGTACAGTGTGGACATTCTCTTTCCAGCTTATAAGCTGGTGTCATATGTATTTAGGTAGATCATACTGCACTATCATGGCCATACGGCCTTCTTATTTTCAATTCATAAAGACGAGCTTCTCTGTCACTGCTCATTTCTCACTGTCAATAGTCTCCATATCTCCTTGTGTCCTAGCCCTTTAATCTGAAATTATGCACCTTTCTTCTAAGACTTTCTCACTGTTATCCACATAACATTAAAAGCGTCTCTGAGACCTTCACCGACATCACTAAGGAAAATTCTACGGCTATCTCTTGGACTTAAAATGTCTTTACTCTGCCCGGGCTGTGGAAGGATATTTTTTTTCCAAATTCAAAAATCTAGGCTGACATTAGTGCTCAGAAATCTGATGTCAGACTCATTGTTATTCCTTTGGGTTTTTTTTTTTTTTTTCCCTCAACCCTTTCCAACTTTTAAGATCTTTTCAGGGACCTCCCTGGTGGTCAAGTGGTTAGGACATGCTGCTGTTACTGCCATGGTCCTGGGTTTGATCCCTGGTTGCAGATTAAGATGCCATAAGCTGCGCAGTGCAGCAAAAAAATAAAAGTATTTTCTTTGCCTTGGTGTTCTGATTTTAAAACCTGGGCTTTCTAGGTCTGAGTTGGTTTGTACTAATCATGGCTGGATTTGTTCCGGTTTTGAAACTCAAAGTTGGTGACTTTAATCAACTTGGCAAAATTCTTAGGTGATAACCTTTACAAGCTTTTCTTGAGCACCAAGAATAGATGCTTTTGAACTGTGGTGCCGGAGAAGCCTCTTGAGAGTCCCTTGGACTGCAAGGAGATCCAACCAGTCCCTCCTAAAGAGATCAGTCCTGGGTGTTCATTGGAAGGACTCATGTGGAAGCTGAAACTCCAATATTTTGGCCACCTGATGTGAAGAGCTGACTCGTTTGAAAAGACCCTGATGCTGGGAAAGATTGAAGGCAGGAGGAGAAGGGGACAACAGAGGATGAGATGGTTGGATGGCATCACTGACTCAGTGGACATGAGTTTGGGTAAATTCTGGGAATTTGTGATGGACAGGGAGGCCTGGTGTGCTGCAGTCCATGGGGTCACAAAGAGTCGTACACGACTGAGCAACTGAACTGAACCAAACTGAACCTTTTCAAAGAAGGCTTCACCCCTGCCCTGTTTTTTTTTTCCCCTTGCTTTTCCTCCTTGAAGAGATATATTTTAGATCTCTTCATTCTCTTCTCTATATTCTGCAATCTCACTTTCTAGTTTTCCATGTTTTTGTCATAAGCAAAGCTAGGTAACATTCAAATACCGAAATACTTTCAGTCATCATTCTTCCATGTCTTTCCAAATATTGAGCATAATTATATGTTGCCCATTATCCATATGAAACATGTGATACAACTGGACTATGGACACCACCTAGCAGCCTAGGAATGTGACACCAATAATTGATAAGCACAAGCGTGTAAAAACTTCCCAGGTGGTACTAATGGTAAAGATCCAGCCTGCCAATGCAGCAGACATAAGAGACGTGAGTTTGATCCCTGGGTCCGGAATATCCCCTGAAGGAGGGCATGGAAACTCATGCCAGTATTCCTGCCTGGAGAATCCCATGGACAGAGGAGCCTGGCAGGCTATACAGTCCATGGGGTCACAAAGAGTAGGACATGACTGAAGCGACTCATCATTAGCTATTCTAACCTAAATGTTGGCACACATTTGAACAAGGCAGACAGTGAATCTGGGCTGCCAAACCCCTTGTGCACTTTGAACCATTCTGCTTGGAGAAATTAAACTGTTTTTCCAGTGGTCATGTATGGATGTGAGAGTTGGACTATAAAGAAAGCTGAGGCCTGAGAAATTGATGCTTTTGAACTGTGGTGTTGGAGAAGGCTCTTGAGAGTCCCTTGGACACCAAGGAGATCCAACCAGTCCATTCTGAAGGAGATCAGCCCTGGGATTTCTTTGGAAGGAATGATGCTAAAGCTGAAACTCCAGTACTTTGGCCACCTCATGCAAAGAGCTGACTCATTGGAAAAGACCCTGACGCTGGGAAAGATTGAGGGCAGGAAGAGAAGGGGACGACAGAGGATGAGATGGCTGGATGGCATCATCCACTTGATGGACGTGAGTTTGAGTGAACTCTGGGAGTTGGTGATGGACAGGGAGGCCTGGCGTGCTGCGATTCATGGGGTTGCAAAGAGTCGGACACTACTGAGCGACTGAACTGAAATGAACTGAAGGCATGCATGGACGTGAAGTCTCTCTGTCTGCTTAACTTTGGTGGGAACCTGTGACTGGCACACAGCACCCACTTGTGCAGATTCGTTTGTGACAAACACAAGCAGTGGAGGAGCTGGAGTGTTAGGTCAAATCTGCAGTTATCTACTCCTACGTTTTCACTGTAACACACTGTAACCCATTGATTTCTAGAGATTGAGTCCAGCTCTCAGAGAAAGCGGCGTGTCTTCCCCTTCTGGTATGAACGGAGAGTTCTTTCTGAAATGAGCGTGCGTTTGTATTCTCCTCACGCTGGCTCTATTGACTGTAGGTGAAAGTGGATAAAGACAGATATCTTGGCAGGAGAGAGAAAGACACATTTGCAGAAAAGAGGAACTCTGGAGGGTCAATTCTTTTCCATTAAGCAGTCAATTATGGTGAGCAGGCTGCCTGGTCCAAGGCTTTCCAGCATGTGCCTTGGTGAAAGAATCTGAGATTGGGGGCCAAATTGCCCTCAGAGAAGCTTCTGGTCTATTTTTTGAGCCTCTTATGCCGAAAAAAAAAAAAAATCCCACATCAATAATTTAGTAACATTTTAGGTGAATTCCACTATGCTGGGTTTTGAAAGTTAGAAACTGCAAAATGGACCTATTTGAAATTGTAAAATACAGTTCTTAGATGTGGGGATTCACATTTAATATAAATTTCTATTGCGTGTTTAAAAATTTAGTGGTGCTGCTTTTCGAGTCTCCAGATGGTAAATAAACCATCTCACAAGTATGGTTAATGCAGAGGTGTACAGATGTAAAAACCAATGAAAATTAAATGTAAAAAGCAACAATATATTTTATGCATGTAAGAAAGTGTTAGTCACTCAGTCGTGTCCAACTCTTTGTGACCCCATATAGGCCACCAGGCTCCTCTGTCCATGGGACTCTCCAGGCAAGAATACTGGAGCGGGTTGCCGTTCCCTTCTCCAGGGGATCTTCTCAGCCCAGGTCTCCTACATTGCAGGCGGTCTTTAGTGTCTGAACCACCAGGAAAGCCCCTAGGCATATAAAGGGATTTGAAAGTATGAAAGGGTTATCCACTTAGTCGTGTCTGACAGTCTGCAAACCCCATGGACTGTAGCCCACCAGGCTCCTCTGACCACGCGATTCTCCAGGCAAGAACACTGGAGTGGGCTGTCATGCCCTCCTCCAGGGGGATCTTCACAACCCAGGGATCGAACCCAAGTCTCCCACACTGCAGGCGGATTCTTTACCATCTGAGCCATCAGTCTACCCATAAATGGTCAAATAGTTTATGACAAAGAAACTAGGAATATACAATGAAGAAAAGACACCATCTTCAATGAACAGTGTTGAAGAAACTGGTCAGCCACATGCAAAAGAATTGAACTGGGCCCCTATCTTACACCACACCCAAACATTAACTCTGATGGACTAAAGACCCGAAACCATAAAACTCCAAGAGGGAACTACACATTAGTGATAATTTTTGTGGCTCTGACTTTAAAACAAAAGGCAACAAAAGCAAAAAAAGGTAAGTGGGAGTACATCAAACTAAAAATTTTCTGCACAAGAAAAAGATCAATAAAAAGATAGCCTACTTGATGGGAGAAAACGTACGCAAATCATATATTTCATAGGGGGTTAATACCTAAAACATATAAACGACTCATACAAACGCAGAGCGAAAACCAAACAATCCAATTCAGAAACAGGCAAGAGGGCCTGAATAGGTTTGTTTCCTCAGGAGACATACAGACGGCCAACGGGCGCATGAAAAGATGTTCAACATCACTACTCATCAAACCACAATTAGATAACGCCTCATACACATCAGAATGGCTGTTTTCATAAAGCCTATGCGCAGCGGCTTCCCACGTGGCTCAGTGGTTAAGAATCTGCCTGTCGACGCAGGAGACACGGTTCAGTCCCCGTCTGGGAAGATGCCACGTGCCGAGGGGCAACTGAGCCCACATGCTCCAGCGACTGAAGCCCAAGGCCCTAGACCACCTGCTCCACCGTGAGAGAAATTGTGCATGACCACTAGAGAGGAGCCCCCACCTGCCGCAACCACAGAAAAACCCGCACAGCAATGAAGACCCAGCACAGCCGTGAAAGTGAATTCGCTCAGTCATCTCGGAGTCTTTGCAACCCCATGGACTGTAGCCTACCAGGCTCCTCTGTCCATGGGATTTTCCAGGCAATAGTAATGGAGTGGATTGCCATTTCCGTGTCCAGGGGATCTTCCCAACCCAGGGATTGAACCTGGGTCTCCCACACTGTAGACAGATGCTTAACCATCTGAGGCACCAGGGAAGTCAAATGAAATCCTTTTTTAAAAAAAGACTTCCTTTGTTTTAAAACATCAGAGTGGGGACCTCCCAGGTGACCCACTGGTTAAGAATCTGCCTTCAAATGCAAGGGACCCGAGCTTGAGTCCTAGTTGGGGAACTAAGGTCCTACATGCCGTGGAGCAAGTGAGCCCCAAGTCCCACCACTAGAGAGGCTGGGACCACAGTGAAGTATCCCAGGTGCTGCAGCTGAGACTTGACGCAGCCAAAGAAATAAACACATACGGTTTGGTCCATGTATGGCAAAGTCCACCCCAATATGGCAAAGAAATTATCTTCCAATGAAAACAAATTAATTGAAAAATACAATTAATAAACGAAACACAAGAGTGAACTGGGATTAACGGAGGAAGGGAGGTGTTTCTCAACTGGGGGCAGTTTTGCTTGTCTGCCCAGGTGGCTCAGTGGTGAAGAATCTGCTTGACGATTCAGGAGACGTAAGAGGCTCGGGTCCGATTCCTAGGTTGGGAAGATCTCCTGGAGGAGGAATATGCTACCCACTCCAGTATTCTTGGGCTTTCCTGGTGGCTCAGTCGGTAAAGAATCCGCCTGCAATGAGGGAGACCTGGGTTCGATCCCTGGGTCGGGAAGATCCCCTGGACTAGTAAGTGGCAACCCACTCCAGTATTCCTGCCTGGGAAATCCCACGGACAGAGGGCTACAGTCCACAGGGTCACAAAGAGTTGGACACAACTGAGACACTGAGCATACTGGGTCATTTGGTAATGCCTGAGGACATTTTTCAGTCACCACTGTGGGTGGGAGGTTTGCCACTAACATCTGGTGGGTGGGTCTCGAACGTTGCTTAGCATCCCACAGTGCACAGGACAACTCATCACAAAGACTGATCTTCTCCCAACTGTCAACAGGGTCAATACTGAGAAGCCCTGGAATAATAACAAATTTGGGGTGGAAGCCAAAAGGTGTTCTTTGGTGACCTGGGTCTAAAAGTGGATATTGAAGACATCATTTTAGACATCAGGTTTGATCCAAATACAGCGATTATGGTATAGCTGTTTTCATTTCTGCAAAGTGTAGCTTAGACAGAATGTTTAGTTAGCAGCAATGAATACATCATGTTTCTACTTACTTACTGATTCTTCTTACTGTTGTCATTACTGAAACAAAATGTCAGGGAAACATAATATTGAGTATCTAGATATAAATGAATACTTAGCTTCCAGTAATGAACGTGCTAAATATGTTTCATATGGAACAAACATAAATGCAAACATTTTGAGGCTGTGTCTTCTAAGACTGGTTTTAAAATATTTTTAAGGACTTCCCGAATAGTCCAATGATTAAGACTCCACACTTCCAATGTAGAGGGTTGCAGGCTTTCCTGATGGCTCAGTCAGTAAAGAATCTGCCTGCAATGTGAGAGATCTGGGTTTGATCCTTGGATTGGGAAGATCCCCTGGAGAAGGGACAGGCCACCCACTCCAGTATTCTTGGGCTTCCCAGGTGGCTCAGCTGGTAAAGAATCCGCCTACAATGCAGGAGACCTGGGTTTGATCCCTGGGTTTGGAAGATCCTTTGGAGAAGGAAATGGCAACCCACTCCAGAATCCTTGCCTGGAGAATTCCACGGACAGAGGAGCCTGGTGGGCTACAGTCCATGGGGTCCCAAAGAGTTGGACACAACTGAGTGACTTTCACTTTCACTTGCAAGCAGACCTAAGATTATACATTGCTGTGCAGCATGGCCCAATCGTTTAAAAAAAAAATTCTTCATTAAATATATATATATATATATATATATATTTATATTTCTCTCTCCTCCCTAGACTCAGCCAAATAAAACTGGCTTTGAAAAAGAATCAGATGATACGAGACACCCCCTGTGATGTGACTGACAATCCCCTCATCTGGTTGGCTAAACCTGCTTCTGTTCATTTAAAAAATCGCCAACCACAGGACAGTGGCAGCCCAGTGGTTACAGCTTTGCCATGTGGGCTTTCCCGGTGGCCCTGGGGTAAAGGCTCTGCCTGCGAATGCAGGGGGGACCCGAGCTCAGTCTCTCCTCCAGGAAGACCCCACGTGCTTTGGAGCAATTAAGCTCCATGTGCCACAACTACTGAGCCTGTGCTCTAAAGCCGGGGAGCTACAACCACTGAGCCCAAGCACCCTAGAGCCTGTGCTCTGCAACAAGATAAGCACCTGCATTGAGAAGCCCCAGGAAACTACAATCACAGGGTAACCACCCCCACCCCTGCCCCACTCGCCCCAACAAGAGAAAAGCCCATGCAACAACGGACACCCAGCACAGCCAAAAATAAATACACTCAATAAATGAATAAAATAGAACTAAGAATAAAAACTCTGCCTCCCAATGCCTGCATAGGAAGGACTGTAGGTTCAATCCCTCGTTGGGGAGGTAGATCTCACATGCCTGGGCCAAAAGACCAAAGCATAAAAAAGCAGCAATGCATTCAACTGCACCACATTCTTTTTTTTTTTTTTCTGTGTCAGTTCTGCCACGCGATTTTCTGCCCTTGGCTCTGAGATTTCCTCCTTTTTCCTGTGATAAAATGTCCAGGCACGTGGGCTGGAAGCCTAGCGTCTTCCTTCTCTCTCTTTGTCTTCATTTCCTTTGGTTTTCTTTGTCTAACCCTTTGGAGGCAGCTGAGAATGGCAGCTGTCTCAATTTCCCATATCTCCACCTCAGCAGACAGATTATCATCTTCCGGCTTATCTCTGTTCTTTAGAATCAACACAAAGGAAGCATTTGCCTCAGGCGGCTGATAAGCAATTGCTGGCACAGGGAAGGATTTTTTTTTCCCCCTGATTAAATGATGTTTATATATGCTGAGATGTCTAACTTGAGAATAATAGTTTGTTTTGTTTTAATTTCCTATTTCACTTTTTTTTTCCCTGCAAGTGAATATAATTAAATATATGTTGAGATTTGGTCTGCAATGCTTCAGGTTCACATGAGAGGGAAAATGTAAGCCACTCAGTCGACCTCATGGACTGTATAGCCCTCCAGGCCCCTCTGTCCATGGGATTCTCCAGGCAAGAATACTGGAGCAGGTCACCATTTCCTCCTCCAATGGATCTTCCCTACCCAGGGATTGAACTGATGCCTCAGTTCTTCCACCTTCCCCAAAATGAATGGATTCTTAGAAATAATGTATACATATCTTTTTTCCCTTTTCTTTTTTTTTTTTGGCCGCAATGCATGGCATGTGGTATCTTTGTTCCCTGACCGGGGATTGAACCTGTACCCACTGCAGTGGAAGAAGTCTTAACCACTGGACCACCAGGGAAGTCCAACAAAGCATATATACGTATTTCTTAAACTTAGTTCAAATTACAGCCAAGCGGTGTTCACATTAAAGACCATTTGGGTAGGAAGACATTAGCCTTTATTTAAGTTTCTATACTGAATTGGAGTCATTGGGAAGGAGAGTTCTTCTTATTTTCTTTAGTTATATACAGCTCCTTAAGTAAGACTCTCACTTCTCACTTGCCTTAAGGAAAGATTCTGTAACAATACATCATGAACACATAAGTCAAAAGTGATTAACAAGGCAAGCTGTGCACCACCATTTGGGTTAAAAAGAAGACATGGGAAAATAAGTAAGACACAGCTGTGATTTAGAAGACCATCAACCCTTGAGAAGGGCACCTATCCCCAAAACACTGAACACCATCTAGTCCCTGTTTTCAAATGTGCCCTTAGTTTCATGTTTGCAAGAGGGCATCACTTGACCAAGGAACCTGGATCAGCCTCACTGAATGAAAAATGAAAAAGTGAAAATTGCTCAGTCGTGTCCAACTCTTTGTCCAACTCTATAGACTGTAGCCCTCCAGGCTTCTCTCTCCACGGAATTCTCCAGGGAAGAATGCTGGAGTGGGTTGCCATTTCCTTCTCCAGGGAATCTTCCCGACCCAGAGATCGAACGCAGGTCTCACATGCTGCAAGCGGATTCTTTACCATCTGAGCCACCAGGGAAGCCTAAGAGTTAGTTGCTCAGTCGTATCTGGGTCTTTGCGACCTCATGGACTGTAGCCCACCAGGCTCCTCTGTCCATGGAGTTCTCCAGGCAAGAATTCTGGAGTGGGTTGTCATGTCCTTCTCCAGGGAATCTTTGCAACCCCGGGATGAAACCCAGGTCTCTTATGTCTCCTGTATTGCAGGCAGATTCTTTACCATCTAAGCCACCAGGGGAGTGAGAAGGAAGAGAAAGACAGGCTAGGTCCCACAGGGCAGAGTTGAAATCAACCTGAGAGCCAAGAAGAGGAAGAAAGTTACCGGAAAAGGAACAGCTTCTGCAAAGGGGACACTCTGAAGTCAGACTGCATAATCAGGAGACGATAAGAAGTGCATTTCATAATGAAAATGCAAATCCACATTTGCAAGTGTACATTCATTCATATGTTATAGATTTTGCAAATATCAGTGCCTAAAGATTTCTTCAATGGAGACCAAGTCCAAAGTACGGTGTTAGCATCAATTTAAGGTTAACTGGGACAAAACAAAATGCACGGGGTTTAGTTCTTTGCAAATTTATAGTGAGAGCTGGACGCTAAAGAAAGCTGAGCACCAAAGAATTGATGCTTTCAAACTGTGGTGTTGGAGAAGACTCTTGAGAGTCCCTTCTCCTGCAAGGAGATCACAGCAGTTTATCCTAAAGGAAATCAGTCCTGAACATTCATTGGAAGGACTGATGTTGAAGCTGAAACTCTAACACTTTGGCCACCTGATGTGAAGAACTGTCTCATTTGAAAAGACCCTGATGCTGGGAAAGATTGAAGGCAGGAGGAGAAGGGGACGACAGAGGATGAGATGGTAGGATGGCATCACCGACTCAATGGACAGGAGTTTGAGCAAGCTCCAGGAGATGGTGATGGACAGGGAAGCCTGGTGTGCTGCAGTCCATGGGGTCACAAAGAGTCGGACAGGACTGAGTGACTGAACTGAACTACAAATTTATGTCCTCGGGCATTTTTTAATTTCTGTGTAGAATAGTCATGTTACTTACCAAGCAACCAAGTAAACAACAAGATTAGATGCTAGAAAACCTAAGAAAAATTATAACACCTACTCCTGATGACTATCATTTTCCTCAATATTTCTTACTTGCTTTGAATCTCCTTTTTCTCTTTAGGTCATGTTGATGGATTCATTATAAAGTTTCTGTTTTTGCTCCTAAAGCTTGTGAGGAGGACAAGCAATAAAGAAAGAAATAAAATCAAGAAAGAAGCACAAACTTCCAGGTGCAAAATGAATGGGTTATTGGTGTGTGGAATACAGTCAATAGTTTATATAATATCTTTGTGTAGTGACAGAAAAAAGGAGATACATCCTGGGCATTTTTATAGACACAAGAAAACAGCGACAAATCAAGTAGTGATATTTGTCGATACAAGAGACACACAAGCCAGGATGCTGTGTAAATCAGAAATGCTGCTGCTGCTGCTAAGTCGCCTCAGTCGCGTCTGACTCCGTGTGACCCCATAGACGGCAGCCCAGCAGGCTCCCCCGTCCCTGGGATTCTCCAAGCAAGAACACTGGAGTGGGTTGCCTTTTCCTTCTCCAATGCATGAAAGTGAAAACTGAAAGTGAAGTCGCTCAGTCGTGTCCGACTCTTAGTGACCCCATGGACTGCAGCCCACCAGGCTCCTCCGTCCATGGGATTCTCCAGGCAAGAACACTGGAGTGGGGTGCCATTGCCTTCTCCAAAATCAGAAATAGGAGTGTGAAAAGAATAAAGGCAATTAGTTTCATCAGGAATAAAAGTGAAAGTTGCTCAGTCATGTCAGGCTCTGCCTCATCATGGAGTGAAGCCCGCCAGGCTCCTCTGTCCATGGGATTCTCCAGGCAAGAATACTGGAGTGGCTAGCCCTTCCCTTCTCCAGAGGATCATCTTAACTCAGGGATCGAACCCAGGTTTCCCATATTGCAGGTAGATTCTTTACTGTCTGAGCCACCAGGGAAGCCCAAGAAAACTGGTGTGGGTAGCCTATTCCTTCTCCAGGGAAACTTCCCAACCCAGGTATCAAACCAGGGTCTCCTAGATTGCAGGCAGATTTTTTTACCATCTGAGCCATGAGTCTAGTGGATTCAACAAGCATCAGTTCAGTTCAGTTCAGTCGCTCAGTCGTGTCCGACTCTTTGCGACCCCATGAATCGCAGGACGCCAGGCCTCCCTGTCCATCACCAACTCCCGGAGTTCACTCAGATTCATGTCCATCCAGTCAGTGATGCCATCCAGCCATCTCATCCTCTGTCGTCCCCTTCTCCTCTTGCCCCCAATCCCTCCCAGCATCAGAGTCTTTTCCAATGAGTCAACTCTTCGCATGAGGTGGCCAAAGTAGTGGAGTTTCAGCTTTAGCATCATTCCTTCCAAAGAAATCCCAGGGCTGATCTCCTTCAGAATGGACTGGTTGGATCTCCTTGCAGTCCAAGGGACTCTTCAGGAGTTTTTTCCAACACCACAGTTCAAAAGCATCAATTCTTCGGTGCTCAGTTTTCTTCAGTCCAACTCTCACATCCATACATGACCACAGGAAAAACCATACTTCAATGTCCCTTCTTAAAATAACATGTTCCATAAACCTCACCTTTGCTGCTTACTATATAACTAATGTTGTGTGTGTATGTATATACACAATCATATATTAATTACTTGCATTTTGTTTTCATTAATAAGGGGAACAAATGATTACATTTTTAAGGTTATCTACATCCAAGAACATCACCATAGCTTTTTGGTGTTTTTGTGCCTTATATCTGTTTCAAGGGACATTGAATGCACTATAGAATTGTTATACTCATTCCTGAATTAATTAGCAGATACAAATCTGTGACTTTTTTGTTCGCAAATCAATGTATGAAAGAGTCTATTTTATAGGACTCTTACTGCCATACATAACGAATTTTACCTGCAGGCAACCAGAGAGGTTTTGCCATGCCTCTAAAAAACACATTAATTAGGATATGTGTGAGGGACAGGGTCTTGGCTAGACTTGAGAAACTCTGGATCCAAAGAGTGTTCATCACACATCCATGATTCTATTACAACTCTTTGTTGCTTGTCTCTTAGGCGCCCTGAAGCACCAAGTCTGAAAGCAAAATGTGCTGGTCCAATGGTTAGGAGTCAACCTGCCAATGCGGGGTAGATGGGTTCGATCCCTGGCCTGGGAAGATCCCACACGCCACATGGCAACTAAGCCTCAGTCTGTGCCACAACTGCTGAGCCCGTGTGCCTAGAGCCCGTGTGCCATGATAAGAGGGGCTACCATAATGAGAAGCCTGTGTACCACGGCTAGAGTCTAGCCCTTATTCCCCTAAGTGGGAGAAAGCCCGTGAAGCAATGAAGACTCAGCACAGCACAGCCAAAAATAATTTGAAAATGTCCCAACTCAAAACATTTAGTACTATAAAACTAAAAGTCTATGAAACATATAATTTTAGTAATCTTTTTGTCTTTGAATATTGGGTTCAACAGAAAAATAGAGGCATCAGTTCTTCAGCATTCAGCCTGCTTTGTGGTCCAACTCTCACACCCATACATGACTACTGGAAAAGCCATAGCTTCGACTAGATGGAGCTTTGCTCAAATAGTGATGTTTCTGCTTTTTAATACACTGTCTAGGTTTCTCATAGCTTTTCTTCAAAGGACCAAGTGTCTTTTCATTTCGTGGCTGCAGTCACCATCTGCAGTGATTCTGGAGCCCAAGAAAATAAAATCTGTCACTCCTTTCACTGTTTCCCCATCTATTTACCATGAAGTGATGGGACCGGATGCCATGATCTTAGTTTTTTGAACGTTGAGTTTTAAGTCAGCTTTTTCACTCTCCTCTTTCACTGTTATCAAGAGGCTCTTTAGTTCCTCCTGCTTTCTTCCATAAGCGTGGTCTCATCTGCATATCTGAGGCTCTTGATACTTCTCCTAGCAATCTTGATTTCAGTTTGTGATTCTTTCAGCCTGGCATTTCACGATGTACTCTGCATATAAGTTAAATAAGCAGAGTAACAATATACAGCGTTGACATACTCCTTTCCCTATTTGTAACCAGTTCATTGTTCCATGTCCGGTACTAACTGTTGCTTCTTGACCTGCATACAGGTTTCTCAGGAGGAAGGTAAGGTGGTCTGGTTTTCCCATCTCTTGAAGAATTTTCCACAGTTTTTTGAGATCCACAGAGTCAGAAGATTTAGTGTAGTCAGTGAAGCAGAAACAGATGTTTTTCTGGAATTCCCTTCTTTTTCTATGATCCAATGGATGTTGGTAATTTATCTATGGTTCCTCTGCCTTTTCTAAATCCAGCGTGTACGTCTGGAAGTTCTCAGTTCATGTACTGTTAAGTCTAATTGGAAGGATTTTGAGCATGACTTTGCTAACATGTGAAATGAGTGCAATTGGGCATAGATTGAACATTCTTTGGCATTGCCCGTCTTTGGGATTGGAATGAAAACTGACCTTTTCCAGTCCTGTGGCCGCTGCTGAGTTTTCCAAATTTGCTGAGATACTGAGTGCAGCACTTTAACAGCATCATCTTTCAGGATTTTAAATAGCTCAGCTGGAATTCCATCACTTTCATTATTTTGTTCATAGCAATGCTTCCTAAGGCCCACTTGACTTCACACTCCAGGATGTCTGGCTCTAGGTGAGTGATCACACCATCGTGGTTATCAGGTCATTGAGAACTTTCTCGTACAGTTCTTCTGTGAGAATTCTGTATTTTATTCCAAATCCAAATGAGTGCTTGATATAAATTGTGGAACGCAGCATAGATATTTAACAAAATATTAATAAAGCTAGGCATTAATGAGATGCACGGTGGAATACTATCCCAAATTACAAAGTGCTGTATATGTTCACTACGTATCCACTACAGATACAGTTATTTGCTCCAGGCTCCAGTTCCACATTATAAAATATCTGGATTGCACCCCAAGGAGTAAAAGACATATTACACAGCAGAGTAAGAAATTTGGTGTGTGCATTCACGGCACTTTAAGGATAAACACGTCGTTCGGTATCTGAGAGCAGTGTTCATGGGCATTAGAATGTTGGCAAAATCATGAAGAGAAGTCATGTCAATAAGACATCAGAAACCTGGAAGAGAATCAGACTCTCCCTTGCGTGATCTGATGATTCAGACTCGAAATATCTCGACGTGGCAGTTTTGGGGCTCCAACGGTTTTATGCGGTCTCTCAGGGAGATGACTTTCAAAGGCGCTATGTTAATAGATCACCCCGGGTGAGCATTTTGAGTAAATTCAATTTTTCAGGCTCCTTCACTTTCATACTTTAGGATGGAAATTCTCCCCCAAATAACTAATAGCAATCATTAAGTGCCATTCAGTTGATGGATTGCCATTCCAAAGAAGAGTCTTTGAGTCGTTTTGTTTTTTTTTTCCCCTCGGCCACAAGATCTTTTAGGGTGCTCCAGGGGCCAAAGTTCAAAGAGGAAATCATGGGACCCCCTCTCCCCCCCATTGCTATCCTGACTGGAGCTGTAATTAATATGGAAATGCAATGATGAAGCTCTGCATGAGCCAAGGATCTTTCAATTCTTGCAGTCTGGCCTTGTTCTGGGCCTCTGAAGGGCACAGCACTGCTTTTCATCAGTTCCCAAAGGAAGGGCAGGGGGACGCATGATACTGATGAATAAAGTCAGCAGCAACTAAGCCTGTGGAACGCGGTCTTCGTGACACAGACGTGGCTTCCCCAGTGGCTCCGTCGGTAAAGAATCCACCTGCAGTGTGAGAGACACAGGTTCGATCCCTGGATTGGAAAGATCCCCTGGAGGAAGAAATGGCCACCCACTCCAGTATTGCCTGGAGAATCCCACAGACAGAGGAGCCTGGCGGGCTACAGTCCATGAGGTCACAGAGAGTCGGACACGACTGAGTGCAGGGGACATTTTTCAGTCACCTCTGTCGGTAGGAGGCTTGCCACCAGCATCTGGTGGGTGGGTCGAGAACGTTGCTCAGCATCCCCCAGTGCACAGGACGACCCACCACAGGGACGGATCTCGTCCCAAGAGTCAACAGCGTCAACAGAGACGGAATTCACTTTCCTTCAGAGCTGGGTCCAGAGCTCCGGGGTTCATATGCATTCACCTTCATCCTGTGTTTTCTCTATCATCACAGCATGTTTGAGGCTGATCCTGAGGCAACATTTCAGTCACTAGCACAAGACCCTGAAGGATGAGTTGACTGACGTCCTGAATTGCCCACTGGGTTTGGCATTTCTTGGTTTGTTGTTGCTGAACTTGGTTTTGTGTGGAGGTTTCTGGGTGGTGGTGTTGCTGAGGTCTGGGTGAGACTTGACAAGGCCGTTTGTAAACCAGCCTTGGCTTCATAGCTCAGTCGGTAAAGAATCCGCCTGCAATGCAAGAGACCCCAATTTGATTCCTGCGTCGGGAAGATCCCCTGGAGAAAATATAGGCTATCCACTCCAGTATTTGTGGGCTTCCCTGGTGGCTCAGCTGGTAAAGAATCCTCCTGCAATGCGGGAGAGCTGGGTTCAGCCACTGGGTTTGGAAGATCCCTTGGAAAGGAAATGGCAATCCACTTTAGTACTCTCACCTAGAGAATTCCATGGACAGAGGAGCCTGGTGGGCTCCAGTCCATGGAGTCACAAAGAGCTGGACATGACTGAGCAACTACACTTTTACTTTCTCTCCACACAAACAGACGTTTCGGAAATCAGACGCTTCAGAAAGTACCGTACTCATTCAGGTGTGATCACAGGCAAGTTATCTCATCTATCACTCACCTGCCTGCCTTCTCCTGTCACCTTCTGGTTGGAAATGTTAGGGGAAACACTGAAAATCCACTCACCCTGGCCAGGGACCAGAGGAACCATTTTCATGAGTTATCTTACAACAGAAGGTCCTGGTAAGGAACAGAGAACTAACAAGACACCATCAACTGGAAGAGCTGGGGAAAGGTCAAAAGGATATAATACCACATGTCCTCCCAACCTCCCAGAATCCTCCTCACCGGAATCCATCTTGGCTGAGCAATGCGTGCGCGACCAGGAAGGACCCTGAGTCAGAATGATGGGCCAGGGACAACCTGGAAACTATCCCACCACGATAAAACCACGTGGCTGAACAGTCCTCCTGGGTTCCCTTACCCTTCTGCTCTCCGCCCAGGCATCCCTTGCCAATACAGTCTCTTGCTTTGTCAGCAGAAATGTCTCATCAGAAAACTCATTTCCGAGTGTCAGACAAGAGCCCATTGCCAGGCCCAAAGACTGAGTCCTCCTTCCTGCAACAGAATCTGGGCCCTAGTTTCAGCCCGCACACCAGAAGGAGTATCAGAAAGGAGGTGAGGATCATAGACTGATGGCTGGTAACACTGCGGATTCTAGAGGCATGAAGTGCCTCTGAATGTAGCTGGTATAATTCTCAGTGAGTTGGATAGGTATACAAGTCACTGAATTATAATGGGGATTTTAAAACACAGAATGAGAGACTTCCCTGGTGGTCCAGTGGTTAAGAATCTGCCTGGGAATGCAGCGGATGCTGCAGGTTCGATCCGTGGTCAGGGAACTAAGATCCAACATGGCTCAGGGCAATGGAACCTACACACCACAACTTCCACACGGCAACTTCTGAGCCCACACACTGCCACGAGAGATCCTCCATGACGCAGTGAAGATCCGACACAGCCAAAAAATAAATATTAAAATATGATAATAAAAAAATAAATATAATGATAATTCAGTTCAGTTCAGTTCATTTCAGTTGCTCAGTCGTGTCCAACTCTTTGCGACCCCATGAATCGCAGGACGCCAGGCCTCCCGGTCCATCACCATCTCCCGGAGTTCACTCAAACTCATGTCCATCGTGTCAATGATGCCATCCAGCCATCTCATCCTCTGTCATCCCCTTTTCCTCCTGCCCCCAATCCCTCCCAGCATCAGGGTCTTTTCCAATGAGTCAACTCTTCGCATGAGGTGGCCAAAGTACTGGAGTTTCAGCTTTAGCATCATTCCTTCCAAAGAAATCCCAGGGCTGATCTCCTTCAGAATGGACTGGTTGGATCTCCTTGCAGTCCAAGGGACTCTCAAGAGTCTTCTCCAACACCACAGTTCAAAAGCATCAATTCTTCGGTGCTCAGCTTTCTTCACAGTCCAACTCTCACATCCATACATGACCACAGGAAAAACCATAACCTTGACTAGACGAACCTTTGTTGGCAAAGTAATGTCTCTGCTTTTGAATATGCTATCTAGGTTGGTTATAACTTGTTTTCCAAGGAGTAAGCGTCTTTTAATTTCATGACTGCAGTCACTTACCATAGTCATAAGACAAAAAGGGCAGAAAACAGATGCTGAAAATATTTTGGGCAGCAGTTAAAAACGTATCCTCCCTGTCTTATCCCAGAGTAAGATTTACTAAGTCCTCAGTTTTTGTCTTGGGTAGAAACAGAAGCATGGTTCTCTCTTGGAATGAGCTTGTCGGTTTCTGATTTCTTTCCCTCCAAGAAAATGAACTCTATTTCTTTAGCTTATTTCGTATTCACATCTAAGAAATCAACAATCCAGTCTGAGTCAAGTCTACACTCTGACATATTCTCCAATTTCCGCATCCTCAACACTTGTAATACACATGATAGTGTTATTTATGCAGTGCGAATTAAAACAACAACAAAAGCAAAACAGTTTCAATACATGCCACACACAAAAGAGAAAACTGTGAAGTATTGATTGCAGACCAAATTGAATCTGAAATAGGGTTTAATGAGTCAAAAAATTCAAACAACCCCTTTGAAAGTTAATTATGGTGCCAAGAGCCAGGCTGCAGGCCCTTTTATTAAATCTATGTTTTGCTTTATGATGGAAAAATATAGGGCCCTTGGGGCGTTCTTTGCACAGTAATTACTTCTAAAGGGAAAACGTTGAGCACTGCAGTGACATGATCTGAATATCATACGCGAGCTTTCACCCTCCTTTGCTTTCCCTTCAACATTTTTTATCATATTTATAATAGGAAAGAAAAATGGATTTATCAGACTAGTGGAAATAATTAGCCTCAGATTATCAAAAAAATGTTGTCAGTTGATGAGTTTTTGTAGAACTGTGAGAAGCAATAGGGCTTCGCTCAGATGGTAAAGAATCTGCCTGCAATGCAAGAGACGCGGGATTGAAAAGTAATAAACCCCTATTTCCAGTAACACGCAGGATGTATTTGTGAAAAAAAAAATGCTCTTTATCTGTCAGACTAAAGTCAGATCTAGGAGAAGGCAATGGCACCCCACTCCAGTACTCTTGCCTGGAAAATCCCATGGACGGAGAGCCTGGTGGGCTGCAGTCCATGGGGTCGCTAAGAGTCGGACACGACTGAGCGACTTCACTTTCACTTTTCACTTTTATGCATTGGAGGAGGAAATGGCAACCCAGTCCAGAGTTCTTGCCTGGAGAATCCCAGGGACGGGGGAGCCTGGTGGGCTGCCGTCTATGGGGTCGCACAGAGTCGGACACGACTGAAGCGACTTAGCAGCAAAGTCAGATCTGGAGCAAGACAAGATACCCACACATTGTCTGAAATGTTATGCAGATGACAGAGAAGGCCGTAGGTAAGGAACGTAACGGTATGTAAGTAAGGAAGTAGGAATGTTACAGTCTGGAGAATCTGGTCAAAGGATCTCTCCTACATGTGTGACAGTCCTATCAAGGCAAGGGCTCTGTGCGTGATACAGAACAGACCTGGAAAAATACACTTTAGCCAGTGAATTTGTCTTGTGATGGGTACGGGTTCCATGATATAACCAGTGTCTACACTAGCAAGATTTCTGACAACAATCCCTAGACTCCTCCTGTTCTGCTCCTGTCTCAGCCCATTATATAAGATGTTTTCTCCAAAGCTTTTATTAAAACAAACAAACAACAAAAAAAAATACATGCTTAGTCACTCAGTGGTATCGACTCTTTGCAACCCCATGGACTGGGGCCCACCAGGCTTCTCTGTCCATGAGGATTCTCCAGGCAAGAGTACTGGAGTAGGTTGTCATGCCCTCCTCCAGGGGATCTTTGCAACCCAAGGATCGAACGCTGGTCTCTTGCATTGCAGGAGGATTCTTTACCATCTGAGCCATGAGGGAAGCCCAAAATAAAGTATACTCTGTCCTGAATGCAACTGCTGAACCGAATCATCTCACCCAGCCAGTCTTGGGAGCCCCAAACCTGTAGCCTCCATATGGTTTGGAATGTAGCCGGGGGCGATGCATGCCCTTGTGTCTATGTGGGCAGGACAAGCTAACTTAGGAATGGCAAACAACCTGGATGGCCAGGAATGAACGCCAGCACGTCTGCATGAACGAGTGTTCCCAAGAGTAGGATGTCATCCAGGGGGGCTATGTGCAGGGTGGGTGGAGACTGGGGCTCTATGAAAGAGATGGGGGTGGGCCTGCATGCAGGAGGGAACACAGCGAAGGAGCTAAGATGAAACTCGGGAAACCCATAAAAACAGGGAGACACAGAAGGGCGTCACTGGGGTGAGTTAAGTGTTCCTTACAAACAGAGGTCCGTCCAGTCAAAGCTATGGTTTTCCCAGTACTCACGTATGGATGTGAGAGCTGGACTATAAAGAAAGCTGAGCACCGAACAATTGATGCTTTTGAACTGTGGTGTTGGAGAAGACTCTTGAGAGTCCCTTGGACTGCAAGGAAATTCAACCAGTCCATCCTAAAGGGGATCAGTCTTGAATATTCATTGGAAGGACTGATGCTAAAGCTGAAACTCCAATCCTTTGGCCACCTGATGTGAAGAACTGACTCAGTGGAAAATACCCTGATGCTGGGAAAGATTATAGGTGGGAGAAGAAGGGGAAGACAGAGGATGAGATGGTTGGATGGCATCACCAACTCAATGGACATGAGTTTCAGTAAACTCTAGGAGTTGGTGAAGGACAGGGAAGCCTGGCGCGCTGCAGTCCATGGGGTCACAAAGAATCGGACACGACTGAGGGACTGAACTGAACTGAACTGACTCTCAGTCATGCAGTGCTCTAACGCAAGCTGTGGCCAACGTAGCCGCAATTTATATGATCAGGGGTGAAGTTTCCTCTATTATTAGGTGACACACCTTTTCCTACCATGGGGGGCATCTTAAGGCCAGTGGCCAGTTGGATGACGTGCATACATCTATCTGTCTCTAAGCACATTTCAGTACATTATGTTGAGAATGAGCTGTGAAGGAGAAAATCCTGCGGCAGTACACTTGCAGAGAGAAGGCTGTCCCCTACTTCCCAAAGTGCTGACGAGTAAGGGAAGGTCAAAGAGCTGTCCAAGCATATGCCTGCTCTTTAGACAATGCTCACAAATACAACCCTGAAGTGTGCTCCCAGGTATTGTGTTAAGAGTGAAAGTGAAATTCTACAATTTGTGTTGAATTCGTATTTTTTACATGAAAAGATGCTCCTTGGAAGGAAAGCTATGACAAACTCAGTGTATTAAAAAGCAGAGACATCACTTTGCCAAGAAAAGTCCCCACAGTCAAAGCTATGGTTTTTCCAGTAGTCGTGTATGGATGTGAGAGTTGGACCATAAAGAACGCTGAGTGCCAAAGAACTGATGATTGATGCGTTTGAATTGCGGTGTTGGAGGAGACTCTTGAGAGTCCCTTGGATCGCAAGGAGATCCAACTGGTCCATCCTAAAGGAAATCTACCCTGAAAATTCAGTGGAAGGACTGATGCTGAAGGTGAAACTCCAATCCTTTGGCCACCTGATGAAAAGAGCTGACTCATTGGAAAACACTCTGATGCTGGGAAAGATTGAGGGTGGGAGGAGAAGGGGAGGACAGAGGATGAGATGGTTGGATGGCATCACCAACTCAATGGGTTTGGGTAAATTCCGGGAGTTGGTGACGGACAGGGAGGCCTGGTGTGCTGCGGTTCATGGGGTCACAGAGTCAGACACGACTGAGCAACTGAACTGACTAACTGAAGCAAAGAAGATTTCTACTTCCTACCTTGTTGAATAGCATGACATGAGATCATGATTCCTATTTGAGCAGAAAGCATAGAATTCTGCTGAGATGGATGGATGGTATCATGGACTCCATGGACATGGTTTGATTAAGCTCTGGGAGATACTGAAGGACACGGAAGCCTGGTGTGCTGCAGTCCACAGGGTCACAAAGAGTCAGACAACGCCTTGGACAATGAACAACAACAATGAGTATATTTTATCTATTAAAAGTTTAGGTTTGTTAATGATGCAAATGAACTTATTTACAAAACAGAGACAGACTCACAGATACAGAAAAGAGACTTATGGTTCCCAAAGGGGAAAGGAAGGGGAGGGATAAATTAAGAGTTTGGGATTAACATATATACCCTGTTATGCAACCAGTAAGCATTTACTGTAAAGCATAGGAAAGCATAGGCTTCCCTGATGGCTGAGACGGTAAAGAATCTACCTGCAATGCAGGAGAGCTGGGTTGGATCCCTAGGTCTGGAAGATCCCCTGGAGAAAGAAATGACAACCCACTCCAGTATACTTCTCTGGAGAATCCCATGGACAGAGGGTTCAGTGTCTTGTCATAACCTCAAAGGGAAAAGAGTATGAAGAAGAGATATATGTAGACTGTAAATATCGGAGAAGGCAATGGCACCCCACTCCAGTTCTCTTGCCTGGAAAATCCCATGGACGGAGGAGCCTGGTGGGCTGCAGTCCATGGGATCGCTAGAGTCGGACACAATTGAGCGACTTCCCTTTCACTTTTCACCTTCATGCACTGGAGAAGGAAATGGCAACCCACTCCAGTGTTCTTGCCTGGAGAATCCCAGGGACAGTGGAGCCTGGTGGGCTGCCATCTATGGGGTCACACAGAGTAGGACACGACTGAAGCAACTTAGCAGCAGCAGCAGCATGGGAGGTGGTGTGTACAACTGAGTCACTTTGCTGAATATGTGAAACTAATACAATCCTGTAAATCAACTATACTTTGATTAACAAAAAAATGTTTAGGAAAATTCTGCAGTGGGGGTCACTGGGGCCTGCTGATTTCTTGGTGGAAAGGATCTTTTAAAAAATTCAATTTATGTAATACCTCTATGGATATTCAGGTTACCTATTTCTTATTGAGCGAATGTTGGTTGTTGGTGTTTTTCAGGAAACTTGTGTATAGAAGTAATTCTCATATACTTGCTTTTACTCTTCTCTTATGCTTTTAAGGCCTACAGAGATGGAGTGATAAGAGATCTTTCATTTCCAATGTTGGTAAATTGTTTCCAGTTTGGCCAAAAGCTTAGGAATTTTATTGATCTCCAAAAGAACCGTCTTTGGTTTCCTTGCTATGTTCTATGGTTTATCTGTTTTCTAGCTCATGATTTCTGCTTTGTTATTATTTCCCCTTTTCTGCTTATATCTGGTTTATTTTCTAGCTGCTTAAAGTACAAAATGAAGTCAGTGACTTGAAGCATTATTTCCTCTGTGATATAAATGTTAATCGTATAAACATCCCTGTAAGTGATTACTTCTTTAATCGCAACCTACATTTTTTTTTTCTGGGTGAAACTATTTTTTTTTTTCCAGGTTTATTGAAGTCTACTGAGTACATAAAAAGCTGCAAATGATTAATGTACATAATTTGCTGACTCTCGACATTTATGTACAATAATGTTACCGTCACCACAATCCAGGTATTAAACTTAACTATCTCCTCCTGACACTGTTGTTCAGCTGCTCAGTTGTGTCCAATTCTTTGTGATCCCGCGGCCTGCAGCATGCCAGGCTCCCCTGTCCTTCACCATCTCTGGGAATTTTCTTCAATCCTCTCTTCTATCGAAGCAAAAGAAGATTCTCCAGCTCTGTGAGTTTCGTGTTCACTTCCCATATCAGAATCAGCCACTAAGGTTTCTTATTTTTTTTTGTTGGTGTACTATTCGCTTTGTCTGAATCAGAACTATATTCTGAAGAACTATCATCTTCCAAGCCACGAGGACATGGGTAGCTTGTCCGATCAGAGAAAATATCTGCATAAAATTCACCGCAAAATTCTTCTTTGCTCAAAATTTTTGAAAGTTTCAGGGGCTTCCCTGAGAGCTCACTTGGTAAAGAATCCACCAGTTCAATTCCTGGGTCAGAAAGATCCCCTGGAGAAGGAAAAGGGTACCCACTCCAAGATTCTGGCCTGGAGAATTCCATGGACGGTGTAGTCCATGGGGTCGCAAAGAGTCAGACACAACTGAGCAACTTTGACTTAGGGTAACAAATTTGCGTTTATAATATACACAAGGCTGGAGCAAAACCCTGATGGAGCAAAATGTGAATGATATCTACAATCACCAGTTGTATAATGAACCCAGGATCAATTTTAAGCTCCAGCAACCTTACATGGTGAGGTTAACTGCATCAGTCTCTAAAAATGTATTTATACGTCTCCGGTCAGTAACGTTCGGGTAACAAAAAATGTTTTAACGCGCCTGTAGCCAATAATGTGTTAAGAAATGAACATTCTTTTATATCTACCGTGATACAATCACTGATGATGGTTTTCATTCCTTCGCACGGATCCAGGTCTCTATTTCCTGCAGTTACTCTACTGTTTTTGAGAATTCTTTCCCATTTCCTGTTGGGTTGGTCTGCTGGGGTGACTTCCTCACCGGTGTGTGCCTCAACAAATCTGTATTTCAATTTTCATTTTTGAAAGGTAACTCCACTCAGGTTAGCATTCTAGGATGAAGACTACTCTCTGTTCTCGAAGGAGGGCACGCCACTCTTTCCTGGCTTGCATTGTTTCTGAAGAGATCCGTCAGGTCATCCTTATCTTTGTTCCTCTGAAGGGAAAATGTCTTTACAGAGCCTCCCTTTAAAAGGCTGTCTTTATTATTGTCTGATTAAAATGCATCTTGCTTTCGTTTTCCTTAGTTCCCTCCCATTTCATCCATATTCACGGCACATTTTCTGGAAATGTGAGTTTACAGGTTTCATTAAATTTCATGGCGGGGAGGGTAGGGGTGAGAAATGGCATTATTTATTTAAATTTTTTTCCCTTCCACTCTCTCTGCAATTCTAATTACATGCATATTCTTCTGTCTGAAGTTTGCTCACAGATCACTGGATCCTGTTCTCTTTGTTAATCTATCATTTTAATCTGGAGGTTTCAATCTGGATGGCTTTCTTTTAAAAAAAAAAATTTCCCTAACTTTTCATTTTTCAGTGTCTGCCTGCTGTGAATTCCATCCAATGGAACCTTTATCTCAGACGCTGCATCTTTTGCAATCTAGAATATTGATTTTGCTTTCAGAATTTTCCTGATCCTCTTTATGATACTGTTAACCTTTGGCTACCTTCTTGAAATTATGGGATTCTTAAAAATAATTCTTAATAATTAAGAATTATTTCATTAAGAGTCATTTCATACCATTGCCTATTCTATTATTTCTGTGTTCGTGTTCCATTGCTAAGCTGTGTCCCCATGGACTGCAGCATGCCAGGCTCCCCCATCTTTCACTATCTCCTGGAGCTTCTCAAACTCATGTCCATTGAGTCGGTGATACCACCCAACCATCTCATCCTCTGTCATCCCCTTCTCCTGCCTTCTGTCTTTCTTGAAGATTTCTGTTATTTCTTGGTCTGTTTCTATTTACCTATCTTCTCTTTTCTTCGCATTAATGGCCATTAATTTTCTCCTTTTTTGCATGTCAATAATATTTTCTTAGATTCCAGTCTTTATAAATGTTGCCATTGTGGGTGCAGGATATATCTGTATACACACTTGAGCTTTGCCTCTAGAATACTCTTATGTAACTTGGAAATAGTTTGTTCAAGTCTTGCTTTGAAGCACAAATGTGAGGAAGTAGGAAAGCCTTTTGTCTAAGACTGAATTTCTGAAGCAATATGCTTTTGAATGTAGCCTGCTTCTTTTCATTTTTTTTAAAATTTTGAGCAAATACTAATTAACATATAACTTACTATCTTTAGAAATGTTTAGTGCACAGTTCAGTGGTATTGAGTGCATGCTGTGTCTTTCTCTTTTGATCTGAGGGGATGTTTTTCAATTGTTCTCCTACTTTCTAACATACCATCTGATTTACTGATTATCTCTGCTGTCTATTACCTGCTAGATCCATGCCATGAGAGTTACATCTAAAGCCCTGCCCCTGTACTTGACACATAACAGGTATTCGGTAATTATTTTGTCAATCAATCCATTCTTTCAATACCAGAAAAGTACAATAAAAGCTTCATTTTTTTTTCCTTTAAAAACTACTGTTGAGTGAGAAGACTTGACTAAAGAGCGGAAGATGTGCTTTTAAACCCAAATAAAACAATAATGAAAAGAAAGTATTGAAAATGTAGTCAATATATACCTTTCACCCAAAATGCACAAGGCCCACTTTACTGGTCCATTCTACTAAACTTATAACTTTGTTATTTAATAAACTAATAAACTTATAAAATAAATAAATAAATTGACATGCAATACTGTGTTACTTTCTGATGTACAGCAAAGTGATTACTATTCTTAAGTACTTTTATGTAACCACCTCCAACCCACAAGTTGAGGGACTGAAATTTGTATAAAAGGATAGTGTAAGGCAAGTGCAGAGAAAAAGACTGCGAGCTGGGCAGTCAGGCAAGAAAAAGGAAATTTATTAGAGGGAAAAGAGAGGGTGACTGGCTCCTAAGGAGAGACAGTGTTATCCCTTTCCGACACAGTCCTTCTTATACCCCAGCAATGAAAAATTCTCTGAAGGGATGGTCACGTAGCCAGAGGTCTGGAATCTGGTGGTCTTGCAGCTTTGAGAAGATATAACAGGATGCCATTTGGGCAATTTGGTCAGTCTCACAGATCACTGTGATTTTATTCTTCATTTTCAAGGCCAACATAACCAAGCCATCTAATCAATGAGACCCCACGTGGGCCCTATCAGATAGCAATCTGTCTATAGACCTGTGTCTTTCCTTTGAAGGGCCATGGGCACATATTGTTTATAACAAATTGAGAATTTTATAGCAACTACAAAAAGGGGTGACAATAATCTCATATAAGCATGTAATAAAGGAAAGATTTAATAATCACTGTAAAATTATAAAGCTATAAATGTCACTTTTACTTTAAAAGAGGAAATGAGCTGAAAATAATATATATATATATATATATATATATGCTGCTAAGTCACTTCAGTCGTGTCCAACTCTGTGCAACCCCATAGATGGCAGCCCCCCAGGCTCCCCCGTCCCTGGGATTCTCCAGGCAAGAACACTGGACTGGGTTGCCATTTCTTCCCCCAATGCATGAAAGTGAAAAGTGAAAGTGAAGGCGCTCAGTCGTGTCCGACTCTTAGCGTCCTCATGAACTGCAGCCCACCAGGCTCCTCCGTCCATGGGATTTTCCAGGCAAGAATACTGGAGTGGGGTGCCATTGCCTTCTCCGGAATATATTCTATATATATATAGACCTCCCTGGTGGTGGTTCAGTGGTTAAGCATTTGCCTGCCAATGCAGGGGACACAGGTTCGATCCCTGATCTGGGAAGATTCCACATGCCCTGGAGCAATTAAGCCCGTGTGCCTCAACTACTGAGCCTGCCCTCTACAACCTGTGCTCTGCAACAAGAGAAGACATGGAAAAGATAAACCACCTCAATGAAGCCTGGGCAGCAGAACAAAATGTACTTCCTGCTCGCTGCAAATAGAGAAAGCACGTGTTGCATCAATGAAGATCCAATGCAGCCAAAAAATAAATTAATTTTTAAAACTTAAAAAATACATTTTGGTGTGTATACATGTATGTATATAAAAGAGTTTATCATTTTCTCAAAACAAAGAATACAAAGTGCGTATCCTTTCTGATTAACTAAAATGATAGTGTGTGAAAAACTTGAAATATATATAGGGAAAACAGTCACGGGATTAAAAAAAATAGTCATCCATTTTTTCTGTAATAGTCTAACCAAAAAATGTTTTTCCTGAATAGAATAAAAATCTCTACTTGGAGCAAAAATAGTGATCCTCACCAATATTTTGTTAAGTAATCATTTTGATTGAAATATGCTTATTATCTTATTTGAAGCCATAATTTCTGATTTAAAAATACAGCAGTTTTTTTAAAAACTTTATGTTCTGACCTTTGAAAGTAACTTTCTAGGTTAGACTTCCTTAAGGTCAATAAAATGTGTCAACCAAAGAAAATAAAATTGATTCTGAAAGTTAACCAAAATTGAATTTACATATTTTAACAAGAGATCGTTGTTTGATGGCACTTTAAAAGAAAACTAAAAGAGAAATGTATATTGGAACTATTCAGGGTTCTGAAAATGTAGCCTGATTAATGCTGACTTCTCATGTTTTCTTCTTTTTTTTTCCCCCCTTAAAGAAAATATATACTGGCAAGCTATGTCCTTGAGAATCCCTGACAATTCATCTATATTCTGCTCACTAAAACCTTAAGATCTGCTTCCAAAATTGAAAGCCTGTCAACAGGTTATGGTGTTAGGAAATAGAAAATGAGTATTTTTCAAAAATGTCTCAAAATGCATTAATGTGTGTGTGTGTGTTCAGGTAGAATGTAACAGTGAAAATACAAAGTAAAGACAACTACCTTTTAGGAACACATTTTAGTATAGGTACAATAAATGGATTCTCTAAAAAATAGATGAAAAAGAAAAATAAATTATGGTTGAAAAATAAATGCCTAAGTGAAAAGGCAAAGGTAAAGTCTGCTCAATGTTACCAGAAATCAACTGCAATGCATAGAAAATAATCTTTTCCCTCTGCTTATTATACTTAAAAGAAAAAGAAATGGCCTGACTTAAAACCTTAGTGACTCAAAAAAGAAGTTAAAGTGAAAGTCGGTCAGTCATGTCCAACCCTTTTGTGACCCCCATGGACTGTAGCCCGTGAGGCTCTTCCGTCCATGGGATTCTCCAGGCAAGAACACTGGAGTAGGTAGCCTTTCCCTTCTCCAAGGGATCTTCCCAACCCAGGGATCGAACACAGGCCTCCCATACTGCAGGCGGATTCTTTACCAGCTGAGCCACCAGGGAAGCCCAAGAAAATTGGAGTGGGTAGCGTGACCCTCCTCCAGGGGATCTTCCTGGCCCAGGCATTGAATCAGGGTCTCCTGCACTGCAGACAGATTCTCTACCAGCTGAGCTTCCAGGGAGGCGCAAAGAGAACCTAAGAGACTCTCTCAGAGATGTCCTTTCACCAGGACTATGGCAGCTGTCCTGGGGCTGCTCGCTGTGACCCAACAGAGACTGAGCCAAAGTCAAACATACAGCAAAACTCAACCCTCCTCAACTACTGGAGGGAAAGTAAATGGAGACAACCACTATGGAGAACGGTATCTGCTGCTAAGTCGCTCAGTCGTGTCCGACTCTGTGAGACCCCATAGATGGCAGCCCACCAGGCTCCTCTGCCCATGGGATTTTCCAAGCAAGAGTACCGGAGTGGGTTGCCATTGCCTTCTCCCATGGAGAACAGTATAGAGGTTCCTTATAAAACTAGGAATAAAACTATACCACAGGAGCCGCCAATCCTGAAGGAGGAACAGGCTCCCTCTTGAAAGCAGAACTCTATCTTGGGCTGGACTGTGGAATTTGAGCTCTATGCCCTGTATCTATGGAAACGACATACCAGCTGGAAAACCAGACACCCTGGATGGAAGAGCCCCAGGGCTCCTATCTAGACTCTCTGAGGCCTAAAAGAATACCCTAATTATCTGTGTAACCAAATAGAATCATACATTCTATTATGCTTATTGGGGTATGACCACAGGCCTATTGATAATTGTCTACTGTTAACTACCTAGGCTTAAGGCATATGAATCACGGGTTAACTTTGTATCTTTCTCTTCCTTTGTTCAGACTAGTTTTTGAGAATTTGGGCAGGTGGGTTTGAGCACGTACACTTAGGACATATAAGGTTTTCACAAACACTGGTCGGGGTCCTTGGCTAAGAAGAGACTCTGCCTTGGGCCCGCTGGTATAACCAACTGCCCTCCACAATCTGCATCGTCCTTCTCAGTGAGCCTGTTTCCCGGAACACGTGGCTACAACAATCGCCCTCCCGGGCAACCACCTGAGAAAACCGTAATTCAAAAAGGCACATGTACCCCAGTGTTCCCTGAAGCACTATTTATAATAGCTAGGACACGGAAGCAACATAGATGTCCACTGACGGAGGAACAGATAAAGAAGATGTGGTACGAATAAACAATGAACTACTACTCAGCTATAAAAAGGAACAAATCTGATTCCGTTGAAACAAGGCAGATGAACCGAGAGCCTGTCATACAGTGTAAAGTAAATCGTATACTAATGGATATATATATATGCATTACTGGGTGTGTGTGTGTGTGTATATATATATATATACACACATATATATATATATATGGAATTTAGAAAAATGGCGCTGATGAACCAATTTGCAGGGCAGCAATGAAGAAGCAGACATAGAGAACAGATTTGTGGACACAGCAGGGGAAGGAGAGGGTGGGACGAACTGACATATATACACGACCACGTGTAAAACAGGCCGCTCGTGGGAAGCTGATGCACAGCACGGGGGCTCAGCACGGGGCTCTGTGATGACCTAGATGGGGGGTGGGAAGCTCAAGTGGAAGGGGATACATGAATACATACAGCTAATTCACATTGTTGTACGGCAGAAACCAACAATAATTATCCTTCAATTAAAAATAAATTTAAAAATAAACACAATGGATAGCCAAACAAGAAAACAAAATTTCAAGCTTCAAGATAGCTTGGTGAATATTCAGATGCAGTATATTTTATCAACCTTTCTGTATTTCATAAACAACTTAGACTATTAAAGCTACTCGGAAAAGTAGTCTCCCCAGGGCAACCTGGGAACATTCATTTCTACCAACTGGGCTTATTTATATGTATTTCCAAGAGTCCTAAAACAACGTGAATTCAATCAACACACCGCCTTCCCCTTCCTTCCTTCCCTTCCCTTGTTATGTAAGTCAGGGCCAATAGATCAGTTCAGTCATTCAGTCTTCAGACTCTGCGACCCCATAGACTGCAGCACGCCAGGCTTCCCTGTCCATCACCATCTCCCAGAGTTTGCTCAAACTCATGTCCATTGAGTCAGTGATGCCATCCAACCATCTCATCCTCTGTCATCCCCTTCTCCTCCTGCCCTCAATCTTTCCCAGGATCAGGGTCTTTTCCAATGAGTCAGTTCTTCACATCAGGTGGCCAAAGGATTGGAGTTTCAGCTTCAACATCAGTCCTTCCACTAAATATTCAGGACTGATCTCCTTGCCATCCAAGGGACTCTCAAGAGTCTTCTCCAACACCACAGTTCAAAAGCATCAATTCTTTGCCACTCAGCTTTCTTTATGGTCCAACTCTCACATCCATACATGACCACTGAAAAAACCATAGCTTTGACTAGACAGACCTCTGTTGGTAAAGCAATATTTCTGCTTTTTAATATGCTCTCTAGGTTGGTCATACCTTTTCTCCCAAGGAGCTAGCATGTTATAATTTCATGGCTGCAGTCACCATCTGCAGTGATTTTGGAGCCCAAGAAAATAAAGTCAGCCACTGTTTCCACATCTACTTGCCATAAAGTGATAGGACCAGATGCCATTATCTTCATTTTTTGAATGTTGAGTTTCAAGCCAGCTTTTTCACTTTCCTCTTTCACTTTCATCAAGAGGCTCTAGTTCTTCTTCACTTTCTGCCATAAGCGTGGTGAAATCTGCATATCTGAGGTTATTGATATTTCTCCTGGCAATCTTGATTCCAGCTTGTGCTTCATCCAACCCAGTGTTTCTCATGATGTACTCTAAATATAAGTTAGATAAGCAGGATGACAATATACAGCCTTGACGTACCCTTTTCCCAATTTGGAACCAGTCGGTTGTTCCATGTCCAGTTCTAACTGTTGCTTCCTGACCTGCATACAGATTTCTGAGGAGGCATGTAAGGTGGTCTGGTATTCCCATCTCTTTAAAAATGTCCCGCAGTTTGTTGTGATCCACACAGTCAAAGGCTTTGACTGTATGTAAATCAGGACACTTAGTACCTGCTCACTATACACAAGCTGCAGGGAGGTGGCTCATTGATAAGAGTCCCTGAGGGAAAGTGAAGTATATAAGTGTTCCCTTCTGACTTTGGGCTCATCCTCCCTTCACGACCTCACAGCACCATTCAAAGAGTCAGACACTGAGCAACTGAACAACATTCTGAGGAGGGCCCAACACTCCTGAAAACCTTGTGTGTGAGCTAAGAAAAAAAAAAAAAACCTTGCATTTTAATCCTAGTGCAACAGGAACTTGAAAGCGAAGAGGAACTAAAGAGCCTCTTGATGAAAGTGAAAAAGGAGAGTGAAAAAGTTCGCTTAAAGCTCAACGTTCAGCAAACTAAGATCATGGCCTCTGGTCCCATCACTTCATTGCAAATAGATGAGGAAACAATGGAAACGATGACAGACTTTATTTTGGGGGCTCCAAAATCACTGCAGATGGTAACTGCACCATGAAATTAAAAGACGCTTGCTCTTTGGAAGAAAAGCTATGACCAACCTAGACAGCGTATTAAAAAGCAGAGACATTGCTGACAAAGGTCCACCTAGTCAAGGCTATGGTTTTTGCAGTGGTCATGTATGGATGTGAGAGTTGGACTATAAAGAAAGCTCTGTGATGAAGAATTGATGCTTTTGAACAGTGGTGTTGGAGAAGACTCTTGGGAGTCCCTTGGACTGCAAGGAGATCCAACCAGTCCATCCTAAAGGAAATCAGTCCTGAATACTCACTGGAAGGACTGATCCTGAAGCTGAAACTCGAATCCTTTGGCCACCTGATTCAAAGAGCTGACTCATTTGAAAAGACCCTGATGCTGGGAAAGATTGAAGGCGGGAGGAGAAGGGGACGACAGAGGATGAGAGGGTTGGATGGCATCACCGACTCAATGGACATGAGTTTGAGCAAGCTCCGGGAGTTGGTGATGGACAGGGAGGCCTGGAGTGCTGCAGTCCACGGGGTTGCAAAGAGTCAGACACGACTGAGCAATGGACAACAGGAACAGCCGGCTGAAACAGCGGATAGAATTTCCACATTGAGAAAGAACTGGCTTTACAGAAAGAAATAGGTCACATATTAGATGACTAAATTGAGTCCAGAGGATGCAATTATGTTGTAAAACTATTCTGCTTCACTACAAGAGCTGGTCCATGAGTATTTATCTCAAGTACCTGATTTTTTTTTTTTTTTTTTTTTTTTTGGTCAAATGTCTTAATGGCTGAGGAAGGAAACAAACAGCAGGAGCCTTATCCTGAATATTGGACTTAACGACTGTCTACCTCTGTGCCTCTGATCCATCTTCCTGAGAACCTTTCCTTTGTCCCTACATATATCCACGTATTTTGGAGCCAACATGCCAATTTGAATATGATTCATCTGAAAAGACCCTGATGCTGGGAAAGATTGAGGGCAGGAGGAGAAGGGGATGACAGAGGATGAGATGGTTGGTTGGCATCACCGACTCAATGGACATATGTTTGAGTGAACTCCAGGAGTTGGTGCTGGATAAGGAAGCCTGGTGGGCTGCAGTCCGTGGAGTCTCAAAGAGTTGGACATGACTGAGCAACTGAACTGAACCAAACTGATGCCAATTTGGGGTATCAACTGCCCCACGATTTATAATTACAATCTTATTCTTATTTATAAGGTTATCCAGCAGTCCAAACACCGAGAGGCAAGAATATATGGTGGATACTTCACCTTTGCTCGTATCTAACTTCCATATAATGAGGATGTAGGATGGAACGAAAGTGAAGTAGCTCAGTCGTGTCTGACTCTTTGCAATCCCATGGACTGTAGCCCACCAGGCTCCTCTCTCCATGGGATTCTCCAGGCAAGAGTCCTGGAGTGGGTTGCCATTTCCTTCTCTGGGGAATCTTCCCAACCCAGGGATAGAACCTGGGTCTCCTGAATTGCTGGCAGACACCTTACCATCTGAGCCACCTGGGAAGCCACCTGGGAACAGCCCAGTAAAAATCAAAGACAACAACAAAATCAACAGACAGCCCTGCCCTCAGGCCATCTCTTGCAATATCTGGGGTCCACAGGAGTCTTCCAGCCCACTAGGACCAAGCCAGCGTCGTGGGATTCCAGAGCAGAGACCAGGAAGGCTCCTAGGTCAGATGGAACGGGGGGCCCTGGGGTCGGCCACCACGGCGGCACCCACGGCCAAGATGTGGCAGCCAGAGACAATGTGGACAGCACCAGCTAGAGCCACGAGTTCAGGAAAGGCACAGGTGGACAAAGCTGATGCCAATGACCAGGAAAGTCCAACAAGCATCCACTCATCCCCTCTCTTCCCTGCATCCAGGATTCCAAAGATGCCGCTCCCCTCCACATCTCAGGGGGAGAGGCAGAGGAGAGAAGGCTGAGCGTCAGGCTTCCCTGGTGGCTCTGTGGTTCAGAATCCGCCAGCCCATGCAGGCGACCACGGGTTCTATCTCTGGTCCTGGAAGTTCTTACACACCCAGGAGCAAGCAAGCCTGTGTGCCACAACTACAGAGCCTGTGTACAGAAAACACTGAGCCGTGTGCACCCCGGAGTCCACACTCCTCAACAAGAGAAGTCAGGGCAAGCAGAACCCCACGTACCACAACTAGAGAGGAGCCCCTGCTCACCAAAAACAGAGAAAGCCCACATGCACCAGCGAAGACCCACCATATCCAAATGAACATTTTTTTTTAAACACAGTCATTAATAATGTGTTTTTTTAATAAAGGCTGAGAGTCTTGAGATTTCTTCCCAACAAATTCTATCTAATAATAAAATAATATTATAATAAAAATAACAAAAAATTAATAAAAATAGTTTTTTTAAAAATTTCAAATTATATAATGAAATCAAGATGTTAAAACCATGTCAAAAGGTAGCTGATTTTTCTCCAAATAAATATCTTTTTAAAAAGCATAGTCATTAATAAACTTTTTTTAAAGAAGGCTGAGTCTTGAGATTTCTTTCCAACAAATTCTAATAATAAAATAATATTATAATAAAATTAATTAAAAATTAATAAAATAATAAAAATAATTTAAAATTTTCAAATTATATAATGAAATCAAGATGTTAAAACCTTGTCAAAAGGTAGTTGATTTTTCTCCAAATAAATACCTTTTTAAAAAGCACAGTCATTAATGAAGTTTTTTTTTTTTAAAGAAGGCTGAGAGTCTTGAGATTTCTTTCCAACAAATTCTATCTAATAATAATATTATAATAAAAATTAGTTAAAATTAATAAAATAATAAAAAATAATTTTAAAATTTAAAATTATATAAGGAAATCTAGATGTTAAAACCTTGTCAAAAGGTAGTTGATTTTTTCCCCAAATAAATACCTTTTTAAAAAGCACAGTCATTAATGAAGTATTTTTTTTTAAAGAAGGCTGAGAGTCTTGAGATTTCTTTCCATGAAATTTGAGCTAATAATAAGAAAAAAAACTATTCAAATTAATATAGTGAAATCAAGATGCTAAAACCATGTCAAAAGGTCGTCTATTTTTTTTTCCAACTAATCAAGCAGGTTGGGACTTGAAAAGAAGGACAGATTTCAGAGTAAATAAATATCATTTTTAAAAAGTGTCATTTCCCCTGCCAATCCGAGTGACAGTGTAAATGAGATGTTTGAGCATATTATTATATTTTACCGTGGGTATTGTATTTCAAAGCAGTCAGTCAAATGGATCGCCAAACAGGCATGAGAAGAACTGTCTCATCTTGGCCCATCTTTTTTATACACTGATGTGGAAATGAGCATGCAAACCAGAGCGAGTGGTGAATACTTAATTGCGTCAACACAGGGGAGGAAAGATTCCAGAAGGCTGGGCTTGGTGGGGTCATCCCAGAGATACAGCATCATTTGGAAGAGGTGAGCTCCCCATTAACTGGGAATGTGTGTGTGTGTGTGTGTGTGTGTGTCTGCTTGTCAACACAGGGGAGGAAAGATTCCAGAAGGCTGGGCTTGGTGGGGTCATCCCAGAGATACAGCATCATTTGGAAGAGGTGAGCTCCCCATCAACTGGGAGTGTGTGTGTGTGTGTGTGTGTGTGTGTGTGTGTGTGTGCTCAGCTGCTAACTTGCGTCTGGCCCTTTTCAACCCCATGGACCGTAGCCTGCCAGGCTCATCTTGTCCATGGGATTTCCCAGGTGGGAATACTGGAGTGAGTTGCCATTTCCTCCTCCAGGGGATCTTCCCAACCCTGGGATCGAACCTGAGTCTCCTGCATCGGCAGGCGGGTTCTTTACCCCCGAGTCACCTGGGAAGCCCTTATCAACTGGCAATGGTCACCATGACGCGGTATGGCGTCTTGACTCCCATTGGGCCTTTCATGAGGTATGAGACGTGTGTGTCTGACAACTTCGTTCACTGCACAGAGCATTCGGTGCCACCGGGATTCATTTGTGAAAGGATCTGTATCCGACAGGGGCCAAACTAATTAAATGGCTCCCATTGGCATTGATGAAGTGTGGGAGCTGATAAAAGTTTACTGGCAGAAAGAGAAGCAGCTTCTAAATAAGAGATAAAAGAGTCTGGCTCTTTTCCTCTATCAGGTGACAGAGACCCCAGAAGAATCACACTGTCAAGGCAGATCGAAAGCATCGAGCTTCTTCCTCTCTCTTCTTTCATTATTTTTTAAAATACTGTTTTGCCTATTTATTTATTTGGCTGCACCTGGTCTTAGCTGTAGCATGTGGGATCCTTTTCTTTCTTTCTTTTTAATTGCTTCTTGCAGGTTCTTAGTTGTGGCATGTGGGATCTACTTCCCTGACCAGGGTTTGAACCTGGGCCCCCAGCATTGGGAGCTCAGAGTTTTAGCCACTGGGCCACCAGGGAAGTCCCTCTGTGCTTCAACCTTGAATCACATTTTTAGACGCCCGCAACTCCATACTCTGAGAATCTGTAGATTATAACAGTGTGTGAAGGACAGGGAAAACCAGATCACATCACCAAGAATCACTGTTTCCCAAGGCAAATGGTTTAAAAATGTCATTTTTACACTTAACACTTACATTATGACTGAAAGAAATGGATGTGGATTTTACTGACCCAAAGATGGGATGTCAAAGACCTTTGCTTGGGGACGTCCCAGATGGTCCAGTGGCTAAGACTCCCAATGCAGGGGGCCCAGGTTCGATCCCGGGTCAGGAAGCTAGATCCCACGGGCTGCAGCTATGAGTTCGTAAGCCAGAACTAAAGAGTCCACGCGCTGCAACTAAGACTCTGTGCAGCCAAATAAATATTTTTAAAAAAAAAAGAAAGAAAGAAAAAGATCTTTGCTTGAGGACTGCTACTTCAGGGTATGGCTACTGGTTTTCCTTCCATTTTTTTTTTCCACTAATGCATGCTGTGCCCATAATTGTGAGCTGCTTCTGCTTGTTCAAAACATATTGAGACAAAAATTGCATACCATGAAATGCCCAGACATGAAACATGTGCTTTGATATTTTGCTAATCCCATGAATCAGCCCAGATGGAGTGTATGCTCATGGCTAGAAAAACTTCGCCTAAGCTCCTCCCAGGATTGAAGACCACTGTTTCTGTCTTGCATTAAATCAGTCTGTTTTTTTCTGCTTGTTGTTGAACTTCACACAATCCTAAATTCAACATACACATAGGCACTAATTTGTATCTGATTTCTTTCAGTCAACCTAACGTCTGTGAGAGCCGTCCATACGATTCACTCATCAGGATCTGATTTTTCTATTTCTTTTTTTCAGTGAGTGATATCCCATGGCAATCTGCAGACCTAGTCTCCCAACGAATTTCATTCAGTTAATATTTTCCCCCACTATTTTCTGCATCTACTCAGTTGTGCATACAGTTGTCCATCTTTACGCTAGTAACAGAATTACGGAGACAATCACAAATTGATTTCCCCATGTTAAACCCACCTCACGTTTCTGGACAGAAGGCCATTGTATCTTTTTTCTATATGGCTGGGTCTGATTTATAAACAGGGCACCCGACTCAAGAGAATTCTCCCTGGAAACCTCACTCTCCATTTGGTTATTTCAGGAGAAGGACACTTTTACTTATTTCCAAGCAGCAGAGTACAGGTTAAACATAATCTAAGATTGGCTTTACAGAAAGAAATAGGTCACATATTAGACGACTAAACTGAGTCCAGAGGATGCAATTATGTTGTAAAACTATTCTGCTTCACTACAAGAGCTGGTCCATGAGTATTTATCTCAAGTACCTGATATTTTTCTTTTTGGTAAAATGTCTTAATGGCTGAGGAAGGAAACAAACAGCAGGAGCCTTATCTTGAATATTGGACTTAACGACTGTCTACCTCTGTGCCTCTGATCCATCTTCCTGAGAACCTTTCCTTTGTCCCTACATATATCCACGTATTTTGGAGCCAACATGCCAATTTGAATATGACTCATCTGAAAAGACCCTGATGCTGGGAAAGATTGAGGGCAGGAGGAGAAGGGGACGACAGAGGATGAGATGGTTGGATGGCATCACCGACTCAATGGACATGTGTTTGAGTGAACTCCGGGAGTTGGTGCTGGACAAGGAGGCCTGGCGGGCTGCAGTCTGTGGGGTCTCAAAGAGTTGGACATGACTGAGCAACTGAACTGAACTGAACTGATGCCAGTTTGGGGTATCAACTCTCCCACAATTTATAATTACAATCTTATTCTTATTTATAAGGTTATCCAGCAGTCCAAACACCGAGAGGTGAGCATATATGGTGGATACTTCATCTTTGCTCTTATCTAACTTCCATATAATGAGGATGTAGGATGGAACCAAAGTGAAGTAGCTCAGTCATGTCTGACTCTTTGCAACCCCATGGACTGTAACCCGCCAGGCTCCTCTGTCCATGGGATTCTCCAGACAAGAGTCCTGGAGTGGGTTGCCATTTCCTTCTCTGGGGGATCTTCCCGACCCAGGGACCGAACCCGGGTCTCTCACATTGCTGGCACACACCTTACCATCTGAGCCACCTGGGAAGCCACCTGGGAAGGATGGAACAGATTTCCAAAATCACAGCAAGAACCAGCTTCACCTATATGGGATGCACGATGCTTCCCGATCCCTGCATGCAGGGTTTCGTCCTCTTGAAGTTAAATGTTCTACAGAGGGAAGCTGGCAGGCTCGGGGTAGGAGGCACTGGTTGTTTCCTGAGGGAGGCATTCAAAATAATACTGCAGGGCTGCCAACCCTGTGGCTTTTTCTGTTACTACGACAGGTGAGTGAGGGCTGTGAGGCTCATGTCAGAACACGGGTTTAGGCGGCTCCAGCTCGAACACACACACATTTTAAATACACCTGTTCCAACGTCACAGACACTCAACCGAATTCAAAATCTCCAAGCTTCACCAGCGAGGTCGACAGTACTTAAAGGACTGATTTGCTGAAAGCTGGCATTACTGGGGCGTCTCTGGTGGCTCAGACGCTGAAGAAGCTGGGCTGTTTCGGACCCATCTTTCAGGATAGCCACTGTCTGCCCTCTTTCTCCTACCCGTGTTTTCTCTTTGACAGAAAAATAAAGGACACAAAAAGCATTTAATTGGCTCCAAGAGAAACAGCAAACGTGAATCCAAAGGACTAAGGCACCAAAGTAAACGTTTCATTTCATATTACACAGATGAAAGGGCACTGCTTGTCACGGTTTCCACCTTTTAAAACAGATTTAAATATTCATCCAAACCTAAAGTGGCAAGTCTAAAGCTAAGGAGTACACCATTCTACATAAAATAACAACAGTTAACAAGAGTAGGAAGAATGAAGGAGGAGAAAGTTCTAGGCTCATGTCAGGAAAGCCAGTAGGAACTCAAGTGGATTCTGCCAGGTTTGATGTTCAATATGATCTTCTCATAGTCCTAGTGCTAAAGACCCTGCCTGCCAATGCAGGAGACATAAGAGATGTGGGTTCAGTCCCTTGGTCGGGAAGGTCCCCTGCAGGAGGGCATGGCAATCCACTCCAGCATTCTTGCCTGGAGAATCCCATGGACACGGGAGCCCGGAGGGCTAGAGTCCATGGGGGTTGCAGAGGGTCGGACATGACTGAAGCGACTTTGCACACACGCACAGGATCTTTTATGACAAAGGAGAGGAGAGGTGTTTGCCTTCCACCGTTGGAACAATACCCTTCAGCACTTAAAGTTCATCTGTGTAATTAAATCAACAGCAGTAAGAACCGCCTCTCTGTGGAAAGGTCATACATCACGGCAAAAGGCGGAAATCTCAAGCTTGTAGAAGAAACGATAATTAATTGCCAACACTCTGCCAGCAGAGTTAAGAACTCAGAAAGACTCTGGGTGAGATTCTGAAGGAAGCATTGACAGACTGTGAGGGAACATTATATATCAATGGCAGCATTTCTTCTCTCCCTCTTCTTGCTTTGGAACTGATGGATTTTTACAAATCTAAGGGTTCTCTTATCTTACTGGTTTCTGGAAGAAAACGCTCCTCAGACGTACTAGCATTGAAGAAGTCACACGAAATAGGAGAATATACTCTTAAAACTTAAAGACACAAGTAATAAGCTGGTAAATGACATTAAGTTAAGCAGTGTGTAACGACTACTAAGTGAAAACATTATGGAAAACATAAAGTTTCTTGTTTAATATTGAAAGGCTATATTCTTAATTTATGGCAATAATTTAAGTTGTCAATGCTACTTTTATTGGAAAACATCCAGTTATCTATCTTTAAACTCATCACTTAAGAAAGAGGGATCTCATGAGAAAGTTCCAGTGCAAATTACCCCAAATGCCACAACTGTTCACATGTTTTAAAGTCACCTTAAGAAACAAAGGAGGTCAGCATAAGGTATTAATATAATAACATGAAATTATTTTAAAATGTGTACATAATTGCATTTTTTTTTAAAGAAAATATTTCCAAGTCAAGAATTAGGTACTTAACTACTGAATTAAAGAGAAAACTCCTACAGAGGATTTAAGACAGAACAAAACAAATCCCCCCCAAAAAAGAAAACCCTTCTTCCTTAGAAACATATATTCTCAGCCAAATGCTACACAAACAGAAGGAAAGCAAACAACCCATTTCATATAGATGTTTTTGTTGCTGTTTAGTTGCTAAGTCGTGTCCAACTCTCTGTGGAGAGTTGGAGCCCATCAGTCTCCGCTGTCCATGGGATTTCTCAGGCAAGAATATTGGAGTGGGTTGCTACTTCCTCCTTCAGGGGATCGTTCAAACTCAGGGATTGAATGTGTATCCCCTGTTTGGCAGACAGATTTTTTACCACTGAGGCACTAGGGAAGCCCATACATACACACATACATACATACATACATATATACATAAACATGAAATAGAGGACTAACTGGTTTTCCAAATCAGGTACTCAGAACGTGCATTCCAAATGCTTTACAGCAGTATTTGCCGTTACAGAAGTAATATCCATGAAATTAAAGCGCTTATATTTTTATTTTCATTCTCAACCAGAGATGGACTCTTTTTTCACTACACTGTAATATCATACTCTCTTTTTGTTGCTTTTGTACCCACGATGAGGGATACTTGTCATTTAAGTGATCTTTAGGACACTGACAAAAAAATCCTCTGAATAACCTAATTTTAACTCTGTTCATCTAAATTACTGAATTAAGCGGGAGTAAAAAGTTATCTCAGCTTTCTGTGGCACATTATTCAAACACGTGCAGGCCGGCCAAAGATTAAGTTACAACGTAATACGAGTTTACTGGGAAAAGCCAAAGATTTCTGAATGGCTTCCAAGCACAGCCTTAAAGTGCTTTTTCCACAGAACTCAATTCTATCTTCAATCACTTTTACTTTTCCACTTAAATGACTAGGATCCAACTATTAATTTCCTGGCAACACTGTGACTAAGCATTTCATTTGTATTCATTGTCCACATCTGGGCTAAGTGCTTTTTTAGACTCCTCTGGCCAGCTTCCGTGCCCCTTGAGTTCTCATCAATTTACCAGGAGTTTTACTGTTGGAGGAATATATTTATTTGCCTACCAACACAGTTTTTATTCAGTTGGAAGCAATGAATCTTACAGAATAAAGGGTTTCTCCACTAGCAACAAAGATTTATATACAATGTGTCAATTTTAAAAAGAAAGCTTGAATTAATTTTTCAAAAAACTATAATTTAGCATCAAATATACACCTAACTCCTGGAGGACGGCATGACAACCCACTCCGGTATTCTTGCCTGGAGAATCCCCCTGGACAGAGAAACGTGGTGGGTTACAGTCCACGGGGTTGCAAAGAGTCAGACATGACTGAGGGAGTAAGGACTCATAGACTTAGCTATATATGACATATATCTATGAATCAATACACATCACTTCACATACAATGTATATATGTGAGTATACATGTATGTGCATATGTGTATACATGAATACATAATATACACCTATGCATAAAGCAGCTAACAAAAGAGATCAAATACTTTAAGGAGAGAAATAAGATATTGGACTGCATGATACCGAAAAAATTAAATATGCCAAGAAATACACAACAGGTATGTATATAAGAAGACCCTCCATCATTCACATCTTTCTAAGTTCCACATGGGTGCTAACCAAATTCTCAACTGCTTTCCTTGTGAAGCTCAGAGAGAAACTGGTCTCGGACAGAGAATACTGGCTCCTTCGCAAATACTGCGTGCATGTCTTAGTGTTATTAAAAATGCCCAGATCTATATGCTTCTTCCTTTACAAGCTAAGGTGGGTCCACACTTCTATAGAACAAGTGGCCAAGCATGGAAAACTACCTTCTGAA
The DNA here is from genome assembly GCF_029407905.1 of Bubalus kerabau. Classification (NCBI taxonomy): domain Eukaryota; kingdom Metazoa; phylum Chordata; class Mammalia; order Artiodactyla; family Bovidae; genus Bubalus; species Bubalus kerabau. The sequence goes on along the minus strand of NC_073647.1, from coordinate 162,385,872 downwards.
GATGGACAGGATCAGAACTCACCCTCCTGTGTGCTGGGTGTCATAAAAGTTCTAGTAGTGAAGAATATGTACTTACATGCAGAGTACATCATGAGAAACGCTGGGCTGGATGAAGTACAAGCTGGAATCAAGATTGCCAGGAGAAACAGCAATAACCTCAGATATGCTGATGATACCACTCTTAGGGCAGAAAGCGAAGAAGAACTAAAGAGCCTCTTGATGAAAGTGAAAGAGGAGAGTAAAAAAGTTGGCTTAAAACTCAACGTTCAGAAAACTAAGATCATGGCATCTGGTCCCATTCAGATCAGATCAGTTGCTCAGTCATGTCCAACTCTTTGCAACCCCATGAATCACAGCACGCCAGGCCTCCCTGTCCATCACCAACTCCCGGAGTTCACTGAGACTCACGTCCATCAAGTCAGTGATGCCATCCGGCCATCTCATCCTCTGTCGTCCCTTTCTTCTCTTGCCACCAATCCCTCCCAGCATCAGAGTCTTTTCCAATGAGTCAACTCTTTGCATGAGGTGGCCAAAGTACTAGAGTTTCAGCTTTAGTATCATTCCTTCCAAAGAAATCCCAGGGCTGACCTCCTCCAGAATGGACTGGTTGGATCTCCTTGCATTACTTTGTGGCAAATAGATGGGGAAACAGTGTAAACAGTGAGAGACTTTATTTTTGGAGGCCACAAAATCACTGCAGATGGTGACTGCAGCCATGAAATTAAAAGACGCTTGCTCCTTGGAAGAAAAGCTATGACCTACCTAGACCTAAAACCTCGACCTAGTGTTTTTAAAAGGGTCTAGGACCAACCTAGACCCATATTAAAAAGCAGAGGCATTACTTTGCCAACAAAGGTCCATCTAGTCAAGGCTACGGTTTTTCCAGTGGTCATGTATGGATGTGAGAGTTGGACCATAAAGAAAGCTGAGCACCAAAAAATTATGCTTTTGAACTGTGCTGTTGGAGAAGACTCTTGAGAGTCCCTTGGACTGTAAGGAGATGAAAGCAGTCAATCCTAAAGGAAATCAGTACTGAATATTCATTGGAAGGACTGATGCTGAAGCTCCAATACTCTGGCCACCTGATGTGAAGAACTGAGTCACCGGAAAAGAGCCTGATGCTGGGAAAGATTGAAGGCAGAAGGAGAAGGGGACGACAGAGGATGAGAGGGTTGGATGGCATCCCTGACTCAGTGGACATGAGTTTGAGTAAACTCTGGGAGTTGGTGATGGACAGGGAGGCCTGGCGTGCTGCAGTCCATAGGTGGCAAAGAGTTGGAGACGATTGAGCGACTGAACAGAACTGAACAGACACCTGTAACAAATCCCCAAGTTTCCTTGTGTCCCTGTGGTTTAGTCTTGTGGTGAGAACACTCCCCATGAGATCTACCTTTGCAACAAATGTTTGCAGCATAGGACATCATCTTGTTTATCAGAGGTGTGCAGAGTACACTCGGTCTCTAGGATATATTCATCCAGCGTAACTGGAACTTTGTCATGACCACTCCTCAGTCCTGCAGCCGTGAGACATGGGCCGACCCTACCGGGCTCGGGCTCTCTGCTTCCACGAGTGACCCTGTGAAGGGTCCACGTGTCAGGGAGACTGTGCATCTCTGTCATCAGCTCATTTCTCTGGGCACAATGTCCTCTGGGGGCATTTGTGTTGTCAGACATGGCAGGATCTCCTCCTTTTTTTTTTTTAAGGCTGGATGATATTTACAATGTGTGATCAACAAGTGCATGCATCTGTGTGTGTGTTCTTCACTTGCCTCTGTGCTCTGAGACCTGCCCTCACCCTCATCTTGCTCTGCCTGCAGGTGCCAGGCTCCCTTGCCAACCTTCATCTTTAATTCAACTCAGCCAGAGGAGCCTGAGGTAGAACATGGGACGGGCAAAGGAGGTGAGAACCTGGGTAACTCTGCTGCTTCTCCTCTTCAGGAAGCTCTGTCTCCAAGGTCCCAATCCTGACACGGCTTCAGCACCTCAACTCCCTGGAGGGTGCGGAGGCTCATGCCTTGAAAGGCTCCCCCATTCTTGACAGGTCCTTCCAGCTCTCTCAGTGCTTTGGCAAACAGCTTCCAATATTTAACCCTCCTCTGCAGCTAGCTGGTGTACATGCTATTTTTGTGGGTGGGTCAAGAATGACATACTCGAGAAACCAGAACTGAAAGAGACACGTGTACCCCAGTGTTCATCGCAGCACTGTTTATAATAGCCAGGACATGGAAGCAACCTAGATGTCCATCAGCAGACGAATGGATAAGAAAGCTGTGGTACATATACACAATGGAATATTACTCAGCTATTAAGAAGAACGGATTTGAACCAATTCTAATGAGGTGGAGAAATTGGAGCTTATTATACAGAGTGAAGTAAGTCAGAAAGAAAAACACCAATACAGTATATTAATGCACATATATGGAATTTAGAAAGAGGGTAATGATGATCCTATATGCGAACAGCGAGAGACACAGATGTAAAAAGCAGACTTTTGGACTCTGTGGGAGAAGGCAAGGGTGGGATGATCTGAGAGAATAGCATTGAAACATGTATATTATCATATGTGAAATAGACTGCCAGTCCAGGTTGGATGCATGAGACAGGATGTTCAGGGTTGGTGCCCCGGGATGACCCAGAGGGATGGGATGGGGAGGGAGGTGGGAAGGGGGTTTGGGATGGACACATGTACACCTGTGGCTGATTCATGTCAATGTTTGGCAGAAACCAATACAATATTGTAAAGTAATTAGCCTCCAATTCAAATAAATAAAAAAAAAATTTTAAAAAGAATGATATACTTGAGCCTTCTCTGGTGGTCCGGTAGCTAAGACCCTGAGCTCCCAGTGCAAGGCACCTGGCTTTGATCCCTGGTAAGGGAACTAGAGGGGCTTCCCCAGGCGGCACCAGTGGTAAAGAACCCGCTCTGCCAATACAGGAGACCCAGGTTCGATCCCTGAGTGGGGAAGGTCCCCTGGAGGAGGAAATGGCAACCCACTCCAGTACTCGTGCCTGGACAATCCCATGGACAAAGGAGCCTGGTGGGCTACAGTCCCTGGGGTCACAAAGTGTCAGACATGACTGAGCATGCGTGTGCACACAAGAGAACGAGACCCCACATATCATATCTAAAGATCCCATATGCTGCAACTCAGATGCAGAAAAACCAAATAAAAAAAATTTTTTAAATGACATATTCTGAAAATTGTGGTTTTAACTGATGCAACTTTACAGAGTTGCTTGGCCTCTGGCAGAACTTCCTGTGTACCCTGGGATCCAGCAACAACAACGAAAAGGACCCATGGTATTCTGAGATCCTTCATCTCTTACCCATGATAACCACTTGTCCAGCCCAACGACCTGTCAGTTTCGAGACAGTAAATACTTTTGTGTAAATAATGAGCAACGTTAGCATCACAAACCAGTCACGTGTATACATCTGGGGCCCTTTCTCCCTAGACTCGAGTCTCCACACACCCAAACAAAACAATGATGGTAACTCAGAAGCAATCCATTTTCATTCAGAAAATACAGGTTACTGGCATTTTCAGAATTACGAGTTTCATTTAAAGTGAGGGCTACTGTATTGCCAGAGATTAAATAATTCTTAAAAGCTTTCCAATTTTCTAGTTAATTCATCATTTGAAAGATGGATTCAACCTGTATTAGGTCTTAAGAAGTGAAGTTTGATTAGATGATGCAAGTCAATTTCCCGACCAATATGAGTTAATGTCCTTAAGGAATTTATTGCAATATACAAAACAGAGTAGAATTTTGGGATGCCAAGTCCGATCTACATGAACGTTTCCACTTGTTTGTCAGAATAATCACATCTTTCTCTTTAGAGCTTCATAGATATTCAAGGGATGCCCCCAACTCCCTCCCACTTTGTTCTCTATATAGAAGTCAGCAATGCTGATTTTATATCACTGAAATTGTCTCACTGGCTTGTACACACATCTTTTCCAATAATTCAACACAAGTAAAGCCCTATATACCATGATGGGGAAGATACACTGTTTATTTTTTACACATGAATTATACGAATTCTTCTGAAATGTGTTATTTTGAAAACACATAATTGGCCTAACTGGCAGAGAGCTCTATTTAATTTTTTGCCCACCGTGTACAGCATGTGAGATCCTAGTTCCCTGACCAGGGGTTGAACCTGTGCCCCCCATGTCCCTGCATTGGAAACACATAGTCCTAATCAGTGGATCACCAGGGAAGTCCGAAGAGCTTTATTTTTAAGTGTGTGAGTGTCGAAGAATTCATTTTGGTTCTGGGACTCCAGAGTGGCACTTAACACTGTCATTAAAAAAAGCCAGTCACAACATAAATTTAGAGGATGCTTTTTAATTTACACGTTCTCTGTCATCCACCCTAGGGTTTACACATAAAGAGCACTGAAGCCATTCGCAATCTTTTTGCCTTTTCATAGCGTCCATGGGGTCCTCCAGGCAAGAAGAAAAGTCCTTGATGAGGGGAAAGACTGATGGCAAGAGGAAAAGGGGACAGCAGAGGATGAGATGCTTAGACAGCATCACTGACTCAATGGACACAAGTTTGAGCAAACTCCGGGAGACAGTGGAGGCTAGAGGTGCCTGGTGTGCTTCAGCCCATGCATTCACAAAGAGTCAGACACGACTTAATGACTGAGCAACAGCAACCTTCCACGTTTGTCTTTGTTTTACATCCCTCACAAACGAGTTAAATATTTGCGAGCACATCAAAGCTTAGTCACCTTCATGGGGCAGGAAAGCTCGGCCTCTAAACTTGTTCCATGCAAAGTCTCCAACCGAAGCTGTTATTTACAGAGCATGCCAAGAAGAAAGAAACGGGGACGTGGCACATTCTGAGGGGAAGAACCCAGTAAGCTCATTCATGAGAACTGAATCGGTTTGGAAAAGAGCAAATGTCAAAGGTGTTGCCAGGTACTGCTGAAATTGTTTCCTGAGTCCCATCATGCCTCAAAAACAATACAGAGAAACAAAAACAAAACCTAAGAGTCGTGTCATGAAAATCTTGGCGTACAGATGACCCATACAGAAGAGTCAAACACGGCTTAACGACTAAACGACAAAATCAGGCAGAACTCCTCTGTAGATGGTTTATAAGAACTTGACAGCGAGGTCCTCAGGACTGACATCTTTCAGATGATCTAATAACCCCTAAGATATGACCATGGACTCCCCTGTGCCTAAACTCTGGCTTCTGTAAAATCACATTATTTTGGATTTTACCTGACATTTCTAGGTAATCCTTCTTGGACCCCACTGTAGTCTACTCATCCTTTGCCAGATCTGAAACGTTTCATTTTCATCCTAGAACAGGTTTCTTCAAACCCACTCTCACTGGGCAGTTCAATTTGACGCTTTCAGGTATCATCTAAAAAGCGACAACTTTCTTTTCTAGAAATCGTACAAGATACGCACCAGACACACAACTCTCTCCTTAGATCTAATATCTGGAACATTTAATACACTTGTGTCTTGTAGACACAGCAGAGAGCTGGCCTGATAATGTCTGTCTTAGGAAGTATTTCTACTTCATGGATATTTATTTTTATAAGCGATGTCAGATTGGTTTTGCCACTCTTTTTTTTTTTTTTTTTTTTGCTTCTGTTTTATTGAAGTTGTTTCTTCTTTTGAGTTGTGTGTGTAACCTCTTTGTTCTCTTCTGCCCCTCCTGACCTTTAGATAATTACTAGATTATATTCTTAAACTCTTTGTCTCTTTTTCTTTTCTATTGGGTTGGCCAAAAAGGCCTTACGAGTTTTTTTCTAAGAGCTTAAAAGTCGAATGAACTTTTTGGCCAACTCAGTATTTTCATTTAATTTTATTTGCTTTGTAAAATTATCAGCTTGAGTCTCTTCTACATTCACTTAGGAGTTAATTTTTTATATAGATTCAAAATTGTACTCAATTTGTTCAAATGAAAAATAAAAACAGCAACTCTTTACTCTTATGAAGGATGAAGAAATTAACTTCTGTTAATTGGGAAGTCTCACTGTAAACCCTTTTCACACAATTTTGCTGATTTTTATACAGTGTTATTTTTCTTTGGAGATAAAACAAATGAATCCCCTACCATACAGCTATGGCCTATAATTAGTTTCAGTAAACATTATTTTATAATTGTAACACATACAGCTTGTGATATTGCTGCATCAGGATGAACCAATACTTTAAACCTAAATGCTCTGAGTTGTATATGTATTGGTTCATCTTGAAAATGCACCAATACATATACAACTCAAAGTATTTAGGCTTTCAGAAAAAAAAAAAAATAAAGTGAAGACTTGCTTAAATGAGATCATGATAAGATCAAGATACGGCCAGCAACAATTTATAAAACAGAATTCTTACATATACGTAATTTTTATAAAAAGTATCTAGGTAAATACATTACATGAGTTTTTACTTCTGTAATAACTCACACTATTTGTCTTAAATAAGAACAAACTATTGGAGCAAACATTTCAGTATTTTCTTATAAACTACTAACCAATGCCATTAAGTAAACTCACATTTGAATCATGGGTCTCTGTGATTTACAGGTTCACTCAGAAAACAAAGGAAGAAAGAAATAGACTATGCAAGCCTATACATGCACAACCGTTACAGAGCCAAGACACTTAAAGTATAAGGAATAAAATGTCTTTTCTAGAAATCTGAATTTGTCTTGCTTAAATATATAATAATCCCTTATTAACCTCTATAAGCCACTCCAAGAGGTGCTCAATTAAATCTGAAGAAAACCCATACTCTAATTCCTGATCTTGACAGTTATTCAAAACACAGCATTCTTTTCAAAAGAATTCAAATAGAATTGAATTTTCAATTAGAATTGAATTTTCTGTTGAATTTTCAAATAGAAATCAAAAGAATTCTACTTTAAAAAATATTTCAAAGTAGTAAAGTGGAAAACTTTTTGTCAACTCCAAAGAAAGTTAAGGGAGCTCATTTTGATAAAACGGCAGGATATGTTGGAAACAGATGCACTGGCATCTATTCGAAAGGTTAATCAATTAAAGAAACAGAAAGTTAACTCAGCAATAATAAAAGTCCCTTTATGATTACTTTCTGAAGCTGTCATGTGTTCCTCTTGACATTATAATAATGGCATTTACTTTCTTGAGTTTTTATAAGGGACTTAATTACCTAGAGATTTGGGGGATTATTAAGTATAGGTTTAATTGACTGTTAGATCCCTATTTTTAAAAATCATTTATGCAACTTCTAAAGATACGTATTTGTCCTTTCTTTGTCCTGATTTCAAAAGTCCTGGCATGATCCTTACTTACAATTATTTAATTGCTCAGAGTGCCCATTGTCCTTGTCAAGGAGAATTACACTGTTTAGTGTATACCCAAAGAAACCAAAAACACTAATTCGAAAAGACATACGCACCCTAATGTTCACACCAGCATTGTTTACAATAGCCAAGTCATTAAAACAACCCAAATGTCCATTAACAGATGAATGGATAAATAAGATGTTGCACATATACACAGCAGAATAATACTCAGCCATAAAAAATGAAATTTTGCCATCTGCAGCAACATGGATGGACGTAGAGGGTATTGTGCATAGTGAAATAAGTCAGAGAAAGACAAATAGTGAATCACATCACTTATATGTGAAATCTAAAATATATACAACAAACTTGTGAATATAACAAGACAGAAACACTCACTAGATACAGAAAGCATGTAGTGGTTACCTGTGGCTTGGAGAGAAGTGGGGAGGGGATTAAAAGGTACAAACCATCAGGTATAAAATAAGCTACATGGAAGGACATACTGCACAGCATCCAGAATATTGCCAATATTTTATAATAACTATAAATGGAGTATAACCTTAAAAAACTGTGCGTCACCATGTTGCACACCTGTACCTTCTATAATACTGCACAGAAACTATACTTCAATTGAGATAACTGAATAAACATTAAAATAACTCCACGGTGTTGGACTGAAAACAAAACAACAAACAGGTCATTCACTGAATGTTAGATTTGGTTCTCTCTCTGTCCTAAGAGCCCACCCACAACACAGTTCAGTTCAGTTCAGTCGCTCAGTCGTGTCCAACTCTTTGCAACCCCATGAATCGCAGCATGCCAGGCCTCCCTGTCCATCACCAACTCCCAGAGTTCACTCAAACTCACGTCCTTTGAGTCGGTGATGCCATCCAGCCATCTTATCCTCTGTCGTCCCCTTCTCCTCCTGCCCCCAATCCCTCCCAGCATCAGAGTCTTTTCCAATGAGTCACCTCTTTGCATGAGGTGGCCATGAGCATGAGCTTTAGCATCATTCCTTCCAAAGAAATCCCAGGACTGATCTCCTTTAGGATGGACTGGTTGGATCTCCTTGCAGTCCAAGGGACTCTCAAGAGTCTTCTCCAACACTACAGTGCAAAAGCATCACTTCTTGGTGGTAACACTTTTTTAGGGCCAGGAGTCTGCTGAGTTGATTGCAAGTCAGTATCATTCCATTTTACAGACACTGATAATTATCAAGACCATATGCAACCGTGAAAACAAAGGCTTGCAGATGAGTCGCAGGCCCCGAAGCTTTCAGGGTTACAGAAATTCACACTGGTGCATGAGTGTGAACGCACGCACAGACACAAGCACTTGTGACCCTCGTGGGGTCACAAAATATAACAGTAACAGCGTCTCCACCTTATATTCCGAAACACCAGGAGATACCAGAATCCTCAAGGCAGACAAAGAAACTGCAGAAAACAAACTAGATTCCGTGTTACCGCTGACCTTCAACAGTCACTTAATCCTACTGGAAAACCACAACAGACACACTTCACAATTCATCTTCGCCTGTCCCCGCTGTAGACAGACACCAGGCCATCAAACTCACTTCCTGAAACACACTTGAGCAAGAATGAGAGTCACAGCTCAGAGCCAACACACACAGTGGCTTTTCATGAAATTAAAAGATGCACCTGAAGAATGGAGCCAGGAGATTCAAGGGGCACAAATCTGCCTCAGGAACAACCGGAAGGTATGACTCTGGTTGGTGACTTTTAAAGCAGATCATGATCAACCTAAACACATACGTACTTCCTCTTCATTTCTCTCTCGCCCCCTGACATCATCCAGGTTCACCAATCTCCAACACCACAATCTCCAACATCGTCAGTCTACAATCAGGCTTTCACGGCAAAACCAATTTGGAAACTCCAATTCTCTGTAAGGCTACTGCCTCATTTTAATTCCTCGTGAACCAAATCACCTTGAACCAAGATACACGGGTCATCTGCATACAGTGTGTATCACGGTGGCCTTCAGCCTACTTACCCCAGCTGATCTTTCAAGGCCATATATGCTCAGATGTCACGACTTCCCCATAGTTGACTTCAGCACTGAACATGCTGCCAGAAGTTCGGGGTCAGAAGCCAATTTGCCCCCTAGATGGGAAAGGAGGGGAACACACGGATTAAGTAAAACACACATAGCCTTGAAGAAAACTCTTGAGAGTCCCTTGGACTGCAAGGAGCTCCAACCCGTCCATCCTAAAGGAAATCAGTCCTGAATATTCCTTAGAAGGACTGATGTTGAAGCTGAAGCTCCAATACTTTGGCCACCTGATGCGAAGAACTGACTCCTTGGAAAAGACCCTGATGCTGGGAAAGATTGAAGGCAGGAGGAGAAGGGGACGACAGAGGGTGAGATGGCTGAATGGCATCACCGACTCGATGGACATGGTTTGGGTAGACTCTGGCAGTTGGTGATGGACAGGGAGGCCTGGCGTGCTTCAGTCCATGGGGCTGCAAAGAGGTGGACACGACTGAGCGACTGAACTGAACTGACACAGCCTTGTAAAGGAAAAAAATAAAAGAGTGATAAAACAGAATGAAGGTTTTGGGCTTAATCTGGGTGCGAGTATAAGTATTTGAGAGGTGGATACCAAAGATTTGGGGGCAGCGGGATGAGTAAAACAAGCAGATTGCTTAAGAGTAGCTTTTCATAACATAAAACAAAAAAAAAATGAAAAATGATCCACTTTGGAACCCAATTATGTCAACTAATACTTATCTCAAATAAAATATTCAGATTATTTTTGGGGAAAAAGACAGCAATTCATACTCCAGTAGAATATGGTGATATTTGGACAAAGGTGGTAGCCATGGATGAGGTGAGCAGTAAGCAGCAGTCTGATTCAGGTTCTGTTTTGATGGCAGACCTATCAGAAATGGCTGAGAATTGATGGTAAAATATTGGAGTTTTGTTCCCCCCACTTTTTAATTATTTTTTAACTGAAGGATAACTGCTTTACAGAATTTTGTTGTTTTCTGTCAAACATCAACATGAATCAGCCATAGGTACTAAAGTATTGTTTAAATATGGGCAACCAGGGTGAATAGTTGGGGGCCAAGTCACATAACAGAGAAATCTAGGGGAAAACAGACTGGGTTTCCATGCATCTTGCTGAAGATGTTTATCTGCTGGACTTCCCTGGTGGGGAACTTAACCCAAGAAGTGGGTAAGACTCCATGCCCTCAATACAGGGGGCATACGTTCGCTGGGAGGGATTGGGGACAGGAGGAGAAGGGGACGACAGAGGATGAGATGGCTGGATGGCATCACCGACTCGATGGACGTGAGTCTGAGTGAACTCTGGGAGTTGGTGATGGACAGGGAGGCCTGGCGTGCTGCGATTCATGGGTTTGCAAAGAGTCAGACATGACTGAGCGACTGAACTGAACTGAACTGAAGGTTCGCTCCTTGGTCAGATAAGTTCCACAGATTGTGCAGAGTGCCCCCCCCCCAAAAATGTGTATTTGATATCTACTGGGAGTTGCATACTTTAAAGTGTCACACCTCATAAAGGGCTGTTTTAAAGAAAAGGACAGGAATTAAGGGATGAAGGGAAAAGGGAAATATTGTGGAGGAAATGACTGAATTGCACCTTTGATGAATACTCTTGTTTCTTCCATTCTGACTCATCTAGAATCTTCTATCATCTACGAGAAGGATCCTGTGGTAATGCTATTTTAAACATGTGCGCTTAGTCACTCAGTCTCTTCTGACTTTTGCAACACTACGGACCATAGCCCACAAGGCTGCTCGGTCAAGAATCTATGGGATTCTCCAGGCAAGAATACTGGAGTGGGTTCCCTTTTCCTCCTCCAGGGGATCTTCCCGACTCAGGGACTGAATCTGCGTCTCCTGCATTGCAGGCAGATTCTTTACCGTCTGAGCCTCCAGGGAAGCCCAACATAGGTAGCAGTAATTTCTCAGCCTCACAGAAAATGGGACACATGTGTTGTTCCTGGTACAGCTTTGCCAAGATATCACCACCATCCAGCTTCTTTTAACAACCTGGTCGTTCAGCTTAGGGTTCATCCCTCATTCAAATTTAGATGGAGTTTTCTTTTCCCCTGATTTTTATTATAGGTTTCAGAAAGGACTGTCTGGTAACTGATAAGTCTGCTCCTGTCTCTCTATATATAAATCTTAGTCTTTTAAATACATGCAGAAGGAAGTTAATAGCCTTCTGGGGAACGTGTGTGATTTTTACTTCATGTTTCCTTAATTCAGATAGATTCCTTGGAAGACCCCCTAGAAAAGGAAATGGCAACCCACTCCAGTATTCTTGCCTGGAGAATTCCATGGACAGAGGAGCCTGGCAGGGTACAGTCTATGGGGTCACAAAGAGTTGGATACGATTGAGCAATTAACACTTTACTTTTTTACTAACTCAGGTAGAGAAGAGTAAAGAAGCCCGTTTCCAGGTAAATCCTGAGGCTCATCAGTTACTATACGTCGCCACAGGAAATTAAAATGTTCCCCTCACCTTCTCCCTGGAAATATCAAGATTTAATGAATTCTCCTCTACCTCAAGCATTTTCACTATCACATTTACTACCCATGCTGCTGGTCATCTTTGCCCGGAGCAGAGATCATATTTCACTACTGGCCTTCCTAAGAACATTTTCCCGGAACTTGTAATATCAGTGGTTTTACTATGAAACATGACCAAATGAAACTTTACTGCTCTGTTATGACAGCGACCTTAAAGATAATAAGAGGATAAAAGCCGCGACTCATCTCCAATGGAAGATCCACCCAAGCTTGAAGTTTCACGGCCTGTGGCCTAAATCAGTTCTCAGGGTCTGTCCTTTTGGGAACACTAAACTCCCTTTGGGGGCTTCCCTGGTGGCTCAGATGGCAAAGAATCTGCCTGCAATGCAGGATACCCGGGTTCAATCGCTGGATCGGAAAGATCCCCTGGAGAAGGGAATGACAACCCACTCCGGTATTCTTGCCTGGAGGGTTATAGCCCATGGGGTCACAACGAGTCAGACATGACTGAGCGACTAGACAACAAAAACTTCCTTTCACCTCCTAAGATAAGAAAGTTTCTATGGAAAACTGCAGTGCTAGGATTGGGTCTTTCTCCAGGAACCCGCAGGTGATGGTCCTAAACCCATCACTCTGAGCTCCTCCCAGCATGGACCACACTCTGTGCAGAACAGAACTGGCAGCCCATAGACAGAGGAGCCTGGTGGGCTACAGTCTGCCGGGTCAGAGAGAGTCGGAGGGGATGTAGCGACTAAACAACAAAAACAAACTCCTTTTCACCTCCCAGGATACGAGAGATGCCATGAATAACTGCGGTCCTAGGATTGGGGCTTTCTCCAAGAACCCCAAGTGATGCTCAGGCACGTATCACTCTGAGCTCCTGCCGGCATGGACCACACCTTCTGTACAACAGAACTCACACAGCGGGATCAGGGCTGAGGAAAATCTACGAGGAGACTGCTGTCAATCACTGAGAACCTGCTGCTGCTGCTAAGTCGCTTCAGTCGTGTCCGACTCTGTGCGACCCCATAGATGGCAGCCCACCAGCCTCCCCTGTCCCTGGGATTCTCCAGGCAATAACACTGCAGTGGGTTGCCATTTCCTTCTCCAATGCATGAAACTGAAAAGTGAACGTGAAGTCGCTCAGTCGTGTCCGACTCTTGGCGACCCCATGGACTGCAGCCTACCAGGCTCCTCCATCCATGGGATTTTCCATGCAAGAATACTGGAGTGGGGTGCCATTGCCTTCTCCAGAAATAATGTGAGCCCCTGTGGTTAATACTTCAACTTCCAATGTAGGGGTGTAGATGTTTGATCTCTGGTCAGGGAACTAAGATCCCACATGCTTCCAGGCATGTGGAACACCAGAACATAAAATACAGGCAATATTTTAACAAATTCAATAAAGACTTTAAAAATGGTGCACGTTAAAAAAAATTCTAAAAAGTTATGTGGAAAATAGGATCAGATCATATGTGAATCTTAAGTGCGTCTTCAATAGTCAAGGTTGTTCAAAGACCTCTTGGAAGTTTTTTAAAATTAGTTCCAGTTTCTCTTTTTTTCTGCAGAGAAGATAATTTTGGAGATAGTGAAAAAAGAAAACAGAGGTTTTTCAAGCTTTAAGCCCTGGTAAATTTATCTAGTATATGTGCATTAATTTTGTTTAATTTATGGAGGAAAGAAGGGAACCAGTATAAGGAGTTTTCCCGTGGAATGCCAGGAGAACACACACACACACACACACACACACACACACACACAGGCACAACAGGATTAAACAGCTTGTACCACCAAAGAGAGAGAGAGGTTAAAGCTGGTCTTCGGAGCAACCCCAGAGTGGATGTATCCCTTTCACCGAAGGTTTTGAGTTTTTTCCTTACATTTTCCAGAAACCTTGAGGATGCGTTTGGCAGGCTTCACTTTCTGCTCTCGAGAGGTTCTTAGCTTGGAGAATAAGGCTATTTAAACATTTAAGAGTCTCAACAAGTTACAACTGTTTGGACTCTGTAAAGTTCACAAAAGAAGGAAATGTGGAAAAGGGTTTTGTTAACTTGTCTCAAGTACAACGACTGGAAAGCTGATACCTCTTGCTTTATTTCCTGAACTGAAAGTCAGCAGGCTCTGTGGTGTTCTTTAGGTCAAACGTGAGAGTTGCCTTCACTTCAAATCATTCCCTCTCCTTCACTTTCTTCTCAGAGATTCAAATGTTTGGTCCTCACTCACCTTCTACCTTCTCGTGATTTATTCATCCTTTCGGATGTGGATCTTTTATTCTATCCATTCCTCTGTCTCCCAGTATACAATTCCTTTTCAGAAAACTGTGTGGCTTCCCCCCCCAAAAAAAAAAGAATTAAAAATAGAACTGAAAAATGATACAGCAGTTTACTTCTGGGTACTTGTCTGAAGCAAACAAAAGTATTACGTCAAAGAGATATCTGTACTCTTCATCGCATCTTTCCTCAAAATCACCAAGGTGTGGAAACAACCCAAGTTTCCATGAAGAGGTTAATGAATGAAGAAAATATAAGAATACCATTCAGCTGGTAAAAATGAGAAAATCCTGCTATTTGTGACAACATATATTGTCACATATATATATATATGATATATATATATATCATATATATATGAGGGTATATTATGCTAAAAGTTAAGAGAAAGACAAATACTGCATGATTTCACTTAAATATGGAATCTAAAAAAGAAGCGAACAAACTCATGAGAAAAAAAAGAAATCAACAATATTGTAAATATTATATTTACATTATACTATATTACAATTATAATATATTATTTATTAATTTATATTATGAATATAATATTAATATATTTATTAATGATATAATATTATATTAATTATTCATATATAATTGTATTATATAATCTATTGATCTATATTCACTTTCATAGAGGCAGAGTGTAGGTGGTGAGGGAATTGTATAAAGGTGGTCAAAAGAGAGAAACTTGCAGCTACAAGATAAATAAATAATGCAGATATAACACACAACGTGATGACCAGAGCAAAGCTGCATAGTAATATACAAGAATTGCTAAGAGAGGAAATCCTAAAAGTTCTCAAGTAATTATGAGATTAAAACCAAAAGTCATTTATGCTGTTAGACTTAAACTTATACAGTATCTAAACTTAAACTTATACAGTATCTAAATTTACACAGTACTGTATGTCAACCATATCTCAATAAACCTGGAAGAAAAAATTCTAGTCATGTCCTGTAGGTTTATTATCATTATACAGGTAGCATAACTAAACATTTCCAAGCTATCTCTTAAACTGAGGGAACAAATGATGCCTCTAATTTTTCCTTTTCCCTTTTAAATTTTCAAGTGACCGAGAAAAGTCTTATACTTGCTGGTTAAAAATAAAGAAGGTATAAGTGGAATAAAAAGCATCTGCAAGCATATATCATCTGCACTGTGCCTTCAGATCTTTACAAAGCAGGAACATTCAAACATTCAACGATTCAAGTTGTAGAAACTTTATGGCATGAAACTAAAACAAACAAGGCAAAAAGTGAAGGTTGGTTAAACAGTAATAAACACAGCAATTATGCACATTTTGGAGTGCATAATGCCAAGCATGAAAATGCTTCCTAAATCTTTTAGAAGCTTTGAAAAAGAAAGTGAAGTAATTCCCAAAACTATTCAAATATGGAGAACACAAATATATGGAATCAAGAATAATGGTATAGATGATCTTATGTGTCAAAGAGAATGAGAGACACAGATGTAGAGAACCTATCTACGGACACCAAGGGGTCGGGGCGTGTAGGATGATTTAGGAGACTGTGATGGACATGTATGCAGTAGCAATAATGTTAAAGAACCCGTCTGGCAATGCAGGGAATGTAAGAGAAGTGGGTTCGATTCCTGGGTTGGGAAGATCCCCTGGAGGAGGGCATGGCAACCCACTCCAGCATTTCTTACCTGGGGAATCCCATGGACAGAGGAGCCTGGCAGGCTGCAGTCCACGGGGTCACAAAGAGTCAGACATGATCGAGTGACTTCACACACAATTAGATCAAGAAAGAAACAGACCCTCTTGGAAGGAAGACCACACTATCCCAAGGCAAATTTTGTTTCTCAAAATTATTTTACACAATGCCAACATTCAAACAATGTACCCGTGTAACAGAAAGTAGCAGTGTTGTAAAGCAACCATACACCAGTAAAAATTTTAAAAACCCAACATAGCAAATACACACGGAAACACTAACAAATAGCTGAAAACCAAGATAAATGTGGAGAGACCAAAAAAAAAAAAAAAAAAACCAACATACCAAACAGAAAACTCCAACAACACAAAAAACTATAACCAATCCAGATATTAGAGATATCAGAATAGGAGTTTTACATGCCTGTCATTACCATGTTCACTAAGTGCCCAAGGTCAACATCACCAGTAATAAGACATCCACATGGTGAATGAGAGGAGACACCAAGGATCCAGTATTATTGCTACTGTATCTCTGCCCCCAAAGCACACCAACCCGAGGGACATTTGACCCCAAAGCACACCAACCAGAGGGACATTTGACCCCCAAAGCACACCAACCAGAGGGACATTTGACCCCCAAAGCACACCAACCAGAGGGACATTTGACCCAAAAGCACACCAACCTGAGTGACATTTGAGTATTATTCAAAAGCGTTAAGATCTTAAATAAACAAGAAACACAGAAGACCATTACAGACGACAAGACTGAAAAGGAAATTAAATGCGCTTTGGTAACCTGGATGGCAAAACTCTTCACAGTGGCCAAGACATGGGAACAACCTACATGTCCATCAACAGAGGAATCGATAAAGAAGATGTGGTACATACACACGATGAACTATTACTCAGCCATGAAAAAGAATGAAATAATGCCATTTGCAGCAACATGGATGGACCTAGAGATTGTCATACTGAGTGAAATAAGTCAGACAGAGAAAGACGTATATAATATTATATTGCTTATACACGGAATCTTAAGAAGTGATACAAATGAACTTACTTACAAAACAGACTCACCGATGTAGAAAACAAACGTCTGATTACCAAAGGGGAAGCGGGGAGGAACAAATTATGATTTGGGGATTAGCAGATGTAAAACTGTGACGTTTGAAATAGATAACACAACAAGGACCTACCACACAGCACAGGGACCATATTCAATGACCTGTAATAAACCATAATGGAACAGAACTTGAAAAATATAATATACATGTTCTACTATAATTATATATGTGTGCTCAGTTGCTAAGTCATGTCAGACTCGGCGACCCCATGGACTGTAGCCCACCAGGCTCCTCTGATCCATGGAATTTCCAAGACAAGAACACCGTAGTGGGTTGCCATTCTCTCCTCCAGGGGATCTTCCCCACCCAGGGATCAAACCCATATCTCCTGTGTTTCTTCCATTGCTAGCAGATTCTTTACCCACTGAGCCCTTGGGAAAACCATAATGGAATCATTTTGCTGGACACCACAAACTAACACAATACTGTGTATCAAGTATTTAAATTTTCAAAAAAGGGGAAAAAATTTTTGTTTTTCACTAGATGCCATTAAATCATGAAAGTACGAGCTACTAAATAGAGATAATTGCAACAATGTCTAATATTAGATATTCCCAACAAAGTGCTCATCTCTAGCATTTAAAACATTGTTTTATATAAATTATACAAAGACAGCCTACTTAGTAAAAAATAAAACAGACACTTTGTTTAGTTGGATATCAAAATGCCATTCTTAAGTCATCTGTGTAATGTACACGAAAACCATACACAGACCTCGTCTCCCAGAGTAACGGAAAGTATAAAGCTGATGCTCTCAAGCACTGGCAATAATGCTCCCGAGTAAATGAAATCTCTCCCCAGCTGATGTTTTATACTACAATTGGAATAGTGACTTAAGACTATTTTAGCACCATGAGCAAAGTTCAAAACAAGCATATCTTATAACCCAGGCTCAGTATCTGTGAAAAAGTTGGCTTAAAACTCAACTTTCACAAAATTAAGATCATGGCATCTGGTCCCATCACTGTATAGCAAATAGATGGGGAAACAATGGAAACAGTGACAGACTTTATTTTCTTGGGCTCCAAAATCACTGCAGATGGTGACTGCAGCCATGAAATTAAGAGACGGTTGCTCTTTGGAAGAAAAGCTATGACCAATCTAGGCACCATATTAAAAAGCAGAGACATTACTTTGCCAATAAAGGTCCATCTAATCAAAGCTATTATTTTTTCAGTGGTCATGTATGGATGTGAGAGTGGCACTATAAAGAAAGCTGAGCACCAAAGAATTGATGCTTTTGAACTGTGGTGTTGGAGAAGACTCGTGAGAGTCCCTTGGACTGCAAGGAGATCCAACCAGTCCATCCTAAAGGGGATCAGTCTTGAATATTCATTGGAAGGACTGATGCTGAAGCTGAAACTCCAATACTTTGGCTACCTGATGCGAAGAACTGACTCACTAGAAAAGACCCTGATGATGGGAAAGATTGAAGACGGGAGGAGAAGGGGACGACAGAAGATGAGATGGTTGGATGGCATCACCGACTCAATGGACATCAGTTTGAGCAAGCTCTGGGAGATGGTGATGGACAGGAAGGCCTGACGTGCTGCAGTCCAAAGTCCTGGAGTTTGCAGCCCAACTTGCAAAGAGTTGGACATGACTGAGCAACTGAACTGAACTGATAACCCAGGTGTTGTATTCTTACATAAATAAAATTGTAGATGTACAATTAAAAGACACTTGATCCTTGGAAGGAAAACTATGACAAAACTAAGCAATGTATTTAAAATCAGAGACGTTACTTTGCTGACAAAGCTCTGTATAGTCAAAGCTATGGTTTGTCCAGTAGTCATGTACAGATGTGAGAGAATTGGACAATAAAGAAGGTTGAGTGCTGAAGAACTGGAGCTTTCAAACTGGTGCTGGAGAAGATTCTTGAGAGGTCCCTGGACAGCAAGGAGATCCAGCCAGTCCATCCTAAAGGAAATCAACCCTGAATGTTCATTGGAAGGACGGGTGCTGAAGCTGAAGCTCCAATACTTTGGCTACCTCATGTGAAGAGCTGACTCACTTGAAAAGACCGTGATGCTGGGAAAGATTGAAGGCAGGAGGAGAAGGGGACGACAGAGGATGAAATGGTTAGACAGTATCACCAACTCACTGGACATGAATTTGAGCAAACTCCAGGAGATAGTGGAGGACAGGGGAAGCTGGAATGCTGGACTCCATGGGGTTGCAAAGAGCTGGACACAACTTAGCGACTGAACAAAAATAGCATGCATGTATCTGTAAATATTCCCATATGTTACAATTTTAACTTGCCTTCTTTTACATGTAAATGTAAACAATGCTTTACATGTTTGTGTGTAAACACAAGATTATTAAAAAGAGTGAAATTGCACACATATTCTTCATAAAGAAACACATCCTTTCAATAAAAATTACCTCTAGCCTATCCAATGAAGAAATACCGTGTCAGTTAATTAGCATTGACCAATAACACAATGGTCTTCCCTGGTGGCTCAGATGGCAAAGAATCTGCCTGCCTATGCAGGAGACCTGGGTCCAATCCCTGGGTGGGGAAGATCCCCTGGAGGAGGGCATGGCAACCCACTCCAGGATTCTTGCCTGGAGAATCCCATGGACGGAGGATCCCGGTGATCTACAGTCCATGGGGTTGCAAAGAGTTGGACACGACTGAGTGACTAACACACACACACACAATAATGTAATAATGGTAACAATAAACAAAGTCAAGTACATCTTCTCCCAGAGCTTCAGTGGGAAAAAAAATCAGAGTGGGAAAGACAAAATAATTACAACTCTGAATATACAGTGCACGCAAATTTAGATCCACCAGCAATTAAAAGGAAAAAAATAGAAATAAATGAATAACTGCAAGTAAAGGTTACCAGTAATTTAAACAAGTGGAGATCAGCATACCCATTTTGTAAATTGCATCATTTAATAATATCATTGTATTATAATTGCATACATGTAGCCTCAGATCCCAGAAGGATACCCACCAGGGACAGGAGATGAAAACATGACCTTTCCAAAATTATATTTTCTTTAATCATTAAAACATTAATAAAGCTACTTGAAGCTACTCTCATTTGAACTAGCCTGCATTAGACATTCATTAAACATTTGGAGGAATGTGTAAATAGATTAAGTAAAACCCACATTATAATTGCAAAGATAATAACTCTAGTGTTCTGTCACTTCTAAAACACATTCACGGCCGTTCGTCCCTAAAAGAGATTAAATGTTCAGTTATCCAGTCAGCAATGAGTGTACTGAAGGTAAGAGAAAATGACTTCCTTCTATTTAGCAACATTTTGCTATTTGGTTTTAAGCGGTATTGGGTTTTCTCTATAGCGCTCACCTTAGCACAAAGCAATTATGTAAATATCTCTGCATTATGGCTGTGCTCCTTCCATCACCCTTATTCTAAACAGAAATGACCAATTAAAAAAAGCAAAGGTTTAAAACATTTCACGGACTCCAAGATGACTATTCGGGGGCCAGTGGAGCTGAGAAGAAAAGGTGATTAAGTTAACTAACTATGTACTTTGAGAAGTCACTATAAGCTTTTTCTGAAGAAATTAACATCACAACATACATTTGTGAAAATTTGTGTATTAAATCACCTGTCACCCACCCCCCCCATTGTTTGGAGTCATTTTTTAGTATTTCCACAAAGGAAAATCAATACAAAAAAAAGAAAATACAGAGAGGCCATTATTTAAAAAATAAAGTCTAGAGTACAACCTTAATTAAGAGTTATTAAGTATTGGTATTGTTTCTACTTATATCACTTTGCTCCCACTGTCTGAAAATCATTCAAATATGCAAAATATGGGGCTTCCCAGGTGGCTTTAGCAATAAAGAACCTGCCTCAAAGGCAGGACATACAGGAGGTCCAGGTTCGATCCCCGGGTTGGGAAGATCCCCTGGAGAAGGAAATGGCAACCCTCTCCAGTATTCTTGCCTGGAGAATCCGATGGACAGAGGAGCCTGGTGGCTCCATACAGTTGCAAAGAGCTGGACACACCTGAGAAACTCAGTAGGCATGCATGCAAACTATGACTGTTTTCCCATACCTTCCTCAATTTTAATCCAAGGGAAAAATAAAAGTGCTTTCTTTCACTCTCAAGTTTCCAAGACAGTAAAATAATACCAGTAAGTAAATAACTGAAACAGTCAAGGAAGAGTATGGAGCCATCTCTGATGTCTGAGTTGTACAGTGACTTGATGTAATTTCACAAATAGAAGTCATCTGAAGCAGAAAAGCTGGTTTACTTTCTTCTATCATCATTCTTTCTCTACTTGGTGTTCCTTCTCCTTCCAGGTGCCCACCTCAGAGATAGTTAACCCATCCTCAGAGCTTCTATTCAGGTTATCACACACATGTGCATGCGTGCTAAGTCACTTCAGTCGTGTCCGACTCTTTAGGACCCCATGGACTGTACCCTGCCAGGCTCCTCTGTCCATGCGATTCTGCAGGCAAGAATACAGGAGTGGGTTGCCATTTCATTCTCCAGGGGATCTTCACAACATAGGGATCGAACCTGCATCTCCTGCCTTGGCAGGTGGAAATTCTTTACCACTGAGCCACCAGGGAAGCCCATTTGGTTAAGTTACTCCCTTTCTCTTCTCCACTAATTATCATTAACAGTCAATATTAACTGGAAAAATGCTGAAGAAATTTAGTATGGTGGTTCCTTATTATCCTGCTATAACTGGATCAAAAGACCCCTCAAAGTGCACCCTCCAAGTTCAGTGTTTAAAAATTAGGAATTACCCTGCAGAAATTAAAAGTAAACTTTTGGTTATCAGGGGGAAGTGAGTGAAGAATGAATTAGAAGACTGGGACTCACATATATGTTATTTGTCGCTCAGTCCCTAAGTAGTATCCAACTCTTTGAGACACCATGGACTGCAGCACACAAGGCCTCCCTGTCCATCAGCAGCTCCTGGAGCTTGCTCAAACTCAAGTGCATTGAGTTGGTGATGCCATCCAACCATCTCATTCTCTCTTGCCCCCTTCTCCTGCCTTCAATCTTTTCCAGCATCAGGCTCTTTTCCATTGAGTCGGCTCTTCACCGCAGGTGGCCAAAGTATTGGAGCTTCAGCTTCAGTATTATTTTTGGCTTCCAAAAATTATGCTTTTTTTTGGCAAGGCTTGAGAGTGATTTGTAATATGACATCAATGTTTAGACTGCTGTCAGTCTTGCAGAAGCCACTTGAGAAAAACAGCTAGATGGATGGTTTAGGAGAGTTGATATCATTAAGAAACAGGATGAATTTCAGTAGGAAGAAAATTTCTAAACAGCCAGCGCACTAGGGAATCATCACACAAGAAGAGAAATCTCTCATAACAGGAAAAAGTTTATTTTTCATTCAAACTCCCAATAACACTATATACAAATAATTATAATTCCAAATTAAAGTCCAAATCACTAATATAGTTGAAAACCGGTTTTGGTGGACTTATTAGGTCAAATTCCAAGTAAAACTGGGATATGTTATTTCAAATTTAAATTTCAAAATCTGAATAACCCAGTGATCAAGCACTGACATACTTACTCAAATTCTAAATAACATCAGTGTACTTACTGCATCAAGTTAAAATGCTAATTAATTATTCCTAATAATTCTAGGTGGTTCTAGTGGTAAAGAAGCCAGCTGTCAATGCAAGAGATGTTCGATCCCTGGGTCAGGAAGATCCACTGGAGAAGGGAATGGCAACCTATTGCAGTAATCTTGCCTGGAGCATCCCATGGACAGAGGAGCCGGGTGGGTTACAGTCCACGAGGTCGAAAAGAGTTGGACATGACTGAAGCGACTTAGCATGCATGCAGTAATTCTAGTGTGTTTATTTCCATTTCCAATTCAAATTTCAAAATTGAAATAACTAAGAATAAATACGGGAACAGTTATTATTTTCAATTCCAGATATCACTAGCATACTTATTAACTTGGAATGATTCTAATTTCTATTTCTATCTTAATTTATCCGTAACAAATACTAATGCACTTATTAGCGTAAACTGCAAATAGGATTTCGAGTCTTATTAATTCAAGTTCCAACTCAAGTTCTGAAATATAAGCTGCATTGGTATCCAGCACTGCAACAGCTATTCGTTCCAATTTCAAATAATACTGCTGGAATTATTACTTCTTATTTCAATTAAAATCCAGAATTTAGTATCTCATAACATATACTGTGGCCCTTATTAGTTCTGATTCCGAATAACACTGATAAATGACTGCGTTACATTTCATTTCTATCTTCAGCATTTCAATATCTCCTCTAACAATCACCGGTACACATATCATTTCCGATAACAAGTAACACAGCGTTCTAGCTGTTCTTTCCCGACTTCAGAGAACAGATGCTTACATATTTAAACTCCACGCTGGGAAAGTTGACTTCTCGGACTTCCCTGGTGGTCCAGTGGTTAAGTAAAGCGCCTGCTCGTGTGGGTGACACGGGTTCAATCCCTGGTCAGGGAAGAGCCCACGTGCCACAGAGCAACGGAGCTCATGCACAACTGAAATAAATCAGCTTGCTGCAGCTCCTGAAGCCCGTGTGCGAAGAGCCGGTGCTCCACAACCAGAGAAGCCACCGCAATAAGTCTGCTCACCACAGCTACAGAGCAGCCTCCGCTCTCTGCAACTAGAGACAGCCCACGTGCAGCAACAAAGACCCAGCACCGTCAAAAATAAACAAAATTTTTTTAAAGTTACTTTTAAGTTCAAATTCCAAAGGTGATCAAATTGCGTATAAATTCTTCTCTCAGTCCCCATTCTAAAATGCAAATAAACCTGACAAGCTTTAATGCACTTATCACTTGACATTCGAGGTAACACTGACGTGTTTATTTCATCCTATTTTCCAATGCAGGTAACTTCCATGACAACCCGGGGTTCACTTTCAGCAGAAGTGCCACTTCGATTCCTAAGTGTAAATAAATCTGACAACAAGCATAGGTGCACCAATAAGGTTGAAATTCCAATTAAAACTGGGGTGTGCTAATTAATTAATATGTCAATTGGTGTGCAAGCATGCTAAGCTGCTTTAGTTGTGTCCAACTCTTTACGACCCTATGGAATGTAGCCCACCAGGCAATGGCCAGGTTACCACTCCCTTCTCCAGGGGATCATCCAACTCAGGGATTGAACCCGGATCTCCTGCATTACAGGCGGATTCTGTACACTGATCCACCAGGGTAGCCCATATTTTGATAAACACTTTTGAATTACTGTCATCCTGTAAAACTATTTTAACATGCCTAACCATGTGATGACTGAAACCTCACATAATATCCTTTAGGTGGTAAAGAATCCGCCTGCAGTGCAGGAGACCTCTGTTTGATTCCTCGGTAGGGAAGATCCGCTGGAGAACGGAGAGGCTACCCACTTCCAGTATTCTTGACCCTCCCTGGTGGCTCAGCTGGTAAAGTATCTGCCTGCAATGCAGGAGACCTGGGTTCGATCTGTGGTTTGGAAAGATCCCCTGGAGAAGGGAATGGCTACCCACTCTGGTATTCTGGCCTGGAGAATCCATCGCAAAGAGTCAGACATGACTTTCAAATCAAGGAAAATGCTCTAAAAACTCTGTGGCAGTTCAGTAGATCTTTAAAACACAAGACATCTTTTTTTTTTTTTTAATGTTTATTCTTATTTATTCATTTGGCTGTGGCAGGTCTGAGTTGTGGCAAGTGGATCTTTACTTGCAGCATGTGAGATCTAGTTCCCTGACCAGGGATCGAACCTGGGACCTCTGCACTGGGAGCTCAGTCAGCCACTGGACCACCTGGGAAGTGCCTTAGACTTCATGCATCACCAAAAGCTTGTACATCCTGGACTAACATCTCCCCAACCTCTTCTTCCCCCAAGCCTCTGTGAACCACTATGCTACTCTCTGCTTCTATGAGATTGAGTATTCTAGATTCCTTATACAGATGGTACCATGAAGTATTTGTCCTTCTTTGTCTGGCTTATTTCAATAGGTTGCTAAGACAGTAGATCCTAATCGTTCTTATCACAAAAAATAACAATAATGATAACACAATAACAATAATGATATAACTTTTGGAAGTGATGGAAACATTCCTGGCATACGTTGTGCTTTCACAGGTATATAATATTCTTGTCTCCCAGCTCACCAAGTTGTATGTATTGAGCACATACAGTTTTTTGTATGTCAATCAAAATGGTTTAAAAAGATACTGAAGAAACTCTTGCCTGGAAAATCCCAGGGACGGGCGAGCGTAGTGGGCTGCTGTCTATGGGGTCGCACAGAGTCGGACACGACTGAAGCGACTTAGCAGCAGCAGCAGCAAAGAAACTCTAAAGTGTTGAACAGGTACGCTTGAAGCAAACAAACACCTCTCAACTATTTCTAATAGTTTACCTTCATTGCTTAATTCTTTAAGTTTTCTTCTACGGGGCTTCCCAGATGGTGCCAGTGATAAAAAGAACCCACCTGCTAATGCAGGAGACGTTAAGAGATGCAGGTTCTATCCCTCGGTCAGGAAGATCTCCTGGAGGAGGAAATGGCAACCAAAGTGTTCAACAGGTATGCTTCAATCCAACAAAAACCTCTCAATTAGTTCTAATATTCCACCTTCATTCTAATATTCCACCTTCATCCCTTCATCATTTGTTTCCTTATATAGACCAAAAAATAAAAATAAAAAATATATCGATAAAAACATATTGGGTTGCAACTAGAGATTATCATACGAAGTAAAGTCAGAAAGGCAAATACCATTTGATACCACATACACGTGGCATCAAAAATATGACACAGATGAACCTATCTAGAGAAACGAAATCAGAGACACAGACAAAAGTTGTTGTCAAGGGAAAGGGTGGAGGGAAAGGGAAGGACTTCAGTTCAGTTCAGTTCAGTCGCTCAGTTGTGTCCGACTCTTTGCGACCCCATGAATCGCAGCACACCAGGCCTCCCTGTGCATCACCAACTCCCAGAGTTCACTCAGACTCACATCCATCAAGTCAGTGATGCCATCCAGCCATCTCATCCTCTGTCGTCCCCTTCTCCTCCTGCCCCCAATCCCTCCCAGCATCAGAGTCTTTTCCAATGAGTCAACTCTTCGCATGAGGTGGCCAAAGTAGTGGAGTTTCGGCTTTAGCATCATTCCTTCCAAAGAAATCCCAGGGCTCATCTCCTTCAGAATGGACTGGTTGGACTTAGGAGTCTGTAATTAGCAGTTGTAGACTATTGCGTATAGGATGGATAAACAACAAGGTCGTACCCTACAGCTGAGGGAACTCTATTCAATATCCAGTGATAAGCCATCATGGAAAAAAAATATAAGAAAGAATGTATGTATGTATAATGGAATCACTTTACTATATAGCAGGGATTAACATAAGGCTGTAAGTCAACTATACTGTAATAAAAAATAGATTTAAAAAAACACACTGAATATATAAATAAATATGAGAAAATATGAGAAAGTAACATTTTCTCATTCTGTGCAGGTGCTTACATGCATGCAAAAATAAATACCTGCAGGCTTATTCCTATGGAGATACATTATATCAAGAAAAGGTTACTCACATGTAACTGTGAGATTGAAATATTTCTATACAGAGTCGAAAATTCAGTCAAATTCAAAAGATAGGGATATTTCTTCCAGGTAAGGTCGTGAATTAGTCTCTTGGGCAGTTTGGGGCTAAAATTTAAATTTTAAAAATTAAAAAAAAAATACTGAATGTATGTTTAGAACTTCTCTGGGAGACCAGAAAAATGAGCAAAAAAAGTTTAAAATCATACCCATGGTTGATTCATGTCAATGTATGGCAAAAAACACTACAATATTGTAAAGTAATTAGCCTCCAATTAAAATTAAAATAAATTAATTTTTTAAAAACTAAAAAAATCAAATCAAATAATTGTAAATGAAATTATGTATCATATTAGAGAAATTTTGATGTCTTATTCAAAAGCCAATCATGGGTACTTATAAAGAACAAAATAATCTAAGGGACAATTCTATTTACAAGTATATTCTAATCTGTTTTCAATGTTCCCAGTTGTATCCCTCTAATTTTCCTGTAATAATGCACACTCCTGTAATAATGCATACAAAGTAATGTAGTAATTACTTTGAGTTAATTTCCTTTCATTTATAAGCAAATGAAGCTAATTTAAAATTAAAATTCAAACGATAAGCTTTTCACTTGATTTAAATTAATAAAAATAATTGACCTGAAGGTTTATGAAATTATTCTACCTGGAGCATTTTCTACCGAGAATCCATGCCGATATAATTTTCCTAAGGTCTAGGAGAGGAGCTGCAAGCAGATTCAGTCTGATCTACATCCAGAAAAGATGCCTGTGGAGTCCATTTTTCCCCTTTCCTCCTTCTTTCCGTGAGCTGCTGGCTGGGTTATCCCAGTCTAAGGGAGCCTGGCCACTGAGCAATGCTTAGGAATCAGCGTGCACATTCAGTTGTCCACTTGTGTCTGACTCTTTGTGACCTCATGGACTCTAGCCTACCAGGCACATCTGTCCAAGGGATTCTCCAGGGAAGAATACTGGAGTGGGTTGCCATGCCCTTTTCCAGGGGATCTTCCCGACCCAGGAATCGAACCCGTGTCTCTTGTGTCTCCTGCATCTTTACCAAATGCACCACCTAGAAGTCAGCAGAACCTTTATAAAGAATTTTTTTTTTTTTTTGGGCCGGTCGGTTTGTAATTTAGGTCAAAACTCAGCTATTATGTAAACCCTCTAAGGACAGAAGAGCGGGGAGAATACGGCCATGAATTATGTGCATACTGAAATGAATAACACGAGCGGAGCTGTGATGGATGCTACCCTTGCCAATTTCTATTTCCAGTGTTCCCTTTCTTTTCTAAGAAGAATAATAAAACGTGTCACCCAGCTTCACTAATTGGTATCATTGCTTCCAGCCCTGTGATTCATGTCTGCTGTTCAAAAGCTACGCAGTGGAGCTGGACTTGGTATTAAATTGTCAAAGAATTACCCACAGAAGCTTTCCAAACTCTTGCGGTTGTGAAAGCAGCATGCTTTATTCAACCTCCATTCAGACAAATCATTTCACGTACTGCCTATATTTTGACTCAATTTCCTTGCAACAACAAGAATAAGAAGGTAAAAATAAACACAGCGTCTTTAACATACTTGAAAAGTGTTGTCTTGCCTTGGGAAGGAGACAAAAATGATGAATTCTTCAATGCTGAAAAAGTGTATGACCCCTGGGTGAAAGTTAGCAATATAGGGAATATGAGTAAGCCATTCGTTTCAGGGGGATAACAGCTACTTTTCGTTCAATAGGGCTTCCCTGATAGCTCAGTTGGTAAAGAATCCGCCTGCAATGCGGGATACCTGGGTTCAATCCCTGGGTTGGGAAGATGCCCTGGAGAAGGGAAAGGCTACCCACACGAATATTCTTGGGCTTCCCTGGTGGTTCAGCTGGTAAAGAATCCACCTGCAACGGGGGAGACCTGGGTTCGATCCTTGGGTTGGGAAGACCCGCTGGAGAAGGGAAAGACTACCCACTCCAGGATTCTGGCCTGGAGAATTCCATGGACTGTGTATAGTCCATGGGGTGGCAAAGAGTCAGACACGACTGAGCGACTTTGGCTTTCACTGTCCCTATGCAATGGACATGAACGTGAGCAAACTCTGGGAGAGAGTGAAAGAGAAGCCTGGGGTGCTGCAGTCCATGGGGTCACAATGAGTGTGACACGGGTCACCAACTGAACAACAGTATACTCCAAAAGGACTGGGGTCCTCATAAGAAGAGGAGGGAAGAGGGACCAAGGGAGCAGACGGCCGTCGACACGCCCAGGAGAGAGGCCTCAGGAGGAATCAGCCTGCACCTGGATGTCAGAGTTCCAGCCTCCAGGACCAGAAGGGAATAAACATCTGGTGCTTAAGACCCCGAGTCTATGGCCCTTTCTCACATCAGCTTGAGATGCTACTAACAAGCGTTATCCCCCATGGCAAACCCTGGACTTCCATAAGTTTCCGTTTCCACCCACACAAAGGTAGTGATGAATCGAGGATACGGAGAAAATCAAAACCGGAAAGCTCTACATTGACGCAGAGAGGCGGAAAGCTGTCAGGTTGATAAAGACATAACGTTGGCGCGGCTACCACAAAGTCAATGTCTATTAGACCCCGTTGCCGACTGAGACAGAGAATGCACAAAAGAAAGAGATGGAACGGAAACCGTTGCCAGCACAATACCCGCATTCCGCGGGCCAGGGGTCTGCGTTTGCTTCATTTGTTTCCCGGGAGAGATAAAAGAGCTTGTGTTTGAATGGCACTTTGCACAAGCACCTGGGTTCTGCAGAGGACAGACATCATAACAAGCAAAAGAACCAGCACCTGCGGCTGACAACGTGGGCTGCCTCTCAAAACACCGATGATCATCTTCTTTTCGTTTCCTTTCCTGAAAGAAGGACCCAAAAGCTGTAGCTGCTACATTGTTTTCCAGACAATGGTCTATGCAGATAGCAACTTTTTAAGTTCTTCCAAATAAATGCACTTGCCTGAGAGATAAAGCCAAAGCTGATGCCAGGTGATAAGGGAGACAGGCATGAGGTGTCAAGGGTACTCATATAGATGATAGCTGAAGTGGCATGATTTGAATCAAGTAATTTTTAAAAAAATATTTATTTGGCTGCACCAGATCTTACTTGAGGCCTGTGGGAGTTAAGTGAAGAAGAACTAAAGAGCCTCTTGATGCAAGCGAAAGAGAAGAGTGAAAAAGTTGGCTTAAAGCTAAACATTCAGAAAAGTAAGATCATAGCATCTGGTCCCATCACTTCATGGCAGATAGATAAACAGTGGAAACACTGGCAGCCTTTATTTTCTTGGGCTCCAAAATCAGTGCAGATGGTGACTGCAGCCATGAAATTAAAAGACACTTGCTCCTTGGAAGGAAAGTTATGACCAACCTAGACAGCATATTAAAAAGCAGAGATATCACTTTGCCGACAAAGGTCCGTCTAGTCAAGGCTATGGTTTTCCCAGTGGGCATATATGCATGTGAGAGTTGGACTATAAAGAAAGCTGAGTGGCGAAGAATGGATGCTTTTGAACTGTGCTGTTGGAGAAGACTCTTGAGAGTCCCTTGGACTGCAAGGAGATCCAACCAGTCCATCCTAAAGAAGATCAGTCCTGGGTGTTCATTGGAAGGACTGATGCTGAAGCTGAAGCTCCAATACTTTGGCCACCTGATGCAAAGAACTGACTCACTGGGAAAGACCCTGATGCTGGGAAAAATGGAAGGCAGGAGGAGAAGGGGACAACAGAGGATGAAATGGTTGGATGGCATCACCGACTCAATAGACACGAGTTTGGGTGAACTCTGAGAGACGGTGATGGACAGGGAGGCCTGGCATGCTTCGGTTCATGGGGTCCCAAAGAGTCGGACATGGCTGAGCAACTGAACTTAACTGAACTGTGGGAGTTAACTGCAACATGCAGAATGTTTACTGTTGGCATGCAAACTCTTAGTCGTGGCATGCAAACATTAATTGCAATATTCCTGCATTTCAGGGCAGGAATAGAGAGACAGGCCTAAAGAACAGACTTTGTAGACAGACATATATACACCACCATGTGAAAAAGAGATAGCTGGTGGGAAGCTTCTCTATTGCCCAGGGAGCTCTGTGCTCTGTGACGACCTAGGGGGTGGGGAGAGAGGTAGGGAGGCTCAAGAGGGAGGGGATATAGGCATACATATGGCTGATCACGTTGTTGTGCAGCAGAAACCAACACAACACTACGAAGCAATTTCACTCCAGTTAAACGAAATTAAACTGTGCTGGGTCTTTGCTGCTGCACGTACTCTGGGGGCTAGGGGGAGTTGAGGAGATGTCAGTCAAGTGGGTACCATCTTTCACTTATGCATGAAGTCTAAAGACGTCCATGGTGGTCCAGGGACTGAGACAGCTAACACGCCATCCACGGGACCCGGCTTCAATCCGTGGTCAGGGAGCTAGACTCCACATGCCACAACTCAGACTTGTGGGACCGAAATAAATAAACAAACAAATATTTTTTAAAAAATGTCTTATATTCTAAAGACCTATAGTACCCCCACAGAGACTACATTTAGCATGTTGTAACATAGACATCATTTTCCTTTTTCCTTTTTATCATTTTCCTTCAGCTGGAGAAGGCAATGGCAACCCACTCCAGTACTCTTGCCTGGAAAATCCCATGGATGGAGGAGCCTGGTAGGCTTCAATCCATGAGGTCGCTAAGAGTCGGACATGACTGAGCGACTTCACTTTCACTTTTCACTCTCATGCATTGGAGAAGGCAATGGCAACCCACTCCAGTGTTCTTGCCTGGAGAATCCCAGGGCCGGGGAGCCTGGTGGGCTGTCGTCTGTGGGGTCACACAGAGTCGGATACGACTGAAGCGATTTAGCAGCAGCAGCAGCAGTGAAAGATAATCATGTGAGGTTTCAGTGACAAAGTGGTCACACAAGTTAAAATAGTTTTATAGGACATTTCATTGAGCTTCAGCCAGAAAATCGAGGGTGGGTCATAAGGAAGCAAAGTTTCTGCAAAATTGATAGCAGGGCTCTGGCTTCAGGCTCTAAGAGACTCACACTGCAGAATTTTTAGCAGATGAAGCAGAAAGTAAACATGAAATTTTAAAAAAAGTTTCCTAACATTGCAAAGTGATCGTCACACCACACAAAAGACATCTTCCCCCTTAAGTGGTTGGAAATGGTATCGTCTGCAATTCTGCTTTCATGCATCTTTGCAATCCTGGATGCAGCCTGCACAAGTCTATACAGGCAGTGACTTCAGTTTGAAAAGAAGGACAAGCGAGGAATCCAGGACCTCAAGTTAATCAGAATGCTGCTGGCTTGGATGAAATCATGGAAAAGTGCAAAATTAAGCATATTAATTTTTCTTCTGCTTCTGTGGCTATTACGATTATGAAAGTGAAAGTTGCTCAGTCGTGTCCGACTCTTTGCAACCCCATGGACTGTAGCCCTCCAGGCTCCTGTGTCCATGGGATTCTCCAGGCCAGAATACTGGAGTGGGTTGCCATGCCCTCCTCCAGGGGATTGTCTCGACCTCAGGGATCGGACCCTCATCTCCTGCATTGCAGGCAGAGATTCTTTACCATCTGACTCACCAGGGAAGCCCATTATGATCATATCCGAACCTTTTTATGCCAAACAAACTCGGAATGGTATAGACTCAATTGACATCTGGTATCTCTAGCGATAAGTAGGAGGGATATTGTCTGCTTGAAACTGACTTTCTGTAGAAATGATTTAGCTTGAAAAATGTATATTTCCTGGACCTCCCTGGTGGGCTACAGTCCCTGGGGTCACAAAGACTGAGGGACTAAGCATACACACATTTGACCAATATGGATCACCTGACAAGTTCTTCATCTCTAGATTAATCCTTAGTCCTCTAGGACACAACTGAATCATGATAATGGAAAACATATTGACACAGCCATCTTCCTAAATGTGTATATGTTCCTGGTCTAGAACAATCACATCTGAGGAAACAGGATATCATTTCCAGGCAAAAGCTGGGGGAAGAAGAGACAAAACACGATGCTGTAGAATTTGAGGGTGTGTAGGTATTTATGATGGAGAAGGCAATGGCACCCCACTCCAGCACTCTTGCCTGGAAAATCCCACGGATGGAGGAGCCCGGTGGGCTGCAGTCCATGGGGTCGCAAAGAATCAGACACGACTAAGCAACTTCACTTTCACTTTTCACTTTCATGCACTGAAGGAGGAAATGGCATCCCACTCCAGTGTTCTTGCCTTGAGAATCCCAGCGACGGGGTGCCTTGTGGGCTGCCGTCTATGGGGTTGCACAGAGTCGGACACAACTGAAGTGACTTAGCAGCAGCAGCAGCAGCAGGTACTTATGATAACATCTTCTTGCCCTTCATAGAAATTTCACAGACTGTGACTCAAACACAGATGGGAAGGCCTTTCCTGGTGGTTAAGTGGTCCAGTGGTTAAGAATCCACCTTTTGGTGGATTTAGCAAAGACCCAGTGCACTCAAAAATTAATTTCCTAAAAATGTTTAAAAAATAATTTTTAAAAGCACGGATGGGAAGACTAATTTTTAATTCTGTCACTTTTTCCGCTCATCTATACCTAATATTCACAGCGATAGAGGCAAATAACACCCTCAAGTAAACAGGTACTCTTTTCTCTTCCATTTTTGACACTGATACTTATCTGTATTCTCTCACTGACTAAGGGACCCATTACTGCAGCGTGAAAATAGGAAGCCGTCAGATGACTTTCAGCAAGTTGGTGGAAAAATAAAATATTGCTAATTATATAGACAGCAAATACTTTTCCCATGAAATGAAACCCCAAATTACTGCCTACCATCCAGTTAATGAAAATCCAAAGGAAAAATACAAAATAAAAACAGATGCTGAAAGTTATGCCTTATAAATTTCAATCATTACCCAACTGTTACCCTTCATTAGAAATGGCCTTTGACGGGTGAGCAGAAAACCTTCTTTCATGAAATTTTAAATTGAGTTCTCCAGTGAAATGAATCCTGTAAGTTGCACATTGCCATCAACCTGGAACGACCTCTTTCTCATGGTTTCCATACATCTGCTTGTCACTGGGTTGCCATGGATGCTGAACTTGATATTATTGACATGTATTTCCCCAAGCAAAGTAAACTCTCATTATATGGTCACTTGTAGGTGATGTTTAATGAAAAATCCTACTTAGTTCAAATCATTTAAGATACTTAAGGCTTTAAAATTAAGATGGGGTGAAGCCTACATCAAAGACTTAT
Organism: Bubalus kerabau; assembly: GCF_029407905.1. Classification (NCBI taxonomy): domain Eukaryota; kingdom Metazoa; phylum Chordata; class Mammalia; order Artiodactyla; family Bovidae; genus Bubalus; species Bubalus kerabau. Next base: position 162,352,190 of record NC_073647.1, on the reverse strand, counting down.
TACCTGTTTTTAAGAAATGATTATTTTCTTACAAATAAAACATGCTGGAGGGGATGTGGGGAAAAGGGAACCCTTCTACACTGTTAATGGGAATGTAAATTTGAGCAGCCACTGTGGAGAATAATATGGAAGCTCCTTAAAAAACTAAAAATAGAGCTACCGCATAATCCAGCAATCCCACTCCTGGGCATATCTCTAGAGAAAGTTCAGTTCAGCTGCTCAGTCATGTCTGACTCTGTGATCCTATGGACTGCAGCACGCCAAACTTCCCTATCTATCACCAACTCCCAGAGCTTGCTCAAACTCACGTTCATTGAGCTGGTGATGCCATCCAACCATCTCATCCTCTGTCATCCCCTTCTCCTCCTGCCTTCAGTCTTCAAAAGGCCCAGCATCAGGGTCTTTTCCAATGAGTCAGTTCTTCATAGGAGGTGGCCAAAGAATTGGAGCTTCATCATCAGTCCTCCCAGTGAATATTCAGGACAGATTTCCTTTAGGATGGACTGGTTTGATCTCTTTGAAGCCCAAGGGACTCTCAGGAGTCTTTTCCAACACCACAGTTCAAAAGCATCCATTCTTTGGCGCTCAGCTTTCTCTATAGTCCAACTCTCACATCCATACATGACTACTGAGAGAGTCATTTCCTAGGCAGGTTAATAAGTCTAGGGGTCTCCAAGGAGAGAGGGGTCTGGAATTCTCAAGGAGGAAGAAAGGACAAACTTGTTTTCCTCTACAGTCCTTAGGATTATGTAACAGTAATGTATCCTGCCTGAGGACAGTCTCTGGATTAAACCTTCTGGCTAATTCTGTTATCTTAAAATGTAAATTACAGGAGTAGGTCTGGTGAGGTCTTTACAACCTCCAGACATTCTTTGGATTCATTGGAGAGTATATAACTTCATTGCTAACACTAGCAAGGGAGCACTCTTTCTGCCCCCTTCTGATGCTTATGTCAGAAGCTTTCTCTATCTCCTTTATACTTTAATAAAACTTTATTACACAAAAGCTCTGAGTGATCAAGCCTCATCACTGGCCCCAGATTTAATTCTTCTCCTCCAGAGGCCAAGAATCCCAGCGTCTTTGCGTGGTTCAGCAACAACCTTTCACTACCAGAAAAACCATAGCTTTGACTAGATGTACCTTTGTTGGCAAAGTAATGTCTCTGCTTTTAAATTCGCTTTCTAGGTTTGTCATAGCTTTTCTTCCAGGGAAGACGCATCCAGAGAAAAACATGGGCCCAAAGGACACATGGACCCCAATATTCACCACAGCACTATGTACAATAGCCAAGACATGGAAGCAACCTACATGTCCATCCACGGAGGAATGGATACAGATGTGGTGCACGTATACAGTGGAATATTAACCATAAAAAGGAACGAAACTGTAACACTGGTAGAGACCAGGATGGACCTAGAGACAGTCATATAGAGCGAAGGAAGTCAGAGAGAAAAAAAAAAAATCAAGTATCCTATAATTTCATTTTTATGTGGAATCTAGATAAATTGCAGAGATGGACTTTTGTGCAAAGCAGAAACTGAGTCATAGACACACAGAAAAACAGATGGACACCAAGAAGGGGGGGGAAAGGGAGAATGGGATAAATTGCAACCTTAGCATGGACATAGTTACATGACTGATGCTATGTATAAAATGGATAACAAATGAGGACCTGCTGTAGAGCACAGAGAACTCTATTCATTGGTCTGTGGTGAGCTAAATGGGAAGGAACTCCAAAAGAGAGAGGGGATATGTGTATAGGCATATATCCCTATACAGGTATATATAGGGATATATAGATATACCTATATCCCATATCCCCTATATGGATAGGGGGTGTATGTACAGCTGACTCACGTTGCTTACAGCAGAAACTAATACAACATTGCAAAGCAACTATGCTCCAATAAAAAAAGAAAATTAAAAATATAAACCAAACCAACTTTATTATACACACAAATTTTTTTTCTACTTGACACTATGTGTAAATACATACATGTATTTTATGTAAATACATACATGTATTTTATAATGAAAACCTCTTGTCCATGGATTCTCCAGGCAAGGACCCACTGGAGTGGGTTGCCATTTCCTACTCCAGAGTTTAAAAAAAAAAAAATCAAACCAACTTTGAACATGAAGGTTGCTCAGTTGTATCTGACTCTTTATGACCCCATGGGATTCTCCAGGCAAAAATACTGGAGTGTGTAGCCTTTCCTTTCTCTAGAGGATCTTCCCAATGCAGAGACTGAACCCAGGTCTCCCACATTGCAGGCGGATTCTTTACCAGCTGAGACACTAGGGAAGCCCTAAACCAATTTTATTACAAAAAAAAGCCCTTGATAACATTTCTTCTCTTTAGTCCGAGAACTGAACAAAGTCTGTTGGACTAGTAATAAGCATGAATATTCATGCAACATCTAAGATGTATAACCAGCACCTCCTCTAGGCTTCCCTGGTGACTCAGCTGGTAAAGAATCTGCCTGCGATGCAGGAGACCCAGGTTCAATCCCTGGGTCACGAAGATCCCCTGGAGCCAGGAATGGCAACCCACTCCAGGACTCTTGCCTGGAGAATCCCATGGACAGAGGAGCCTGATGGGCTACAGTCCATGGGGTCTCAAAGAGTTGGACACGACTGAGCGACTAACACTTACTGCTCCAGTAGGACCTCACTGGAGCTAATTGCATCTGAGGTGACCCTATTCCCAAGAAAGATCCATGGCACGGCTTTCTACACAATTCGATCAAGCTCAGGCTAAGAATCCATCAACTAATGTCATTCAGTTAAGTTCAGTAGCTCCGTCGTATCCGACTCTTTGCAACCCCTTGAATCGCAGCACACCAGGCCTCCCTGTCCATCACCAATTCCCAGAGTCCACCTAAACCCATGTCCATTGAGTCGGTGATACCATGCAACCATCTCATCCTCTGTAGTCCCCTTCTCCTCCTGCCCTCAATCTTTCCCAGCATCAGGGTCTTTTCAAATGAATCAGCTCTTCGCATCAGGTGGCCAAAGTATTAGAGTTTCAGCTTCAGCATCAGTCCTTCCAATGAACACCCAGGACTGATCTCCTTTAGGAGGGACTGGTTGGATCTCCTTGCAGTCCAAGGGACTCTCAAGAGTCTTCTCCAACACCACAGTTCAAAAGCATCCATTTCTTTGGCATTCAGCTTTCTTTATAGTAAACCACTGATATAAGAGTATAGTTTTTCTAGAAGGTCTATGGTGGGGGGAAGTGGTCAGTGATATTGTCAAACTTACGTCAAATGAAAATGACAGACCAACAGATATTAATGAGATAGAGAAGAAACCCCCCCAAGTAGCCAATTTCTAACCTTTCTATTCTTAATTATGCAGTGGCTCAGTGGTAAAGAACCCACCTGCAATGCAGGAGTCACAGAAGACTCGGGTTTGATCCCTGAGTCAGGAAGATCCCCTAGAGGAGGGACTGGTAACCCACTCCAGTATTCTTGCCTGGAGAATCCCAAGGACAGAGGAGCCTGGCAGGCTACAGTCAAGGAGGTTGCAAAGAGTCAGATACTACTGAAGCGACAGAGCGCACATGTATTCTTTCTTATAATTTAAAATTTGATGTATGGCAAAACCAATACAATATTGTAAAGTAAAAAATAATAATAATAACATTTTTAAAAAGTGATCAACTGATAAAATCTGGTATTTTCATTCTTACTAAGTTATATTTCATTCCCATAAAGATATATGCCTCCTAATTCTTTTCCTCTCTTGTCTTGCTGTCAAAAATCCCCTGGTTATCCCAAGAAACAGATTTATATTTCAGTGCCTGACAAACCAAGGCAGAAAGAACAATTTGGTAACTACATGTAAAGCAAAAAGGCAAGAGGTTTCAGTCTCCTCCCCACAGATTTGAGAAGAAGATTTTGTGTTGACTGGAGAAGTTGTCATCTGTAATTGAAAATTTGTAATTTTCTCCATAAGACCTAAAAGGAAGTTAAATATTTAACTTTATGATATCTTCATAATATATTTATGAGTCTGCTACAGGAAGGGCAGGAAGTAAATGGTACAGATAAAATGTTGTTGTCAGATTTGGAGCAAAATAAAATACATCCATATACAACAAGGAAACTCCCACAGGACTGATGAAATTTGGAGACTGAAGGAAATGTTTAGAGATGCACTTCTACAGGATAAATTTCAATTTGCAAATTCTTAAACTGAATTCTACCTATGACAATCCTAGACAGTGTATTAAAAAGCAGAGAGATTACATTGCCAACAAGGGTCCATATAGTCAAAGCTATGGTTTTCCCATTGCTGACCCATTGGAAACTCTTAGAACTGACTCATTGGAAAAGACCCTGATGCTGGGAAAGATTGAAGGTAGGAGGAGAAGGAGACGACAGAGGCTGAGATGGTTGGTTAGCATTACTGACTCGATGGACATGAATTTGTGCAAGCTCTGTGAGTTGGTGATGGACAGGGAAGCCTGGCATGCTGCAGTCCATGGGGTCATAAAAAGTTAGACATGACTGAGTGACTGAACTGAAGTGATGGTTTTTCCAGTAGTCATGTGCAGAAGTGAGACTTGGACCATAAAGAAGACTGAGCACTGAAGAATTGATACTTTCTAACTGTGGTCCTGGAGAAGATTCTTGAGAGTTCCTTGGACTGCAAGGAGATCCAACCTGTCCATCTTAAAGGAAATCAGTCCTGAATATTCGTTGGAAGGACTGATGCTGAAGCTGAAACTCCAGTACTTTGGTCACTTGATGCGAACAGCTGACTCATTGGAAAAGAGCCTGATGCTGGGAAAGATTGAGGGCAGGAGGAGAAGGGGATGACAGAGGATGAGATGGTTGGATGGCATCACGACTCGATGGACATGAATGTGAAGACAGGGAAGCCTGGCATGCTGCAGTTCATGGGCTCACAAAGTTGGACTTAGCAACTAATTTTAAAAGTTGACTTCAAATACGTAGTAATATTTAATGCCAGCTCCTTTCTGCAAATTTACATCCATTTTCCTTTTAGCAGAATTCTAACACTGGTGTTCATAGTGATAGTATTAGGGAATTTCTCTCCCCCTAAATAGTACCAAGAGACGTAGGTAGAAGAATAGAGTCTATATAATCAGAAGAAAAGGATACGTGGTCTCCATCTGTAAATTAAAATGCATTATTTCAGAGCAGAGAAAGGGGTGAAGCTTTGGTTTGTATAGAATCAAAGTCAAAGGACTTAGGGGCTTCCCTGGTGGTCCAGTGGTTAAGAACCCGCCGGTCAATGCAGGGGACATGGGTTCGATCCCCGGTCCAGAGAGTTCCCACAGGCTGTGGGGCAACTCCCGAAGCTTGCATCCCTAAAACTCATTCTCCTCAACAAGAGGAGCCACTGCGATGAGGAGCCCATGCATGACAACGAGAGAATAGCCCTGCTCGCCAAAACTAGAGGAGGGCCGTGCACAGCAATAATGACTCAGACCAGCAAAATAAAAGAAGGAAAGAGTAAATAAAGAAATAAAATGTTTTTAATTTTTTAAAAAAGAGGGGAGGATGAAGTTAAGATGAAATCACTATGGGATGGGTCCTCATCCCATAGGGCTGGGGTCCTTATAAGAAGCAGGGATCAGATCACAGACACACACAGAGAAACGAGCATGTAAGGACCCATAGAGAGGCCTCGGGAGGAACCAGCTCTGCCCACACTTGGGTCTCAGAATAAGAACCTCCCAGTTTATGAGACAACCTCTGCTGTTCAAGCCATCCGGCCTATGGTATTTTGTCATGGCATCCGTCACTGACTAACAGAAACAAAAATAAATCAAAATGAGCCAAGAAAGTAAGTTTTTACAATTTATCTTCCATCACATACATTTTCTCTTTATGAGAATAGTCATAAACTATTCAGTGCACTTAGTTTAACCACGATTCTAAAAAAAAAAAAAATGTATTTACACTGGAAGCAGTATGTATTACAGAAAAAAAATCACATCCTAGAAGAAGAAGGTTATGCTTTTATTCGATATACTTTTGCCTCCTTCCAGAAGGAGAAAGACAAAGAGCATCCTGATTGTCATAAAGATGATGGAAGTGAAATCGTGGGTCCGTCAAGACAGACTGATAGTCTAATCTCTTAATATAGGATCATGTTTTTAAGAATAGCTGCTATCTAATATGATACTCATTAACTGTGTACCAGATAAATCCTACCTTCTATTTCTAATTTGCTTCCACAAAGAATTACACAGGCATAAAATTCTAGGCTATAGGCCATGCTTGGAATAAAAAAAAAGATGATCTAATATACCATTTTAACATTTTAATGCTTTGGGGCTATCACCAAGCTGTTCTGTTGTTTGCAAAGATTACAATTGATGGCATATTCTTGTTTCAATAAATGGCAGAACAGCTGGCATTAAAAACACACACCCAAGAGCAAGCTATTAAATGCAATCTTATTATTAGGGAAGCCTGAGAGAAAGGGCAGGGAGTTTTGGTGGTGAGTAAATTTGTGGTGGTAAATTTTATGGGGCTAAACTCCCATTTTTAGGTACTTAATTATAGAGAAATGTACTCAAACACACTCGTAAGAATGTCATTGTGTAGAGCTTACAGAATGGGACCAAAAATATACAGGAAAGAATACTGGAGTGGGTTGCCATTCCCTTCTCCAGGGGATCTTCCCAACCCAGGGATCGAAGCCGGGTCTCCTACACAGCAGGCAGATTCTTTACCATCTGAGCTACCGGGGAAACCCACCAAAACAGCTGGTTACAGGGGAAATGTTTTTCGACTGTTTATTTGGTCTCTAAAGGTATTTGTAACCCTCAAATATCATCTGGATAATAACAGCAAAGAAATGACTATAACCTAAAGGTTGTTCAGTCGCCAAGTTACATCTGACTCTTTGAGACCCCGTGAACTGCAGCATACCAGGCTTTCCTGTCCTTCAGTATCTCCCGGAGTTTGCCCAAGTTCCTGTCCATTGAATCTAAAGGTATCAGCTAGATAAGATGATTGACTTTGTTCAATGGTGTGACTGTTTTTTTGTTTGTTTCGTTTTGTTTTTTAGTGTTCATTTATTTGGCAGCATCGGGTCTTCATTGTATGCGGGATCTTTAGTTGAGACATGTGGGACCTCGTTTCCTGACCAGGAATTTAACCTGGGTCCTCTGTATTGGGTGCAAAGAGTCTTAGCCACTGGACCTCCATGGAAGTCCCTGTTCATTCTTGAAATAATGATTGTGCAGACTATCAAATATTGCTGTCTGGGAAGCATATACATGTTCCTTCCCTGGCTTTGAAAGCAAATTTATTTTTGTTCAGTCACTCAGTCATGTCCGACTCTTTGCGACCCCATGGACTGCAGCACGCTAGGCTTCCCTGTCCTTGAGTATCTCCTGAAGTTTGCTCAGACTCATGTCCACTGAATCAGTGATGCCATCCAACCATCTCGTCCACTGAAGCAAGTTATGTCTTAACAACCTCTTTATTTCCTTATATGATGCTAACTGGATTGAAGCCACATTTCTGACACTTGGTCTAAGAGACATTTTTCTTACAAAATATAAAGGTAATGAGGTAAAACTCTGTTCTTAAAATTGCTAGGAGAGAAACAACAGGATCTTTCTCCAATCGCAGTTAGTGGGACAACTGGGATGATAACCTTGGACTTAAGCTCTCCATGCCATATTCGGAGAGATTGAAGATTCCTTTGTGAGAAGACATACAGATGGCCAAGAGGCACATGAAAAGATGCTCAACATTGCGAATGATTAGAGAAATGCAAATCAAACCTACAATGAGATGTCACCTCTCACTGGTCAGAGTCTTAGTCACTGAGTCGTGTCCAACTCTTTGGGACCCCATGGATTGTAGCCCACCAGGCTCCACTGTCTATGGGATTCCCCAAGGCAAAAACACTGGAGTGGCTTTCCATTCCTTTCCCCAGGGGATCTTCCCAACCAAGGGATTGAACCCAGGTCTCCCCTATTGCAGGCAGATTATTCACTATTTAAGCCACCAGAGAAGCTCACTGATCACAATGGGCCCGTGTTTAGCCTCTGCTTTTCTCACTGGTCACAATGGCTACCACCAAAAAAAAATCTGCAAACAACAGATGCTAGAGAGGATGCGGAGAAAAGGGAACCCTCCTGCCCAGTTGGGGGGAATGTAAATTGGTACAGCCCCTGTGCAGAACAGTATGGATGTTCCTTAAAAAAATAAAACTAAAAATAGAGCTATCATTTGATCCAGCAAGTCCACTCCTGGTCACATATCCAGAGAAAACCAGAATTCAAAAAATGCATGCACCTATATATTCATAGCTGCTGCTGCTAAGTCGCTTCAGTCGTGTCCGACTCTGTGTGACTCCATAGACAGAAGCCCACCAGGCTCCGCTGTCAACAGGATTCTCTAGGCAAGGATACTGGAGTGGGTTGCCATTTCCTTCTCCAATATATTCACAGCAGCACTATTTAAATAGTCAAGACATGGAAACAACTTAACTGCCCATTGACGGATGGACAGAGATTGCAGCCACATCAAATAAGACCTCGCGAGCCCTGAGGAAGTTCAGGAAAAAGGATACCTGCCATCTAGCAGCCATCAGACTGCAACCACTCCCCAAGGTGAGCCCTGAGGAAGCTGACGATGTGAACACACGGGATACTAGCCCCAGATGGCTGAGGTGCGGCTCAAAGGAATGACTTCCGTGAGCCCAGATTCTTGCATCTTACCGTATGTAGAAAAGCACAGAATTCCTTAACTTGGGATATCTGATTTTCTTTCATTAACGGTCATCTTTTGATGGTCACATGACCCGCCCTTTGTTGCAAAACTCCTCCATCGTTTCACTCCCCTACTCGCCTCCTCAGAGCAGTTCTTGCAGGGTTACTTAAGAGTCCGTTTCCCACACTCAAAGTCCTAAACTTTCCCATGAAATGGAACATTCAACTTTCAAGCTGTGAATGTTTCTCAACTCGACAATCCATAGCCACAAAGCCTAGTGAAACTTCTACATCTGCTTACAGCACAAATAGCAACCATACCAGTGCAAGGGACATGTATTTACCCTGATTTTTGTTCTGCATAACTGAGAGTTGATATTTATACTATTATATAAACTCCTCACATCCCACTTCATTCTAGAAGAAAAGTGAAGAGAAAAGAATTTGGTGCTTTTTATCAAAGCATAACTTTCAATGGGTTAGAGTTTTAGTGTTTAATGTGTACAAAATTAAGTGGCATATTAGTTTTTTTAGCATCTGCCAATAATATGGACTCTTGACAAATAGCGTATTATGTTTCTCAAGCATTCAGACACATACCAGTATATGTTGTAGTTCAGATGGCCAAAGATCTTATTGGTGGTTTAGTCACTATCAGATCAGATCAGATCAGATCAGTCGCTCAGTCGTGTCCGACTCTTTTCGACCCCATGAATCGCAGCACGCCAGGCCTCCCTGTCCATCACAAACTCCTGGAGTTCACTCAGACTCACATCCATCAAGTCAGTGATGCCATCCAGCCATCTCATCCTCTGTCGTCCCCTTCTCCTCCTGCCCCCAATCCCTCCCAGCATCAGAGTCTTTTCCAATGAGTCAACTCTTCGCATGAGGTGGCCAAAGTAGTGGAGTTTCAGCTTTAGCATCATTCCTTCCAAAGAAATCCCAGGGCTGATCTCCTTCACAATGGACTGGTTGGATCTCCTTGCAGTCCAAGGGACTCTCAAGAGTCTTCTCCAACACCACAGTTCAAAAGCATCAATTCTTCGGCGCTCAGCCTTCTTCACAGTCCAACTCTCACATCCATACATGACCACAGGAAAAACCATAGCCTTGACTAGACGGACCTTTGTTGGCAAAGTAATGTCTCTGCTTTTGAATATGATGTCTAGGTTGGTCATAACTTTCCTTCCAAGGAGTAAGCGTCTTTGAATTTCATGGCTGCAGTCACCATCTGCAGTGATTTTGGAGCCCAGAAAAATAAAGTCTGACACTGTTTCCACTGTTTCCCCATCTATTTCCCATAAAGTGATGGGACCGGATGCCATGATCTTCGTTTTCTGAGCTTTAAGCCAACTTTTTCACTCTCCACTTTCACTTTCATCAAGAGGCTTTTTAGTTCCTCTTCCCTTTCTGCCATAAGGGAGGTGTCATCTGCATATCTGAGGATATTGATATTTGTCCAGGCAATTTTGATTCCAGCTTGTGTTTCTTCCAAGTCCTGTCCAGTTCTTTGTGACCCTGTGGACTGTAGCCTGCCAGGTTCCTCTGTCCATGGGATTCTCCAGGCAAGAATACAGGAGTGGGTTGCCATTTCTTTCTCCAGGGGATTTTCCTGACCCAGAGACTAACCTGGGTCTCCCGCATTACAGGTCGTGTCCTGCGTTGCAGGCAGATTCCTCACTGACTGAGCCACCAAGGAAATGGAATGCACATTAATTTCCTTCCTTCTCAGATTTGCAAACCGAACCAAAGTGCTATTTTCACGTAGGAAGTACAGTTTTATAAAGGGTTGGCAAAGCCAGTATATAACATATCAGCCAGTAGATGATGTTGGTCTTGTAGGTGATTATGAATATTATCAATCTTTTTACAGTAAAATAAAATTAAACTAGGCTTTCTCTTTCCAACAATAGAACTCAGAATTCTTTTGTAATGATTTTCCACAAATACAATACACAGAAGCCAAAGAGAGGTGGCTTGAAAATCGAGTTAGGTTAAACAGCTGTGCTTTTCTTGGTTTAAAAAAGAATGTCAGTTCACTGTGTATAATGGTGTCTAGGTCCATCCACGTCTCTACAATGACCCAATTTCATTCTTTTTTTATGGCTGAGTAGTATTCCATTGTATATACAGACCATGTGTTCTTTAACCATTCACCCATTAATGGACATTGAGGTTGCTTGCACGTCCTGTGTTAAGTCCCTCAGTCATGTCCGATTCTTTGCGACCCCATGGACTGTAGCCCATCAGGTTCCTCTGTCCATGGGATTCTCAAGGCAAGAATACTAGAATGGATTGCCATTTCCTCCTCCAGGGGATCTTCGTGATCCAGGCATCAAACTCACATCTCTTACATCTCCTGAGTTGGCAGGTGGATTCTTTACCAAGATTGCCACCTGGGAAGCCCTTCGGTTTCCTGGTTACTATAAACAGTGCTGCAATGGACACTGGGGTTCACATGTCTTTTTGGAGTTAAGATTTTTCTCAGGGCATGTGCCCAGGAGTGGGACTGCTGATAGGCATCAGTGCATGTGTGTGGCATCTAGAAGAAAGGTACAGATGAACCTGTTTCCGGGGCAGGAACAGAGGTGCAGCTGTAAAGAACAGACTCATGGACCCAGGGAGGAAAGGAGATGATGAACTGAGAGAGTGGGACTGACATGTATATGTTTGTGTGTAAGCCAGACATCTCGTGGGAAGCTGACGTATAGCACAGGGAGCTCAGCCTGCTGCTCTGTGATGACCTAGAAGGGGGGATGGGGGTTGGTGGGGAAGGAGATTAAAAAGGGCGGGGATATATGTATGCATGGGCCAGATCCAATTTGTTGTACAGCAGAAAACAACACAATGTTGTAAAAGCAATCATCCTCCGCTTGAAAATAAATACAGAACAAGAAATTTCAAAAATGTTAATAAAAAAATAAAGAAAACAAAAGAAGAAATGGATGCTAGTGATACTCTTTAAATACTAGAGAATAAAAATAATGAAAATCAAATGAAAACCTCTGGGCTCCTCCACCTCTCTTAGCAAAATCTTCAGTTTTTCAGGACATATGATGGCTGGGTAATACCATGAATGTGTTGTAATTTCAGATAAACACAAGAACCACACTCTCCTGCCCATTGATGGGAACTGCATACAAGAGTGAATACTTTGCACTCCTGTTTAGGAAGCTTCTTTTCTTCTTTTCAGAAGACCACTGAAAACGCTCTTGCGATACGTTTTGCTTCTTTTCGGCCACCCTGAGGAAAACCTGGAAAGCTAGTTTTCTTGCTGATTTTATGAGCTTGTCAATAATTTTGGAATGTCAAGCATCTTGCCTCCACCCCACCACCATCCTTCTTTGACAAGCGGCACACCCTCTCACCAATTTTTCTCAGTCCAGGAATGTATATGAGCATGAGAAAATGACCACTGGACTTCCCTGGAGGTTGGAAGTCAGCCTGCCAATGCGGGAGACACAGGTTCTATCCCTGGTCCTGGAAGATCGCACACGCCACGGGGTACCTAACCCCATGGACCACAACTACTGAGCCTATAGTTAAGAGCCCATGTCCTAGAACAACAGAAGCCACTTCAATGAGAAATCGTGCACTGCAACGAGAGAGTAACATCCGCTCGTCACAACTAGAGAAAGTCCACACAGCAACAAAGACCTGTGAAAGGAAAATACCTCCTCCCATTTTAATCAACAAGAAATGTCACAGGCATCAGGGATTGCTGGTTTTTCCAGTGGTCATGTATGCATGTGAGAGTTGGACTAGAAAGAAAGCTGAGCGCTGAAGAATTGATGCTTTTGAACTGTGGTGTTGGAGAAGACTCTTGAGAGGCCCTTGGACTGCAAGGAGATCCAACCAGTCCATCCTAAAGGAAATCAGCCCTGAATATTCATCGGGAGGACTGATGCTGAAGCTGAAACTCCAATACTTTGGTCACCTGATGCAAAGAACTGACTCATTTGGAAAAGACCCTGATGCTGGGAAAGATTGAGGGCAGGAGGAGAAGGGGATGACAGAAGGTGAGATGGTTGGATGGCATCACCGACTTGATGGACATGAGTCTGAGTAAACTCCAGGAGTTGGCGATGGACAGGAAAGCCTGGCGTGCTGCAGTCCGTGGGGTCCCAAAGAGTTGGATACGACTGAGCTACTGAGCTGAACTGAACTGAAATGTGAGTGGGGGCTCCCCATACTGCAATACACCACCCCCCATGGTGATTGCTGAGGAGCTGGGGGAGTGAATACAAGAAGCAACATGAACAAGGAAACAGGATTGTCCCCAGATAGCAGAGACGCCTATGAAAGGAGTGAATTCACTGAGCCCAGAGGATTGCATCCTCCCATTCACAGAAAGCTAAATTCCTTAACTTGATACCTGATCTTTTATGTATCACTTTTTTACATCCTTGGGATGTATCCTACCTGCTCCATTTGTTGCAAACTTGTATATAGCCTGACTTCCCCTCCTGCCTCCTTGGAGCAGTTTTCTCAGAGCTTCTGAGATGCTGTCTCCCTGGCTGGTGTTAGGTCCGCAAGGGGTTCATAGCCTATAGTTTAAAAATGGTCTGTTGTGGTGACCTGAGAAATGAGTGATGAAGCCTCACTGGCTGCATTGCCCTGGTGGGCATTCTGTTTTTTTTTCCTTAAGGCGATATCCTGTTTTTCCCTGTTGGAGACAGTTTCTCCAGACTGTGTGACCCCCTTTCGACTCTGTGATCACAAAACCTCAGCTTCAGGCTAAAGATAAACTAAGGCCGCCCTTCCTTTGGGGCACAATTTCCCACCCAAAGGCTTATGAGAAGGGTTGGCTGCAAAGGGTGAGCACTGGTTTTTCTCTAAAGCCAGTCCTTTTCTTTCTTCCTTATCATAAATGTTTCTCTGCCTGAATGCCCGTCTCATTCTCTTTTTCTCTGCACTCGCCTTACCCTCGGAGTCCTAAACATTCCCACCAAATAACTCTTTATGTTCATGTTGTGACTATATTTTTTAGTTGACAGGCCCAGCACAGACAAAAAGTAATTAATTAAAGAAAAAATCCGTAACAGACAATTGAGTAATTCCTGGTCCTTATAGTCCCATCTCACTTAAACAGAGATCATATTCAAAATTTGACTGTCACGGGATTACCCTTCAATGGAGATGATAAAGTGGGGAAATAAAGTTGATAGACATCACTATCATTTCCTTGCGGTGTGTCAGTGGTACAGACCTGGTGAACACTGATAACTGAAAATATTTATACTGCATAAGGGCTTCCCTGATAGCTCAGTTGGTAAAAAACGCGCCTGCAATGCAGGAGACTCCAGTTAGACTCCTAAGTTGGTAAGACCCCCTGGATAAGGGAACGGCTACCCACTCCAGTGTTCTTGGGCTTCCCTGGTGGGGCTCAGCTGGTTAAGAATCCACCTGCAATATGGGAGACCTGAGTTCAATCCCTGGGTTGGGAAAATCCCCTGGAGAAGGGAAAGGCTACCCACTTCAGTATTCTGGCCTGGAGAATTCAATGGGCTGTATAGTCCATGGGGTCGCAAAGCATCAGACACGACTGAGCGACTCTCACTTTCACTTCACGTACTGCATAAAGTAGAGGAGAGGAAATAAAATTCCTTTGAGCTCTGAGGTTTTTTTAATGTGCTTTATGTCTTGGTCACACTGTCTGCTCCCTTGGAAAAAAAACCACAAAACTCAGAGTGGGAGCATTTACATATGAGAAGAATAGAAACTGTCTCTTGAGGAAAAAGGGTATTTCCAGGGATGGCTCAGTGGCTTGTCAAAGAGGAAAAGTTGGGACTTGCAAGTTCCTAAAGACTACGGCCTCAGTTCTGTGATGGCAATTACTTTGTGAGTTAAATCTCAATCTGGTAACCCTACTTCTGAGAGGTCAATGAAGAAGAAAGGAAGGAAATTAACATATGAATGGTCTGCCAGGCGTCAGAAAACTATTATTATCAGTCATAGTTCTACTTTGGTGGAAGAATGCTACAATTTTAGTTTTAACACCAAAAGTCTGAAAGTCAAGCTGAACCTTCAAGACCCAGGTGTGGACAGGGCTGGCTCCTCCTGAGACCTCTGTCTCCTGGGTGTGTCGACGGCCGTCTGCTCCTTGTCCCCACGTGGTCGTCCCTGTGTGTGCCTCTGTGTCCTGATCGCCTCTTCTTATAACCTGTGTGTGCCTCTGTGTCCTGATGGCCTCTTCGTATAAAGACCCCGGTCCTATGGGGTCAGGGCCCAGCCCAAGTGACCTCATTTTTAGCTTCATCACCTCTTTAAAGATCCTCATCTCCAAATAACAGTCTGACTCTGAGGTCCTGGGGCTTTAGGACTTGAACATATGAATGTCAACATGGGAGGACCAGAGGTCAGCCCATAACAGGATACCTGTTTTTATTTTTAATGTTGTAGCCATGCGTTCCGGGAAACAAACTCACTCAGAAGGACAATGCAGATCGTGGGGTGCAGCTGATTACACCAAGCGGGCCCAAGGCAGAGTCTCCTCTTAGCCAAGGACCCCAACCAATTTTTGTGAAAATCTTACATACCCTAAGTGTATGTGCCAAAACCCACCTCCCCAAATTCCCTGAAACTAGTCTGAACAAAGGAAAAGAAAGATACAAAGTTAACCCGTGATTCGTATGCCTTAAGCCTGGGTAGTTACTGCTACTGCTGCTAAGTCACTTCAGTCGTTTCCGACTCTGTGCGACCCAACAGACGGCAGCCCACCAGGCTCCCCCGTCCTTGGGATGCTCCAGGCAAGAACACTGGAGTGGGTTGCCGTTTCCTTCTCCAATGCATGAAACTGAAAAGTGAAAGGGAAGTCGCTCAGTCGTGTCCGGCTCTTAGCGACCCCATGGACTGCAGCCCACCAGGGTAGTTAATGGTGTACAATTATCAATAGATCTGTGGTTATACCCCAATAAGCATAACAGAATGTATGATTCGATTGGGTTACACAGATAATTAGGGTATTCTTTTAGACCACGGACAGTCTAGGTACGAGCCCTGGGGCTCTTCCTTCCAGGGGCCTGGTTTTCCAGCTGGTTTGTCCTTTCCATAGATACTAGGCATAGAGCTCAAAGTGTACAGTCTGGCCCGAGGTGGAGTCCTATTTTCAAGACAGAGCCTGTTCTGTTTCCTCCTTCAATAATATTCTTAATATTTATAATATTGTTTCCCCAGGGCGTTTTCTTCATTGGATTGTTAGATGTTGACTGGATTTTTGACACGGGACATTGCTAATCCAAGCTGGAAAGCACCCTGGAGACATGAGAGCTATACATTTCTGCTTTTGAAGAACTTTACATTCTTCTCAAGAAATGGTATCATTGTGTCTCCTGGCGATCCTATATCCTGGTTACTCTCGAAAAGTTCTACTTTGCTGTTATGGCTGTGTCCTACAACACTCTTCATATTTCCTGTGTTCGACTGTATTCATTGCTTTTCACGTTACTGCTTCAGTCGTGTCCAACTCTTGTGACCCCACGGACTGTAGCCCACCATGCTCCTCCGTCCATGGGATTCTCCAGGCAAGAACACTGGAGTGGGTTGCCCTGCCCTTCTCCAGGGGATCTGCCTGACCCAGGGATTGGACCCAAGTCTCCTGCATCGGCAGGCAGGTTCTTTAACTCTAGCACCACCTGGAAAGCCAACAGCTAGATGTGTTTGCCATGAACACCATCTGCCTATTTGTTTACTTTGTGGGGATTTTAAGGTCTCATTCACTTTCCAAAGAGCCTGAGATTCTTCAGACTGGCTCTCTCACTGAATTTTTGGATAAAATATACTATTCTAACAATTTGTAATTTTCACCTGTTTGCTGATATGCACATAAATATAGACACAGCTGTCTGATATTCTTTTATAATATTAATTGTGGATAATATTCTTATATTTTCAGTCTTGTATCACAGTTTATCTTGTGCTTTAAAAAAAACTTATGACTTCTATTTATTATTCTTTACAAAATTTCACCAATATTTTCCAGACTTGACAAAAAAATTCCTTTGTTGTCATATTCTTGTTAATTCCCTAAATTGCATGTTTCATTCCTACAATACCAATATATGACTTCTTTCTTCCTTTATCATACAATTTCAGGAAATATTTAGCTCATCAATTTTAATTTTTAATACAATTATTTTAAGGTCTGTTTTAAACTACTAATGTTTATTTCAGCCACTCATTTTGATATACAACTGTATCAACACAATGATATAAAAATTTTAGACTATCTTAAAGGAAGAAAATCAGTGTGTAGTAAAAAATCTACAAATGCCCCATGTTTTGGAATCAAACAAGGAGTTTAAAATAATTATTATCAATCATCAAAACACAATATAGAAATAACTAAATACAGTAACTGAAAAAATGGGGGCATTTTAGGAAAGATTAGAATGCTGTAAAAGGAAAATATTCTGGAACTGAAAAGAACTATTTGAAGTCCAGTCACTGAATGGAAATCACAGAGGATTGTATACAACTGGGAGATCAATGAACTTGGAAAGGCACTCATGTGGAAGCATTAAAAAATAGATATAGAATTCTATATCAAAATTACTTTCATAAATAAGGTGAAATAAAGGCAGCTTCTGAAAAATGAGGAATTTATCTGCAGATCCAGGCAGAAGGAATGAAAATCGACAGGAATGTCGATATGCAGGTAAATGCAGATGCTATTTGAGTAAACATTGACTTCCTTTAAAACCATTACTAAACAAAATCAAATACACTGTGAGAATTATGACAATGTAGAAGTCTATTTCACGAGGGCACCAAGAACGGCTTGAGGAAGGTAAATGCAAATTTACTGTTGTGGATTTCTTCACTTGTGTGAAAAATTGCATTTAAAAAAAAACATTAACAGTTAATCTTAAAGGAAATCAACCCTGAATGTTCATTGCAAGGACAGAAGCTGAAACTCTGATACTTTGGCCACTTGATGCGAAAGATCCTGATGCTGGGAAAGACTGAGGGCAGGAGGAGAAGGGGACGACCGAGGATGAGATGGTTCCATGGCATCACCGACTCAGTGAACGTGAGTTTGAATAAACTCCAGGAGATGGTGAAGGACAGGGAAGCCTGGCATGGTGCAGTCCGTGAGACTGCAAAGAGTCACGACTGAGTCACTGAAGGACAGCAACAAAAGAGTCTAACAGGGATATTGTAATCACTGGAATAAATGCTGAAAAAATGTCTAAAAATAATAAACAGTTCAAGTGCAAACAGTATGCTAAATACAGAACAATGTGGAAAAGAAATAACAGAGGAAAAAGGAACAGATGGACCAAACAGAAAATAAATGTCAAGCTGACCCACTGAAATGCATCCATGTGAAACATTACGTTATATGAAAATAGACTAAGTGCTCCAGTTAAAAGACAGATTTTCAGGCTGATTTTTTTTTTTTTTTTTTTTTAAGAAAAAGCAAGACACTGCTGTAAGCTGTTAATCTTTTAATGTAGAGAAATCTAAAGACACAGATGGAAAAGCATTAAGGTGAAAAGAAGGATCATACTGGGCTTCCCAGGTGGCTCAGAGGGCAAAGAATCCCCCTGCAATGCAGGGAACACAGGTTGGATCCCTGAGTCGGGAAGATCCCCTGGAGAAGGAAACTGCAACCCACTCCAGTATTCTTGCCTTGGAGAATCCCATGGACAGAGGAGCCTGGCGGGCTACAGTCCATGAAATGTGAAAGTCGCTCAGTCCTGTCCGACTCTTTGTGACCCCATGGACTATATAGTCCCCCCATGGACTATACAGGGAATTCTCCAGGCCAGAATACTGGAGTGGGTAGACTTTCCCTCACTCTTCTCTGAAATGGTTTATTTACTGCCAAGCTCCAGATACCAGGGTTTTCCTGTAGGCTCAGATGGTCAAGAATCCACCTGCCACTGTAGGAAACCTGGATTCAACCCCTGGGTTGGGAAGATTCCCCTGGAGAAGGGAATGGCAACTCACTCCAGTATTCTTGCCTGAGAAATCCCATGGATGGAGGAGCTTGGTGGGCTGCAGTCCATGGTGTCACAAAGTTGTATACGGCTGAGCAACTAACACCATACTCCCTGTATGCAAGGCTGCAGGAACAACAGTTACGCTATTGGAACCCTCTTGGTTGAAATGAGAACTTTCTTATGTGGGACCTGAACCAGCTCAGAAGAAAGTGCCTGTCATTGAGTTACCAGAAACTGAAAGTGAAGTCGCTCAGTCGTGTCCGACTCTTTGCGACCCCATGTACTGTAGCCTATCAGGCTCCTCCGCCCATGGGATTTTCCAGGCAAGAGTGTTGGAGTGGGTTGCCATTTCCTTCTCCAGGGGATGTTCTCGACCCAGGAATCGAACCCAGGTCTCCCGCATTGCAGGTAGACGCTTTACTGTCTGAGCCACCAGGGAAGCCAACCTGCATGTAAATGTGTGTTCAGCTGTGACTTCATTCAACATGGTGATGTGCATTAAAAATGAGTGTGTGACATTTCCCCGGTCAATCAAGAGTTGTGACTTTGCCTTCCAATGCAGGGGGTATGGGTTCAGTCCCTGGTCGGGGTGTTAAGATCCCACATGACTCCTGATCAAAGAACGGTAACAGAAACAACAGAAGTAATATGGTAACAGATTTGATAAAGACTTTAAAAACAGTCCATATCAGGGTTTGCTTGGTGGCTCAGTGGTTAAAGAAATTGCCTGCCAATGCAAAAGACACAAGTTCCATCACTGAACTGGGAAGATCCCCCATGCCGTGGACCAACTAAGCCCGTGCACCCCAGCTACTGAGCCCATGCTCTAGAGCTCAGGAGCTGCAACTATTGAACTCTCAGTGCCCTAAAGTCTGTGCTTTGTGACAAGAGACTCCATCGCAATGAGAGCTCTGCACTTCACACCTACAGAGTAGACCCTGCTCACTGCAACTAGAAAAAGCCCATGCAGCAACAAAGACCCAGCACCATCAAAAATCAATCAGTACAAATTTTTTTAAAAAGAACGAAAATTGTCCAAAAAAAAAGCTCACATTAAAAAAAAATTCTTAAAAAAACATAAGTGTGAGGGCTGAACCTAAGAAATACCACATTACATACAATACAGTCGATTTATAAAAACGACACAGAAGTCTCAAGTAGCTGTGACCAGCTGAGTCTATTGAAACCCTTTATCCATCATCTCTACTGCTTTAGAAGGTCTCTGTGTTTAGCACGTGTGCCGAAGGATCATGAACGAACGTGACTCTTTTTTTCACCTGCTTGAAGTGCAGGTCCCTCAGTTGTGTCTGACACTTGGCAACCCCATGGACTTCCATGGGATTCTCCAGGTCAGAATTCTGGAGTGGGTAGCCTTTCGTTTCTCCAGGGGAATCTTCCCAACCCAGGGATCGAACCCAGGTCTCCCACATTGCAGGCAGATTCTTTACCAGCTGAGCCACCAGGGAAGCCCAAGAATCCTGGAGTGGGTAGCCTATCCATTCTCCAGTGGATCTTTGCAAACCAGGAATTGAACCAGGATCTCCTGCATGGCAGGCAGATTCTTTACCAGCTGAGTTATCAGGGAAGCCCTTCACCTGCCTGGGAGTAGTACAGTTCTGAGATGGGGATATCTAGCTGCAGAGTCCTTCCACATGAACAGAGTTTAGAATCTTTCTGATCTTGTCTAATGAGGTTGGGCACACAGCAATCAATGAGTCCTCAGGCACGAGGGAATAACGATTGGACCACTGCAGGGAGCAAGCCAGCTTCTGCTTGTTCTTGTCAGTGATGCACCTTTTTTTTCTGATAAAAGCTTAAACTTTATTATTTTCCCCTTCCACAAAGCCATGATGGAGATTTCTTGCTCAGTCTCTAAGTAGTGTCCGATCCGACCCTTTGCGACCCCATGGACCGCAGCACCCCAGGCTTCCCTGTCTTTCACCATCTCCCAGAGCTTGCTCAAATTCATGTTCATTGAGTCGGTGATGCCATCCGACCATCTCACCCTGTGTCGTCCCTTTCTCCACCCGCCTTCACTCTTTGCCAGCATCAGGGTCTTTTCCAATGAGTCATTTCTTCACATCAGGCAACCAAAGAACTGGAGATTCAGCTTCAGTCCTTCCAGTGAATATTCAGGGTTGATTTCCTTCAGGATTGACTGGTTTCATGTCCTTCCTGTCCAAAGGACTCTCAAGAGTCTTCTCCAGCACCACAGTTTACAGAAAAAATCAATTCTTCGGCACTCAGCCTTCTTTATGGTCCAACTCTCACATCTGTACGTGACTACTGAAAAACCATAGCTTTGAGTATTCAGACCTTTGTAGGCAAAGTGATGTCTCTGCTCTTTAAAACACTGTCTAGGTTTTTCATATAGCTTTTCTTCCAAGGAAGAAGGGTCTTTTAATTTTGTGGCTGCAATCACAGCCCATAGTGATTTTTGGAGCCCAAGAAAAGCTGTCACCATTTACACTTCTTCCCCATCTATTTGCCATGATAGTAATTAAGAAGGTCTTTTTTGTTGTCATTATTATTTTGCAATAATAGAGATTCTCTAATTTTACTTTTCAATAGTCCATGAGACCTGGCCAAGTAAACCATCACACTTAATGCATTCTTGTTAAATAAATAAATGAAGACTTAAAAGGAAAATACTTAATCAGGGACTTGCCTGGCAGTTGAGTGGTTACGAATCCCCCTTGCAGTGCGAGGGGATCTGGGTTTGATTCGTGGTCAGGGAACTAACATTCCGCTACAGGGGGGCAACGAAGCTCATATGCCTCAATGGAAAATCCCGCATGGCACGACCCAGACCCCCAAGTGCTCCCACTAAGACCCAACGCAGCCAAGTAAATAAATATTTTTTAAGACACTACTTTGATCGTGGTTGTTTTGAACTACGCCCAGGGCGTCCCTGGTGGACCAGGGGTTAAGGGTCCACTTGCCAATGTAAGGGACATCAGTTGGATCCCTAGTCCGGGAAGATCCCACGTGCCAAGGAGCAACTTGGCCCGTGGGCCACAACTCTTGCACCCAGGAGCCCTATAGCCCAGGAGCTGCAACTAAGGAGGTCACACACCCTAGAGCCCATAGGTGGTAACTAGTGAAGTCCAGACGCCCTCGAGTCCCTACGCCATAGCAAGAGGAGCCACGGCAATGCGAAACCCAAGCAACACGACCAGAGGGCAGCCCCTGCTAGAGAAAGCCCGTGTGCACCAACGAAGAACCAGAATAGGTAAAAACAGATGCATAAATAAATAGAATTTTGCAGACCATAAATGCTCTAAGAGGCATAATTCAGTGAAGGGCCGGTATGCCGGAAACAGATTCGTGAAATGAGAAGATCGATATCACGGTGCGATTTAAGTCATCTTGTCAACATTTCACCTTAATGCATACTGAAATAAATTACCCTATTATTATGCAGTCTATATTTTGAGCGAAGGTTTGAGCTTCTTGTTAATCCTGTAAACATTCTACAGTTGACAAACCATTAAAAAAAAAAAAGACACAAAAGTTGAGACTTCATGCCTTTCATTTCTCAAGAATTGTATCCAAAACCAACATCGCTTTCAAGAGTGTACACAGCTCATTTTAATACATTCTCCCTCTTGATATTAAGATACCTATTATTTATGCCAGGGTCGCTGCATTCAAACCACTTAATACTTCATCGCTGGATATATTTTCCTTCACGTCTGATTGAAAACTAAAGTGATTTAACTTCCTTTCATGATGTGAGAAGTGACTTGAAGCCCGCAATAGTCTTCATTTACAGTGAAATATAAGTATCATATTCCGGTCCACCATAGGAGAAAGTTTCATGAGTCACAGAAGTTAGGAAATGCTCAGTATTTTACAGGAAAAAAAAAAAAAAAACTACAGTGTTGGAGTGGGTTAGGTCAATACTTGGAAAGGTATTGAGTTGCTTGATATTTACAGAAATCTATTTAGACAACAAAGATCTTGTGAAGATACAATAGAGGGGGGAAAAAAAGAGCAGAAAAAATACAAAATCTTGCATTCTAATAGGCTTAAGAGCTGGCTAAGCCAAGGTCATAGATACAATTGCCAAAATGGGACAAAGCTTTGTATCAGATACTGAAGTTGGTTTTGTCTTAAGAACGGCAGGCTTTTAGGGTAACAGCTACAAAAACGATACAAATCACATGAAAACGAAATAATTAGGAATCAGAGGCTGAACAGACATGGTCCAGTCTGGGAATGTTCAATGGAGCTCTCTGGGGACGGAGTTGAGAAGAATACACACGATTAAGAGTGATTGAGGGGGGATTCATTTGCCTCCAGGTAAACATGTAAAAGTCCATCCTAAATGAGATCAGTTCTGAGTGTTCGTTGAAAGGACTGATGCTGAAGCTGAAACTCCAACACTTTTGCCACCTGATGCGAAGAGCTGACTCACTGGAAAAGACCCTGATGCTGGGAAAGATTGAGGGCAGGAGGAGAAGGGGACGACAGAGGATGAGATGGTTGGATGGCATCACCGACCGGACGGGCATGAGTTTGAGTAAACTCTGGGAGTTAGTAATGGACAGGCGTGCTGCAGTCCATGGGGTCGCAGAGAGTCGGACACGACTGAGCGACTGAACCGCACTGAAACGTATAAAAAAACACTTGCCATCCTGTTACGTTCCCTTCTTCTTCACAAATAGGGTGGCTAAATCACAGAATGTCAGGACACCAGTGGGCTCTGCGTTATTGGCACCAGCTCTGCAAGGAAGGGATTTTGCATAGAGAGAAAGACGACCTCCGTATTTTATAAGCATAGGCTTAAGACTGGAGGGCTTATTCAGTCTATTCAAAGATCCTTCTCTTCCTCTCACTGTTATCTTGGAGGTTTAAATGTGTCCAGAAGACCAAACCACCACTGAATCTGTGTGATATTAATGTGGAATCTGTTTACCTGTACCGCATATTCTCAACCAGGGAAACATCACCGACATGGAGATAGCAGTTGGATCTTGGGAGGTGTAAACACCTTACTCTTTCATGTATAAAACACTGGCGGGTGTACTGCAGAAATCAGACACAGGCTTTGTCTAACATCCATGGGAGCAGGGCGCGGATCTTTGGGCAAATATGTCCAAAAAGGCTCTGTCAGGGAATGGAAAAAGCAGACTGGCATTGTGAAAGAAACAAACAACCCAAGTAAAAACTGGGCAGAAGATCTAAACAGACATTCAACTGAAGAAGACATGCAGATGGCCAAGAGACACATGAAAAGATGCTCAACTTTGCTCATTATTCAGTTCAGTTCTGTGGCTCAGTCATGTCCAACTCTGCGACCCCATGGACTGCAGCACGCCAGGCCTCCCTGTCCATCACCACCTCCCTGAGTTTACTCAAACTCATGTCCATCAAGTCGATGATGCCATCCAATCATCTCATCCTCTGTCATGCTCATTATTAAAGGAATGCAAATCAAAACTACACTGAGGTATCACCTCATACTGGCTAGGATGGCCATCATCAAAAACACCACAGACAATAGATGCTGGAGAGGATGTGGACAAAATGGAACCTTGCTACACTTTGGAGGTTCCTTAAAAAGCTAAAAATAGAAATACCATATGATTCTGCAGTCCCACTCGTGGGCATCGGTTACTGCTGTTGTGTAGTCATTAAGTCATGTCCGACTCTCTGTGACCCTATAGACTTTAGCCCACCAGGCTGCTCTGTCCACAGGATTCTCCAGGCAAGAATACTGAAATGGGTTGCCATTTCCTCCTCCAGGGGATCTTCCCGCCCCAGGGATGGAACCCAGGAGCCCTGTATTGGCAGTTGGATTCTTTATTGCTGAGTCACCAAGGAAGCCCCCTGCACAACTTAAAAATGAGTCATTGTTTTTTCTGTTATTAATTGGATGTCAGTATATTTAAAAAGGATCACTCTGGTTATTGGAGTTCATTTGTATGAATGCTGCATAAAGCTACAGAAACAGCTGCCTGAGAACTGGTGTAGTCTTACTGTTGGGAGTTGAAATTAGTGCATTTTGATTTGCTCAAATTGCTAATGGGGAGGGGGGAAATAGCATATAATTGCTACAAACGAACACGTTTCCTGTTTCCACGTTTCATGGAAATACGTGATTGACAGTTCTGAATTTAACTTTACGCATCTCAGCATTTTGGAAGGGTTGAAAATAGAAGTCATTTTCTACCCGTTGTCCCTTATTATTATAATCAAATTACCTCAACATTTCAGATAAAATATAATTCAGGGTTTGGAGTTCTTCAAATGATCACTTCAATTTCCCACATTTAATGGATTGCAGAGACGAATCCATCTTGAGAGAAAAACAGTGATGAATTCTTGCGTGTGTGTGTGTTAGTTCCTCAGTTGTGTCTGACTCTGTGTGACCCCGTGGACTAGGTTCCTCTGTCCATGGGATTTCCCAGGCAAGAATACTAGAGTGCGTTGCCATTCCCTTCCCCAGGGGATCTTCCTGACCCAGGGATCAAATCCAGGTCTCCTGCACTGCAGGCAGATTCTTTATCGTCTGAGCCACCAGATAAACTCTCCAGGAAAGTCAACTGAATGAATGGATTAGCAAACGTGCATGTATTATGAGCTGACATTAATCAATGTACCTTTCTTTCTAGCTAGACATGTAAATATCCATGCGTGAACTCCGCAATCCATAACACCCTGCTGGGTGTGTCTGTGTGTGGATACACGTGCTCACATGTTCATGACTGTTTGTGTATAACTCTGGAGGAGAAGGAATGTTTACAAAGTTATAGACGTGGAAATCATCCTTTAAATGACTTCACATCCTCTGAACAATTAACCAAGCACCTAATTAGTCTAACTCAAAGGCTAAGGTGGTTCTTTCTCATCAATATTATATGACACCACCTCGAGATAAACAGAAATCAATTTAAAAGGGAAGAATAAACAGCTGTCATAAGTGAGCAAACAGCTATTACGATTTAGTCCTCTCTCCTAGAATTGGTTTCTCACTTCTGTTGTTCATTTTTCCTGAATGTTAGGTCTCCGGGGGGAATAAGATGATCCCTGTATGGTGTCAATCAGAAAAAGGAATAGACGTTAGAATTCAGTTATCTGCATGATGTCTTTAAAGTTTACCTGCAGTATCCCTTTCCATCAATTTCAGTTCAGTTCAGTTCACTGGCCCAGTCGTGTCCGGCCCTCCGAGACCCCATGAACTGCAGCATGCCAGGCCTCCCTGGTCCATCACCAACTCTCAGAGCTTACTCAAACTCATGACCATTGAGTCGGTGATGCCATCCAACCATCTCATCCTCTGCCGTCCCCTTCTCCTCTTGCCCTCAGTCTTTCCCAGCATCAGGGTCTTCTCAAATGAATCAGCTCTTCACATCAGGTGGCCAAAGGATTGGAGTTTCAGCCTCAACATCAGTCCTTCCAATGAACATTCAGGACTGATTTCCTTGTGGATGGACTGGTTGGATCCCCTTGCAGTCCAAGGGACTCTCAAGAGTCTTCTCCAACACCACAGTTCAAAAGCATCCATTCTTTGGCGCTCAGCTTTCTTTAAAGTCCAAATCTCACATCCATACATGACCGCTGGAAAAACCATAGCTATGACTAGATGAACCTTTGTTGCAAAGTAATGTCTGTGCTTTTTAATATGCTGTCTAGGTTGATTATAGGTTTTCTTCCAAGGAGCAAGCGCCCATCAACTTAAATGTACGTAAAGAGCTTTGTGCGCAGAATCAAATTGACAAATGTCTCCCATTTGTATATATGTTTACTCACATTCCTGTGGTTGTTTTCATGATGAAGTTTTGCAACAAAGTCACGCCCAACGTAGTAAGCTTCCATAGGTGGAATGAAAGAAGGCCCCACTGTGGTCCGTCGCATCTTAAGGTTATTTTTTAAAATGCCCCACTCTCTCACACAGATCATGTAGGAAATGCAGTATGTCTTCTAGTGACGTTTGGCTCATTTTACTCTCGATGTATTTGTCAGAGTGAACTGAACTGCCCCAGTTCTTGGTAGCCTGTAGGATCTTTAGTTAAGGCACGTGGACTCTACTTTGCCTGACCAGGGATGGAATGCGAGCTCCCTGCCCTGGGAGTGCAGAGTCCTGGTCATTGGACCACCAGGGAAATTCTGTGACAAATATTCTTGATTTCTTTTTCAAATTCCAGATCCTTTCACATGGAAGTTTCTCACACACGTGTAAGCAAATATCTGTGTATGCGTGCTCACTCAGTCATTCGATAGCATTCAATTCTTTGTGACCCTATGGACTGTGGCCAGCCAGTTATGCTCAGTCATGGAGCTGTAGCCCGGCCAGGCTCCTCTGTCCATGGAGACTCCTCTGTCCATGGGATTCTCCAAGGAAGAACACTGGACTGGGTTGCCATGCCCTCCTCCGGGGGATCTTCCCAACCCAGGGATCGAACTTTCATCTCTTATGTCTCCTACATCGGCAGGCGGATAATTTACCACTGAGCCACTCTGGGAAGCCCAACATCTAGGTAAATCTTTTAATATTAGATCTCCACACAGCTATACAACACATATCTGTATATGCATGCAAATGTACACAGATATAGATGCATGTGGAAACTGGCAGTGAGGTAGTGAACATATAGGGAATATTGAATGCCATTTTGATAAATAGTATTACACCATTGGGGGTGTAGATAGTGAACCTATTTCCATGTCTGAACATATGCTTATAGAAGTCATGCTCTGTTTATACGGTGATAAGAAATTCTGTTCTCTGCAAAAGTTGTTTATGGCACATGATACTTTTTATATTTTATCACTTTTGGTATCCATCTTATTGATGGAAGGGATTTTAAGGGAGGTGGGAGGGAGGCTTAAGAAGGAGGGGACAAATGAATGCCTATGGCTGATTCATACTATGGCAGAAACTAATACAATATTATTAGTATTAGTAGTATGAGGAAGCAAAGTAATTAGCCTCCAATTCAAAATTAATAAATTCATTTTTAAAAAGAAAATAAAATCTAGAAGCTGCCATAAGAGGGAAATTGGATCCCCTGTAGATGAACAGTATAATCTGACAACTTGGACATAAAAATGCTTTGGTATTCGGGGGTTTTCTTTTGCCAAGGGTTGGGGTTGGACAGAGAACCTGATTCTTAACGATGTCAACAGAAGACAAAGATGAAAAAGGTGAGATCAAAGTCACCTTCTTATAATTAGGAGCCAAAATCTAATGACATGAAATTAATTTCAAATACAGTAGTACAGGGCTTCCGTGGTGGCACAGTGGATGAGACTCTGGCCATCCATGCAGGAGACAAGGGTTCTATCCCTGGTGCGGGAAGATCCCACGTGCCTTGGGGCAACCAAGCCTGTATACCACAACTGTTGAGTCTCTGCCCGATAGCCGGGGAGCCACAGCTACTGAGCCCACGTGTTGGAAGCACTGAAGCCCACAGGCCTTAGAGCCGGCGTGACGCAAGAGAGGCCACCGCAAGGAGAAGCCGGGGCACTGCAACTACAGAAAAGGCCACACGGCAATGAAGACTCAGCTCAGCCAAAAATAAGTGGATAAAATACTTTCAAAAACTACTAACAGAGAGGTGAAAACTAGGGAAATAAAAGCAAACCCCAAAATCCCAAGTACAATAAATGAAGTGATTACAAATATCTTAGATATTTATCCAGTTATGTCAATGAACAACAGTCATTCAGTGGAGTCCAACTCGATTTGATCCCATGGACTGTAGCCCACCAGGCTCCTCTGTCCATGAGATTCTCCAGGCAAGAATACTGGAGCGGGTGGCCATTCCCTTCTGCAGGGGATCTTCCTGATTCAGGGATAGGACCCAGGTCTCCTGCATTGCAGGCAGATTCTTTAACATCTGAGACACCTGGCAAGCCCCTGGTTTTAAATGCTAACACTTTAAATACAAGGATTAAAAGGGAAAGGCCCCGGCTCGCCACAACTAGAGAAGGCCTGCACAGCAATGAAGACCCAGCACAGCCAAAAATAAATTAATAATATTAAAAAAAAAATCAACTCTACAGCTGTGCATTAGACCTTGGCTGGGGCTTCCCTGGTGGCTCAACTGGTAAAAAATCCGCCTGCAATACGGGAGACCTGGGTTCGATCCGTGGGTTGGGATGATTCCCCGCTAGGACAAGGATATGGCTACTCACTCCAGTATTCTGGCCTGGAGAATTCCATGGACTGTATAGTCCACGGGGTCTCAAATGGTCAGACAGGACTGGCTGCATCAGACCTTGGTTAAATGGTTTTGAATTAAATGTATCAAAAACACTGTACTTGACACCATTTTCTCTGGCTTTCATTGACCAAAACATTTACTCTTCTTTCTCTATTTTCCTCCTTCCTCTCGAGTCGATTAATTCTGTCTCCACTCATTTATCTGTGTGCGTGCTAAGTCACTTCAGTTGTGTCCATCTCTTTGCAACCCCGTGGACTGTAGCCCACCAGGCTTTTCTGTCCATGGGATTCTCCAGGCAAGGATACTGGAGTGGGTCGCCATGCCCTCCTCCAGGGCATCTTCCCAACCCAGGGATTGAACCTGTGTCTCTTATGTCTCTTGCACTGGCAGGTGAGTTCTTTACCACCAGTACCACCAGGGATGCACTAATGGTAAGGAACCTGCCTGTCCTTTATCTGTCTGCATATATACAAGTTCATATGTACATCCATATGGGGCCATTTTCCAACAGGTGTTTCAAATTAAAAAAAAAAAAAGGTAGACAAGTTTTACAGGCATGTTCTCAGAGCTACTGTTTGCCAAACACATATACAAATTTTCACTTTTTATTATCATGTTGTAATGATTCACAACATTGAATCATTGAAGTTGTAAGACTTCCCTGGTGCCTCAGACGGTAAAGTGTCTGTCTACAATGTGGGAGATCTGAGTTCGATCCCTGGGTTGGGAAGGTCCCCTGGAGAAGGAAATGGCAATCCACTCCAGGACTACTGCCTGGAAAATCCCATGGACACAGGACCCTGGTAGGCTACAGTCCATGGGGTCGCAAAGAGTTGGACACGACTGTGCAACTTCACTAATGATTCACAGCAAATTAAAAACAAGCTGTTTCTAGTAGAAAATAGATGGTGGGAACCTTTTGTGGGAGGTGCAATTATTTTTTTCTGTCACGCATACTAAATTTTCAAACTTGAGAAATACAGTTATCATTGGCTCCCATTTGTTTATTTTCTTTAAATTTCCGTTACTTGTCAATCCTAAAGGAAATCAACCCTGAATATTCAGTGGAAGGACTCATGATGAGGCTGAAGCCACCTGATGCGAAGAGCTGACTCAATGAAAAAGATGCTGATGCTGGGAAAGATTGAGGACATTGTGAGAAGGGATAAGATGGTTGGATGGCATCACTGACTCAATGGACATGAGTTTGAGCAAACTCTGGGAGATGGTGAAGGACAGGGAAGCCTGGCGTGCTACAGTCCATGGGGTCACAAAGAGTCAGACACGACTGAGCTACTGAACAACAACAGCGAGATGGACTGAAAAAGATCTTGCTGCAATTTATGTCAGCGTGTTTTTCATGCATTTTCATCTAAGCGTTTTATAAGTATCGGGTCTTATATACATGTTTTCAATCCGTTTAGAGTTCATTTTTGTGTATGGTGTCAGGGAGTGTCCTAATTTCATTTTAGAAGCACCTGTCCAGTTTATCCAGCAGCACCTATTGAAGAGACTTGTCCCTTTTCCATTATATAGTCTTGCCTCCTAAACTCAAAAGCTTTTTGCACAGCAAATGAAACCATGAAGAAAATAAAAAGAAGACCCACAGAATGGGAGGAAAATACTAGCAAGCGATGCAACTGACAAGGGGTTAACTTTCAAAATCTACAAACAGCTCATGCAACTCAATAATAAAAATAGTAAAAAGAAAACCACCAAAGAACCCAATCAAAAAACTGGGGAGAAGACCCATAGAAACATTTCTCTAAAGAAGACATACTGATAGACAAGAGGCACGTGAAAATAGCTCAACATTGCTAATTATTAGATACATGCAGATCAAAACTACAGTGAGGTATCAGGTCACACCCGTCAGAAAGGCCATCATCAACAAATCCACAAACCACAGATGCTGGAGAGAGTGTGGAGAAGAGGGAAACTCCCTTACATTGTTGGTGGCAGTGGAAACTGGTACAGCCACTATGGAGACCAGTATGGAAGTTCTTTAAAAAAAAAAAAAAAAAAAAGAACTACCGGATGATCCTGCAATCCCACTGCTGAGCAGATATCCAGAGAAAACCACAGTTTGAAAGGATACACGCACCCCAGTGTTTATAACAGCACGGTTTACAATAGCTGGGATGTGGAAGCAACATTAAAGTCCATTGACAGAGAACTGGATAAAGAAGACGTGATGCACATACACAACGGAATATTACTCAGCCATAAGAAAGAATGAACTAATGCCATCTGCGGCACGATAGATGGAACTAGAAACTGTCATACTAAGTCACAGAAAGACAGATTTGACACTGCTTATATGCAGAATCTTAAACTATGATACAAACGAACTTATTTACAAAATAGAAACAGATTCACAGACTTAGGGAACGAACGCATAGTTACCAAATAGGAAAGGTTCGAGGGGGTGGATGGATTAGTAGTTTGGGATTAACATGCACACACTATGATATATAAAATAGATAACCAAGCAGGACCTACTGTATAAAACAGGGAACTAAACTCAACATTCTGTAATAACCTAAATGGGAAATGATTTTGAAAAAGAACTGATGTATGTATAAGTATACCCTAATCACTTTGTTGTACCCCTGAAACCAACAACATTGTCAATCAACTATAGGACTTGACTGGTGGCTCAGAGGGTAAAGCATCTGTCTACAATGCAGAAGACCCGGGTTTGATCCCTGGGTCAGGAAGATCCCCTGGAGAAGGAAATGGCAATCCACTCTAGTATTATTGCCTGGAAAATCCCATGGACAGAGGAGCCTGGTAGGCTACAGTCCATGGGGTCGCAAAGAGTCGGACACGACTGAGCATAATGTAAAATAACAATTACAAAAGCATTTTTGCAAACAGTGCTTCCTGCCTTAGTGCTTCCTGCCTTAAACTCCAGAGTCCATTCTTCGTGCCTAGCTATAGATTGAGATATATGTGCAATTATTTACTGTTGTAGTTCAGTTGCTAAGTCGTGTCTGACCATTTACCTCCCCACGGACTGCAGTACAGCAGGTTTGCTTGTCTCCCACTATCTCCTGTAGTTAGGTCAAACTCACGCCCATTGGGTCAGTGATGCCATCCAACCATCTCATCCTCTGCCACCCTCTTCTCCTTTTGCCTTCAATCCTTCCCAGCATCAGGGAACATTATACGTACATGTATAGCTACTGTATGCTTACATCATATGTACATGTTTTTAAAAAAAAAAAACCTCAAAGCACTTAGCCTTTTATTTTAAATTGATGTTACCAAAAATTTCAGTCCTGTTTTATTATGCCATGCATTTTTGGGGAATACATCTTCTTCAATGTCTTCCTCTACATGTCAAGCCTACTCACTTTGCATTACATCTGTCGTTAGCTGCTTTGGTTCTGACATCCTGAACTTTCCCTGATACTCAATTCTTGTGCCTAATCATTCTTAATTAAGCTTTCCTGCCTGGCATTCTAATGAGACTCAACCAACTCGACAAGACTTATCCCTACTTCAAGATTCATTACATCAACTTATTCAATGAAGCCCTGTCCTCGACATTTTCTCTTAAAAAGATAAATTAGAATTCATAAGAGACATCACTTTGCTGACACAGGATGCACATAGCCAAAGCTATGGTGGTTTTTCCAGCAGTCATGTATGGATGTGAGAGTTGGACCATAAAGAAGGCTGAGCACTGAAGAATTGATACTTTGAACTGTGGTGTTGGAGAAGACTCTTGAGAGTCCTTTGGACAGGAAGGACATGAATCCATCAATCCTGAAGGAAGCAACCCTAAATATTCATTGGAGGGACTGATGCTGAAGCTCTAATACTCTGGCCACTTGATGTGAAGTACCAACTCATTGAAAAGACGTTGATGCTGGGAAAGGTTGAAGGCGGGAGGAGAAGGGGGTGAAAGAGATTGAGATGGTTGCATAGCATCTCCAGATCAATGAACATGAACCTGAGTCGACCCTGGGAGATAGTGGAAGTCAGGGAAGCCTGGCATGCTGCAGTCCATGGAGTCATCAAGACTTGGACATGACTTAGCCACTGAACAAGAACAAAAGTACAAACGAAGATCAATGTTTTTTTTTTTTTTCCTTAACCCTAAAACATTGATGTTGTATTTGTAAGCTACTCTTGTGTGTCCAGAAAGCTATGGTGGTTTTTCCAGTGGTCACGTACGGATGTGAGAGTTGGACTATAAAGAAAGCTGAGTGCTGAAGAATCGATGCTTTTGAACTGTGGTGTTGCAGAAGACTCTTGAGAGGCCCTTGGACTGCAAGGAGATCCAACCAGTCCATCCTAAAGGAAATCAGTCCTGGGTGTTCATTGGAAGGACTGATGTTGAGGCTGAAATTCCAATACTTTGGCCACCTGATGCGAAGAGCTGACTCATCTTTCCCTGATGCTGGGAAAGATTGAGTGTGGGAAGAGAAGGGGATGACAGAGAATGAGATGGTTGGATGGCATCACTGACTCAACGGACATGGGTTTGTGTGGACTCTGGGAGTTGGTGATGGACAGGGAGGCTTGGCGTGCTGCACTTCATGGGGTCGCAGAGAGTCGGACACGACTGAGTGAGTGAACTGAATTGAATCGTGTTTGTGATTGTTATTTTAAAAATCTATGAGATTTAAGATGTAACCGTGACTTAACTAAGAGCAACCAGAGTGAAAATACAGCTGAAGGCCACCCTGTCTTTCAGGAACAAGAAGCTAATTGCTTATGATGCCAATTAAGCAGCCTCAGGGGCTCAGTTGGGTCTTTTTTTGATGGGAGAACAGACATAACAAGAACTTGTAACATTACACCTTACACAAACCGTGAAGATGAGTTCCTATGACTTATTCGCATTGTAGAACAAGAAAACTCCTAATCTGAGACCCAGAGGAACTGGAAAACTGGTTCAAGATCCCTCAGCAAATAATTAATTAACCACAGGGGCATAATCAAAATGATGAACCTTGTTCTAATGTTTTTCTCCTGCCTTATGTTTCTTTTGAGACAAAGGTCAGGCAGATTAGATTACCTGGAACACTCGCTCTAATAACAAGTCCCACTCAAAATGGCAACCCACTCCGGTATTCTTGCCTGGAGAATCCCAGGGACGGAGGAGCCTGGTGGGTTACAGTCCATGGGGTCGCACACAGTCAGACACGACTGAAGCAACTTAGTAGCAGCAGCAGCAGTGATTGCTTACTGGGCTAAGTTCTGCCTACAGCTTAACATATGTTATTTATATTTTTTTCAACAGTTTTGAGCCTGGAATGATTATTCCCATTTGACAGAAGCAAATTGAGTCTGGATAAAGATGAAAGATTATTCCCAAAACCCAGAGCTAGAAACTTGTAGAGGATACAGTAACTAAAGGAATATTTCATTTAAAAAAGTGAGTATTTTTCCTGGGGATGAATCCAGAAAAGAAGAAAACTAAAAAACTCATGCTCCCCAGTGTTAAGGGCAGCACTATTTTCAACAGCTGGGACAAGGAAACAACATACATGTCCATCAACAGATGAATAGCTAAAGAGGATATGATATGTATATATAATGCAATATTACATAGGGAAATAATGCCATTTGCAGGTACATGGATGGACCTAGAGATGATCATACCAAGTGAAGTAAGTCAGACAAAAGACAAATATCATGTAATATTGGTTACGTGTGGAGTGTAAAATATAAATCAGTGTGTTAGTTGCTCAGTTGTGTCCGACTCTTTGTGACCCCATGGACTGTAGCCCGCCAGGCTCCTCTGTCCAAGGGGTTCTCCGGGCAAGAATACTGGAGTGGGTTGCCATTTCCTTCTCCAGGGGATCTTCCCCACCCAGGGATTGAACCTGGGTCTCCAGCCTTGCAAGCAGAGTCTTTACTGTGTGAGCCACCAGGGAAGTCCCACAAATTAATTTATCTGTGAGACAGATATAGATCCACAGACATAGACACACTTGTGATGACCAAAATGGAAAGGGATGGGGAGAACAAATTAGGAGATTTGGGATTAACATATACACACTACTGTATATAAAATAGATAACCAAAAACCCACCTTATAGCACAGGGAACTGTACTGAGTAGTTCACAATGATCTTCAAAGGAAAAGAGTCTGAACAAAAGTGGATGCATATATGCATAACTGGATCACTGAGCCGTACAGCAGAAACTAAGACAATGTTACAAATCACCTATTCAGTGTTTTCAGTGAGTATTTCATTTTTATCAATTCTAGCGTAAAAGTCCACAAAATATTCTGCAGATTTTCAGGAGGCAGATATTTTTTGTCACCCTTCTCTTTCATGATAAGAGTTCCCACTTCCATCACCCTAGTGTTATTTTTACCCTGATGCACACACACACACACACACACACACAAATTTGTATTGTTTTACTCTGACCTTCAATCTGTTAACTAAATCCTAGTGGAAATTTTTTTTCCCCCTTCTAAGTAATTTGTAAATCTTCATGCGTAAATATAAAGACTCTTGGCTGTGGAATACCTCATGATCTTCACCCTGGTGAGTCTATCATCCCATTAAAAATTAATTTAAATATAATATGCATAAGGAATAAGGTCCTATTGTAGAGCACAGGGAAGTATAATCATTATCCTGTGATAAGCCATAATGGAAAGGAATACGAAAAAGAATGGAAAAGAATATATGTAAGTGTGTGCATACATTTTTATATACTTATATATATGCACACACACAGTTTGGTACAAATTGGCCTTGCCATCCACCTCTACAAGGATTAAATCAAGTGCTGCTGCACCTGCTGAACGTCAGCATCCCCTGAAAGGAGCTCAGGGTGGAGAGCAGAAACAAGGCATTCTGAGAAAACTGCCAGGACAGGTCTTCAGATAGTTGGATATTTTCAGGAGCTGATTTTATGAGCCCAGTTCTTGTGGCTCACCTTATATCTAGAAAAGCACTAAATTCCTTCATGGTGATGACTGTTCCTCATGATTAGTGAAACCTTCTGCAAAAAATAAGCCTCTGACTGCATGTATTCCCCTTCACCAAAATGACATATATACTGAGTTTCCCCTTTGCCTCTTTGGAGTATCTTTCAGAGCTATCTGAGGTGCTGCCTCCTGGGCTCTGCCCTGGGCAAACAAAATTTAGCTGGCAACGCTCATTTTGTGCATTTAAGTCTACAATACATATACATGAGTGAGTCATTTTGCCATGTAGAAGAAATGAACACAACACTGCAAATCAACTATACTTTCATAAAATTTAAAAAATATGAAAAATGCAGAAAATTTTTATTTAAAGATGCTAGTTGAGCCGCCTGATACTATTGATCGAGAATGTATTCACAGGGTAACTATTATATTCCAGTTCTGGATTTTACAGTGTGGATGGAAAGTCTGATATGATATTGGCTTGTGGTTGACAGTATTATGCTACGCACAATATCCTTATTGCTTGAACCTCATGAGTATTCCTGCCTGGATCCAAGGACAGAGGAGCCTGGAGGGCTATAGCCCATGGGGTCACAAACAGTTGGACACGACTGAGGTGACTTAGCATTCACACATGCATGAGTGAAAACAGACTTTTCTTTTTTTTCTTAATATTTATTGTTATTTATTTGGCTGTGCTGGGTCTCTGCTGCAGCATAAGAAGACTTGGTTGTGGCATGTGGAATCTTGTTCCCTGAATATGGATCAAACTGGGGCCTCCTGCGTTGGTACTGCAGAGTCTTGGCCACTGGACCCCCAGGGAAGTCCCCAAACAGACCTTTATTTTAAATTTTTTAATGTATTTTTTAATTGGAGGAAATTTGCTTTCCAATGTTGTGTTGGTTTCTAGGGCTGGAGGCATCAGACTTCCCGGACATTAGACTATACTCCAAAGCTACAGGCATCAAGACAGTATGGTACCAGCCCAAACAGAATTTAAAAATAGCACTTTCTGGCTATTTGTGCTCGCAACCTCCTCCCTAAAGCCCAGTAACTGTTTTCTCTATAGTTTTAGACATAAGAATAAGGTTAAGTCGTCTCCATAAAAAGATGACTATCCAAGTGGGCAGATTGTGAAAAAGTATATTGTACAGACAGAGAAGGCAATGGCACCCCACTCCAGTACTCTTGCCTGGAAAATCCCATGGGCAGCAGAGCCTGGTAGGCTGCAGTCCATGGCATCGCTAAGAGTCAGACACAGCTGAGCGACTTCACTTTCACTTTTCACTTTCATGCCTTGGAGAAGGAAATGGCAGCCCACTTCAGTACTCTTGCCTGGAGAATCCCAGGGATGGGGGAGCCTGGTGGGCTTCCGTCTATGGGATCGCACAGTCAGACATGACTGAAGTGACTTACCAGCAGCAGCAGCATACTGCACAGAGAAGAGGGCTTGGTCCACAGAGACACAGGCTTGGTCCACAGAGATTGAGGACTTGGTCCATAGAGATGTGGGCATGGTCCACAGAGATGCAGGCTTGGTCCACAGAGATTGAGGACTTGGTCCATAGAGATGTGGGCATGGTCCACGGAGATGCAGGCTTGGTCCACAGAGATTGAGGACTTGGTGCATAGAGATGTGGGCATGGTCCACGGAGATGCAGGTTTGGCCCACAGAAATGAAGACTTTGTCCACAGATATGTGGGCTGGGTCCACTGAGATGCCAACTTGGACCACAATCCTGTACATCATTGGTGTGTAAAAATGATCCAGTCTGTAACCTAGATGGGGTGGATGATAGGAGGGAGGTTCAAGAGGAAAGGGACA
This sequence comes from Bubalus kerabau, assembly GCF_029407905.1. Classification (NCBI taxonomy): domain Eukaryota; kingdom Metazoa; phylum Chordata; class Mammalia; order Artiodactyla; family Bovidae; genus Bubalus; species Bubalus kerabau. Next base: position 162,314,623 of record NC_073647.1, on the reverse strand, counting down.
TATGTATACCTATGGCTGATTCATGTAGATGTATGATGGAAACCAACACAATATTGTTAAGCCAATTATCCTGCAATTAAAAATAAACAATTAAAATAATGATTCAGTGTGTGAACATGATTTGAGGCTTTCTCCAGTCATTTGCCATCAGGGGTTCTGACTAATGTTCCCAGGTGCCTGCTTGGGGCTTGATGCTTGGCGGCTCCAGTCTCTGTCACTCTGTCTGATCACACAAAGCCGGCAGGAATGGGCACCATGAAAGGATTAATGCCCACTGAATCCATCACAGATGCACTCACCTACAGACCTCTCTTTTGTCTGCCTCGTTAGGTAATAACATTATTGGAAAATCCTGTCAGAACATGACTTCCCCTGTGTATGGAGTGTTTTGCCCTAAAGTCTATTATTAGGCTTGCTTATTTTAAGATAAACGCATCACTGTGTATAGTTACCTCTGCTCACCAGCCAGTTCATGAATTATTACCTCAAAGGTTTTTTGCATACAAATTTGTAAGTGAATGCCACAGAATGCATTATTTTTCTGGATAGGAAAACTTTATCTCATTGACAAAGGGGATCTAAGAGCAATCAACGTTACATACAGTTTGATACTGAGTGTATAGACAAATCAGTTAGCATTGTTGACTCCTCTGTGTGTGTGTGTGTTTTAAATATTTGATGTAGTTACAATTACAGAGATTGAAAAGGACTTTGACAGGGCACTGGAGCTGGGTTAGATGCAAAATGCAGGAGGGGGAAAAGGAGAACTTTCTCAATTGAAGGAAGATAAAAATGAATGGAATTCTGGCATTTGCAACAACGTGGGTGGACCTAGAGATTGTCACGCTGAGTGAAGTTAAGTCCGAGGGAGAAAGACAAATACATGTGATATCATTTAAGTGTTTAACCTAAAAAAAAATAAAGCAAATGAATGTATGTGTAAAACCAGAAACAGACTCACGGATACAGAAAATAAACTAGTGGTCACCAGTCGGGAGATTGAGACCAGAGGAGGATTATTCGGGATTAAGAGTGACCAACTACAATGTACAAGATAAACAACCTTTGCATTGGGAATACACTGCATACAGCCAAAGGTTTTCGTTGGCAAGGCAGACTTGGAACTCTCGCAAAACTCACCTTTTCTAGTGGCAGAACTTCACAGTGGCTTACCAGAAAATGCTGTCAAAAATGAGCTCGTTTTATTTGCAATCTCACTGCAACTGTTTTCCTTAAAAATTTAATATCTATAAACATACACGTGGAGTTTACAAAACTTAAAAAAATTGTAAAAAGTGAAGTACATGTATACTCCCAGAGGTATCTGTAACACTGTGCTGAATCTACTTTCATTTTTTATTTTCAGATGTTCCAAGCCACACACACACACGTTTTTTGTTTAGTTGCTCGGTTGTGTCCGACACATTGCGACCCCATGGAGTGTAGCCCGTCAGGCTCCTCTTTCCATGGGATTTCCCGGGTGAGAATACTGGAGTGGGTTGCCATTTCCTTCTTTAAGATCATTGAAATTAAAATGTCATGTACTTTAATAAGATGTATTAATCTTTTTTAAAGTGTTTTTTTGATGTGGAACATTTTTAAAGTCTTTATTTCGTTTGTTACAATATTGCTTCTGCTTTATGTCTTGGTTACTTGGCCACAAGGCATGAGGGATCTTCGCTCCCTGAACATGGATCAAATTGCTGCCTCCTCATTGGAAGGCAAGGTGTTATGCAGTGGACCACCAGGAAAGCTCCTAATAAGATGCATTTTAATCATAAAATTTATATGTGAAGAAATGTACAATATTTGTGTTTTCCATGGGTTTATTAGATATGCGTTTCACTCCTTGCATGAATGCTTAGTTATGTCCAACTCTGCACCTCCATGGACCGTAGCCCACCAGGCTCCTCCATCCATGGGGTTCTCCAGGCAAGCATACTGGAGTGGGTTGCCATTTCCTCCTCCAGGGGATCTTCCCAATATACGACTACCACTATCACCAAATCAAAGAACAGAACCTGAGCAGGACTTCACAAGCCCACCTCTTGCTAAAGAGATGTGTACTTGCCATAGAGACGTCTACTCTCTTCCAAACAGCAACTTTCTCCCCCTGAGATTTAACACCAAGGAAATGATTCTGCAAGTTCGCTTTAACTGCAGATGTCTCGGCTCATCCTTATAGTGGGGACATTCAAATGTGAAAGGAGATTAGGTGTGATGTAGCAAGAAGTTATTCATTTTCATCATTTCAGAGATGTGCTTACAGGAAATAGTTTCCACATATTTCCTCATTCAGAGCTTCGCAACTGGCTCAGTGGAATCTGCCTGCCAATGCCGGAGACGCAGGTTTGATCTGTCAGTCAGGAGGATCCCTTGGGCTATAGTCCATTGGGTCCCAAAGAGTCAGACACGACTTAGAGACTAAACAATAACAACAACAACAAATTTGTTCATTCCGCTGTTGGTGGACATCTGTATTGTTTCGAGTTTTCAGCAGTTACTTATGTTATAAAAGCCTCTTCAGCTCATATAAGTCAACAACAACAACAAAACAACCCAATCAAAAAAAAAAAAAAAATAGAAGACCCAAATAGACCTTTTTCCCAAGAAGACATACAGATGGCCAAGAGGCATGTGAAAAGATGCTCGACATCACTAATTACTGGAGAAATGCAAGTCAAATGGACAATGAGGAATCACCTCACACTTTAATAATTCCCTTGATTAAAGTGTCTACAAACGATAAATACTAGAGAGGGTGTGGAGAAAAGGGAACTCTCTTAACACTTTTGGTGGGAACGCAAATTGGTACAGCCACGGTAGGAAACACAAAGGAGGTTCCTTAGAAAACTAAAGATAGAATTACTATATGATGCCAGAATCCTGGACATACATCCAGAGAAAACATTAATGCACTCCACTGTTCATAGCAGCATTATTCACAATAGCCAAAGTCATGGAAAAAACTCGAATACCCATTGAAAGAAGAAAGGATGAAGAGGTTGTGGTACATATACATGGTGGAATATTACTCAGCCGTAAAAAAGAAACAGCAACACCAATGCATCAGAGTGACTTAAGTAAGGCAGACAGAGAAAGACAAGTATCCCATGATATCACTTGTATGTGGAATCTAAAACATGACACAAATGAATTTAGAAACAGACCCACAGTCCTGGAGAAAAGATGTGTGGTGGGCGACAGTCCATGAGCTCGCAAAGAGTCGGGCAAGACTGAGCACATACGCACATTATAAATTATATTAGGAACAGAGCCAGTCAACACGGTTATAAAAGTATCCTAAAGTCCTGCTGGTTTTCATAAAGCCAGGCAAACATAATAAAATAGGTTAATCTGTTTTACAAATATACATATACTAATCCTGCTGCTGCTGCTAGGTCGCTCCAGTCGTGTCCAACTCTGTGCGACCCCATAGATGGCAGCCTACCAGGCTCCTCCGTCTGTGGTATTTTCCAGGCAAGAGTAGTGGAGTGGGGTGCCATTGCCTTCTCTGAGATACAGGTTAATAGCTGGTTAATAGTTAATAACTGCTAACAGGTGGTGCTAGCGGTAAAGACTCTGCCTGCCTAATGCAGGAGACGTAAGGGACAGGGTTTCAATCCCTGGGTCGGGAAGATCCCCTTGAGGAGGGCATGGCAACCCATTCCAGTATCCTTGCCTGGAGAATCCCATGGACAGAGGAACCTGGCGGGCTGCAGTCCATAAGGTCACAAAGAGTCAGACACGACTGAAGTGACTTAGCAAGCATGAATAACTGATAATAATGTTAGTAGTTAATAATATAGGTTAACAGTTAATATGGTAAATAGGAATTAACCAGGGTCAAACTATTTTAACAGGTATGTTACTATGTTTCTGTCATAAAAAACACGAGTTTTGACATTTCCCAAATATGTATCAGATACATCAAATGCCGGTGCTTGGCATTTTGTTTTTCGTCTCCCCAAAACAAAGGAACACAGTCTGAATATTTAGCTCTTTTGCTGCAATTATGTAAATTGGAAACCTTTATGCCCCAAATAATACTGCTTTCCCATATACCAGATAATGCATAGAAAAATACAGTGAATTCATCTAACAGATATGTGAAACACTGTACTCCTCTCTGTTTATTTTTTGGGTATAATCTTGCAGAGTTCATTCCGAAAACAAATTTCCATAGTAACACAATGTTTTTTAAGATGCATTGACCCACGGAGTTGCAGGTTTTCAGTCATAAGCTGGCGGCTGTCCTTGAGGGAGCTAAAAATAAACCCCACATTAATGCAAAACATCTCCATAGAAGCACATTCTGTTTTCACAAAACCTGCTTTCGAAATAGATGTTTGAATAATACTCTTTTTATTGAAATGCTTAACATTTGTCTTCCTACTTTGGGTACAGAGTAATTCTATGATACCCAAAAGTATCAAAATTTCAAAGATTTGGTGGCTCTCATTCTGATATTTGTTGCTCAGTCGCTCAGTCATGTCCAACTCTTTACGACCCCATGGACTGCAGCATGCCAGGCTTCCCTGTCCATCGCCAACTCCCGGAGCTTGCTCAAACTCATGCCCATTGAGTTGGTGATGCCACCCAACCACCTCATCATCTGTCACCCCCTTCTCCTCCTGCCCTCAGTCTTTCCCAGCATCAGGGTCTTTTCCAATGAGTCAGCTCTTTGCATCAGGTGCCCAAAGTACTGGAGCTTCAGCTTCAGCATCAGCCCTTCCAATGAATATTCAGGACTGATTTCCTTTAGGATGGACTAGTTGGATCTCCTTGCAGTCCAAGGGACTCTCAAGAATTTTCTCCAACACCACAGTCTGAAAGCATTAATTATTTGGCATTCAGCCTTCTTTATGGTCCAAGTCTTATACCTGTACACAGCAGACCATAGCTTTGACTATGTAGACCTTTGATGACAAATGTGATGTCTCTGCTTTTTAATACGATGTCTAGCTTTCCAGCTTTCCCTCCAGTACTGATCAACATCAATTTCCATTTCCTGTCATGTCCTGTGGTTCAGAGACATCATGAGTCTGCTTATATTCATCACTTTTGGTTTTTTTCTTTTTCATTCCAATATTGTCTCCAAACTGAAGCTAAGATACTGGCAAGGTGATTTCAATAGAGCTTTCCTTTGGAAGAACATCCCCATCCTGAACCATGGCTGATTCATGTCAGTGTATGGCAAAAACCACTACAATATTGTAAAGTAATTAGCCTCCAATTAAAATAAATACATTTTTTTTTAAAAAAAGAACTTCTCCATTTCAGTAGGATACTTGATATTTAAATAAGAAGATTGAGATTCCTAAATCATGGTGTCTAAAGGAAATCTTTCGAGAATGTTGACTTGCTTGGCATGGAAATACTGAAAAATAGGCTTTTTAGTCACCGGTTGTTTCCCATTGGTTGTATCATCACCATTGGAAATTACCTGTCTTGGCAAGCTAGGGGATTAAAACCAACAAGGAAGCCAAACCCTGAGGTCAGGACTTTCCTCCCAAAGCAGGGGACTTGGGTTTCAAGAATTAACATCCCACAGGTCTCGGGGTGACCATGCCCACATGCCACAATCAGGGAGGCCCACCTGCTTCTAAGTCCGACAGCTGAGACCAGAGACTGTTTGTGTGCAAAGCCGTTTCAGTCATGTCTGACTCTTTGCCATCTCATGGACCATGTAGCCCACCAGGCTCCTCCGTCCATGGGATTCTCCAGGCAAGAATACTGGAGTGGGTTTGCCATTTCCTTCTCCAGCAGATCTTCCCGACCCCAGGGATCGAACCCAAGTCTCCTGCATTGGCGAGCAGGTTCTCTATCACTGAGCCACCTGGAAAGCACGCATTTCACCAACACTTTAGCTCTACTGATGTTCAGATGCTGTGTCTTCAGTTCTTAAAAAAAAAAAAAAGACTTTCTGAAAAATAAGCATAGTTGTGGTGTAACTTTCTTTGCTTAATTCCTTCAACTTTTCCTTTAAGTCGTTTATTTTTTATTTGGATGGGGACCATTTTTGAAGTCTTTATTGATCTTGTTACAATACTGTTTCTCTTCCTTAGGTTTTTGGGTTTTTTTGGCCACAAGGCATGTGGGACCTTACCTCCACGAGCAGGGATGGACTTCACACCCCTTGCATTGGAAGGCGAGGTACTAACCATTAGGCCACCAGGGAAGTCCTGCTTTGTTCAGCTGCTTGAAGAACACTGTGAAACCCTGACTAACCTCTGCTCTCTGTAGTTAGTTTCAAAACAATCAGCAGAAAACAGGCTCTGGCAACTAAGAAAGATGAAAACTCAAGGGTTAGAAAAGCTCTTGAGACTGTATGTTTCAGATAATGGCAAACTAGAGAAAAGAAGAGACCCTGATGCTGGGAAAGACTGAAGGCGGGAGGAGAAGGGACAACAGAGGATGAGATGGTTGGGTGGCATCGTTGACTCAATGGACATGAGTTTGAGTAAACTCCAGGAGACGGTGATGGACAGGGAAGCCTGGCGTGCCGCAGTCCATGGGGTCGCAAAGAGTTGGACACGACTGAACAACAAAGAGAAATGAGATAAGAATTTACAATGGAAAAAAAAAACACTAGACAAGCTGGGCAAAATAATTTTTTAAAGTGTGACAATAGTCATTAGGTCAATTCTTAGGGCATTTTGTGGTGATTTTCTCCTAAGACTGTCTCCTAACTGTTGAAGAGGCAGCTGAAATGCTGAACAAATATTTTAGTAGCCTCATACATTGTGCAGGAAAAATTGGATGCAGTGCCCACAGGCACTGATAAGATATTCTGTTTTGGATGGAGATCCTAAAAGTTATACCCTAGTGATAAGTGTGAGCTAGACGTCTACCCAGCACCAGAGTGAAAACTCAATCAACCCTGGAAAATATGTCATGATTGTCTAGGATTAGCAATGCCCACAGCCATTTAGTGGCAGCAAATGCAATTTTTTTTCCCCCCTGAATGAAGAAAAAGTCATTCAGGACCTACAGTTATTCCTATGTTTTCATGTATAATGTCTGGTCCTCCATTTGAAATGATTAGGTACTTGAAGGCATTAAAAAAAATGACATCACCAAAAGCCAAGAGAAATAACAATAAAACAGCAATGACTGATGAGCATATTGTCATATCTGAAAATGACAAAATACAAAACTGTTTTCAAGATTTTTTTGACCCGCCCCCCTACCCTCACCCCCGTGAACCATTTTTAAAGTCTTTATTGAACTTGCTACAGTATTTCTTCTGATATTCATGTTCTGGTTCTTTGACCTCGAGGTATGTGGGATTCAGCTCCCCAATCAAGGACTGACTCCAACCCACGCTGTGTCTGTTACAAGAGTTCTAGCAAAAAATGTTCACTTTGGGGCTTCCCCAGTGGCTCAGTGGATAAAAATCCGCCTGCCAAGGCAGGAGATGTGGGTCTGATCCCTGGTCCTGGAAGATCCCACATGGCATGGAACACATAAGCCGCTGAACCAGAAATACTGCTCTCCCAGAGCCTGGGAGCTGCAGATACCGAGCGCACGTGCCGCAAGCACTGAAGCCCGAATTTCCCAGAGCCCGTGTTTCACAGCCAGAAAAGTCACAGCGATGAGAAGCCGGTACACCACAGCTAGAGAGCACCCCTGCTCCCCGAGACCGGAGGAAGCCCCGCTCACAGCAACGCAGCACAGCCCAAAATAAATAAAATTATTTTTAAAAGTGTTTCCTTTTTTACAACTGGTGAAACCACAACAATGTCTATCTTTATTATCCCCTTCTCACGCTGATATCTCGGAGGGGAAAGCCAGTCTTGTTTCAAGGAGCGATGAATATAAACGTCCAGCTAAGCGTGGGATTCTCAAAAAGGAAAAACAAAGTGTGAAGATTCCAGTTTAAAGGGCTCATCATCGAATGCATTCCTTTAGGAGATTTATTACGTAGAAAGATTCACAACCCAACATAACTATAAATCATTTCCCTGCAATGAATGTAATGATAGATCATTTCCCTGTTAACATCTGCTGTGTGACATTCCTTTTATATTAAGAGAGGATGTAAAAATTCATGGACCTCCCTGGTGACTCGGGTGGGAATGAATCTGCCTGCGATGCTGGACACCTGGGTTCGATCCCTGGGTTGGGCAGATCCCCTGGAGAAAGGAAGTGGTAACCCACTCCAGTATTCTTCCCTGGAGAATTCCATGGACGGAGGAGTCTGGTGGGTTGCACTCCACAGGGTTGCAAAGACTATGAAACAACCATGTTTATGATTTTAATATGCCAATTAATATCATAGTATTTAAAAATTGCCTAGAAGTTTGTCTTTTCCCCTTATTTATGTTCATTCAGGAAAACGCCTGCAGTTTGCTGAATGGCTGCAGGTCTCTCGGGGAAAGCAACAGGAGTAGACTTGAGTTTTATCATACACCTGTGAATTATTTACAGGCTCTTTCCTCAGTAATGCTCCTTCCTCACTGAAAGAGTCCTGCGTCAATGAGTTGCTACGACTCTGAACATTGGCTAACATCTGTGATCTCCTATGATACTGATTTATGGTTTTGCCAGGAAGAGCTAGAAAATTCCCCTCTTTGTGTATCAAGCAGCAGCTCTTTGGTTATGACAAACCTAGACAGCATATTAAAAAGCAGAGACATCATTTTGGCAACAAAGTTCCATCTAGTAAAAGCAATGGTTTTTCCTGTGGTCATGTATGGATGTGAGAGCTGGGCTATAAAGAAGGCTGAGTGCCGAAGAATTGATGCTTTTGAACAATGGCGTTGGAGAAGACTCTTGAGAGTCCCTTGGACTGCAAGGAGATCCAACCAGTCCATCCTAAAGGAGATCAGTCCTGAGTGTTCATTGGAAGGACTGATGCTGAAGCTGAAACTCCAATCCTTTGGCCACCTGATGCAAAGCTGACTCATTGGAAAAGACCCTGATGCTGGGAAAGATTGAGGGCAGGAGGAGAAGGGGGCAACAGAGGATGAGATGGTTGGATGGCATCACTGACTCGATGGACACGAATCTGAGCAAACTCTAGGAGACAAGGAAGGACAGGGAAGCCAGAAGTGTTATAATTCATGGGGTTGCAAAGAGATGTACACAACTTAACAAGTGAACAACAAGACCAATTAAGATATTTCATTTTCTAAGGTCCCCTGATCAGTGAGTTCAAGACTCTGAAATCCAACATGCACTCTCATGCTGGTCTCCTGTGGAATAGTTCATATAAAAAAATTAAGTGTACTCTATACTGCACCCCCTCAGGAGCCCTGGACTCAAACTGAGAAGAAACACAGAGTATAATTCTGATCTTTCCAGGAAAAAAAAAAAAAAAAAAAAACCATCCTAAAAGCAAAATCTAGAAAGATCAAACTATTTTCAACAGGGTCTGAGAACAAACTTCAAGAATACTCACAGAAAATTTTATAACTGAAACAAACCAACAATGGTCAATCTAGAAATTGATACCAAGTGGAAGGAATGATGCTGAAGCTGAAACTCCAGTACTTTGGCCACCTCATGCGAAGAGGTGACTCATTGGAAAAGACTCTGATGCTGGGAGGGATTGGGGGCAGGAGGAGAAGGGGACGACAGAGGATGAGATGGCTGGATGGCATCACCGACTCGAAGGACATGAGTCTCAGTGAACTCCGGGAGTTGGTGATGGACAGGGAGGCCTGGCGTGCTGCGATTCATGGGGTCTTAAAGAGTCAGACATGACTGAGGGACTGAACTGAACTGAACTGAACTGAAAAATACTTCTTGCTTTCGGAACGTTAAAAAAAAATTTTTTTTGGACATATGAAAGTTTGAGGTAGTTTATCAGAAGCAGACCTGTAGTATAAGAAATTTCATGCAGAAAATAAATTTTACCCAGTGGGAATATGGATCTAATCCCAGTAATAAAGAAGTACAATAAGAAGTACATGAGTGTGTCTTCCCTGTTTGTACTAGAGATAGGAATCTGCCTGCCAAAGCAGGGGACATGGTTTCTATCTCTGGTCTGGGAAAATCAAATATGTTGTGGAACCACTAAGCCCGTGTTTTGCTAGAAAAAGCCTGCATAGCAATGAAGACTCAGCGCAACCAAAAATAAATAAATACATATTTTTTTTAAAAAAAGTACACGTGTAAGTGCATAAGATTATTTTATGTCATCTCTTTAATGGATCATTGGAAATTGAAACAAAAAATAAAATGTACTTTGTGGTTTACAGCGTATGGAAAACTCAAATGCGTGAGAACATGGCACTATATTCAGAAGAGGAGAAACTAAAGTTAGTCACTGCAAGAGAAGAAAGGTAAAAATTTCCCAAAGTTCTTATACCATCTATGAAGGAATGTAATATCACTTGAAAGTAAATTGTGACAAGCTAAAGGTTTATACTATAAAAGCTAAGTCAATGATTAATAGAACAAGAAAAAGAGCTAATGTGTAAAAAGAAAAGAATTAGAGCTAATATGATGACAAATTGGACACAATGGGAGGATAAGAATTATTCAGGCAACCCAAAAGGATGAGGAAAATAAGAGAATGCATAACAAACAACAGGTGGACAAATAGAAAAAAAAAATAAAAGTGATCGTGCATTTATTCCTGACTACAACCAATTTAGATGTAAAAGATTGGAAACTTCTCATTAAAAGATGGGTTCTCAGAACATATAGAAAGCAAGACCTAACTTTATTCTGTTTACAAGAAACACATGAAATGGACACAAAGGTTAAGACAAAGTGATGAAAGAGAATGTAACAAGCTAACATTAATCAAAACTGTGCTGAGAAATCTATAATTTGCATGAGATAAAATAGGTGTTCAGGGCAAAAGCTACTGTCTTGGAAAAAGAAGCTGTTTTTGTAATAATAAAGGGTTCAGTTCATCAAGAGAACGTGTGCACTCAGTCGTATCCAACTCTTTGCGACCCTGTGGACTGCAGCCCGCCAGCCTCTTCTGTCCATGGGGTTCTTCAGGCAAGAATACTGGAGTGGGTTGCCGTGCCCTCCTCCAGGGGATCTTCCCCACCCACGGTTTGAACCTGCAATTCTTGTGTCTCCTGCATTGGCAGGTGGATTCTTTACCACTGAGCCATCTGGGAAACCCCCATACCACACTTGATCTTAGCCAGAAGGCTGAGAAACAAACATAAGATTCTTCAATCTTATGCATCTGATAAGAGAACTTCAAAATACATGAAGGAAAAAAAAATACGAAAAGAACTGCAAAGAATTAAGAGATTTCAATCGGAGAAGGCAACGTCAGCGCACTCCAGTACTGTTGCCCGGAAAATCCCATGGATTGGAGGAGCCTGGTGGGCTGCAGTCCATGGGGCCGCTGAGTCAGACATGACTGAGCGACTTCACTTTCACTTTTCACTTTCCTGCATTGGAGAAGGAAATGGTAACCCACTCCAGTGTTCTTGCCTGGAGAATCCCAGGGATGGGGGAGCCTGGTGGGCTACAGTCTATGGGGTCACCAAGAGTCGGACACAACTGAGTGACTAACTTTTACCAGAAGAAGTTTGTTGCTATCTAAGGAACTTTCCATCTTATGGAGGTAGTCAAGTAAAAATATTTTGTATTAAAGAAAGGAAAGCATTAAAAAAAAGGGAATTGACTATTTGCTCATTGTCTACTGAGCCTTGGTAAATATGGCATAGAAATGCCAATGTATGTGGCAAGGTGTCTGCTTATAATTCCGTGGCAGAATTACCCCCAAAATACAACACACACATACTAACATATTGTGGTACAACTAGACTCCTATTACTCTAAGTGACCAAAATTGACTCATGAAAGAAAGATAGTGACCTAGTTCCCCCTGAAAGACTGAGTAGATGGTATGTGTTTTGAAAGCCATCAGGAAATGGGAAAATTAGTCAATAAAAATAGCTGGTGGCTCAGCGGTAAAGAACCCACCTGCAATGCAGGAGATGTGGGTTCAATCCTTGGGTCAGGCCGATCCCCTGGAGGAGGAAATGGCAACCCACTCCAGTATTCTTCCCTGGAGAATCCCAGGGAGAGAGGACCCTGGTGGGCTGCAGTCCATGGGGTCAAAAGCAGTCCAATGCAACTGAGCTCACACACACACATACACACAAATCAGAAATAAAGGGTCTTTTTGGAAACATGAACTCCTCAGACAGGTTATCATTACTTTCATGATACGTCAACGGAGGATAGAAGCTGAAAATTCAGTGAAACAACAGAGAATAATATTGAAAGGTACAAGTCTACTTTCCTCATTTCCAAATCAACAAACGTTACCATTTAAACATAAAACGTTTAGCAAAATCCAGCAGAAGGCATGCTCTACTTTCCAGATATGTTGAGAGCTGGAGTCATGAAACCAGTTAAACACACACACAGAGTTTAGTGCAGCATTGGAAACTGCTGCTTAATGGAAATGCCCATAAAATATGTGAATCACATAAGCATGCTATCATTTCTTCCTCTTTTTTTTTTTTTTTGTCCAAGTTGCATAGCATATGGGATCTTAGTTTCTTGACTAGGGATCAAATCCACACCCCCCGTAGTGGAAGCCTGGAGTTCTAACCACTGAACCAGTGGTCCCTTACTATTTTTTTTTTTTACTTCAGATTTATTCCTTTCTATGCTTAAGTATTTCTTTAGTTGTCCGAAGTGAAATGAAGTGAAAGTTGCTCAGTTGTGTCCCGCTCTTGGAGACCCCATGGAGTATACAGTCCATGGAATTCTCCAGGGCAGAATACTGGAGTGGGTAGCCTTTCCCTTCTCCAGGGGATCTTCCCAACCCAGGGATCGAACCCAGGTCTCCGGCATTGCAGGTGGATTCTTTGCTGGCTGAGCCACCAGGAAAGCTAGATGTCCAAGAATGTGTACAAATAATCAACACATTTCAACTCTGCCTGTCAAGCCAAATAATACCATCCCGAATAATTGATACTGTATCGACTTTTCAATGTAACAGCTGAAACAGCATTCAAGTCCGTTAATCCCACAAAAACTCCCAAGACCTTAAGATGCTTTAAGGATAACCGTGGAAAAGAAATGCACGTCCTGTTTGCTCTTGTTTAGCTCGCCTTCTCTCCCTAATCTCTGGGCTTTTCTGCAATGCTGCTTCATCTAGTGATTCAATCTTTATCAAACTGAATTGTGCTGATAACACAATTCTCCTCATGTTGCATTAGCAGTCTGGGGCCGGCAATAATCTGGTTGAGGACGCGTTACCCTGACAGCCTGGTGGGGGGTGTCCACAAATTCATTCCTGTCTGAACACACATATTCCTAGGAAACTGTCAGCAGAAAAAGAAGCCTGAGTGCATAATTTGTAATCTGTTTCTTGAGGTGTTTCTGATAAACAACCCTCATTCGAAAGGACCGCTCTCTTCACACTGTACCATCCAAAATGAACTTCCTGATCATTTTTTACATTATTAGACAGGGCTTCTAATTTCTTGGCCATTTTCCTTCAACAGGACATTTTGGAAGCTGAGGTTTTCATGGCGATAGTGACTGGCGAGAAATCATGTAAAAAGACCATTCTGTATATATTTCAAGATATATGGAATATTATATGAAACATAATATTATCTGAAATATATACATTCCATATAAAAGAAACACACTAAAGGATATATACTATTTCCCAAACACTACTTATTTTGACCTTTTTTATTGTAAAAGTCAGATGGCTCAGATGGTAAAGAGTCTGCCTGTAGTGTGGGAGACCTGGGGTTGGGAAGATCCCTTGGTGAAGGGAATGGCTACCTATTCCAGTATTCACGGACAGAGGAGCCTGGTGGGCTACACTCTGTAGGGTCGCAAAGAATCGGACATGACTGAGCGACTAACACTCTCACAGGCTCAAAGGTACATTGCAAAAGTCATATCTGATAAGGGGAAAAAAGATATCATTAAAAATGGACAACCACAAGAGACATCAAGCCATTCAGTGCCTCCAAAACACTGGTCCTTCAGTGCTTCATGCTTCAGAGAAGGCAATGGCAACCCACTCCAGCACTCTTGCCTGGAAAATCCCATGGATGGAGGAGCCTGGTGGGTTGCAGTCCATGGGGTCGCTAAGAGTCAGACATGACTGAGCGACTTCACTCTCACTTTTCACTTTCATGCATTGGAGAAGGAAATGGCAACCCACTCCAGTGTTCTTGCCTGGAGAATCCCAGGGACAGCAGAGCCTGGTGGGCTGCTGTCTATGGGGTCGCACAGAGTCAGACACGACTGAAGGGAATTAGCAGCAGCAGCAGCAGCAGCTTCATGCTTGCTCAGTCACTAAGTTGTGTCTGACTCTGTGACTACATGGACTGTAGCCAGCCAGGCTCCTCTGTCCATGGGATTCTTCAGGCAAGAATCCTGGAGTGGGTTGTCATTTCCTCCTCCAGGGGATCTTCCCCACCTGGGGATCAAACCTTGGTCTCTTACATTGCAGGCAGATTTTTTACCATCTGAGGTATGACATAAGAAAATTGAAGAACTTGAATCTCCTGCATCTCCTGCACCAACAAGGCTCCTCCTGACCCAGGGATCGAACCCACGTCTCCTATGTTGCAGGCATATTCTTTACCCACCGAGCCATCAGGGAAGCCCATTCCTGGCTCCTAGAGGTAAATGCTTAGTAAAATGTTCTCATCTGTCCCTCCAAGAATATTTATAAGTGAGCGTCTCTGTGCTTGTCTTCACTAAGTTGAGTTCTGCCATGCACAATGAGATGCTACCTGACGGACCTGCTCTGACTGGGTAGGAGGTTCGAGTTCTCCAAGGTTTGCTTCTGCTCATCTATTTCTTTCCCTGGTTCATCTCCTTGGCAACACCTGTAGCCCTCTGTTCATACCAGCCCTCTGTTCATACCAGCCCAGTGACACAGAGATACCAGAGAACACCCTTCCAGATTCGGGGCTGCCTGTTCGTACAGCTTCCTCATCCTGCTTGCCTGACCCCGCAGACTCCAGCCACGTGAGGTTCTAACAAATGAGACCAGCACCTTCACAGCTCAGAAGAGCCACTTGACTATTCTAAGCTGCTCGCCCACCCACCCACCGGGAATTCGCACCCAAGCAAAACGCTAGGTTCACCCCATCAATTCTCTGTTTTCTCAAAAGAGGATTATCCTGTCTGTCTGCTGATCAATATCAGAATGCAGTGGTCCTAGATGGCCAAGACACACATGAAGAGATGCTCCATACCACTAATTATTATAGACATTCAAATAGAAACTGCAGTGAGCTATGACATCTCAGCAGTCGGAATGGCCATCAGAAAAAAAAAATCTACAAAAACAGATGCTGGAGAGGGTGACGTCTCTTGCAGCATCGATAGGAATGTAAATTGATACAGCTCTTTGCTGCTGCCTGGGCTTTTCTCTAGGTGGGTGGGGGATAGTTTTCATTGTGTTCCTAGAGAAGACTCTTGAGAGTCCCTTGGACTGCAAGGAGATCCAACCAGTCCGTCCTAAAGGAAATCAGTCTTGAATATTCATTGGAAGGACTGATGCTGAAGCTGAAGCTCCAATACTTTGGCCACCTGATGCAAAGAGCTGACTCCTTGGAAAAGACCCTGATGCTGGGAAAGATTGAAGGCAGGAGGAGAAGGGAACTACAGAGGATGAGATGGTTGGATGGCATCACTGACTCAATGGACATGAGTCTGAACAAACTCTGGGTCCATGGGGTTGCAAAGATTTGGACACGACTGAATGACTGAACAACAACATCATCACTGTCAATAATGAACAGAATTTCTGTCTTCAGTCTCATTTCTCCCCAGATTTAGAACTGTTCCAATCCCTATAACTTTCACTTGGGTCATATTTCCTAATTTTCTAATCTAACAGGATGCACTTGGTAACTATGGCTATTTTAATCATTTGTTTAGTAACTGTTTTCCCAAGTCTATGAGAAAAAACTTGCTACTTTTATTTATCTTTTCTTTCGGTGGCATCCCAAGGCTTGTGGGATCCTAGCTCCCCAACCGGGGATTGAGCCTGGGCCCTTTGGCAGTGAAAATGAAGAGTTCTACCCACTGGACCACCAGTGAAGTCTCAAGCTGTGTCCTTTCTGTCAGACTTGTCAAAGAAAAAGAAAGAAAGTGAAGTGACTCAGTCGTGTCTGACTCTTTGTGACCCATGAACTGTAGCCTGCAGGCTCTTCCATCCATGGAATTTTCCAGGCAAGAATACTGGAGTGGGTGGCCATTTCCTTCTCCAGGGGATCCTCCCTATCCAGGGATAGAACCCGGGTCTCCCGCATTGCGGGCAGAGGCTTTACCATCTGACCCACCAAGGAATTCCACAAAGTATATAGGTCAGACGCGTCAAAAGTCTATCCTATATACTATGTGGGGGCTTCCCTGGTGGCTCAGCTGGTAAAGAATCTGTCTGCAATGCAGAGACCCTGGTTCGATTTCTAGGTTGGGAAGATCCCCTGGAGAAGGTCATGGCATCCCACTCCAGTATTCTTGCCTGGAGAATTCCCATGGATGGAGGAGCCTGGAGGGGCCCAGTCCATGGGGTCATGAAGAGCTGGACACGACCGAGTGACTAAGCACACAGAAGCTATGTATCATTTGTATAAACTACTTTATAAATCTTAACTATGCTCTGAAACACAGCCCTCGATTTTTCTAGTCATCAACGTGCCATTCAAGGCCAAGTCCAATTCTACCTGGGGTTCTCTCACCGTGAGAGCCTCTCTGTCCTTGGCAAAAAGATCATACTTCCTTTCCCTTACCGGGGAGTTCTCATACTTAATCGTCTGCCAACTCTACAGTTTCCTGACTGTACAGTTCAGAGCAGAGAGGGGGATTACTTCAGCAAAATAAAAGAACACAGATTCGGGTGACTCTGAAAGTGTCTAATACTCTCTTGGGTGGAGACTTGCTTCCTCATTCAAGAGCTAAATAGCTCACAAGAAAGGCTCTATGGAGAGCTTTTTTTCTCCCTTGGCATGGGATGTGGGATCTTAAATTTCCTGACCAGGGATCGAACCTGCACCCCTTGCTTGGAACTGCAGAGTCTTAACCACTGGACTACCAGGGAAGTCCCCCAGTGACAAGATCATTAGAGAAATGTCATCTGTGTTGCTAACTAACCAGTGGTCAAAGGTTTCAACTGGACTTCCCTGGTGGCTCAGCCGGTAAAGAACCCGCCTGCCAATGCAGGACATGCAGGAGACTTGGGTTTGATCCCTGGGTGGGGCAGATCCCCTGGAGGAGGACATGGCAACCCACTCCGTTGTTCTTGCCTGGAGAATCCCATGGACAGAGGAGCCCTGGTGGGCTACAGTCCAGGGGGTTGCAAAGAGTCTGCCACGTCTGAGTGACAAACACTTTCATTTTTCATGAAAGTGAAAGTTAGTTACACAGTCGTGTCTGACTCTTTGTGATCCCATGGACTGTGGGATTCTCTGTCCTTGGCTCCTCCGTCCTTGGAATTCTCCAGGCAAGAGTACTCGAGTGGGTTGCCATTTCCTTCTCCAGGGGATCTTGCTTCATTTTTCACAGTTGTATAATATTATATAAGTCTCAGCTGTTTATTTCATAACTTGGGAAGCCAAAGCAACCACATATAACATCCACCAGTAGACTTTTTCCATGCCAAAATTAAAAATACCAAGTAATTAGCCACTGGGCTTCCCAGGTGGCTCAGCGGTAAAGAAGCTGCCTGCCAATGCAGGAGACGCGAGAGATGTGGGGGTTCGACTCTTGCGTCAGGAAGATGCCCTGGAGAAGGAAGTGGCAACCCGCTCCTGTATTCCTGCCTGGGAAAATTTCATGGATAGGGGAGCCACGGGGTTGCAAAGAGTTGGACATGACTGAACCGGCATGCAGACGCAAAGGATTCAACTCAAGCCATTTCAGATCATTTCTGTGCTGCCTGAAGCAACCAGTAACCCAAGTTAGGTTTGGAAAGTAGAGCAAGCGAGTGTATTCTTAGCACAAAGTCAGATATTTCTGTAACCCAGGATGGGCTGGAGGAGAGTGCGGGTGGTGTTGTTTAGAGAGACATCAGGGAGCTGATGAAAGCGTGAAGCCCCGGAAGGTGATGGTCACAGCCTTTTATACGCCGAGAGGGCAGGTCTCAGGGACCGCCTTTATGGCAGGAACCCCTGCAGAGGGTGTCTCTGCACTTTCAGTGCTTGACAATAAATTAGGCTGGGCACGACCCCCTCCTGGGCAAACCCCTCTCTTTATCTACCTTGCTCTGCAGTTCTTTATCACAAGCTGAAGCTCAGGGCATCCTCGGAAAATCATGAGATGTCACCGCTGGAAGAAATAGCTGGGGAGGTCTGCCTGCTTTCTGCAATCCCTGGTACACGCCGTTCATCCTCAGTGAAACATTGCTTTCCTGTCTCCTTTCATCAAATGTCACCAAATAGAATATCACATTTAAAAGTCATTCGTGCTGTACAGGTACAAAATATTCTATTCTTGTGAACAGAAAGGGCTCTTGCTTTTTATCAGAGTGGAAAGGGCAGAAAGGGCTCTTGCTTTTTATCCAAGTGCACAGAGGACCTTCTGAATTTTAAATCAGTTCGGAATGGCTCAAAATAGTAGCTGAACAGGCAGTCGTCACGGCGACCGGGGCTCTTGGGGGAAATAAAAGAGGCTCCTCAGTCAACGAGAAAGCAGAGAGTTTATAAATTCATTGCTAAGTAAAGTCTGGCAGTTATGAAAGCTGTTGATGAGTAAAGACGCTGAAGAACCTTCTAAGTGTTGTACAAAATTTCCTCCGTGGCATCATGTACCAAACAAGCTTATAGAGTCGCCGTCCGGAACTAATGGAGCTGAAACGAAATTGTAAATCTGTGTGCTGTGGATTTGCTTGGCATGGAAGCTATTAGAGATCCTTGGAGACTGAAGGTCAAAGAGATACGCCGATACCATTTCCAAGTGGTAAACACAAAAGCCATTAAAAAAATAAAAACAAGTCAAGTTGCATGTGTATTTAAAATTGTCAATGCTTGCCCATTGAAGGAATGTGAGCAGTTTTTGTTAGATTTTTTAACATTTATTTTTAATTGAAGGATAATTGCTCTACAGTATTGCATTGGTTTCTATGTGGATCATTTTCTTAGTCTTTTTGGAATTTGTAACAATGCTGTTTCTCTTTTTTTTTTTTTGGCCACAAGGGGTGTGGGATCTTAACTCACCTGGAAAGTGAAAAAACGAAAGTGAAAGTCGCTCAGTCGTTTCTGACTCTTTGCAACCCCATGGGCTATACAGTCCATGGAATTCTGCAGGCCAGAATACTGGAGTGGGCAGCCTTGCCCTTCTCCAGGGGATCTTCCCAACCCAGGGATCGAACTCAGGTCTCCAGGATCACAGGCAGATTCTTTACCAGCTGAGCCATAAAGGAAGCCCAAGAATACTGGAGTAGGTAGCCTATCCCTTCTCCAGGAGATCTTCCCGACCCAGGAATCAAACCAGGGTCTCCTGCATTGCAGGCAGATTCTTTACCAACTGAGCTACCAGGGAAGTCCTAACTCCCCTGCCAGGGATTGAACTTCTATCCCCTGTACTGGAAGGTGACATCTTAAGTACTGGACAGCCAGAAAACCTGTTTGAAACAATATGCCTAGCCTATGTTTTGGAAGAAGAAGAAATCTTTTCTTTTTATCAATCACTGTGGGAAGAAATGGAGAGTATTTTATTATAACATGTATCATATTCATTCTACCACATCTGAAATGTTCCTTATTTTGATACTTAATGAGTTATCAGACATATTCCCAGTCTGTAAGTACTGGGCTGCATAATCATAAATATGAGTGGAAGTACATGAACTTTACAGAAAATTGTAATGACTACGTAAAAAACTGTTGCATCTTAAGGTAGAGAAATGAAACAAGAAAATGGACTAATATAGTTAGAATGACATATTAGAATCAAACTGAAAAAGTGAAAGTTAGTCACATAGTCGTGTCTGACTCTTCACAACCCCATGGATTGGAGCCCGCCAGGCTCCTCTGTCCATGGGATTCTCCAGGCAGGAATACTGGAGTGGGTGGCCATTACCTCCTCCAGGGGATCTTCCCCACCCAGGGATCGAACCCGGGTCTCCTGCATTGCAGACTCTCATTAGGAGTTTGGAAGTAACATAAACATGCTACCTCATATAAAATAGATAAGCCACAAGGATATATCATATAGGACAGTCGACTAAACTCAATATTCTGTAATAACCTATAAGGGAAATGAATCTGAAAGAGAGCGGATATATGTATTTATTTGTATAATCGAATCATTTTGCTATAAAGCAGAAAAACGAACACAACATTGTAAACCAACTATACTTCAATTAAAAAAAAAAAAAGAATCAGGGACTTCTCTGGTGGTCCAGGGGCTAAGACTCCACACTTCTACTGCAGCGGGTGTGATTTGATCCCTGGTCAGGGAACCACATCCTGCATGCTGCAGAGCCAAACTATAAGAAAAAGAATCACATTGCAAGCAGAGTTAACTTACATTTGCACCAAATATGAAAAAGGCTCAACTTCATATCTTGATATTAACTGAGCACCCATTAAACATCAAAAGTCTAGGAATAAATGATTTTTTAAAAAAAAAAAGATGTTGTATAACATAGGTGCTCAACATGACCTCGACTGTATTTGGCAGTCAGAGAATGGACAACAAAATAACAAGATAAAGAATTGAAAAGACCTCCAGCAGAAAGTGCCCAAAGAAAGACAGCCGATGTCTTTTCAGCTGCTGTCAATTCTAGAAAGTCTTGGACAACGGTTAAGAATCTCAAGACGTAGAATGAGAGTCTCCTGTTTGAAGCTCTATCGTTTCATACAACATGGAGCCTTGGAAAGACAACTCTGAGTCCACTGGACGGAAGGAGATACACAAGCTTTATCTTCACGTGGGGTTTCGTGCTATAGGATTGGTGCACATCACGGGCGATCCTGAAGGCATTTCCAAGCATATGTACGTCCACATGCAATGGTTCACATTGTTCCTTGACTTGAAAGAAGTGAACAGCTGCAAAAATACAGACTGCTCTTGAACAAGTTAAAACAAGTGTAGACACATATCTGTAAGTAAGTGAAGAAATGATGCATTCTACCATGAATTTGGAACACATCCATGTGTTTTTTTTGGTCTCACTCACACATTACAGGTCTGTAATTTTCAACAAATGGTCATACTTATCACATGCTATTGATGTTGCTTAGTCGCTAAGTCACATGGTTGACGCTTTTGCAACCCAATGGACTGTAGTCCACCAGGTTCCTCTGTCCATGGGATGCTCCAGGCAAGAATACTGGAGCCAGTTGCTATTTCCTTCTCTAAGGGATCTTCCCAATCCAGGGATCGAACCCACGTCTCCTGTATCGGCAGGTGGATTCTCTACCCCCCAGGCACCAGAGAAGCCCACTTTTCAGATCACGTCATCTCAAAATGGAACATGGAGGCAATGTACTTTGCTTCTGTGATCAATAATTCCTACTAGAAAATCAAATCCTTTTCTGCCAAGAATTGAACTCTGAGCTCCACGTCTCTGTATTTGAAAAGGAGATTGTTATAAATTGCATCTGACATGAATCTATGGGAAAGTGGGTATAGTCAGTGATATTTTATCCCAACTCATTAAGGTATAGTGAAACAGTTTGTACTGGTGACAGGTATTTATATGAAGCGAATGAGATGGAAAAGATGTATTGAGTTGGCCAAAAAGTTCATTCAAGGTTTTTTTTTTTTTTTTTTAACGTTACCGGAAAAACCCAAACAAACTTCTTGGCCAACCCACTATGATACATTTTCATCATTGTTTATTAATTGCTGATGGTTGTGAGTCTTTCTCCAGACTTCATTTATTTTTAAAATTGGAGTATAGTTGTTTTTTGGGCTTCCCTCGTAGCTCAGTTGGTAAAGAATCTGCCCTCAATGCAGGAGACCTGGGTTTGATCCCTGGTTTGGGAAGATCCCCTGAAGAAGGGCATGGCAACCCACTCCAGTGTTCTTGCCTGGAGAATCCCAGGGACGGCGGAGCCTGGTGGGCTGCCATCTATGGGATCGCACAGAGTCAGACACGACTGATGCGACTTAGCAGCAGTAGCAGCAGAGCAATGAGAATTCCCTGTGCTATACAGTAGATTCTCAAGAGTTATCTATTTTATACATAGTACTGTATATATGCTTCACTGGTGGCTCTGTGGTAAAGAAGCCACCTGCAAAGCAAGTGGTAAAGAATCCCCTTGCAAAGTAGGAGATGTGCGCTTAATCCCTGGGTCAGGAAGATCCCCTGGAGAAGGGCATAGCTACCCACTCCAGTATTCTTGCCTGGAGAATCCCATGGACAGAGGAGCCTGACGCTGCAATTCATGGGCGTCGAAAAGAGTTGGACAGGACTTAGTGACAAGACAACTCTATATATGTCTATGTCAATGTTTAATTCTCATGTGAATCTTTTGAGCAACTCATCTTAGTAAGAGAACCGCCTTCTCTGTTATTTCCCCATCAGCCATACTTTTTCTCAGTGAACCTATATTTCAAAGTACAACTCAAATTCTAAGTAGGCTACTGAGACTCACACCATTCCCCCCAACCCAAATTTATAGCAAATCTCCTCAAAAAAAAAACTGAGTAACCAGGAGGTGTAATGAAATTCATTTAAGGAGATTGAAATGGATGGGCAGTTATGCCTTCTGGCCAGCTGACTGATTATCAAAAACTCTCAGCACTGCCATTCATGATTCCATTCCCTCACACCTGCCACTCCCAAACTTTCTTCTGGATTCAGCATTTGATTACAGTACACATCAGGTTTTATATGGTGGTGAATCATTTTCAACACATCACGGAGCGGGGGATTTCTGCAGAAACTCTAACGCCTGTGACCGGCACTTTTTTTATTTTGACTGGCCAACAATTAATTCTCTTATTTCACCAACACTTTGTGGGTTAGCACGTTCAATAATTGGAGAAGGGAATGGCAACCCACTCCGGTACTCTTGCCTGGAAACTCCCATGGATGGAGAAGCCTGCTTCAGCCTACAGTCCGTGAGGTCGCAAAGAGTCAGACACGACTGAACGACTTCACTTTCTTTTTTTCTTTTCGAGTCCAGTAATTAACCCCTGGGCTTTCCTGGTGGTTCAATGGTGAAGAATCTGCCTGCGAATTCAGGGGACACGAGTTCCATCTCAGATCTGGGAAGATCCCACGTGGTGCGTGAACACAACTCTTCAGCCTCTGCTCTACAATCTGCTGTTGTTCAGTCACTCGGTCGTGTCCGACTCTTTGCGACCATCTGGAGTGCAGCAGGCAGGCCTCTCTGTCCTTCACCATCTCCTGGAGTTTGTTCAAACTCATGTCCCATGAGTCTATAGCCTGTGCTCCACAACAAGAGAAGCCCCTGCACTGGGAAGCCCACCCACCACGACCTGAGAGTAGCCCCCACCCGCCACAGCTAGACAAAGCCCAGGCATAGCTTTTCGATGACCTAGCACAACCAAGAAAAAAAAAAAAAAAGAATATACAGTTACATCTCACACACCATACACATCTTCTCCAGCATGGTGAGTTTCATGTTGATGTTTCATATCAGAATCAATCACTAGGGTTTTTCTCTCCGTTTGTTGGTCTAATATTCACATCGTCTGAACCAGAACTATATTCTGAAGAACTACCATCTTCTGAGACATGTCACTCAGGCGGTCAGAGAACATTATCTGCATAAAATTCACTGTACAATTCTTCTTCACTCAAAATTTCACTTTTGAAAAAATGCTCATTTCTTGAAAATCTTAGACTAACAAACTTGTGTTTATAACAGACGCAAGGGGGAAAGAAAAACTTCACGGAGCCAAATGTGAATGGTAACAATAGTTCAGTAGCATAATGAACCCTTGATCAATGCTAAGCTCTAACATCTTCGCATGGTGATGTTAATTAATTGCAACAGTTTCTAAAAACATATTGATAAGTCTCTGGTCAATAATGTGTTAACTATAGCAATTTTGAAAACATTCATGGGAAACACAAACGTGGCATATCTAATCCCATTTTTGATCAAAAGATATTACAGCAAAGAGGTGGGAAAAGCCATTGAAAATACAAGTTTTCGTTAGATAGCATATCAAATAATTTATTTCTATGAAGTTAAAACTTTAATAGATTTAGAATAAAGGTATTTCCCCTAATTTAGACCCCATGGACTATAGCCTGCCAGGCTCCTCTGTTCATGGAATTCTACAGGCAAGAATAATGGAGTGGGTTGTCATTTCCTTCTCTAGGGGATCTTCCCCACTCAGGGATCAACCCAGGGTCTCCTGCCTTGCAGGCGAATTCTTTACCATCTGAGCCACCAGGGAAGTCATTAGTCAACGATGAACAGGCTCAAAATGTCCAAAATCCTTACTATCCTGTAAAAGGAATCATAAGATTTGCTGAAGTTTTGCCATGTTTTCTTTTTTAAAAAAATTGTCAGTTGCCATAAGTTGTTTATCATTTTTGGCATAACAGCAATGCTCAGTAAGTGCTGAATTTGCTCTAATAATTTGTTTTTGCTTTCCATAACTATTAACGTTCTTCAGAGTAGAATGGAAAACAGCAAGCAACACAGAGACAGCAATTAAATTGTGCTAACTATTAATCACTTCTCAATAACTGCAAACAATTCACTCTTGGGGGTATTTGCGGCCTTACAGAATAAACAGTCAAAATATGTTTAAAAAAAAGTCAGTGAGTGAATTGTGTGTGAAATCCTTACTGTGCCATCTGGAATCGAAGTTTTGGATATAATGCTTTCTTAACCCAGGTGGAAACGTTTGGGATTTTCATCCTCATAAAATCCCAGTAGAGAATTCTACTAACTTTACTCCAAAAGGCAAAATAGTGTTCATTTTACTAAATATACACATTTGATACAATTGGTAACATGTAAATAATATGTTTCCAGTTAACACCTGTCTTTTTGAATTACATATGCATTGTTGAAAATAGACTTCTAATAAAAATAGTTAATTATGTGTGGCAATGTGGTTAGGTCAAGCCTGACACTTCCATGACCCCATGGACTACAGCCTGCCAGGTTCCTCTGCCCATGGGATTCTCCAGGCAAGAATATTGGAGTGGGTTGCCATTCCCTTCTTTGGGGCATCTTCCCGACCCAGGGAAGCAAATTAAAATAACGTCTCATGCATTTCCTATACTGGCAGGTTGGATTACTTACCACTAGCCCCACCTTGGAAGCCCCAAGAATAGTTAACAGCCTTATAAATTTTGAATCTTAAATATCATCAGTCTTAGATTTAATAGTCTATTTTAAAACTTTAACATTCCCCTCCTCTATGTTTTACTTAGGGAACTATAATGATTTGCACATTATTTTATGTTCTTTCAACTCTCTATAAAGATTTATATGATTTTAACTTGGGATCCATTTCAAATAAGGTTAATTATTTTAATATTCCATTTGTCCATGAAAATATCAGTTCAGTTCAGTGGCTCAGTTGTGTCCAACTCTGCAACCCCATGGACGGCACCATGCTGGGATTCCCTGTCCATGAAAATACACTGAGGTATTAATTGAATATCAGTTCAGTTCAGTTCAGTCACTCAGTCATGTCATGAGGTGCTGCTCTATGCTCCTTCCACTGAGATAGTGAGCAAAAGTAAACTGGTTGGATGGCGTCACCGACTCGATGGACATGACTTTGAGCAAGCTCCGGGAGTTGGTGATGGACAGGGAGGCCTGGCATGTTGCGGTCCGTGGGGTCGCAAAGACTCGGACAGGAGTGAGCGACTGAACTGAACTGAACAGGGTTTCCCTGGTGGCTCAGTGGTAAAGAGTCTGTCTGCCAATGCCAGAGATGTGGGTTCGATTCCTGGTCCGGGAAGCTCCTACATGCTGTGGAGGAATGAAGCCAGTGAATCACAACTCCGGAGCCTGGGTTCTAGAGCTGGGGAGCTGCAACCACTGAGCCGGCGTCTCACAATTACTGAAGCCAGGGAAGCCTAGAGCGGGTGCTCCACGAGAGAAGCTACCGCAACGAGCTGTCCGCCCACCATGACTAGAGAAAACCTTCACAGCAGTGAAGACCCAGCACAGCCAAAGACAAAGAAAGTTTTAAAAAGCAAACTCAGAGGAAGGTCGTGATTTTCAGCGACTTGGTGCTGTTGAGGACGCCTGTCGAGTCTCAAAGTACACTAGGCTTGTGACTCTCAGTGAGAAGACGTGCCTGAGCTAACAGTGTGTTTTAGCCACAACCGTCAGGGTATTTCAATAATTTTTTGGTTAGCTTCCCGATTATAATGCTGAATTAGTGTTAATATGAATGTTAAATTAATCAAATGTTAAATTCCCCATTAAATGTTATATGGGGAGCATCAGAGTATTTCTCAATGAAAGGAGACAGTTAAACGTCACGATCCGAGCTATGTTGTTCTATTGCTAAGGGATTATAGCGTTGAAACTTTTGGACGTTCAGTCATGCCTGACTCTTCGTGACCCCGTGGACTGTAGCCCACGAGGCTCCTCTGTCCATGGGATTCTCCAGGCAAGAATACTGGAGTGGGTTGCCGTTTCCTCCTCCAGAGGACAGAACCCAAGTCTCTTACATCTCTCTCCTGCATTGGCAGGTGGGTTCTTTACCCATTAGCGCCACCTGGGAAGCCCGCTATAAGGTGGTGGGTTCTTTTTATGGGTTTTTAACAGTTTTTAAAGGGTATGTAAGTTACCAAATCATGAATGACATACGCATACACCTAGGATTTAGCTGTCTTGGTGTTTGTAGTCAAATGCTGCATATTAGAATGAGAAAAATACATTAATTTTCAATACTGACAGGAGGTGATTTCTTTATATCCTGAATTCACAAGTGTAATTAGATATTTAAAAAATTTCAAGCTCACTGGATAGTAAGTTGGAGAAGATCTGTATAAAATGCATAAAGGCTTGAGCGTGTTTAATTTCAGGAGCAAACATACAGTTTATAATCATTACATAACATGAATTTCAATGGACATGAATGACATGAGTGTCTCTTCTATACTCCAAACTCCATAAATTATGCAACATTTTACAAAGAGTTATTATAAGAGAATAAAGCACAAAGGTTTCCCTGGGGGTTCAGCTGGTAAAGAATCCACCTGCAATGCAGGAGACCTGGGTTCAATCCCTGGGTTGGGAAGATTCCCCTGGAGAAGGGAACGCCTACCCACTCCAGTATTCTGACCTGGAGAATCTCATGGACTGTATCGTCCTTGGGGTCACCGAGATTCGGACACGACTGAGCCACTCTCACTTTCAATCTTTCAAAGCACTTAATAAATGTTTCTTTTTAGGAACATTTTTTTTCTAATATATAAAAATATTCCACCCAGGAAGGGCCTGCCACGGTCTGTTATTCATAGGATGTCGAATCAGTCAGTACAAGTGCTATGCATCTGAAAGGGTTTGTAGAATCTGCTTCCGTAGTAAAACTTTAGATGAAAATTCACAGCTGGTAGAAGTGCTGGCATCCTTATGAATTATAGTTATTGAATCCCACACTAATTATTATGATTAAATCCCCATAATCAGTGTTGATTGAATCTCACTGCCCGTATGTTAAGTTAGTACCATTTTACTGGATTAGTGAAACCATCAGAAAAATGTGAGAGAAACTTAAAATTTCCTAAACAGAAACCCTCCTACTCCTAATAGCGTGTAATAATTCATGACATGTAATTTCTTATATTAAAACATGTCATGGTGGGAAGTCCCTGGCGGTCCAGTGGTTAGGAATTCGCCTTCCAACATAGGGGGTGTGTGTTGGAATCCTGGTTAGGGAACTAAAATCCCACGTGCCTCATGGCCAAAAAATCAAAACATAAAACAGAAGGAATAGTGTAATAAATTTAATAAAGACTTAAAAAAATGGCACACAGTAAAAAAAAAAAATCTTAAAAAAACAAAAAGATATGTTGTGGTGTTTTTCTGGCTCTAGCACGGAGTCGGACACGACTGAAGCGAGTTAGCAGCAGCAGCAGCAGGGGAAACTATGATATTGTTGAAGGCTTCCCTCCTATAAGGACATTGATTCTGATTTTAAGTCTTATTGTTGTTCAGTCACCCAGTTGTGTAAGAATCTTTGCGACCCCATGGAGTGCAGCATGCCAGGCTTCCCTGTCCTTCACTATCTCCCGGAGTTTGCTCAAACTCATGTCTGCTGAATTGGTGATGCCATCCAACCATCTCATCCTCTGTCGTCCCCTTCTCCTCTCGCCTTCAATCTTTCCCAGCAGCAGGGTCTTTTCCAATGAGATGGCTCTTTGCGTCAGGTGGCCAAAGCACTGGAGCTTGAGCTTCAGCATCAGTCCTTCCAATGAATATTCTGGAGTCATTTTCTTTAGGATGGACTAGCTTCATCTCCTTGGTGTCCACAGGACTCTTTTCTAGAGTCTCCTGCACTGCAGGTAGATTCTTTACCATCTGAGCCACAAGGGCCCTTCTCTCCTAGATGACCACAAACTTAATTCTGAAAGTATCAAATATTATGCTATAGTAATATAAGGGCTTCCCAGGTGACACCATGGTAAAGAATCTGCTTGCCAATATAGAAGACACACGAGACCTGGGTTCAATCCCTGAGTCAGGAAGATCCCCTGGAGAAGGGAAAGGCTACCCACTCCAGTATCCTTGCCTGGAGAATCCCACGGACAGAGGAGCCTGGTGGACTATAGTCCATGGGGTCACAAAGAATCAGAGACGACTTAACAGACTGAGCCCACACGGTAACACAAACATATAAAACATATATACTATATTCAGAATGCAAAACAAGCTATTAGATAACCTAAAATGATTAATTTATTTGTTTCTGTGTTGAGATTAAATATTTAAATTTCTAATTGGAATTGAAATGTAGTTGATAGACAATGTTCTGTTAGTTTCTCCTGTACAATAAAGCGAATCAGTTACACATATACATGTATCCACTTTTTTTCGGATTCTTTTCTCATATAGGTCATGACAGAGTATTGAGCAGAGTTCTCTGTGCTGTACAGTAGGTCCATGTTAGTTACCTGTTTTTCATTTAGAAGTGTGTAGACGTCAGTCCCAATCTCCTATTTTATCCCTCCCTACTTCCTGGCTTGCTGCTGCTGCTGCTAAATCACTTCAGTCGTGTCCGATTCTGTGCGACCCCATAGATGGCAGCCCACCAGGCTCCCCCGTCCCTGGGATTCTCCAGGCAAGAACACTGGAGTGGGTTGCCATTTCCTTCTCCAATGCATGAAAGTGAAAAGTGAAACTGAAGTTGCTCAGTCGTGTCTGACTCCTAGCGACGCCATGGACTGCAGCCTACCAGGCTCCTCCATCCATGGGATTTTCCAGGCAAGAGGACTGGAGTGGGTTGCCATTGCCTTCGCCACTTCCTGGCTTAGTGACTGTTTAATTTTTGGTAAAAGAAGATTAACAGAACTTTAATATTTTAATGATATCATAACTATTGGAAAAACAGGAGCTTCCTACAGAAACACAGTGCATGATATTTAGGTGATCTGATGAAAAAGACTTTTGCGGCATGAATTGCCACCTTCTTGACGTCTTTTAAGAACTTAAATGCTTAAAATCTCCCACATAGCTCTCCTGGAAAGGTTATCCTACACATTCCATTATCCTAAAAGAACTGTAAATCTTCTTATATGTGAGTGACCTTGGGAAATGAGATACAAGGAGCTTCAGAGTGATCCTTAGGTGCAGAGGCATATACAGACAGTGATCTGAATATTATCAGCATAAATAGCGAGGGTTGTTAATATTACGTGCTTGGTGATTTGCGTGCAACTTTCAGTAGAGATATTTTAAAAGCAAACTATGAATTCAAGTTAAAGTGTCACCGGGAGAAACTCTCTGTGGTAACAGAAAACCAAACGTCAAGGCACACCTAGAACAGAGAGAAAGGGAGAGAATTTCATGGGAGAGTTATTTCTTTTAAGCTTTTAAACAATTGAACTGTAATGGATTTATAATGTCGTGGCAATGTCTGCTGTACAGCAAAGTGACTCGGTTATACGCATACAGACATTCTTTTTTAAATATTCTTTCCCATTATGGTTTATCACAGGATACTGTATACAGCTCCTTGTTTATCCATCCTACATATAACAGTTTGCATCCGCTAACCCCAAACACTCTGTCTGTCTCCTGCTCCCATCCCCCTTGGAGGCTGCAAGTCTGTTCTCTGACTATGAGTTGGTCTCAGCTCTGTACCTTTAATCATTTGTATCACTGTTTCAGATTACATATACACATGATATCATGTGGTATTTGTCTTTCTCTTTCTGACTTAGTTGACTGAGAAGGACAATCTAGCTGCATCCATCTTGCTGCATATGGCATTACTTCATTCTTTTTAACAGCTGAGTAATACTCCATCGTATATGTGTACCATGCCTTCTTGATCCATTCCTCTGCTACCCACTCCAGGATTCTTGGGCTTCCCTTGTGGCTCAGCTGGTAAAGAGTCCGCCTGCAATGGGGGAGACCTGGGTTTGATCCCTGGGTCGGGAAGATCCCCTGGAGAAGGGAAAGGCTACCCACTCCAGTATTCCAGCCTGGAAAATCCCATGGACTATATAGCCCATGGGGTTGCAAAGAGGCAGACACGACTGAGTGACTTTCATTTTCACTTCACTGTTGATAGACACATTGAGCTTGTTTCCATGTCTTGGCTGTTGTGAACAGGGCTAATATGTAGAGATGCCTGTGTCTTTTTTATTTTTTCATTTATTTATTTGGCTGCACCAGTCTTAGTTGCAGCATGTGAGATCCAGTTCCCTGACCAGGAATCGAACCTGGGACCCCTGTGCTGAGAGCATTCTTAGCCACTGGACCCCTGGGGATATCCCATATCTTTTTGAATTATAGTTTTATGGTCCAACAATCCCACTCCTGGGAATATATCCAGCTGCTGCTGCTAAGTCGCTCCAGTCGTGTACAACTCTGTGCACGACCCCCATAGACGGCAGCCCACCAGGCGCCCCGGTCCCTGGGATTCTCCAGGCAAGAACACTGGAGTGGGTTGCCATTGCTTTCTCCAATGCATGAAAGTGGAAAGTGAAAGTGAAGTCACTCAGTCGTGTCCTACCCTTAGCGACCCCATGGACTGCAGCCCACCAGGCTCCTCCATCCATGGGATTTTCCAGGCAAGAGTGTTGGAGTGGGGTGCCATTGCCTTCTCTGGAATATATCCAGAGAAAACTATAATTCATGGAAGAGTTTAGGATGAGAAAGTATATCAGGTTTTCAGTAGGTTGGGACAACATAACCCCATCCCAGGAAACCTAAGATGAGCCAAGTACTAAGATATGTTTCTCACATGTGGAAATAACACAAATAAATAACAGATGTTAGGAGCACAAGCCCCCTGATTAAATAATGGCTCTTTCCCTTAGGAACTTTATCATTTTGGCCAAATTATAAACTTACTGTCTTTATCTTTTGTATCTGTAAATGAGGAATCTTAGAGGAGGAGAGGGAGCCGTCGGATGAGATGGTTGGAGGGCATCACCAACTCCATGGACATGAGTTTGAGCAAACTCTGGGAGGCAGTGAAGGACAGGGCAAGCCTGGTGTGCTGCAGTCCACGGGGTTGCAAAGACCAGACATGAGTTAGTGACTGAACAACAGCAACAACACATATGACCTCATGGCTAGTATGGTGGCCTAGAAGAGATAATGTAGCTAAATTCTGGGTGAAGACCCAAGTTGATAAACAAAGTATGGCATATATAGCTCTCTTTGCTTCATCCCTCACCTGCACAGAATCAGAGGCTGAAGGAGCGACACAGAATTTTGGTACCTACCTTGTTCTTTCACTGTATGACTTCACGTAGTTCGTTCAAGACTCATGAGCATATAAAACCTTTCATCACCCTTGTAAGCGCTGGTGTGTAGAAGCACCATATCAATGCTTTCTATGACAAAATAAGGAAATCAGTGGCTGCATCTGCCTCAATAGGAAGAGTTCTCTGTGCCTGGAGGAATTTCACAGGAAGTTCATCCACAACATTCAGCCCCACAATCGTACACCATGTGTGAGCTGCCATATTGGGTATTAGGAAGCAAAAGTGTATGTGGAATGAAGCCCTGGTTGAAGCTGGAAATGATGTTGTTTAGTTTCTAAGTTGTGTCCGACTCCTTTGCAACCCCATTAACTGTAGCCCGCCAGGTTCCTCTGTCCATGGGATTTTCCAGGTAACGATACTGGAGTGCATTGCCATGTCCTTCTCCAGGATGGGATCTTCCCAGCCCAGAGATTGAACCCAGATCTCTGACACTGCAGGCAGATTCCTTCCCATCTGAGCCACCTGGGAAGTGAGGCATCTCTTAAGTCTTTCTCTCAGGGACTTTACCTAGTGGTCAAGTGGCTAAGACTCCACGCTCCCAATACAGGAGACGTGGGTTCAATTCCTAGTTCAGGAGCTAAGATCTGACATGCCAAAAAAACCAAAACCTAAAACAGAAGCAACGCTGTAGCATATCCAATAAAGTGTTTGTTTGTTTTTTTTAAATGGAAAAAATAAATCTTTCACTCTTTACGGATTTCCAGCCTAGTAAATAATGATCAAATGTAATTAAAAGGAAGCCTACCTTGTAATGAATCCCCAGAAGAACAGGAAGAGACTAGTAGACACTCAAAGAATAAAAAGGTTCTGCTTCCATGCTTGATGAACACCAAGTGTGCCCTTGAGGCAAATAACCAGGAAAAGCTAACTTCACCGAGAAAAATATTTTTCCTGTATCCACCAGGGAGCAGAACACAAAACTACAATAGAACACACGAACCTTTACCAATATGACATGTCTAGACAGCAAATTAAAAGAGCAGAGGCATTACTTTGTCGACAAAGGTCCAAGCTATGATTTTTCCAGCAGTCATGTAAGGATGTGAGAGATGGACCATAAAGACGGCTGAGCACCAAAGAATTGATGCTTTTGAACTGTGGTGTTGGAGAAGACGCTTGAGAGTCCCTTAAACAGCAAGGAGATCAAATTAGTCCTCTAGGAAATCAACCCTGAAGATTCATTGTAACTACTGATGGTAGCCAACTCATTGGAAAAGACACTGATGCTGGGAAAGATCGAGGGCAGGAGGAGAAGGGGGTGACAGAGCATGAGAGGGTTAGACAGCATCACCAATTCAGTGGGTACAAATCTGAGCAAACTCTGGGAGAGAGCAAAGAACCAGGGAAGCCTGGTGTGCTGCAGTCTATCGGGTCGCAGAGAGTCATGCAACTTAGCGACTGAACAACAACAGCAGTAGCAAGACTAAGTATTAGGTTTTTATGATACGAAACAAAGCATCATTCTTGTATCAGCTTTAAACGATTATCTTTCAGTTTCTCTGGTACAGGAGTCTGAGCACACCGTACCTGGATCATAAGCAAGATTGCAATCTGGGGGCCTGCTTCTCTTTGGAAGCTTCTGACAATACACTTCTGTAATAACACTCAGTTTGTTGCAAGAACTCCTTTTCTTACAGGTCTAGAACCTGCGGACTTACAGCAGCTTGATTCTTCATAGCTGGCAATGGGGAGAAAGACTCAGAAGCTGGGTGAGAGAGGGAGAGAGTAAGGGAGAGACTGAGAACAACAAAAAACTATCATAAGCCTGACCCTTATAATCAATCGAACACACAGACTGTAAAGGGACGTGACAATTTCTGAGAAGCAAGTCCCACAATTCAGGTAGATGAAAAAGATAAGTTAGAATGAACGGAATGATGAATCAACCTTAAGCATTGTAATAAAGCATTGATAGAGGTGAATATCTAATTACTCCAACGGAAAAGCAGAAGTTATCAAATTGGATTAAAAATTGACACATGCCATCTACAAGGACTCTTATGTTAAATATAAAGACGCATAATGTTTCATAGTTTGAAAATATTTTGTCATGCAAATGCTAAAACAAAGCTGGACTGGCTATACAGCAAGCAGAAAATGTGTACTTCAGAGCAAGAAGTAATGCCAGGGATAAAGAAGGGTTTTATGGGATGATAAAAGAATCAACTTGCCAAAAATACTAAAATCCTTAAATGTTTATGCATCAAAGAACTGGGCCTCCAATGCATACAGCAAAATCTGACAGATTGCAAAGAAGAAGTAAACAAATCCAAAATTATAATTGCAGTTTTTAATACTGCTCTCTTAGAACAAGTCAGGAAAAGCAGAGAAAATTCTCAGTATTAATATGGCAGACCTAAATATTGTGTACCCATGTGACATGATCAACATATACAGGCCCAAGAGTCAACACGAGAATACACAGTTTTGCATGGATGCTCAGTTATGTCTGACTCTTTGCGACCCCATGGGACAGTAGCTTGCCAGGCTGCTCTGTTCATGGGATTTTTCAGACAAGAGTACTAGAGTGGGTTGCCATTTCCTTCTCCAACACACACTGTTTTGGAGTACAACTAAGAAAGATATTCAAATATAATTGATATTCTGGACCATGAGACATCTGTAGATTTAAAAAGTGGAAAATCATGTAAGTGTGTTTTCTGATATAAGGAAGGGAAATTTTTTTCCTTTTTGCTTTCTAGGTTTGTTGGCTAATCTAAGAATTAAATTGGCATAAGAAGGGTTACTAGGAGAAACAAATTTAATTATGTATATAATTATGCATGTTAAGTTGGTTCAGTGGTGTCTGACTCTTTGTGACCCCATGGACTGTAGCTCACCAGTCTCTTCTGTTCACGGGGATTCTCCAGGCAAGAATACTGGAGTGGGTTGCCCTGCCTTCCTCCAGGGGATCTTCCCGACCCAGGGATCGAAACTGCATCTCCTACAAGGAGGGTGGGGTCTTAACCACCGGGCCACCTGGGAAGCCCCATGTACATCAGAGAGCTCCACAGTGACATAAGACCCCCAACCCCACAAGGTAAAAGTAAGTCCGTTGAAGCATAAACATTCTCCCGAGTTAAGAAATGGGAAAGGGACTTGGGGCCTCAAAGTGGGCAGGGTGGAGGTGGCGGGGAGTAAGTCACAGGATGAGAAAAACAGACGTTTTGTTAAATTGTAAGTTTGACCTGCCGCGGAGATAGAACTTTCAGACAAAACGGTGTCTCTCGTATGGGACTTCCCTGGTGGTTCGGAGGTTAAGAATCTGCCTTGCAATGCAAGGGACAGCAGTTGGATCCCTGGTCTGGAAAGATCCCACATGCCACGGGGCAACGAAGCCTGTGTGCCCAACTACTGAAGCCTGGGTGCCCTAGGGCCTGTGAGTGACAACAAGAAAACCACTACACTGATAACCGTGCACAATGCCACTCTCGAGTAGCCCCCGATCTCCACAACTGGAGAAATCCAAGGTCCAGCAACAAAGACCCAGCACAGGCAAACATAAATAAATAAAAATTAAAAAAAAATTTTTTTAAGTTCTCCCTGGTAATAACTCTTTTTCAGAGACAGGCTCCCTATCTAAAAATCTAAATTCTTTTAGGCAGTGAAGGCAGAGAGAAAAGTTTTTTTCCTGAGTCTGCCGCGTCTCAATCGCCTTCAACCCGCACGCCAGAGTGGCACATTGAGAATGGGAGAGTCTGCTCCCCTTCAGTGATTACAACCGTATTTAATTAGAATAAAGCTGCAAACAAAATGTAATTACAAACTTTAAGAAAAAAATATGTCTGGAAAAACTCTTAATTACTTCGACATCAAGGAGCGCATTTCAGAGTCACCTATCAGTCAAGCATGAGTTGAGGACGTAGTCACAGTGGAAGATAGAAGATGCTTTTAATTGAATGAGGATGGAAACAAAGTACATAAAAATTGGTGGGATGTATCCATGGCAGTGCTTGCAGGGAAATTCAAAGCATTAAATGCTTATGTCGGAAAACAATAAAGATTGTGGATGGGTAATTGAAACGTCCACCAAAACAGGCAGAAGACAGAAATAAAAGGCAGAAGTCAAAACACTGGTAGGGGAAAATAGAAAAAAAAAATCTTCAGGCTTAAAAACTCAACATTCAAAAAACGAAGATAATGGCATCCAGTCCCATCACTTCACGGCAAATAGATGGGACATAGAAAATTTTGGGCTCCAAAGTCAATGAGGACGGTGACTGCAGACAGAAAAGATGCTGGCTCCTTGGAAGAAAAGCTATGACAGATCTGGACTACATATTAAAAAGCAGAGACATCACTTTGCTGACAAAGGCGTGTACAGTCAAAGCTACGGTTTTTCCAGTAGTCGTGTATAGATATGAGAGTTGGACTGTAAAGAAAGCTGAGTGATGAAGAACTGATACTTGTGAACTGTGATGTTGGAGAAGACTCTTGAGAGTCCCTTGGACTGCAAGGAGATCCAACCAGTCCATCCTAAAGGAGATCAGTCCTGAATATTCACTGGAAGGACTGATGCTGAGGCTGAAGCTTCAGTCCTTTGTCCACGAGATGCAAAGAACTGACTCTTTAGAAAAGACCCTGATGCTGGGAAAGATTGAAGGCGGGAGGAGAAGGGGACGACAGAGGATGAGATGGTTGGATGGCATCACCTACTCAATGGACATGAGTTTGAGCAAGCTCTGGGAGTTGGTGATGGGCAGGGAGGCCTGGCGTGCTGCAGTCCATGGGGTCTCAAAGAGTCAGACATGACTTATTAACTGAAATATAACAACAAGAAAGAAAAGCTGTTTGCTGAAGTCAATCACTAATGTAAATCTCTTTTCAGAGAAATACAGAGAGAGATACAATAGAAATTGCCACTAACAGAAATTAACATCACTGAAGATAGCCCATCATAGTATTAAGGAATGTTATCATCAATACTCTACCAATGTATTAGAAAACTCTGATGAAACCATTCAGTACATAAACCACCAATACAAGGAAAACATAATATGAATCAGTTCAGTTCAATTCAATTCAGTTGCTCAGTCGTGTCTGACTCTTTGCGACCTTTTGTGACCCCATGGACTGCAGCATGCCAGGCCTCCCTGTCCATCACCCACGCCCAGAGTGTACTCAAACTCATGTCCATTGAGTTGGTGATGCCATCCAACCATCTCATCCTCTGTTGTCCCCTTCTCCTCCCACCTTCAATCTTTCCCAGCATTGGGGTCTTTTCAAATGAGGCAGCTCTTTGCATCAGGTGGCCAAAGTATTGGAGTTTCAGCTTCAACATCAGTCCTTCCAATGAATGTTGAGGACTGATTTCCTTTAGGATGGACTGGTTGGATCTCCTTGCAGTCCAAGGGACTCTCAAGAGTGTTCTCCAGCACCACAGTTCAAAAGCATCAATTCTTCGGCGCTTAGCTTTCTTTTGGTAGGCTGCAGTCCATGGGGTCTCTAAGAGTTGGGCACAACTGAGCGACATCACTTTCACTTTTCACTTTCATGCATTGGAGAAGGAAATGGCAACCCACTCCAGTATTCTTGCCTGGAGAATCTCAGGGACAGAGGAGCCTAGTGGGCTGCCATCTATGGGGTCGCACAGAGTTGGACACAACTAAAGCAACTTAGCAGAAGCAGCAGCAGCTTTCTTTATAGTCCAACTCTCACATCCATACACGACTACTGGAAAAACCATAGCTTTGACTAGACGGACCTTGGTTGGCAAAGTAATGTCTCTGCTTTTTAATATGCTGTCTAGGTTGGTCATAGCTTTTCTTTCAAGGAGCAAGCATCTTTTAATTTCATGGCTGCAGTCACCATCTGCAGTGACTTGGAGCCCAAGAAAATAAAGTCTGTCAGTGTTTCCATTGTTTCCCCATCTATTTGCCATAAAGGGATGGGACTGGATGTCATGATCTTAGTTTTCTGAATGTTGAGTTTTAAGCCAACTTTTTCACTCTCCTCTTTCACTTTCATCAAGATGCTCTAGTTTTTCTTCGCTTCCTGCCATAAGGGTGGTGTCATCTGCATGTCTGAGGTTATTGATATTTCTCCCGGGAATCTTAAAGCACAAGCTGGAATCAAGATTGCTGGGAGTTCAACTGTGAAAACCGTAATTGGTAAAAACAAACAAACAAACAAACAAAACCTATTTGACATCAACAGATACTATTACATACAAACAGAAAAACAGCCAGGACCTGCTATACAGCACAAGGAGCTATAGTCAATATATTTTAATAACTTACAATGGAAATGAATTAGAAAAAGAATACATAAAAGTTGAATCACTCTGCTATATACTCAAAACATTGCAAAACAACTGTACATCAATTTAAAACAGTTTACCTTAGTTGCAAAGAGGAGGGCGGAAAAAGCTAAAAATTATGATCATTTATAGACAATCAGAGAAGTCATTTCAAAAAATACAACACGCGATACTGATAAAAATTCTCCAATGGGAATACAAGAAGCCTCTATTCAACCAAGAAAAAGTAGCTAAGAAAACCACAGATATATGTGCATATAATATGTATATAGTCTGCAGATATCCATATATCTCTATGCCTATCTATTATCTTACCAGAGATACTAGAAGTTTGGTTGCAGACCACTGCTATTAACTGAATACTGTAATAAGGTGAGTCATGTGAAACATTTGTTTTAAAGTCAATATAAAAGTAATGTTGACAATATACTGCAGCCTATTAAGTGATGCTGGGAAAGACTGAAGGCTAAAGGAAAAGGGGGTGACGGAGGATGAGTTGGTTGGATGGCATTACCAACTCAATGGAGGTGAGTTTGAGCAAGCTTCAGGAGATGGTGAAGGACAGGGAAGCCTGGCATGGTTGCAGTCCATGGGGTCACAAAGAGTCGGACACAACTTAGCGATTAAACAATAACACAATGTTAAAAAAAACAACAACAACAACTTGAATACCTTCAGTAAAAAATACTTTATTGCTTGTAAATGTTAACCATCATCTTATACGGCAGGGTCGCCACAAATCTTCATCTTGTACAAAGAAAAAAAAAATTACAGTATCTGCAAAGCACAATAAAGCGAAACACAAGAAAAGGAAGAATGTCTATTTTGCAAGTTCTATTCAGTACAATGATCAAGAAAAAAATTCTGAATCCAAGGCTGACAGATTGAAAAGGAAGAACCTTAAATGCCTTGCTTGGCATATGACATCACCGGCATTATCCTGTGCTGTGCTTAGTCACTCAGTCTTTGCGACCCCGTGGACTGCAGCCCGCCAGGCTCCTCTGTCCCTGGGATTCTCCAGGCAAGAATACTGGAGTGGGCTGCTACGCCCTCCTCCAGGGCATCTTCCTGACCCAGGGATCAAACCCACGTCTCTTGTGCTGCAGGTGGACTGTTTACCGTCTGAGCCACCAGGGAAAACCACAGATAATGCTAACTGGCCTCAAACAAAATCTTCTAAAACTAATGAGTTTATCAATTACACCGGCTAAAAAGCTTAATACGTTAAAAACCCAGCTGCCTTTGCAGGGGAGGAAGACTTCCTTTTCCTTCCAGGCTTTTTGGCTGGCCTAATTATTTTGACATAAGACAGATTAACAGGAGAAAAGCAAATTTGATTTTGTACATCCAGGAGCTCATAAAAATATAAGACTTCAGTAACCAACCCAAGCAGCAGCTCTTATATCGTGTGGACAAAGAAACAATAAATCTGTGAGGAACTGATAAGAGGAAGAAAACTGGGCATGAGGTAATAAATTCGTAACGAAGTAACAGGGTTTGTTTATACAGCCTGCTTGGCCATGAATTCCCTGCTGATAACAATGTCTCTTTCTCCTGGTGCAAGGCAGGCACCTTTCACAGGGGAGATTTATTTCCTGCTTTCAGGGGAACAAGGAGGGTCAGTGTATCCTTCTTGCATCAGCCTTTCCTTAAGTAACTTGAACTGAAAATAATCAGTACATTAGGGGAAACACTGATGGAAACCCTCAGGCCAGGCCCGGCACCTTAGCAACCACTTGCACGAGTTGTCTTATAACAGGAGGTCCTGGCAAGGACCGCTGAACAAGCCACCACTGACTGGCAATAATTTGGGAAAGGTCACAAGGAGAGAGCAGATGCCATGCTTTTGAACTGTGGTGTTGGAGGAAACTCTTGAGTCCCTTGGACTGCATGGAGATCCAACCAGTCCATCCTAAAGGAGATCAGTCCTGAATATTCATTGGAAGGACTGATGCTGAAGCTGAAACTCCAATACTTTGGCCACCTGATGCAAAGAGCTGACTCCTTGGAAAAGAGCTTGATGCTGGGAATGATTGAGGGCAGGAGGAGAAGGCGATGACAGAGGATGGGATGGTTGGATGGCATCACCGACTCAGTTGACATGAGTTTAGGTAAACTGCGGGACTTGGTGATGGACAGGGAGGCCTGGCATGCTGCAGATCATGGCAACGCAAAGAGTCGGACACGACTGAGTGACTGAACTGAACTGAAGTCATACCAACCTCCCAGGATCCTCCTAGCTAGAATCCATCTTGCCTGGGTGACCCATGGGCCACCGGGAAGGACCCTGAGTCAGAATGATTGGCCAAAGACACACCGGAAGCTTAACCCATCACCATAAAACACAAGACCGCGAGCCACGAAGGCAGAGCCATTTTCCAGGGCTCCCTTACCCTCCTGCTCTCCACCTGGGTGCACCCTTCCCAATAGCCTCTCTTGCTTTGTCAGCTCGTGTGTCTCCTTGGAAAAATCATTTCCGAGTGTCGGACAGGAGCCCGCTCTCAGGCCCTGGAGGGAGTCCCCCTTCCTGTAACATTTGCAGTAACTCTGATGGACCTGGAGACGACCGTACCAAGTGAAGTAAGTCAGACAGAGACAAATATCATAGAGTATTGCTTATACGTGGAACCTCAAAAATAATGCAAATGAATTTACACAGCAGTCAAGACATGGAAACGACCTACGTGTCCATCAACAGATAAAGAAGATGTGCTAATATATGTCCAATGGAATGCTACTCAAGCATAAAAAAGACTGAAATAATGCCATTTGCAGCCACACGGATGGACCTTCAGACTAAGTCAGTCAGACAGAAAAAGACAAACAGCATATGATATCCCTTATGACATCACCTACATGGCAGATTTGGGGGGAAGCCTGACCCGAACCCCAGGACATTGAAATATATTCACCATGAATGATTGGAAATTAAAATTTAAAGGAAAACATCTATAATAGCACAGAGCCATAAATGATTCAGGCATAGAGCTGACAAAAATACATGCAAGATTTGTAGGCTGAAGACGAAATACTGATTAGAGAAATCAGGGAGGAACGTTGGCCAGAGGTTAGTTCTCAAATTGATCTCTGGATTTCACATAATCCCCAACAATTCACAGCAAAAGATTTAGAGAGACTGAGAGCTGCTCCTAAAATTTCCCATGTGGAAGCAGTGAACCCAGAGTGATCAAAGCAATGTAGAGAAGCTCGAACACAGAAGCTGGAAAACTCCTATGACTGAATTCCACAATTTATTTTAAAAGCTTGGTGTTCAAGAGAGTGGAATTTTGGCAAAAGCACAGGCACAGGTTTTTGAAACAGATTCAATCATCAGGAGATGGGTTCACGTAGATAAATTATTTTAGATACTAGCATCAAGGCTAATTCAGTAGAGATGACAGGTTTTCAACAATTAGAACTGGAATAATTGTACATCCATGTGCAAAAAAAAAAAATATATATATATATATATATACCCCTCTAAACTTAATGGGTTTCCCAGACTGTACTAAAAAGTAAGTTGATATGTATCAGATTACTCTTGCCTGGAAAATCCCATGGACGGAGGAGCCTGGTGGGCTACAGTCCATGGGGTTGCGAAGAGTCAAACACAACTGAGCGACTTCACTTTCACTTTTCACTTTCATGCATTGGAGGAGGAAATGGCAACCCACTCCAGTGTTCCTGCCTGGAGAATCCCAGGGATGGCGGGCCCTGGTGGGCTGCCGTCTATGGGGTCGCACAGAGTTGGACACGACTGAAGCGACTTAGCAGCAGCAGATTAAAATGGAAGCTTTAGAAGCAAACTTCTCAAAAAAAAATTCAGGAGAAAATTGCCAAGTCTTGTGCTAAGCAAGGGGCTTCCGTGGTGGCTCAGACAGTAAAGAATCCGCCTGCAGTGCAGGAGACCGGGTTTGATCCCTGGGTTGAGAAGATCCTCTGAAGAAGGAAATGGCTGCCCACTCTGGTATTCTTGCATGGACAGAGGACCCTGGCGGGTCATGGGGTCACAAAGAGCTGGACTCAACTGAGCGACTAAGCACACGCTAAGCAAATAATTTTTTTTAGAACACACACAAAATGAAGAACTGAAGAATAAAAAAATGGAAATGTATCAAAAAAAGATCAACTTTTTAAAAGAAACTGTAAATAAAAAGGCAAAGAAAAGTCACAGGCCTGGAGTAACTATTAATATTTGAAAACAGTTAGTCAATAAAGGACTCGTTATACCGAGTATAGAAACAACTCTCAGAATACAATAGTAAGGAAATACAAAGTGAAAGTCACTCAGTCTTGTGTGAGTCTTTGCAACTTCATGGACTCTACAGTCCATGGAATTCTCCAGAAAAGAATACTGGAGTGGGTAGCCTTTCCCTTCTCCAGGGGATCTTCCCAACCCAGGGATTGAACCCAGGTCTCCCCCACTGCAGGCAGATTCGTTAGCAGCTAAGCTACCAGGGAAGCCCAAGGAAGCATAACTCCAAGTCAGACAACCCATCTGAACACACACTCCACCAGGAAGATATACACAAGACAAACAATTGATAGAAAACAGTAGAGATTTACAAGTTGACACCCCATTAGCTTAAAATGCACGTCTATTAGCAACAGGGAGAGAAAAAGATGCAGACAATGCCAAGCGTTGGTGAGGACAGGGAGCCTCTAGAATCATCCCCCACGGCTGGTAGGGCTGTCACAGATAC
Source organism: Bubalus kerabau (assembly GCF_029407905.1). Taxonomy (NCBI): domain Eukaryota; kingdom Metazoa; phylum Chordata; class Mammalia; order Artiodactyla; family Bovidae; genus Bubalus; species Bubalus kerabau. The sequence goes on along the minus strand of NC_073647.1, from coordinate 162,271,836 downwards.
TTTGCAAACCAATTTGGCCATTTCTTCCACCATTTAACCTCCACCATATAACACTCACCAGAGAGCCAGCCATCCCACTTCAGAAATTCAACCGAGAGAAAAGAAGGCATCTGTACACAGAGACTCAATTTCCATCAAGTCCATTTACAATCAGAAAAAGCTGGAGACCACGCAAAAGTTCATCAATGTGCAAACAGATAATCAAATGGTGGTGAGGGGCAACAGAACACGCCACCCCAAAATATGTCTTATTGGCAAAAGAACTGTTTTGTTAAAAGTAACTGCTGGTTACTTTTAGAAAACAGCAGGGGAACTTCCCCTGGTAGTCCAGTGGCTAAGACTTCAAGCTCCCAAGGCAGGGGGCCCAGGTTACATCCCTGGTCAGAGAATTAGATCCTATGAATGTGAAGGCGAAAGTCGCTCAGTCATGTTCAACTCTTTTGTGACCCCATAGGCTGTAGCCCACCAGGCTCCTCTGTCCATGGGATTCTGCGGGGCAAGAATACTGGTGTGGGTTGCCATTTCCTCCTCCAGGGGATCTTCCCAACCACGGACTGAATCGGGGTCTCCCACATTGCAGGCAGATTCTTTACCATCTGAGCCACAGGGAAGCCCAGATCTTATGTGAGTCAACTAAAGAGTCTGCGTGCTGAAAAAATTAAAAAATTTAAAAAATCCCACAGGCCACAGTGAAGACTAAGACCCCAGGTGTTGCAATGAAGACCTTGAGCAGCCAGACTCTTTTTAAAAATTGGGAAAAAGAAAGCAGACACAGGAGGAGCTTTGAAAACTGAGTATAAGTTGTTTAGTCACTCAGTCGTGTCTGATTCTTTGTGACCCCATGGGCTGCAGCACACCAGGCCTCCCTGTCCATCACCACCTCCCAGAACTTGCTCAAACTCATGTCCATCGAGTCGGTGATGCCAGCAACAATGTCATCCTCTGTCGCCCCCTTCTCCTGCTGCCCTCAGTCTTTCCCAGAAACAGAGTAGAAGTTGCTCTGTTGTAAAAACAGAAGTTGCTCTGTTGTAAAAACAGGTTTTGCAAAGGGAAACCTCCATTCGTAAGAGTGCTTCCTTCTCTGGACCAGAAAGAGAAGATTGACACCAAACCTCTAGAAATTCTTATCAATAGAGAAGGCAGAATTGAAATCTGCATAAAAACCATACCCTGCTTTTCCTGGTAACTTTCCTGAACTGACACCCCTTTCCCCCACTGCTCTCATCTTTAAGCTAAAAATAGTGTTGAAAGTGATGCCTTGAACAGTTTTGGAGACTTTCAGTGAGTTTGCCCGGGTATCTCCTATGAATACGGGAGATATACATGTTACTAAGCCTCTGTTTTCAGGCAGCTTTGTGTCATATTTCTGAAAATTACAAGAAGCAATTTCTTTTAACTTGATTAAATCAGGTTTATTTACAAATTAATTTTGATAATATCAGCCAGAGGTAAAGACATATCTGTAATGAACATATCCACCCATCCATCCATCAATCCATCTATCCATCCATCCACACAGAGATCTCACAGTTTTCCTGCTCAAGTTTAAAAAAGGCCTCTTTTCTTCAGTCTCAGAAATGACAGAGGATTTGATAAAAGTCCCTGAGAACACTGAGAGATAATTTACATCTCAAAAGAAGAGGAGGAGAATTGCAAGCTCCTTCTAGAAAACTACCTTCCTTTAACCACAGGTGCGAAAATCAGTTATAAAATGTCGGAGCAGTTTCATTGAGGCTATTTTCAGGGGAAGACTTCCTTCAGTTCAGTTATAATTGATAGCAGTAGTAGACAATAATACATATGATTGATGTCCACATGTCTCACTTCTGGAGGAATGTAAATAAGTGTTCAGGTTACCAAGACCCCTAAGGAGAGTCAAAACCAGGAGGAGAGAATAGGATTTAGACTCAGGTTGTACCAGGTTGGGAAGGTCTCCTGGAGGAGGGCATGGCAACTCACTCCAGTATTCTTGCCTAGAGAATCCCATGAACAGAGGAGTCTGGTGGGCTAGTCCACAGAGTCGCAGAGTCAGATACAACCGAGCAACAAGCACGTTCACTTTTCACTTCAGCAGGACACTCACACATGCTCCTGAGATAAATACCACTCCAGTTACAAAAGATTCACTTTGACACAATACCATCAAAGCCTATACATTAAAAAGTCCATTCCATTTCCCTTTCCTTTTAGAAAACAGTGGTAGCTGAAAGATGGTGTTGTAATTCAGAACCCTTAGAGTCCATTGTTCTCCAGATCCCAAGGAAACTGAGGCTCAGCAGTGTTATAACAAAGTATCATTTTCTGCCATTCATGAGAGCCTAGCTGAAGATTGCCCTGTTTTGCAATAGTTATAAGATGGGACAGAGCTCTGAATATCCACTGCTGGTTATTTACAGCATGTGTTGCCATGTATCAGGCAAACAGCAAACCAATGCAAAGCAAAACGCTCCCTCAGGGTCGCAGTTCCTGAGCCCCAGAAAGGGAGGTTCCCAGCCAATACCCTATCAGAAATGGAGCCAAGTGACCAAGCTTGGGTCTAAAGGAGAAAATCCCAACCAGTGTCCCATCAGATATGGAGCCAAATGACCAAGTTTGGGACTAAAGGACAGAATCCAACTAGTGACCCATCAGAGATGAAGCCAAATGACTAAGCTTGGGTCTAAAGTTGAGAACCCCAACCAATAACCCATCAGAGTTGGAGCCAAGCAACCAAGCTTGGTCATAAATGGACAATCCCAACCAGTGACCAATCAGAGACAAAGCCAAATGACCAAGCCTTAGCCCAAAAGGGAAAATCCCAATGAGAGCCCTGCCATATGCAAGACCAACCCAATAGGGAAGGTTATCCAGGTACCATCACTATCTCCATTACATACCAAAGATGTCTCAACCAGATAACGCATGTACCCATACACAGGTAAACAGAAATGATAAACATGGCCCCACAAACAACAGATCAAACGAAGTGTAGTCCAAAAATTTCCCACCACCCTGCCCTTTTCCCAGATGGAGGCTTCCAAACAGATTGGCCTGGCTCCGTAAAGAATGATGAGCCCAGACTGACTCACCTCCCAAAGAGAAAGAATCAAAAGAGCAGAACTGTCAGCTTGCCCTTGCAAGAATTAACTCACCCCAGAACAAAACCGAAGGTGGACCCCGATTCAGTTTCTTCAGTCCTCATGTGGAGCGTGGCCAGTGCCATGAGGGAGAGTCCCTCCAGCTTCCCGGGAGCAGAAAGAGCTCCAGTAAATGCTGGGAATCCAGGATGGGGGTCAACCTGCCCTGGGCACGGACTGCTGGCTGCCTCGCCAGAACAGCTTCCCGGGAGCAGAAAGAGCTCCAGTAAATGCTGGGAATCCAGGATGGGGGTCAACCTGCCCTGGGCACGGACTGCTGGCTGCCTCGCCAGAACAGCTGCGGAATCCATGTGCGTGTGCCTGATGCACACCGTGAGGCCAACCAACATGAAATTTCAGAGTTTGCAGCAACGTTCATCACAAAGGCAGAGCAAAGAGAACAAGGAGCTTGTGCTCAAATAAGCCTGAACTCCCAGATGGTTTTAAGGGAAGGGTTTTTATAGGCAGCTTTTGAAGGAAAGCCGAAGGGTACGCAAACTTTCACTGCTTGGTAGCGAGGTTATGCGAGGGCTTCCCAGGTGGGACTAGTGGTAAAGAACCCACCTGCCAATGCAGGAGACGTAGGAGACGCAGGTTCAGTCCCTGGGTTGGGAAGATCCCCTGGAGGAGGGCATGGCAACCCACTCCAGTATTCTTGCCTGGAGAATCCCATGGATAGAGGAGTCTGGCAGGTTATAGTCCATGGGGTTGCTAAGAGTCAGACATGAGTGCAGCCACTTGGGACGCACAAATGAGGCAATGGGGTAGTGTTCCATGAAATCTCAATCGTCCGTCTTCTGCTTCCAACCAGTCTGGGGGCCCTGTGCTTGTGCTCAGCCTGAAGTTACCATCTTCCACCCTGGGGGAGAGGGGAGTGCCAAGTTCCTGCAGACGTGCTCAGGGATATATTTTTAGGTCTAATTCCTCTAGCAGGAACCAGGACCCTGCCCCAAGGCTGCGCTATTGTTTTCCTGCAGCTCCTCCCTTCTTTCTGCATCCCCTCCCTTCTCTGATTAGCATTTGAACCTGCCTTTTGGAATGCAATTCTTTGGCGCTCAGCCTTCTTTATGGTCCAACTCCCACAAACGCTGGGCTTCCCTGATAGTTCAGTTGGTAAGGAATCTGCCTGCAATGCAGGAAGCCCAGGTTTGATTGCCTGAGAAGGGATAGGCTACGCACTCCAGTATTCTTGGGCTTCCCTGGTGGCTCTGTTGGTAAAGAATCTGCCCTCAATGCGGGAGACCTGGGTTTGATCCCTGGGTTGGGAAGATCCCCTGGAGAAGGGAAAGGCTACCCACTCCAGTATTCTGGCCTGGAGAATTCCACGGACTATATAGCCCATGGGGTCACAAACAGTCAGACTCAACGAGTGACTTTCACTCCCACAATCATATATGACACAATGCATGGGACACGGGTTCAATCCCTGGTCCCGGAAGATGTGGAATCTTTCACGGAGCAATTAAGCATGAGTGCTACAACCACTGAGCCCCGCGTTCCCAAAACCAGAGAGTAACCCCTGCTCGACGCAAGTAGAGAACGCCATGCACCGCAGTGAAGACCCAGCACAGTCAAAAATAAATGAAATAAAAAATTTTAAATACTTTCTAGAAACCGCAGACATGAAATGTGCCTTTTCCTCTCTTTCCTGCCTCTGTTGGCATAGCGCTGATGTGGTGTTTATACAACTCATTACCCTGAATGCGCTGAATAGCAATGATTTACACAGGAAAGAGGCAGAGGCTGTATAAGACAGGTACGATTTGCTGTTTTCATATGAAAAGGTGAGCAGCAGGCTGTGTTTATTCAATTCAATGTATTTCATCTGAAGAAATAGGGAAGGAAACAGCCTAGGGTGAAGAGAATGAGCAGAGACGCTTTACCTGCTGTGAATATTAAGAATATTCAAATGCTGTTGAAATGAGTCATGGGGCAGGACAAATGTCGTAAGATATGGGAGGCTGCAGATGTCAGAATAAAGTGGAAAACTACTGACTATTACATACTGTGATTATCTACGCAACTTTCTGCATCATGCGTAGATTCCTTGAGGCAAGGTCTTCAGTTTTACAATCCCCATGCTGATGGATAGTCGATGTCTCATGAAGTCTGGTAAGAAATCAACAATGCATGAAGAATGAGAAGGAGAGAGGGAGGAAGAAATAAAAGGAAGAAAGGAAGTTTAGAAGGACATGCGTGCTAAGTTGATTCAGTTGTGTCTGACTCTGGGACCCCGTGAACTGTAGCCCGCCAGGCTCCTCTGTCCATGGGATTCTCCAGGCAAGACTCCTGGAGTGGCTTGCCATGCCTTTCTCCAGGGGATCTTTCCAACCGAGGGATTGAACCCAGGTCTCCTGCATTGCAGGCGGATTCTTTACCACCTGAACCAACGCAGATCCATGGCATGTTTGTCGGTCTGGTGTGCCAAGACGGACCTCTGGGGGGCTTTGTAGGTTGAGCAAAATACGCTCTCTCTTTTTTAAGCTTCTTATTTTACACTGGAGTGTAGTTGATTAACAATGTTGTATTAGTTTCAGATGTACAGCACAGTATCGTTACACATGGACATGGATCTCTTCTTTGTCAAATTCTTTCCGCATTTAAATTCTTGCATCATACTGAGCAGAGTTGTCTCTGCTACACAGAAGGTCCCTACTGGTTATCTATTTTTTTTTTTAATATAATATTTATTTTTCATTGTGCTAGGCTTTCATTGTTGCACGGGCTTTCTCTAGCTGCGGTGAGTGGGGGCTACTCTCCTGTTGCGGTGAGTGGGCTTCTCACTGGGGTGGCTTCTCTGTTTGCAGAACATGGGCTCTAGGCACACAGGCTTCGTGAGCTGTAGCATGTGGGCTGAGTAATTGTGGCACATGGGCTTAGTTGCCCCACAGCACATGGAATCTCCCCAGACCAGGGATCGAACCCGTGTCCCCTGCATTGGCAGGTGGATTCTTATCCAGTGGACCACCAGGGAACTCCCACGCTAAACTGTTGACAATGATGAGTGTGATATCGCAAGGCTACCCTTGTTTATCTGAGAACGAACCTCTGGAAGTTTAATATCAGTGTGGAAAGTATGATATCAGTTTCTGCAACATTTCAGGACAGTTTGCACACTCATCGTCATTGTAGAGCATGGACTCCTTGACTCACAGTTGCTCAGTATAATACCCATGGTGGCCGAATTGCTTAAGAACTATCTATCTCAGGATTCAGGTACACCCAGGGTGTAGGGGTGTTGTTCTGTAAGATGAGTTGATACAGACACGAGGTAACGCTGGGTTAATACGCAGGTTCGGCAAGTTTTCCCGTGTACAGCTTTTCAACACACACCGCTATTACCCACTTAGCAGAACACACTCCTGATGACAATTAATTTCGACAAAACCAGACCCCGCAGCTCAGCTGAGCCTAAAACTATTCTACCCACGCTTTAAAATATCACTGTACCTGAAGGTCGGAATTATCTTCCTACCAGCACAGGCTGTCCATTCCTCTGCTTTAAATGTGAGAGAAGACGCCTGCATAATGAAAGAAAACATACAACAAAAATATAAAAGTAGGAAATACAGATGCTAATTCTACTGCAGTTGATGTGTATGGTTATGAATGAGCTGTGCTTCCCAGCTGGCTCAGTGGTAAAGAAAATGAATGCCTGCCAATGCAGGAGACGCGGGTTTGATCCCTGGGTAAGGAAGATCCCCTGGAGGAGGAAACGGCAACCCACTCCAGTATTTTTGCCCGGAGAATCCCATGGACAGAGGAGCACTGTGGGCTACAGTCCATGGTATCGCAAAGGCTCAGACACAACTTACCAACTAAACAACAGCAACAACGGATGAGTTTTTGAACTTTTCTTTAGCACTGATGTCCTGGAAAAGGAAAAGGGAAATTATTAGGCTGAAAGTGCTTTTTGAAAAACTTCCATTTTCGATGTGGACCATTTTTTAAGAAGTCTTCATTGAATTTGTTACAATATTGCTTCTGCTGTTTTCTGTTCTGGTTTTTCAGCCCCGAGGCATGTAGGATCTTAGCTCCCCAAAAATAGATTGAACACGTACCCCCTTCATTGGAAGGCGACGTCTTAACGACTGGACTGCCAGGGAAGTCCCAGGAAATTCACATCTTAAGGAAAGGGCTGCATGACAGTTCTTCACATCCAACTTGAGAGTCTGACTCAGTAAATATGAGAGGGGGCCACTATGCAGGGTATGCCTCAAATCGGGTTCTGTTTTCTCTAGAAAACCTGAATTTTACAATTTTCTGTCCTAACACTACCCCATCTACGTCCTGCTTTGAGTTATTGCTGTTTTCCATAAGAAGCTGGAATTTAGAAAACTTTTCATATCTCGAGATAGGTATCCTTATTCGCTCTGAGGAATCTAATGATATGGATGCGGCATGACTGGTTTAACAATTTTCACAGTGATGGACACTTTGCTGGCTTCACATTTTTCACCATAACAAGTATTTAAGGTAAAATCTGAATTCAATGACAGTAAAAGCTTTTGCAATAACATCTGAGTATCTATCTTGTATCTCAGCTCAGAATTCGAGCCAGATACACATAAGGTCAGATTTTCAAGTAATCACATGGGGAAAAAAAAAAGAATAAATTAATTTTTTAAACTATATTTGATTGAACCCAATACACTGATGTGAAGAGCCTACTCACTGGAAAAAGACCCTGATGCTGGGAAAGACTGAGGGCAGGAGGAGAAGGGGACGACAGAGGATGAGACGGTTGGATGGCATCACTGACTTGATGGACATGAGTTTGGGTAAACTCCAGGAGTTGGTGATGGACAGGGAAGTCTGGTGTGCTGTAGTCCATGGGGTTGAAGAGGTGGACACGACTGAGCGACTGAACAACAAATATATATAATGTGATGGTTTGATACCCTTGTATATATTGTGGAATTTTTACCAAGATCAAGATAATTAACATATCCATCACCTAACTTATATATATATATATATATTTGCATATATTTTACACCTAACTATATATTACATGCACATATATTTTGCATGTATATATATGTTTACATTTATATTTACATGTATATATATGTTTATATACGAGATGGCAATGGCAACCCACTCCAGTACTCTTGCCTGGCAAATCCCATGGACGGAGGAGCCTGGTAGTCTGCATGCAGTCCATGGGGTCTCTAGGAGTCAGACACGACTGAGCGACTTCACTTTCACTTTTCACTTTCATGCATTGGAGAAGGAAATGGCAACCCACTCCAGTGTTCTTGCCTGGAGGATCCCAGGGATGGCGCAGCCTGATGGGCTGCCGTCTATGGGGTCGCACAGAGTCGGACACGACTGAACCGACTTAGCATAGCATATGTATATATATATATATTTTTTTTTTTTTACACCTTTGCTTACTGCTTAGTCACTCAGTCGTGTCCGACTCTTTGCGACCCCATGGACTGTAAGGCCTCCAGGCTTCTCTGTCCATGGGATGCTCCAGGCAAGAATACTGGAGTGGGTTGCCATGCCCTCCTCCAGAAGATCTTCCCAACACAGGGATTGAACTTAAGCCTCCCGCCTAGCAGGTAGATTCTTTACTGTCTGAGCTACACAGGAAGCCCGTCTAGACCCTTAGTGTAATTCAAATATCTACATGTTCGAATTACATGTTCGCATGAGAAGCTGGGCCTCAGCCTCAGCTCTCATGAAGCAAACCTGAATGTTTCAGCTAATTATAAAGGTACATTTCTGCAGTAGTCATTAGGACAGTGGCATGGAATGCAATTCTGACCAATGAGACATTGAAGAGAAGTTAGGAGAGTCTGTTTGGGAAGAATTTTTCTCTCTTAAAAGAAAAGATATAAAAGAAAGGAATTTTTTTTTTTTTTTAACTAGTCATGGACATCTGCCTTTGAGAGCTAGACTTGTGACAGATGTTATAAGATCATGGAGGAAGAAGTCAGAAAAACCACCAACACTTGAGGAAGGCACAAAATAAAGATGGAAAAGATTCTCAGGCCTTTGATGACGTCAGAGTCACTGAGTGGTTTGAGCTGCCACTTGCCTCCCCAGCGGGGACTGGAAGCCAGTTTAGTTCATTTTTTCTTCCAGCTACAAGCATTCTAACTTACACACTTGTCCATGTTCCTCACTGTACTGATACTGCTAAGAGTTTATGCCTGTAAGTAGGATCAGCAAAAGGACTAAGAAATTAAAAATAAATCTTGCTGCTGCTGCTGCTCCTAAGTTGCTCCAGTCGTGTCCAACTCTTTGCGACCCCATGGACGGCAGCCTACCAGGCTCCTCCATCCACGGGATTTTCCAGGCAAGAGTACTGGAGTGGGGTGCCATTGCCTTCTCCAAAAATAAATCTTCGAAGGCGGCAATTGCTGTAAGATAATTAATAAGAAAAAACTATCATTAATGTGATACTATATAGAGAATCAGAATAAGCTTTAGAGGAAAAGGCTGTGGAAATCTACTGATTTAGTCTCTGGGCCAGTGAATAAAATGAACCTGTAACAGTCCTTTAAAAAGCTGGGTATGAAGTGATCACAGGCATTGTATTGCACGAAACTCAGAAGCCTCCAGAAGTGTGACCTAATTTAATTTCTTTTCTGTTCAGCCCCTTGCCTTTCCAACCCTTTCTTCCTCATGCCAACCCTGGCTTTACTTCAACAGCTGAAGAACAGACACCTAACTATATATATGTGTGTGTGTATATATGTATATATTTTATTTTATTTTATTTTATTTTTTGGTTGTGTTAACAGGTAAGATCTACTCTCAGCCACTTTCAAGAATAACTTCTGAGCATTGAATGCTCAGCATGGTGATTATAGTAATAATAAGGGATTATATATGCAACCATTTCATTTTGTAAGAAAAATGTAGTATTTCATAAAATACTTACAAATGCATTCTTAATATGAAAATATAACTGGGCCAACCAAAACCTTCATTCAGATTTCTCTATAAGATGTTATAGAAAAACCCAAATGAACTTTTTGACCAACCCAATATGCAGAGACATTACATTGCCTATAAAGGTCCGTCTAGTCAAGGCTATGGTTTTTCCTGTGGTCATGTATGGATGTGAGAGTTGGACTGTGAAGAAGCCTGAGTGCCAAAGAATTGATGCTTTTGAACTGTGGTGTTGGAGAAGACTCTTGAGAGTCCCTTGGACTGCAAGGAGATCCAACCAGTCCATTCTATAGGAGATCAGCCCTGGGTGTTCTTTGGAAGGAATGATGCTAAAGCTGAAACTCCAGTACTTCGGCCACCTCATGAGAAGAACCGACTCATTGGAAAAGACCCTGATGCTGGGCAAGATTGAAGGTGGGAGGACAAAGGGACGACAGAGGATGAGATGGTTGGATGGCATCACCGAGTCGATGGACCTGAGTCTGAGTGAACTCCGGGAGTTGGTGATGGACAGGGAGGCCTGGCTTGCTGCGATTCATGGGGTCGCAAAGAGTCAGACATGACTGTAAGATGTTGGAGAAGGACATGGCAACCCACTCCAGTATTCTTGCCTAGACAATCCCATGGACAGAGCAGCCTGGCGGGCTACAGTCCACGGGGTCACAAGAGTCGGACACGACCGAGTGACTAAACCAACCAGCAGTGTATAAGGGATAGCTGGTTCACTTTGCTGTTCAGCAGAAACTAACACCATGCTGTAAAGCAGCTACACTTCAATTAGAGAGAAAAAAAATGTTTTTAGTAAAGCAACTGAAAACTGTAAATGCATAGGCTTCAAGCATCATAAAAGCATTACACATGTTCACACATCAGTGTTGCAAATCTGAGGAGCTTTTTAAGAGAAATCAAGAGAAAATAAACTCTTAGATAGCTCTAGCAGATGCCTGAGATTTAAAAAAAAAAAAATTAAAAGATGGATTGCTGCTTTGAAAAAAAATCAAAGCTGGAAAGTCACATTCCAGCTTAATTAAATAAGCCCTGAGCACTCTAAAAAAAGGAGACAGGCAAATGAATCCTTCATTAGTAATACCTAAGTCAAACAACTAGTTAACTTAGATTTCATCAGTGACACATTTGGAAAAAATTAAACAGCATTTGCGCTGATGTTTATACAGTTTTGTTTTTTTTTAATAAATTGCCTAAAAATTTATAGAGTCGGACACAACCGAGCAACTAAGCACATTAAGAAGAATGAAGTTAAAGTGGAGGTTGCTCAGTCGTGTCCGATTCTTTGGGACACCATCGACTTGCACAGCCCATGGAATTCTTCTACTGGAGTGGGTAGCCTTTCCCTTTTCCAGGGGAATCTTCCGAACCCAGGGATTGAACCCAGGTCTCCCACATTGCAGGCAGATTCTTTACCAGCTGAGCCACCAGGGAAGCCCAACAAGAAGAATAGTTAAACTCTCTGAAGAGCAAAAAGAAATGCTAATTCAGTCTCCAGTGGTGACTGATTTGCTAATATTTTCTTTTAATTTTTAAAAAAATTTTTTATTATTATTTTACTTTACTATATTGTATTGGTTTATTTGCTAATATTTTATTGTCTTTTACTTTCATTAACTGCCTTGTAAGTGAACCGACTAAGAAATCTTTTAATCATTTATCCCTGCTTATTCTCTGCTCTTGAAAAGGAAACTCTTTACGGATCAGGGATCTTGATAATTTGTAACGTTCTCTCTTCCGTAGTGTCCAGAGGACATAAAATTTACTATTTTAAGTATCAACATTCAAGTTTTTAAAATTTTTATAGAGCATAATTCCTGCATTAGTAGATGACTTATGAAGATTTTAAACACAATTGCCTTTTTCAAGATGTTGGAAAAAGGATAAAGTCACGTTTGAACTTCAGGAAAAGAACGCAAGACTTTCCCCTCCATTTCACACCTTTGGATTACAGGCTGGTTTTTTTTTTTAATTACCATTATAAGTGTGAATGATGTATTTTTAATTTGCCTGCTAGGCTTTAGCAAAAGGAATTATTGAAGCTAGATCATGGCCCCAATTTTGCATTTTCAGAGGTACAGCGTCTTGTTCTCTCCTTTACAAAGGGTGTTGTTTCAGATGGTTCCAGCTGAGCTTTGTCAGCTTGTGGTCTGTGACGAATCCTGCCTGCATTCCAGTCATAGGAGGGTGTCAGCTGATGAGGAGGAAAAAAAAACAAAACAAAACAGTGCACAATCTCAGCCAGCTTTGTGTGCTACACAAAATAGAGAGAGAAACGAAAGGCGAGTCGGTTTTTATAAACAAGACATGATTTTCCTATGCATGTGCTTGCTCAGTCACTCAGTTCTGTCCAACTCTGGGTTTTTTTAACACGCACAACACCAAGGTTGTTGTTGCTTAGTTGGTAAGTCACGCCCAACTCTGCGACCCCATGAACTGTAGCCCACCAGGCTCCTCTTTCCATGGGATTCTCCAGGCAAGAATACTGGCGTGGATTGCCATGCCCTCCTCCAGGGGATCTTACTGACCCAGGGATCGAACCCTGAATATGTGGCATGGAATATATTTTATGCTTATCATCTCCATATACTCCAGCTTATGGATATATTCGTTTTCATCGTATTGTTCTTTGTCTGATTTTCACTATCTTTGTGAGCAAGAGACTAAATGCACTAACTTAATAATCAAATGATTTACAAATTTCTAATTTATCCAAAGATTTTTTCTTTACTGTACTTATTTTTCAATGGTACTCAGAATGTCTGAGTTCCCTTATTTATTTACTTGGATGTGGACCATTTTTAAAGTGTTTATTGAATCTGTTACCATATTGCTTCTGTTTTATGTTTTTTCTTTTTTTGCCCCCGAGGCATGTTGGGATCTTAACTTCCTAATCAGGGATCGAACCTGCATACCCTGCATTGGAAGTCAAAGTCTCAACCACTGGATGGTTCATGAGGGAAGCCCCGAGTTCCCTTTGAAAAGTATATCCATGAGCACAGGAAGGAATTAACAAGGACCATACAAGGTAAAAGAGGGTATAAGGGTATCTTATTTGCTGGATAAAGCGATCCATTCATAGATGAGTGGTACCTGACAAAAGCCAGAATTACTCTTCAAAAATAGGACTGAAAACTTGCCTATTGAGTCTTCTATACAGCTTAGGTCTAATATCATTATCCATGAAAATGATTTTCTTTACAAGTGATTTTAGAAACTTCACACTTTTTAGATGATTTTGCTAGAGCTAAGAGATTCTGAGTTTATAGTAGCTTTCAACTGCAATATTTAAATGAGTTCCACTGGGAAATTTTCATTATACATTTTTTTTTTTTTTTTTTTTGCCTTGCTTATACATGACTGGGTTTCCCTGGTTGCTCAGTGGTAAAGAATTTGCCTGCAATGCAGGAGACTCGGATTTGATCCCTGGGTCAGGAAGATCCCCTGGAGGAAGGCATGGCAACCCACTCCAGGGTTTTTGCCTGGAGAATCACATGGATAGAGGAGCCTGGCGGGCTACAGTCCATGGGGTCCCAAAGAGTCAGACATGACTGAAGTGACTGAACACGTATGCACATACGTGACTACTTATTCTGTATATTGTGACCAATAACTAATTTCCATTAGCTTTAACCAAAAGGTTATTGAGTGCCTGAGAGTTTTATTCAAATTCTCCTCATATTTATTCAACCATTATAGATTTAATCTGTATGTTCTGAATGCATCATTTTTTTGACCTTCATACAGATAAATTTTAGTACATTTTAATTCAACTAATATGAAGAAAAATAAGAGCAGGGTGACCCATATTTTTGGCATGATATGAGATGTTCAAACTCTCTTATCTAGTTGACTGATTTTTTTGCTTTAATGCAGACAGCAATTTTAGCAGCAGAAGCACAGTTTCTCCCAAGCTGTCAATGTGTGTGGTTTCCTGGGAGATGGATGCATCGCTTATATCTATGAAAATTAATTAATTTCACAAAAATTAATTAAAAATTACTTTAAAAATGAATTAAAATTAATTTTAATCTGAAAGTATATTACAAATTTATTTTTTACTATGTGTTTTTTATTCATTTTTATTGGAGCATAGTTGCTTTAAAATGTATTAGTTTCTACTGTACAGCAAAGTGAATCAGCTATATGTATAAATATATACATATATTTATATGTATTGGATTTACTTCCCATCTAGGTCTTCACAGGGTAGTGAGTAGAGTCCCCTGTGCTCTACAGTAGGTTTTCATTGGTTATCTGTTTTATACATAGTATTAAACTAGTGTATTTGTGTCTATGGTAATCTCCCAATTCCTTCCACCCCACCCTTTTGCCCTTGGTATCCATTTGTAGAGACATGTATGGACCTAAAGGGTGTGATGCAGAGCTAAGTTAGAAAGAAAAACAAGTTTCACATATTAACATATATATATATATATATACACACACACACACACATATATATGGAATCCAGGAAAAATGGTTCAGACGATCTTATTCACAAAGCAGAAATAGGGACACATGCTTAGATTCTATAAATTAAGAAACATGCCCCCGTTACATGTTTAATATACAATTTGATACATATGTAGTACATTCTAAATATGTCTCCCAGTTCCTACAGGATGCTGCGTATGCAGGGGAACCTTGACTTTTCATATAAAAAAGAGATCCCTGTTTCTGTCTTTGACCTACTGCTATGAATCCATGCTCATTGGCGTCTATAAACCCTTGCCAGTACTGATGACCACGTACTGAAGCCTCCTTCAAATAGAAAAAACGGATGAAGAGTCAAGAGAATTTTCAGGGTTTCATTTATTTTTTGCTTGCATTGTCCACACGAATTATTTTCCTTCTGCTCTTAGTGATCTGTTGTCGGTTAAAATAATTTTTTTTTCAAAGGTACCAGGGGACAATTTTTTTTAAATAAAAATATTCATCCCGGGGGGGCTTCCTGGCGGCTCAGTGGTAAAGAATCCGCCTGCAAATGCAGGAGACTGGGGTTCAATCTGTGATCCGAGAAGACCCCCACGTGCCTGGGAATAGCTAAGCTCGTATGCTCCTGGTCCCGTGTTCTAGAGCCCACGTTCCACGGCAAGAGGGGCCACTACAAGCCGAAACTCACGAACCACACCTAGAGAAAAGTCTCTGCAGCAACGGAAGACCCAGTGCGGCCCCGGATAAATACAATTTAGAAAAATCCCTCCCATCTATGAGGTTGTTTCTTTTAACTAGTGCTTTTTAATCTAATGTTGTGGTGCCGCTGGCTGCTGCTGGCTTTGGCTGGCCCATCTCTCCCCAGTACTTTTGCAAGATGTGTTTGCTTTTACCTTTTGCTTTACCAAAGTTCTTGCATCAGTAACACTGAGAAAATTAAAAATTATGCCATGTTAGAAATTTTCTTGATATACTTCCCTCCTCCCACCACCAGTAAATTCTTTTTTGTTTAAAAAAAAAATTGGAGTATAATTGCTTTACGCTGTTGTGTTTCTGCTATACAACAAAGTGAATCAGCTGTACACATACGTGTATCTCCTCCCTGCGGAGCCTCCCTCCCACTCCCTGATACAATTTTAAATAGAAATTGTAGTTTTAAAAATAGGAAACCAACACAGAAAAGATACCAAAACATTTTTTTTTTCAAAGCCATGCATCTTCATAGTTTCGAGTGTTAGTAAAAAGCCCATTTGCCTCTCAGATATCACAAACACATATTTAAATTTCCCTTGAGAATCTCTCACTATTTTTTGTTTCCGTTTAATGAGATAGCAAGACAGCACTGATTTCATGAATATCAAAGCTCTCTACAGAACAGAGTTGTCTAGCTGGAAGACAATTTTTTAAAGTGAGGGTAACCCAGAAATGCAGGGTGGGATAAGTCATTATGCTTTAAAGTGAAATACACTAAAAAACAAAATAAACTGAATACAAAAATTTCAATGACCCCTGTGATTCAGCCACTAATATTTAACAACAATAACATTCCTTCCTATTTGAAAACGATAGATTTCAAACAGATCCCCATTCAGAGGGTTACGGAAGTGTGGGCTTTGAGTTTAGCTGTTTGCTCTTGAAGCTGAGCGGTTCACAGGTTTCTAAAACTGTGGCCAGCCTTCGGTCTATTCTTCCATATTCTACGTCTCTCTAGTCGGTTACACGGATCCTTTTGGCCAAACCTTGGACGTATACCAAGAATCGAGTACCACTTGTGACCCAACTCAACACCATCGCCGTGAAGCCTGTCTCTGTTTTCCTCCCATGAATCCACAGCGTTGCCCTGAAAGATCTGCTCATTTTTTCCCCCCATGAATTTCTGCATCCCTGGTCTCCACCACGGGGGCACACCTCTGAGATGTCTCCTGAACACGTAAGGACATGATAACGGCCTTGCCCGATGCTTTGCAATAGAAACCCAAGGTAGTCAGTGTAACAGACTTTAACACTGGGTAAGCTGTCACACAAGGAGTTGTCATGCAGGTCCTTATCTTGTATTTCTCCTACATTCTCTTTCTTCAGGCCAGAGGTTACCTGGCAGACACCTGCTCACTCCTGCCATTGGGTCTCTGCCCTGGTTGAACCCCAAGTCTGTATAAGCTTCCTCACTTACTCCTTTCAAATCTTCCTCCAAGAAATCTCTCATGCCTGTCATATTTTCCCTTTCTGTCTTTGAGAGTGTCAGTCACTCAGTCTGTCTGACTCTTTGCGACCCCACGGACCATAGCCCGCCAAGCTCCTCTGCCCATGGGATTCTCCGGGCAAGAACACTGGAGTGGGTTGCCATTTCCTTCTCCAGTGTCCCGACCCAGAGATCGAACCCGGCTCTTCTTCACTGCAGGCGAATTCTTTTCCAGCTGAGCCACAAGGGAAGCCCTTTATGTCTTTAGATCTTAGTGAAAATTGAAGCCCACAATCCCACACTTCTGCCTCGACCCTGCCTGCTCTACATCAACCGTGTCAATGGCCCTTGCTATTTTATTCTTCTAAACTACTTTTTAGTTTATTTATGATATTCTTCATTGACTCTTTTACTAAATATAAGACTCTCAATGTAAGGAATTATTTTTTGTTTTGTTCATCACCAAAGTATATTCAGTACCCTAGCTGGGACATTTCTGTATCACAAAATATGGACTGGGCATAGGATATTATAGGTGGTGTCAGAGAAGACTCTTGAGAGTCCCTTGGACAGCAAGGAGATCCAACCAGTCCATCCTAAAGGAAATCAGTCCTGAGTATTCACTGGACGGACTGAAACTGAAGCTCCAATACTTTGTCCACCTGATGCGAAGAACTAACTCTTTAGAAAAGACCCTGATGCTGGGAAAGATTGAAGGCGGGAGGAGAAGGGGACCACAGAGGGTGAGATGGCTGGATGGCATCTCCGACTTGATGGACATGAGTTTGAGTAAACTCCGGGAGTCGGTGATGGACAGGGAGACCTGGTGTGCTGCAGTCCGTGGGGTTGCAGAGACTTGGACACGACTAAGCGACCTTCACTTTCACTTTCAAATGATAATCATGGGGGAAAAAAAGCAGCTTCTTCATATATTAGGAGAGTGGCGATAGAAACCATCAGACTTACTCAGATCTTAAATGTTCATTAAGCACCTACTTCATACGCAGTAGCCTAGGTGTAGTGAATAAAACAGGCATGCAACTGTGTTTCGTCTTCTTAAACACCCCGACAGTGAACGAGTGCACACCAGGAGCTCGGAAACACGTCTAACTCCTGCAAGTGTGCGCATCCTTCTGTGTGATAAACGTCCCTTGTTTTCAGAGCACTGGAGGCAGCCACAAGGTAGAAGGATGCAGGGGACATGATTTAGCCCAAATTTACTATAAGACCTCATTGCCATAAAAGCACAACATACCTGGAGTAAGCTGGGGACTTCTTTGCAGCAGTTTCTTGATAATTATTGTTTGTTTCTCTCTCTCCTCCTCCCTGAGACAGTTTTATACTTCGGACTTGGCCAACAAGGAAAAATCTGTGGGCTTCTTTTATAATTTTTATAACTTAATTAATTTGTTATTGACTTCAGAGAAAGGCTCAGATCATTAACTCTCTGGCAATACATTTGTAAACAATACTATTTGCCAAGGAATTCCACAGGGCAAACTCCTTCTCTTGTTATGGATTTGTGTATCCCCTTTATGTTATGACCTTAGGATGCTAACTCTCATCGGTGCCACTAAATTAAAATAGCTATTGTAATGACTAAGAAAGGTCAGTGCTCACAGGCTGGGTGGATGAGCGTTAAATCAATTGTGTGTGTGTGTGTGTGTTAGTCGCTCAGTCCTGTCTGACTCTTTGTGTCTCCATGGACTGCAGCCCACCAGGCTTCTCTGTCCATGGCATTCTCCAGGCAAAAATATTGGAAGGGGTTGCCATTTCCTCCTCCGGGGGATCTTCCTGACCCAGGGATCGAATCCGGTCTCTTGCATTGGAGGCAGATTCTTTACTGTCTGAACCACCAGGGAAGCCCTTAAATCAATTGTTGAAAACTCTAAATGTTACAGAAAATGATTAACTAATGCATAAAAGCTGCATAAAGGTACTCACAGAAATGAGTAAGAAGGCAGAAAAGAAAATGGAGACTATTTAAAGAAAAAAGCTATTATTAAGGTGGAGCAAAATTACACTCTATGAAGGTGATATTTGAAACTTAAAGTGTTACAATTTCAGGTGGCACCCCACTCCAGTACTCTTGCCTGGAAAATCCCATGGACAAAGGAGCCTGGTAGGCTACAGTTCATGGGGTCGCAAACTTAGTCGGACTCGGCTAAGCGACTTCTCTTTTACTTTTCTCTCTTTAGGTGATTGTGGAGATTTAGTATTATTAGAGTAATGACTAAATAATTTAGTAATTATCATCTATTTTGTGCTCTAACATGTCTTCATCTTAAGTGTTGTGGAATAAAAAATACTGTACGATGTTATAGAACACATGTTATAATGAAAGGCATTCAGCTCTGTCCTTCATTTCCTTAAAAAGAATGCAGATTTACAGTCAGTCCTTGATTTGATTCTGGGTTGAATCAGCAAAGATTAAAACGTGTTTCAGAGGGGACTTCCTGGTGGTCCAGTGGTTAAAAGCTTACCTTCCAAGGCAGAGCATCATGGGTTTGACCCCTGGTCTGGGAGTTAAGATTCCACTTGCCTCGAGGTCAAAAAACTGAAGCACAAATCAAAAGCCATCCAGTCACAAATTCAATCAAGACTTTAAAAATGGTGCACATCAAAAATATATTTTGGGAGATAATAAAAGAAGTGCAATTGGGTATTAAATATTATGGAACTGCTCATAGTTACTGATTTTCATAAATAAAGCTAGAGCTATATGTTGTTTTGAAAGGATATTGAAGTATCTACCTATTAAAAAACCATGTCCTGTTTGACATCCTTTACCAAACAAATATAAATGAAGCAAACATAATAAGATACAAAACATTGTTAAATACAGAGAAAGAATATTTAGTGTTCATTACACATTATGCTCTATGTTTCTGCATATTTGAGTGCTTTGAACATTTTTTAAAATTATTTCAAGTAAAAATATTCATCATTGAATATGCATTTAATAAAACACAAAGCCACTTATTTATTCATATTTTATGTCTCTAAAACGTGTCTTGTCTAAAATGTGGAGTAATGGTTGAAGACCCTCTACCAAATCAAGAGAGTTGGTTGTCCTCTTAAAATATATTTTTACTCATCCTCATGGGAGACAAAATAATGGGACCAGTGCATTCATGTTTGCCCAGTCACATCTAAGCCTTTGATGTGAATGTCTCAATTTGCATTTTTGAGAGGTTGGTGCCAACGGAGAAATGAAGACACCTGCTAACACAATACCAATTCTTGTAAGTAAGTAAGTGAAGCTGCCCAGTCTTGTCCGACTCTTTGCAACCCCATGGACTGTAGCCCACCAGGCTCCTCTGTCCATGGGATTCTCCTGGCAAGCATACTGGAGTGGATTGCCATTCCCTTCTCCAGCGGATCTTCCCGACCCAGGGATCGAACCTGCATCTCTTGCGTTGGCAGGCAAATTCTTTACAGTCTGAGCTAACAGGGAAGCCCGCCAAACCATAAATCCTTTTCAGAGGGAAGCATATTTATCCAGTAGAGAGGCATTACTATGTCCAGAGGGTTGCACCTTCCAGAAACATAAGTTAGCTCAAATATGCTTATGTTTAAAGAATACGCTATTCAGGGGCTTCACTTGTAGTCCAGGGGTTAAGAAGTTCAGTTGCTAGTTGTGTCTGACTCTTTGCAACCCCATGGAATGCAACACACCAGGCTTCCCTGTCTATCATCAACTCCCGGAGCTCACTCAAAGTGATGTCCATCAAGTCGCTGATACCATCCAAAAATCTCATCCTCTGTCGTCCCCTTCTCCTCCTGCCCTCAATCTTTTCCAGCATCAGGGTCTTTTCCAATGAGTCAGTTCTTCACATCAGGAGGCCAAAGGATTGGAGTTTCAGCTTCAGCATCAGTCCTTCCAATGAACACCCAGGACTGATCTCCTTTAGGATGGACTGGTTGGATTTCCTTGCAGTCTAAGGGACTCTCAAGAGTCTTCTCCAACACCACAGTTCAAAAGCATCAATTCTTCAGTGCTCAGCTTTCCTTATAGTCCAACTCTCACATTCCATGCACAAGTACTGGAAAACCATAGTCTTGGCTAGATGGACCTTTGTCGGCAAAGTAATGTCTCTGCTTTTTAGTATGCTGTCTAGGTTAGTCATAACTTTTCTTCCAAGGAGCAAGCGTCCTTTAATTTCATGGCTGCAGTCACCATCTGCAGTGATTTTGGAGCCAAAGAAAATAAAGTCTATCAGTGTTTCCATTGTTTCCCCATATATTTGCCATGACGGGTTAAGACTCTGCTTGCCAATTCAGGCTTTGATCTAGGGTCCAGGAAGATCCCATATGCCTGGGGCAAGTAAGCCCATATGTCACAAATACCGAGCCTGTGGGCTCCAACTACCGCAGCTCGCTTGTCTAGAGCCCGTGCTCCATCGCATGAGAAATCCGTGCTCTGCAACTAGAGAATCACCCTCGCTCTCCTCGACTAGAGAAAGCCCATGTGCAGCAACAAAGACCCAGCACCACCAAAAATAATTAATTAAAATAAAATTTTAAACACATGATTTGGATTGCACATACACCTGAATTTCTAGTACAATAAACAGTCGATTTCCTGGTGGCCTGATGGTAAAGAATCTACCTGCAATGCAAAAGAGGCGGGTTTGATTCCCGGGTCAGGGAAGATCCCCTGGAGAAGGGAATGGCGACCCCCTGCAGTGTTCTTGCCTGAGAATCCCATGGACAGAGGAGCCTGGGGGGCTACAGTCCATGGGGGTTGCAAAGAGTCAGACAGGATTGAGTGTCTAACATCTTTACTTCAACAGACCCATATCCTGGCTTACTAGGTGAAGAAGGAAACATATTTTCTATCTACTTTGCATCACATAGACTTTAAACATGGACAAAATTCAGCAAAAGCTAAGATTCAAAAGCAGCCTCCAGTTTTTTATTATGCCACAGACTATATTGACCCTTATGATCAATGTTTTTATGGGAAAACAATCTGAAGGATTCATAACATATAGTCATAAACATAATAAAAGAAATAATTATGACATATATAACTGAACATTATAGACGCCCAAAGAGGATAAACTAAACTTACTCTATTTATTCAAAGAGAAAAAGTGAAAGGGAAAGCCGCTGAGTTGTGCCTGACTCTTTGCAACCCTATGGACTACACAGTCCATGGAATTCTCCAGGGCAGAATACTGGAGTGGGTAGCCAATCTCTTCTCCAGGGGATCTTCCCAACCCAGGGATCGAACCCAAGTCTCCCACATTGCAGGTGGATTGTTTACCAGCTGAGCCACAAGAGAAGCCATTTATTCAAAGTATAAAATACATTTATAAGACTCTGAGTTGTATATCCATTGTGAGTTCCATATCCATTGTGATATGGAAGTGTTGATTATAAATAATGGAAGAAAATAACGTCCTTAGTTTTGAGGAACTTTGATCCCAGTATAAAATTTTTTTCAGTGAAGTTTTTGCAAAGAATTCTCTTAGGTGAAGTGCTGTTTTTGATGTGGAGAAACCGCAGGTGTCTGACATAAAACAGGTAGGATTTTGACAAGCTCGGTTCATTTTAAAATACTTTCAGGTAGTATTACTTTTGGAAATGTTAAAAAAAAAAAAAAAGCAGAATTACTTTATTTTTTTTTCTTTTTTTAATTTATTTGTTTTAATTGGAAGCTAATTACTTTACAATATTGTAGTGGTTTTGCCATCCATTGACATGACTCAGCCATGGGTGTACATGTGTTCCCCATCCTGAATCCTCTCTCCCACCTCCCTCCCCATCCCATCCCTCAGAATTACTTTTAAACTAGATACAGAACATACATGGGACTTTCTATGTGGCTCAGCAGTATTCTTTCCATGCAGCCAATGTAGGAGACCAGGGCAGGAGACTGGGGTTCAATCCTTGGGTCAAGAAGATACCCTGGAGGAGGAAATGACAACCCACTCTAGAATTCTTTATTGGAGAATCCCATGTACGGAGGAGTCTGGTAGGCTACAGTCCATGGACTCTCAAGGGTCAGACACGACTTAGTGGCAAAACCCTCACCACCAGCACCTTCATTCTACCCAGTCCCTCACATTAATAAAATAGTCTCTCTTTCTAATAAAATAGTCTCTGTTTCTCTAACGCCTCCACCAGACAGAGACGTCCATGAATGCAGTCTCAACATTTTAAATTCATCTTTATACTCTCAAAACATTCCATAGTCCCTGGCCCAGCAGGGGCATCACTGAATTCATCCCTCCATCCTGAATTCAGGGAGATGTTTAATCTTTCTAATGAGAGAGGTTTAAAAATAAATGTATGTCATTTGAATATATAAATATTTAGAGAATTAGATGAAATGATCAAATCCCTAATGAAGTTGCATGCATTTTAATTTAACAGGAAATAATACCTTAATTTAGAAACACGACTTTATCTCCTCCTCACTTCGTGACATAGTTTTGTGCACTTTCCCACACACTCTTGAAACCGTCTTCTTCAAAGCGACCACGACCAAATGCAACTGTTCATAAACATCAAATTCATCTTCAACTAATGAATACTTGAAGTCAATCAGGTTTGCACACTGTATGGCTGCCACTGGAAATGTTCTCGTAACATAAGAGTGCTGATTTTTATACTGTCCTGAGTTTATTTTTCCATTCTGTTTTCATCCACAGAATTCTTCATTCTACAAACAAAGCTTTTATTCTATGGCTTTTTAAATGGGTTTAACATATTTAAAAGTCCCTTGGACATTTCCATACTTACAGCAAACAAAAAAAAATTAATGTTAAAGTAGCTATTAACATGCAACATACATGCACACTAATATATTCCTATACACTGTAAAGTGTTTATATACATGCATATTTATATTTTATTATATATTAGTAGTGAAGTAAAGTGAAGTCGCTCAGTCGTGTACGACTCTTTGCGACCCCACGGACGGTAGCCTACCAGGCTCTGCGATCCATGGGATTTTCCAGGCAAGAATACTGGAGTGGGCTGCCATTTCCTTCTCCAGGGGATCTCCCCAACCCAGGGATCGAACCCAGGTCTCCCACATTGTAGGCAGATTCTTGACCATCTGAGCCACCGGGGAAGCCCAAGAATACTGAAGTGGGTAGCCTATTAGTAGTAGGTATATATTAATTATTAGTAATGTATGTTCTTGCTTTTTAGTTGTTCAATCTTGTCTGACTCTTTTGCAACTCCCTGGGCTGTAGCCCACTAGGCTCCTCTGTCCATGGGATTTTCCAGGCAAGAATACTGGAGTGGGTGTCATTCCCTTCTCCAGGGGAATCTTCCCAATCCAGGGATCAAACCCAGGTCTCCTGCATTGCAGGCAGATTCTTGACCATCTGAGGCACCAGGGAAGCCGAAAAATACTGGAATGGGTAGCTTATCCCTTCTCCAGCAGATCTTCCCTACCCAGGAATCAAACCGTGGTCTCCTGCATTGCAGGCAGATTCTTCACCAACTAACCGAGCTATCAGGGAAACCATTTGTCCTATTGCAAGTATGTACATAGCATCTAAACCTCCGGATTGACCATCTCACAGGACAATGAATTATTCCTAGTGCCCGAGAGTGGTTAACAGCAGTGTCCCTCTCTCTCTCTTTTGAAGAAGCCACTGAAACGTAGGAAAAGGGAGATATTATCAGACCTTCAGCTTCACGGTGTGGAAGACTCAGTGCCATGGATATGAGGCTTACTCCTGTGGAGTTTTGTGTCTAGACAACTGGAGATTGTCTCCTGAGGGGCTTGCTGCTCTGTGTCTTGAAAGAAATTGGGTCAGTAATGCTGGGTTTTCTCTTCTCAAGTCCTCTGTGAGATCTAATCATTTTTAAATGTATGTCATCACATAATCTCCCAGTGGATTAAGGGGAAGAAGATGTGAACACTGTGTATGTTAATATTAATATACAGTTTGCCCATTTGGAAGATGCCAGAAATGCCTTTGGATGGATGAAAGCAGAATGTGATCCAGGGTGGACTGTTCTGATTACCTACCCTCCTCACGGCACACCGAGAGGGTTTCAGACACATTTTTATAAACTGTGCATTGTATTCCTGTTCAAGCCATCTGAAGGCACTAATAAGAAAACTAGGAAAGGTCTCCCATGTATCCTGGCTCAGTTAATCAACTATTTATGATTGGATGGCTTGCGGACGATAAAGGTTGCATCATTCATGTCTAAAGGATTATTCACCACCATGTATATATTTGTTTGCTGTTGTTCAGTCGTTCAGTCATGTCTGACTCTTTGCTACCTCATGGACTGCAGCACGCCAGACTTCCCTGTCCATCACCATCTCCTGGAGCTTGCTCAAACCCGTGTCCACGGAGTCGGTGATGCCATCCAACCATCATTCTTCTGTTGCCCCTTCTCCTCCTGCCCTCAGTCTTTCCCAACATCACAGGCTTTACCATATATACATATTTTTTGTTCTTTAGTAAATGTCTACATGCTATCAGCTCCCTGGATTAATGATCTATTCAGGCAACTTACGTTTCTCTGTGGCTGGAGTACTGCCTTTCATTCTTTGCAACTTTTTTGTTTTTTAGTATTTATTTATTTGGCTGAGCCGGATCTTCGCTGTCACATGTGGGATCTTAGTTCCCTGACCAGGGATCGTTCCCGGGCCCCTTGCACTGGGAGCACGGAGTCTTAGCCACCGGACTTCCCAGGTCTTTTTAACTTTTTAACATTGTTTTTAACTTTTAATTTGCAAACGTTTAAAACTCATAAGGTCATGTGTCCCAAGCAGGCTTTAAGTGAGGAAAAGAGTCAGGATTTTGTGTGGACAAGGGGAAGGCTTACCTGGTGGCTCAGATGGTTTAAAAACAACAACAATCAATAATGCATTCCGATGCAGGAGATCCGGGTTCAATCTCTGCGTCAAGAAGATCCCCTGGAGGAGGAAATGGCAACCCACTCCAGGACTCTTGCCTGGAGAATCCCCATGGAAAGAGGAGCCTGGTGAGCTAGAGTCCATAGAGTCCCAAAGAGTCAGACATGACTGCAACAATAATAATTAGATTAGCAAATCCAATTAAGTAGCTCCTATCAGAACTGCCAGCCTGGAAGAAAATTTTTAACTCAACGGTCCAGATTCTTATCTGCCTGCGTTGTGTTGGATATAACTTCAAACCCCATATGCGATATCACATTAGTTGCCCATATATACTGGTCCCAAATGATGCTTGTTAAGTAAGAAGGAAAAGTATAAATCTGAAGTTATTGGAAAAGACCCTGATGTTGGGGAAGATCGAGGGCAGGAGAAGAAGGGGACGACAGAGGATGAGATGGTTGGATGGCATCACTGACTCAATGGACATGGGTTTGAGCAAGCTCCGGGAGATGGTGAAGTACAGGGAAGCCTGGCATGCTGCAGTCCACGGGTCACAAGAAGTCAGACACGACTGAGTGACTGAACAACAAAAGCACGCTAATATCCAGTTTTAAATAATTTTCAAGAGGACGCAGCAAAAGCTTATTCCCAAGTAAATTCTATGTCTAGTCAGCATCTAATGTATTTTCACTGCAAAGGCTTTCCCTTCCTTTTCATGAGACATAAAAACCCATCGATGATGAAAAGAAATGACAAATTGCCCCAAAAGAGCAACGTTTTGCCCAAGATACAATATCCGTTTTAGGACAGATGTGTGAACGCCTTATGTAACACGATCACAGTTGCTCCTCTTTGTCCTAAATCTGTAGCATTCTAAAAATACGTGACAAAGAAGGCTGTCCTGTTGAGCCCAGATTCTTTGTTTCCTTTTAGGATGAAAATTCTCCTTGGCTACCTGCCACCCAGGAAAAAAGCCTGTGCTCACAGAGCGGAGGAGGATTAAACATAATTATGACAAAAGCGCCTTTCAATAAATTATTTCTTTATTTGCCCCTTAAAATTTATATTTAAGTAGCAAAATTAATCGCATTACTTACACAAGGGCTTCCCCACTGGCTCCGCAGTATAGAACCCGCCTGCCCATGCAGGAGATGCAAGAGACGCAGGTTTGATCCCTGGGTCAGGAAGATTCCTTGGAGGAGGAAATGGCAACCCCCTCCAGTATTCCTGCCTGGAGAATCCCGCGGGCAGAGGAGCCTGGTTGGCTACAGTCCATGGGGGTTGCAAGGAGTCAGATATGGCTGAGCACGCAGCCATTATATAAATATGTGATGATTTAGACTTGAATGACCCACGACACAACCAAGTTCTTGTCTTCATGATGCTAGTGTAGATTTAAAGACTAAAGACACACACTGCAGAAGACTGGAAGCTAAACTGATCACCAGGATTTTTTTTGCTCCATGTCTTAATGCAATGAAAGTGCCCATTGTATAGAGCTCAGGGAAGTCTACTCAGGGCTCTGTGATGACCTAAATGGGAAAAAAAAGTCCAAAGAAGAGGGGATGTACATATGCACAGATAGATGATTTCTATACGCAGGAGGAGGAGGTGACAGAGGATGAGAGAGTTGGATGGCGTCACGGACTCAATGGACATGAGTCTGAGCATGCTCCGGGAATTGGTGATGGACAGGGAGGCCTGGCGTGCTGCAGTCCGTGGGGTCGCAAAGATTCGGACATGAGTTAGCAAAGAAACAATAGCAGCATGCGTGGCTGATTAACTCTGCTGTACAGCAGAAATTAACACAACACCATAAGGTTGTGTTAGGACCATAAAAATAAAAATTAATTTAAAAATTGAAAATACAATCAAATACTCCAATAAAAATTAATTTAAAAAGAGAGAGGGTGGGATGAATCGAGAGAGCATCATTGACACATATACTCGACCGTGTGTAAAACAGACGCTGGGTGGGAAGCTGCGCTACAGCACAGGGAGCTCAGTGCGGGGCTCTGTGATGACCTAGAGGGCTGGATGGGGGAGGGACGGAGGCTCAGGTGGGAGGGGACCGATGTATACTTACAGCTGATTCACTGTGCTGTACAGCAGAGACGGACACATTGTAAAGCAAGTATACTCCAATGAAAAGTGCTTTTATTTTTAATGATCTATGTCTGTAGGGACAGCAATTTAGCTACCGATTGCACCACAGCCTCTGATGGGAACAGAGCCTGGGACAACTGCATTCAGGAATTTAACAACGTCGTGATTCAACAACAAACACATGGCAAAAATTGCATCCACAGATTACCTACTTAAAAAAAAAAAAAACCTCTCTAGTTGAACTGTATTTCTAAAAGCTGATGCTTCCCTTGCCTACTTAAAAAAAAAAAAAAAAAAAAAAAACCTCTCTATTTCGTTGAACTGTATTTTTAAAAGCTGATGCTTCCCTTGGATAATAATCCAGTGTCTAGAAGACAAAACTTTTTATCTTTAAGTATCACTTTTCTTATAACCAGTGTGAGTAGAAACTTGTAACTCCTCTTCTTATAACCAATGTGAATTCAGTTCAGTTCAGTCGCTCAGTCGTGTCTGTCTCTTTGCGACCCCATGGTCTGCAGCACCCCGAGCCTCCCTGTCCATCACCAACTCCCAAAGTTTACTCAAACTCATGCCCATTAAGTCGGTGATGCCACCTAACCATTTCATCCTCTGTCATCCCCTTCTCCTCCTGCCCTCAATCTTTCCCAGCCTCAGGGTCTTTTCCAATGAGTCGGTTCTTTGCATCAGGTGGCCAAAGGATTGGAGTTTCAGCTTCAGCATCAGTCTTCCCAATGAATATTCAGGGTAATCTCCTTAATGATTGACTGGTGGGATCTCCTTGCTGTCCACGGGACTCTCAAGGGTCTTCTCCAGCACCACAGCTCAAGAGCGATTCTTTGGTGCTCCAGTCCTTGAGCAAGCCTCAGGACAACATATACAGAGGAAGAAGGGCCTTTGCTGACAACATCATTGCCTACCGGGGAAATCTGGGCCAGCTGATCTTCTCAGGAAAAAAAAAAAATCTTTCCCAAATGCAACCACGGTTCATTATTCCTTGTTGTCAAAACACACCTAAAATATCTCATGCGTTGTCAGCCCGCCACTGCAGAGAAGTGACACGTTTTGACAACCACCTATTTGTTGATTCTGGAATTTACATCGTGTGACAAGTACCCAGCAAGATATGAGGTCTTCCTGTTCCTTCTTTTCCACGTGATTTAGTTTTCTGGTTCAGGTACTGATGTCACATACTGGCCTAGTTCTCACGAGACGTCTTTGGTCACAGACAGAAAGCCACCAGTGGACACTGGGCAAGGGGTGGGGTTTCTACCCACGTTTCTGTGGAAAACCACATCCCAGTTGCAGAGAAGAGATGCGTAGACGTGGAGTCCACGGACATCATGCACTTTGCTCATAAGAATTCTTTAGAATTTTATAAAGAATTTATGGAATTCTTTATAATTTCTAAATTTAAAAATTTAGAATTTATCAGGTCTTTAGAATTGGTGATTTTATCATTGATGAGTGTAGACCATCCTGCTTGCCAGAGAGTTAGGAAATTTCGCTCGAAAGAGCAAAGCAAAGACGGCCTAATAATTCATGTACGTGGGACCTAGAATAAGGCTACAGATAAGCCTACTTGCAGGGCGGGAGCAGAGATGCAGACGTAGAGAATGGACCTGCAGACACAGTGGGGGAACGGACAGGTGGGACAAATGGAGAGAATAGAGTGACATATATACGCTGCCGTGTGTGAAATAGGCAGCTAGTGGGAAGCTGCTGGACAGCACAGGGAGCTCAGCTCGACGCTCTGTGATGACCCAGAGGGCTGGGATGGAGGAGGGAGGCAGGCTCAAGAGGGATGGGGTATCCATGTACTTATGACTGACTCACACCATTGTTAGAGCAGAAACTAACACAACATCGTCAAGCAATGATACGGCAATTAAAAAAAAAAAAAAGCCCCATTACATTCTCTAATAGCTTCCTCAAAAATAAAGCTATTCTGATGTAAAATAAAAATTTCCCTCTGCCCATCCTCATACAAAGATCTCACTTTTCTTAAAATGTGCCCTATCATTAAATTATACATGTAACGTTTCTCCGGGGTCGTTAAAAAAACCAAATTGCTCACACATTGGATTTAAATATGACCCAACAGGACATATTTGGGCTTCCCTTGTGGCTCAGCTGGTAAAGAATTGGCCTGCAATGCAGGAGACACTGGTTCAATTCCTGAGTCGAGAAGATCCACTGGAGAAGGGAAAGGCTACCCACTGCAGTATTCTTGGGCTTCCCTGGTGGCTCAGCTGGTAAAGGATCCACCTGCAATGTTGGGATCCCTGGGTTGGGAAGATTCCCTCTAGAAGGGAAAGGCTACCCACTGCAGTATTCTTGGGCTTCCCTTGTGGCTCAGCTGGTAAAGAATCCACCTGCAATACTGG
Source organism: Bubalus kerabau (assembly GCF_029407905.1). NCBI lineage: Eukaryota > Metazoa > Chordata > Mammalia > Artiodactyla > Bovidae > Bubalus > Bubalus kerabau. The sequence goes on along the minus strand of NC_073647.1, from coordinate 162,241,857 downwards.
GAGACCTGGGTTTGATCCCTGGGTTGGGAAGATTCCCTGGAGAAGGGAAAGGCTACCCACTCCAGTACTCTGGCCTGGAGAACTCCATGGACTATACGGTCCATGGGATCACAGAATCAGACATGACTGAGCGACTTTCCCTTCACTTTCAACAGGACAAACTTGCAATTATAAGGTAAATAAGCCCTGGGTATATAAGGTTACAGCATGATGACTGCAGTTAATAATACTGTATTGTATATTTTTGTTAAGAGAGTAGTAGGTCTTAAAAGCTCTTATCACAAGGAAAAAATAGTGTAGCTGTAGGTGGTGATGGATGTTAACTAGACTTACTGTGATGATCACGCCACAATATATACAAATAGGGAATCATCACGTTGTACACGTGAAATTATAGCCTTGCCAGGTTGCTCAGTGGTTAAAGAATTCCCCTGCCAGTGCAGAAGGTGTGGGTTCAATCCCTAGTTTGGGAAGCTCCCCTGGAGAAGGAAACAGCAACCCACTCCAGTATCCTTGCCTGGAGAATCCCATGGACAGAGGAGCCTGGTGGGCTACAGTCCACGGGGGTCGCAGAGAGTCGGACACGACTGAGTGTGCATACATACACACACATACCTGAAATTAATACAAAGTTACATGTCAATTTTATGTCAATAAAAATATGTAAATTTTTTTAAAAACCCAACTTATATATCTCTATTCATCTAGTTCATTAGTAATTTGAAATGACATAACAAGACTATTGAGGAATGGTTATTTAGCTGATTAATTTCATGAAAACTACCATCCGTTTACATGTCATCATAAAATGCATCTTTGGGGGCTTCCCTGGTGGTCTAGTGGTTGAGTATTTGCCTGCCAATGCAGGGGACACAGGTTCTATCCTGAGTCCAGGAAGATCCCACGTGCCAAGGAACAACTAAGTCCCCACGTCACGAATACTGAGCCCACACTCTAGAGCCCAACTGCTGAGCCCACATGTCACAACGACTGAAACCTTCAACCTAAAGCCTGTGCTCTGCAACAAGAGAGGGCACTGCAACTAGACGCCTTGCAACGAAGAGAAGCCCTGCCAATGCCACGAGAGAAAGCGAGTGTGCAGCAATGAAGACCCACCGCAGCCAAAAACAAACAAATAAATAGTTTTTAGAAAAGAAAAAAAAAATCCATCAAAGGGTTAAGGACTTACCTTTTAGAAATTTACTACAGGAGGTAAATATGGCAAAATAAAATTCAAATTCAAGGGGGAATATACAACTTAGGAACATGAAATCGCTGTAAACAATATAAGCAATCAACATTGTTAATTAACAACGGACACTTTTTAATCAATACTTGGTTTGAGAGTGGATGTAAGCATGTGAAAAAGAGTGGAAATGAAAAGGAGTAGAATTATTTTTTTTTGAATGAAATTCCTTTTGAAGGAAGACTGGAGATGTCTCCTTGATTGCCTTGCTTTATAAAAAGGTTCACTCTTTCACTTGTGATAATTAATCACCAATGTTTATTACCTCCAATCCCCACTCCACTTTCCACCGCCTTTTTCAAGATTTTCTCACATTTGCAAGTGAATCCTTCTTGCTAGGACTTGTAATGAAGATCAGTACTTTAGACACTTCTTATACAGTCTTTGAAAACGAACAGAACAAAGTTCTACTGGTAACAGTTCAAAACTTTCATCATGTTCTCTCTTAAGCCAACATCCCAATCGTATTTCTTGCTTTTATGTCAACATCTAAGTATTGCAAAGGAACTCACAATGAAAGGCAGCAAAGATTCAACATATTTTATTCAGTGAAAGCAAGGCTGAGACGGTCAATGGAAAGCTCATTAAAAGTTCATGTATAACACTTAGCTGTGGCATGTGGGATCAAACTAGCTCCACGACTAGGGATCAAACCCGGTCCCCCTGCATTGGGAGCCTGGAGACTTAGCCCCTGGACCACCAACTATGAAAGTGGAAACACCAACTCTCCATCATTAAGGAAGACCTGGTCTGAATAATATTAGACTCAAGTTTAGAATAAGGGATCTAATTGGTTCCATAGGTTTCAAAGAATCCTAGACCAATCCCTAGACCAATCAGTTCTGACATCCACTTATGGCAAAAAATAAAAAAACTCTCCAGAAAGTGGGCATAAAGGGAACCTACCTCAATAATCAGTGTGATACACCACATCAAGAAATTACAGAGTAAAAAAATCACAGGACCGTCTCAGTAGATTCAGAAAAAGCATTTGACAAAATTCAGTGCCCAGTGATGAGAAAAGCTCTCTAGAAAGTGGGCACTGAGGTGATATCCCGCAACATAATAAAGGTCACATAGGACAAACCCACAGCTGACATCATATTCAAGGGTAAAGAGGTGACGGCATTTCCTCTAAGATCAGAAACAAGCCAAGGATGCTCACAGTCACCGCTTTCATTCAACAGCATTTTGGAAGTCCTAGACACAGCAGTGGCTAAAATAAAAAGCACCCAAATTTGAAAGGAAGAAGTAAAATTGTCCATGTTTGAGATGACGTGGGAAATACTGAGGATGCTACCATAAAATTATTGTAAGTGTGAAAGCTGTTCTGACTTGTGACTCTTTGTGACCCCATGGACTGTACAGTCCACGGGATTCTCCAGGCCAGTGGGTAGCCTTTCCCTTCTCCAGGGGATCTTCCCAATCCAGGGATCGAACTCAGGTCTCCTGCATTGCAGGCGGAGTCTTTACCAGCTGAGCCACCAGGGAAGCCCATCAACGAATCTGGTAAAGTTGCAGTTTACGAAATTAATATACACAGAAATCTGCTGCATTTTCTATACAGTAATAACAAGCAGAAAGACAAAGTATGGAAACAATCCCACTTACCATTCCATCAAGAAGAATAAAACTTTCCTAAGGAGGTAACTCCTTGGCTTCCCTGGTGGCTCAGAGGGTAAAGCATCTGCCTACAATGCGGGAGACCTGGGTTTGATCCCTGGGTAGGGAGGATCCCTTGGAGAAGGAAATGGCACCCCACTCCAGTACTCTTGCCTGGAAAATCCCATAGACTGAGAAGCCTGGGAGGCTACAGTCCATGGGGTCACAAAGATTTGGATACGACTGAACGGCTTCACTTCACTTCATTTCATGGAGGTAATAATAGACGTGTACTCTGAAAACTATAAAACTCTGCAGAAAGAAATCCAAGACCACAGAAACATTTCAATCATACTTGTTTGAGTCTTTACACATTGAATCCTGGCTGCCTGAAGGCAGCTTCTTTTTTTCATTTCAGGTGAGTTAGAATCATAGGCTTTTCAACTGGGACCTAAACAACACAGGGTGGGACGAATTGAGAACGTATCATTGACATACACACTAAGCAAAGTGAAGTCGCTCAGTCGTGTCCGACTCTCTGGGACCCCGTGGACTATAGCCTACGAGGCTCCTCCATCCATGGAATTTTCCAGGCAAGAGTACTGGAGTGGGGTGCCATTCCCTTCTCCAGGACATACACACCACCATGTGTAAAATAGATAGCTACTGGGAAGGTGTGGTATAGCCCAGGGAGCCCAGCTCGGGGCTCTGTGATGACCTAGAGGGGTGGGAGGGAGGTTCAAGAATGAGAGGTTATACGTATACCTATGGTGCTTCCATCATGGTTCAGACGATGAAGAACCCGCCTGCAATGCAGGAGACCCAGGTTCCATCCCTGGGTCGGGAAGATCCCCTGGAGGAGGGCATGGCAACCCACTCCAGCATTCCTGCCTGGAGAATTCCAGGGACAGAGGAGCCTGGTAGGGCTACAGTCCATGGGGTCGCAAAGAGTCGGACACGACGGAGCAAACTAACACTTTTCACACAGCTGATTGACTTTGTTGTACAGCAGAAACCAACACAACTTTGTAGAGCAATTATCCTTCAATAAAAATAAGTTAAAAAAAATCCAAAAAGCTAGAATGATGGATTAAGAGCATGTCTCACTTCCCCTCATGTGAATGATGCTTTTCCTTGGGTTACAACTAGAAAGTGTATTCTAGGTCCCCGGCACCAAGACCTTTCTTTGGAATAAAAATGGTGGGTCTAACAATTGAGAAACGCCAGGCCAGTCACAATAGCATGATGCGGCTGCCTTTGCGTCCTCGTGTTTCTGAGCCAGGAGCCCCTCAGCACCCTCACAGCTTCCACAGACAAATGTTTGCATGAAAAAAATGAGTCCCTGCAGAGCGTGCGACGTCTCTTCAAATCGTCTGGACTTGATTCTGCAGGTAACGCAGTGTGACAAGGTAAGGAACTGCCAGAACAAATCAAGTCAACTCAAAACTTAAAGACCAGGGGTTTATAATAAGCTGGTCTAGGGGCGGGAGGGAGACAAATATCTCTTGAGGAACTTGTGGCATTCACTATTCATGTCCTTGTGATAGATTTCAAATGAAAAATTAAAATTATAAATATATTCAAGCAATTTAGTAATAAATACTAAATCTCTGTTGTTAATACATGTTATATATCACTAACTCTCCCCAAGTAATCTCTCTTTCTCTATTACCTCTATATAAATAAACCTCCATATATCTCTATATATTACTCTCTCTCCTTAGTTGCTAAGTTTTGTCCGACGCTTGTGACCCCATGGACTATAGCCCACCAGGATCTTCTGTCCATGGGATTCTCCAGGCAAGAATAGTGGAGTGGGTTATATTGGTCTTCCCTGATGGCTGAGTGATAAAGAATCTGCCTGCCAAGCAGCAGATGCAGGTTCGATCCTTCAGTAAGGAAGATTCCCTGGAGGAGGGTGTGGCAACCCACTCCAGTATTCTTGACTGGAGAATCCCATGGACAGAGGAGCCTGGCAGGCTATAGTCCATGGGGTCGGAAACAGTCAGATATGACTGAGCAACAAAACCACAAGAATATTATTACTCTTACTAAGTTAGTAAGATATGCTAAATTAGTAATATAAACTGATATACTTGGGCTTCCCTGATGGCTCAGCTGATAAAGAATCTCCTTGCAATGCAGCAGACCCTGGTTTGATTCCTGGGTTGGGAAGACCCCCTGAAGAAGGGAAAGGCTACCCACTTCAGTATTCTGTCCTGGAGAATTCCATGGACTGTATAGTCCACAGGGTTGCAAAGGGTCAGACACAACTGAGTGACTTTCACTTTCACTGATATAGTTGAGAAAGGCATTTCTAAACTGCACAAACATTATATATGCATGAGTATATATATATATATATATGATTATATATAGATGAGTATTACATACATGTACATATCCATATATGCAACCGTAGATACATAAGATATCTACATTGTATATGAAATATATATATATATGTGTATATATACTAGTACACAGATACCTATATTATATTGCATTATTAGGATCCCTAGCTGTAACCCACAAGTGTTTACTGCTTCCAGGACAGAAAGATAAAGGCAAGGAAGAAAGAAAGAATATATACATTACAGATGGAGGCTAAACATCACCATTACTAAAGATAAAAGCCAGGTTGTATCGATCTTACTAAGAATACACACATAACACTGTGCATACATGTGTGTAATATGTATATATTTGTAATAAATGTGCAGAACAGAATTAAGGGTACAAATACCCACCTATGTTAGAATATATAATACACTGTATCAAAGTAGAATTGGAAGATGTGATTTTCCCTGTTGTTAAAGCATGGAATTCAAAGGCAGCTCCTTAAATGTGTTGCAAGTTGTTACAGGAACTGTCAAGAATGCACAAAAATCTTGCTTCTGGACAGGGAAACACAGGACCTGTGCAAAAGAGCACTTAATGCCCCCCAAACTCCACATATATTTCAAGCACCTTTAGCATAAATATTCTACAAAGGAAACTCTTACAATAAACAGTGTAATCAATTCATCCCACCTTCCTCTTCCCCCTTGGTGTCTTGCACATTTGTGGTCTACGTCTCTGTCTCTACTTCTGCTTTGCAAATAGGTTCATCTGGATAGCTCAGAGAACTCAGTGTTCCCTGGTGATCTAAATGGGAAGGAAATCCAAAAGAGAGGGGACCTATGTCCACATATAGCTGTTTCACTTTTCTGTTCAGCAGAAACCAACACAACATGGGAAAGCAACTTGTTTCTTTTTTTTAATTATGTTTCCAGAGACATTAACATAAACCATAAACATGTGAAAATAAATTTAAAAGGATAAAGAGTGTACACTTGAAGGATGTCAGAAGTGACTATCGTCCCTCAAGATTGAATGATGCTGTGTTCCCACAGAGTCGAGGTGAATCCTAAAGGGGTGAATGAATACACTACGCGTTAAAATGGGAAGTCTGGATCACGTGATAAAAGCAATAATCCAGCACTGTCCTATTTCTTCAACGTTCTCATCCACCTTTGTCAAGCGCTTTGGATAATTTCCCACTTTGTCTCCGTACCAGGCAAAATGATGCAAAATTTATGGAGGACAGTGAGAAAGTACATTTAGGGCCATTCGTGCGGAGGGAGACAAACGCTGAAATCTTCCCCAGGCACTTCCCACCAACTGAAGATTGTAGACTTAAGGGTCTTAAATCTAAGACAAGACCCTTTCTTGTCTTCACTCACAAGAAATTTATGAGTCATCGCAATGGGCTGCAGATCACAATGGTAAGGGGTGGCTTTTAAATCGTATGTTTGCTACAAGCTGGTGTACTTAACATGGAGTTTTAAATGGTCCTTATTTAACCAGCAAGGACCTGCTGGACAGCACAGGGAACTCTGCTCAATACTCTGTAATAACCTTATGGTTTGCAGGGGGAAGGATGGGGGAAGTGATAGGGAGTTTGGGATGGACATGGACAAACTACTGTATTTCACATGGAGAACCAACAAGGACCTGCTGGACAGCACAGGGAACTCTGCTCCATGTCATGTGGCAGCCTGGATGGGAGGGGAGTTTGGGGGAGAATGGATACATGCATATGTATGGCTGAGTCCCTTCACTGTCCACCTGCAACCAAGACAACATTGTTAACTGGCTGTAGCTCAATACAAAATACAAAGTTTTAGAAAAAGACAGAACAGCTACCTTGAGACATCCCCAGGGTCAGGTATCCAGAGGTTGGTGTGTGTGTGTGTGTGCATACTAAGTTGACAAAGTCATATCTGACTGAATGGGTATCTTTACCAAGATGGATGGGAATCTTTAGCATAGCTCTTCAAAAGCATACTAAGCAAAGAAACAAACAAAAAATGTATTGGCTTGCAAAATAGTAAATAGCTCAAAAGCATATGACTGTGTGTGTGCTCACTCGGTAAGTCGTGTCCTGCTCTTTGCAAACTCATGGACTGTAGCCCACCAGGCTCCTCTGTCCATGTGATTCTCCAGGCAAGAATACTGAAGTGGGTTGCCATGCCCTTCTCCAGAGGATCTTCTTGATCCAGGGATCAAACTCATGTCACCTGAATTGCAGGCAGATTTTTATTTTTAACTGCTAAGTCACTGCAGAAGCCCAAAGCGTGTGATGAAAGACCTTATTTATACACCCAGTGTAAGATTCTCAGAACCACACTGTTTTCTTGAATTATTTTTAAGCCATAGAATCTTCTGACGATGTGGTGATGGTTTAGTCCCTAAGTCCTATCTGACTCTTTGTGACCCCACGGACTGTAGCCCACCAGGCTCCTCTGTCCATGGGATTCTCCAGGCTAAAATACTGGAGTGGGTTATCATGTCCTTCTCCAGGGGATTTTACCCACCTAGGGGTTGAACTCGCATCTCTCATATCTCCTGGATTGACGAGTACGTTCTTTACTACTAGCCCAGCATGGGAAGCATATTGCCCCATATGTGAATATATATTAGTTGAGTCACATTGGACTTTTTGCAACCCCATGGACTGTAGCCCACCAGGCTCCTCTGTCCATGGGATTTCCCATGCAGGAATACTGGAGTAGGTTGCCATTCCCTTCTCCAGGGATGGAACCCAGATCTTCTGCATCACTGCAGACAGATTCTTCACCAACTGAGCTACCAGGGAAGCCCAATTCTGATGATACGTGGCCTCATCAGGGAAGTTGGGTTTTACGTGGGCTGGTTTCTGTGAGACCTAAAGTCGTTAAAATTTAGTAACTGATCTTACAAGTAGAGAACATTGTGCATTAATAGACTTCTGCAGGCTTTTCATCTCAGCTCTGTCAGTTGGAAACAGCTGGTGTAGCAGCTGGCCGACTAGGACACATGAGACCATGGAAAACATCAACTCAAATTTTTCCGAAATAAAATAAATAGTCATAGATGTGATAGATCCAGCTATCGTGGTGCAGAGAAACCGCTTGAAATTATTAACGAGGCGTGCTATGCTGTAGGCTTCCCAGGTGGTGCTAGTGATAAAGAAACCCGCCTGCCAATGCAGGAGATGTAAGAGACACGGGTTTGATCCCTGGGACGGGAAGATGCCCTGGAGAAGGGCAACACAACCCACTCCAGTCTTCTTGCCTGGAGAATCCCATGGCCAGAGGAGCCTGGCAGGCTACAGTCCACGGGGTCTCTGGATGTTTTTTTTTCCTCATCTAGTGCACTTACTATCACTGGAAACAAAAAAAGTGAGTGTATAGAGGGTGAATATTTAAACAAAACAACAACATTTAGGCAATGGTGTGGTTTTCATCTCAAGCAAGGACTTCCTCCACTTCTAGAAAACTAGTCTCTTTGGTGAGCTTGGGCTTCTCCTGGTGGCTCAGATGATAAAGAATCTGCGTGCCGAGGCAGGAGACCCGGGTTCACTCCCTGGGTCAGGAAGATCTTCTGGAGACGAAACCGCTACCCAGCCTAGCATTCTTAGGTGGAAAATTCCATGGGCAGAGGAGCCTGGTGATGATACAGTCTGGGGTCGCAAAGAGTCACACAGGACTGAGTGACTTGACTAACACTTCCACTTTGAAAGGTAATTATTTCTGGTCCTTGCATAAAAAATATATATATATATAGTCATGAAGTCAACACACACACACAAGAAGAAAGCTCAAAATTACACTGGTACTCTTCCAAAATGATCTTTCCAAATTGAGTATCTCAGTCCCAGGTATTAATAACGCTGTCAACGGTTAAGCATCATGTTGATCAAGAGACAGTTAACAAAGTGAAGTAGGACAGAAAGAGGAAAACAAATATGTATATGAACATATATTAGTGGCATCTGGAAAAACTGGTATAGGCTAACTTATTTGCAAAGCAGAAAGAGACACACAGATGGAGAGAAAAACCATTTGCATACCAAGGGACCAAGGGCGTTTGGGATCAATTAGAAGATGGGGATTGACATATATATATACTATTTTTTTTTTTAATTTTCATTTTGTACTGGAGGATAGCCGATTAAAAATGTGGTGACTCTTTCAGGTGAATAGCAAAGGGATTCAGTCATACATACACATGTATCCATCCTCCCCCAAATTCCCTGCCCATACATACATTACTGACACTATGCATAAAATACAAAAAATAATCAGAACCTATTGTATAGCACATGGAACTCAGGGCCGTGGTCAGCTACATGGGAAGGAAAGCCAATAAAGAGGGGATATATGTTGCTGCTGTTTAGTCACCAAGTTGTGTCCGACCCTTTGCGACCCCACGGACCGTAGCCCACCAGGCTCTTCTGTCCATGGGGTTTTCCAGGCAAGAACACTGGAGTGGGTTGCCATTTACATAGAGCTAAAGCACTCTGCAGTACAACAGAAACAAACCCAATACTGTAAAGCAACTATACTCCAATAAAAATGAAAAAAAAAGAGAGAGAGATGGTCAAAGAGTATCTTATGCCTACTTTATTTGCCAAAGCTTGCCTTCCAGATGTTGAAATAAAGATGGTGGGGAGATGGACATCCTTGGTGGTCCAGTGGTCAAGAATCCGCCTGTCGATGTAGGAGACATGCATTCCATCTGTGGTCCAGGAAGATCCCACATGCAGCACAGCAGCTAAGCCCAGGAGCCGCAACTCCCATTTTCTGGGATGGTAACATTGATGTGATTCTCTAGGCGTATTCTTTTGCAAGACCGTAGTCCACAAGAAGAGAAGCCGCCACAATGAGAAGCCCTCACATCCCCACTAGAGAGGAGACCCTGCTAGCTTCAAGTAGAGGAAAGCCCGCTCAGCAATGAAGACCCATCACAGCCGAAATTAAAAAAAAAAAAAAAAAAAAAAAGATGGTCAGGAGACAGGAAACTCAATTTGTGGATAATTTAAAAACAGAGCAAAATGTAAGCGAAATTAAACTTTCTAATAACTACTAACAACTCTCAAATAATGGAGGAACAAACATCTGCGTTTTCATCACTGACTGAGCTCACCATGACTTCAGCGACTACGTAGTTGGTCTGTTCTTGGATGGTCCGTGTCTCTAAGGATATCTGCATCATGTTTGCTATAATATCGCCGCATAACTCATAGGCTGGCTACCCACACATTTACCTTCCAGAGCCAAGCAGAAAGCCAACTGTGCTTTCTGTCCGCTAGAAGAAGACACTCAGCTACCAGTGGGAATGATGAGCCTCGTCTTGCTCCGTTGTCATGGTAACAACAATGCCAAGTCCTTCTTTCCCTAAGCATCCCCACAGACCTCTTTCACTTTCCTTCCGTATCCTCTAATTCCCATTTTGCATCCCATTGTTACTGTAGATTCTATTTTGGGACGGTGACATTTGTGTATTTACTTTCTCTGTCCATGGACTTCTCCAGGAAACAATACTGGAGCAGGTCGCCATTCCTTTCTCCAGGAGATCTTCCCAACTCAGAGATCAAACCCGCATGTCTGTCATCTCCTGCATTGGCAGGCAGATTCTTTACCACTGAGCCATCTTCGAAAGTGAAAAGTGAAAGTGAAGTCGCTCAGTCGTGTCCGACTCTTAGCGACCCCATGGACTGCAGCCCACCAGGCTCCTCCGTCCATGGGATTTTCCAGGCAAGAGTACTGGAGTGGGTTGCCATTGCCTTCTCCACTGAGCCATCTTCGAAGCCCCCATTTATTTATTTAGTTTTTAATGGAGGACAATTGGTTTACAATATCGTGTTGGTTTCTGCCATACATCAACATGAATCAGAAATAGGGGTACATGTGTCCCCTCCCCCTTGAACCCCCCTCCCACCTCCCTCCCCATCCCACCCCTCTAGGTTGTCACAGAGCCCCAGGTTGAGCTCCCTGAGTCGTACAGCCAATTCCCACTGGCTGTTTTATATTTTATATAGTAATGTATGTTTCCAAGCTCCTCTCCATTCATCCCACTCTCTCCTTCCCCTTCTGTGACCACAAGTCTGTTCCCTACGACTGTGTCTCTGTTGCTGTTCTGCCAAGAGGTTCATCAATACCAGGGGGATGCTAACATTTATTTTACTCTCTAGGCCTTTTTGTTTGTTTGCAAGCTCGACCTACATCTCAATTGAAGGATTCTCCCAAATAATTAGGACTGGCCTGCTTTACCTGAATTTTAGAATGATTCAGTAATAGCACAGAGAAAGTCCCGGTGCTGAAGGAATGGCTCATTCTTCCAACGCTTCTGAAATTGAAGGAGACGGCATGGTCTGGAAGTGACCTCCTTTCTTCTCCAGATTCATTTCAGAGACCGTCTAAACCATACTCGGAAGGAACACCTGCAGTGAAACCCTCCGGGCAGCCTGGACGTCCCCTCTCACAGCGCTCTGGAGTCCTGCCCAACCCTGGGCTGTGAATTTCCCCAGCTCCGGCTAGGCCAGCTGCGACCCAGAAATAAGAGCTCATCTCAATCAAAACGGGCTTTGAAGCCCGCCTGTGGATAAACACTCTTCATTTATTAACGACTTAGTCCTTTGATAAAACTCACTTTGTTAAGTGGCTTGGCTTTGAGAAAACAGCCCGCACGGATATTTGCATGAGCCTTGGAAAGACTATTGGACAACACGAGATGGCTGAAAATATTGCCCCAGGCTTCTGGTACACCTAAGTCATCTATCCCAACCAGGGGTTGGGAGAAGGTGACCCTAAATTAGCTTGGGTTGAAACAGAATTCTTTTGGATCTATTGAAATTTCGCTGTACAGTTTTTTGTGGTCTCTCTTACTGTTATCTCTGTGTTTTTAATTTATTCCTTAATTGGAGGATAATTGTTTTACAATGTTGTGTCGTTTCTGCCACACAATAACACAGGTCAGCCATAGTCTTATATATTTCCCCTCCCTTTTGAGCCAACTCACCCCTCTAGGTCATCACAGAGCACCCAGCTGAGCTCCGTGTCTATTCAGCAGCATTCCACAAGCTATGTTACACACAGCAGTGTATATGTGTCGATGGTATTAATGTTTGATGTATGTTGGTATTTCGTCGCTAAGTTGTGTCTGACTCTTTGCAACCTCATGGACTATACAGTCCATGGAATTCTCCAGGCCAGAATACTGGAGTGGGTAGCCTTTCCCTTCTTTAGGGGAATCTTCGTAACCCAGGGATCGAACCCAGGTCTCCCACATTACAGGCCTATTTTTTACCATCTGAGCCATGGGGGAAGCCGAAGAACACTGAAGTGGGTAGCCTATCCCTTCTCCAGGGAAATCTTCCCAACCCAGGAATGGAACTGGGGTTTCCTGCATGGCAGGCGGATTATGTATCAGCTGAGCCATCAGGGAAGCCCCCATTCTCAATATCTGTTCTGTATTCTTGCCCGGCAAATAGGGTATAGTTCCTTCACAATGCTGTGTTGGTTTACTGCTGTAGGAAGAAATGAATCAGCTCTGTGTATACGTATATCCCCTCCGTCTTGAGCCTCAATCCCTCCCAATGCCACCCAGTCCAGATGAACCTAACTGCAGAGCTGGAGTAGCGATGCAAAGAAAGCAGACGTGTGCACGCGGGGTTGAGAGCTAAGAAGGGTGGTTAGGATGATCTGGGAGACTGGGAGTAACAGAGGTCCACTGCCTCGTGACGGTCTTCTTCACTTTTTTAATGACTCATCCACACGGAGGCTCTGGTTTAAATTCTGCGTCGAAGCCAGATTAGTAAGAATACGTAGCCGGCAGAGTCGGCGACGGTAGACATCTGATAAACTGAACTGGGTCATTGAAACACCGCGTCACCGGAAGTTCCGGCTTCTTCTCTTTCCACCAAGGCGGGAAATATAAAACACAGTAGAAATGGTGGAGGGGGGGTGGATCTCATTGACACTGCCTTTGACCTGCAGCCTGGCTACGCTGCCTGCGAGTCCTTTAAGCCAAAGTGATGGAATTAATAGCATCGCATGCATTTATTAATAAATGTGCAGAATAAAAGGGCATAATGTCAAAATTTCAGTGATTTTATGAGGTTTTGAAAAATGATTTACTTAGTGCTAGAGTCCGACACAACTGATGCAACTTAGGAGCAGCAGCAGCAGTTTGAGGACTATGGGCTTCCCAGGTAATTCAGCTAGTAAAGAATCCACCTGCAATTCAGGAGACCCCGGTTCAATTTCTGGGTCGAAAAGACCCCCTGGAGAAGGGATAGGCTACCCACTTCAGTATTCTTGGGCTTCCCTGGTGGCTCAGCTGGTAAAGAATCTGCCTGCAATGCGGGAGACCCGGGTTCGATCCCTGGGTGGGGAAGATCCCCTGGAGGAGGGCATGGCAACCCACTCCAGTATTCTTGCCCGGAGAATCTCATGGACAGAGGAACCTGGCGGCCTCCAGTCCATGGGGTCGCAAAGGAGTCGGACATGATTTATCGACTAAACAACAACAATTTTCACATTTCACTGAGAAGAAAGGACGGAGGGAAGAAAAGAGAAAGAGAAAGAAGAGAGACGAAGAGGAAGAAAAGAGAAAGGGAGAAAGAATGACAATAATTGGGGTTTTCCTATTTTGAGGCTGCAAGTTCTCAACTTTAAGTTGCATGGGCCTTGGAAGCAAAAGCTGACCAGTGGACGGATAAGACAGTATCTGCGGATGCGTGTGTATGGGGGTGGGGGAGAGAGGAGATGTGGATGAAACCCTGAAGTGATTAGGAAAGATGACAGTGGAAATTCTTTATCTGAGTCGGAAGCAGGATTCCCAGATGCCATTTTCTAAGAGCAAACCTCCTCCCTTGTTCTTCCGTTGGTTCTTGGTGTCTTCGCCTCGGGAGGCGGTCCTCATCAGAGGACAGAAAGATCCCAGTGGCTCAGGTCTTGTCCTCAGACTGGCCCCAGGCCACCCATGCCAACAGATGGATTAGAACAGGGTCAAGGACAAGCAGAAAAGCACAGTCCATCACTGAGACACCATGCCAACTCTCTGCCTGCTCCCTGGGGGCCAGCGTCTGGGTCGACAGCTCTCATGTTCATTTCTGCTGCAGGTTACTTGCTTATTATGAAACACGTTCACAAATCTACGACCCTTCTCACACGTCTGCAGTGATTTTAGCTTGATTCTTGTGGCATAACCAGACAGTGTTGGAAAAGCCGTGTGGACCGTGAGCCATGTAGACCATGTGGCTCGGGATTCACACTGCTTTCCTAGCCGGACAGAGCCTGGTAATCACAGCTCTTAAGATTCCCATTTTCCACCGGCCCAGCTCCCTCAGCGTTTCTGCAAACCGCTCATTGTCCCTGCTGGTGCTCTCTGAATTCATAACATGTCACATCAGCCTGGAGTCATCCAGAGAGGTCCCCGTTTCGGAGAGCTGCATGGGGACTTCCCTGGTGGTCCAGAGGTTAAGAATCTGCCTGCCACTGCAGGGGACGCAGGTTCAATCCCCGGTCAGGGAACAAAGACCCAACAATCCTCAGACAAACTAAGGCCGCCCACCACAACTGGAGAATCCATTCAATGCAACGAAACAGCCCACATACAAGGAAGAAGCAGAGTGACGCAGCTAAGACCCAACACAGCCAAGTAAATATTTAAAAAAAAAAAAAAAAAAGGCCTGCATTCTTCACTGTCATTACTTCAAACTCTTGCCATCACCCAGGTCATGCTGGGTCTGTACTGTCACTGTGTCTGTCCATCACTAAGTTGTGTCTGACTCTTTGTGACCCCATGGACTGTAGCCCCCCAGGCTCCTCTGTCCATGGGATTCTCCAGGCAAGGATACTGGAGTGGGTTGCAATTCCCTTCTCCAGGGGATTTTCCTGTCCCAGGGATTGAACCCAGGTCTCCTGATTCTTCACCATCTGAACCACCAGGATTGTGCGTACCTGGATGAAATTCATCCACGTTTGTAAGGACAGACACGCCCCTCTCCACAACCCTCCTCAAATATTCTATCCACCCCAAGTGCCTTTATCACTTAACTTTCTTCACATATGGACGTGTAACTTGTGGGCTTTGGGAGCTTTCTCTTGGGTCCGATGACCAAGTAAACCCACAGTCTAAGTGTGGTGTTCCAGGAAGGGGTAAAAAAAAAAAAACATTGTTATCATGGCATGGAGGTAAAATTCCTTCCTGGGTGGGGAAGATCCCCTGGAGGAGGGCATGGCAACCCACTCCAGTATTCTTGCCTGGAGAGTCCCAGGGACAGAGGAGCCTGGCCGGCTACAGTTCATGGGGTCACAATAATAATGCATCAATTGTTAGTGCCCATTACTTGTGAGCAATGTGTCATGCCAATAGACAAAGATAATAATAAGAAAAACTGGGCATGAAGTCTATGAGAACTTGCTAAACAATCTTCACGATAATTCTGTTAAGTCTAATACTGTTTCAAAATAAAAGTATATTTAACAAAAAACCAAAACGCACAATATATACTAACCATTTTCATGCGTTATATGATCAGAGAAAGTTACACCAAAAGATATGCATTTCCTCCTTTCATTTAAGCTGAAACCATTCTTAGGAATTATGAGAATAAATCAATAAAGTCTTTTTATTAGATGCCATCTTAAGTAATTAATTTAGAGAGATAATGGCATTGATATAATTAGGATCCTAAGCTATATTATATCCTCATCCCTCAGAGGGCAGACAGAATGAAAATCACAGTCACAGAAAGCTAACCAAACTGATCACATGGACCACAGCCTTGTCTAACTCAGTGAGACTATTAGCCATGCCGTGTAGGGTCATCCAAGACGCACAGGTCATGCTGGAGAGTTCTGACAAAACCTGGTCCACTGGAGAAGGCAATGACAAACCCCTTCAGTATTCTTGCCTTGAGAAGCCCATGAACAGTATGAAAAGGCAAAAAGATATCACACTGAAAGCTGAACTCCCTGGGTCGGTAGGTGCCCGATATGCTATGAGATGGCTGGATGGCATCACCAACTTGATGGACATGAGTTTGAGCAAGCTCTGGGAGTGAGCGATGGACAGGGAGGCCTGCATGCTGTAGTCCAGGGGTTCACAAAGAGTCAGATATGACTGAGCCACTGAACTGAACTGAGCTAAATTATACTCTGTGTGACATCAGCTATCAACTCACAACCAAGGATTCACAGGGTACAAATTTGTACACATGCTTAGTTGCTCAATCATGTCCGACTCTTTGAGATCCCATGGACCATAGGCTCTTCTGTCCATGGGATTCTCCAGGCAAGAGTACTGGAGTGGGTTGTCAGTTCCCCCCCTAAGGGATCTTCCCAACCCAGGGATCAAATCGAGGTCTCTTGCATTGCAGGTGGGTTCTTTACCCTCTGAGCCATCAGGGAAAGGGAAAGTGAAGTCGCTCAGTTGTGTCCGACTCTTTGCGACCCCATGGACGATAGTCCACCAGGCTCCTCCGTCCATGGGATTCTCCAGGCAAGAATAAGGGGTGGGTTGCCATTTCCTTCTCCAGGGAATCTTGTCGACCCAGGGATCGGACCCACGTCTCCTGCATTGCAGGCGGACGCTTTAACCTCTGAGCCACCATGGAAGCCCATCAGGGAATCCCCAGTTTATACCTATACAAAGTAGTAAGTTTTTAGGCCATTGGACTAAAAATAGAGTGTCAGCTGCATCAGACCCTGAGAAAGTGTTAACAGAGATAGAGGAGACAGTGCTGACTTAAAAAAAAAAAAAAAAATTAGCCAAGCGCTGTCTCTCGGAGACAGGAACTCAGGAGACCACCGACGTGAGCAAGAAGAAAACGCAGAAGGAAATGCACCGGGTGAGTGATTGGTTTCCATTTGTACCTTGAGAGAGTGGATGCTGGATTTCAGTGTGTGAAATTGCCTCCGCTAAGTTTCTTCAACATGCAGTTTCTGGCGGCTCGAAAGTCATCATTCTCAGCAAAACGTTCTCAGGAACATGAGCGGGTCTCATGGATCGTGGACAGTATCTCTCGAGACTCTTCATGTAAAAGAGAAGGGGAAAGAGTGAGCGAGAACATGACGGGTTGATACAGATTTATATTTTAATTTATCGATTATAGTAACTATTATTTATTGTATATGTTAGAAAATACTTTATTTTATAAAATAACTGTGTTCGGTAGTATTTGACTCTTTGATACCCCGTGGAGTGTAGCCCAGCAGGCTCCTCTGTCCATGGGATTCTCCAGGCAAGAATACTGGAGTGGGTAGCCATGCCCTCTGACCCAGGGATTGAACCCCTGTCCCCTGCAATGCACATGGATTCTTTACCATCTGAGCCACCAGGGAAGCCCTATGTTTAGAAAAGATAACTGATGAAAAAGTGCTGTACGGCCAGGGAACTCTATTCCGTGCTCTGTGGTAACTTAAATGGGAAGGAAATCCAAAACAGAGGGGGTATATGTATTCGTAGAGCTGATTCACTTTGCTGTACAGCAGAAACTAACACAACCCTAACACAGTATAGTAAAACAACTATACTCCAATAAAGTTTAATTCTTAAAAAAATTTAAAGATCAAAAAAATAAAGGTTCCCCACCCTATCAGTTAGGATCAACCAATTAAAAAAAGCAGTGCCATAAATATTTCAATAAGTTACATAGTTTGATGCAAATGCATTAAAAACATTTCTTGAAAATAGTCTTCATTTTAAGTAATATTATAATAATTGGGTAGTATTTGGGAGTAACAAGAGGTTCTTTCTATAATCAACTCAGTGATTTAACTGGAAGGCAATTCTTAGATGAACATTGATATCCGCTCTTAGAATTTTTTTTTTTAATATATTCTTGTACTTTTTTTCCTGTAGCTTTTACTTTTTCCTTATTTATTGGCCACGCTGCACAGCTTGTGGGATCTTAGTTCCCTGACTAGGGATTGAAGCTTTGCAGTGGAAATGTGGAGTCTTAACCATCGGACTACCAGGGAAGTTCCATTTCTCAGAACATTTTTTTAATCATTGCTTTTTTCCCTAATTTTTGTCTCTTTCCTTATCCCCAAGGAGACAGATTTTGCTTAACAGAAAGGTAGTTAAAGTCCATTTAAAAGACTCGATCAGAGGAATGAGTGAAGACTACGTTTCTAGGAAAAATGAATACGTGGGAGGTGAGGAAAGTTCTACAGAACAGAATTTTCATTCCATTTCCTTCTCAAGTAACGCTGACAACCCTCCAGGAA
Organism: Bubalus kerabau; assembly: GCF_029407905.1. Classification (NCBI taxonomy): domain Eukaryota; kingdom Metazoa; phylum Chordata; class Mammalia; order Artiodactyla; family Bovidae; genus Bubalus; species Bubalus kerabau. The sequence goes on along the minus strand of NC_073647.1, from coordinate 162,223,464 downwards.
TACCCCCGTGAGTCCACTGAGTCTATCCTGAGTCTTTGATCCTGAGGCGGTTTGTTGATTTTTAGAAGACAAACACTTATTTGAGATGCATGGAAATGGCCATTGATTTCTGACAGAAGTTTCCACTTCTGTGTGTGTGAAAAGTGATACTGTCCCTTGAAAACCAAGTCCAGGGAGCACACAAATCAAGTTAGTTCTGAATTATGAAGTTAGACCCTTGAAAGCAATAACCAGGGTATCGACGGTCCTAGCGGTCTGCCTCGTAGAGATTGAACGAATGCCTTCAAGGGTCCACTTAATAAGATTTTATTAAGTTTAAGGGGGAGAAAAAAAGATAGCCAGCATTTTTCACTCTGCATTGAGCTGACAGACACAGAAATAATAAAACATAAGTTATGATAATGCAAGCACATTTAAGTTACCTTGCACAAAAAGGTCATCTTTTGAACCATTTCTTCTTTTTTTTTTTTGCTGGATTCAAACGAACTCTCTAGATACAGAAGATGTATATTTCAAAACTGACTGTAGGGGGCGGGGGGAAATCAAAGGTACCCTCTCTTGGATAAAGGAAATCTCGCTGCAATTTCAGTTGTGCTCCCGTGTGGTTTATAAATGGTCGTAATTCTTAAAACATCGCTAGACAGAGGAGTTTGAAAAATGCATTATAAAGTATATTCCCTTTAGAAAAGATGTCACAATATTGAAAATTATGAGTGATTTGCCTTTTAGAAACTTTTAGAAATCTGCTCTCCTACATTTTAGAAACGTACTTTATGGTGGAACTGTCTCTGCAGTGATGAAAATATTCTATGTCTGAGCAGTACTCTATGCTAACCACCAGCCAGGGTTAGTTACAAGTTACAAACTTGCATGTATTCAGAGACACTAGTTTCAAAGAATGAGTTCCATACATGAAATTCCACATATTTCATAACCATGTGCAAATTCAACCCTTAAAAACATCCTTTAAAAGCATCTCCATGCATTTCAATGCACACTGCAAGAATTATATATACAGGTTGGATTGTTTCCAAAATTATGCCAACCTATGGGAATTGCAAAGAGTTGACTCATTGGAAAAGACTCTGATGCTGGGAGGGATTGGGGGCAGGAGGAGAAGGGGACGACAGAGGATGAGATGGCTGGATGGCATCACTGACTCGATAGACGTGAGTCTGAGTGAACTCCGGGGGTTGGTGATGAGCAGGGAGGCCTGGCGTGCTGCAATTCATGGGGTCACAAAGAGTCAGCCACGGCTGAGTGACTGAACTGAACTGATGGGAATTTTGGTTTCTTTGGTCATAATTCTGAGGGTTTTGTATGTGGTTTCAACCACAAAATGGATAGACAAAATATGCTCTTTCTTTAAAGAAAGATTTTTTTTTTAATGTAGACCATTTTAAAAGTCTTTCTTGAATTAGTTACAATACTGTTTTTGTTTTATACTTTGTTTTTTTGGCCTGGAGGCATGTGGGATCTTAGTTCCCTGACCTGGGATTGAACCACATCCCCTGCAGTGGAAGGCAAAGTCTTCAAGACTGGACCTCCAGGGAAGTCCCCAGAATATGCTCTTTCCTTATAAAATACCTGAAGAAAGACTTTAAGGCCCCAGTGATACAATGTAATTTCTCTTTGATGCCAGATGCACAACAACGGTGTTGTCTGAGATTAAAGAAACATTATTGCTATTACTACCATTATTATGATCCATTAATAAAAATCACTAATTTTATACCATTAATAAAAATCATTATTATGATTTTTTTGTTTTCTTCTAAAGAAAAAAGTAAGCGCATATAAATATCATGGTGTTTAGTCTCAATGTGGACCACAGCTACTGTGCGTTCTCTCAGCACGGGTTTTGTTGTTTTTTTCCGTTTTATTGAGAAATAACTGATGTGTGTGTGTGTGTATCTCACCATAAGTTTAAGGCATACAGCATGATGGTTTGATGTAGAAATACTGTCAAATGACATCCACAGGAGGCTCCACTAACACGGCTCATGTAACAAGCATATCATTTTTAATATAGACACACACTCTGCTTGAATCTAGGACAGGGTGAGAAAACTGTTTTTAAAAGGTCAAAATAATAATTATTTTAGGCTCCGCAGACGTAAAGGTTCTGTTGGAAAGATCCAGTTCTGTTCCTTTAGGTCTCACGAAGCCACAGAAATGAATCAGGGTTATTTTCCAATAATGATTATTTTATAAATTAGATGTCAGGTTCGACTTGGTTGAGGGCCATGGTTCACCAACGCCTGACACAGAGTAACAAATTCAGGCAATTCAGGGCTTCTGTTTCATTTTTTCACAGTCAATTTGGAATGTATATCTCTTATTTTAAGGCTATGTACATAGGCATGTCCTCTTTCTTTTTAAAAAAATTTTACATTTATTTATCTTGCTGCACAGGGTCTTAGCTGTGGCAGGTGGGATTTAGTTCCCTGACCAGGGATTGAACTCAGGTCCCCGTGCATTGGGAGCACAGAGTCTTAACCACTGGACCACAGGGAACTTTCTCCTCTTTCTCAATAGTAACCATTTTCCACAGTCTCAAGCATGGAAGCAGTCAGTAGTCTTACTGGTCTTGATGGACAAGGTGACCGTGCTTACAACAAAGTCTTTAGATGTCCACCAAAGTAGGAGACATCAAAGTCATTTTCAAACACTTCAAGGACAATTTTCCAATATTCAGTGATACTGCAATTTTTTTTCTTAATTGCTGAGTCGTGTCTGACTCTTTGTGACCCCATGGACTGTAACCTGCCAGGCTCCTCTGTGCATGGGATTCTCCAGGCAGGAATACTGGAGTGGGTTGCCACTTCCTTCTCCAGGGGATCTTCCCCACCCAGGGATCGAACCCAGGTCTCCTGCATTGCAGGCAGATTCTTCACCAACTGAGCCACCAGGGAAGCCCATATTGCAATTAATGTTGCTATAATTATCTGATAATCTTTAGAATGGATTTTGAGTGAGAGCAACTGCCTCGAAGGGGCTGCCCAGGTAGCTCACTGGAAAAAATTTGCCTGCTGATGCAGGTTTGATCCCTGGGTTGGGGAGATCCCCTGGAGAAGGACAGAATACTATACATTTTATAGAATTATATATCTATATATAATACCACATATTTTTATATGTTGGGATAATGTATTATTTAAACTAAAATTTATATATATTGAATATATTCAATACATATGTAAAAGGGATATTATGTTATTTATCAAAAAATTTATATATAGGTAACATATATGTACACATATACATATATATAGGCATGGTATATTATTTAAATCAGAGTTCATATGTATAACATATATACACACATATATGTATACATATACATGTTGTTGCATAGTCGCTCTGTTGTGCCTGACTCTTTGTGATCCCATGGACTGTAGCCTGCCAGGCTCCTCTGTCCATGGAATTCTCCAGGCAAGAATACTGGAGTGGGTTGCCATGCCCTTCTCCAGGGGATCTTCCCAACCCAGGGATCGAACCCATGTCTCCTGAATTGGAAGGTGGGTTCTTTACCATCTGAATCACCAGGGAAGTCCTTATAATATGGACTTATTTATTTAAAGCAAAAATATTGCTTTTTTATTTTATTTTATTGTTCTATTATTTAAAGCAATTATACTATTATTACCTGTTACATTATTTATTAATAGTAATTAATTATATTAGTTAATAAGTAATTAATTATATCAATTAATTATTTTATGTTAATACTATTAATTGAAGATTGATTTACTATTAATTATCCTAAAATGATCCTATCATTGAAATAAAAATGTATGTAACATACATACACATACAGGAACATGCATAGATATAGAAAAAATAGTTTATTATTTAAACCAGAATTTCTGTATATAACATACATATATACATATGTGCCTACTATATGTCAGACCGTCATTCAATAAATGTTCGTGGAGAATCAATTTGAAGTAGCCTCTGAATTTAATGAAGATCCTTTTTTCTCTTAAATACTTATTTATTTGGCTGCACCAATCTTAGCTGTGGCCTGTAGGATATAATTACCTGCCTAAGGATTGAAACCCAGGCCCCTGCTTTGGGAGTATGCGGTCATACTTGCCATACAGAAGTCCCCCGATCCCCTGTTGTTACATATTCATTAAAATTAGTAAGACATCCTTCTTTTTCATCATAAAGCTTTTTATTCTACAATAATCATATTATGGCCACTAGATCCATCATTTTGAAAGGAAATAAAAACAGATCATTTGGGAGAATATTCGAAAGAACAGAGACTGATCGTGTTAACCTCAGAGACTGTGCCGGGGTGGGGAGGTGGGCGGGGGGTGGGGGTGGTATGAAGGGTTTTGAGCAGCTGTGAAAACCCAAGCTATCTGGACAATGGCTTTAATTCTCCACAGGGATTTGTGATAGCAGCATCTGGCTATGGGATGGTGGACCAGGGGTGACTGACACAGGAGAGGGGACAAGGGGAGACTCACAAAGGAGAGAGAGGGGAGCAGGGGAGACTCACACAGGAGAGGGGGGCAGGGGAGACTCACACAGGAGAGGGGAGCAGGGGAGACTCACACAGGAGAGGGGAGCAGGGGAGACTCACACAGGAGAGACAGGGGAGCAGGGGAGACTCACACAGGAGAGACAGGGGAGCAGGGGAGACTCACACAGGAGAGGGGAGCAGGGGAGACTCACACAGGAGAGGGGAGCAGGGGAGACTCACACAGGAGAGGGGGGCAGGGGAGACTCACACAGGAGAGGGGGGCAGGGGAGATGACTGATACTGAAGGGTGGAGCAGCAGAGAATGATGGAATCACAAAGCCAGCCACCGGTGAAATCTCACACCCAAGAAGCACTCGCAGAGACATCAACGATCTGCATTTTCAGAAGTAATGCCCGTCGCTGCGTTTCCATTAGTTTGACCCTCCCATTTTCCCTCTGTACACAATCGTGACTGTACCCTCCTGTTGTTCCAGATAAAACTGAATCCCTACGTGAGCATCAACCTTTAATCAGTTCTCCCTTATCATCAATGGGACCATCGCGCTTTTAAGTTACAAAGCCTTCTCAATTGAGACTAAAAAACAGTACATCTAAAGAAGAATGGACGTCATGAATTTGGGTAAACTCCGGGAGATGGTGGTGGCCAGGGAGGCCTAGCGTGCCGCAGCCCATGCGGTCACTAAGAGTTGGACATGACTGAGCGACTGAACTGAACTGAGTCAAGAATAGGAACTTTCCTGGCAGTCCTGTGGCTGAGACTTCACCCTCCAGGGCAGGGTGCATGGGTTCCATCTCTGGTCCAGGAGGAATACTCGTGCCGAGGCACTACTGAGCCCACTCAACACAAGCACTGAAGCCCCCTCACCCGAGACTTGATGGTCCCCAAATAAAGAAGCCCCCACAGTGAGATGCCCACACAGCACAGCTCGAGAGCAGCCCCGGCTCGCTGCAACTAGAGAAAGGCCCTCAGACATCAACAGAGACCCAGCACAGCCAGAAGTGAATGAATAAATACAGTCCCTTACAGACAAGAACAGGAGGCTTCCCTGGCACCCCAGGGGTGTAAGACTTCTCCTCTCCATGCAGGGAGTACAGGTTTGATCTCTGGATGGGGAGCTTAGATTCCACATGCCTTGTGGCCAAAACCCCCAAGACATAAAACAGAAGCAATATTGTAACACACTCAATAAAGACTTTTAAAATGGTTCACATCAAAAAAAAAAAAAAATCTTTACAAAAGAATAAATAATAATATTTAGAAAGCTTTTATTTCCTTTTACATTGCTGCTATTGCCATTTGTTATTTTTAATCATTAATCCATTTTTTGTACCTTACTTACTTTTTTTTCTTGCCATCACTTCCATATTTTCAACATGATTTTCCAATGAGGTTAGCTTCTGGGTTTGACATAAAATGTCTAGAAACTTACAAAGGTTTGCGTGAATTTTGAGGACACTGTGCCAGCTTATTTGAACTATGGACCAAATGGAGACTTTATGATAAGGTCTATACGTCACTCTTAGCTCTATTGACTCAGAATATGATTCCAGTCTCATCAGGCTAAAGAAAATGACAAAAAAATAATAATTCTTCATAAATGCAGCTTATTGGGAGAATGTTATAATCTACAATCAAGCTCAACATCTTTATCATTGAGGGTGGTGTCACTGGGCTTGGTAAGTGTCCCCAGGAGACCGTCTCAGAGGCTGAGTGCAGTGCTATAATAAATTAATAGAAATCTATTCTGGAATTTAAAGGGGAGAAGCTAAGTGAGACATCGCAGGTGGGGGAAAGATGGGAAAACAGAGTTACAGCATATCCATGAACCGGCATTGAGCCATGGTGGGAAGAGATTAAGGATGTTTGCCTATGCAACATTACATTTTTACAGATAGACACACTGAATCAGAAAAATATATACATTCAGCAACATCACATGTCAAATATCAATCTATGCATCAGTTTCAAAAGTCCATGGAAACCTTGTATCCTCTAGGATCTGTCTTCTCAGATGATCTAAGGCATTTCCACGACAAGGAAGCCCAGAGATAAGGTTGGGGATGAATGAGATTCTTGACACGTGTGCCCAAGGAGGACGAAAACCCACAGATCTTGGGCCTTCCCGGGTGGTCCAGTGGTTAAGGCTTGACCTTCCAATGCAAGAGGTGTGGGGTCGACCCCTGGTCAGGGAGCTAAGATCCCTCACGCCTCACGGCCAAACACCCAAAACTTAAAACAGAGGTGGTGTTGCCACAGATTCAAGGAAGATTTAAAAAATGGTGCAGATCAAAGTTTACATAGAACTCACAGAGCTCTGTAGCCCGGATCCAAGTAGCACCTTCCTATGTTGACTCTCTGCCCTGACAGTGCAGGGGTAAACGGGGAAAAGAAATCAAACACGGGAAAAGAAAGAAAAATAAAACAGCTAGACAGGCAGGAAATCAGGGAAGGGAAACACAAGACAAAGGTTCAACCATGAGACACAAAATTGAAAGAGGGAGCAGGGGACGACAGAGGATGAGATGGTTGGATGGCATCACTGACTCAATGGATGTGAGTGTGTGCAGGGGCTCCTGTTCTGGGTTCTATTCCTGGTCGGGGAACTAGATCCTCCGTGGCTCGGGGAGTAGCCAAAATTTTTTTTTAAAAATAGGTAAGCACACAGAAAAACCCCCCAAAACTCTTGGACTCCTGTGGCTGCTAAAACAATCTATCGCAAAGGATGTAGCTAATGACCACAGCCATCCATTCTCTCATGGTTCTGCAGCTGACGTCTGAAATCCAGGTGTCCCTGGGGTTGTGTCCTTTCTCAGAATATCCAAGGAATCCGTCTGCCCCTGCCTCCCAGCAGCCTCTGACATTCCTTGACTTGTCACTTCATCACTCCCATCTCTGCCTCTATCATCACATGAGTTTCCTAGAGTGTCTCTCTTTCTACATGGAAGTCTCCTCTCTGGGCATGTGCTTAGTCGCTCAGTTGTGTCCAACTCTTGGTGATCCCATGGACTGTAGCCTGCCAGGCTCCTCTGTCCCTAGGCTTTCCCAGGTAAGAATACTGGAGTGGGTAGCCGTTTCCTTCTCCAGGGATTCTTTCGGACCCAGGGATCGAAGCTGCATCTCCTGGATCAGCAGGCAGATTCTTTAACACTACAGCACCTGGGAAGGCCCTCCCTGCATGTATATTTCTGTATTTCTTCTGTTCTTATAAAGACACCAGTCTTATTAATGATGAGCCCACTCTATGCCCACATGACATCTTGACTTACATCTGCAAGCGTTGTTTCCAAATAAGATCACAGTCATAGGAGAGATCTAAAAACAGAGCTACCATATGACCCAGCAATACTACTCCTGATCATATATCCAGAGAAAACCATAATTCGAAACAATACAGGCACCCCAATCTTCACAGCAGCACTATGTACAACAGCCAAGACATGGAAACAACCAAATTGTCCATCAAGAGAGGGACAGTGGATAAAGAAGATGTGGTACATATATACAATGGAATATTACTCGGCCATAAAAAGGAGCAAAATAATGCCACTTGCCACAACATGGATGGACCTAGAAATTATCATACAAAGTGTAGTAAGTCAGAGAGAGATAAATATCACATGCCATCACTTACATGTGGAATCTTAACAAAGCCAAAAAAAAACCCCTTATATACAAAGTAGGAACAGACTCACAGACACTAAAACCAAACTTACGGTTACAAGGTGGGAAAGCAAAGACAGTTCAGTTACTCGGTCATGTCTGACTCTTCACAATCACAAGGACTGATGCACACCAGGCTTCCCTGTCCTTCACCATCTCCCAGGGCTTGCTCAAACTCATGTCCACTGAGTCAGTGATGCCATCCAACCATCTTATCCTCTGTCGCCCCCTTCTCCTCCTGCCTGCAATCTTTCCCATGGAGGAGATAAATGGAAAGGGTGGGGTTGACATATAGACATGACTACATGTAGATAATTAACAAGGATAGCACAGGGACCTCTACTCAATACTCTGTAACAACCTATCGGTGATCTAAAAGAGAGTAGCTACATGTATACTTATGACTGACTCACAGTGTTATATATCACAAACTAACTCCTTGGAAGGAAAGTTATGACCAACCTAGATAGCACATTCAAAAGCAGAGACATTACTTTGCCAACAAAGGTTCGTCTAGTCAAGGCTATGGTTTTTCCTGTGGTCATGTAAGGATGTGAGAGTTGGACTGTGAAGAAGGCTGAACGCCAAAGAATTGATGCTTTTGAACTGTGGTGTTGGAGAAGACTCTTGAGAGTCCCTTGGACTGCAAGGAGATCCAACCAGTCCATTCTGAAGGAGATGAGCCCTGGGATTTCTTTGGGAGGAATGATACTAAAGCTGAAACTCCAGTACTTTGGCCACCTCATGCAAAGAGTTGACTCATTGGAAAAGACTCTGATGTTGGGAGGGATTGGGGGCAGGAGGAGAAGGGGACAACAAAGGATGAGATGGCTGGATGGCATCACTGACTTGATGGATGTGAGTCTGAGTGAACTCCGGGAGTTAGTGATGGACAGGGAGGCCTGGCGTGCTGTGATTCATGGGGTTGCAAAGAGTCGGACACGACTGAGCAACTGAACTGAACTGAACAATATTGTAAATCAACTAAAACGGCAGTAAAATTTTCTCCAGGAGATACTGGAAGACAGTGGAGCCTGGTGTGCTGTAGTTCACAGGGTCACAAAGAGTCGGAGTTGACTTAGCGACTAAATAACAACCACCCAATCCAGAATTTGGAAATCAGCAATAACACTGTGCGACATTAGCTACGGGAAAATCTTAAGAAGAGCTCAAAGGCAATTTGGAAAACTGTTTCCTTTCAAACCCTTGCGATTGGGGGAAACCGTCAAACTGAAATTTACACTGCAATGTTAGTTTCGTCTCATCTAAATTTGACAGTCACATATTCCATTGCAATTTGCCTATTTTCACAAGAGTATCAATCAAGTGGCAGATATTTTGACAGGGTGTACATATCACTAAACAAACAGCATCAAAAATGAGAGCGCTCACTCAAAGTTTCCAATTCAAAACATTGAAAAAAAATGTCTTTAATGTTTAAACGTTTTCTGGAAATCAGTATGCTTTTCATAATTTCAACTTGTGGCGTGTAAGACAGGGAGAGGCAGCCTCAAAAAAACAACCACCACATACAAATTCCAAGGATGATGTACACTGTGCCCTGCGACAGAAATTTTTAAAAGTGTTGCTCCTGCAAAAGGCATTTTCAAAACGTAGGCAATAGCACTTCCCTTCTGGTAGGGTGGATGAGAGTCTACTGGCCAATGCTGGAGACACGGGTTTGATTCCTGGTCCAGAAGGATCGCAGGTGCCACAGAGCAACTTAGACCGTGTGCCCAGACGACTGAAGCTAGAGTGCCTAGAGCCCGTACCCCAGAGCAAGAGAAGCCAATGCCATAAGTCTGCACACTACAACTAGACCCTGCTTGCCACAAACACAGAAAGCACAGGCTTGTCCCAGCAGAGTCCAATGAAGTCCCAGTGCAGCCAGAAATAAAGAAATCAGTCTTAAAAAATTTATCAAAATTTTAATCAAAAAAATGCATATAAGTGCTTTAATATCTACTTAAAAGTTTAAATAAAATGAAAAGGTCACTTCTCCATACATGCATCGCAACCAGTCATACAGCTCTTGACATTTAATTTGACGCGGTTCACCATGTTTTATGCTCTGCAATTTCATGCATTACGAGTCTTAAAGATAATAAGATACGAGGAGATATCTACATGCGGGGTAAGTTCCTGGTGGCTGAGCTGATAAAGAACCTGCCTACTAATGCAGGAGATGCAAGAGACTCGGGTTCGATTCCTGGGTCGGGAAGATCCCCTGGAGAAGGGCGTGCCAATCCACTCCAGCATTCTTGCCTGGAGAATGCCATGGACAGAGGAGCCTGGTGGGCTACAGTCCATGGGGTCGCCAAATAGAGATGACTGAGTGTCCGAGCCCTGAATGAATCCTCAATGGACCCAGATCCTATTGTATTCTCACACAGCTTAGAAGTTCAAATACAGCTGTGCTCACCTGTCTGCATGGTTAAGGCTGAAGTCTACAGGAATGCAAAGCTACAACAATGAGCATGATGGTTGGATAGCTGTCAAAGTCCTAGCGAATCGGTCACTTTAAAGAATGCCTTTCACACAAAAGTCCATCTCACACATTTATATTCAAGACAGTGGTAGAAAATACTGTAAGAAATTGTCTCTCCATTTCCTTAAAAGATTTTTTTGACATGGACCATTTTGAAAAGTCTTCACTGAACTTATTACAATATGTCTTCTGTTTTACATTCTGTTTTTTTTTTTTTTTTTTTTTTTCTGGCCACCAGGCATGTGGGTAGGAGAAGGAAATGGCAACCCACTCCAGTGTTCTCGCCTGGAGAATCCCAGGGACGGGGGAGCCTGGTTGGCTGCAGTCCATGGGGTTGCGAAGAGTCGGACACAACTGAGCAACTTCACTTTGCCTTTTCACTTTCATGCATTGGAGAAGGAAATGGCAACCCGCTCCAGTGTTCTTGCCTGGAGAATCCCAGGGACGGGGGAGCCTGGTGGGCTGCAGTCCATGGGGTCGCGAAGAGTTGGACACGACTGAGCAACTTCACTTTCACTTTTCACTTTCATGCATTGGAGAAGGAAATGGCAACCCGCTCCAGTGTTCTTGCCTGGAGAATCCCAGGGACAGGGGAGCCTGGTGGGCTGCCGTCTATGGGGTCACACAGAGTCGGACACGACCGGAGCGACTCAGCAGCAGCAGGCACGTGGGTTACCTCACAGACCAGGGACTGAACCCACACTCGCTGCTCTGGAAGCCAACGTCTTGACCACTGGACCACCAGGGCTATCCCCCATGTCTCATTAACGAAAAAGACATCTGATGCTTTCTAGTATCAGAATTTATTTCAGGAAGAAGCAAAACCGCCCTTTATAGGAAGGACTCTTTTCTTTGAGCTTTCAAGTGAAGCATAAAAATATGAGTGAGTAATCCTACTTTTCATCTTTATAAAGCTGTGGAATTTACATAGTGCTTTCCAAGCATTTTCTCTTTTTATTCTTTCAGAATAATAATAAAAAAAAAAACTCAGAGGAAGATAAGCATTATTAACTCAATTTTATGGAGAAGAAAATGTAGCTGCAAATCATCGCGGGAGTTGCACAATATCTACCATCTAGAAACCAGAAATATATCCTGGTTCATAGCTTTTCTCCCCCAGATCATTGCTATATATCACATATGTATAAGCATACACACATTTGGTATCTTCCCAGAGAGCAACTCGGCAAATCTGAATCCCATGTGAAGGACAGACTGAAGAACATGGAGAAAGATTGCATCTGCTGATACTCTTGGATTCAATAAGACCAAACGTACAACTTTGGTTGACCTTAGAAGGAAGAGCATTTCCTTATTTCCTTTTCTTTCTTTTCCATGCATCATTTTTTTTAAGATTTTTTTTTTAAAATATGGACCATTTGTAAGCTCCGTATTGAATTTGTTACAATATGGTTTCTCTCATAGGCTCTGGCTTTTCTGGCCCACCAGGCATGTTCGATCTTAGCTCCCCAAACAGGGATGGAACACACACTCCCTCCAATGGAAGAAGTCTTAGCCACTGGGCCACCAGTGAAGTCCCCATGAGTCATGCTTATGACAATTACTAACCCAGTGCCATCTTGCTTTCAGATAATTCTTGCAAAAGACCTATTTGCTGGTAATAAATACAGTATTCTTGACTATAAAACAGAGGTGGGGGGCACAGCCTAAAATTCTAAATAATGATCTTTAATATTCAACCTACTTTCTCTTTCTCTTCTTTCCTTCCTCTCTCTGATTAACCAGCAAGATCTGTTCCAGTTGATTTCGGGTTATGCAGCACAATACAGGAATACTTTCTAAAACACAAAGATGATGGAACAATAGTGTCAACAGGGTTTCAGTCCCTGTTTTAAAATGCAGTCATGTCACAGACAGATATCTTTTCCTTTTTTTTTTCGTTTATTTTTTGACAGCCTCTTGGCCATTTTCGTACTTATTAGCACTTCCACGAGAAGAAAGGAAGAGGAGCTGAAACTATAACATGTCAATCTGAGACACCGAGTCTTGTATTAGGCCTGTCAGCACCTGGAAACGTTGAGATGAATCCTGCTCCCCTGGGGTTGCTCAAAGCCACCGGCCCTACACAACCTGCCTCCCTACAAAACAGCAGAGAATTTCGGGCACGTGTGCGCCGTGTTGTTATTTTCCTGTCTGACGGTCGCCATCACACGCTTCACCCAAATATACGCTGTGAGAGGATTACACCAGGTGGGTTAGATGGCAGAATATTGGAAACCACAATTTGCTACTGGGAAACTTACCTTAAGAATACACCCGTGGTGGATTCATGTTGATGTATGGCAAAACCAATACAATATTGTCAAGTCATTAGCCTCCGATTAAAATAAATCAATTTAAATTTTAAAAAAGAATATTAACACACCAGTGGGGCGGGGTTGCAGGGGTCCCGGTTCCCTGGTGGTGCAGTGGTAAAGGATCTGTCTGCCGAGGCAGGAGACACAGTTTGCATCCCTGATCCAGGAAGACCCCACATGCCTCAGAGCAAGTAAACCCAGATGCCACAACAACTGAAGCCCATGTACCCACGTATCCTTGAGCCTGTTGTCTGCAAGAAGACAGCAGAATGAGATGCCTGTGAACCACAATGAGAGACTACCCCACTCTACTTGCCACAACAACTAAAGAAAAGCCCTCGCAGGAAGAAGACCCAGCACAGTCAAAAACAAATAAGAATTTTTTTAAAAGAACATTAAGACACTAATCTACTTCACATGGGCTTCCCTGGTGGCTGAGCTGGTAAAGAATCCACCTGCAAAGAGGGAGAGCTGGGTTGCATCCCTGGGTTGGGAAGATCCACCTGGAGAAGGGAAAGACTACCCACTCCAGTATCCTGGCCTGGAGAATTCCATGGACTATATAGTCAACAGAGTCGCAGAGAGTCAGATATGACTGAGACTGAGCTAATTTCACTTCAGATGACTTTAAATTTGAACATAAATAATCATGTGATTATTTACTCTTTTAGCTAGCATGGACTGGACATTCCAAAGGAAAGAATGAATATAAGCCAGGGTGAGTTGATTCTTGCTTTGGATAACCTGTGTCAATATGACAGCCCTTTGATTCCCCAGAGTTAAATTACTAAAGAATCCCACACATGTCAGAATTTATGGTCTGCCTAGAATTATCACAGCTTAGAACTGGCATGTAATACATGTCAACTAACACTGAACAGGGGTTTCCCTGGCAACTCTGATAGTAAAGCATCCGCCTGCAATATTGAACAAGAAAGCCAATAATACTCAATGGATACTTTCTTTGATAAATACTGATGAAAAAACTAGATAACCACGAGAAAATAATGGAACTGGACCTCTATCTTATACCATCCACAAACATTAACTTGAAATAGGTTAAAACTTAAAATGAACGGCCAGAAACTGTCAAACTCTTAGGAAAAAAAACACAGTGTAAATACTCTTTTCTTTTTTTTTTGGCAGTTCAATAACTGTATTGGACCATCAGTAATTAGTTCTCATCCACACTGACTGTAGATTTTTGAAGGTGGTGACGGGCACGTAGGTAACAAAAGTATAGAGCTTGTTTGCCGAGTCTTCGTCTTCATTACATTTTCTGGACAACCATACACGGATCCGTTATGGGACATTCCTGATCCCTTTGGCCCAGACAGCTTTGTTGACCTTAGTGTCAATGCGCACATTTGGGGTTCCCATCTCCTTCATGGCAAACTTCCGGATTTCTTTGAGTGCCCTAGGGGCACGCTTTTTGAAACCCACTCCATGGATGTGCTTGTGAATGTTGATGGTGTATTCTCTCGCACTACCACGTTGATGGTGGACCAGCCCTTCTTCTTCTCACCGCCCTTCTTTGCAGGAGCCATCCTGCAGGGCCGGGGTTGGAAAGAAACACTCTTTTCTTAAAGGATTTTTTTGGTACAGACCATTTTTGAAGTCTTTATTGTATTTCTTCCAATATTGCTTCTGCTTTTTGCTTTGGTTCTTTGGACATGAGGCTGTGGGATCTTGGTTCTCAGATGAGGGACTGAAGTCACAGCCCCTGCATTGGAAGATGAAGTCTTAACCACTGGACCACGAGGGAAGTCCCAGAAATACTTCTTGACACTGGTGTTGACAATGATTTTTCTGGACCTCAAAGGCATAAGCAGCAACAACAGCAGCAAGAAAAAACCACTCAGGACTAAACCAAACAAAAAAGCTTCTGCACAGCAAGAGAAACCATTGACAAAATGAAAGGGCAACATAAGGAATGAGACACGATATTTGCAAATCATATATGTGGTTTGGTTCAGTTCAGTCTCTCAGTCGTATCCGACTCTTTGCCACCCCTTGGACTGCAGCACGCCAGGCCTCCCTGTCCATCACCAACTCCCAGAGTTCACTCAAACTCATGTCCATCGAGTCAGTGATGCCACCTAGCCATCTCATCCTCTGTCATCCCCTTCTCCTCCTGCCCCCAATCCCTCCCAGCATCAGAGTCTTTTCCAATGAGTCAACTCTTCGCATGAGGTGGCCAAAGTACTGGAGTTTCAGCTTTAGCAACATTCCTTCCAAAGAAATCCCAGGGCTGATCTCCTTCAGAATGGACTGGTTGGATCTCCTTGCAGTCCAAGGGACTCTCAAGAGTCTTCTCCAACACCACAGTTCAAAAGCATCAATTCTTCAGCACTCAGCCTTCCTCACAGTCCAACTCTCACACCCATACATGAGTAATGGAAAAAGCATATGCTTGCCTAGATGGACCTTCTGTATTGCTGGTCAGAATGTAAACTGGCACAACCAGTATGGAGAAGATTATGGAGTGTGCCCAAAAAGCTAACACTAGAATGACCAGGTAATATAGCAATATCAGTGCTGGGTACATAGTTAAAGGAAAAGGGGTGTGTGTGTGTGTATACGGCTTTCCTGCTGGCTCAGATGGTAAAGAATCTGATGCAGGAGACGCAGGTTGGATCTCTGGGTTGGGAAGATCCCCTGGAGAAGGAAATGGCAATCCACTGCAGTATTCTTGCCTGGAGAATTCCATGGACAGAGGTGACCGTGCATGGAGTCTCAAAGAGTCAGACAACACTAAGCAACTAACACACACACACACACACAAATAATTATGGGCTTCCCAGGTGGCACAGTGGTAAAGAATCTGCTTGCCAATGCAGGATACGCTAGTTGGATCCCTGGGTTGGGAAGATCCCCCTGGAGAAGGAAATGGCAACCCACCCCAGTATTCTTGCTTGGGAAATCCCATGGACAGATGAGCCTAGCGGGCTGCAGTCCACGGGGTGGCAAAGAGCTGGACAAGACTGAGGATACACACAAATAATGATAAAAAAAGAGGAGTAACTTTCAAGGCCACCTCTAAAAATCCTTGCTGTTACGAGTTGATGTACAGGTTTTTCTTTCAGTCAGTTTATTTTACAAGTTTTTGCTAAATAACAAAGCAAGATGGTGCTAAAATTCTGAAAAGCACATAATTTTCTGAGGATGCCACCTCAATGACCAGGGCTAGTTAGGTTTCAAGACACGCAGCACACTTTTATTGAAAACGACCTGCTTGAAGACATTTTCCATTCCTGCTATTATGAGTAATCACATTTCTTCAGTACAAAGTATGATTTCATACGGATACAGTGAAACCGCTGAAGGTGTCTATCATACTAGAAACCCAACTTTGTTGTCGTTTAATCGCCAAGTCATGTCCGACTCTTTCGAGACCCAAAGGACTGTAGCCTGCCAGGCTCCTCTGTCCATGGGATTCTCCAGGCAACAATACTGGAGTGGGTTGCCATTTCCTTCTCCAGGGGATCTTCCTGACCCAGGAAGCAAACCATGCCTCTTACATTGGCAGGAATATTCTTTACCTCTGAGCCACTTTGAAGTGGCCAAATTTACCACTGAGCTTATCAAAAACAAAGAAAGCTGTGTGGCAATGCCAAAAAATTGGACCAAAATGCATGTTTTGGGTTCATGGAATGAACCATTTTTACTCCAGATTTGACAACCAAAAAAGCTTTATTTGAAACACTCTGGCATTCTTATCATTGTGCATATGCTTGGAATTTCCTAAGTCAAATAGTGAGTAATTCAAACTCAGCAGGAGAAAGAGAGAAGAAATAACAGATGAGCACTTTTCACTAAATAGGCTTCAGTTGATGGGAAAATTTTAAAACTTAACGTTTTCCACTAAACATCACTGACTTCTTCCCATTTTTTTGGAAAACAATACTGTGGCTAAATTCCCAAAGTATATTTTTAAAGTCTTCTGCTGTGGTTGCTGGCAGAAATTCATGCTATTTTCTCATATTCATTTTGGATATATTTTGTGATACGGTCTATGCCTAGTGGGCATGAAATTTTAAATAGAAATATTTCCAAGCGCTGCAGCCAGGAGTGCTGCAACCATAAAGAATTACACTGAGTAACTGAATTATATTATTCCAGAAACTAGTTCAGCCTCCTGAATGATACTGATGCTTAAGGGAAGTTTTGTAACCACATATTGCATTTTCCAAGCAAAAAGCCAAATGCAACTAGAGCCAAAAATACATAGATGCTGCAGGAATTAGAGGGAAATTAATGAAAATTAAAAGATTTTAAAGGTACACGAGGATAAAAGTTGCTAAACAACACCTAGGATGGGTTCTATAAGGACTTCCCTGGTGGCTCAGGTGGTAAAGAATCTGCCTTCAATGTGGGAGACCTGGGTTTGTTCTCTAAGTCAGGGAGATATCCTAGAGAAGGGCATGGCAACCCGCTCCAGCGTTCTTGCCTGGAGAATCCCATGGACAGAGGGGTTTGGCGGGCTACAGTCTACGGAGTCTCAAAGAGTCGGACACGACTGAACGACTTACATTTTGACTTTGATGGGTCCTTTGGAAAAGAAAAAATAAGACGGATAAATGGTTTTCTACAATAAATGTAATAAAATGTGTGGAGTCCATATGAAGAATATAAGAGATGATCAGAGGAAATCTTAGCTAAGAAGGATATTAAAGAATCAAAATCAAAAAAAAAAAAAAGAATCAAAATCAACTTCTTGGGCCCAGGTGGTGCAAATGCATTTGAAAGCTTGAATAAAAAGGGATGACTTCCTGTGCCTGCATTTGTCCACCAAGAAGGAAGAGAAATTGGAAACTAATGATATAATCCCAGAGAGCCCGAACTTCATTCTTGGCTTGACCCACTCACCCTCTCAAGGAGAGCCTTTCCATATGACTTCACTCACAATTTCCTTCTTTGAAATCACAACTTGAGAAAAGCCTGCATGCACAGCGATGAAAACCTGGCTCAGCCAAAAATAATATATATATATATATATATACAAGTATGAAAGAAAATAAGATTTACTTGCTAATATGTACCCTGTTTCAGAACACAGAGAAAGGAAAACAGTCCCATGTTTTTATTACAAAGCTAGCAAAGCACTTAGCAAGACTCAGCAAATATAAGATAAACAACAACAAATTGATATATATGTATTTTTTTAATTTTGGCCACACTACAAGGCAGGTAGTATCTTAGTTCCCCAGCCAGGGGAGCTGCACCCCCAACATTGGAAGCACCACATCTTAACCACTGAACCTGCTAGGGAAGCCCTGGTAGAACTGTTTCAAACTAGCAAACAGAATCCAATGATGTTTAAAGAAAAATTCACTGTGGTGACTTGAGGGCTATTTTCAAGAACAAACGTAAATTCTTGTATCATTTGATTAAACCTATGACTATCACCACCATATATCTGAAATCGCTACCAGGGCTGAAAGGTATTGAATAAAGGTCTTTTTTTTTTTTTTTTTTTCATTTAAGGAAAATCCCAGCAGAAAAGAAACAGCTTCATTATATGTAATGTCCATCTGTAGAGAATGTTATAAGATATACCGGGGTGGCCATAGAGTCTGTTGGGGTTTTTCTGTACGAGGTTATGGAGAAATCCAAATGAACTTTCTGGCCAGTCCACGATTTCCTACTCATATGCGTATTATGCATGAGTTATCTAAACAAGGGCTTCCCTGGTGGCTCAGCTGGTAAAGAATCCGCCTGCAATGTGGGAGACCTGGGTTCGATCCCTGGGTTGGGAAGATCCCCTGGAGAAGGGAAAGGCTACCCACTCCAGTATTCTGGCCTGGAGAATTCCCTGGACTGCATAGTCCATGGGGTCGCAAAGAGTCAGACATGACTGAGCGACTTTCACTTTATCTTGATTGAACGCAGGTCTCCCTCATTGCAAGCAGATACTTGACAGTCTGAGCCACCAGGGAAGCCCGTTTATGGGACAGACATTGGTCAATTTGACCTGCCTTACTGACCTCAGTTTTTCTCAAATGCCCATACTTTGGTGAAGATACAGAGTGAAACACACATTTTTTTTTTTAAGCTTTTTGAAATCTAATTTCAACATCTGTAAAAAGATGATGTCAATGACAAATTTACTGGGTTGTATGAATTAGAAAGAATAAGCATGTGTATAGTTTCAAGAACAGCATAATAGCCAGAAAATACAGTTATGCTGAAGCTCCAATACTTGGGCCACCTGATACAAAGTGTCAACTCATTGGAAAAAGACCGTGATGCTGGGAAAGATTGGGGGCAGGAGGAGAAGGGGACGACAGAGGATGAGATGGTTGGATGGCATCACCAACTCGATGGACATGAGTTTGAGTAGATGCCGGGAGTTGGTGATGGATAGGGAAGCCTGGCATGCTGCAGTCCATGGGGTCACAAAGAGGCAAACACGACTGAGTGACTGAACTGAACTGAAATGCCACAGGTACTGAGCTTGTCCTCCAGAGCCCAGGAAAAGCAACTGCTGAAGCCCACATGTTGTGACTACTGAAGCCTGTGCCTCTAAAGTCTGTGCTGTGCAGCAAGACAGGCCACCGCAGGGAGAACCCCCCGCTGGAGAGTAGCCCCTGCTCGCCACCGCTAGAAGAAAGCCTGCACACAGCAACAGAGATCCAGCAAGGCCGAAAATAAATAAATGAACTTTTAAAACGTGGTCCACATCAAAAAAGGAAATCTTTAAAAAAGGCAATAACAAAAGTACTGAAGTGTAACACAGGTATTTCTATAATTGTGCAAATGTTAAAAACATCATCTGTATCTATGTGGGAAAAACAGGCAGCAGATGTATGATGTGTATCTTCAACATCATGTAATTTTACATATGAAAAAATGTGTCCCCCCTTCTCCTGCATCTCCAGGAAGGTGGGTAATGGAGGCTGACTTTTCTTCTTTCCCTCTAGGGTTGGTCACCATGTGCCCTCGAAAGGCATCAACGAAGAAACGGTTTAACTAACACCATGGGGAAGTGCTCTCCCCTTGCTTAGTCATCTGTGCAGTTTTTGAGAAAGAATGTATCTTAACACAGTTTCCAGTTATGATGGAATTTTGTGACCCAAATAAATGAAATAGAATTTGGAAAGCCAATGCAAGCTTGATTTATGGTACTCATGACCAACCTAGATGGCATATTAAAAAGCAGAGACATTACTTTGCCAACAAAGGTCCATCTAGTCAAGGCTATGGTTTTTCCAGTGGTCATGTATGGATGTGAGAGTTGGACTGTGAAGAAAGCTGAGAGCCAAAGAATTGATGCTTTTGAACTGTGGTGTTGGAGAAGACTCTTGAGAGTCTCTTGGACTGCAAGGAGATCCACCCAGTCCATCCTAAAGGAGACGAGTCATGGGTGTTCATTGGAAGGACTGATGCTGAAGCTGAAACTCCAATATTTTGGCCACCTGATGCAAAGAGTTGACTCACTGGAAAAGACCCTGATGCTGGGAGGGATTGGGGGCAGGAGGAGAAGGGGACGACAGAGGATGAGATGGCTGGATGGCATCACTGACTCGATGGATATGAGTCTGAGTGAACTCCGGGAGTTGGTGATGGACAGGGAGGCCTGGCATGCTGCGATTCATGGGGTCGCAGAGTCGGACACGACTGAGCGACTGAACTGAACTGATGGCTTAACACCATTGACTCTGAGCCTCTATGCATTTACTGCCATGGGGATAAAATGACCAGAACTGAATTTGCCACAGAATAAAAAAAGAGGAAAAAAATGTAGTTTGCTTTTAGTAGGAGTGGAATTCATGACAAAAACACCAATAGAGACATTAAGGAGCAAGTGACAGATAATAATTTCATCATTGCCCATGCATGCATGCATGCTATGTTGCTTCAGTCGTGTCCGACTCTTTGTGACCCTGTGGACTGTAGCCCCTCAAGGGATTCTCCAGGCAAGAATACTGGAGTGGGTTTCCATGCCCTCCTCCAGGTGGTCTTCCTGAAATGGATCTAACCCAAATTTCTTAAGTCTCCTGGAGTGGCAGGCAGGTTCTTTACCACTAGCAAAACCTGGGAATCCCATTATTTCCCATATTTACTTTTTTAAAAAAATAAAATATGATGTTTTGTCGGTTCAAAACTGGCAGATACACATGAAATAATTCTAAAGACTGAATAATGCCCCTGGTTCAAATTGATTGATGCTCCCGTTCTTAGAATTCCATTAACGAATGATTAAGGGATTTTACCAGGCAAGGTAAAAATAAGAAATGATAACGTGAACAATTTCAGGGAAAAAAATCAAGCCTTCATAGAAAAACATGATTCTTAATGTAAGAGGAATGAAACATCCATTTATGCTATGCTATGCTAAGTCACTTCAGTCGTGTCCGACTCTGTGTGACCCCATAGACGGCAGCCACCAGGCTCCCCCATCCCTGGAATTCTCCAGGCAAGAACACTGGAGTGGGTTGCCATTTCCTTCTCCAATGCATGAAAGTGAAAAGTGAAAGCGAAGTCGCTCAGTCGTGTCTGACTCTTAGCGACCCCATGGACTGCAGCCTACCAGGATCCTCCATCCATGGGATTTTCCAGGCAAGAGTACTGGAGTGGGGTGCCATTTGCAAATAGCATAGATTGCAATGGGCTTCCCAGGTGACTCAACGGTAAAGAATACACCTGCCAATGCAGCAGATGCAAGACACGTGGGTTAGACTCTTGGGTCAGGAAGATCCTCTGGAGAAGGGAATGGCAACCCACTCCAGGATTCTGGCCTGGAGAATCCCACGGACAGAGGAGCCTGGTGGGCTACAGCCCATGGGGTTGCAAAGAACTGGACATGCCTAAAACCACACATACACAAATTGGTGAAACAGCTGGAGAACCAAAGAACAACTCAAGCTTTTACTGAGAAAGGTTGAGGTGATACAACAAGAAAAGCATTCCAGTTTCTAAAAGCTCAACTCAATGAGTCATTTCCCATACTTTCGAAATAATGAAAAACAAAATAGAAAGAAGGCAGTCCCTTGAGAACATCTATTCTGTACAGCTATGTACTGAACGTGCAGATTTCTGATTTAAAAGTAAAACCAGGCAAAGCCGTGTCAGTTTAGATACTCGCTGATTTCTGCCCATGTTTTTAGAAGAAATACGGGCTGGGCGGGGAGGAGGGGGGAAACACAAGATACATTATGAATGGGATGAACTGCTTCGGAAGTATATATTTCTGATGGATTGAAGGTGTCTCAAGCTGACCTCATTTCAAGAGGAATAAAGAACAAAAATAAAATATGCTCTTTCTCCCTCACATGTTTTTTTTATTTTTTTGGAGTCTGACACATTTTGTATTCCCAGAAATGGATATGATAGGATTAACAAAAAACAGTAGAGACAGCTGGTGATGCTGAGATGCTTTTTTTTTTTTAAGATGAATTGTAAAACCTACGATGGATAATAGAACAGAGTATATTTTGAAACCACTGTGCCTTAGCTAGATATCTTACTATTCAGCAGACTATTCAGCAGACTTTCCCTTTTAGCTGGGTGTTGTTCAGTTGCTAGGTCGTGTCCGACTCTTTTCGGCCCCAGGGACTGTAGCCTGCCAGCCTGCTCTGTTCATGGGATTCTCCAGGCAAGGATACTGGAGTGGGTAGCCATTTACTTCTCCAGGGGATCTTCCCAACCCAGGGACTGAACCCAGGTCTCCCGCATTGCAGGCAGATTCTTTACCAGCTGAGCCACAAGGGAAGCCCAAGAATACTGGAATGGGCTGCCATGCCCTCCTCCAGAGGACCTTTCCGACCCAGGGATCAAACCCACGTCTCCTGCATTGGCAGGTGGGTTCTTCACCATTGAGACACCAGGGAAGCCGTCTTATTTGGCTACCCCTAGATATATTTCCATGTGTTGAACATACTTTTGTTTTTTTATTTCTTTAATGAGATTGTGGGTTCACAGGACATTTTTAATATTGTCTTCTGACATCTACTGGAACCCTGTGAAAACGTGTTACTGAAATGATAGCTCCATAAAATTCTTCTGAATTCACAAAAAGGTGGTAAGACGGGATGAGACTGGCAGATTCTATACATTCACTAAGAGGGAGCCTTGCCCTAATTCTAAAAAGTCTTCTTCAAAGAAGAGTTGGGCAGAACCAATAAAACTGGAACCTTAATACTTAGGTAAGACTCTATGATACAGGCACAATTATCTATGTCCACAGGGTTCTCTGCAACATAAATTCCAGAAATGACTCCAGCAAGCATAAGAAATGCAGCTTTGAGATTAAATGACTTCTTTTTTTTAGGTAATGCGTTAGCCTTTGTCTCTAGCCATTGCTCCTAATGAAAAAATGGTTCAAGGTTTTGTGTGATTCCTTTGTATTGGCAAATTTCTTGCTATAAAAATCCATCCTAAATTCACTTTTTTTCTATCTCCTCCTTCCTCATTTCTCCCCCGCCACCACCCTGCCTCATACACCAGCTACAAGATAACACCTTCCAACTCAAAGTATTTGACCTCCTGAGTGCGGGATGCTCTACTTGTTAGGTCAGGGTTCAGCTAACCATGCAAGGACCCTTCACGTACGTCCTGGTTAAAACCAGAGAGAGGGACAACAGAAAGAGTTCAGTGTGGACCTAATTAAACTTAATAGCTTTTGCACGGCAAAGGAAACCCTAAACAAGATGAAAAAGACAACCCCCAAAACAGGAGAAACTGTTTGCAAATGAAGCAACTAGCAAAGGATTAATCTCCAAAATACACAGACGGACACACAACTCAACAACAACAAACAAATGCAGAGCTCAGCAATAAACAAAAACAGGACCCAACAGAAGAGCTGGCGGAAAACTTAAATACACATTTCTCCAAGGAAGACATATGAGTGGGCAAGAAGCACATGAAAAGATTCTCAACATCACTGATTACTAGAGAAACACAAGTCAAAACTACAGTGAGGTATGGCCGTCACCCAAGAAAGTCACTACAGACAATAAATGTTGGAGAAGGTGTGGAGAAAAGGGAACCCTCCCTACACTGTTGGTGGGAATGGAAATGGTGCAGCCACTATGGAGAACAGTATGGAGCTTCCTTAAAGAATTAAAAATAGCAACTACCATTTGATCCTGCAATCCCATGCCCGGGCATAAATCCACCAAAAAAAAAAAACAAACCACTATGATTTGAAAAGATACATGTATCTCAATGTTTACTGCAGCTCTATTTACAAAAGCCGAGACACAGATGCAACCTAAATGGTTATCTCAGATGAAGGGATAAAGAAGAATGTAATACATATATACAATGGGAATATTACTCAGCCATAAACTGAGGATGAAATAATGTCATTTGCAGACACATGGATAGACCTAGAGATGATCACACTAAGCAAAGTCAGCCGGACAGATAAAGACAAGTATCATGTGATATCACTTACATGTGGAATTTAAAAATACAAATGGACTCACAGCACAGAAACAGACTCAACAGACATAGAGGATGGACTTATAATTATCCAAAGGGAAGGGAAGGAAGGGTAAATGAGGAGTTTGGAGTTAATAGACACAGACTAATATTATAAAGCAGATAAACAATGATGTCATGTAGAGCCCAAGGAACTGTACTCAAGACCATGCAATAACCCACCGAATATAAAAGATATACAACTGAATCACTTTGCTGTACAGCTGAGAGTATTGCACATCAGCTACACTTCAACAGAAAATTACGTACATTATTCCTTAAAGTGAGTAAGGCAGCACAGAATATACTGACTCAAATGTGTTCCTTTACACAGCTGTATAATATTCCACGGCGTATATGTACCACCACTTTCTTATCCGTTCATCTGTCAATGGACATCTACGTTGCTTCCACGTCCTGAAAGTGAAAAATGAAAGTGAAAGCCATTCAGTTGTGTCTGACACTTTGCGACTCCATGGACTGTACAGTCCATGGGACTCTCCAGGCCAGAATCCTGGAGTGGGTAGCCTTTCCCTTCTCCAGGGATCTTCCCAACCCAGGGATGGAACCCAGGTCTCCTGCATTGCTGGTGGATTCTTTACCAGCTGAGCCACCAGGGAAGCCTGTGTCCTAGCTCTGGGAAATAGTGCCACAGTGAACACTGGGATATACACAGTGAGGGATGGAAGTGGGGGGGGCGGATGGATGGAGAGAGTAGGATTGAAACATATACATTAACATATGTACAATAGATGGCTGGTGGGTATTCGCTATGTGATGCAGAGAGCTCAAACCCAGTGCTCTGTGACAACCGAGAGGAGTGGGATGGGATGGGAGGCGGGAAGGAGGTTCAAGAGGGAGGTTCAGTTCAGTTCAGTCGCTCAGTCATGGCCGACTCTCTGCGACCCCATGAACCGCAGCACGCCAGGCCTCCCTGTCCATCACCAACTCCCAGAGTTGACTCAAACTCACGTCCATCGAGTCAGTGATGCCATCCAGCCACCTCAACCAACCACCACATCCTTGGTTGAGTGTTCCTGAATGTATCCTTTGGTCCTATTTTTAATCCCATCAATTGTTCTGCAGGGCAGCTGCAGAAACTCTAAAGGCAACTCTGATCAAGGTACTCGCCAGATGGCAAGTATCTCTTAGGGGGTGCCCTACCCCCTAAGAAAATCTTTAGCAAGAAGCTCTTTTAAGATGTGCCCCTTCCTGGGACTTCCCTGGTGGTCCGGTGGCTAAGACTCTGTTCCCAATGCAGGGGGCCCAGGTTCAATCCCCATCAAGGAACTAGATCCCATATGCTGTATACAATAGCTCACATGCAACAACTAAAGATCTTACCCGCAACTAACATCCGGCACGGCCAAATAAATAAGTGATTGTTTTTGAAAAATAAAAGATGTCCCTTCCCTTCCTCTTAATTTTGCTTCCTTGCCATTTCTGCCAAGTATCTGTCCTACGACCTCACAAACTGCAATCGTACTAAATTCTCTGCACACCTCAAAAGAGGACTTGTTATACTTTGCCACTGTTGAGCCAGCCATGTGGGATCAAACCCATACTCCCTGCATTGGAAAGAACATATATGGACCACCAGGGAAGACCTTCCCCAAGCATTTCTTAATAAATCTATGTGTCTAGAAGCTCAATAAGGGACTAGGTCAATTTCTACCACTAAGGAACAGTATAACTATTTTCTCTTTATTTGCACAGAAATGGTTAAAGAATCGGGGTGGGGGGAATGTACTAATAAACTTAGAATACCACTCGGGGGCATAATATTTTGAATAAACCTCCGATTGTGGCATTTTAAATCTCACTCGAACCCTCTTCTTCCTGCAATAGTCTTAAAACCACCCTTCAAAATTGATCGATGTGGCTTTCTTATTTCTAAAATTCATCAAGTAGTTAGGAATGTATTTATAAATAGGTTCCATTGTAGGATCTTTACTGGCACAATAAGTAAGATATCATCCATTTTCCACGCCCAGAGAGCTGAATGATCATTTGTGAAAGCAATCGCCCCTTGAATATTGCTTCTAATCATCCCGTCCATCAATCATATATATTTTTCCTTAATTCATCCACACAACCATTTTAAATGCAAACACCGTTCACCTTCCCAATATCTATGAAAATGAAATCCCAACACAGTTGAAAATTTATAGCCCTGGCTCATATGAGTTCATAGAGCAATATTCCCAATAGTTAAATCTCTCCAACACAGTTAAATAAAGTGAAGTGAGAAGTCTAACTGGCTGTTTCCACTCAGCCAAGCGGTCTTCACGGCTCTTATTCACTCTGTCAATTGGGAACCACCAGGGGCCCGCCTTGGCAGCTTAATGGATATTGAGCTAAGAACTGGGAATGACACAGAAAAGACCAATTCAAAAAGACACGTGCCCCAGCATTCACTGCCGCACTATTTACAATAGGCAAGACATGGGAGCTACCTAAATGTTCATCCACAGACGAATGGATAAAGATATGGGGTGTGTGTGTGTGTGTGTGTGTGTGTGTACGGCTTCCACAGTGGCTCAGATGGTAAAGAATCTGTTTGCAATGCAGGAGACTGGGGTTCGATCCCTGGGTCGGGAAGGTCCCCTGGAGAAGGGAATGGCAACCCACTCCAGTATTCTTGCCTGGAGAATCCCATGGACAGAGGAGCCTGGTGGGCCACAGTCCATGGGGTCACAGTTGGACCTGACTGAGCAAATATATATTTAGCTGAATGATTTCCAGGTGGCGCTAGTGCTAAAGAGCCCACTCGCTAAGCAGGAGACACGAGAGATGCGGGTTCAAGCCCTGGGTGGGGAAGATCCCCTGAAGGACATGGCAAGCTACTCCAGTATTTTCCCCCGGAGAATTCCATGGATAGAGGAGCCTAGTGGACTATATAGCCCATAGGGTCGCAAAGAGGTGGACATGGCCAAAGGGACTCAGCACATACGCACATGGACACACACACGTTCATACACACACACATACACACACACACATACAGGCATTGATGCTGGGAGAGACTGAGGGCAGAAGGAAGAGGGGGCAGCAGAGGACGGGATGGTTGCATGGCATCACTGACTCAATAAACATGAGTTTGAGCAAATTCCGGGAGATGGAACCACAGGGAAGCCTGGCTTCCTGCAGTCCTGGACCCTGCTGCAGTCCATGGGGTCGCAAAGAGGCAGACATGACTGAGCGACTGAACAATAGCATTATATATACAGTGGAATATATTGTATTCCAGTCATTACTAAGCCATAAAAACAAATGAAATAATGCTATGTGCAGCAACATGGATGGAGATGGAGATGATCATGCTGAGTGAAGTAAGTCAGACAGAGACAAGTATCATGTAATATCACTTCTAAGTGAAATCTAAAATATGACAGAAATGAACTTATCTATGAAACAAAAAACAGAAAGTAAACTTATGTTACCAGGAGGTGAGGGGGAAGGGACAGTTAGGGAGTCTGGGATGGACATGGACACACTGCTGTGTTTAACATGGAGAACCAGCAAGGACCTGCTGGACAGCACAGGGAACTCTGCTCAATACTCTGTAATAACCTTATGGTTCCCAGGGGGAAGGATGGGGGAAGGGATAGTTAGAGAGTTTGGGATGGACATGGGCACACTGCTGTATTTAACATGGAGAACCAGCAAGGACCTGCTGTCCAGCACAGGGAACTCTGCTCAATACTCTGTAATGACCTATATGGGAACAGAATTTAAAACAAAGTAGATATATGTATATGTATAACTGATTCTATCTTGTGTCTCATCCTCTGACAGACGATGAGGTGGTTGGATGGCATCACCGACTCAATGGACATGAGCCTGAGTAAACTCCGGGAGTTGATGATGGACAGGGAGCCCTGGCATGCTGCAGCCCACGGGGTCGCAAAGGGTCAGACACGACTGAGCGACTGAAGTGAACTGATAACTGATTCACATTGCTGTTTACCAGAAACTAATACAACATTCTAAATCAACTATACTCCACTAGATTTTTTTAAAAACATCACTCTAGAAAAAGATGTGATATATACAAATATAAATATATGTATATATATATATAATGGAATATTAGTCATATAAAGGAATGACAAATGCCGTTTGCAGCAACATGGATGGACCTCGAGATGATCATACTGAGAGAAACGAGAGAAACATGATATGATACCGCTTCTCGGTGGAATCTAAAATATGATATAAATGAACTTACCTATGAAACAGAAACAGAATCAGACATTCAGAACAGACTGGCGGTTGCCCAGGGCGGTTAGACTGGGGGTTAGATTGGGGGAGGGTTAGATTGGGAATTTGAGATCCCAGAATGCAAACTGGTATACACAGATGGATAAACAAGGACCTAGGGTGTACAGCACAGGGAACTATATTCGATATCTTGTAATAACCTATAACGGAA
Organism: Bubalus kerabau; assembly: GCF_029407905.1. Classification (NCBI taxonomy): domain Eukaryota; kingdom Metazoa; phylum Chordata; class Mammalia; order Artiodactyla; family Bovidae; genus Bubalus; species Bubalus kerabau. The sequence goes on along the minus strand of NC_073647.1, from coordinate 162,194,631 downwards.
ACGTGAAAGGGAGTGTGAAAGTGAAAGTCGCTCAGTTGTGTCCAGCTCTTTGCTACCCTCATGGACTGTCCATGGGATTCTCCAGGCCAGAATACTGGAGTGGGTAGCCTATCCCTTCTCCGGGGGATCTTTCTGAGCCAGGAATCAAACTGGGGTCTCCCGCATTGCGGGCAGATTCTTTACCGACTGAGCTGTTAGGGAAGACCTTAATGGAAAGGAATAGGAACTATATCTATATAGATCTATGCCTATATACGTGTGAGTGGTGTGCTGTGCTTCATCGTTCAGTCATGTCTGACTCTCTGCAACCTCATGAACCATAGCCCACCAGGCTCCTCTGTCCATGGGATTCTCCAGGCAAGAACACTGGAGTGGGTTGCCATGCCCTTCTCCAGGGGGATCTTCCCAACCCAGGAATGGAACCCAGATCTCCCGCATTGCATGCAAATTCTTTACTGTCTGAGTCAGCAGGGAAGCCCAAGGATACTGCAGTAGGTAGCCTATCCATTTTCCAGGGGATCTTCCCAACCCAGGAATCCAAATGGGGTCTCCTGCATTGCAGGCAGATTCTTTACCATCTGAGGTACCTGGGAAGTGTATGTGTGTGTATGTGTGTGTTTGTGTGTGTGTACACACATATATCTGACTCACTTTGCCATACAGGGCTTCCCTGTTCAATCCCTGAGTCAGGAAGATCCCCGGAAAAGGAAATGGCAACCCACTCCAGTATTCTTGCCTGGGAAATCCAATGGACAGAGGAGCCTGGTGGACTGCAGTCCATGGGGTCGCAGAGAGTTGGACACGACTGAGGCAACTTGGCACAGCACGCACAGCTTACTGTAGATTTGAAACTGACATAACAGAAAATCACACATACTTCAACAAAACAAACGTTCAGAATCAGAATCGAGAACAGATCTGTTCAGGGTACAATGGCAACCCTCAAAGACATCCACACCATCACCCCTGCAAACTAAAAGGCTGACCTTGCCTGGCAGAAGAGACTTTGCAGCTTTGCTGAAGGACCACGAGATGCTGAAACGATGCTGGCGTATCCCGGGGTGGGTCCGATGTCATCAGGAGCATCTTTCTAAGGGAAGGAAAGGGAAGGGTCAGGGTCTATGAGGTCACAGTGATGGCAGGGTCAGCTCAGGGCGGGGCCAGGAGCCCAGCATTACAGGCACCTCCAGATGACCTGGTGGCTCAGAGGGTAAAGAATCTGCCCGCACCACAGGAGACCGGGGTTCAATCCCTGGAAGAAGGGAATGGCAACCCACTCCCATATTCTTGCCTGGAGAATCCCGTGGACAGAGGAGCCTGGTGGGTTACAGTCCATGGGGTTGCAAGCATCAGACACAACTGAGCGACTGACACTCTCACTAACCAGACACTTAACAAAGCGAGAATACGGATTCTCCCCTAAAACCCCAAGAAGAGCGCAGCTACATGGACTCCCTAGATGTAAGCCCAGCGAAACCCCATGTTGGACTTCTGACCTCCAGCATGACAAGATGATAAACCAGTGCTCTTCTAAGGCACTATGTTTGTGACGATTTCTTTTTTCTTCTTCTTCTTTTTGAATTGGGGTATAGTTGCTTTACAAGGTTGTGTTGATTGCTGCTGTACAGAGAAGTGAAAACAGCCATGTGTGTACACATACCTGTAAAGATTTCATTTCTCCATCAAATCTGATGGACAGCCTCACGGGTCTGAGTATTCATGGTTGTAGTTTTTTTTTTCCCCATTCATGTCTTTATAATTATATATTTTACATTGGAGGATAACAGCTTTACAATGCTGTATTGGTTTCTGCGATGGACCGTGCAGAAGCGTGGCCGACAGGAGCTACCCCTCGCCCAAGGAGGTGATGGAATTCCAGTTGAGCTATTTCAAATCCTGAAAGATGATGCTGTGAAAGTGCTGCACTCAATATGCCAGCAAATTTGGAAAACTCAGCAGCGGCCACAGGACTGAAAAAGGCCAGTTTTCATTCCAATCCCAAAGAAAGGCAATGCCAAAGAATGCTCAAACTACCACACAATTGCACTCATCTCACACACTAGTAAACTAATGCTCAAAATTCTCCAAGACAGGCTTCAGCAATACGTGAACTGTGAAGTTCCAGGTGATCAAGCTGGTTTTAGAAAAGGCAGAGGAACCAGAGATCATATTGCCACATCTGCTGGATCATCAAAAAAAGCAAGAGAGTTCCAGAAAAACATCTATTTCTGCTTTATTGACTATGCCAAAGCCTTTGACTGTGTGGATCACAATCAACTGTGGAAAATTCTGAAAGAGATGGGAATACCAGATCACCTGACCTGCCTCTTGAGAAACCTGTATACAGGTCAGGAAGCAACAGTTAGAACTGGACATGGAACAACAGACTGGTTCCAAATAGGAAAAGGAGTACGTCAAGGCTGTATATGATCACCCTGCTTATTTAACTTATATGCAGAGTACATCATGAGAAACGCTGGGCTGGAAGAAGCACAAGCTGGAATCAAGACTGCCGGGAGAAATATCAATAACCTCAGATATGCAGATGACACCACCCTTATGGCAGAAAGTGAAGAGGAACTCAAAAGCCTCTTGATGAAAGTGAAAGAGGAGAGTGAAAAAGTTGGCTTAAAGCTCAACATTCAGAAAACGAAGATCATGGCATCAGGTCCCATCACTTCATGGAGAAACAGTGGAAACAGTGTCAGACTTTATTTTTCTGGGCTCCAAAATCACTGCAGATGGTGACTGCAGCCATGAAATTAAAAGACGCTTACTCCTTGGAAGGAAAGTTATGACCAACCTAGATAGCATATTCAAAAGCAGAGACATTACTTTGCCAACAAAGGTCCGTCTAGTCAAGGCTATGGTTTTTCGAGTGGTCATGTATGGATGTGAGAGTTGGACTGTGAAGAAGGCTGAGTGCCGAAGAATTGATGCCTTTGAACTGTGCTGTTGGAGAAGACTCTTGAGAGTCCCTTGGACTGCAAGGGGATCCAACCAGTCCATTCTGAAGGAGATCAGTCCTGGGATTTCTTTGGAGGGAATGATGCTAAAGCTGAAACTCCAGTACTTTGGCCACCTCATGCGAAGAGTTGACTCATTGGAAAAGACTCTGATGCTGGGAGGGATTGGGGGCAGGAGGAGAAGGGGACGACAGAGTTTGAGATGGCTGGATGGCATCACCAACTGGATGGACGTGAGTTTGAGTGAACTCCAGGAGTTGGTGATGGACAGGGAGGCCTGGCGTGCTGCTATTCATGGGGTCGCAAAGAGTCGGACACGACTGAGCGACTAACACCTATTCACTGACAAGCATCCTCTGGGTGTGCAGAGATGGATGGGCGTGGTGCATGCCTGTATCCCTGGTGAGGTACATGCGGTAGGCAGCAGGCAGACGGATGCCCCATTATTTTAACCGAAGCCTCGTAATCACAGCTTGACAACCCAAGCTCCGTCTAACCCTTTCTCCTAATGCCTTTGTGCACCCCAAGGTAATTCAGTCCCACCCACCCCCTTGCCTCCCCGGGGCCACCTCCTGACCATGATTACAGGTTTTGATGAAGATAAAGCATGTCTGGATCTTTCTATTGAACAAGATATCATTAGCCTGGCCACAAAGGTATCGCTTTCCCCCGAGCCAAAGGTCAGCGGACCTTGGGAGTGATGGATCTCTTTTCGGCTGGCTGCAGGCACTCGCTTGGCAAATATTAAAAAGCTTCTCAGAGCTCCGAGATGGTTTCTAATCACGGGAAGGCTGTCTCTGGAGAGTAACGTGCAAGGCAGAAAGAGCACAGAGGGAGATTTTGTGCATGGCAAAATAATATACAGCAGGGGAAAGTACTAGTCAGACATTACCTAGCTCCACAAAATATCAGTGCAGTTCACTCGCTCAGTCGTGTCTGACTCTTTGCGACCCCATGGAATCCAGCACACACCAGGCTTCCCTGTCCATCACCACCTCTGAGAGCTGGCTCACACTCATGTCCATTGAGTCGGTGATGCCATCCAACCATCTCATCGTCTGTCATCCCCTTTTCCTCCTGCCTTCAATCTTTCTATTTCATAATTTCCAATGATGAAAATGGTTGTTATTTACAAGGTCATCTCATATCTCCCTTCACAAATGTCTGTTTGTGGAAAAGAAGTAATTGCACTCAAGTTTAACAGCTTAGCATTGGATCTTGGTTTGACATGATATGACCTCATGTGCAGTAAGCAATATTTTTCTCTTTTCCTGAAAACAATAAGCCAGTGTTTACTGGTGGTCCAGTGGTTGAGACTGTCTTCTGCAGGGGGCACGCTATTTATCCTTTAATTGAGGAAGTTTCCCATAATGAGAGGGGCCGCAAAAAAAAAAGGGGGAAAAATCATATAAAGATAATGCAATTTTTAAAATATGAAGACTGTATAATAAAGCATAGATAGAAAATAATGTATCTTTTCAGTGATTTTTTTAAAGAAGGGTATTGGGAAGAGAAAATCTGATTTTTGTTATGGACGTGGTGTGAGGTGATTGTGTGACTCTGGGCATTCAGCTGCTCCTAAAAATATATTCTCAACTCTAAAATTCTAATATCCTCACTTATAAAACAATAGGTTTGAAATGGATGCTGAAAAGTTCTGTGATTTACGGAGAATTCAATGGGACCTGGACCCTGCACTAAGAATTATAAATATATTAGATATAGGTGCTCGTATAATACCATTTTGTATATTGGGGCTTCCTTAGTGGCTCAGATGCTAAAGAATCCACTGCAATCCATGAGACCCAGATTCGATCTCTGGGTCAGGAAGATCCCCTGGAGGAAGGTATAGCAACCCACTCCAGTACTCTTGCCTGGAGAATCCCATGGACAGAGGAGCCTGGTGGGCTGCCGTCCATGAGGTCCCAAAGAGTCGGACAAGACTGACCAACTAATGCTTTCAGTTTCACAGGTCAGAGGTAAAACTCTGCTGACACAAGAGAGGAACAAGGGGTCCAGGTGTGCACGCTGGATTCCTGCATAGGACGATGGGCATGTATATGTGTGTGTGGCTGGGTTCATTTTCTGATACTATGGATAGATTCCTGCATGTTCCACTGACCTTTCCATCAACCTGCTAGTCTTCTCACATGCCTCTGCACAGACCTTTAACATATTTTTTTTGATGGTATTTCTAGAAGGGAGACACAGAAATTTATGACATCTTCCTTCAGTTAAACTTCTACTTAAGTGATTTCCCCTCCTTTCCTTTCGGCACTATGATGGCAGTCTCCTCTCAGGACACATCATGAAAGCATGTCATAGCCAAGTCACTTCCTTGAAGGTCTGTTGCATAATCGGTTCTATTAAAGCTTAGTAATTCCTTTTTAGAGTTTTGTTTTTTTTTAATGTGGACCATTTTAAAGTTTTTATTGAATTTTCTTACAATGTCATTTCTGTTTTGCTTTTTTTTTTTTTTTTGTCATGAGACATGCAGGATCTGATTCTCTGCTGCCGAATGAGATGGTGGGATGGCATCACTGACTCAATGGACACGAGTTTGAGCAACCTCTGGGAGATGGTGATGGATAGGGAAGCCTGGCGTGCTGCAGTCCATGGGGTTGCAGAGTCGGACACGACTGAGCGACTGAACCGAACTGATATCTTTGGGGGGACAGTTAAGGCCACACCAGGAAACTGTGATGAGGTCACAGACAATGAGATGGTTGGATGGCATCACCAACTCAATGGACATGAGTTTGAGCAAGCTCCTGGAGATGGTGATGGACAGGGAAGCCTGGTGTGCTGCAGTCCAAGGGGTCGCAAAGAGTTGAACATGACTGATTGACTGAACTGAACTGAACTGATATCTTTGGGGGGACAGTTAAGGCCACACCAGGAAACTGTGAAGAGGTTACAGACAATGAGATGGTTGGATGGCATCACCAACTCAATGGACATGAGTTTGAGCAAGCTCCTGGAGATGGTGATGGACAGGGAAGCCTGGTGTACTGCAGTCCACGGGTTCACAACAAGTTGGACCCAGCTAGGTGACTGAATAACATTGTGGGGTCTTAGCTTCCTGACCAAGGATGGACATGCTCACCCCCCTCCACCCGCCCAGCACATTGGAAGGCGAAGTCAAACACTGGACCATCAGGGAAGTCCCCAAGGCTTGTTTCCTACTCATCAAGATACATCACTCAAGTCAGATTGAAGAAAGCAACTACATCCTCCTTTCTGGGGACTACGTGCCTTTGCATGCCCGTGATCCATCCTTCTGAATCGATTCAGTATAATATGTTTTTATCACAGTAACAGATATGTGGTTCCCCAGGCCAGAGGCACGCAACCCTTACTGTCTGCCTCTCAACCGATCCTCTGACGTGTGAAGTGAAAATGTTACATAAACAGCAACCTTTCACCAATGGCTTAGATAATCCCTTCTGACGGATGCCACATTCCCACCTCAAAGTCCCGCTTCATCTGTTTACGCTGATAATCAGATGACCCATGATGCACTTCTGAATATGGCCAAAAGCATCCTTCCCGGCTTGCTAGGAGAAATTTATGAATAATTCTGCACAAAGTAAGGGCTTCCTCACAGGCAGCTCGGTGGGTAAAAAAAAATCTGCCTGTCATTGCAGGAGATGCGGGTTCAATTCTTGGGGACGGGAAGATCCCCTTGAGAAGGGAAGGGCAACCCACTCCAGGATTCTTGCCTGGAGAATCCTATGGACAGAGGAACCTGGTGGACTATGCTCCATGAGGTCGCAGATAACCAGGCATGACTGAGCAACCGAGCATGCATGCATATGAAGCCGGCCTGTCACGTGTTCAATTCTGGACCAGGATTTGTTTGAAAATGTAGTGCTTTGGGATTGTGCTTTACTTTTCCCCTGACGGGAGGGAGGGACCATCGTTAAGTGCTGGTAGGAACCAATCCATGAAAAGGTGATGGGGCAAAAAATGAGATCAGCTCAAAAAATGCCTCCCACTGCCATCTATGAATATTATATTTGCTCCAGAGGCATCTTCCTGGTCAGCCTTTTCACCCATGAATGTTTCTTGCTCCTAAAGAGGATTAGGCAGATGACTCAGTGCCTGTAACCCTAGCATAGCCCTGGGGAAACAGCTCATGTCATGTGCAGTCGGGAGGGACCACGTGTGGAATATATACGTGCTTTGCTACACAAAGAAGGTGACATCCTGGAAAGAGCATGGACTTATGAGGGCATGAGTCTGAGCAAGCTCCGGGAGTTGGTGATGGACAGGGAGGCCTGGGTTGCTGCGGTCCATGGGGTCGCAAAGAGTTGGACACGACTGAGCAACTGGACTGGACTGATAAGAAGGCTGATGACTCCCCAGTGCAATCAGTTTCTTGGCTTAAAAAAAAAAAAGGTACAGGACTTCCCTGGTGGTCCAGTGGTTAAGGCACCACACTTACACTGCTCAGCTGTGGGTTCAATCAACTAAGATCCTACATGTCCTGCAGCACGAACAAAAAGTTAAAAAAAAATTTTTTTGTTCAGAAGATGCTGAATAATATTTACTTCCTGCATCTACCTTTTGTATAATCATATCTATGATAATATCAAACAATATAATTATATCAATGGTAATAAATACCTATCACATGCATTGTCTTTCCTTCAATTTTTTTTCTTTTAATTGAAGTATATCTGACTTAGAGTGCTGTGTTCAGTTCAGTTCAGTTGCTCAGTCGTGTCCGACTCTTTGCGACCCCGTGGACCACAGCACACCAGGCCTCCCTGTCCATCACCACCTCCTGGAGTTTACTCAAAATCATGTCCATCGAGTCAGTGATGCCATCCAACCATCTCATCCTGTGTTGCGTTAGTGTCTGCTATAACAGCAAAGTGCTTCAGTTTTATATATAGGGCTTTCCTGGTGGCTCAGATGGTAAAGAACCCGCCTGCAGTTCGGGAGACCTGGGTTCGATCCCTGCATTAGGCAGATCCCCGTGGAGAAGGGAAACGGCAACCAACCCTGGTATTCTTGACTGGAGAATTCCAGGGACAGAGGAGCCTGGTGGGCTACAGTCCATGGGGTTGCAAAGAGTCGGACACGACTGAGGGACTAAGTGCCCACACACAAATATATATATATAAAAGCATGCATAAACTGACTCACTTTTATAATATGCTTATATATATTATATATATGTAATTCTATATATATTTTTTCTATGTATTATTTATATATATTAATATATATACTTCAGTTCAGTTCAGTTGCTCAGTCGTGTCCGACTCTTTGCGACCCCATGAATACTTATACATATATTATTCTTTATATATTATTCTTTTCCAGCTTGCTTTCTACTATAATTATAAAATATTAAATATAGTTCCCTGTGCTGTACAGTAGAACCTTGTTTATCTGTTTTACATATAGTGGTGTGTATCTGATAATCCTAAAGTCCTAATTTTATCCTGCCCTATCTTTCCCCTTTGGTAGCCCTAAGTTTATCTTCTCTGTGAGTCTTTTTCAGTTTTACAAATAAATTCATTTGTATCATTTTTTAGACCCCACATAGAAGAGATCCCGTAGGATATCTTTCTTTCTCTGTCTGACTGACTTCACTTGCTGAGATCACATCTAGGGCCATTCACGTTGCTGCAAACGGCATTATTTCATTGTTGCTTTATGGCTGAGTAATATTCCATGATGTGTACCACATCTTCTTTATCCATTCCTCTGTCAGTGGACATTAAAGTTCTTTTCATGTCCTGCTGCTGCTGAGTCGCTTCACTCGCGTCCGACTCTGTGCGACCCCATAGACGGCAGCCCACCAGGCTCCGCCGTCCCTGGGATTCTCCAGGCAAGAACACTGGAGTGGGTTGCCATTGCCTTCTCCATGTCCTGGGTACCTTAAATAGTACTGCTATGATCATTGGGAGGTACGTATCTTTTTGAATCAGAGTCAAATAGGCAATCCTATGTTGTTACATAACTATGTAGTGATTTAAGAGTGAAAGGGATGGAGTTTCAAAAGCCGTGTTTTCATCTCAAAAGCTTCTGTTCACCTACCCTCAAGACTTTGGACAGTTTTGGACAATTTGAAGTTTATGTGGCTCAGATATTAAAAGGGAAGGATGCCAGGACTTTTCTTAAGATATTACAAATGGCATAATACATATTGAATGCTTTGACTGTATTTTAAACACATGCAACTTGTCTATGAGTTTCCCTGGTGGCCCAGATGGTAAAGAATTTGCCTCTAAAGCAGGAGACCCAGGTTCGATCTGTGAGTCAGGAATATCCAAAACGAATAACACATATCTTGTTTATTATTTTTATAGAGGAAATCCTGACAGAGAGAGTTTTCATCATTTGCTAGTTTTCTCAGGCACAAAAAACAAAAAACTGGAAAGAGAGTAGATTCCTGCTATTGAGTCTCAGAGGATTCCTTGAGATCTTTAAAGGCAGATAAGAGAGACAATACTGAACCCAACAGAGTCATACTTGTTAGGACTGGTTGTTCTTGCAAGATGCAATCTGAGTCCCTATTATGATCAAATAATGGAAACCCTTTTTATTATTAAATTTTTACTATGGATATAGTCCTCCCAAACGACAAAAAAAATACCACCACAGAAGAAAGTAATATCATTTAGATACAAAATAAAATACTATATACATGATTTGGCAATAAGCTCACAGCAGTTGCTACATATTAAAATAAAAAGCAAAAAATTCACTGTTTCCAAATAATGATTATTTGCAAAGTACAGTTTTGTGTTTTTTGCTTTTTATTTTTTTAAAGTAACTGTCCTTTTGAGAGAATGATTAAATTCAATCATGTTCAATACTTTGTAATGTTTCAACAAGCAAATAAGATTTTCCCAAAGGGCATTTTTTGGCTAAATTGTTTATCTATAATTTGTCCTCAAAATGATCTAACAAAGGAAAAATACGTTCTGTTGAATTTCCTATTTAAATGATTCCTGAATTTCTTGGGGCAATGGCATTAGACTGAATTTTCATTCTGGGATTCTGATGTGTGCGGACACACAGGTAGGCATGCAAAACGCTGGCCATTAAGTTAATTTTTAAATTATGTCTGAGTTTCATTTTAGACACCCTTTCACCATAGCTTTAAATCTCTCTCTCTCTGTTTTTTTTTGGCTGAGATGGGTCTTAGTTTTGGCATACGAGCTCTTACCCTGTGGCGAGCAGACTCTCTGGCTGTGGCAGGTGGGCCATAGTTACCCCATAGCATGTGGGATCTTAGCTCCCCAACCAGGGATCAAACCTACGTCCCCTGCATTCCAAGGCAGATTCTTAACCACTGGGCCACCAGGGAAGCCAATGAAGTCTCTTCAACGCCCCCTTTTTCTCTTATCTTCACTTTGAGCCATCACGGCAATTAAAAGATCAATCATTCGGCAAAAGGGAAAGAGACAAGGTGTTGAACTGTCAAGCTGTGTACTTAACATTAGTTATTTCCATGGTGATAGGATAATGCTATTTTTTTCTTCGTGTTTTCTATATTTCAAAAGTGTTCCGCTTTTGATTTACCTTTTAAAATAAAATAACTATTTTTTTTTCCTTTACACGCTGTCTTCACCTGGCAGTTACAGGAGTTTTGTCATATTATGATCACTTGGCAGTAATGCACTCTTCCCCTTGAATTCTTTATAAAATATTAAGTTATAATTCCACATAAAAATCAAGGACTGTTTTTAGCTAATGATAGAATATTCTGTGTCAATTAATAACTGCTTTCTTATACATGTATCTATAACCATAATACTGTATATAATATTATATACTGTTGTACAAAGTTATACACTATAGTATTATATACAGTATTATATACTATAGTATGTATGTATACTACACTATATAATACTGTATATAATATTATAATGTATTTACAACCTGTGCATTTTTTACCTAAACACTTTTCTGTCACTAATTTCATTATCTTTTTTAATGCTAGAGGCATTTTTTTTTTTTAATTTATATGGGAGTATAGTTAGTTAACAATGTTACATTAGCTGCAGGCATACAACAAAGTGATTCAGTTATACATATACGTGTATCTACTGTCTTTCAAAATATTTTCCCATGTAAGTGAAAGTGAAAGTGAAGTCGCTCAGTCGTGTCTGACTCTTTGCGACCCCATGGACTGTAGCCTACCAGGTTCCACCATCCATGGGATTTTGCAGGCAAGGGTACTGGAGTGGGGTGCCATTGCCTTCTCCAGGAGATCTTCGCTCCTCAGGGATTGAACCCTGGTCTCCTGCATTGCAGGCAGACGCTTTACCGTCTGAGCCACCCATGTAGGTTGCCACGTAATACTGACCAGAGTTCCCTGGGTTATAAAGTAGGTCCTCCTGGCGGTCCACTTTACACACAGTAGCGTGTGTATCTGAATCCCAAGTGGACATCAAAGGGAATCAGTCACACGTATACATGTATCTATTCTTTTTTCAGATTCTTTTCCCATGGAGGTTATTACATACTACTGAGCAGAGTTCCCTGTGCTATACAGCAGGTCCTTGATATTCATTGTATCTTGCAAAATACCCTCTTCTATTCCTTTCTCTAGGTGCTTGGGAATATCTAATGTAGAGTACAAGCCATCTCACCAGGAAATTACAAGTATCAATTAAACAGAAAATGTCTCTATCACATACACCCTTTATTCAGGATATACTCTTTTGCAAGACACCACAAAGACTTTGTCTCTTCTGACTTTATACTGAGAAGGTATACAGTGAGAAAGCAAGAGAGATGTCAGTAACATTTACAAAAAAAAGACAGAGAACCTTGTGCCAACATGCCTGGGAAGAATCCAGAATATGAATCAAAACAATAAGCTTTTTTTGGGGAAAAAAAAACTAACAAGAAAATCTATACAAGATTTGGCTCACAGCAAACCCCAGCTTCATTCTACAACTTAGAAAAATGATTGTCATATTTTTCTACAAGGGCAAAGATAATCAGCGTTACTGGCCCTGGGGGCCAGATGGTCAGTTCTGAATTGATATAATAAAAGCAGATGTCAGCCACTTCCCAGGTGGCACAGTGGTAAAGAATCTACCTGTGAATGCAGGCTATGTGGGTTCTATCCCTGGATCAGGAAGATCCCCTGGAGGAGGGCAGTGGCAACCCACTCCAGTATTCTCACCTGGAGAATCCCGTGGACAGAGGAGCCTGGCAGGCTACAGTCCCTGGGGCACAGAGAGTTGGATGCAACTGAGCGCCTAACACACACAGCACACAGATATTGGCCACATTCAGAAGATAGAGGTTATCTGGGTTTCACTAAAACTTTATAAAAACAGGTCCCGGGGCTTGTGTGTGTAGCTGGTCAACCTCTGCAGTAGATGCCACCTAAGAAGGGAGAGGGGCTTCCCGGGTGGCCCAGAGGGTAAAGCGTTTACCTACATTGCAGGAGACCTGGGTCAGGAAGATCCCCTGGAGAAGGAAATAGCAACCCACTCCAGTACTCTTGCCTGGAAAATCCCATGGACAGAGAAGCCTGGTAGACTATAGTCCATGGGATCGCAAAGAGTCGGAGACAGCCACTTGCACTGCAAAGAGATGAAACCAGTCCATCCTAAAGGAATTCAGTCCTGAATCTTCACTTGAAGGACTGATGCTGAAGCTGAAGCTCCAATCCTTTGCCCACCTGATGCAAAGAGTTGACTCACTGGAAAAGACCCTGATGCTGGGAAAGATTGAGGGCAGAAGGAGAAGGGGACGACAGAGAATGAGATGGTTGGGTGGCATCACCGACTCAATGGACATGAGTATGAGCAAGCTCCGGGAGATGGTGATGGACAGGGAGGCCTTCGTGTGCTGCAGTCCATGGGGTCGCAAAGAGTCGGACACAACTGAACGACTCAACAGCAACAACAGTGAAGAGTGTCCCTGGAGAAGAGCATGGCAGTCCACTCCAGTATTCTTGCCCAGAAAATCAGCCCACAGGGTCACAAAGAGCTGGACACGCCTGAGTGACAAACACACAGAAGAAGAGCGCAAAGAGATTTCTCGCCATTTACGCAAAGCCAAGGCTTCAGATGAAAGCTACCACCACAGTAAGAGACCAACAAACCGAAAGAACAAACTGTGAAAATATCTCCAACCCTCCAGAGGAGGACGGGGGCCATTCTTAATGCCTGGTATCTCCCACCCGTTCCTGTCTCTGCTTCTCCGGGTCCAGGGAGAACGTATACATTCCAGGATGTTCAGTGCATGAGGGTGCAGGAAGCTATCAGTGGTTCAGGTTTATCCCAAGAGAGAACTTCACTCTCAGGGGTGCAGATGGACCTGTGCCCCAGGCAGGAGCAGAGATGCAGACGTATAGAATGGACGTGTGGACATAGTAGGAGAAGGAGAGGGTGGGATGGACTGAGAGAGCAGCATTGACATATATACATGACCGAGTATAAAACAGACGGCTAGTGGGAAGCTGCTCTACAGCACAGGGAGCTCAGCGCGGGGCTCTGTGATGACCCAGAGAGGTGGGGGGTGGGAGGGAGGCTCCAGAGGGAGGGGCATATGTCACTGATTGTATGAATGTCATATCATTATATGATGTGAATATATGTCAAATCATTGATCAGCCAGTCCATCCTAAAGGAAATCAACCGTGAATATTCATTGGAAGGACTGATGCTGAAGCTGAAGCTCCAATACTCTGTCCATCTGATGCAAAGAGCTGACGCATTAGAAAAAACCCTGATGCTGGGAAAGATTGAGGGCAGGAATAGAAGGGGACGACAGAGGATGAGATGGTTGGATGGCATCACGACTCAGTGGACATGAGTTTGAGAAAACTCTGGGAGATGGTGAAGGACAGGGAAGCCTGGCGTGCTACAGTCCATGGGGTTCAAACAGTTGGACATGCCTTAGTGATGGAACAACATCAAATCTGGAGGACCGTGAAACATGGGTATAAACTGTTGATGGAAGCCATGGCTGAAGCTGCAGCATGTTCAACAGCTGACCCTAGATAAGCATCACTGAGCTCCTGGGTAAGCGTTCATGATCACCACAAGTAAAGAGGTTGAATGGTAAAGACTGAAATCCAGGTGCAGTGTGATAAATCCATTGGTATGCCTTGGAATGGGAGAAAGAAATGGCAGACCACTCCAGTACTTTTGCCTGGAAAATCCCATGGGCGGAGGAGCCTGGTGGGCTACACTCCATAGGGTCTCGAAGAGTCGGACACAACTCGGTGACTTCACTTTCACTTTTCACTCTCAGGCATTGGAGAAGGGAATGGCAACCCACTCCAGTGTTCTTGCTTGGACAATCCCAGGGACAGAGGAGCCTGGTGGGCTGCTGTCTATGGGATCGCACAGGGTCAGACACGACTGAAGCGACTTAGCAGCAGCAGCAGCATGCCTTGGAATATGTTCACTGCATAGATCCAGAAACATTTAACTTTTTTTCTTTTTTTTTTTTACTGTGTTGAGCAGTTTGTGTAAGTTGCAATTATCTCACATAAATAGCATGCTTTAAATATTGCTAACTGATTATTTGACTGTGTGTGTGTGTACGTGCTAAGTCGCTTCAGTCGTGTCCAACTCTGTGTGACCCCACGGACTGCAGCCAGCCAGGCTCCTCTGTCCATGGAATTCTCCAGGCAAGAATACTGGAGTGGATTGCCATGCCCTCCTCCAGGGGATCTTCCTGACTCAGCGATCAAACCCGAGTCTCCTGCATTGGCAGGTGGGTTCTTTACCACCAGCATCACCTGGGAAGCCCAGAAGTGACTATACTTCCTAATTATCCAGGTCGCCCCTGTGGAATCCAGCCCCAGGGTGGATTTTTGGGAAGACAGCCTGTAACTAAGCAAGTGGAATGAAAGAAATCATAGGAACAGGTCAGGTTTTAAAAATTAAATTTTATTCTATGGGTTCAGGGAAGCTAAACCAGCACAAAATGAAATCCTAGGCCAAAAAAAAAAAAAAAAAGAATTGGAAAATGAAGTTTTAGCCTCAGGGGAAATATCAGAAAATGACTAATGTGATGAACAAAAACCACAGCTCAGATAGAGAGAGTGGGGCGAGAAAAAAGGAATGGAAATCACTCATCAAAAATGTATGAGCTGGTCTTCAATAATGAACAAACTGTAAATAGGAAGCGGCTATCACGTGTGTATGTTGTTAAAAATAAAATGAGAGATACAAGTATTGAAGAGTAAGAGGAAATAGATAATACAAAAGAGGTGATTGTGTTTGTCAAGCTAGGTAATATTTTGGCTACTTAGGAGAGACATGGAGAAGTTTCCTGTATCACTGAGCCTCTGCCAGATGGTTCTATCGCTTGTGGTTAAAGATGGTCTGGCTTCCCGGGTGGCTCAGCGGTAAAGAATCCACCTGCCAATGCAGGAGATGCGGGAGAGGTGGTGTCAATCCCTGTGTTGGCAAGATCCCCTGGAGAAGGAAACGGCTACCCACCCCAGTATTCTTGCATGGAGAATCCCATGGACAGAGGAGCCCGGTGGGCTACAGTCCATGAGGTCGTAAAGAGTGGGACATGACTGAGCATGCAGTCTTTTGCGCCAGTAGTCTACTGGTCTCAACAAAGAACAAATACATCCCTTTTCCTTTTAGAAGGTGAAAGTGAAATCCAGTCGTGTCCGACTCTTTGTGACCCCATGGACTATACAGTCCATGGAATTCTCCAGGCCAGAATACTGGAATGGGTAGCCTTTCCCTTCTCCAGGGGTATCTTCCCAACCCAGGGATTGAACACAGATCTCCCACATTGCAGGTGGATTCTTTACCAGCTGAGCCACAAGGGAAGTCTTCCTTTTAGACAGATGGTGAATAAATTGAAACAGTGGCAGGTTTTGTTGTCTTAGGCTCCAAAATCACCGTGGATGGTGACTGCAGCCATGAAATGAAAACACGCTTGCTTCTTGGAAGGAAAGTTATGACAAACCTGGACAGCGTATTAAAAAGCAGAGACATGACTTTGCTAACAAAGGTCCGTCTAGTCAAGGCTATGGTTTTTCCTGTGATCATGTATGGATGTGAGAGTTGGACTGTGAAGAAAGCTGAGCGGCTAAGAATTGATGCTTTTGAACTGTGGTGTTGGAGAAGACTCTTGAGAGTCCCTGAAAGGAGATCCAACCAGTCCATCCTAAAGGAAATCGGTCCTGAATATTCATTGGAAGGACTGATACTGAAGCTGAAGCTCCACTACTCTGGCCATCTGATGTGAAGATCCATTTCACTGGAAAAGACCCTGATGCTGGGAAGATTGAGGGCAGGAGGAGAAGGGGGTGACAGAAGATGAGATGGTTGGATGGCATCACCGACTCAATGGACATGGGTTTGGGTGGACTCGGGGAGATGGTGAAGGACATGGAAGCCTGGTGTGCTGCAGTTGATAAGGGGCTGCAAAGAGTCAGACACAACTGAGGGACTGAACAAAAACCGTTAGAACTGCCTTGATACCCCACCTGAGAAATGTCCAGGTATCTTAGAATCTGACATCTAGAAGAAGATTTCGGTGAGAGTAACTTAAATCCAACCAGGTCTGTCCCTGGGGTTGCAAAGAGTCAGACACGAGTGAGCAACTAACATTTCACTTCATTGCTAGCTTTGACCAAAGATACTTAAGACTTTGCTGTGTCTTGACACTCCTGGTGGCCTTGGTGAGTGTTTTGTATTCCTTTGATAGCCAGGTGGCAAACATTTGGGGAAAACGCTTCCAGTCCTTAGGGTTAATCCTTCAAACAGCCCAGGGTGGGTTAGAAAGACTTCTGACCTACGGAATGTGATAGCATTCGGAACGGTTTTGCACAGAACGCTCACGTTTCCTATTAGCTATTTGTACATTGCTACTCTTTCTTTGAGGGTCCAAAGAGATGCATTTTATATCATCCGTATTCATCTACTCTGCTTCTCCCCTTCTGTTTGACAGTTGGACTATTTTTGTCTCTGTCCTCCATTCTCCGTGAAATCCTTTCACATTCTATTTTTTTTTTAAACTGTTCTCTTCCAATTTCCAGATTCTTTCTTAGACACTCCCAAACTATGTTTAATTCTGATTATCAACGTATATATTAAAAATAATAAGATCTGTAGCTGTTCTTCCCAAGATATCTGTTTGGCTCCCTTTCAGATTTATTAATACCATCCACGGGATCACAAAGAATCAGACACGACTGAGCGACTCAACAACAACAATATCATCTCAGTTTAATTCTGCTGTCTTCTGGTATTAGTTCTTCTTCTTTTTTTGTTTGTTTTGATGAGCCTATCATATTTTTAGCAATTAATCACTGTAATTAACATAGTGATTATCACCTTGTATCACAGAATAAGGGTACGTGATTATACCAGTAAAGATCTTTCGAGCAGCTCAGTCAGGTCTGACTTTGCACCTCAAACATAAAACCTGATGGAAATTTCTGTGTGCAAACTTTTAATTTCTGTGTTTGACGCGTTGAGTCAGGCTATTATCACAGACTAGAATCTCTTTGCCTCATTTTTTTTATTGAAACCTTCACTTGCCTGCCATCGTCAGATGAAATACCCACACCCCGAAGAATTTATACCCACATCCTCCAAGGTTTAATCCATCGCTTCCTTTTTCCTTTCGTGTATCTAGTATGTCTACTTCTTTTTCTATTCTTTGGCCACACTGAACGGCATCTCGGGATCTCGGTTCCCCCAACCAGGCATCAAACCCATGTCCCCTGTGGTGGAAGCACAGAGTCTTAACTGCTGGACTCCCAGGGAAGTCCCTAAGATGTCTATTTCTATCATTGGCTTGAGCTCATCATTTATATATGACACCCTCGCTGTGCATGGGCCAATCAGAGGAAGAAAGTACACTGGGCCGTTCTCCACTCGTCTGCTAAACACAAAACTTTCCACACAGCAGACTCTCAAGTGTTAGATGAACTGAATTTTAAGCCAAATAAATTCTTTTTGGAGATGTTTAGGTATAATCTTAACCTTGGAGGATTCAGTATTTTGAGTTGGAATAGGAAAGAACAACAAAAAGAACATTATCTTTTTCGAGAGACATCTAAATATTTCCTCATCTAAATACATAATTAAAACAGATTACATTATGTACGTTTTGAAATATTCACGCAGCAGAGACAAAGCTAGTACTTTCTCAAAAATTAAAGGAAAGGGAGGAAAATCAATAATATAAAGAGATGGAAAATAATTATGTCATCAGATGAATTCATTTCAAGAAGCAAAACAACTCTACTGGGATTTTTAACACTTTGCCCCTTCTTGGGTGTATCTGATGAGATTGCCAGCAATGTGGGTTCACAGCAAAGGTCATTTTCCTTAGAAGCTAATATTGCCTTGTGCCAAAAAAGAAAATGTGCATGAGGGAAACGAAAGCAAAAATAAACAAAAGGGATCTAATCAAGCTTTCAAGCTTTGGCACAGCAGAGGAAGCCACAAACAAAGCGAAAAGACAATCTACGAACTGGGATAAAATATTAGCAAATTATGAGACCGAGTAGGGATTGATTTCCAGAATACATAAACAGCTCAGATAACTCAACAACAACAAAAAATGGAGTAAGACCTAAACAGACGTTTCTCTAAGGAAGACGTTCAGATGGCCAAGGGGCACGTGAAAGATGTTCAACGTCCCTAATTATGAGAGAAATGCAAATCAAAAGTGTAATGAGAACATCACCCCACACTGGTCAGAATGGCCATCATCAGAAAGTCCACAAATAACAAATACTGGAGAGGGTGTGGAGAAGAGAACCCTCCTATACTGCTGGGAGCAATGGTGGAGCCAATATGGAAAAACGTATGGATTTTTTTTTTTAGAAAATCTGGGCTTCCCTCATAGCTCAGTTGGTAAAGAATCTGCCCGTAATGCAGGAGACCCTGGTTCGATTCGTGGGTCAGGAAGATCTGCTGGAGAAGGGATAGGCTACCCACCCTGATATTCTTGGGCTTCCCTGGTGGCTCAGCTGGTAAAGAATCCACCTGCAAGGTGGGAGACCTGGGTTCCATCCCTGGGGTGAGAAGATCCTCTAGAGAATGGAAAGGCTACCCAATCCTGTATTCTGACCTGGAGAATTCATGTGTGTGGGGCCACAGAGTCAGACACGACTGAGCGACTTTCACTTCACTAAAGATAGAGCTACAATACTATCCTCTAAGCCCACTCCTGAGTATATACCTGGACAAAATTTAATTCAGAAAGACATATGCAGCCCAGTGTTCACAGCAGCAGTATTTATAACAGCCAGGGCACGGGAGAACCCGCAATGTCCACTGACAGATGAGTGGATGAATATCCGTCTGTGGGATTCTCCAGGCCAGAATACTGGAAAGGAGTGATGTGCCCTCCTCCAGGAGATCTTCCCCGACCTAGTGATGGAACCTGCGTCTCTTAAGTCTCCTGCATTGACAGGCAGGTTCTTTTACCACTAACGTCACCTGGGAGACTATATCCCATGGACAGAGCAGCCTGATGGGCTACAGTCCATGGAGTCGCAAGAGTCGGACACGACTGAGCTACTAAACCACCACCACATACACACACACACACACACACACACACACACTACTAAGCCATAAACAAAGAACAAACGAATGCCATTTGCAGCAACACGGATGGACCCAGAGATTATCATACTAACTGAAGTAAGGCAGAGAAAGACAAATATCATATGATATCACTCAGACGTGGAATCTGAAAGTCACTCAGTCTTATCCAACTCTCTGCAACCCCATGGACTGCAGCCCACCAGGCTCCTCTGTCCATGGGATTCTCCAGGCAAGAATGCTGGAGTGGGTAGCCATGCCCTCCTCCAGGGGAATCTTCCCGACCCAGGGATCAAACCCTGGTCTCCCGCAATGCAGGCAGATTCATTACCATCAGAGCCACCAGGAAAGCCCAAATATGGGTGGAACCTGAAATATGATGCAAATGAACCTCTCTGTAAAGCAGAGACAGACTTACATAGAGAGCAGCCTTGTGGTTGCCAGGGAGAGAGGCAGGGACGGACTAGGAGTTTGGGATTAGCAGAAAGAAACTTCTCTCCATAGGATGGATCAACAACGAGGTCCTCCTATAGAGCATAGCCAACGATATTCAATATCCTGGATGAAATATCAGAAAAGAATTTCAACGAGAATACACACACACACACATGTAACAATCATTTGCTGTACCGCAGAGACCAGGACAAAATTGTAAATCAACTACACTTCCACTAAAAACTGAAACAGTCAACTATATACCACTTAAATGTGGAATCTAAAAAAGCAATACGAATGAACGTATCTACCAAATAGAAACAGACTCACAGACACAGAAAACAAAGTGAGGGTTACCAAATGGTAAGGGCGGAGGGGATAGGAGTATGTGATTAACAGATACATACCACTGTATATAAGAGAGGTGAGATACGTACCACCGCATATATAAAATAGGTAAGATTATGTACCACTGCATATAAAATAGGAGGGTTACGTGCCACTGTATATATAAAATAGGTGGGATATGTGCCAGTGTATGTAAAATAGATAAACAATAAGGATTTACCATACAGCACAGGGAACTAAATTCTATATCCTGGGATAAGTCACAGTGCAAAAAAGAATACGAAGAAGAACACAGATATCCTTTACCAAGCACTGTGCTGTACAGCAGAAATTTACACGGCGCGGCAAGTCAACTAGGCTTCAACAAAATAATTCTTTTGAAAAACCTGAGTTTTTCCTATATGTGGGCTTCCCTGGTGGCTCAGCTGGTAAAGAATCCGCCTGCAATGCAGGAGACCTGGGTTTGATCCCTGGGTTGAGACGATCCCCTGGAGAAGGGAAAGGCTACGTACTCCAGTATTCTGGCCTGGAGAATTGCACGGACTGTATATTCATGGGGTCACAAAGAGTCGAACACGAATGAGCAACCTTCCCTTTTTCCATATAACACTCTCCCCGGTCGAACCAAACTCTAATGAAAGACTCGCCTCATTCACTGCAATGCTCTTGACTGATGACGCGAAGACAAATAAAAAGACATAAGATTATCGGATTCTGTCCATCTATCCTCCACGTCTTTTTCCTTCCTTTCTCATTTCAACTTCCACAGCAATTGTTGGTTCCTGAGACTCAGTTCGTGACAGGGAGACAGGATTCATAGGTCACATATCTTTGTGGTGATCCACCTTTTAACAGCAGAAAAATATTTTCTTTTCTTCTTTATTTACGTGTTTGGCTCCACTGGGTCTTACATGCGGCACGGGGGATCTATATGTCTGACCAGAAACAGAACCCAAGCCTCCTGCATTGGGAGTTCAGAGCCTTAGTCTCTGGACCACCAGGGAAATTTTTCAGTTCAGTCACTCAGTCGTGTCCTTGACCCCTTGAGGAACTCTCTACTTTCTTTTAAAATATATAAATATTACTTAAGGAACGTCTGCAAGAAATAGCAGGGGTTTTTTCCCCCCCAGGAAAGAAACAGAATAAAACTTCCAATATGAGCATCTTATCGTTGTTGATTCTGAATACATAAATATCTAAGTGTGTGCTTTGACATATAAATATGCTTTTATAAAAGCAGATAGATAAGACATAATGTGTTTTAGGTCTGAAGCGTTAGCATGGTCAACACACACACACACACACAAATTCTTATTGCTGACACACACTGAAAAATAAACAGAACTGTGGATATACAGGCTCTTTGCCTTGCTCATATTTTCGAAAACCACCGTCAAATCCATTGCCTTAGGAGGCAAAAGGGCTGTTGGACAAAAGGTTCCCTTACTGCTCTCTGTCTGCGTAATTTCATACCCTGTGTCATTATCTATTTATGTACAGATTGTGGAAATGTCACTGGCTGGTCTTCCTACTCCGGTATGCAAATCTCCATGACAGAGTTCAAAAGAGGTCTTTCTTATACAAAAACGTGCCTTAGAGGTAGTGCTTTCTACCCAATTTGAAATATTCTTTTATTCGCTGTAAAAGGGCCATGCATTTCAAGGGCAGAAAATGCCATTCAGATTTGTCAGGGAGAAAAAGTCCCTGCAGAAATGATTTCTCGGCTATGCATGTTCATTTCTGACATTTCGGGACAAAGGTCATTTAAATGTGTGTTTGTGGAATTTTTAAGTTCTCACGCCTGCCATTGGCAGAGGAACAGAAAAACTGACTTATCAGACTGAGGTCATTCTCTGCATAACCTACGATCATTAAAAAAAAAAAATAATTAAAAGCTGATGAAGAGAACGCAGCTGAGGAAATCAACCCTGAATATTCATTGGAAGGACTGATGTTGAAGCTGAACCTTTGGCCACCTGATGAGAACTGACCCATTTGAAAAGACTCTGATGCTGGGAAAGACGGAAGGCAGGAGGAGAAGGGGATGACAGAGGATGAGATGGTTGGATGGCATCACTGACTCGATGGACACGAGTTTGAGCAAATTCCAGGAGACGGTGAAGGACAGGGAAGCCTGGTGTGCTGCAGTCCATGGGGTCGCACAGAGTCAAACATGGCTTGGTGACTGAACAACAAGGTGGATTTATAATGGGACCCAGACTTCATTTTTAAGCCTCTGTCTGAGGGTGCAGATACCATCAAACGCTTTTGCATCCTTTAAAGAATATAAATTGTTTCATCACTGGCCATTCCCTGGGACTTGGTGACTCGCTGTTAGGGGTCAGAGATAAGTCGTGGGGGTGTGCAGCTGAGATTAAGTCGTGGGGGGTTTGCAGCTGAGAGGAGACGCATGTTCAGTGTTGATAAAAATCGTAGGCCCTTCATATAATGATGGCCGCATACAAACAGCCTCCCAGGCTCTCTGGAATCAAACAACTGCAGTCTCTTACAAGAGAAGTAATGATCCTGCCTGACCTTCCGTCCAGGATGCAGCCAGCTTTCCTGGGCCCTGGGGGAGGTTTAATTTAATGCAGCCCCTGGAAGCAGCAAAGGTTTTCAGGATTCCATGCTGGAATTCTGCCAAACGTGTGATGCTCAGATCAGGGAAAACTAAAGGAAACTCTTAATTTTTCATGCATCTTCCCAATCCAGCATGTGTAACAGACGTGGGTGTCTGGAGAAAACGGATGGGTATGGGTTCCTTTGAAATCGTTTTACTCCACCCACAATGCAGGAGATGCGGGTTCAATCTTTGGGTTGGGAAGATTCCCTGGAGGAGGAAATGGCAACCCACTCCAGGATTCTTGCCTGGAGAATCCCATGGAGAAAGGAGCCTGGCGGGCTACAGTCCATGGGGTCACAAAGAGTCGGACATGACTGAGCGACAACCTGAGTATAACACCGAGAACTGTGCTCAATAAAATGTAACAATCTTGGGGAAAGAATTTGAAAAAGAAGGGATACACGTATAAATGAATCACTTTGCTGTACACCTGAAACTAACCTAACATTGTTAATCGACTATCAGTTCAGTCGCTCAGTCACGTGTCCGACTCTTTGTGACCCCATGGACTGCAGCATCGGAGAAGGCGATGGCACCCCACTCCAGTATTCTTGCCTGGAAAATCCCATGGACGGAGGAACCTGGTAGGCTGCAGTCCATGGGGTCGCGAAGGGTCGGACACGACCGAGGGACTTCACTTTCACTTTTCACTTTCATGCATTGGAGAAGTAAATGGCAACCCACTCTAGTGTTCTTGCCTGGAGAATCCCAGGGATGGGGGAGCCTGGTGGGCTGCCGTCTATGGGGTGGCACAGAGTCAGACACGACTGAAGCAACTTAGCAGGACTGCAGCGTGCCAGGCTTCCTCATCCATCACCAACTATCTACAATAAAAAAGTTTCAAAAATATATTAAAATAATAATGAGACGACCTGTAAGAGAACTTTGTTGTATGTGGTCCACTCTGACCAACAGAGCCCTTTTCTAATCAGCCTCCCGTGTCTGGGAAAATGTTGGGATGTCAGGCCTAATGAGTTATTAGCAAGTTTCCTTGGTTTTTGTCCGAATTTCCCTCAGTCATATGGAAATACTTGCCTTTGCTCTACATTTCTGCTTTCCTCTCCTTAAAATTAATGATGGTATGTTCTTGGCAATTTTGTGGCAACTTGTGAATAGATACAGATTTAGATGTCCATATACAAATAGGTGGCTCAGATGGTAAAGAATGTGCCTGCAATGCAGGAGATGCAGGTTTGATCTCTGGGTCAGGAAGATCCCCTGGAGAAGGAAAAGTCAACCCACAGCAGTATTCTTTCCTGAAGAACTCCGTGGACAAAGGAGTCTGGTGGGCTACAGTCCACAGGGTCACAAAGAGTCAGACACGACTCAGTGACTAACACTTGGGATTCCCAGTTGGCGCTAATGGTAAAGAACCCACCTGCCAAAGCAGGAGACATGAGAGACACAGGTTCAATCTCTGGGTCGGGAAGATCCCCTGGGGGAGGGCACGGCAACCCACTCCAGTATTCTTGCCTGGAGAATCCCAGGGACAGAGGAGCCTGGTGGGCTACAGTCCATGGGGTTGCAAAGAGTCGGATGTGACTGAAGCGACTTAGCAGGCATACACACATACAAATATTACTCTACATGCACAGAGATGCACACAGAATCTGGGGTAAACCACCCAACCAATGCAACCTGCAAACGTTTACTCCCCTACAATCCCATCTCCATCAAAAGTCTCACCTGCTGTAATCCCACCAAACCCCCCACCCGCCAACCATAGGAACAGGCCCACATCACTTATGTGAAGACAGAATCACCCACTGTTTGCCTTGCTCAGGACCTCAGGCTTGTCAACAGAGCTGGGGTAGGTTCCCTCATTTTTCCAAATTTGCAGAGTCTATCCCACAAATAATTGGGCAAACCATGATGGTGTTCGCCTACAGCGAATATGATGGGATATGTCAATTTCTATCTCAGCTAAACCAGAAAGAGTACAGGCACTGAAATGTAACCTACAGCCATCCAGCTCAATCTCTCTTCATTCAGAAAAATTCTAATGAGCTTCTCATGGGTGCCCTTGAGTTCCACAGATGTATTAAATGACTAAAATTTCAACTGACCCTTTCTCAACTGTGTTCAGGAAGACAGGAAGTAAGAAAGCAATTACAATGTGGTTTAAGTTCTATGATGGGAGAAGCACCGATTTCACAGAGGGCTAGCAACTCATGCATTACCTGAGTGGATTGTTGTTGGTGTTCAGTCGCTACGTTGCGTCTGACTCTTTGCAACCCCATGGACTGCAGCGCACCAGGCTTCCCTGTTCTTCACTATCTCATGGAGTTTGCTCAAAGTCACGTCCATCGAGTCGGTGATGCCATCCAACCATCTCATCCTCTGTCGTCCCCTTCTCCTCCCGCCTTCAATCTTTCCCAGCATCAGGGTTTTTTTTCCAATGAGTCAGTTCTTCACATCAGGTGGCCAAAGTATTGGAGCTTCAGTTTAAGCATCAGTCCTTCCAATGAATATTCAGGGTTGATGTCCTTCAGGATTGACTGGTTTGATCCACCTGAGTGGATAGAAGGGGAAAATTATCATTTATGCTCACATACATTTATTTTAAACAGGGCACTAATCCTGTTGTACAGGACCCCTACCATGACTTTGTTTAAATCTAATCATCCCTTCTACATTGAAATACCATCACATGGAGGGTTAGGGCCTCAACAATATGAATTTGAGGAGACACATTCAGTCCATAACATGTATATATCTAGAAACATTGTAAATATATATATATATATATAATGTATACATGCCATGTATACCTAGATAAATTGTCTTTGCTCATTATAAGTAATATATCTGTATTATAATAATATAAATACAATATATTTATATAATATAGTATGAATATATTATATTCATACAACTTTATGTATAATATATATAATGACTCCACACTCCTAATGCCATTGCCATGAAGAAGTAGCATCTTCTGTAAGTCTGAAAAACTACAGATTTTCATTAATAAACACCTAACATCTTTTTGTTGCATGAAAGGTTAAGTTTAAAATTGAATCCAGATTATAATTCTGTCATTTATTAATTATAGCTAGTTACATGCCTTTTTTGATATTTGATACTCCAAACAGTAAATTAAGCATGCTATATTTATTTATATATATAATTGTATACATTATGTTATAATTATATACATTATCAGTTGTCTATACAGCCATCTGTTATATTTATCCATCTATCTTATCTATAGTCTGTATCACCTATCTATAAATCCATCTATATCTATCAGTCCATCTATCTATAATCTATCAATCCATCTATTTGTATCGATCCATGTATCTACTTGTGTATGTATCTATTCCAGGTGGCATGATGGTAAAGGATTCACCTGCCAGTTCAGGAGATACAAGAGGAGAGGGTTCGATCCCTGAGTCAGGGGCGTCTCCTGGAGAAGGAAAAGGCAACCCACTCTAGCATTCCTGCCGGAACGATCCCAGGGACAGAGGAGCCTGGCTGAGTGCAGTCTATGGGGTCACAAAGAGTCGGACACGACTGAAGCGACTGAGCAGTATCTATCCATCTATCCACCCAACACTCCATCTTCTCTCTGTATCTAGGTATCTATTATGCATCCATTCATTCATATCTTATCAGCCACACACATACACACCAGCTACCTAAAGAAAATTCACTCTCATTGTCTATTTCTTCAGCTGGCAAGTGTCCCAGGAAAGATTTCTGCAAAACCTGGAGGGTGATTGTAACATTCTGACCCAAACAACGGGGAACACGAAACACCAGAAGCCATCTGAGGCTTCCTGAGGGCCCCTCAGAACTCAAGGGCCTTTGCAATCTGGGCGGACACTAAGAGAGGAGAGTCCACCTTCCAGTCAGGAGAAATGCACCCATTTGAAGACCCCGGGCAGAGAAAAATCAGGCAGGAGTTCTTCTGTTTGTATCTCCTATGTTGTTTCAGCCCTGTCTGACTCTGCAACCCCAGGGGCTGCAGCCCGCCAGGCTCCTCTGTCCATGGGGATTCTCCAGGCAAGAATCCTGGAGTGGGTAGCCATGCCCTCCTCCAGGGGATCTTCCACAGGATGCGAACTGCAGGGTCTCACCTAGGAATAAAACTCTGATTTGCAGGGCTCCTCCCTACACCAAGGCTGCCTTGGGGAAAGTGGCTTCTGAATTTATTTATGAGGAAGCAGTAAATGATGCTCTCAGGCCACACTAGCACAGCCCCGCTACTCTGTAAATAAAATGCAGCCTTTACTTGCCTCTTACCTCGCAGCACTGAGAGCGACCAGAGGCTCGCAGAGTATATTCCTCACAGGACCGATGGCTCTCTGGAGGCTGGCAGAGTTCTCTCCAATTTCGATCATGAGGAATTATATTCCAGATTTGAGGACGGGAACCTAGACTATCGTCCTCTTGCAATAATGGCCTGGATGACAAGAGTTGGTGTTATAACTCTGTCTCTTGTTATTGGAAATGAAACCTCTTTCTCTTTCTGGTTGATTTCGCTCTGTCCAGTAGAGTCTAGGCTCACGCACCTCATGAGGACGGACTCAATGGACATGTATAGCCTCTAGAGAGGTAGGGCCCATGAGGTGGGACCCATGGCGCATATTTGCAGGGCAGCACTGGAGATGCAGACAAAGACAGCAGACTTGTGGACACAGTGTCAGAGGGAGAGGCTGGGATGAACTGAGAGAGTAGCAGGGAAACATATACATTACTGGCTGTAAAAAAGATCAGTTCAGCTCAGTTTAGTGGCTCAGTCGTGTCCGACTCTTTGTGACCCCATGGACTGCAGCACGCCAGGCCTCCCTGTCCATCACCAACTCCCGGAGCTTACTCAAATTCATGTCCATTGAGTCGGTGATGCCATCCAACCATTTCATCCTCTGTCATCCTCTTCTCCTCCCACCTTCAATCTTTCCCATCATCACAATCTTTCCCAAAGAGTGAGTTCTTCACATCAGGAGGCCAAAGTATTGGAGTTTCAGCTTCAACATCAGTCCTTCCAATGAACACTCAGGACTGATCTCCTTTAGGATGGACTGGTTGGATCTCCTTGCAGTCCAAGGGACTCTCAAGAGTCTTCTCCAACACCACAGTTCAAAAGCATCAATTCTTCGGCACTCAGCTTTCTTTATAGTCCAACTCTCAGCTAGTAGGAATCTGCTGTGTGACTCAGTGAGCTCAAACTGGGGCTCTGTGACAACCTAGAGGGGTGGGATGGGGAGGGAGGTAGGAGGGGGATTCAAGAGGGACGGGACACATGTATACTTACAGCTGATTCATGTTGAGGTATGGCAGAAACTGGCACAATATTGTACAACAATTTTCTCCCAATTACAAAAAAAAATAAGGAAAGAAATAAAACCTCTTTTTCCAAATAAAGATATAGTGGTATCAGATCAAACGTGGCAGAGGATAGACAGAAATATGCTGGTCCAGGGACACTGACAAATGAGCACGAGATATTGTTTAGAATTTATAAATACAAAGGGCTTGCTCGGCACACAAATTTAGCCAGGCGGTCACTCCAGATGTTTGTGGATCTTTAAGGAGGACGTGACCCTGGACATCAAAGCAGGAACCAAGATGACTTCACCTCTCGTCCACTTTCCCATTAGAGAGAGATGACTTAGGCATCGGGGAATTAAATCAGGGGGCTGGGGGCCCACAGGGAATGATATATTGTGGACCTGGAGACCTCTTGTCTACAATCAAAACAAACAAACGTTTCACCTCAGACCTTAAAACTAATTACTGAGTTGCCTCTCTGCAGACAAGACCCTGGAGTTTCTGAATGTGAAAAAAACCGGGCACAGATGTCACACCTGGGGATACTCACGTGTGTGTTCTCACGCGTGACTGTATGCTCCTTCCTGGAGTTTTTAGCCCATGTTATGAGAACACACACACACACACAGAGTAATGCATATATTATCCGTGAAGGAAAATATTGCCTGTCATATTGGTCAAAAAAGGATGCTGCAGACAGCAAGCCATCACATTACATCTGCCCAACATTGAGCCCTGAGGGAAATCAGGAGAGAAACCAAACTCCATGGTGGCTCAGACTAAAGAAACATAAGTGAAAGTGAAAGTCACTCAGTCATGTCTGATGCTTTGCAACCTCATGGGACTATAGAGTCCATGGAAATCTTCAGGTCAGAATATTGGAGTGGGTATCCACGGACTTCTCCGGGGGATCTTCCCCACCCAGGAATCAAACCCAGGTCTCCCACAATGCAGGCAGATTCTTTACCAACTAAGCCACCAGGGAAGCCCGAAAAAGAGTATGCTGGTCCCAAACAGCTGAGAGGCAGATCAAAGGAATGATTTTGGTGAGCCCAGACTTTTGCGTCTTCTCGTACACAGAAAAGCAATAAATTCCTTAATTTGAGATGTCTGTTGTTGTTGACTCACTAAATCATGTCTGACCAACTCTTTGCAACCCCATGGTCTGCAGAACGCACGGCTTCCCTGTCTTCCACTATTTCCCAGAGTTTACCCAAACTCATGTCCATCGAGTCGGTGATGCCATCCAACCATCTCCTCCTCTGTCGTCCCCTTCTCCTCCTGCCTTCAATCTTCGCCAGCATCAGGGTCTTTTCTAATGAGTCAGTTCTTTGCATCAGGTGGCCAAAGGATTGGAGTTTCAGCTTCAGCATCACTCCTTCCAGTGAACATTCAGGACTGATTTCCTTTAGGATGGTCTGGTTTGGTCTCCTTGCTGTCAAGGGACTCTCAAGAGTCTTCTCCAGCAGCACAATTTGAAACCATCAATTCTTCGAGATATCTGATTTTCTTTTAAGTAACAGAAGAAGGGGTTGACGGATGAGACGGTTGGATGGCATCACCGACTCAATGGACATAAGTTTGAAGAAACTCCAGGGGTTGGTGATGGACACGGAGGCCTGGCGTGCTGCGGTCCATGGGGTCACAAAGAGTTGGACACCACTGAGTGACTGAACTGAACTGAAACTTCTGATAATGTGAGTACCTAGCCTTTGCTGCAAAAACTCCTATACATCCTGACTTTCTCCTTGTCTCATCAGAGCAGCCCCTCAGAGTTACCTGAGATGCTGTGTACCGGGCTTAAGTCCTCAGCTTTTTCCACTGAATCAAACACACATCTCAACATTTAGGCTGTGTATTTTTGCTTTTTCTTTTTTTTTTTTCAGTTGATATACATAATATACATCTAACAAACTGTCTTTCTATCCAGAAATATGTATTTGCCTTTAGAAATAATCTTTTAATAGTATTTGAATTTAATAGGAAGAGGTGATCAAGATGGTTACTTATTTGTGGGAAATACTATAATTCTCTTGTGTGTGCTCAGTCAGGGGTGTGTGTTTGTGACCCTATGGACTGGCGCCCGCCAGGCTCCTCTGTCTATTAGATTTGCCAGGCAAGAATACTGCAGTGGGTTGCCACTTCCTTCTCCAGGGCATTTTCCCAACCCAGGGATCGAACCCGTGTCTCCCTGGCATGGCAGGCAAATTCTTTACCACTGAACCACCTGGCAAGCCCATACCTGAGGACAGTGCCTATTAAATGATGATGAAGAGAAGGAAGAAAGATATTGAAATACATTGTTCTCTTGGGCACAATTCCTACCTTTTGGGCCACCCAGGCACCAGTTTCGTGGAAGACAATCTTTTTCACTGACCGTGGAGGGTGGGGTCATTTCCGGATGATTCAAGTGCATAAGACTAACTGTGCACTTTATTTTTTTTTATTATCCCATCAGCTCCACCTCAGATCATCAGGCGTTTGATCCCAGAGCTTGGGGACCCCTGCCTAAGAGAAAGCACCTGATATAAATAACTTATTCATACAAACTGGTAAGGAAGCGATGGAAGCAAAAAGGAACAGAAGACCAAGTTAAGCAAAACTGTGCTTCAGGTCGGGGCTTTGCTGGTGAAATCGGGAAAGAATCCGCCTGTCAATGCAGGAGATGTGGGTTTGATCCCTGGGTCAGGAAGATCCCCTGGAGGTGGAAATGGCAACCCACTCTAGTCTTCTTGCCTGGAGAATCCCAGGGACAGAGGAGCCTGGTGGACTACAGTCCACGGGGTCACAAAGAGTCAGACACAAGTTAGTGACTAAACAACAAGAAAGGCTTCAGCTGGAGAGTTTATCCTAGAGGGAGCTCTGCGGTGTGAAGAATGGAGATACTTGTCAGGATCCTATAAAGCACCCAGCAGCCCCCACAGCTGTGAAAGATCCAGCCTCAGACATCAGTGGAAACCGAGTTGGGAAACTCTCCAAGGACATTCTTCCGGAAAAGAATGAAGCTGTGTGCAGTCAGCAGCCAATGCTCATGGCAGCCAGCGATTATGTTTGATGACCCCGTGAAGGCAATCTGGGAGGCTGACTAAAGTCCCCTCTACCGTTGAGCTGCCTGCATGGACAACTAATTCAGAATGGGCACCATGTTTTACATCAGTTTCACATAAATGGCAAGGTCGCCAATTCTCTCAAACTCATGAACTTCTGTTTTCCCTCAATGAGGGGCTTCCAAATATAGACAGCAATGCGATGGTAACCCAGGTGTCAACTACGCATCGGCACTTGCCGTGGACACTTGCTATCCAGGTCTGCAAGGATTAAGTCAGATGCTGCTGCAGCTGCTCACCTTCAACACCCCGGGAAAGTTCAGGGTGGAGAGCAGACTCGAGGCATCCCTGCACAGGGAAAAACTGGTTTTCAGACAGTTAGATATTCTTAGGAGCTGATTTTTTGAGCCCAGTTTTTGTATCTCTTCCTATGCAGAAAAGCACTAAATTCCTTCATGGTGATGACTGTTCCTCGTGATTAGTGAAAACTTCTGCAAAAAAAAAAAAAAAAATGTGCCTAATTGCATGCATTCCCCTTCAGCAAAATCACATATATACTGACCTTCCTCTGTGCCTCTTTGGAGCAGTCTCTCCGAGCTGTCTGATGTGCTGTCTCCCAGGCTATCATCTTCATTTTGTCCTGGAAACAACTTAAACTCACAACTGAGCATTGTGCATTTTCTTTTTAGTAGCTGGAAACTTTTTTTGCCAAGGACGTTGTCCCAACCGCAGAATTAATGAACCCGCTGCTGGGAAATTCGGACGGAGCTGACGTGACTGCAGGAAGTGACTGCTGTTTTCGAGGTTTCTTTGCAAACTATCTGGAAGTTTGATCCCCGTGGGATTCCATTAACATAATTGAAAGGAGGATTTATTTTGTTCTCGTTAAGTGGAATGAAAGGGACTGATTATATGCTGCCCTTCTTGGGACATTCATTTAATCTTGAAATTCTTAAGAGCAGGGAGGGGACAGGCTTTAATATTATACACAGTATACGTCCCAGGTTCCCTTGAGGAGAGGGACCGTGGCTTTGGTCCGCTTGAATTATTCATGAATCTGTGCCATATTTTTATGCATTTAGGTAGTCAGATGATTTTCCGTTTTCCCCCATGATGAATAAATCAGAAACACGAAGAAATAAAGCAAAGAGTACCTCCGGACAACAGCTGGCCGGACCAGTATGACATCCTGCATCTTTCTTGTGTGACTTGGGAAATACACAAAGGGATGCAGACTGATACATTTTTTATATGGAAGGGAGTTTGGGTGAATCACTCTTGATAATTTGTAATTTTGTTCACTTCTAAGCCAACATCCTTTCAGAATTTTCCAGTTTATTGTGATCCACACAGTCAAAGGCTTTGGCATAGTCAATAAAGCAGAAATAGATGTTTTTCTGGAACTCTCTTGCTTTTTCCATGATCCAGCGGATGTTGGCAATTTGGTCTCTGGTTCCTCTGCCTTTTCTAAAACCAGCTTGAACATCAGGAAATTCACGGTTCACGTATTGCTGAAGCCTGGCTTGGAGAATTTTGAGCATTACTTTACTAGCGTGTGAGATGAGTGCAATTGTGCAGTAGTTTGAGCATTCTTTGGCATTGCCTTTCTTTGGGATTGGAATGAAAACTGACCTTTTCCAGTCCTGTGGCCACTGCTGAGTTTTCCAAATTTGCTGGCATATTGAGTGCAGCACTTTCACAGCATCATTTTTAGGATTTGAAATAGCTCAACTGGAATTCCATCACCTCCACTAGCTTTGTTCATAGTGATGCTTTCTAAGGCCCACTTGACTTCACATTCCAGGATGTCTGGCTCTAGGTCAGTGATTGCACCATCGTGATTATCTGGGTCGTGAAGATCTTTTTTGTACAGTTCTTCTGTGTATTCTTGCCATCTCTTCTTGATATCTTCTGCTTCTGTTAGGTCCATACCATTTCTGTCCTTTATCAAGCCCATCTTTGCATGAAATGTTCCCTTGGTATCTCTAATTTTCTTGAAGAGATCTCTAGTCTTTCCCATTCTGTTGTTTTCCTCTATTTCTTTGCATTGATCGCTGAGGAAGCCTTTCTTATCTCTTCTTGCTATTCTTTGGAACTCTGCATTCCGATGCTTATATCTTTCCTTTTCTCCTTTGCTTTTCACTTCTCTTCTTTTCACAGCTATTTGTACGGCCTCCCCAGAACTGAACTGAAGCCAACATTCTAGTTTAAAAATATATGTGAAACGTACAATATAAAATATATTAAAATTAAACATATACATGGGGCTTCACAGGTGGCTCAGCAGGTAGAGAATCCACCTGCCAAAGCAGGAGATGCAGGTTTGATCCCTGGGTCGGGAAGATCCCCTGGAGCTATGGCAACCCACTCCTGTATTCTTGCCTGGGGAATCCCATGGACAGAGGAGACTGGCAGGCTACAGTCCGTGGGGTTGCAAGCAGTCGGACTTGACTGGAGAGACCAAACTCACATGCACGCGTGCAAACATATACACGAAAGCTAAAATTTCCCCCACGTCTTAAGTGAAAACATATTGGCAGAAACACTTTCATCTTATTAAATAAATAAAATTGGTTCTATTTTTTGTGACTTTTGTTCAAGATTAAAAAAGAAAAAGGTCAACTATACTTAGAGTATCAAAAGTGAGAGACTGTTGTTGCTGTTTCATCACAAAGTCATTTCCAACTCTTTGCAAGCCCATGACTTGCAGCATGCCAGGCTTCCCTGTCCTTCACTATCTCCCAGACTTTGCTCAAATTCATATCTGTGAGTCGATGATGCTATCTAACCATCTCATCCTCTGCCACCCTCTTTCTCTTTTGTCTTCAACCTTTCCCAGTATCAAGGTCTTTTCCAAAGGGACCTTTCCGGTGAGAGACAGACTTCAGTTTAAAAAAATTTTTTTTGCCTCACCTCACAGCATGTGGGTATTAGTTCCCCAACCAGAGATTGAACCCTTGTCTCCTGTGTTGAAAGCAGAGGAGTCTTAACCACCAGACTTCCAAGGAAGTCCCGAGAGATAGACTCTTCTTATAAAAGTGTTGAGGCCAATGAAGAAACAAAATTGCTTCTAATTTGATCATTTTTTTGAAATGATGAGAATCAAGTTGCTTGTGTCTCTGCATGAATGACCCGCCTTCTCTCGGAAGTTAGCTATAAAAATGTGGAATTATGACATGTCACTGCTAGGATGAGCTACTCCAGAAAAATTTCAGAGCAGCAGGAATTCACAAAAAGTGATGTCACAGGGTTGCAGAAAAAAAAATGATTTAGAGGAACTGACAGGAGAAGAATCAGACCCAGATGATGCTGAAAGTTGTATGTTCCCTTAAAATGGAAAGAAAAAAACCAACCAGGGAATGAACTGCTCAAGTTTTAGGAAGTCTTCCCAAGATAATCAATATTTTGATTTCAATAGGGGAATTATAACCTCCTAGTAGCCGAAAATAACTTGGGTTTTTCAATCAGGTTTTGATATAACTGTATTTCTGGATGGATGTTGCACTTAAGAAGTGTTACTGAGTGTGGTTGGCATTTCAACCAAGCTGTGTGTGCCATTTGCTCAGTTGAGTCTGACTCTTCTGTGACCCCATGGACTGTACCCAGCCAGGCTCCTCCGTCCACAGGAGTCTCCAGGCAAGAATACTGGAGTGGGTTGCCACTCCCTTCTCCATCAGGCAATGTGTAAATAAAGTATAACAAGTGGTCATCCTACCTTTGGGGATGGGCCTGAGTCCTATCGCCCAGATGTCAAGTCTAGAAAAATTACTTCATCATTGAAATCAGGTACAAAGACACCCACATCCAATGAGACATGCTTACCATGAACCTTACTGGTCTTCACAACTGCTGTGGAGTCGAAATGGTCATCAAACCTCTGATTAAAGAGAATAAAATCCAAGCAAAATGAGTTACCACAGACATAGAGAACGGATTTGGGGTACCCAAGGGGAAGCTAGGAGTCGGAGGGATAGCCGGGGAGTTTGGGATTCGCAGATGGCAACTATTATATGTAGGATGGATCAACAGGTAATACTCTAGGCCCAGGGGACTCTAGTAGGCTTGGAGTAGCGTCAGTCACTCAGTCGTGTCTGACTCTTTGTGACCCCATGGACTGTAGCCCTCCAGGCTCCTCTGTCCATGGGATTTCTACAGGCAAGAATACTGGAGTGGGTTGCCATTTCCTTCTCCAACTTGGAGTAAGCTATAATGGAAAAGAATATGAAAAAATATATATATAGATAGATAGATATGAATAGACTTTCCAGGTGATTCAGTGGTAAAGACTCTGCCTGCCAATGCAGTAGACCTGTGTTCGATCCCTGGGTCAGGAAGATCCCAGGATAATGGAAACGGCAACCCACTCCAGCATTCTTGCCTGGAGACTCCCATGGATGGAGAAGCCTGGCGGGCTACAGTCCATGAGGTTGCAAAGAGTCGGACAGGACTGAGCATGCGAGCATATGTGTGTAGCTGAGTCACCTAACTCTACAGAAGTAATTAAAACAACATTGTAAATCAACTATGCTTCAGTTTAAAAAAAGAAAAAAAGATGTATGCATCTGTCAGGTATGTTTATGCTTAGCTAGAGTGCAGAGCTTAAAGTCTATTATATAAATGTGCAAATAAGCAAATGAATGGTTAAAACAGGGTACGGCAGTGGCTGCTACTGCTGCTGCTGCTAAGTTGCTTCAGTCGTGTCCGACTCTGTGAGACCCCATAGACGGCAGCCCACCAGGCTCCACAGTCCCTGGGATTCTCCAGGCAAGAACACTGGAGTGGGTTGCCATTTCCTTCTCCAGTGCATGAAAGTGAAAAGTGAAAGTAAAGTCGCTCAGCCGTGTCTGACTCTTTGCGACCCCATGGACTGCAGCCCACCAGGCTCCCCCGTCCCTGGGATTCTCCAGGCAAGAACACTGGAGTGGGGTGCCATTTCCTTCTCCAATGCATGAAAGTGAAAAGTGAAATTGAAGTTGCTCAGTCATGTCTGACTCTTCGGGACCCCATGGAGTGCAGCCCACCAGGCTCCTCCGTCCATGGGATTTTCCAGGCAAGAGTACTGGAGTGGGGTGCCATTGCCTTCTCCAACACGGCAGTGGAGAGTCCTTTAAAAACCTCTGCTCAGGAAGGCATGTTCAAATCTTTGCCAGCCCCGTGCCTTGGCCACAGAGTAATAGCTACAGTTTCTTGAATTGCTACGTTGTGCCAAGGATTTTCGCTTCATTAACTCGAATTCTCACAAAAGCCCCCAAAAATATGTGTTTAGCCCACTTGCCAAGAATATAGAACGAAGAAGGGCCAGTATTAGACTTGGAATCCAAGACTGACTGTTAAGTCTGGGGGATTATAATTCACAGCTTGTTCTTTGGAGAGATAACAAAAATAATTTATATAAAAATGTATTCCTGGGCTTGCCTGGTGGCTCAGTGGTAGAGAAGCCGCCTGCCAAGGCAGGAGATGCAGGTTCGATCCCTGGGTCGGGAAAATCCCCCGGAGAAGGAAATGGCAACCCATTCCGGTATTCTTGCCTGGAGAATCCCATGGACCAAGGAGCCTGGTGGGCCACAGCATATGGGGTTGCAAAGAGTCGGACATGCCTTGGCAAGTGGTGCATGCGTGCCAAGTCGTTCCAGTTCTGTCCGACTCTTTGCAACCTGTGGACTGTAACCCGCCAGGCTCCTCTGTCCATGGGATTCTCCAGCTAAGAATACTGGAGAGGGTTGTCATGCCCTTCTCCAGGGGATCTTCCCCACCCAGGGATCGAACCTGTGTCTCTTACATCTCCTGCATTGGCAGGCTGGTTCTCTACCACTTGCGCCACCTGGGAAGCCCAGAACAGCAGTGACAACAGTATTCCTTTCTCTCACCACCATCTCCAAATATGGGGAACTCTTAAGCCAGCTCTAAGGAATCCGTGGTCCTCTTGTTTCTGTTCAACCCCAGCCCTTGTTCAGATGCACATTTTTCGTACCTTATTAGTAGAGGTTACACTTTAAGTGCTAAAACGAAATGGCTCTTGAAAAGTATATGTGTTTCAAAGTCCAAATCTCTTTTCTCAACAGCCAACAGTAATGCCTTACGAGGACGATAATGACAAGGAGATTAATTAGCCTCCGTTCTGCAAAATACTCTGTGCTTCTGCCGCCTGATATATTTTTTTCCTTGGATGTGTTTCCAGTGAGAGCAGGAAAAAAAAAAAAAAGAGAAGTCTGGGAACCATGCCTGGAATATTATTAAATTATCTTTGTCCTGTTCATTGATTTACAACCTGTGGGACTTCAGAGCATCAGAGCATTTTGTGTTCTAGTGAGAGTCCCAAGCTTCCACCTTTGTGTCTATTTCCCTTTGATTTAAAATGTGTGTGCTCAGTCTCTTCAGTGGTGTCCAACCCTTTGCAACCCCATGGACTGTAGCCCAACAGGCTCCTCTGTCCAGGGGATTCTCCAGGCAAGAATACTGCAGTGGGTTGCCATTTCCTTCTCCAGGGGATCTTCCCAACCCAGGGATCGAACCCAGGTCTCATGTCTTCTGCATTGGCATGCAGCTTCTTTACCGAAGGAGCCAACTGGGAAGCCCATTCGTGCTAAAGTACCATTTCTTTAAAAGCTGGCAGGAGCTGGAATCACCACGATGGCTCATTTTGCTTCTGAGTCAACTTAGGAACCAATGCATGACATAACCAATGCGGCTGGAAGTTAAAAATCAAGCTATCTGACATTATTGCATTTGTATTTTTAAGAGGGTGGTTATAATTTACTTCATATTTATCTCATTTTGTCATCATTGACTGGATTCTTTCACCTCACCCTTATTTTCTTGGGCTTTATTTATCTCCTATTAGAGCCAATGGAATCATTAGGAAGTAAATCACACTGCAGGTAATAATGAGCAGTTAATATGCTCCTATAAATTATCTTTATTTCTTCCAAAGTTTTACTCAAAGATATATACTATGTGCCACCAGCCAACAAAATAGGAAAAATGCTTTCCTGACACACCAAATACAACTCTGACTAGCTTTTGGCATCTCACGTTGGAAAAAAAGCCCAGTGGGTTCCACACTGCTGTTAAAGTGCACCACGGTTGCTTCGACTTTGGGGTGATATTTCGGTCATTTCTTATGTTATTGTGAGGACCTTACATTAACATGAATAATATACGTGGTTAACAGATTTATATAAGAAGCTGGAGATCCATGTTCACACCCTACACAGCTCAGAGTGAGTCGACGAAAAATTGAATCGTTCAATTTTTAAAAATTAAAAATCCATTGACTGGTCTGAGTGACAGTTTGTACAGAAAAATCAAGATATACGCTTGCTTCTTTCCCTGTATTTAATAGCTTGCAAAGGCATGACTTGATTCTCAAGTATTTTTTAGAGATGATCAGTGTCCCTACTTATAGCATGATCATGAACTCACCCATGTAGTAAAAATTTGCATTTTTATTTATTTCTTCATTTCTTTGGCTGCATCACGCGGCATGTGGGATCCTAGTTACCCAACCAGGGATCAAACTTGAGTCTCCTGCATTGGAAGCACAGAGGGCAACCACTGGACTGCCAGGGAATCTGAAAATTTGTATATTAAAATGGCTATCCTTATATGTTCCCGTGTCTCCTAGTTTATATAGTCTATGGCAACTTGAATGGAACTTCCATCCTACTGTTAAGATTATATACATCTCATTTATGCTGAATTGGTTCATGGTGCTTTTCAGGCCTACTAAGTACCCTTCTACTTTCCTGCTTACTCATTCTATCAATTTTTGAGAGCTTGATATCAAAACTCCAGCAAAAAATCTTAATTTACCTACTAAAAAACTCATTGTAATATATAGTGGAACTATATGCAACTTTGCTTCGTGTTTTTCCAAGTCTCCTGTAAATGTGTTATCAGACTTGCAAAATTTAAAAAAAAAACAAAAAAGAAAGAGGAAAACAAAAATCAAAAAAAGAAAAGGATGAACACACAAGATGCTAATAAATGCGCTAATCTAATTTTGAAGAGAATTTGAGTGGAGGGGGACAAGTGGGGAAATAAAAAGACTATATAGATTTCCCTATAGGGAAGGGAAGTATATATAGGGATTCCCTAGTGGCTCAGATGATAAAGCGTCTGCCTGCACTGCGGGAGACCCGGGTTTGATCCCTGGGTCGGGAAGATCCCCTGGAGAAGGAAATGGCAACCCACTCCAGTATTCTTGCCTGGAGACTCCCAGGGACAGAGGAGCCTGGTGAGCTCCAGTCCATGGAGTTGCAGAGTCAGACACAACTGAGTGAGTAAAAACACTGTATGTGTGTAAAAAAAAAGTCACCATCCTTATTAATGGCCAGAGTGTGTCTTCTTTAGCCAGTGGGAGCCCATTCAAGTTGGCTCTTGCGTGTCTTTGATACCATCCCAGAAGTCTTAGACAGCTTTGCTTTCTAGTACCGGCACAGCTGATGGAGGTAATTCTTCTTTATTGATGAATTTCAAGTGAAAAATTAACAGAGATGGGCATAAGGAAAGAATCCCTATTTTTCAGCCCCTTGTGAATGAATGGATCTCAGTGATGGCCCCCAAGGTCTTCAAACATCTCCAAAAGAAAAGAGCCTGTTGACCCTGGTGGAGGAATTCAATAGCATGAATGAAGCTGCCTTGCTCCAAGCCTCCCTCTTTCAATTCCTGGGGGCTCCAGGCATCCCTGAGTTTGTGGCTGCCTCCCTCCCATCTCTGCCTCTGTCTTCACGTGGCTTCTCCTCTGTGTCCACGTCTCTCCTCTTCTGTGTGTTGTAAAGATCCTGACATTGGGTTTAGGGCCACCCGGCATCCAGGAGGACCTCATTTCCAAATCCTTCGTTTTACGTCTGCAAAGACCCTGTTTTCAAGTCAGGTCCTGTTCTGAGGTCAAGGTGCCCCAGGGTTGACTCCCTCCAGAGTTCTCCCTTCCCATCTCTTCCAACTTTTGGGTGCTCCAGGCATCCATCCCTGGGCTGGTGGCCACCTCCCTCCTGTCTCCACTTCCATCTCCACGTGGCTTCTCCTCTGTGTCCATGTCTCTCTTCTTCTGTGTCTTATAAGGACCCTGTCCCTGGGTTTAGGGCCACCCTTGTTCAGGAGGACCTCATCTCAGACCCTTCACTCCATCACGTCTGCAGAGACCCCGTTCCCAAATAACATGCCATTGTGAGGCTCCAGCTGAACATGAGTTTCTGAGGAACGTAAGAGTCTTGAAGCAGATTGGCAATCTAGATTCTGCAGAGGTAGTTGAGACATAGGTTCGCCTACCTGGTGGGGAGCTCTATGCCTAGAATGCCCAGAGTTCTGCCAAGCTGAACTAAGTGGCTCCCAGCTTATGGTCCTCCAGCAACCAATCAAGGGTCAAGGGCCCTTCCTTGGTGGGAGGCACGGACTTGGACTTGAGAGTAGGCAATGCCTTATAGTCCAGGGTCATTCTCAGGAAGGGATGGAGCCTGGAGCAGCCACAATTTCCAGCAGAGAGGGACTAGTACGCAGCTCTGAAAACAGGATCCGTCTCCCATGACAAGCAGTCACTCAGTCCTGTCCGACTCTTTAGGACCTCATGGACTGTAGCCCTCCAGGCTCTTCTGTCCATGGGATCCATCTTCTTTGAACCCAAAATAAGTTCTCGACATGAAGCTCTCCCAAGTCTTTCATATTTTCCTAAATAAGCCTCAGTGTCAGTCACTCCTTGGCAACCATTTCAGGCCAATTTAAGGATGCTCTAAATGCCACATTTACAGATATAAGATGCTAAAGACAAGGGTATATTTTTATTTAGTCTCTAAGTCGTGTCCAACTCTTTTGCAACCCCACAGACTGTAGCCCACAAGGCTCTTCTGTCCATGGGATACTCCAGGCAAGAATACTACAGTGGGTTGCCATTTCCTTCTCCAAAGGATCTTCCCAACCCAGGGATCAAACCCGGGTCTCCTGTGCCTCCTGCATAGCCACGCAGGTTCTTTACCACTGAGCCACCTGGGAAGCCCCAAAGGAATAGTCATGAAAGCAAAGAAGAAACGAGCTTGGGTATGGTTTTCTCACATTAACAGGCTTTCTAGTGGAGTCTGAGTAAATAATTACCTGTTCTCTGTGACATATCCCAGGTCTGATATGATGCTGGTTTTTCTTTCTTAGCTTTCTTTAATCAGGAAGGTTTCAACAATGGGTCATGTCACCCTGCAGCTATCCATGACTAGGAGGGAACAGATGGTTGTGAAAATACTCAAGAAACAGTGAATATTGTTGTTATTGTATATTAAGTTACAACACACAACCTTATGTTGCTAGACTCATGAGCCTCTAAATATACTCTGAAAGTGAAAAGTGAACGTGAAGTCACTCAGTCGTGTCTGACTCTGCGACCCCATGGACTGTAGCCCACCAGGCTCCTCCATCCATGGGATTTTCCAGGCCAGAATACTGGAGTGGGTTGCCATTTCCTACTCTAAGCTGCTCAAAACAGTGGAAATATACATTTCCAAAAGCATACGTTAATGCAATTTCACTCTTTCATTATGTAAACACAGAGATTGTCAAAAGAAAATCTACCTTGCATCAAAAAACCCAAAGGAGGGGAAAAAAATAACCTGCCTCTATCTGCTACCTAGAGATGACTATGCTTTTTTTTTTTTTTTTGAAAGGTAACTATTAACGTTTTACTTTATAAACTGCCAATCATTCTCTGCTGTAATTTCTGTTTTGTTGCTCAGTCATGTCCAACCCTTTGACACCCCATGGACTGCAGCACTCCAGGCTTCCCTGTCGTGACCAACTCCCAGAGCTCGCTCAAACTCATGTCTATTGAGTCAGTGACGCCATCCGACCATCTCATCCTCTGTCACCATCTTCTCCTCCTGCCTTCAACCTTTCCCAGCATCAGGGTCTTTTCCAAATGAGTTGGCTCTTCACATCAGGTGACCAGAGTATTGGAGCTTCAACATCAGTCTTTCCAATGAATCTTCAGGGTTGATTTCCTTTAGGATGGACTGGTTTAATGGCCTCACTGCCCAAGGAACTCTTACTATATTATATGGTGTTTTATCATAATATTTTCATATTCTCACATTTTTTGAAAGGTGCATTTTTTTCAATTGATAAATATTATAAAGAATTTCCCCTTTTCTATTATGTACTTTTCTGTATTACCATAGTAATCCATGGAATACATTTGCATATAGTATAAATAATTTGTGCAGTAATCTACTGCTATATATTTAGAAAGCTGAAGTATCCTGTTTATAAGCTATAAAAGGTGATAGTGATAAATATTCTCATCAGAAAACTTAACCCTGGGACTTCCCTGGTGGTCCAGTGGCTAAGACTCCAGGCTCCCAATGCAAGGGGGCCAGGTTCCATCCCTGGTCAGGGAACTACATCCCACATTCTGCAACTAAAAATCCTGTTTGCTGCAATTAAGACCCAGTACCGTTAAATAAATCAATACAAATAAATAATCTGTATACAATATATATGCATATAAAACCCTTAACACACTGTCCACCGTTTTCCTAAAGAAAATTGCTAAAATAAATATACATCATCTTGCTTTAAAAATGAAAAAAAATCATGCTGAAACTTCTTCCAAAAAGGGCAAGCAACAAAAAAATTACCCTGCAGCAAATCTGAGAGCTCGAGTCTTAGGAAAATAGATGCTTAAAAAATTGTGACATATGAGCAAACCCAATAGATGTTGACTTTTTTTTTTTTTTTTGAATGGCAAGAGTATGCATTATTTTAGCTTCTTATTTCATGGAAGTTTGGAAAACATTAATGTGTAAAAATGGATGTATGGCATTCACAGTCTAGCTTTCCTGTGAACATTTAAGACGTTAAAGACCACTTACTATGTATGAGTTTGTCTATAATAGGAAATTAACCACTCACGCAATTAAGGCCTCTCCTTGAGGTTCTCCGTCTGACTTTGAAGTGCTAATAAGACAAAATTACCCAAATCCAGGAAAGAAATTAAGAAATGTGAAATGTTAATTAAATTCAGAAAGGGAACTACTAGGAAAAGCAATGTGAAATGGAAATTAAACAAAGAGAAATAAAAACATATATATGTGTTTAGATAACAGGAGAAAAACAGGAGAAAAATGGATTCAAATGAATTGAATTTGGATTCAATTTAATCACAGGATTAAAAAATAGATCTCTACAACTATTTCAAGTGATTTTTTAATGAATTCAGTGATGGCTTCTGAGAATATGCAATTCTTTGTAACCCTACGGCCTGTAACCCTCCAGACTCCTCTGTTCATCGAATTTTCCAAGTAAGAATACCAGAGTGGGTTGCCATTCCCTTCTCAAGGGGATCTTCCTGACCCAGGGATCAAACCTGGGTCTCCTTACCATCTGGGTCATGTCTGAGGGAAACCCTCTGAAAAAGACGAATAAAGATCTGATTTCAATAATGGTGTGGATTTTTCCTTCACAAAACCAAAGTCCTGTAACCACACCTAATCGAAACAGAAACTCCAGTTATTGCAAGATGCCACGGAAATGCCTTTTTTCGGATGTAATTTGGTAACTAGGATTTTTGAATAATCCTGAACTTCCTTGCCAAGAATGAACGCTGTAATTCAAGTGAAACTGAAGCCAAGGAGGCAAGGTCTATGATATTACCCTCTCAAGGAATGCTAAATCAAATTTAGTTCCATAAATTTTCCAGGCAATTTGAGTTTTGACAAATGGATTTGGGATCCTTCCAAACTGGCCCTGGGCACTGCCGTGAAATGGCATTTATCGTGTGTTTCCTGACTATAACATTGTTTTTCCATCTTTACCTCTCTTAAACCAAATCTATTT
Source organism: Bubalus kerabau (assembly GCF_029407905.1). NCBI lineage: Eukaryota > Metazoa > Chordata > Mammalia > Artiodactyla > Bovidae > Bubalus > Bubalus kerabau. Next base: position 162,150,584 of record NC_073647.1, on the reverse strand, counting down.
TTAACATCCTGGGTTGTCTTTTTGTTTTAATTAATGCTTTTAGCACTCAGTGAGCAGGAATAAAATACAAACACATTTTTGTAATACCACATATTTCTTTTTTAAGGGTATTCTATAAATTTTCTTTTTTATATGAACTGTTCTTTGCTTTCTGTATGTATAGAAATTTTGAGGGCTTCCCTGATGGCTCAGTGGGTAAAGGATCTGCCTGCATTGCAGGAGACCTGGAGGTGCAGGTTTGATCCCTGGGTCGAGAAGATCCCCTGGAGGAGGAAGTGGCAATCCAGTGTGGAATCCTTGCCTTGGAAATCCAATGGACAGAGGAGCCTGGTGGGCTACAGTCCACGGGGTCACAAAAGAGATGGGCATGACTGAGTGGCTGAGCATGCAATATACACTAATATATTACATACATTAATATATATATTTTGTATATGTATTATTACAAATTATCTATGTATATAACATACACATATGTGCTTATGATATTTATTTGGATATATATTTCATCATGACATCATGATGTGTTTCCATCAGCAACTATAAAGATATAAGCATGATCCATTTTTTATTTTCAAGTGGTATATATTTCTTTTACTATGGAACCTCTGGAGAAGGCCATGGCAACCCACTCCAGTATCCTTGCCTGGAGAATCCCATCAACAGAGGAGCCTGGCGGGCTGCAGTCCATGGGGTTGCAAAGAGTCGGACACAACTGAGCGACTAAGTAAGCAGGAACCTACTCCGTCTTCTTTTGTATTAACTGCATAAGGAGAGGAGTATTTCAAAAAGGAAGACTTAGGCATACCTGCACAAATTCTGTTCCGAAACAGGTATACGAGGTCACCATGAAATTTCTGAAGCCTTCTCAGCGAGTTCAGGAGCACTCTCTCTCCTTAAGGGTCATGCAGAGGGCTACCCACCTGAGACAGGAAAGGGACACATAACAAAGCATTTCCTACAGATTTATCATGGTAGACCAGTTACCAACACAGTCTTGGAGGGGCAGAAATAATATGGACTCATTGAAGCTAACAATCTCCACGGAAGTTGGGGAAAGAGCAAGGATATAACAGACCTTCATCTTTTCTAAACTGTATCATGACTTGACACACTCATCTAAGGAGATTCTCTAAAAGAAAAACGTGGGGCTGTGTTCTGGCATCTAATAAGATTTACAGATTTGGAAAATCTACACAAGAATATTAAAATCTCTGAAATCGCCTGCACAAAGGATCCTATTTTTTCCAGCATCCACATACTTACGTAAAGGGAATTTCCTCCTCCCTACTAAGTATGGGCATCACTTTTTGAGAAATAGAGTCCAAAAAATGGAAAAATTACTGAACAGTAATTGTCTTTTATTACTGAGAGTAAAAATAAAACCCAGTTTTGTACTCAGCATTCTCCTCTATATATTAAGTTGTTGGATAAAACAGTGTCTAAGATTCCTTTCACGTTGGAAGATTTGTATCTGACGATAATAATGACCTGATTTGGCCGTAATTATTTTTTTTCCCACAAGATAGCACTTCTGTGGGCTTCCCAGGTGGCTCTGTGGTAAAACAAACAAACAAAAAAATCCTGCTAAGGGAGGAGACACAAGACACTTGGGTTCGATCCCAGAGTCAGGAAGACCCCCTGGAGGAGGAAATGTCAACCCACTCCAGTATCCTTGCCTGGAGAACGCCATGGACAGAGGAGCCTGGCGGGCTACAATCCATGGAGTTGCAAAGAGTCAGACACAACTGAGCATGCACACATAAGAATAATTATACTCCTTTGTCACACTTTGTCATTTATTAATTCTGAAAATTTATTTTTGATAATAGGATGTGTTATTTGGAAATATCTATATATTACATACAATATATCCTTTCCCCATATGGTCTTACCTTCCTCCAATGTAGTAAGAACATAAAGACATGCATCCTTCAGAGTATCTTCAGTTGAATTTCAAAATCTATTGTTAAAGCTGATTTTTTTTTCAGCTGCAATTCATGCATGATGAACATATTCATATACACAGAGGTCCTGAAAAGACACAAGACTTTGAAATCTCTCCCATCCTTCTAGAAGTTGCAAAAGGAACATCATTTTTTAGTTTCAAGCTTGCTTCTATTCTGGAAAAAGAAAAATGCTGAGAAAATGAAAATCTAATTAACTGTCGGGTTTGCAGGAGACACGTGTGAAATTTAAAGACTGTGAAAGGCAGCACTTATCTGTCTCCGTTTATAACATGTCTTGCCATCCACCTGCGAGGTTACTCATCCCTAAATATCTCACCTGGAAAATGCACGTTGGTTGTCACAAAAGCAGGCAACGACGCTGAAAGTCATTTTAAGTGGCAGGAGTGGGTGAAGCTGGGAATGCTTCTTAGAAAAATTCAGAAAACAAATGGTGCCACCTCATTCTTCATTCTACTGCCAGCAGCTTGCTTTGGCTCGCTAACAATTCTAACTCTGTAATATGCCACTGAACTCCAAAGCCATCTAGCGACTGCAGTGTTTCTAAAAGGTTTTGGCCAACATTTAAGGATGGCATCAGAGGCAACCACCCACTGCAGAAAAAAGCATTAATATCCCAGATCGGCATGTGAGTGCCGTCCTGCATGATCTAGCAAGGCTGACGGTCTAAGAACAAGGGGTTAAGAAGGAGTAAGTGAAGAAATTAGGACCTCAAAGGGTAACTGCAGGACAATATTCATCGTGGTCTTATTCACAACGGCCAAGATGTGGGAACAGCCCACGTGTCTGCGGATGGATGAATGGATAAAGCAAATGTGAGAAAGAGAAAAGGATGGAAGAAGAGATAGAAGGATGGGTGGGCAGATAGACAGATGGATAGTGGAGATAATAACAGAGATAGGTAGATAGATAGATAGACGATAATAGACATAGTAGATGAGCGATAAGATAGTAGAGATAGATGCATAGATAATAGATTAGAAGGATGGATAGATAGATAAAAAGTGGATGGAGAGACCGATAGTAGAGATAGACACACAGACAAGGGAATTTTATCGGGTCTTGAAAGAGAAGTAAATGCAGCTGTGTATGATGAGATTGATGGGCCATGAGAACACCATGCTGAGTGAAATAAGGCAGACACAAGAAAGCAAATACTGCAAAATACTGCAGAAAACAAATAGCTCTCACTTGTCGTTTGTTATTCAGTGGATAAGTCGTGTCCGACTCTCTGCGACCCCATGAACAGTCAGCACGCCAGGCTTCCCTGTCCTTCACCATCTCCCGGAGTTTGCTCCAACTCATGTCCACTGAGTCACTGATGCCATCCAACCATCTCATTGTCTGCCACCCCCTACTCCTCCTGCCCTCAATTTTCCCCAGCATCAGGGTGTTTTCTGGTGATTTGGCTCTTACGTGTAGAATCTTAAAAAATGAACTCAGGAAAGCAGAGAGAATAATGGTGGTTTCCAGGGACTGGGAGGTCTTCCCTGGTGGCTCAGTCAGTAAAGAGTCTGTCTGCAATGTGGGAGACCCAGGTTCAATCCCTGGGTCAAGAAGATCCCCTGGACAAGGGAATGGGGACACACTCCAGGATTCTTGCCTGGAGAATCCCATGGACAGAGGAGCCTGGCGGGCTACAGTCCATGGGGTCGCAGACAGTCAGACACAACTAGGTGACTAAACTTTCAGGGCTTGGGAGCTGGTAGAAATGGAAGATATCGGTCAAGGGATTAAAAAATTTCAGTTATGCAAGGAAAACGTGTAGAAGCGATTTGATGTATCTAATTAATAATACTGTACTGTGTACTTGAAATTTGCTGATGGAGTAGATCTTAAGTGTTTTTATCACACGTGGAAAAATTGCAAGTATGTGAGGTGATAAATACGTGAATTACCTTGATTATCGTCATTATTAAAAATAGATACATAACTCATATTATCATGCTTTACATCTACATATATAGGACTTTTACTTGTCATTTACACCTCAGTGAGGCTATCAAAACAAACGAAATAGTAAATTGCACCAGATTATACTAGCAAGATACGTGTGTCATAGAATTACATCAAAGTCAGCACAGTGGGCGATTAATATCAAAACACTCATACTCTTGTCTTAAGGTTTGTGTCAAGAAGAGCCCTGTGCTGTGGAAACTAGAAAGATGGTACCGATGAACCTATCCGCAGGGAAGCGATGGAGACGTCGACATAGAGAACAGGCTTGTGGACACAGTAGGGGGAGGAGATGGTTGGACGAATTGAGAGGTGAGCATGGAAAAATATACACTATCATATGTAAAATGGATAAAGCCAGTGGGGATCTGCTGTGTGACTCAGGGCACTCAACCCAGAGCTCTGTGACAACCCAGAGGGGTCGGATGGGGAGGGAGGTGGGAGGGGGGTCGAAGAGAGAGGGGACATATGTATACCGATGGCTGATTCATGTTGACGTATGCCAGAAACCACACAATATTGTACAGCAATTCTACCCCGATGAAAAATATAATCACACACACTGCTGCCTTGGCAAACAGAACAAATGGAATTTTCTAGAATTATCAGGAGTCCCTGAAAACGCGTGTCATAGAATTACATCGAGGTCAGCATAATGGGTGATTAATAACAAAACACTCATACTCTTGTCTTAAGGTTTGTGTCAAGAAGAGTCCTGTGCTGTGGAATCTAGAAAGATGGTACTGATGAACCTATCCACAGGGCAGCAATGGAGACGCTGACATAGAAAACAGGCTTGTGGATATTCTGCCTTCTTTGAAGGCTTCGAGAATCATCAGTTGCTTATTTCGGATATATCATTAACTTGCTAAGTGACTTCAGCAAACTCACAAAGCTCTAGGGGTCTGAGGCTCATGGCTACAATTTGCCGGTCCGTCCATCAAATTGTGAAGCCTACTTTAGAGAATGCAAAGCATAGAAATGATGGTTTTGAATGGTGGTGCTGGAGAAGACCACCCTTGAGAGTCCCGTGGACTGCAAGGAGATCAAACCAGCCAATCCTAAATCAGTTGTCAATATTCACTGGAAGAACTGATGCTGAAGCTGAAGCTCCAGTACTCTGGCCACTTGATGCAAAGAGCTGACTCATTGGAAAAGACCCTGATGCTGGGAAAGACTGAAGGCAGGAGGAGAAGGGGATGACAGAGAATGACATGGTTGGATGGCATCACTGACTTGATGGACAAGAGTTTGAGCAAGTTCCAGGAGTTGGTGATGGACAGGGAGGCCTGGCGTACTGCAGTCCATGGGCTCACAAAGATTCGGACACAAGTTAGCAAATGAACAACAGCATGACTCTCTTTGGTCATGAAGACATGAACCGATATTATGGGAGGAGAGGATGGAACATTTCCAGCACTGGTAGGGCTTATCCTTGAGTTCCTGTGATCTATGTCACGGTCACCTCCTGCCTGCAAGCGGGCTGTAGAAAAAATGCAGACAAGACATACGGACAACACATTACATCTTGGTCTCTACTCACAGGCTGGGGCTGAGTGGCTCAGACGGGCCCTGTGTCAACTTTTGTTTTTTTGTTTTTTGTTTTTTTTTTTTTTTTTCAGAATTTAGAAGTGAGGAGGTCAGGTTGCAAAACTGTGACACCATAGAGTGGCCGTAGATGCTTCTGGAAGTCACCATCATGGACACGCATTTTCAAGGGGTGGCATTTTCTCTTTCTACCTTGTACAACATGTCAACCTCTACTTTTGCTCTAATGAGTGGTCACTTCAAAGCAGGAGTGCCCAACGGTGACCACCATCTATAACTGTGTTTCCAGGAAATCTTAACAAGCTAAATTAATGCATGTGCAAGCCATTTTGTAAACGCTCCAGCATGTATCCACCCTTTTAGCTTCCGCCTTTATAAATATCAGGTCTTAGGAAAGACAAGAGGCTTACGCGTTCTCTGTGAGCAGTATATCGATGTGAGCCGCTCACCTAATTCCAATCTTGCTCATGACTTCAGAATGGCGGCCAGCAAGGGCTGTGGGACTAATGTTGATTTTCCTTCTATTACCTGGCCGACGTTGCTTTTAAGTTCTTAAAGAAAACATCAGGATATAGTCTGAAACATTATCTGAGAATGTAAGTGTGCGACCATACCATTCCATGTCCTCAATTTCCCCTGGACATAATCCCATTTTCCAAACAAGTGTTCCCTGGATTTAATGACCCTTTTTCAAACACGTATTCTTAAGCAAAGTCCAGGGATTTCCCCGGCAGTCCAGTGGTGGAGACACCACACTTTCACTGCAGGAGGCATGGGTTCAATCTCTGGTAGGGGAACTGAGATCCACCACAGCATGCGGTGTGGCCAAAAATTAATCAGTTAAAAAAAGAAATAAAGACAAGAGGCCAGGCTCTCCCTGATCCACCCTCCATCCAAGTCCATCTTCTACGGGGCAAAGGCCTCCAGCCAACAACTCCATCAATCCTTTCAACTACTTTGGAAGGCAGGATGTATCCAAATGAGAAAGCGAAATGGAATTTCTCCAAATACAACAAAGGAATCTCTCAACTGAACTCATGGTCCATGTAAATCATCCAGATCATGCACTTTAAAAATAATTATATTTTTTAATTTATTTTGGCTGCTCAGGGTGTTCATTGCTGCACCAGCTTTCTCTAGTTGTGGTGGGCAGGGCCTTGCTCTCCAGCTGGGGTGTTTGGGCTTCTCTTGTTGCTGAGTACGGGCCACAGCGCAGGTGGATATCAGTGCTTGGCAGGTGGGCTCAGTATGTGCAGCTCCTGGGCTCCAGAGCATGGGCTCAATAGTTGTGGCTCCCCGGCTTCATTACTCTGGGGCATGTGCCATGTTCCCGGACCAGGGACCGAACCTGCATGTCCTGCAGGCAGATTCTTTACCAGTAAGCCAGCAGGGAAGCCCCCCATTTCATGCATTCTCGAATGGAGTGTGCTTCTCTCTTGAAGACCATTTGCAAAGAGTCCTTGAACCAACCACAGATGAATGGCTGACCTATTTGCGTTCCAACGACGCTTGGGTAACTACATTACAATATTTAAGAAATAAGCCTCCTCAGTTAGAAACAAACTACCTGTTGCAAGACCAGCGAGAAGTTAGTGACATACAGCATTTACGCGACCATCAGCCTGAGGATACGATGCTTCAGCCACCAGCCTATGAGTAAGACCACAATTGGCAGCAAAGTCCAGCTTGATTTCTCTGTTACCTGGGTACCACTCAGCGTCCATTGAAAACTGTACTTCCCTGTTAAATTACTACTTGCTAAAAAATGCAACAGCAATTCACACATAGAGCAGACCAGCCCATGTGTGAGAGCTAAGGATCATTTTGATGACCAACCTTCAGCCTTCAAGGGATTTTTGTTTTCCTCATCAATACTCTCCTATTGCTTTATTTTCTTTTTCATCATGAAATTTATTTTTTCCTCCCCTGGAGGATAATGGCTTTACAATGTTGTGTTAGTTTCTGATGTACAACAAAGTGAGTCAGCCATGTGTATACATATAATTCCTTCCCTGGTGGACCTCCTTCCCACCACAGCCCACCACCCATCTAGGTCATCACAGAGCACGGAGCTGAGTTCCCTGGGCTGAGTTCCCATCAGCTTCCAACTAGCGATCTATTTCACACATGGTCATGTGTATATATATTTGGGCTCCCCTTGTGGCTCAGCTGGTAAAGAATCTGCCTGCAGTGCGGGAGACCTGGGTTTGATCCCTGGGTTGGGAAGATCCCCTGAAGAAGTGAAAGGTTACCCACTCCAGTATTCTGGCGTGGAGAATTCCATGGACCGTATAGTCCATGGGGTCGCAAAGAGTCGGACACAGCTGAGCAACTGAACTGAACTGAGCTGATACACACACACACACACACACACACACACACACACACACACATTGGCACTAGTGGTAAAGAACCTGCCTGCCAATGCAGGAGACTTAAGAGGTGCAGGTTTGATCCCTGGGTCGGGAAGACACCCTGGAGGAGGCACAGCAATGCACTCCATACTCTTGCCTGGGAAATCCCATGGACAGAGGAGCCTCGTGGGCTACAGTCCATGGGGCTGCAAAGAGTTGGACACGACTGAACGACTAACGTTTTCATTTCTTCACTGTGTAAAAACAAAATAGAAAACATCTGGAATTCAGCCAGGAATGTCAGGAAAATATGAGACGGCACAGAAAAGACAGTGATTTGACCTCTGATCTTGGGGAAAATGTCATTTTTCCCTTTCATGGTGTCTGAGCCTGGAGGGTATCATTTCCACCTGCCTCTCCACAGAAAAGAACATAGAGCCTCAGATTCCCAAGATTTTCTTCTTCCACAGAAAATGCGTAATACCCTTTATCTTCATTCTACATGTGTGTCCTTCAATTTATAAAGTAAAATATACTTCTTCTCATCACTGTAAAACTGTAATTATTTGAACGTTCTAATATGTGAGGCTACAAAGGACTGAATGCCTTCCTAAGATAGGAATTTTGTATAAAATCTATTAATATAACTTTATAGAGACTTAAATGAGCAGGGATTACAAAGTAGTATGTGAAATGGAAGTGTGTATTGTGGGAAAAGTGAGCCTCTTTCTTCTCCACTGCTCACTCATTATAATACTAAGTATGGATTAAAAAAAAAAAGGTTTCCATGATTGGACCTTCCATATGCAATTGCTGGACCTTACATAATGTCAAAAATACAAAAGACTTCACGGTAGATTCATACATATGGATTTATATATAAGGGTGCTGTGTGCTCAGTCCTGTCTGACTCTTTTCGACCCCATGGACTGTAGCCCTGCCAGGCTCCTCTGTCCGTGGGATTGTCTAGGCAAGAATACTGGAGTGGGCTGCCATTTCCTTCTCCAATGCATGAAAGTGAAAAGGGAAAGTGAAGTCGCTCAGTCCTGTCTGACTCTTTTTGACCCCATGGCCTGCAGCCCAGCAGGCTCCTCCGTCCATGGGATTCTCCAGGCAAGAGTACTGGAGTGGGGTGCCATTGCCTTCTCCAAATGGAATACTACTCAGCCCTAAAAAAACAATGGATGGGGATAGACAGGGAAGTCTGGCGTGCTGCAGTCCATGGGGTCACAAAGAGTCAGACACAAGACTGAGGGACAGAACTGAACTGAAAAAAAGAAAACAGTGAAATGATGCCATTTGCAGCAACATGGATGGACCCAGAGATGATCATATTCAGTGAAGTAAGTCAGAGAAAGACAAATACCATAACAATAATGCAAATGATCTTATTTACAAAGCAGAAACGGATTAATTGACTTCAAAAACAAACTTATGGTTATCAAAGGGGAGACAGAAGGAGAGGTAAAATAGGAGTTTGAAATTAGCAGATACACCCCACTATGTACAACATAGATACACAGGGGACTTTCCCAATGGACTAGTCATTAGGGCACCACACTTTTACTGCTGAGGGTCCAAGTTCAATCCCTGGCTGGGGAAGTAAGACTCTTCCAGCTATGCAGTATGGCCAAAATAGAAAAAGAAAGAGAAACAAAAACGATTCACCATATAGTGCAGGGAACTACATTCAATTTCTTGTAATAACCTATAATAAAAAGAACTGGAAAAGGATCTATCTATGCATCGATATCTGAACCCGTTTGCGATACATCTGAAACTAACACAATATGGTAAATCAGCTATGCATGTCTGTGTGCTCAGCTGGGTCCAGTTCTTTACAACCCTATGGATGGTAGCCCACCAAGTCCCTCTGTCCATGGTATTTCCCAGGCTAGAATCCTGGAGTGGGTTGCCATTTCCTCCTCCAGGGGATCTTCCTAATCCAGGCATCGAACCATCATTAGCAGGCAGATTCTTTATCACTGCACCAATATATTTCAGTTTCAAAAAAGAGTGGGTATTTTGGTAGAGATACGGAAACAGCTAAAAGCCCTGCTCAGTCGCTTAGCCGTGTCCGACTCTTTGCAACCCATGGACTGTAGGCCCCCAGGCTCCAGTGTCCATGGGATTCTCCAGGCAAGAAGACGGGAGTGGGTCACCTCATTACAAAGAAATACTGGAAACTTAAAACTATGGAATGGTATATTCACTGGATTCACCCCACAAGAGAGCGGAACAGTAAAATGAAAAGTAGATATACATTTCACAGAGGGAAGAACAGTATCCAAAATGATAAACAAAAATCTTAAATAAAAGAGTGGAAAACAAACCAGAGCATCAGATATCTGATGGACAACATCGAAAGTTATAGCATACAAATTATTTCAGAAAGAGATGAGACGCACCCAAAGGGGCAGAATAAATATTTGAAAGCAAAATGGCCAAAAAAAAAAAAAATTCTAAGGTTGATAAAAATACATCGCCCAGATAAGATAAGGAGCTTGACAATCACCAAGCAGAATAAATACATAGAAAAGCGGACCGGCTACAGCACAGTCTGTTGAAAGTCAAAGGAAAGATAAATGTCAAAGGCGTCACAGAATAAAGACACATATTCAGGGAAGCAAGGAGAAGGAGAAATGCTGACAATTCTGTGTAAACAAAGGAGCGTGGAAGACAACAGAATAAAGACTATGAACTGCTGAAGGAACTGCACTCTGTGCAGACCTGAGAAACAAGACATGTTAATGATACAGCTTTGAAACGCAGGAAATGATGCAGTTTTAAGTGGGAAAAGATTGAGGGCAGAAGGAGAAGAGGGCGCATCAGAGGATGAGATGACTGCATGGCAGCACCAACTCGATGGATATGAACTTGAGCAAACTTTGGGAGACGGTGAGGGACAGGGCCATCTGGTGTCCACGGGGTCACAAAGAGTTGGGCACAACTGGGTGACTGAACGACAAAGTGCAAAAGAAAGGGGAAAAATTCACTCACATCTCGTAGCACGGAGCAAACAGAAATTCAGTAAAAATATGGCAGATCTGCCATACGTGATTAATAAAACTTCACTGACACATTTGTAACAGGACCTCAAAGAAGTTTGCGATGTATCATGATTTTCAAGTGCACATGGGCATTCGCTATGATAAAGGGCTATGCCCTAAAAGAAACCTCAAAAATCATTAATGGCTTGCAGATCAGATCAGATCAGTCGCTCAGTCGTGTCCTACTCTTTGCGACCCCATGAATCGCAGCACGTCAGGCCTCCCTGTCCATCACCATCTCCCAGAGTTCACTCAGACTCATATCCATCGAGTCGGTGATGCCATCCAGCCATCTCATCCTCTGTCGTCCCCTTCTCCTCCTGCCCCCAATCCCTCCCAGCATCAGAGTCTTTTCCAATGAGTCAACTCTTCACATGAGGTGGCCAAAGTACTGGAGCTTCAGCTTTAGCATCATTCTTTCCAAAGAAATCCCAGGGCTGATCTCCTTCAGAATGGACTGGTTGGATCTCCTTGCAGTCCAAGGGACTCTCGAGAGTCTTCTCCAACACCACAGTTCAAAAGCATCAATCCTTCAGCACTCAGCCTTCTTCATAGTCCAACTCTCACATCCATACATGACCACAGGAAAAACCATAGCCTTGACTAGATGAACCTTTGTTGGCAAAGTAATCTCTCTGCTTTTGAATATGCTATCTAGGTGGGTCATAACTTTCCTTCCAAGGAGTAACCGTCTTTTAATTTCATGGCTGCAGTCACCATCTGCAGTGATTTTGGAGCCCAGAAAAATAAAGTCTGACACTGTTTCCACTGTTTCCCCATCTATTTCCCATGAAGTGGTGGGACCGGATGCCATGATCTTCCTTTTCTGAGTGTTGAACTTTAAGCCAGCTTTTTCACTCTCCACTTTCACCTTCATCAAGAGGCCTTTGAGTTCCTCTTCACTTTCTGCCATAAGGGTGGTGTCATCTGCATATCTGAGGTTATTGATATTTCTCCCAGCAATCTTGATTCCAGCTTGTGTTTCTTCCAGTCCAGCGTTTTCTCATGATGTACTCTGCATATAAGTTAAATAAACAGACTGACAATATACAGCCTTGACGAACTCCTTTTCCTATTTGGAACCAGTCTGTTGTTCCATGTCCAGTTCTAACTGTTGCTTCCTGACCTGCATATGGATTTCTCAAGAGGCAGATCAGGTGGTCTGGTATTCCCATTTCTTTCAGAATTTTCCACAGTTTATTGTGATGCACACAGTCAAAGGCTTTGGCATAGTCAATGAAGCAGAAGTAGATGTTTTTCTGGAACTCTCTTGCTTTTTCCATGATCCAGTGGATGTTGGCAATTATGTATATTCACAGACTAAAAGGATCTGAAACTAGATGTCATTAGCAATTGAATGCAGAGAAGGCAATAACACCCCACTCCAGCACTCTTGCCTGGAAAATCCCATGGACAGAGGAGCCTGGTGGGCTGCAGTCCATGGGGTTGCTAAGAGTCGGACACGACTGAGCGACTTCACTTTCACTTTTCACTTTTCACTTTCTTGCATTGGAGAAGGAAATGGCAACCCACTCCAGTGTTCTTGCCTGGAGAATCCCAGGGATGGGGGAGCCTGATGGGCTGCCATCTATGGGGTCGCACAGAGTTGGACACGACTGAAGTGACTTAGCAGCAGCAGCAATTAAATGGGCTTCCCCAATGGCTCAGTGGGTTAAAGAATCTGCCTGGACAGTGCCAGAGACACAGGAGATACAGGCTGGATCCAGGGATCAGGAAGATTCCCTGGAGAAGGAAATGGCAATCAAAGAGGAAAAAATATCTCAAACACTTTAACAAAGCAAGAGGTATGTATACATGTTTTGTGTACGTGTGTGAGACAGAGAGAAAATCCACGTATTTGGAAACTAAGAAGATATATATATATGTTTTTAACCCAGAGAATGAACACAGAATTACAATACAGTTAGAAAATGTTGACACTCAAAGATGAAAAAAACACGCAAGTCAATGTGTATACAATGCAGCTAAACTGTGCTTGGATTTAAGGAAAAATAAAACAAAAACTAAGATTTGACAAGAACAAGCTAAAAAGAAAAAAGGAGCAAAATGAAGCCAAAGCAAGTTGAAGAAACTGAAAAGAAATTATAGAAAGAGTAGAAAATAATATATTAGAAAACATGCAAAATAGAGATAGTCATGACCGTTAAGTGGTCTTTTTTTTTTTTCTGAAAATTTAATAAAATTGATAAATGTTTCAGAAGAGTGATCAAGAAAATCACAGAAAACACAGATTACTAAAGCCAGGAATGGGAAAAGGCTAACAGATGTTTAAATGATGAATAACCATGAATAACTTTAGGGTAATAAACGCAATAACTTAGACAAAAATAAACATTGCCAAAAAAAAAAAAAACGAAAAAAAAAAACACTCATCAAAAGTGACATAAGGAGAAATTAAACTCAAACAGATATAAAGCCACCAAATTAGCTTGAAAAATCATCATTTTAAACTACCATAAAAACACTCCCTCCAGGCCAATAGATTTACTGGCAAATTCTCTAAAAAAAAACTTTTTAAAGGAAATGTGACACCAATACCCCAGAAACACTTTTGGAAAACAAAATGCATGCTTTTCCCTCTTGTTCTGAAAGTCAGCATGACCTTGATATGAAACCCTGATGAAAAGAACAAGCAGGGACAATAACGGACAGTAAGCTCTCGAATCTAGAGGTAAGAACGCCCAATAAAATATCAGGCAATGGAATCCAGAAACGTATAAAAAGGTTGTTACATTATGACTTTGGAAAATGAGAACAAAGGGAGAATTTACACCCCCAGACATTGGATGGCATCACCAGCTCCATGGACACGAGGTTGAGCAAACTCCGGGAGATGGTGATGCACAGGGAAGCCTGGTGGGCTGCAGTCCCTGGGGTCACAGAGAGTCGGACACGACGGAGCGACTGAACAACAGAGGCAGTGATATACTGTAATATTACTTTCAGGATAGTGACATTGTGGCAGGAACATGGATAAGGATACCCCAGAAAGAAACAGGAGATTGAGGAGCAGACTCAAGTGTATGTAAACAACTTTCAATAAATGATCCTGGAATATTATTTAGTAAACTGAAAAAAAAAATAAAATCGAGAACCTAGATTTCTGTCTCACAATCAGCTAATAATTAATTCGCTTTAGTCACGTTAGCCATAGCTGACTCTTTGCGACCCCATGGACTGTAGCCTGCCAGGCTCCTCCATCTACTGAATTTCCCAGGCAAGAATATTGGAGTGGATTGCCATTTCCCTACCTTAGAATGATAAAATTATATTGAATTCTATAATTTAATAGAATTACATTTGTATGTACTATGTAAGGGCTTCCCTGATAGCTCAGTTGGTAAGGAATCCACCTGAAATGCAGGAGACCCTGGTTCGATTCCTGGGTCAGGAAGATCCCCTGGAGAAGGGATAGGCTACCCACTCCAGTATTCTTGGGCTTCCCTGGTGGCTCAGAAGCTAAAGAATCCACCTGCAATGTGGGAGACCTGGGTTCGATCCCTGGTTGGGAAGATCCCCTGGAGAAGGGAAAGGCTACCCACTCTAGTATTCTGGCCTGGAGAGTTCCATGGACTATATAGTCCCTGGGGTCTCAAAGAGTCAGATACGACTGAGCGACTTTCACTTTCATGCTATATAAACAACCCCTACAAACAAACAATAAAGGATGAACAAAGGAATAAAATGGCTTAGACGAAAATGTGTAATTCAGAGTGCAATCTATTAAAATTACCAATAACCCTATGAACAATTTGCTCAACATGAAATGCAAGCCATGCCTACCAGGGCAGTCTAAATGATAAAGACTGGCAAGCCACATATTGTGGTCACTACTTGGAGCAACTGGAATTCTCATGTTTTGCTGCTGCTGCTAAGTCGCTTCAGTCCTGTCTGACTCTGTGCGACCCCATAGACGGCAGCCCACCGGGCTCCCCCGTCCCTGGGATTCTCCAGGCAAGAACACTGGAGTGGGTTGCCATTTCCTTCTCCAATGCAGGAAAGTGAGAAGTGAAAGTGAAGTCGCTCAGTCGTGTCCGACTCTTAGCGACCCCATGGACTGCGGCCCACCAGGCTCCTCCGTCCATGGGATTTTCCAGGCAAGAGTGCTGGAGTGGGGTGCCATTGCTAGGGGACTACAAAACGGGAGAACTTCTTTGGAAAACTATTTAGTAGTTTCTTAAAAGTATATCAACACTCTAAAGAGAACATCAACTCTGCAACTCAACAAGTCTCAATAACATGAAGAAATATGTCCATGTCCAATGCACAGGAATGTTTACAAAACCTAGATTTGTAACAAGCCCAAACCTAGAAGCAACCTGAATGTCCAACATCTGGACAAAAGGTAAACCATCTGAATATTTGTCCAAGTCAGCACGGGTGCTAACACAAAATAAAAATGAATGATCGTTGATATACACAGCACCATGATGAATCTCAGCAATGTTATACGGAGTCTGAAAAACACAATATATAACATTGTCTAATTTTTAAAAATAATAAGAACTGGGGAAAGCTTCTCAGAGTGACAAAAGCTAGCCTCTGGTGGGGAGTTAATTGATGAGGGATGGTTACAGATGGGCACAGTCAAGGACAATGGAAATATTCTGTGCAAATATCAGGGGATTATTATATGAATGCATAAACTGACAAAAAGCATCAAACTGAGTACTTAAAATCAGTGCATTTTCTGGGTGTCCAAAGGTATCTCAAGAAAAAATGCTGAGCAATTGAAAATGTCCAACATTCATTTTATTCTATTTTTTGGCCACCCCGAACAGCCCTTGGGATCTAAGTTTCCCAACCAGGGATTGAATCTGGAACCACGGCAGTTAAAAACCACAAATCTTAACCACTGGACTGCTGGTCTTAACCACATTCAATATCTTTTAATACAACCTGAAAGAAAATTACCTCTCTCCAACACAAGGCAATGAAAGAAAAAAGGTTTAAAACCTAGCACAAATTCATTTAAGAACCAAATGCAAATTGATGTAACTGCTGTGACCTATCTGAGATTTTAGAATGAGAATTATCCTGCAGTTAGGAAAAGAAAAATCCAGTTGGAGTCCTACCAATACCTTCGAGGAAGTTTCCATTCTTCATTGCTTTGTATTTTTCCTCCAATGACTTATCACACTCTTTTATCTATTGGCCTGATTCTCTGTGTTTTAGGAGTAAATTCTTGGGCTTCCCTGGTGGCTCAGCAGAAAAGAATCTGCCTGCCAATGCAGGAGAGATATGGGTTCGATCCCTGGGTCGGGAAGATTCCCCTGGAGGAATAAATGGCAACCCACTCTGGTATTCCTGCCTGGAGAATCCCATGGACAGAGGAGCCTGGCAGGCTACTGTCCATGGGGTTGCAGAGTTGGACATGACTGAAGCGACTTAGCACAGCACAGGAGAAAACAAAAGCAACAACAACAAAAAAAGATGACTGTAATCTATATAGGTCAATCTGTAGCCAAAAGTTGGATGGAATTAGTGGGAAGTGGTGGGAAGAAGTTTAGCTCCAGATTCAAATTCTATCCCATTTTGATTCAAGCAATGTCAGCTTCTTATGTTCCACTGTGTTCTAATTTGTCGTGAAAACAAACCACAGGATGTAAGTGGCTTCTTGTTGGGTGTGTGATGATAACCATGGTATCGCTAATCATTTCTGGGTCAGCTGGGTGTTCACACTCCAGGGAGAATGAATTCCTGACCTCTCTCCAAGTGGAGGCTGTAGCTGATATAAATAACAGACCTGTTTACCAGTGGCAGACGAAAATGGAACTGCAGTCCTACTTACAAATGTCAGAGAAAAATCTACGGAGACAAGAGACAGGCAGCCATGCAAAGATCATTAAGTTAAAAGGGTCTGTCAGGATCTTCAACACACATGGCTTTGCTGAGAATGTGAGGCAAAGCATTTGGGTCTCATTTGGAAGCCTTGAAGGTTTCAGCTTTAGCGTGTACTGAGTGGTTAAGGAGGAAAAAAAAAAAATCCACCTTCATGAATTTTCATGAAACGAGTAGGCTTAAAAATGAACCACTACAGATTTAACCATCACATCGCAGAATTCTCAGATGTAAAAGGCACTCGGGAGACCCACGCTGCTATCCAGTTTCTAAGGAGCTGAAAGCGTTGTATGCTTATCCCCAAATAATTACATTTATTGGAGATGTCTACCAAAAGCAAAGATATTTTCCGTGGTGCTCATGATGCTGTGTGCTCAGTCACTCAGTCGTGTCCAATGCTATGGACCACAGCCTTTCAGGCTGCTCTGTTCATGGGATTCTCCAGGCAAGAATACTGGAGTGGGTCGCCATTCTCTTCTCCAGGGGATCTTCCTGACCCAGGGATCGAACCCGTATCTCCTGCATTATAAGTGGCTTCTTAACCAGTGAATCACCAGGCTTACAAAGTGTTACATGCATTAGCTTGAGATGTCTGGCTTTTCTTTAAATAATGCTAATCTCTTAAAAGTCTCAATTTAGCACCATTCCGTTCTCCAGGGGATCTTCCCAACCCAGGGATTGGACCCAGATCTCCTGCACTGCAGACAGATGCATCATCAATGAGTTACCACAGAAGCCCAGGAGACTTCACGTAGACATTGTAACCCTCGGTTCCATATTCTGAAACAGAACTTGGCAGAGTCTAAAATCTAACACGAGCGCAACAGAAAGATGGTCGATCATTCTGGTACCCACCAGGAACCACTGATACCAGATTTCCACTGATATCAGAACAGAGTGATAAAATTAGGGATATAGAATCCGATCAGAATACAGAATATAGAGAATCCATCGGTATCCGACTCTAGCTTCGGTTTCTACCTAACAAACACTCAGCTTTAGAAAAGCGTGTTTGAGCATTCAGCGTCGCCTATTATTCTTTGAACATCTTTATGAACACTGAGGTCATGAAAACGTCTCACTCCTGGAAATCATTTTATTTAAGGCAGAAGCATTCAGGAAATGCTGGTAACTTATCATTTTCATTGTGAATCTTTGCCGGTAGTTCTCCCTTTCAGTTCTTCTTCCTCCCAAATTAAGAAAGACAGCTTGTTCCTCCGAGGATAATTTACTTTCCAAAGGAGGCATTCTTAACCACTGATCCATAGGTGAGTTGAAGATTCCTGAGCGTGTGTTATGTGCAAAGCAGCTGTGTGCATTTTTCTGGCCAAGGTCATTCATTTTGATGAGAGACTCATAGGTGTCTGGGACTGAAAGAATGTCACTGATTGCTGCTTAAATAATAATATCGTGTCTAACCCTGCTGATATCTTGAGAAAAGTCAGGAAAAAAAAATCATGTCTTGTAATTTAGGGAAACCATTTGCTGGTTGTTAAAGACCAGATATTCCTGCTTTCAGATGGCAGCAAAGGTTTATGTAAAAGCAAAGTTTTCACCTTTTGATAAATCCTTTCAAGGTTCAGACTGTTCAAAAACTAAGAAGAAAAATTAAAGCAAACAAAACCGTTCACCTGTTTTTGAATCCCCACAGTTGTGCAACCGTGGTTTCGTACTTCTGGTCACAAAGAAGGTGCACGAAGTGCATTTATAATGTGATTTTATACTGGAAGAGAGTAGAAAATTGCTATGTCTTTTTTGGAGAATATAAGTCAGTTTCATTAATTTTATAATTTCACCAGAGAAGACTCTTGAGAGTCCCTTGGACTGCAAGGAGATCAAACCAGTCAATCCTCAAGGAAATCAACCCTGGATATTCATTAGAAGGAAAATAATGCTGTAGCTGAAGCTCCAGTACTTTGACCACCTGATGCAAAGAACTCATTCATTGGAAAAGACCCTGATGCTGGGAAAGATTGAAGGCAGGAGGAGAAGGGAAGGACAGTGGATGAGATGGTTGGGTGGCATCACCGACTTGATGGATGTGAGTTTGAGCAAGCTCCGGGAGTCGGTGATGGACAGGAAAGCCTGGCGTGCTGCAGTCCATGGGGTCACAGAGAGTTGGACACGACTGAGAGACGGAATGAAAGCAACTACATCCTTGGCAGCGGGGTATTAAAATATTGAAAATCCCATGGACGGAGGAGCCTGGCAGGTTACAGTCCTTGGGGTCTCAAAGAGTTGGACACGACTGAAGCGACTTCACTTTCAGTTTAATTTTATTCCTAAGAGCTGATTTATTCTGTCAGTCCACTGATTTAGGATGGGGATGGTTAAATCTCAATCTGGTCTTTGCAAAAATAACAAGTGAGAACATTTGGGATTGCAGATCTTATTTAAAGAACTGTATCACTTGAAGCTGAAATTAAATATGCAAATGTTAATCATTTATTTTACACAAACCAAACTCACATAAATAATTTCAGATTAACATATGTACAAGTAATTGGCTCTTATTGACCCTGATGCATTTATCAACTCTCATAAACATTGAACCACTTATTGGACACACACACACACACACACACACAGAGTTTTCATGTTTTTAATCATGAAAGTGTAAGAGGTCTTTGATTAAATTCAATCTGGGCTGAAAGAAACAATAATATTAACACTGCATTTTAAAATTTTCTGGCAAGGAAAAAATCATCTCAAAAGAGGCAAAATCTTGAATTCTTTGGTCCTACAAAGCCCAACAAGAAAATAATGTATGTCTAATGTATCTCAAAAAAGAATGATGAGACCCCGGAAAATGATGCAAAGCGACATAGAAACGTTCTTGGATCAAAGAACAGGGTCATGAATTTCCCAGGTGGCTCCGAGACAAAGAATCTGCCTGTCGATGCAGGAGATGCAGGTTCGATCCCTGGGTGGGGAAGATCCCCTGGAGGAGGAAATAGCAACCCACTCCAGGATTCTTGCCTGGAGAATCCCATGGACAGAGGAGCCTGGAGGGCTACAGTCTGTAGGGTTGCAAAGAGTCAGACACAAGTGAGCATAGCCCGGGCCTGGGTTCCTATCTGAGAAATACCAGAATTAGGAAAAAAAGAATACCTTTCATTTGCCTGTTGAGAGTCACTGTCTGTTTTCGCTATTCTCTGCATGCTAAGTCGCTTCATTCGTGTCCGACTCTGCCCATGGAGATTCCCCAGCCAAGCATAGTGGAGTGGGTTGTCTTGCCCTCCTCCAGGGGATCTTCCTGATCTGCGGATCAAACCTGCATGTATTAAATCTAACCTGCATTGGCAGGCAGGTTCTTTACTACTGGTACCACCTGGGCAGTCTGTGCTCGGAGGCTAACTCATATGGACAAAATTCACTGGGCCTCTGAGAGAGCTTCGAGCCAGGGTGGTAATTCCAATGGGTTTCTTGATTCTGAAATCAGTCAAGTGGCCTTCGCTTGGTTTATCCAAAGGTCACATCAGAGCTCCCCCTGCATGAAGAAGAACCTCTCTCTTCCTTTCTTTGGGACGAGAGAGGCTGATAAGCGCTAGTGTGTTCTACAAGGGTTCTTCCACAATGAGAAAGAGGAGTTTGCTACTTGATAAGAGAACTGAGAATAGACTACATTCTCTGCCTTTCCTTTATTTTTTTTTTAAGTTTTTTTTTTTTCTAATGTGGACCATTTTTGAAGTCATTATTGAATTGGCTACAATATTGCTTCTGTTTCCTATGTTTTTTTCTTCTGCTTCATTTTTTTTTTTTTTTGTTTGTTTTTGAGTTTGAGGCATGTGAGACCGGAGCTACCCAACCACAGATCGAACCTGCGTCCCTTGCATTGGAAGGCAAAGTCTTAACCACTGGGCCCCTAGGGAAGTCCCTAAGGTTTCTTGACCTAAGGTTTTGTGTCTTTCCTATTGAGAACGGTGAAACTGAAGCTCTATCAGAAGGCCAGGATTATCTGTATCTTTATTTCGTTTTAGTCCCCCAGTCGTGTCCAACTCTTTAGTGACCCCACGGGGAGTCATAGCCCGTCAGGCTCCTCTGTCCACGGGATTCCCCAGGCAAGAATACTGAAGTGGGTTGCCATTTCCTCCTCCGGGGGATCTTCCCCACCCAGGGGATCGAACCTGCATCTCTGTATGAGCATTTGGGCATATTTCTAAAAGGCCTTTGACTTTTGGTTAAAAATAATCACAGCGATATATGTGCTGATTAAGGTCTTAGCCATAAGATGGAGTCTGCATATTAATTTTTTTTTGGGGGGGGGTCACATCACGCAGGATCTTAGTTCCCTGTCCAGGGGTTAAACCTTTGCCCCCTCCCCTGACAATGGAAGCACAGAGTATGGACCACTGGACTGCTGGGGAAGTCCCGTACTACTTCTTAATAACAAATACCATACAGGATAAATATTTTAAAGTCATGGACATGAGTTATATTGCCTTGGCCACTGGGTTGGAGTCGGCTGTACTTGGAAATATTTGCTTAGAAATATTCCTGATTTGCTACCTTTAAACAAATGAATTTCTTGTTTTTATATCTCTGGAAATAATTCAGTTTAATGACCCAATTACTTACTATTTAAATGAGTCTTCTGAACTACTTATGTGCACCACCTATAACTTAGATATGGCACTTTGCTGGGTGTTACAGAAAGAAATACTGCCCCACATTTACAAGGAAAATGTGAAAGAGGATTAAGAGATTCTAATTCAGAGAAGCAACATTCAATATAAAACACCCATTAGAGGTTTAGAGCAAAGGGTAATAATTATGCTAGGGAAAATTTCTAGTCAAATAACTCAAGTTGTAACGCTATGGATAGGAAATTAAACATGCAGACAACCCTGTTTTGTAAGTAAACGAAGATTTAATTTTAGGTAGTAGAGCATGGCAAGCCACTCCAGTGTTCTTGCCTGGAGAGTCCCATGGACAGACGGAGCCTGGTGAGCTACAGTCCATTGAGTCGCAAAGAGTCAGACAGGACTGAAGAGACTTAGGATACACGCTCGTAATAAAAACAAAATACCAAATGAAGGTGGATTCTTTACTGTCTGAGCCACCAGGGAAGCCAAAATGTACATGCTTCAGGTTTAAAACCCATACAACAAAATCTGAATACTACTGTCCAGGGAAATCTTACAAAATGTAGCTAAAGAACTGATGTTAAACTACTGTACACTTAATATGTTCATATAGACACAATCAGCTGTGTTGTGTGCTTGGTCGGTCAGTTGTGTCTGACTCTGTGCAAACCCTGGACTGCAGCCCTTCAGGCTCCTCTGTCCATGGGATTCTCCAGACAAGAATACTAGAGTGGGTTCCATGCCCTCCTCCAGGGGATCTTCCGGACCCAGGGATTGACCCCAGGTGTCCTGCATTGCAGGTGGATTCTTTACCATCTGAACCACCAGAGAAGCCCATGAATACTGGAGTGGGTAGCCTACCCGGGATCTTCCCAACCCAGGAATCGAACTGGGGACTCCTGCATTGCTGGTGGATTTTTTACCAGCTGAGCTACCAGGAAACCCCTAGTTCTTGCATTAAAACAATGAAAGAAGAGAGTGAAAAAGCTGACTTAAAACTTAACATTCAAAAGGTGAAGATCATGGCATTCGGTCCCATCACTTCAGGGCAAATAGATGGGGAAAGTATGGAAACAGTGACAGACTTTATTTCCTTAGGCTCCAAAGTCACTGCAGATGTTGACTTCAGCTGCAAAATTAAAAGATGTTTGCTCCTTGGAAGAAAAGCTATGCCCAACTTAGACAACATATTAAGAAGCAGTGACATTACTTTGCCAACAAAGGTCCCTCTAGTCAAAGTTTTTGTTTTTCCAGTAGTCATACAAGAATGTGAGAGTTAGATCCTAAAGACAGCTGAGTGCCGAAGAATTGATGCTTTTGAACTGTGGTGTTGGAGAGGACTCTTGAGAGTCCCTTGGACTTCAAGGAGATCCAACAAGTCCATCCTAAAGGAGATCAGTCCTGGGTGTTCATTGGAAGGACTGATGCTGAAACTGAAACTCCAATATTTGCCCACCTGATGTGAAGAACTGACAAGCTGGGAAAGATTGAAGGCAGGAGAAGGGGACGACAGAGGATGAGATGGTTGGATGGCATCACCGACTTGATGGACATGAGTCTGAGTAAGCTGTGGGACTTGGTGATGGACAGGGAGGCCTGGGGTGCTGCAGTCTATGGGGTCACAAAGAGACAGGACTGAGCGACTGAAATGAACTGAAGGTCATTTTACAGAATAGAAATGCTGGCTAAGAGGGTGAGTGGTAACTGATGTTATAGGGTGTGGGACAAAAATCACTTTTTAAAGGCAAAGGTATGAGGAATGCTTTCAAAGCTTTGTCTTGATGTTTTTTTCTACTTTTATAGTATTCTAGAGATCAGCATGGAGAATCCTAGGGACGGGGGAGCCTGGTGGGCTGCCATCTATAGGGTCGCACAGAGTCGGACACGACTGAAGCGACTTAGCAGCAGCAGCAGAGACCAGCGTAACAGTACTGGTACTTGACACAAGGGATTACCAGCTGTGGTTACACATACAAACACAGCAGGAAACAGCTGGAATTTATGTAACAAGATAAATCTCAACTACTTCCAGGACCACTCAATGTTGTGTTAATCAGATGACCGTGAGGTGGGTCTTCAAGACACTGTGTTGTATGTAAGCCTTAACTCTTCCTCTCCTCAATGGAATGTCTGAAATTCCAAGTTGAAAGAAAAAAAATCACTCTGTCCAACAAATTATTTTATTATTTTCTCAAGTCTTTGTCCATCAGAACAAAAGTTCTGTTAGACAAAAAATTACTACTAGCTTTTCGGATACCAGCATTTGACAAGCACTGGTCAAATTAAACTACTGGAACTGCCTTTTATCTGGATAGCAATGGATAATCCTTTTTTTTTTTTTTTTTTAATACTAAGAGAGTAAACAGATGGGTAGGTGGTGGTTTAGTTGCTAAGTTGTGTGTGATTCTTGTTACCCTGTGGACTGTAGCCCACCAGGCTCTTCTGTCCATGGGGTTTCCCAGGCAAGAATACTGGAGTGGGTTGCCATTTCCTCCTCCAGGGGATCTTCCCAACCCAGGGATCAAAGTCTTATCTATGGCTACCTTCTCACAAAAATGGCAAAGTTGAAAAGTTTGCACTTAAATCCAAAAATATTTACTATCTCACCATTTAACAACAACAACAAAAAGATTGGCAATTGCTATCCAGATAAAAAGGAGTTATATTAGCCACTCAGTGGTGTCTAGCTCTTTGGGACGCCATGGACTGCACTTCATGGAATGGCCTCCATCGACTGTAGCCCGCCAGGCTCCTCTGTCCATGGGATTCTCCAGGCAAGAATACTGGAGTGGGCTGCCATTTCCTTTGTCAGGAGATCTTCTGGACCCAGGGATTGAACCCGAGTCTCCTGCATTGCTATCAGATTGTTTACCGTCTGAGCCAACGATAAAAGGAATTGTGGTAATCGTTTCTGGTCTGACAGAATTTTTTGCTCTGAGGGACAAAGCCTTGAGAAACGAATGAATGAATTTATTGGACAGAGTCAGTTTTTTTTTTTTTTGAAGTCACATGTATGCATTGCAGATCATGCAATCAGGGTTCCCCTGAGTGCCTTCCCCTGGATCTAAACGGCCCTTGCCTGTGGGTAGAAGGGCTGCTACTGGGGCAGAGATACAGGAGAGATAATCCAGTTTCCACTGAAGTCAGGGAGTTGCACTTCACGTGGATTTGAAGAAACACACAAACGTTCTCACAGGAGTGTATTTTAGGCAGTAGAACGGGGCACTGGACTGAAATTTGGGAGAATCCTGAATGCCTCAGACAGAACCTTGCTGCTGCTAAGTCGCTTCAGTCGTGTTCGACTCTGTGCGACCCCATAGACGGCAGCCCACCAGGCTCCCCCGTCCCTGGGACTCTCCAGGCAAGAACACTGGAGTGGGTTGCCATTTCCTTCTCCAATGCAGGAAACTGAAAAGTGAAAGTGAAGTCGCTCAGTCGTGCCCGACTCTTAGCAACCCCATGGACCCGAGCGTACCAGGCTCCTCGGTCCACGGGCTATTCCAGGCAAGAGTACTGGAGTGGGGTGCCATTGCCTTCTCTGCCAGATAGAGTATTAGGGACCCGCTGTTTGGTAAACAGATGAGATTGTCTTGAGTCGAGCTGCAGACACTCCTGGTGATACTATTTCATCTGAGGCCGTGAGTGCCTGTGACGGATGTCAAAAGGTAGGAAAAAACAAAGGCTACCCCACAGTCGGGGCCTTCTTCTCAGGAATAAGGAAGCTAATAAAATAATAGAGAATTACTAGTTCTATTTTTCCATGAAAAAAATGATGGATGTGATACATGATTTAAAGCAGGAATGAGGGACGCCCCCTTCCCTCCAGTGGTCCAGTGGTTGAGCATCTGCCTGCCAATGCAGGAAACACAGGTTTGATCTCTGATCCAGGAAGATCCCACGTGTTCTGGGGCAACTAAGCCCGTGCTTCACAAGTACTGAGCACGTGCTTGAGAGCCTAGGAGCCACAGGTACTGAAGTGTGCACGCCCTAGAGTCCATGGTCTGGAACAAGAGAAGACGCCAAAATGCGAAACCCATGCACCGCAGAGAGTAGACCCCGACTGCTGCAATCAGACAAAGCTCCTGCACAGCAATGAAGACCCATCATAGCCATGAATAAATAAATTAACAGATTAAAAAAAATAAAAGGATTTAAAAAATATAAACTAAAATAAAGCAAGAATGAAAACTTGCATCTATTTGGGAGACTGTCACCCTTTCTTAGCTTGAGCTAGGATTGTATGTTAGTCCGGATACAGGGACAAACAGATGGGACAGAGTTCGACGTGCAAAACATTTATGAACAGGAATTCTTGTAAGAGGAAACGGAGAGGGAGCCAGGAGGGGCTGGGAGGAGACATCAGACCGTGATGAGCGTCTGACCCCTGGAAGGAAGAAAGCGAGGTGGTGGTAAGGAAGCATCTTGTCGACCCTGCAGGGCGGTTCAAAGACAATTCTGGAAGATGGTGGGAGGATTCTCAAAGTCAAAAGTCACCGGCCAAAGGCATCATGTGACATCCAGAAAAAAAAGCCTGCCTTAGTCTCCCGGCTTCTTCCGGGCCGGGAATTTTGGCAGGCTGAAGTTTTCGTTCAAATGCAGTGACGAATTCCAGAGCTCAGCGGCTGGGACCCTTCATGAATAATGCATTCAAACTTGCTTGATTTTTACAGCTTACATAGCTGGCTCAGTTGCTTTTGACTTCTCAGAGTTAGGCAACTAAATTTTAGATGCTGGAAGCGTGCATTTTAGTCCAGATTAAAATCAACAGAGTTGGTCTGGATGGCTTGTCAGATGACAACCACTGGTAGAGGTTTTAATAAGCCCACTCTTCATCTACCTGCTGATTGGAGAAAGCCTCTGGGTCTTATCTTGGCTTTAATAGTAAGTAAAGGAGACACAGGGTTTCTCTGGTGGCTCCGTGGTGAAGAATCCACCTGCCAATGCAGGAGACCAGGGTTGGGAAAAATCCCCTGGAGAAGGGAATGGCTACCCACTCCTGTATACTTGGCCTGGAAAATCGCATGGACAGAGGAGCCTGGAGGGCTGCCCAGTCCACAAGGTTGCAAAGAGTTGGACACATGCAGCAATAAAGAGGAGCCACCAGGCAAGCCCCAAGATAGTTTTGATGCTGGAAAAAAAATAATTGTTCCCTCCCCCTGGGTTCCGAAAGCATGTCATATAGCGGAAAGAGCCAGGGTAGGGGGCACCTTACTGCTACTGTTACCATGAAGAACTTCTCTAGAGTGCAAATCAATCATTCACGACCTTCATCCAATAAAATTATTGTTAATGGGGTCTCTTCAATCAACGAGAGGAGTCATTCATTTGGGAGGCTGTGAACACACTCCGGAACAAACTTATGCAAAGAGTGGCTTCTGCTTTAATCAGACAAACCCTGGTCGACGATGGTGCTTAATAAAACATTAGCTATCTCCCGTCCTCTCTTTGATGTGCTAAGTCTCTTGTTCCTTATTGCAATAACAAGCTCGAAGCACTAACTACATGAAAATCATACAGAATTGAATTACGATGAACAGGCGTAACTCAGTTTTAGCTCATTAAATGGCTGGGGGAGGGGGGTGGACTCTGTTCTCATTTATGTTTCAGCAGGATCTATCTGTGGAGACCACAGAAATCATCACCGGCATTTAGCAAGAGGACAAGAGAGATATTAGGGGACAGAAGAGAGCAGTTCCTTTCTGCAGTTGCAAAAGGCAGAATGAAGAAAGGTGCTCTCACACTTCAACGCAAATGACTTAAGCTGGATTTCATTGAAAATTTAGCATTTAGAAGGGGGGCCAAGTCCTAGGAATCTTTATACGGCAGAATCATTCCGATTCCACAACAATAAAAAAAATGAAAGGGGCATCATTTGTTACTCCTTCATAGAAATAGACTTTGAGGGACTTCCCTGGTAGTCCAGTGGTTTTCAGGAAGATCCCATATGCCACAGGGTAACTAAGCCCCTATTGCTAACATTAAGTGTAGTCCCTGCTCGGTACTACAGAAAGCCCACACACAGTGACAAAGACCCAACACAGCCAAAAATATTAATAATTTAAAAAGTAAATAAGTAAAATTTAAAAAAAGAAAGAAATAGATGCTGAGAGAGAGTTCACTTCTCTAGCAGAAGATTTCAGATTACAGAATGCAAACGTGGTTGAAGGGAAAGGTAGCTTGTATGACCAAGAGTGTACGTGAGTGAAATCGCTAAATGGGTCAAGTCCATGCATGTGATAGAAAGATAAGTTAGAAGGCAATGGGAGAAATTCGTATGAGATTTTTGGCTTCGAAATGCTGCGGCTTAGAACAGGGCTTGTAAGGTAAAGGCAGTTCCTCATGAAAGGATGATGTATTACTCACGTCACGTCAGGCATCCGTGTCTTGCTGGTCGGAGCAGGGGGCTGGGGGAATGATTGCTCTGGGGCTATACCCTAGTTGGGGCTTCCCAGGTAGAGCTAGTGGTGAAGAACCTGCCTGTCAGTGCAGGAGACTCCGGTTCGATCGCTGGGTTGGGAAGATCCCCTGGAGGAGGGCACGGCAACCCACTTCAGTATTCTTGCCTGGAGAAATCCGATGGATAGAGGAGCCTGGCGGGGTCCAGTCCACACACATGAATGAAGCAACTTAGCATGCATTCCCTAGCTGCAAACAATGCAATCAAAAATACTCTCTAAAGAGTAACTAAGTTAAAGGAGTCAGCCCACGGCCATGATAACAGAATAAAAGCATTTTATAAGACATATTTTCTAGTATGTGTGTATTGTTTACTGATTAAAAACATAGAGGGCACTGTTGGTATCTGTCCCTGCTAAAACTGCAACAAAATATAGCCTGTATTAATAACTCTGCTTTGCAGCCTACCCATCATCCAACAGTCAAGCCAGTGTACAGCTTTAAAAAAAAAGATGTTTGATGTGAGGGTATAGCAACCTTCTCCAGTATTCTTGGCTTGGAGAATCCCCATGGACAGAGGAGCCTGGCGGGCTACAGTCCATGGGGTTGCAAAGAGTTGGACATGACTGAGTGACTAAGCAGACATAGTTACCAGGATTGGAGAGGCATACAAGCTGTATTTTACAACCATCTTACAGGTGTTCATACTTTATCACTATGCCCACAGAGTTACCTTTATTCTCTCTACTCAAATCAGTCTGTTATCGCACCAAAAGAAACGTTAAAGGTAGGTTCGTTCGGCAGGCAACATGCCAGAAGCCAGGAATTCCCTGGCAATCCTGTGGTTAAGAATACCTGCTTCCACTGCAGGTGTAATGGGTTCGATCCCTGGTGGGGGACCTCAGACCTTGCATACTGTGTGGCAGCCAAAAAAAAAAAAAGACAAATAGCCCAATTTGAAAAATTGAGAATTGAATAATCCTTCTCCAAATAAGAGACAAAAATGGCTACTAAACGCATAACAAGATGTTCCACGTCATTGTTTCTGTCTGCTTGCTCACTGGTTTCCGACTCTTGGCAACCCCATAGACTGAAGCACGCCAGGCCTCCCTGTCCATCACCAACTCCTAAAGTTTACCCAAACTCATGACCATTGAGTCAGTGATGCCATCCAACCATTTCATCCTCTGTCGTCCCCTTCTCCTCCCGCCCTCAATCTTTCCCAACATCAGGGCCTTTCCCAATGAGTCACTTCTTCACATCAGGTTGCCAAAGTATTGCAGTTTCAGCTTTAGCATTAGTCTTTCCAATGAACACCCAGGACTGATCTCCTTTAGGATGGACTGGTTGGATCTCCTTGCAGTCCAAGGGACTCTCAAGAGTCTTCTACAACACCACAGCTCAAAAGCATCAATTCTTCAGTGCTCAGCTTTCTTTATAGTCCAACCTTCACATCCATACGTGATTACTGGAAAAACCATAGCCTTGACTAGATGGACCTTTGTTGGCAAAGTAATGTCTCTGCTTTTTGATATGCTATTTAGGTTGGTCATAGCTTTTCTTCCAAGGAGCAAGCATCTTTTAATTTCATGGCTGCGGTCACCATCTGCAGTGATTTTGGAGCCCCCCAAAAGATATATACACAACTATATCAAAAATAGATCATGAACAGTGACTTATTGTACAGCACAAGGAACTCTATTCAATATTCTGTAATGACCTATATAAGAAAAGCTATGTGGGCTTCCCTGGTGGCTCATTTGGTAAAGGAATCCACCTGCAATGCAGGAGACCTGGGTTCAATCTCTGGGTTGGGAAGATCCCCTGGAGAAAGGAACAGCTACCCACTCCAGCATTCTGGCCTATAGAATTCCATGGACTAGGTATAGCCCACAGGGTTGCAAAGAGTCGGACACGACTGAGTGACTTTCAGTTTCACAAGGGAAAAGAACGTCAAAAAAAATAGATACATGTATAACTGAATCCCTTTGCTGTTCACCTGAAAATAATAAAAACATTATCAATCAACTATAATGCAAAATAAGATAAATTTTTATAAATTAAAAAAAAACCCGACTTCTTGGCACCTCTGTCTATAAGTAGAACCATCCATTCCCAAATCAGATAGCATATACCATTGACTTTGGCTCACTTTCTGTCTTCTGTGAGCTCTGGTGTCGAACCCTTGACATAGGCATTCAAATACATCACACCTCAAGTCTCGCCCACTTTTCATGGCCAGGACAGACGTATTGATTTCTTGCCTAGAAAGAAAAGAAGTTATTTCCACACTCCCTAATGCCGAGAAGGCATCTTCAGCATTTTTCCCAATGAGTAGAGTTTGGGAATGGAGATCAAAGGTGTTAATTCTAAAGGAAATCAACCCCGAATCCTTGTTGGAAGGACTGATGCTGAAGCTGAAGCTCCAGTATTTTGGCTGTCTGATGGGAAGAGCCGGCTCATTGGAAAAGCCCCTGACACTGGGAAAGATTGAGGGCAGAGAAGAGGGTGTCAGAGGATGAGATGGCTGGATGGCATCACCAATGCAATGGACATGAACTTGGGCAGACTTTGGAAGATGGTGAAGGACAGGGAGAGACTGGCGTGCTGCAGTTCGTGGGGTCGCAAAGAGGCGGTCTGAATGACTGGGCGACTGAACGACAACAGAGACTTTTGGCTTCTCCCATCTCTGCCCCGGCCCGTCCAAGCGCAAGCCCATGAGCTCCTATGCCCACGACCCATACAGAAGCCACCCAGCCTTCCTCATCTGTACCATGTCATGCAAGCCACCTTCTCTCACCCTCACCAGTTGGCTTTAAACCTACCTCCTCACCGCCCACCTCGCCCTAGCATCTCTGCTTCTGCCCTCTGCCAAGCTTCACAGAGCTCTGTGGATGCAAGCCTCATGTCACTGTTTGGCTTAAAGCAGTCGCTTCCCTGTGAATTGCCAGCAACCCATCCATCTCTCAACAGAACCACTATCTCATAACTATTTCACTCCTGTTCACATTTACGGCCTCACCTTTTTAGCACATGGACTCCATCAAGGGCTTTCCAGGTGGCGCTAGGGGTAAAGAACCCACCTGCCAATGCAGGAGACCCAGGTTTGATCCCCTGGGTTGGGAAGAGCCCCTGGAGAAGGAAATGGAACCCACTCCAGTATTGTTGCCTGGAGAATCCCGTGGACAGAAGAGCCTGGCGGGCTACAGTCCACGGGGTCACAAGAGTCAGACACGACTGAAGCGACATAGCCTGGACGCCCAGGCACTCCATCTAGTCCTCCAAGGCTTCCTTCAGTCCTCATAACGTTTCTGACCTGACAATGAATTCCTTCCAGTCTGTATCTTTCCTCCCACCCACCCCGAAACTTTCTAACGATGGGCTCTTTTGCATTCTTTCAGTTCTCATCAGACCGAACTCCATTTCCTGGGCACGTCTTGCCTGAGGATGCACCAGGCAACTGTTCTGTTCTGTACGTGCAAAACGCAGTCTGAAAACGTGCCTCTTGGTTCCAGGTTCTTATTATTTACCTTCTCCGCGAAACCGGAAGCTCAGCTTCTATGTGAAACCGTGTCCCAGAAGCATGTGGGAAACCAGACACATTAAAGAAAAAAAAAATCACTCAATAGACACCCCTGGAAGAGACCGATTTTTAAGAAAGCGCTTTTGGATACAAATCATTTAGCACTTGGAAACAGAAGACTCAGCTGTGAAAAGAAGACCGTCTCATGAGGGATCCTCAGAGTCGATATATTCTAATACAGAATATGGTCTAAACGATGCAAAACACATTACCCCCCAGGTTTACACCACATCACTCAGTTCTTTTAAGCAGTGTGATTGAGAATGATGTCTGTGTGTGTGTGTGTGTGTGTGCTCAGGCCTGTCTGACTCTTTGTGACCCTGTGGACTGCAGTCCACCAGACTCCTCTGTCCATGGGGATTCTCCAGGCAAGAATACTGGAGTGGGTTGACTTTTCCTTCTCCAGGGGATCTTCCCGATCCAGGGATCGAACCCACATCTCTTGTGCCTCTTGCCATGGCAGGCGGATTCTTTACCACTAACGCCACCTGGGAAGCATGAGGATGAAACGTCTGTGTACATTTCTCTGCCCAAGCTTTTGAAATAACTACCATCCTTTCGGACATGACTGAAGCGACTTAGCAGCAGCAGCAGCAGCAGCATCCTTTCCTAGGTCCGATTTTACAAGAAGCAAATGTGGAAATCATTCTCTAATTTGTGTATTTGATGCAGTGGACGCTTCTCCAATTGAGATGTCACAATTTCCCAATGTACTCATTGCAGAGATTTAAAAAAATTTTTTTAATGTTCAGAGGATATACTGGGAATTCAAGGGTGTTAATAAAATAGATGCTCATATATTCCTGTTGATAGCTCTCCTTGGCTGCTGGTTGAAAGGAAAATCTTGGTTGGGATTTTGCTTGTTTCCTCCGGGAAGTGGATTGAAAAGAGTGCTCAGGGAGGTGGAAGGGAAGTCTACGAAACCAGAGAATCCTGCTCTTATTTTCAAATGAGTTTGACAGTCTTGAGGCTGCCTATGAAGGATGCTCATGAGTGCCCTCACAGAGGTTTCCTTGGTGCCGATGGGAAGCTCGGTTCCCTGGGTTGCATTTTTTTCTGTGTGTGTCATACCATTGACCATCCTGGCCTCATTTTTTTTTTTTCCTCAACATTTTTGCTGTCTTTCCAGACACGGAGCAGACTGCGCCACCTACGGGGCCACTCCCAAGGCTTCAGGCAACAGAGGTTTCCTGGGTGCTGATGGGGAGCCTGGTTCCCTTGTTCATTGGAGGGACTGATGCTGAAGCTGAAGCTCCAATACTCTGGCCACCTGATGTGAAGAGCTGACTCCTTGGAAAACACCCTGATGCTGGGAGGGATTGAAGGCGGGAGGAAAAGGGGACGACAGGATGAGATGGTTGGTTGGCATCACCGACTCAATGGACATGAGTTTGAGTAAACTCTGGGAGTTGGTGATGGACAGGGAGGCCTGGCATGCTGCAGTCCATGGGGTCGCAGAGTCGGACATGACTGAGCGACTGAACTGAACTGATCATATATTAACACACATACTTGGAATCTAGAAAATGGCATAGATGAATTTATGTACCAAGCAGAAATAGAGACACAGACGTAGAGAATAAACGCATGGGCACCAAGTGGGGAAGAGGGAATGGGATAAATTAGGAGATCAGGATTGACCCATATACATCATTGATGCTGTGTATAAAACAGATAATGATTGAGATACAGCACAGGGAACTGTGCTCAGTGCTGTGTGGTGACCTAAAGGGAAGGAAACCCAAAAAACAAGGGATACAAGTATACTTACAGGTAATTCACTTGACCAAAAATAAAAAGGTATAACTTAACAAAAAGTCAAAGTACTGAAAGTTAATATATACTCATTGAAAATGTGGATCAATGCAGATGAGAAGGTGAACATATACAAAACGTGCCAATAGGTAAAGACCCTCGTTTACAAAAATACTTTACAGTGGCCAGAGTAACAGAACATAACAAAAGGCTGTAGAAGTACTCATTCTTTTTCTAGGAATTTGCAATAAAGAACTGATTTTTAATAAATGAATATTTTGGAGACCTCCTGGGTGGTCCAGTGGTAAAGACTCCGCTTGCCAATGCTGGGGACCCAGGTTCGATCCCTGGTCTGGGAAGATCCCACATGCGTTGGGACAGTTAAGCCCATGTCCAGCAACTACTGAAGCCTTCATGCCCTCAAGCCCATGTTCCAGAACAAGAGGAGTCAGCACAAGAAGAAGCTCGCATGCAGCAAAGACCACCGGCATGGTGAAACATAAATTTCAAAAAAAGAAAATCTTTAAAAAAATGTTTATATGCTTTTCCGATGATACCATTCCTATACATGCACTAGAAGAAGAGGGAAACCTAAAAATATTTAAAACATTCCTCCCATGTATTAATATGTGACATTATTTATATTACCATCCTAAAAGTATAGGAGGGAAGAAATGGGAGAATATGAGTCATGTGTCCAAGGGGCAACAGGTAGTGAGTGTGGGAGCTGGGAACGGAATCAGGGTGGTTTCAGACAAGCCCTCTCACAAAATATCATGTCTCAGGAGAGATGGAGGGAATGGATGAAAAAAACCCTTGCCTTATGTTCATCTAATGACACCTTTGCAGAGGGCCCTGAACAACTTTATAGAAACAATTTCTAATGGCATAGTAAAATAAATACTATACATGTGTCTATATGCATATATGTGCATGTATATACACATGCATATATACATATATACATATGTATATGTCTACATATATTATATAGTAAAACATGTATGTGGGTATATGCATACATATATACATACACACACATATATATGAAGTGAAAAAGTGAAAGTGTTAGTCACTGAGTCATGTCCAACTCTCTGCAACCCCATGGACTGTAGACAACCAGGTTCCTCTGTCTATGGGATTCTCCAGGCAAGAATGTTGGAATGGGTTGTC
This sequence comes from Bubalus kerabau, assembly GCF_029407905.1. NCBI lineage: Eukaryota > Metazoa > Chordata > Mammalia > Artiodactyla > Bovidae > Bubalus > Bubalus kerabau. The sequence goes on along the minus strand of NC_073647.1, from coordinate 162,116,354 downwards.
ATTTCCTTCTCCAGGGGATCTTCCTGATCCAGGGATCAAACTCAGGTTTCCTGTGTTGCAGGCAGATTCTTTACAGTCTGAGCCACCAGGGAAGCCCATTTATTTATTTACTTATATGCAAACATATATTTGGAGAAGGCAATGGCACCCCAATCCAGTACTCTTGCCTGGAAAATCCCATGGATGGAGGTGCCTGGTAGGCTGCAGTCCACGGGGTCGCGAAGAGTCGGACACAACTGAGCGACTTCACTCTCACTCTTCACTTTCGTGCATTGGAGAAGGCAATGGCAACCCACTCCAGTGTTCTTGCCTGGAAAATTCCAGGGATGGCAGAGCCTGGTGGGCTGCCATCTATGGGGTCGCACAGAGTCGGACACGACTGAAGTGACTTAGCATCAGCTAGCAGCAAACGTATATTATATATGTACCAGCTACAGCTTATGTTTTATGCACAGATGCACACACACACCCTTAACCTTACATAACATGGTGTGTGTGCATGTGTGTGTGTGTGTGTACACCCTTAACATCCTTAAAAATATTTTCTAAAGCACGAAGCAGAAGCTGGTCTCTGGTTGTCCTCCAAAAGATGACAGAGATGTATATCCAAATGAATTGAGGAAAGTTAAACTCGGACTCGATGGACGTGAATCTGAGCCAACTCCTGGAAATAGGGAAGGACAGGGAAGCTTGGCATGCTGGAGTTCGTGGGGTCGCAAAGAGTCAGACGTGCCTTAGCGACTGAACAACAACAAGAAACCTTAGTATTATCATTTTTTCTGTCTGCAAGTATAGCTTTTCCTCTGCTGGGACAATGCCATGCATATGAGAGATTTGCCCCTTGGGGTGTCGACTTGCACCTAAGCTGGTCTTGGTGCTGATGGAAGCGTAGAGCGACATTATCTGGACTGCTAGTGTCCACACGAGGCTAACATTAAAAGCCTCAGAACCTGTCTCCAGAATCCTCTCTTGTCTTAGCAGTGTAGATTTAAATTACTCTGAAAAGATTGATACGGACTGTGTTTATCTTAAGGTCATTCATCAAACAGTTTAAGAAAAGGAAAGACTGAGGTTCAAGTACTGGGTGAAGCATGTATAAGAGTCAATCTGAAGATAAAATGTAGAATTGGTTTGTTTCAGAAGGAAAGTTAGCATGCCTTATAGACAATTTGATTTCCACCGGGAGTTATGAGTGTGTGTGTGTGTGTATATATATATATATACTGCATATATATGTGCACGCGACACATACATCATTTGTGTTTATATATCATGTATAAAATATATTTCTATATTTATACATAGTATATGGAGTATACATCTATGTATATGGTATACCTATATGTACATGGTGTACACGTGTGTATATGGAATACATATATGTACACGGTATACATATGTGTACCTGCTATATACATAATACACATAGTATGCTATATACATAGTATATGTACTATACATATATGTATATGGTATACCTATATGTACATGGTGTACATGTATGTATATGGAATACATATATGTACATGGTATACATATGTGTACCTACTACATACATAATACACATAGTATGCTATATTCATAGTATATAAAGTATAGTATACTATTCAATATATGAAGTCAATGGACACAAACTTGAGCAAACTCCAAGAGGCAATAGAGGACAGAGGAGCCTGGCGGGCTACAATCCATGGAGTCACAAAGAGTCGGACACAACTTACCAACCGAACAATAACCATACATAGTGTACATATTATATACTTGGTATGATCAGTGTTTTTTGTATTATAGATATATATAGCCATCCCATTATAATAAAATTATATATATGATGTATATTAGGCTGGCCGAAGAGTTTATTTGGGTTTTTCCATAAAAATGAACTTTTTGGCCAATTCAGCACAAATATTTAATACTTCATATAATACTAGGATTATATATGTAGGTATATTATCTTAGGATATGGTATGCTATGCTAAGTCACTTCAGTCCTAGGATATATATATGTGCATATATGCATATCTGCTATAATGTCTCACCAAATACTGCCTTTCAACCACAAGTGAATGCTATTTCTATACATTATAAATGTACAATATATATTATGAAAGTGAAGGTGAAGTTGCTCAGTCATGTCCGACTCTTTGCGACCCCGTGGGCTGTAGCCTACCAGGCTCCTCCATCTGTGGGATTCTCCAGGCAAGAACAGTTGAGTGAGTTGCCATTTCCTTCTCCAGGGGATCTTCCCAACCCAGGGATTGAACCTGGGTCTCCTGCATTGCAGGCAGACGCTTTACCCTCTGAGCCACCAGGGGAAGCCCAAAAATATATATTATACCTCCTGTTAATACTACATACACTTGCTACTGATCCAGAAACATAGAGAAATTTCTCCAGTACTTTATGATTCCATGCAAATCTCGGGAAATTGCCCCCCATCATACATTTCTCCAGCGCACCCTGTCTCGGTAGCCCCTGAAGGGGATTACTAGGATTTAAACAACCCGACGTAGTGTGTGTGCTCAGAGGTGTGTGAAGATCATGAGGGATGAAATTTTAGTGCTTTCTTTTCACCATTCACATCTCCTGCTTCCTCTGAGATCAAAAGCATCGCGTCTGAGACACACCCTGCCCCCGCCTACCTAAGCCCCTTTCCCTTTCTTTTCTCTCCTCCCATAAATATCATTTGAATACTCTTTTCAAAATACTCTCTTTTTTCCTAACCCTGCCGTCTCCTAAGGGAGATAAACAAAGCTCGTAGCTTCTATGTCTCCTGTAGCTTCACAGGACCTACTCGCGTGTTAGCCCTAAAGAAGCCGAACAAATAAAGGTGAAACGAAAACACGAATGATGCCAGGTTGCTAGGCAGAGTTCCTGCAAGCCCACAGCATCCAGTGACACCTTTCTTCCAATATTTGGTGGTGGTTTAGTCGCTCGCTCGTGTCCGACTCCTTGTGACCTCACGGGCTGTGTAGCCCGCCAGGTTCCCATATCCGTGGAGTTCTCACGACAAGAATGCTGGAGTGGGTTGCTGTGTCCTCCTGCAGGGAAGCTTCCCAGCCCAGGGATCAAATCTAGGTCTCCCGAACTGCAGGCAGATTCTTTACCCTCTGAGCCACCAGGTAAGCCCCTTCTTCCATTATTGCCTGGGGACAAACTTGAAAGAGGAGGCCACTACCAAGGACCCTTGGAGATGCGTATGCGTTGCTAACAAAATTCTCAAAGCTGCCCTTTGTTTTACCTTTAAATGGACCCTGAGGTGCAAAGTCTGTGCCTGTTTAGCAGATCAACACATAGAAATTCAGTGAACTGCTGAAGGGCGCTTGACCTTCCCTTGGCAGGTGGAGGAGAAACATGAAGACTCCTTCCCTGAATGCCACTTTGGTCCCTGGCTCCTGGGTACCTCGCCTCTTAGTTAGATGCATGCCTTACAGATCAGAGGTTCCCTGGTGGCTCACACAGTAAAGAATTCGCCTGCAGTGCGGGAGACCTGGGTTTGATCCCCCTGGGTTGGGAAGATGCCCTGGAGAAGGGAAAGGCTACCAACGCCAGTATTCTGGCTTGGAGAATCCCATGGACTCAGGAGGCTGGCGGGCTACAGTCCATGGGGTCGCAAAAACTCGGACACGACTGGGCAACTGAGCACGCACTGCTTATACTAATCATACAGTGTGTTATATAAGAAAGTCAGTTTCTACTGCTTCTTTGTATAAACACTGGCATTATGTGGTTCCAACCTTTCTCTTACCATAAACGAGCATGAAAGCATGTTACAGTAAAAGAGAAAAGTAAATAGAAGGTACCCTACGACTTCCGGTATAAACAGGAATCCAGCCATTTTCACCGGATCACCTGGCTCCCATGTGGATACCCTTTGTGCTGAATCATTTTTGCCATAATTCCAAGAGTCCAAAACTCCTGTGAGGAAAAACGGTGCATGTTTTCATTTTCGTGACCCACCATGGAAGGTCACCTTTCCTCTAGATTGTGGACATCAAACACCCATAAAGATAAGAGTAATTGTGACGTTGCAGACCATTTATTCATCATCGGAACACTGCAAATTGTCCATTTCTCTCATAAGCCTAATAGTGGAATGATATCTCCAGGGACTATTTTCAGCAACAACATTCATCCACTATCTGTCGATAATTTCATGTGGACCCTTTTCAAAGTCTTTATTGAATTTGTTGCCATATTGCTGCTGCTGTCTATGTTCTGGTTTTCTGGCCAGGGGGTACATGGGATCTTAGTTCCCCGACCCAGGATCCACCCTGCACCCTGTACATTGGAAGGCCAAGCCTTAACCCTCGGACGTCCAAGGCAAGTCCTGGCCATCTTTTCTATAAAGGGAATTTTCGTCTGTTTGGCTAGCACACCCAGATCAGCCAATGCTGACATTCTTTTGCATATATTCTCTGTAGACAAGATACAGACTGCTACTTTTCCTGGTTACCCTGATAATTGATGCAAAATGCAGAATTCTAGCTCTCCACATTACACAGTATCTTATATAAGCTCCCACACGGACACAGACACATCTGAAAACATACTACAGTATTTCTGCTGGTACAATGGACACACTTAAATGTGATTGAAAAGCGATTTGAAAGAACAAGATGAAATCTTATTATGTGACGGGTAGCAATTAGGTGTAGAATTAAAACGGGATTCCACGATGTCAAAGTTGATCCTGCATGCATGTATACTCAGTCGTGTCCGACTCTTCTGCGACCCCATGGACTGTAAGGTATATCCCAGGGAAGTATACTGGAGGAAAACTGCCTTTTCCTTCTCCAGGGGATTTTCCTGACGCAGGGATCGAACCCAAGTCCCATGAATCTTTTTCCGTCTTCTGCCCTGGCAGGCGGATTCTTTACCAATGGTGCCACCTGAGAAGCCCCGAAAGTTGACCACGTGAAAGTGAAAGTTGCTCAGTTGTGTCCGACTCTTTGCGACCCCATAGAATTCTCTAGGCCAGAATACTGGAGTGGGTAGCCTTTCCCTTCTCCAGGGGATCTTCCCAACCCAGGGATCAAACCCAGGTCTCCCACAAAAACATGACTGAGTACCGTATTTCTGCTGGTACATTGGACACATTTGTCCAATTGCAGGCAGATTCTTTACCAGCTGAGCTACAAGGGAAGCCACAGGTCCTGTTAAATTCTTATCCTGTTGGAATCAAGCTGGTTCATAGAAATTTGAGTAGCAGACGTAGCGAGGGAAAACACTGCATGTAAACAGAGCAGAGATATTAAAAGTGGAAGCCTATTTCCTAAGCAGCAGCATTAAACAAAGGTAGGTATTTGCCCAGAACATGGGATCAGGTCTCAGTCCCACTCTGCATCATTCTTCCAATAATATGAGAAGCACAGAAGGGCTTTTAAAACAGACCTATGGAGATGGAGATTACTGGACAATCAGACAATGGTTTCTGACACTGAGTAACTCTACTTTGGCCACCTGATCCGAAGAGCTGACTCCCTGGAAGAGACCCTGATGCTGGGAAAGATTGAAGTCAAAAGGATGAGATGGCTGGATGGCATCACGACTCGATGGACGTTAGTTTGGGTAAACTCTGGGAGATGGTGAAGGACAGGGAAGCCTGGCGTGCTGCAGTCCATGGGGTTGCAAAAAGCCAGACACGGCTGAAAGACTCAACAGTAACGACAAAGTCTGGGGAAATGGGGTTCCTCCTATAGTCCCATTAGAATGACTCCAGTGTACTGGGATTCACGGGGTTATTACAACATATACTCCACAAAGCACCTACTGAGACCTCACAGATAGGTGGAGGCTATATGAGCGTCTTTGGCTGTGAACAGGTTATCTCTCTGCATTCATATCGTTCAATTGTTACATCTTTCCAAAGATGGTTTTAGAAGGCGTCCGCCAAACAGGTTGCAGGCACACAGCTTCCCGTCGTATGTGATAAATTATTTACAATGTTTCCTCGTGTGTCTCCTTAGACCCTGCAACCTTCCTACCTCAAATTTCATCGTCTATCTTCACTCGTTCTGGCGAAAGGCAGGGATCGCCGGCATTTTTAAAATGCCATTTCAGCAAAAGTGAGATGGCGAATGTTTAACGACCTCAAATGAATCTCCAAATTGTGCATACAACGGCAGGGAAAATGGATAAAAATTGTGTTTTCAGATCAACCGACGTTCTACAAAATTCGATACTTACAGAGACGGCACCCACAGTGTGTGCATCAGGGTGAGGGTTATGACCACAGGAAAAGCACTTTAAAGTGTAACGCTATCCGTTTTCTCAAGATACAGAGACATGATAATGATCTTTTTTTTCTTCTTCTTTTTTTTTTAGAGATTTTCTTTTCCTTAGGGTCTCCCTGGTGGCTTAGATGGTAAAGAATCTGTCTGCAATGCAGGAGATCTGGGTTCATTTCAGTCCCTGGGCCTGAGAAGATCCCCTGAAGGAAGGCATGGCAATCCACTTAGGTATTCTTGCCTGGAGAATCCCACGGACAGAGGAATCAGGCAGGCTACAGTCCATGGGGTCACAAAGAATCGGACATGACTTAGCATGCACATACAAGTCTGGTGCGCCTCTCATTTGGCAAATAAGCTGAATCCAACATGCAAAAAAACTTCAGAGTTTGAATATGGCATTCACAGTCTTTGCTGCCTTCCTTTCCCTGATAATTAGCTAATGCCGTCACGACATCCATGAACTTGAGTTAAAAGTCCAAGCTGGGATCCTTACTGGTGAAGAGCCTGGACTATGAACACACCATCTTCCTTTGAATCTCAAGTTTTGCTGCTGCCTCGTCGCTTAACCTTCCTGATTCTCAACGCCTCCAGTTTTAAAACAGAAATACTCTACGTGCCTGTTCCCTTAGGCCTCTTGAGGATGTTAATCCGTCACTGACTGGGGGTGGTTTGTACAGAAAGTAATGCCTGTGCCTGGCGATTTGTTATGTAAGTGAATACTGAAACGTCTCCGGTCAATAGCTTTCGGGTAACACAAGATGTGTTCGTACGTCTCTGGTCAATAAGTTGTTTAAACAACGGCCAGGTGCAAAGCAAAGTGTGTTAGTCATTCAATCATGTCCGACTCTTTGTGACCCTCATGGACTGTAGCCCGCCAGGCTCCTCTGTGCATGGAATTCTCCAGGCCAGAACATTGGAGTGGGTTGCCATTCCCTTCTCCAGAGGATCTTCCTGACCTAGGGATCGAACTCAGGTCTTCTTGAAATACAGGCAGATTCTTTACCGTCTGAGCCACCTGGGAAGCCCTAGTGTATGGGAAGCCTGGACAGATTTGCTCTGATACTGTGTCTTTGACGGACATATACCCAAAGGAGGCTCTTTGTTGGAAAGTTTTAAGACGTGACGGCAAACACAAACCCCAGCAACACAAGAAGCTGAGGTCAAAGTAATAAACTCAAGTGTTTCATTTCAGGAAATACCCTCTTGTTACCAATTTCACCATTCGGAGCACCCCCTCCCCCACCCACATGTTCAGCGTCAGGCCAAGAGAAATGTCCCTGTTGGGGACACAAAACCCGTTCCCCAGGACAAACCACAAGAAACCGGTCCATAATCGACTGAGTTTACCACGGATCATGCACATCGAATGTATCGCTTAGCCCTGAAAGCGAGAAAGACGTGTGAAGCCGAGAAAAGAAATACGACAGGCCACCTCCAAAAAAAGAATGGACGCATAATTATTTGCACAAAGCATTAGAAAATACTGTGATATTTTATTATTAAAAATGCTGCTGAAAAGTTTATACATATGTGTCCAGCCATATATATCTTCTATCATTACTTAAGGCAAAATCAAAAACAAAATCGCAAAATAATAATCCGAGAAACCATTAAACCCTGCGTGCCAGTGAAGTTCAAGAATAAAAGCCTAGGAAAGTTTTTTTTTTAACTTACTTTTTTTTCTCATTTTTCTCTTTTTTATAGATAGCAAGTATATTTTATTCTCATAGAACTCTATGAAGATTCTATAACTTCTTTCCATGTAGAAATAAGATATCATTTAAGGTGTATTAAATTGCTTTTGATCATAACCCTTTGTAAAAGCTAAAGTTATTCACTTAACAAGAACTCTTTTTTTTTCCTTATCCAAATGTCACAAGCCTGATACATTACTGTGCATATTGCTAGCAGAAGACGATTGGAAATACTAAACAAATACTGAAATTCACATTACGAACAGACCGGTCCCACACGGCTGTCGAGTGCCACTTCCCCTGTCATGTCCTGGACAGCCTATTTGTCGTCACTTAGCTGGGGTAATAAATACAGAGCTTGCAGAAATGGTCTGACGGGAGCTTTAACACAGGATGAATGAAAACCTTACCCACGACACCTCTGAGCTGCAGGGGTGTGCACTTCACTCTGTGCAAAGTTGGGATTACATTTCACGTACGTCTATACACAGACTCACTCTTAAAATCTGAACCAAGATGAACAGCAGAATTTGCTGGGAGATGGGTCTGCACTGACTTCCTAAGAACTCTGTTTTTCTGGGGGTGCGGGGTGGAGGGCGGTCATTTTCAAAGACTTTGGAGAAGGGCTGCTACAGTTTAGTCTAGGGGTTCCGGTAATCAAAGATTGTACCAAGGGAAAAGGAGTTTGGACTGTCTTTCTTGAGAATGTGCACCTTAGCTCATTTGCTCTGATAACCACGCCCCGAGACATCCCATCTTTGGCTTCTATTTCCTGGCTTGGCGATAGGTTTTTGAAAGCCAAAACTTCAAGTTGCTACTGATTTTCCTTCGACTTAACGACACCTGCGTGATATCCCTTAAGGAAAGCTAAAACGACCATAAGAAAATGACTTGTTGTCAGAGGCGCCGAGATTCTCATCCCCACCTCACCAGTGAAGAATGGCTGAATATTTCCGTGTGTTATCTTGACAGTCAAGCCATTCTCTAACTTCCTGGAAAACCCACACAGAGCCCTTGGAGCGTTCTCTCCCTTCCTTGGTCTCCTCTCTGTGATAGTCCCGGATCAGTGACGGATACGCAAAATGCACAAAACATAACCGTTTCAGACAAGCGTTATGTTTTACCCCATAAATGATCCAAAGAATTCAAAAACAACAACAACAAAACCCCGCTTACTGATAAATAAGGGACTTGACTGCTTTTACCAGAAAGGAAAGACACATGCCCCCTCCCTCGATCTGATTAGCTAAGCTGAACAGGTATTTCTGCAGCTGCCGGGGAACACAGAGATGTATTGACTCAGCAGACCGCCGGCCCACCAAACACAAGCTTTCTTTCTCCCTTTTGGCAGGACCCTGGGTGTGGGAAGCGACTCTTCCTTAACAGATTCAAAGAGCCACAGCTACAGAACGAGACTTGTATTCTGCTCCCCACACCCTCCCCTCCCAGGCCCTGCGATTTCTCTGCATGTGTGTGTATCTAAGTCAACAAGCTTTTAAATAGACTCCACGCTGGGGATGCTTCTTGCGGGGGGTGGGGGGGCGGTTACAACTTCATGAAGTCTTTAACAACACAAAAATAAGTTTGCCTAAAAAAAAAACAACAGTCTTCTAAGAATGCCGTTGCATGCACTTTCCAGCCCAAAAACAAAAACAAAAACAAAAAAATGGGGAGAGAGCCCGGTCACAGGGACGGTCAGAGTCCACCATGTGACAACCATATCCTCTTACAAATGAAACGCGTTAGAAAACCCCGTGTCTGGAGGGAACAGAGGTGATATGAATAATGTATATACCGATTTATATACATACAGACCACAATGAAGAAAGCACAACCTTGCTAAAAGCTCTTTCAAACTGAAAACACCAATAAAAGCGTTTTTTTTTTTTTTTGCTTGTTTTTTTTTGTTTTTTCTCTCTGTGTTTGTTTAAACTCACAGCTATATACATTTTCTTTCTTTCTTTTTTTTTTTTTTTTACAAAGTTTCTTAAATATAGTTCAGGCTGGCAAAACATCTCTTTGCACAGAATTCTATGTATGTAACTGCATAGTCTGTTCGTTTATTTTAATAATAAAATTCTACTTTTCCTTCTTTTCTGGATTACTGCTCCGTATGCTGGGTAAAAGCCCACAGACTCTTTTTGTTTGTTTTTGTTTGTTTTTCACTTAAGGAGAGCCATCTGTCGTGTGGCACATAAAGAACTTTATTATTATTTTTTTTTCAACTGTGATTTAAAAAAAAAAAGAATTAGTGTCCCTGGCTGAGTTCCAGAAGGGTGTCAGCTTCTACGGTCACGGTTGGAAACGCCCAGGTCCTTGATACGTCGACGTCCTTGTCGCGCTAAAGTCGGCTTGGATGGTGGTGGGTCTTAAAAGCAGAACTGCGACAGCGAATGGATACCGTTTCACATTTCGTCGGGTTGAAAGTTGATCTCGTGGTACTGGGAAATGCCAGCATGGGAGGTCTGTAAAGACACAATGGTTGCCCTTTTGGGGTTTGTGTGTGTGTGTGTGTGTGTGTGTGTGTGTGTGTGTGTGTCTTAAGCCAGTGGGATGAAACACATTCCTTGTTTGGAGATGGTGCTTCTTTGTCCGTCTTCCAGTTGCAGGGGGCGGGGTGGCAAGAGGGCGGGGAGGGGAAGGAGGGGACTGCAGAGCTATACTCTGGTGGTGGAGTGTCCGTGTGGTATGTTTGTGCTGTTCTGGCCTCCGCTGAAGGTGTTGAACGTGTGAAGCGGCTGCATGCCTGTGAGTGTGTTGGGGATCATGGTGATGGTGTTGGGGGTCATGAGCGGGATGTCGTCGGGAGACCTGCGGAGCGTGAGCGTGTAGTCCGGCGGGCAGGTGAGCCTCAGCGTGTCGTGAGCCTGCAACGACTCACACTCATGGTCCAGCTGCTTCATCTGCAGGGACATGATCTCCTCGTTCTGGATGTGCGCGATGTCGTTGGCAGCGTTCCTCTGCGGGCTGGGGCGCCGGTGGGTCTCGTGGCGCCTCTTGTCCTTCTTGTAGTAGAGGGCGGCGAAGGCCAGGATGTTCAGGAACAGCAAGGATGCCCCCACGGCGATGGTGACGCTCAGCTCGGTGGAGTAATCCCGTTTGGTCTCAATGAGGACCGTGGTGTCCTCGGGCCCCGTCTTGTGAGGGTCCTTGGAGTGCTTGGGGTTGCTGTTGGCTGGGGTGATGGCCGGGCGTTTGGTCGTGGGCCAGATCTTGGAGGGCGACCGCCGGGTCCCGTAGGGGAAGGACGTCATGTCCGGAGGGGGCACCTTGGTGGTGGTGGACACGTACTGGAATATCTCGTTCAAGTTGTGCAGGTGTGGGACCAGTTCCAGCCAGAAGGCGACTTTCGTGGCTCGATAGTGATCCCTCACGCGGGGCTTCAAGCCGATGTGCAGATACAGCTGGTCTTTGGGGTTATATTTGGACCAGGCCACCTCCTCGAAACGGTTGGGTTTTGTGTGAATGAACTTGGTGTCCTGTGGAACAGGCTGATTGGGGTCACTGAGGACAGAAGGGAGAGAGAGAAAAGAGAGGAAAAAAAAAAGGTCACACTCTTCTGCATGTCACAAGTCACTTTTAATCAAGCAAAACGAAATGACAGTCAGATCATCTCACATGTTTATTGATACGCGCGAAGTACCGAAGTGGCAATGAGTACCCTGTGGTTTAATCCACGTGTGCCTACCATTCTGCCTTGTCTATAAAAGAATCCCCTCTTACCTTAACCTTTAAAATAATTCCCAATGAAAATACGATATCAATTCTATAACATTTCTATATTTTTAATGCATCCAGTTGTCTTCCAAACTTGGAGATTTTTCAGGAGGAAAACAAATGTGTCTCGGATATGTTTCAGCATTTCAAATTTAAACTACTTTGGTTGGAAAATTTTCAGCATTTCAGGCTGAACTACTTTTGGACTCACTAACCTCAACCAGAGAGTGACCAGCCCCTACAAGGCGGGGGCGGGGGTGGGCATCTGGCAATACCTGGAGATGTTTTGCATTGTTATACATGAAGGATGGTGCCATGAATGAAGGTAGATACCATGATGACTGTCAAATATTCTCCAGGGCACAGGACAGCTCCCCCTCACAGCAAAGAAATTTTTCATCCCAGACGTCAACAGTATTAAACTTGAGAAATCCTGTTTTAGAGATTATTGTCCAAAATGTGTACATTCTCTTTCTTCCTCAAGAACTGCTTCTTAGCTAGATGGATATATATTGCAGTTATAACAATTAAAATATTAAATGTTTAAATTAATTTTTAATGTTTAAATGTTTAAATTAAAATATTAAAAGTTAAAAATGCAAAAAAAGATTCTGGCTTCTGTCATTACAAAATGCTAATAAATAGAAATATGCATCCACTGTTTGAGCTCTATTAGAAATATGTACATAACTTGAAAAGCTTTTGAAGACTGAGTCACGTGAAGATCAAATAACATTCCGTTTATGTCGTACATTTGGCAAGACAGTGCTTTTAGACACGCTGAAGTCAAGGATTTTAGGAGAAATACCACATGGTGCAGTAAATTGAGGGTTTTTACAGATTTCAAGTGTCCAGACTTCCCTGGTGGTTCAGACGGTAAAGTGTCTGTCTACAATGCGGGAGACCTGGGTTCGATCCCTGGGTCGGGAAGATCCCCTGGAGAAGGAAATGGCAATCCACTCCAGTACTCTTGCCTGGAAAATCCCATGGACAGAGGAGCCTGGTAGGCTACAGTCCACGGGGTCGCAAAGAGTCGGACACGACTGAGCGACTTCACTTTCACTTTCGGCAACTATGAACCTCACATCCCCTGTGATGTACATGAAAGGCCACAGGCGGAAGGACAATCATCAATACTCAAAGATTCTCCACAGAACATGGTACTTGAAATATGGTTGCCACCCAGCTTTTTTTTAAGAGAATCCTCTCAAAGATACACTCTAATTTCTTCCAATTTTTTTTTTAGGTTTGGTAAAGTGACCTGTAAGACAGAGTTTGTCTTTTCACGTTTGCTGGTTTGGAACACCTGAGATTGTGCATGATAAAAGTCACCTCGTGGAGAGCAGTGAACTCTCAGAAATGGCATGCAGACCTAGCTTGCCCTGGTCTCCTGCCGTGGGTGCCCTAACCTCTACCTTCCAGGCAACGCCTTCTTGGCAACACACGTATAAAGCCACCGCCTCTTGGCTTATGTGCCAGAAGGCTGGGACACCAGAAGGTTCCACTGGAAGACCCAACGTCTGCAGACATTCCCAGGTGGCGCGCAGGCTTCAAGTGATAACCTTGACCCACAGATGCACGCATTGCCATAGGAAGGGCTTTAGTCTTCAGTCCAAGGCTGTGAACATCATGAACATACATTAAGCTGTGCCTTTCTCCCGCTTCACAAGTTGCGAGATGTCGAGCAAATTCTTAAACCTCTCTTAGCCTGATCTATAAAGTGGATACGAATATTGGGATTGGAATTACGTGAGGAAGCCGTAATATTCCTGGTGTATAGAAAGAGTGCATTAATACATCAGAATACCTACAAACTGGCAAGGAGAGAAGACTATAAATAATGAACAGTATATATCAACAGTGTAAATCTTATGTGCTTAGTCGCTCAGCCGTGTCCAACCCTTTGCAACCCCATGGGCTGCAGCTCACCAGGCTCCTCCGTCCATGGGATTTTCCAGGCAAGAGTACTGGAGTGGGGTGCCATTGCCTTCTCCAGATAGTATATACAGCATATATTGCATTAAATTGTACTGTATGCCGGGCTTCCCTGATGGCTCAGACTGTAAAGAACCCACCTGCAGTGCAGGAGACAGAGGAGACTTGGGTTCCATCTCTGGGTCGGGAAGATCCCCTGGAGAAGGGAATGGCAACCCACTCCAGTATTCTTGGCTGGAGAATCCCATGGACAGAGAAGCCTGGAGGGCTATATTCCATGGGGTTGCAAAGAGCTGGGTACGACTGAGTGACTAACACTTTCCCTTTTCGCATACTGCATATTATAAGACTTCCTGCATACTATATATGCACACGGATAGATGGATAGATACATATATGACCTACACATATGATTACATATGTGGCATGCAAGATGAATAAATGGCAACTGCTGTGCTGTTAGTGACATGAAAATATATAAAAAATATACCATAAGCCTTCTTATCCATGTGTTCATGTATAACTGTTGATGTATTCTAAAATAATCTGCCTTTGTGCTTTTATTTTTACACGTTTTAGAAAAAATGTTGGATGCAATATAGCATCTAGCATTCTCTTACATGAGTCTTGTGAAATAAAGTGTTGGAAAATTCCTATTTAATTGGACTTGCCATGGAAACATTTTTATAAAATAAAACTCAGAGGCTGAGAGTAAGAATTGATTTTTATTGTTCTAAAAGCAATGAAAGGGAGCGAGGATTCCTACTCTTTTTGAATGGATCTGATTTCACAGAATCAGGCCTTCTGGTTCTACTGACCTTTTATTAAAGAGCTGGCATCTAGGAAAGAGTGTTCATGTTAGATATTTGGCTTTTTTTTTTTTTTTTTTGGCATTTGGTGTACATTTGAAAGGTAAAGAAAACATGTTTATTTTGTTCTCAGAGAATAAAGGATTTTGAAAATCCAGGTAAGTACGCTTTAGCCCCAAAACAATCTGTGAAAGTTCTTGGCGATGCAATGTCAGAAGCCTTAAACAGAGATAAACGTGGGGCGCTTATGGAAGGAAGCTCATCGCTTTCCCGTGTCAAACACTCTGAAGAAAGCAAAATCTCTATGTGGGGTACCAGGGCCTTGTTTTCTAGACTTTTCTTCAGCACACCGTGTTGTTTAATTCCCACAGGCAAAACTAAAGATTAACACGATGAAGGAGAGAATGAAACAAATACATCTTCTCTCTAAAGGTCCATTTTCACCCGTCATATTTCACTTGCAGCATCACCTTGGCAGCTGGCGGTTAAATGCGTGTTGGGGGTCTTGCGGCTCATTTTACTTGGGAGAGACGGGTAACACGATTTCTTTACAGACACCAATGATCCCTCTGACAGGCTCCTCTGGAGGTTGGTATGAGGTCTGCCTCACCCCTAAAACAAGGTCGTGCTTGACTATTTTTCCTTAGACGTCTGAGAAGAAAATTACCCCCTACAGCAAGAATCATGTGTTTGGTCCATCCCACACCGCAGGGAGTGATGTTCACTCACTGAGCTTAAAATGCTTTGGGACAACAAAGGTCACTTTTAACACCGGACTTGGGCCGCAACAGTTTCAAAGCCATCTTCTCCGTTTCTCAAGCTCTGCAAAAACTGGAGGCAGAAACTGACCACAGGATATAAGCAAAGTCAAGGGTAGAGATGGCATCTGAAAGCCAATGCAAAGCATGTCATTCTACCCACTCGACCTACACCAGTATACTCAGCCATACATACAATATATGCTTGCCTTTCCTACATCATATACATTGGCTTGTTGGCCAAGTGCCTTCCCAACTCTAAATTCCAGGAGGCTCTGAGTCTTCAAAGTAGAATACTTGAAAAGTACCATTCACGGCCGTGACTTCTGTTGGGACTCTCATTCTGCCCTTCTTATCCAACACGCAGAAGCCAAATTGCATTGGTCCTTGATGGACAAACACTGGATTTCTAGTGACCGGTCAGGACCAACACCATCCTGCCTAAAGAGGTGGGAATCTGTGACAAAGAGTTGCAATCTGTGTGATATTCGTAAACCTTGGGATTACCTTTAACCTTTCCTTGACAGTACTTCTGATGTATCATGGAGCTCTCCAAGGAGCTTAATACTTAAATTAAGCTCTAGCTTAATACTTAACGGTTCTGGTTTCACTGTTTTGTTTTGTTTTTTTTTCTCCCCCAGCACCGTTTCAGTAGAGTCTTCTCACCTGGATGATTGAAACGGTCTCCTAGCAACAAGAGCATCCTCTTCCATCCTCCTTCCATCCTTCCCTCTTCTCTCTCCCTCCTTCCTTCCTTGCTTCCTTCTTCCTTCCCTCCTACCCTGCCTTCAGTGCCTGCTAACTCACCATCCCCACATGGTTTTTCTGTGCTTAACAAAGAGCCTGTGCCGTATCAGAAATGTGTAGGTTCACGCCTACAAGTAAGGCAAGAGCTGTCAGCTGTGGTCAAATGCAAAGCAGCCAAAGCGTTCACTTCATCTCGGAGGAGGGATGAACAACCAGGAACACGGGATGCTGGTAACAAGGTTCAGCAGATCCAAAGTTCCACCCAGTGATCACATCCAAGCGTGCTTCAATTCAGCACAATCCTTTCTTCTCAGTCACATGTTGAGACAGATAACATGACATGATATCTTAGAACCACACGCTGTCTCTGCACCCACGGGAGCAGTGGATGGTATAGTCAAGTGTATTCAATCATGTTTGGAGAGTCACTGCCTCCAAATAAGGTGTGATGGCATCAGAGACGGTTCATCCATGGCTGCTCCCTGAGGGACATCAGATAAGGTGTGAGACCTCTCAGGACATCAGAAATGGTTTATCTCATAACTGCTTCCTGAGTGACATCAGATAAGGTGTGAGACCCCCTCAGGACATCAGAGATAGTTCATCCATGGCTGCTTCCTGGGTGACATCAGATAAGGTGTGAGACCCCCTCAGGACATCAGAGATGGTTCATCCATGGCTGCTTCCTGGGTGACATCAGATAAGGTGTGAGACCCCTCATGACATCAGAGATAGTTTATCCCATGGCCA
Organism: Bubalus kerabau; assembly: GCF_029407905.1. Lineage (NCBI taxonomy): Eukaryota > Metazoa > Chordata > Mammalia > Artiodactyla > Bovidae > Bubalus > Bubalus kerabau. Next base: position 162,099,711 of record NC_073647.1, on the reverse strand, counting down.
CTCCCTGACTGACATCAGATAAGGTGTGAGACCCCTCAGAACATCAGAGATGGTTCATCCATGGCTGCTCCCTGAGGGACATCAGATAAGGTGTGAGACCCTTCATGACACCAGAGATGGCTTATCCCATGGCTGCTCCCTGACTGACATCAGATAAGGTGTGAGACCCCTCATGACATCAGAGATGCTTCATCCATGGCCGCTCCCTGAGGGACATCAGATAAGGTATGAGACCCCTCATGACATCAGAGATGGTTTATCCCATGGCTGCTCCCCGAGGGACATCAGATAAGCTGTGAGACCCCTCATGACATCAGAGATGGTTTATCCCATGGCTGCTCCCTGAGGGACATCAGATAAGGTGTGAGACCCCTCAGGACATCAGAGACGGTTTATCCCATTACATCACAGATGGTTTATCCCATAACTGCTTCCTGAGTGACATCAGATAAGGTGTGAGACCCCCTCAGGACATCAGAGATAGTTCATCCATGGCTGCTTCCTGGGTGACATCAGATAAGGTGTGAGACCCCCTCAGGACATCAGAGATGGTTCATCCATGGCTGCTTCCTGGGTGACATCAGATAAGGTGTGAGACCCCTCATGACATCAGAGATGGTATATCCCATGGCTGCTCCCTGAGGGACATCAGATACGGTGTGAGACCCCTCAGGACATCAGAGATGGTTTATCCCATTACATCACAGATGGTTTATCCCATAACTGCTTCCTGAGTGACATCAGATAAGGTGTGAGACCGTCTCATGGCATCAGAGATGGTTCATCCATGGCTGCTCCCTGACTGACATCAGATAAGGTGTGAGACCCCTCATGATCAGAGATAGTTTACCCCATGCCTCTCCCTTATTGGCACAATGGTGCCACATTCTCCATAGCAGGACCACTTTTCAGCCCCCAAGTGAAAAGAATTAACTAGCGAACACCCGTGAAGCCGTGTGGTCGGCTTCATGACCACACAAACACCTCAGTCACTGTCTCTGCCATCAGCTCAGTCTCCCGTTTTCTGGTTAACCAGACACCACTGAATAGTGGTCCTCCCCTGACTTACATCTGAAATTGCACGTTTGCGCTGCAAGTCAGAGGAAGGTCTGAGTAACTTCTTTGGAAGATGACTCAAGTAACTCCAACGGCCTTTCAAACAAGTTGTGAAAACTCACTGCATTAACGTCTCCAAGGATGATCTCAGCCACGCTCCACGTGGACCCCGGGAGCGAAAATAGCTCCTGGTTGGATAAAGTCCAGATTCTATAGACTAACTTCCAAGGCCGTCCATCAGCCAGTCTCATCTTGCTACCGCAATGACATTTCTACCTGAAGTTTTGGACTCCGGTCAGAAGATGGGGCTATTCCTCCAAGCTGCATCCTTATTTCTTAGTCTTCTACACCAGTGACTTTATGAAATCCCAAAGCATCCTAAACACACCCCACTAATGCCCACAAGAGTGACCTGGAGCAGCGATCAAGCCCAAGTTAACTTTGTATCTCCAAGGCTATGTTCCTCAGATGAGGGGCGTGGACCACAGGCATCTGCCCCGGTGATTTTAGAAAATGGAATTACAACATCAAAAACCACTCAACGCGGTACCCTGATATCCTGATTACAGTTAAAATAGATCTAGAAGACTAAACAAATTCCCTCAGATAAACACTTTCAATACGTAGAAGTAATTCAATTTCCCTAAATGAATAAACAAACCAAAAAAAAAAAAAAAAAGAAAAAAAACACACTCAACATTTCAAACACTCAACATTTGCAATCCTAGTTTAGTCGCCCACAGGTTCTGGTTAAAGTACCCATTTGGTGTAAGTATTTCTCTACCATCTGATGGCATTAATTAATTCCCTTTACCTTTTTCTTTTTCTTTTTTATAACAGTGAGAGAGAATTCATCTCAGAGCCTTTGGCAGGCGAGAACAGCTAATGAGAGTTTAATGGCTTTATTTGGATTTTTCAGTTTTCGTTAATGGCTCTGTTAAATGGGTGATGAACGATCCTAGCTTTCCATTTAAGAAAGTCATGTAAAACCTTTTTTTTCCCCCAAAACACATAACAGAAATAGAAAGTGCGTGGCTGTCACAAAGGTGAGTCACGATGTTGTGTTTAGATATTATGGAGTGACGATGGGTTAGGCTGTTACCATCATGGATGGGCATGGCCACAGTGCACGGAATGTTCTTTGCTTCAAGGGAAGGCAAAAGTTGCCAAGAGTGCCCATGTATCTGAGTTCCCTGATGTAACTGGGCATTTGTCCTGCCTTTAAAAGGGGTTATGCACAGAAGTGCACCCCCATCAAATTAAGACATGCTTAAGCCTGAACCCCCAGGTCCCTGCAGGGTGATGTTATTGCAAACAGGGTCATTGCAGACGTGCCCTCAGTCAAGGGAAAACGAGGTTATACCAGGACTTCCACTAGTTAGGACTCTGTGTTTCCACAGCAGAGGGCCCAGGTTCGATCCCTGGTCAGAGAACTAAGATTCTGCAAGCCAAGGGGTGTGGCCAGAAATTGAAAAACAACAAAAAAAGATGAGGTCATACTGGAGCAGGGATGGACTCCTAAACCCATGTGATTGGTGGCCTTATAAGAAGGTGGTCATAATAAAAAAAGAACGAAACAATAGCATCTGTGGCAATATGGGGCATGGACCTACGTGGAGGTCATCGCACAAAGTGAAGTAAGTCACAAAAGGGTAAATACCATGATATCAGTTATATGTGGAATCTAAAATATGACATGAATGAACTTAGCTTGGAAACAGACTCATAGACATGAGAGGCCAGACTCACGGTTGCTGAGGGGGAGGGGAAGCGGGGAAAAGGACGGGGTAGGAGTGTGATGCCAACCATTATATACAGGATGGATAACGCAGAGCTTAGGCAACCACACTCAGTATCCTGCGATAAACCAGAAGAAGGGTTTCCCTGCTGGCTCAGGGGGAAAGAATCCGCCTGCTGATGCAGGAGATGCGGGTTTGATCGCTGGGCAGGGAAGATCCCCTGGAGGAGGAAACAGCCACCCACCCCAGTATTCCTGCCTGGAGGATCCCATGGACAGAGGAGCCTGGCGGGCTACAGTCCATGGGGTCGTAGAAGTGTCAGACACGACTGAAGAGACTTAGCACACAAAAGATATATTGAGCATTTCTCTCAACTAAAAAAATAGCTATACATGTGCTCAATGAGGAGGGCATGGCCACCCACTCCAGTATTCTTGCCTGTAGAATCTCAGGGACAGAGGGCCCTGGCCGGCTATGATTCATAGAGTTGCAAAGTAGTGGACAGGAATGAGCAACTATACAACAAGAAAAGCAAAAACAATGGAAAAGAAGATGAAAAACCATGTGTGTACATATTATATATATATATATATATATATATATATAATTGAATCACTTTGTTGTACAGCAGAAATTAACACTGTAAATCAACCGTATTTCAATAAATAGAGGAAGTTGGGCATGTGATGACAGACATGTTGGGGGAGGACCATGTGGTGAGAGACCCAGAGCTTGGAGAGATGTAGCTCTAAGTCAGGCTGAAGCAAAGAGTGCCCTCAAACCACCAGGAGCTAAGAATCGCCACAGGAACATCCCCCGACAGGTCTCGGATGGAGGTCAACCAGCCCCACCTTCAGCGTGGACTTCAAGCCTTGACAACTGAGCAACAATATACTTATGTTGTTGGAAGGCAAGCATTTGCTAATGTGTTGCTGCAGCTCCAGGGATCTAACAAACGAGGCTACGTAAAAACATTGACACTTGCTGACTTGACTCAAATTATCTCCCCGTGGAAGACAGATCCTCGCGGTGACAGAGGAGCATCTCTACCTGCGATGGCTGTGGCCTTCCCTGTTTCCCCGCTGTCTTCTTTAGATCAAACTTGTAAAATGGGAGCACTTGAAGCGAACCTTCACACACAACCGTTTGCTGCTCAGGAAAAAACTCACGTCTTTTCCTAGGAACTTAAAACCGAGAAACCACTTCCCAACAGAGAATATTTGGAAACACGGAAAAGAAGGAGGGGCTTCTCAGGTGATTCAGACAGTAAAGAATCTGCCTGCAATGCAGGAGATGTGGGTTCTATCCCTGGGTGGGGATCATCCCCTGGAGGAGGGCATGGCAACCCACTCCAGTATTCTTGCCTGGAGAATCCCATGGACAGAGAAGCCTGCTGGGTTATGGTCCATGGGGTCCCAAAATCTGCTAACCCTCTGCACCTCCCTGCATCCCCTCACCAGGGCTGTGTGAGGCTGCAATGTAGGGGGCCCAATTCCGCTCCTAACCCACCCCCACCGTCCACAGGAAGATTTAGCATCTTCGTTTTAAATTCAGAACCAGGAGCTCAAGGTTAATCACAGAAGTACACACAGGTAGAACTCAAGGACACCTCATTATTTCCCACAATTAAGTTACTCGACAAGAGAGAAAATGAGACAATTCCGTGATATTGGGGGCTGCTTGAGATGTTGGGAGGTGTTTTATCTCAGTCTGCAGAGAATCTGCTCCAGGGAATGTGGGTGAACCCCACTGTGTATGTAACTCTTGTATATTTTCTGCTGCATTTTGCCAATGAACTTTCTATATATGTACATAGAGAGATATACAGATAAATCTAGGCAAATATATGAAATTTATATATAGTAATGAACTAAGGTGTATACTTATATGTAAATGAAATAAATATACTTCCAAATATATATATTTAAAAATGAATAGATATTTATATATAAATAAAATATATTTGTAAATATATATAAATAAATCCCATAACTCATATGGAGAATGTTACGTGAGTATATACACAGAGTATATACACACATATATAATATATCTTATATATACACAAACAGGATTTCTCTACACTTTTGAGTTAAGTGGTGGCTCAGACAGTAAAGATTCCACCTGCAATGCGGGAGACCTGGGTTCAATCCGTGGGCTGGAAAGAGCTCCAAGAGAAGGGAATGGCTACCCACTCCAGTATTCTGGCCTGGAGAATCCCATGGACATGGGAGCCTGGCGGGTTACAGTCCACGGTGTCACAGAGTTGGACACGACTGAGTGACTTTCACTGTAGCAACCGTTATATGTGCTAACGCATACATAATATATAGCTATACAATATACACAAACAGTATTTCTATATATTCATTATCAGATTTATTTCACTCTTTGGCTATGCAGTAAAGACAATTTCCTGGGGTACATGTATTTTGATAACCCTGTTATTGACCAAACAACTCAAGATCCTTTGTACACTGGAAACTCGAGGTTTGATAAAATAGCCAAGTATGTCCAAATCTCTGACAAGACAAGGCTCTAACTAGATTTAAAACTCCAACTCAACTTTGAATGGAACAACCAAGGATATGTAAATCCCGAATAAGACAGGGTGGTTTGTACCTACCTTTGAAACTCCAACTCAACTCTGAGCGGAATAGCCAAGTGTATCTAAAGCCCCCACCAGACAAGGTCCAAACCGAGATTTGAAACTCCAGCTTGACGTTCAACAGAATAGCCCAGAATGATTAGCTCCTACCCCAGCATGGACCAAATGGAGAATTTTCAACATGGCAGGGAGCACCGCAGTAAAAAAAAAAAAAAAACCTGACTTCACAGAGAAGGACTCAAGGGTAAAGAAGAACCAAGGTCTCCCTCTATGTTGGAGGTGGGGGTGGTGGAAATGACTATTCTCATGACTGGGTGGGCAGGTGCGTGCGTGCCTGTGGACCGTGGTCAAGCTGGCTACAGAAAACGCACGCAGAAGGAGGAACCAGACAGGCAACAGCGTGATGGCGGTGGGGGAGAACTACGTACCCGGTCTTGGCGAAGTTGGTCCAGTAAGTCATGACCACTGCGCTGAGCATCACGTCGTTCTTGGAGAAGTTGCAGCTGAAGAGCTCGGTGGGACCGATCATGGGGATGCCGAAGACGTAGGGGACCTCGTCGCCGTGGGCTGAGTCCGCCCAGCTGGGCTTCATCTCGCTTTGGCAGTGGTGATAGAAGGCATAGAAATAGGTGGGCGAGCCGTACTGGGCGTGCAGGTCTGCGGTGGCCACGGCAGGGGCCACCCACTGGTGGTCCGTGAACAGGGCCACCAGGGTCTTGCGGCGCGTCTCGGGGTTCTCCTTGTCCGCCCAGTCTGTGTACATGAACTTGATGGTCTCCCGCAGGGTGTCTTTGCCCTCCGGATACCCGTACAGGTTGTCCACGAAGTTGGACACGGAGAAGTCGAAGTCGTTGGGCGTGACGCCGTCTTCGTGGTCCACGATGCCATCCACGAACTTGAGCCCCTCGCCCTGGTTGACGCCGAGCATGATGTCGTAGTTGAGGAACTCGCCCTGCTCCATGAGGATCTGAGGGTCGTCGGGGATGACGTCCCCGTCGATGACAGGCCCGAAGGAGATGTGGTAGGTGGCCGGCGTGATGCTCTGCTGGATGAGCTCCCGGTAGTTCTTGTTCCGCAGGCACTCCACCATGTCCGTGGTGTCCAGCATGTTGCAGCCCACCTTGTCTGCCAGGATCCGAGTGTACTTGGCGGGCTGGTAGTTGACGGCCCAGCTGGACAAGGCGGTCCCGCTCTGGATAATGGCCTTCTGGAAGAGACCTGCAGGGGCGAAACGGTGGACACGCAGATGAAAACCCGAGAGACAGAAGGGCAGCCTTCCACCCAGCAAAGACGGCTCTGACTGTCCCGCGGGGGCACGTGAGGTTCTGGATGCGGGACCATTGCAGCCCTTCCAGCATCTCTCTCTCATATCTCTTTGGTTCTTGGGCCCTCCCCTCCCCCCCTCGCTGGACTTGAAGGATGCTCTCTCGCACACACATCACAATTTAGGGAAATGAAACTGTCTTTACACTCTGGCTGCAGTGGTCATAAAAGATACAATCCCTCTCCTCTTCCCTGACTGTGTACAATACAGCTCTATCCTTAGATGTTATAAATAAAGCTTCGCAGAGTGATCACACCCCCTCCATCCCCTAAAACATGCTTTGTGGTAATAAGAGGTCAAAGCCCATTTTGCCTTACTGGCGAAACTGGGTACCACTTTATTGGGTGGAGGGTTGGGGGGATTCCATCAAATCAGGTTCAGAGCATAACATTCTGGAATGAATTTTAATTTCCACGCTCCATACACTGAAGGTGCTAAAAAAATTGCAATTAAAATAAATCCATTAATTAGCTATTCCTAAAGAAACCTTCACTCAAATGCCCCCACTATAACATACTTCCTTTTCCAAAAGAAAAAAGTGACTAATCTCAAAATGGCATCCATTCAAAACCCAGACTTTGGTACAACTTATCCTGCTACGTTTTAAATATGTCACTTGATGAGAAACGGTTTAAAAACTTTGGGGCTGTTTTACAAGTAAAATTCTGTGTAGCCTAAAATTTACGATCCGATCAGTCTAGTATGTGAGTGTCCAGAGATAAACAAGTATTTAAAAGAAAATGTTTTTTTTTTTTTTTTAAATGAGGACCGCTTTTAAGTGAAAGTGTTAGTCACTCAGTCGTGTTCAAACCTCAGCGACCCCATGGACTGCAGCCTTCCAGGCTCCTCTGTCCATGGGATTTTCCAGGCAAGAGTACTGGAGGGGGGTGCCATTGTACTACTTCAGTACAAGAGATGAAGGGCTATAAGATCACAGTATTCTGTTCCTTATCTCTTTCTGTCTTTGCCCTGAACCCCCGCAGGATCTAGTCCCAGCACCTCACGAGTTGCTGGGGGAATAAAGCATTCAGCCTGGAGTCCACCAGCTCACGTCCTCTCCATGTTTAAGGTCCCACGTGCAACCAAGGATGAAAGAAATATCACTGCCATCGGGAAAATGCGATTCTAAAGATTGGCAGGCTGCCCACACAGGATTGAAATGTGAAACAAATCTGGCTTTGGCCAACACACCATCAAGCCCATTTGGTGGCCGATTTCCCAACGTTTATCATTCCGCTGGAAACGGGGGACTATTGATGTGTGTGTGTGCTTCTCAAGATAAATATCGTCTTAATACAGGGGTCCTCGACCTCCGGGATCTAATGCCTGATGATCTGAGGTGGATCTGATGCAATAAAAATAGGAATAAAATACACTGCAAATGTAATGAATGCTCTGGATTCATTGAGAAACCATCCCCCAGCCTCTGGTCCTTGGAAAGACTGTCTTGCACAGAACTGGTCCCTGGTGCCAAGAAAGGTTGGGAGACCACAGCCTTAAAGTACCTCAGGGAAAGAAGGCTCATATTTGACCTAATAAAGGCAGTCATAAATCAAGACAACCAGAATTAGGAAAAATGCTGCTAGAAGGAATGTATTTTCTTTTCCTCTCTCTCTCTCACAACTGTTGGCCATGACTGAGATAGCAGTGTACATATATACATTGGTTTGTCAAGGAAGCGATATTAATATAACCTGTGATAAAACTCAAAAAAAAAAACTGAAGAAAATGTCACCTATAATTCATACTATAAAATGGGAGTTACTTTAATATTTTTAGTATCATCCCTTCTTGGTGTTTTTCACCCCACTGGTCTGAACATGGTTAGTTTTTGCTGTTGTTCAGTCGCTAAGTTGGGTCCAACTCTTTGCCACCCCATGGACTGCAGCACGCCAGGCTTCCCTGTTCTTCACTCTCTCCTGTAGTTTGCTCAAATTCAGGTTCATTGAGTCGGTGATGCCATCCAACCATTTGATTCTCTGCCACCCACCCGGTTTGGCTTTTGCCTTCAGTTTTTGCCAGCAAACAGAGTCTTTTCCAATTGTGCCTGATACCTGCATAGTATATTGGATGTCATAATTAAGAAACTCTCCCTGCTCCATCAGGGTCTGAGAAGTGCCCGGAATGGCATCCTTGTCCACAACAGGGTCAAGTGGTACCCGGTCAAGGTGATGGATTGCTGAATGACCCCTTCACACTGGGTGGGCCAGTCTCATGCATATTTTAACCACAATTCTCGGAGCAAATTATGACTCCTTTGAGGAAATGCACATATTCCTTATAACGTTCTTATCTTTTCAGTCTTGTAGTTTTTGTTTCATTCTTTGCCATGAGAATGCTGTGGTGGACATTTGCATGAGAATACGCTTTTCCCTTCTCTACCTTGATTTCATTAAGTGCTCCCACAAGAAGGGGAATTCCAAGGTCAGCAGTCTGGCTATGTTTTGACTGGTAAGTCCTGATTCTGTAGTGCTGGACTGTAACTGGAGAGCTGCTTTGTGGAAATGACCCATGCAAGGCACTCCCGTAATCACTTCTGATCTATCGATTTAAGTAATTAACACTCTTCCTCTGCTAGTTTTGGCTGACATGTGTGTGATTACTCCTGAAGTTGGACCTGACTATTTTGTAAATCGAGAACTGTGATGAAGCCACGGACAGATGGGAAATTATAATTATCTTCTGAAATGGTATAGGAATCGTTATCACTAAGGATCTAACGTATTCATTTTTTTTTCCTTTTTGAATAAAGGGTTAATATAAAACGTAAGCCTTTCATTCAACTCCTCCACAGTCATTTTTTAAATAAAGAATCAAGACATTCAGACTTCATTTGTTTGACTTAGTATGAATAGAATGCTAGATTTCTAAGTAAAAAAAAAAAAAACAGGCAACAAGTCACCAAGGTTTACTATATAGAGCACGAAACTGTAGTCAATATTCTGTAATAACCTATAATAGAAAATGATATACATACACCCATGTGTATATATGTATAGTTGAATCACCTTGCTGTACCCCTGTGCATTGTAAGTCAACTATACTTCAATAAAATATATATATGAAGAAAAAAGAAATTCAGACTTCAGAAGACTTAAAAATGATCATCAATCACACATTGCTAATGAACCCATCAATGCAGAAACGTCCACAACAGTGCAGGAAGCAAAAAAAAAAAGAAAAAACCACTGCATGCAGTCACACAGCACAATTATATTTCCCCCTCTTTTTTTAGCACGTTTATATGGTACATTTCTTTTTCATTAAAGAAATTTTATTGGAGTACGTTTGATGTCCAATGGTGCGTCCGTTTCAAGTATCCAGCAAAGCGAATCAGTTATACATATACATACGTCCACTGTTTTTTAGACTTTTCTCACGTAGGTCGCTACAGAGTATTAAGTAGGGTTCCCAATGCTATACAGTAGGTTGTGATTAGTTACCCATTTTATTTAGAGTAGTGTGTTTATATGTCAACTCCAGCCTCCCAATTTATTCCTCCCGCCATATCTTCAAAGAAATGTCTTTATAAAGAAAGATACATATTTGTAAAAGAAAGCTAGTAGTCAATGCAGGAGATATAAGAGAGTCAGGTTTTACCCCTGGGTCACGAAGATCCCCAGGCAAGCATGGCAACCCACTGCAGTATTCTTGCCTGGGAAATCCCATGGACAGAGGAGTCCGGTGGGCTACAGTCCATGGGGTTGCAAAAGAATCAGACATGACCTAGCAACTAAACAGCACATATTTTTAAAGAAAGATAGTGCTAGACTCTTTTTTTTTTTTTTTTAATGGGCTTCCCTGCTGGCTCAGAGGTTAAAGCGTCTGCCTGCAATGCGGGAGACCTGGGTTCGATCCCTGGGTCGGGAAGATCTCCTGGAGAAGGAAATGGCAACCCACTCCAGTATTCTTGCCTGGAGAATCCCATGGATGGAGGAGCCTGGTGGGCTACAGTCCATGGGGTCACAAAGAGTCGGACAGGACTGAGCGACTTCACTTTCACTTTAGACTCTTTAAAGAATAAGAATTCCTTTAAAGTTCAGGTGGTATTGATATACACAGTTCACACAGATATGGGGAAATTCTTAAACTAACAAATGGACACAGAAGGAAATATAACACGACCTTGAAGATTCAGATTATGAATCTTATCAATGTCCACCCGAACTTGCAAAAGTTATCCCAGGGCTGCACTTTTTAATTTTGTTGTTCTTTTTGTTTCGTTTTTGAAGGGAGTGTCTGGAAGTTATTCCACTGCTTCCAGACCCCTGTTCATTTCTATTTTAAAAATCTCTTATCTGTCCAGCAACAAAGGACCAGAGGGAATCACCTTGAGGTAAGTTTGCAACAAAGACCTAAGACTATAAGCATGTGGCTGCAAATGGTGTTTATTATGAAACATACGAATCTGCAACCATCATCCACATACTAATTCCCTCTCACACTTCTTCCAAGTTGAAAACTGATGTTAGTAACATTTAAAGTTGACCAAATAAACTCAGATAGGCAAACCCAGGGTGCAAACATTTCTACAGAAGTCATTTTCCTCCAGTGATGATAAGCAACTGCTGTTGGTCATGAGTCTTAAGTGAAAAAAAAAAAAATCTTGTTAACATTGTTAATAATACTAGTTGTTGCTTTTTGGTCTCTAAGCTGTGTCTGACTTTTTGCGACCCCCTGGGCTGTAACCCACCACGCTCCTCTGTCCATGGCATTCTCCAGGCAAGGATACTGGAGTGGCTTGTCATTTCCTCCTCCAGAGGATCTTCCCAACCCAAAGCTGGGTTCCTGCTCACTGAGCCACCAGGGATGCCTGTACTGCATGTTTAAAAGTTGCCAAGAGAGTGGATCTTAAAATTCTGATGAGAAGAAAAACAGTTTTTAACTCAACGGTGATGAATGTTAATTGGACTTATGGTGGTGGTTGCTTTGCACTACATACATAGATTGAATTCTTACCTTGTACAGTTGAAAGTAATCATTATTTTAAATGTATATTATTAAATATATATAATGCAAGTGCAAGTGTTAGTCACTGAGTCATTTCCAATTCTTTGCGACCCCATGGAAGCCAGGATCCTCTGTCCATGGGATTTCTCAGGAAAGAATACTGAAGTGGGTTGCCGTTTCCTTCTCCAGGAAATACATATAATGGTGTATGTCAAATTATACCTCAATTAGAAAAATCAGAAAGCAAGCCAGGTTAGAAGAGGATGCGGACACACGTCATTTGGGGCATTTTCTTCTTTTTTTAAAATTCATTAATTTATTTGGCAGTATGGTCTTCTCTGGTGGCTCAGTTGATATAGAGTCTGCTTGCAACGCAAGAGACCTGGGTTCAATCCCTGGGTGGGGAAGATCTCCTGGAGAAGGGAATGACAACCCACTCCAGTATCCTTGCCTGGAGAATCCCAAGGACAGAGGAGCCTGGCAGGCGACAGTCCATGGGGTCGCAAAGAGTCGGACACGACTGAATGACTAACATGTTTTCACTGCACTGGGTCTTAATTATGGCATGCTGCATCTAGTTCTGAAATCCCAGGCTTTCTGCACTGGCTGTGTGGTGTGTTAACCACTGGACCACCAGGAAAGTCCTTTCGTCATTTTCTGTGGAGGTTTCTAGAGGCACCACGGTCCCACCTGCATGTGTCTTGAATAAGAACTCTAAAGGTATATATATATGTTCCCCACCCACGACTTCCCTGGTGGCTCAGATGGTAAACCATGTGCCTACAATGCGGGAGACCCGGGTTCAAACCCTGGGTCAGGAAGATCCCCTGGAGAAGGCAATGGCACCCCGCTCCAGTACTCCTGCCTGGAAAATCCCATGGATGGAGGAGCCTGGTGGGCTGCAGTCCATGGGGTCGCTGAGGGTCGGGCACAACTGAGAGACTTCACTTCCACTTTTCACTTTCATGCATTGGAGAAGGAAATGGCAACCCACTCCAGTGTTCTTGCCTGGAGAATCCCAGGGACGGGGGAGCCTGGTGGGCTGCCGTCTATGGGGTCGCACAGAGTCAAACACGATTGAAGCGACTTAGCAGCATATATATATATACACACATATATATATAAAATAAAATGAAATATCAATATAAAAAATAACTCTATGGAGTTCACAGAGGGGTTCAGCTCTTGGTCCCAGGGGTCCCCTGCCCAGTGTGGGGGACGCTCTTCTTACCTTCTGAATAGTGAGACAAGGTCAAGAGGCTGACACAGGAGGCGCCCGCGCCCGAGCCGAAGATGGTGACTCTCTTGGGGTCCCCACCGAAGGCCCCGACGTTCTCCTCGATCCAGCGCAAGGCTTGGATCTGGTCCAGGAGCCCGTAGTTGCCTTTGGCCGCCTGATCGCCGGTGCTCAGAAAGCCTGCAGAGGAAGACAGGAGATTTTGGGGTCGTCACCTACAGAGTACACGGCCACAGCATCGCTGCTACTTGGATATTTCACGGGACACCTTGTTCCTTGTTTGCGTCTCCTCCCTGTACATAGAAGGAAGAGAACAGCACCTTTTCATGACAGAAAGGGTTATATGATATAAACAATAGTTACAATGGTTTTTCTTTCTTTTGAAAAGAAAGTGAAAGTCGCTCAGTCGTGTCTCACTCTTTGCAACCCCATAGGCTACACAGTCCATGGAATTCTCCAGGCTGGAATACTTGAGTGGGTAGCCTATCCCTTCTCCAGCAGATCTTCCTGACCCAGGGATCGAACCCAGGTCTCCTGCATTGCAGGTGGATTCTTTACCAGCTGAGCTATAACGGAAACCCACGAATACTGGAGTGAATAGCCATTCCCTTCTCCAGGAGATCTTCCCAACTCAGGGATTGAACCCAGGTCTCCCACATTGCAGGCAGATTCTTTTCCAGCTGAGTCATAAGGAAAACCCAAGAGCGGGTAGCCTATCCCTTCTCCAGCAGATCTTCCCGACCCAGGAATCAAACCGGAGTTTCCGGCACTGCAGGCGGATTCTTTACCAACTGAGCTATCAGGGAAGCCCTGTTTCTTTTGACAGTATAATGAAATGTCTCACTCAGGCTTTGTATGAGGCAAAGTGAATCTGAAATACACGACCGTATCAGAAACCTATACATTTTATAGGCTAGCAGTAAAGAGTCCACCAGCAATACAAGAGATGCTGATTCAATCCCTAGGTTACGAAGACTTCCTGGAACAGGAAACAGTAACCCACGCCAGTATTCTTGCCTGGGAAATCCCAAGGACAGAGGAGCCTGGAGGGCCACGGTCCCTGAAGTTACAAAGATTCCGACACGACAGCAATTAAACATTCATTTTACTAGACTCAAGTCATTACTCCTGTGTGTATCTAGGTTTTCCGTGGAAACAAAACAAAAAAAACTGCAGGAAAAAGAAAAACAAACTAATTTTTCAGGGCAAAAAGCTTCTGTATCATCAGTGTATAAGATTGTGTGTACTATGTATAAAATTGTGTATAAGATTGTGTGCACCGTTATAAGAACAGAAGGTTATCTTTTGCCCATTGACTTCCTCATTAACATATTTTATTTAACTCCATTCAACTCACAAATTTCAAAGGAAATTAGAACCATCAAGACATGCCACTCTTAAATAGTTTGGAATGCATCTCTCTTTTTCTATATTAAAAAAGATATTACAGTTACATGCAGAAACGTACAATTTTTTAATCTCGGCCAAAAGGCAATGCATATTCAAATCTCCCCAACTGTCCCCCCCAGAATAGCACGGACTGCGATACTTTCTTTTAAAAACTAAGAGGATTTTAATTTTTAGTTTTAATTTTAAAAAGTGTAAGCTAAGGAATCAAACCCTAAATGCCACCTTAAAAGCTGCAAAGAAGACCATCTGGGCATTCATTGTGGCAAAGTGATTATTTTTTTGATTTTTGAGATCACATGCCCTTTTGGGTTCACACTGCAGAAATATCTTGACCTGGAACCTCTGCTTTCCTCTGATGCTTGAAGTCTTCCTGTGGGACAAACAGATGCTCTCTTGCTCAGATTTAAAACTATGAATATTTTATGAAGCGTCTGCCGAGCTTAAATACTAGCACAAACTTTAATCCAACTTTACATGCAAATCTGTCTTCAGTAAGCCTTCTGGGGAGAAGAAAAGAGTCATAAAAAGTTTTTTCCCCCCTACTTCCCACTCTTACATGACCCTACACAAAATGCCAATATATTACCTCTGTGTGGTTGTTGTTCATTCACTAAGTTGTGTCCGACTCTTTGCAACCCCATGGACTGTAGCACAACAGGCTTCCTTGTCCTTCACTATCTTCCAGAGTTTGCCCAAGTTCATGTCCATCGAGTCGGTGATGCCACCCAACCATCTCATCCTCTGTCACCCCCTTCTCCTCCTGTCCTCAATCTTTCCCAGCATTAGGGTCTTTTCCAATGAGCTAGTTCTTCCCATTAGGTGGCCAAAGCATTGGAGTTTCAGCTTCAGCATCAGTCCTTGCAATGAATATTCAGGGCTGCTTTCCTTTAGGGATGGACTGGTTTGATCTCCTTGCTAAGCAAGGACTCTCAACGGTTTTTTCCCACTCCGCAGTTCAAAAGCATCAATTCTTTGGCACTCAGCCTTCTTTATGGTCCAACTCTCACATCTGTACATTACTAACTGGAAAAAGCATAGCTTTGACTACATGGACCTTTGTTGGCAAAGTGATATCTCTGCTTTTTAATACACTGTTGAAGTTTGTCATAGCTTTCCTTCTTAGCAAGCATCTTCTAATTTCCTTGCTTCTAGTTTGGCTGCAGTCACCATCCCCAGTGATTTTAGAGCCCAAGAAGAGAAAGTCTGTCATTGCTCCCACTTTTCCCCCTTTATTTTCCTCTTTATTGAAAGGGTTATGATAGTCACATATTTCAGGGACTGCTTATTAAATAAGCATGGCCAGTAAGTATGGTGTTTACATGAAGACAGGCTATTGGGGACTGAAAATAACAGAAAAGAGAACCAACGCCTTCAAAGACATCCTTAAGCAAACCTGGAGGGATTCCCAGGTGGTTCAGTGGTTAAGACTTCACCTGACAAGCAGGAAATGTGGGTCTGATCCCTGGGTCTGAAGATCCCCTGGAGAAGGGAATGGCAACCCAACCCACTCCGGTATTCTTATCAGGGAAATCCCCTGGACAGAGGAGCCTGGCGCGCTACCATCTATGGGGTCCCAAAGAGTCAGACATGACTGAGCAACTGAGCACCTAAGCAAAGCTGGCAGAAACCCAAGAAACCCTCAGAGTAGGTTGGAGAAGACTCTTGAGCGTCCCTTGGACTGCAAGGAGATCCAACCAGTCCATCCTAAAGGAGATCAGTCCTGGGTGTTCATTGGAAAGACTGATGTTGAAGCTGAAACTCCAATACTTTGGCCACCTCATGTGAAGAGCTGACTCATTGGAAAAGACCCTGATGCTGGAAAAGATTGAGGACAGGAGGAGAAGGGGGTGGTAGGATGAGATGGTTGGATGGCATCACTGACTCGATGGACATGAATCTGAGTGAACTCTGGGTTTTGGTGATGGACAGGGAGGCCTGGTGTGCTGCAATTCATGGGGTCGCAAAAAGTTGCACAGGATTGAGCGACTGAACTGAACTGAACCAGCTTCTCAAAACATAAAACAAAACCGTAAAGAATGAGATCTTTCACCAACTGAGGAATGAGGTTACCTTCCCATAGTTTGCCTGACTACCTATGAGCTACGGGGTGTATGAACCAGGAGGTGATTGGAAATGAATGGTCTGGTCCAAATAAAAGCAGCAAGAATGTTTTTTCTTTTTTGCCATCGTTGCTCTGAAATTGCAATCATCTGGACTCCCAACCTCCTTGCCCGAGTACATACAAGGATGTCAACTGCCAGGGTGCACATTTAGGGAACGTCACACAAATCCACTCCCCTCGAGAGTTCACGGGGGTGGCTTCGAGTTGAGCGAAAGGATGGGAGTGTGCAGACATTACCAGGCGCTCCCTTATGTAATTGGCAATTACTAATTAGTCTTTCCTGCCCGAGAATGTTGTGGAACACCCCCCCCACCCCCGCCACAGCATTTCACATGCCTTCTCATAAAATGAATCGCACTTTGCTTGGGGGGAAAAGCCTCTTTCAGCGGGCTTTATGGATGAAACCGGTTGATAATGACGGTTTGGGTACCGGATAATAACCATAAAGAGAAGCCTCTCTCCCTCCATTCAGCTAAGAGGTGATTCCTTCCTAAAGGCTCCAGGAATTTTCTGGCAGAACCGTCCTGGTTTTAACCCATCCGCCTCTCTCCTATGCTTCACTCTCACGGAATGACCTCCTCAGTTATTTTTCTGGAGATGAGCCTGACGATTTTTGCAATGGATCGTAAATCACGAGTCTTTAGGAAATCAGAGCCCCTCGGTCCACAGTGAAACACGACCGTCTCTCCGCAAAGAACGTGACTGTCCAATAACCTCTGTGATAGGAGGGACCATTAACATTCCATACCCTGGCAAATCCTACTTCTTCTAAAAGCATCTCATGGAAAGGTTTGATGCTGGCGATTCTAATCTCCTTCCAGAAGCTCTGCAGGAAACAGCTTTCCATGTGTCTCAGAACCCCAGCAAAGGTACCCAGGGTTTTTTTGAAGCTGGTGTTTCCATAGCGTCTGACATGGAATCTTCACTTACTGCTACCACCAGGGACGGCTTTTTTCACTCTTTTTTCACCTTTTATTTTGTACTGGAGTATAACCAATTAAAAGTGTTGTGATGGTTTCGGGTGGACAGCAAAGGGACTCAGCCATACATACACATGTATCCGTTCTGCCCCAAACTCTCCTCCCATCCAGGCTGCCACATGACATTGAGCGGAGTTCCCTGTGCTGGACAGCAGGTCCTTGCTGGTTCTCCATGTTAAACACAGCAGTGTGTCCATGTCCATCCCAGACTCCCTGACTATCCCTTCCCCCATCCTTCCCGCATTTCATTTGTTCTTTTCAGTGCTTCTGAGTTCCCGTGGCAGGACCAGAATGAATGCAAGTGGTTTTATATTCCCTATGAAAGCAAACTGCTTTCCTAGTCTAACTGTCAAAATACAGTGTTTGATGGATTTCCCTGGTGGTCCAGCTGTTACAACTTCGGCTTCCCTGGTGGCTCAGACGGTAAAGCGTCTGTCTGCAATGGGAAGAGACCTGGGTTCGATCCCTGGGTCGAGAAGATCCCCTGGAGAAGGAAATGGCAATCCACTCCAGTACCTTTGCCTGGAAAATCCCATGGACGGAGGAGCCTGATAGGCTACAGAGTCGGACACGACTGAGCGACTTCATTTTCACCTTCCAAAGCAGGGGGTAGGGAGTGCAGGTTCGATCCCTGGGCAGGGAGGTAAGATCCCACCAGTCTTGTGGCCAAAAAGCCAAAACATAATGCAGAAGCAACACTGTTTCACAAATCGAAGAAAGCCTTTAGAAATGTTTCACATCAAAAATTCTAGAAACAAAACAAAACAAATTGCTGCTGCTGCTGCTAAGTCGCTTCAATCGTGTTTGACTCTGTGCGACCCCATAGACGGCAGCCCACCAGGCTCCCCCATCCCCGGGATTCTCCAGGCAAGAACACTGGAGTGGGTTGCCATTTCCTTCTCCAATGCATGAAAGTGAAAAGTGAAAGTGATCACAGTGCCTGATATAATCCAGACAGAGCATGGGCCGGGGTTTCCTGGCGTGGGACTGTACGAACAACATTAAAGCAGCTTGTCGACTGGGAAACAAAGACACACTTTACCAAAGATCGAAGGGTCTCAAGGGGTCAGTTTCCCAGATCAGCTTGCAACTTCTCTAACGTGCTTCAGATGAATTCACAGAAGCCCGTCCCTTGACTGGCCAAACCCGGTGATTTTAAACAAATGGCTCCTTTTCACAGACACATACTCCTGACTCCAAATTCTCTAAGCGTCTCAGCTGATGAAACGTTGGTTTTTGAGATTTACTGTCTCTGAAGTGAAGCTTGTAAATCAGTAAGGCGTCCCCGCCCCCCACAACCAACAACATTAACTGAACAAGGAGAGAGACACACAAAAGAAGTCATTTGAATTTAGACAGATTAGGGACTAAATTGATACTGAGTTTCAATCAAAGCACTGGAAGGAATAACACACACACACACACACACATACATGAGATGTGCTAAGTGGCTGGGTGTTTATTTTAAAATGTGATTCATGGAAAAGATGCTTAAAAACCCTAAATCCCATCTCTCATTGCACGTTGAATGAAATGAGTATTGTGTGCATTGTATTTGGTCTAAATATTGCTCTGGAACAGAAAGTTGAGCCTTGTAGGGTGGCTAACCAGTATCTAAATGTTCCTCATTCAACTGAACTGCAAGACTTTAAGAGACTGGTTCCAGAACACACATTAAGTGGGCAGTAAGAAGCCCAGTGGGGTCAGATGTATTAATAACCACACTTCAGTTGTTTGCAACATGACTTTAATGCCACAGATGATGTAATCCCTTGAGAAATAATTCACTACCTAAGCGTGAAAGATTGAGGGCAGGCGGAGAAGGGGACGACAGAGGATGAGATGGTTGGATGGCATCACCGACTCAATGGACAGGAGTTTGAGCAAGTTCTGGGAGATGGTGAAGGACAGGGAAGTCTGGCGTGCTGCAGCCCATGGGGTCACAAAGAGTCAGACACGACTGAGCGACTGAACAACCACATTTTTTTTTATGATCATTAAACAGAAGATAACCACCAAGTGACCATTTTCATTTACATTTTCAAGGCGCTTGCATTTGAGAGAGAATTTTGTATTTGTGCACCCAATATTTAATTCAAAGGAGTAAAAGCAAAAAGGAAATGTGTAAATGAAAACATTTCAATGAGAAAAGTCACACAATTTACTTTAGGTCACGTAAATTGAAATCTGTGTAATAAGAATGAGAAATCTGTGTAATAAGAATCAGAGCTAAGGTAGAAATACGAAGCAGGACAATAAATGCCCGTTTTTGTTCTTTGATGCTTACAGAAAATCATTCCCTTACAGAAAATCATTCCCTGGGTGTGTTTGTTACGAGGTGAAACTGAAGTTTTCTTCTTTTCTAAAAAAAATATTTATTTATTTATTTGGCCATGTGGGGTCTTAGTCGAGGCATGGGGAACCCAGGTCCCTGAGCACGGGTTGTACCCAGCCACCTGCATTGGGAGCATGGGGTCTTAGCCACTGGACCACCAGGAAGTCCCTGAATTTTTATTATTGGATTCATTTATGATTTAGCAAGAGTGCATAGGGTCTAAAGAATGGGATAAAACTGGAAAAACATTTAAATCCTGTGGGTGGGATAGGCAAAGCTATTTGGATTGTGTCTGATTTTGTTTTCATTTTGCGTAAAAATGGCCCAAGTCGTAACTAATGCTACTTTTATGATATTTCATTGCCATCTCAATATTGCACAGAGTCAGAGCAATTTCCTGTGTCAGGAGAATAAATCTAAGAGAATGATGACGGACACATGATTTCTACAGCACGTGTTTCAGAACGTGGGGCCCATGACTGTATCAGTGGGATTCCTTGCACTATTTTTAAAAAGCATATTCTATCCCTGACTGACAATTTCCACTGAGCCTGCACAGACGTCTTAAAGTATTTTAGCTGAAAATATATGGATTCACAAAACTAACACTCATTAAATTCTGGAAACAAAATAGAAAATGATAAAACCCTGTTTGTTATACAACACTGATCAAAAGGTGAAGATCATTGATAAACATATTTCATGATGCTGAGAATTTGGCAACAGCCAGTCTGGAGCCAAATCCCCTGTGAGCCAACAAGATTTTTTTTTTTTCTTAAATCAAAATCTCATCCTTGAATATTTTCCAGATTTGTTGATGAGAAGTCTGAGTGCCAAAAAACAGATGCTTTTGAAATGTGGTGCTGGAGAACACTCTTGAGAGTCCCTTGGGGAACAAGGCGGTCAAACCAATCAATCCTAAAGGAAATCAACCGTGAATATTCTTTGGAAGGACTGATGCTAAAGCTGAAGCTCCGATCCTTTGGCCACCTGATGCGAAGAACTGACTCACTGGAAAAGACCCTGATGCTGGGAAAGATTGAAGGCGGGAGGAGAAGGGAACGACAGAGGATGAGATGGTTGGATGGCATCACCAACTCTATGGACATGACTTTGTGGAAACTCCAGGAGAGAGGGAAGGACAGGGAAGCCTGGTGTGCTACAGTCCATGGGGTTGCAAAGAGTCAGACATGATTTAGTGACTGAACAACAAATTCAACTGGCTGTCACATGCTTTTGATTTGGTCTCTTGAATAGCTCATACACTTCATCACTCCTCAAGGCTGCATCACAGTGTCCAAGATAAGAGGTCTGATTCACTCACTCAACCTTGCAGCTTCCAATCCATTTCTACACCATCAATATAATCATGGTGCTCCGAAGGCATACAAAAGGGCAAAACACACCAAAATCAAAACTTGAAGCCCCCTGACTCAGCAGTTCTATTTCCATAAATGTTTTCTATAAAAATCTGTATTGGTACAGAAATAGCCACAGGAGGGTTTGCAATGTGCTGCTGCTCAGAATTTTTTAAAAAATATATATTACATTTTGGGGCCAAACCTCATGGCATGTGGGATCTTAGTTCCTTGACCAGCGATTGAACCTGAGCCCCCTGCGTCGGAAGCACAGAGTCGTAACCACTGATTGACCAAGAATATACCTATTGATTATAATTTTGAATGTAAGACATTTGGACAGCATCAGCAAAGTAACTGACATAAATTTGAGCATAGTCGGGAGATAGTGGAGGACAGGGAAGCCAGGCAGGCTGTAGTTCACGGGATCACGAATAGTTGAACACAAATTAGCAAGTGAACAATAAAACATGAATGACAGCAATCTCAAAATCCATGAATAGATTTGCTGCATGAATTCTGTTGGCTGAATCCACGTAACCGGAGGCTGTATACGTATATAAAATTATACAGAGCATTTCTATGTGTAAACACAGAATCACGTCTAAGATGTCTTCAGAGAAACCGGAATACTTTGTCTTATAGATCCCATTTTTATGACCCATAACAAGAAGGGTGTGAGAAATATAATCTCTGCAAAGAAATCAAATAGTTCATAGTGTTTGTCTCTAGGAAGGGACTTCCCTGGTGGCTCTGATGGTTAAAAATGTGCCTGCAATGCAGGAGACCCAGGTTCGACCCCTGGGTCGGGAAGATCCCCTGGAGGAGGAAATGGCAACCCACTCCAGTATTCTTGCCTGGAGAATCCCATGGACAGAGGAGCCTGGTGGGCTACAGCCCATGGGGTCGTAAAGAGTCAGACACGACTGAGTGACTAATGTTAAGAAGGTGGCTATAAGTGATTTTCATGCTTAATTTTAAATAACGGCTTTTTCTTCCCATGTATAACTGCTTTTGTATCCATTGTACACGGACATACACACGTATACACAGAACACAGCAAGTTTGTGTGAAAGTCAAATGTCTTAGAGGGATGTCCAGGACCATCCTCTGTGGTCCATCTCTACATCGCTGGCCGTGCTTGACACATGCCCTTTAGCCAACAAATCGACCACATTCCACATGACTGCCCCCTGGGATACACCTTGCATCTCCGTCCCTCTCTGTACACAGTATCTTCCACCTCTTCCTGAAGGTGAAACCCAAAGTCGCTGAGTCCTATCCGACTCTTGGTGACCCCATGATCTATACAGTCCATGGAATTCTCCAGGCCAGAATACTGGAGGGGGTAGCCGTTCCCTTCTCCAGGGGATCTTCCCAACCCAGGGATCGAACCCAGGTCTCCTGCATTGCAGGCGGATTCTTTACCAGCTGAGCCACCAGGAAGCCCACTGGTGTGGGTAGCCTACCCCTCCTCCAGGGGACCTTCCTGACCCAGGAATCAACCCAGGGTCTCCTGCATTGCAGGCGGATTCTTTACCAACTGAGCTACCTGGGAAGCCCATCTCTTCCTAGGATGCCCTTTATACGACTGCCAGGATCCTGTAAGGTCCCTTCCTCCTGTACGTACAGCCTCACTTCAAAACTTACTATCTGATCATGGAGCACCGCGCCACCTGGAGACTCACTCCATGACCTCTGTGGTCCAACCCTTTATGCAGGAGTCCACCACAGACATTTCATCTCTTAACCACCACCAACGCGAGTGCCTTTTCAAGTTTCTCCTAATGGTCTTAGTTCTTTCAAGTCAGTTCACTGTATTAAGTGAGTTAGAGTGATAGAACCTAGCACTTTCTATGACGGGTATCTGCTCCCAGGTCAGGAGCGCGTCAATATTTTGCACTGGAGTCCCGCAGTAGGGGGCTTTCCAGATGGCGCTAATGGTAAAGAATCCACCTGCAGATGCAGGAGATTTGGGTTCGACCCCTGTGTTGGGACGATGCCCTGGAGGAGGAAATGGCAACCCACTCCAGTATTCTTGCCTGGAGAATCCCATGGACAGAGGAGCCTGGCGGGCTGCAGTCCATGGGGTCACAAAGAGACTCAACCGCACAAACGTGTGCACACACGCACGCGCACACACACACGCACACACAGAGTCAGTCAGCTCTGGCTTTGAATCTGCAGGAAAGCCTCACATTTCTCAGCTGTAAAGTCGAGAAGAGTACATCTTAGTCCAACAGCACAGCTTGAGAAACTAACTGGATGATGTGCTTTTGAAAGCATCGTGCTTCTTGGAGAGCCCATATACATTTTGCACTTATATATTTTTCATGACAGTACAAATTGTATTTAAGACATAAAGATTATTTATATAGAACACTATGCTACAAATGGGATATCACAAATCCTGCCATTTATTTCTGTTTCACCCACAGAGAGCAAGTAAGGAGAAGTGTTTGTTGATAAATGAAAGAATGCCATAGGGAAAGCGGATAACTGGTCTACCTAGGCTCTGTCTGTATTATACAGATGATAGTATTCACGATAGCCGTGTATGCAAACAGCCTAAATGCCCATCTACAGATGAAGCTATAAAGAAGATGTGGTACATTATGGTAAAGCAAATAACTTACAATAAAAATTTTAAAAAGAAGATGTGGTATCGTGTGTGTTTCTGCAGCACATACACTAAAATTGGAACAATATAGAGAAGATTAGCATGGCCCTCAGCAAGCATGACACAAAAATTCATGGATCGTTTCATATTTTTTATGATATATGCATAATCATGTCTGATTTTCGTTGTTGTATGGCAGAAAACAACACAGCAATGTTAAGCAATTTTCTTCCAATTAATAAAAAAGTGAAAACAAACAAAATACTATTGATTAAAAAAAAAAAAGATGCAGTGAGTATACACACACACACACACACACACACACACACACACACAGAGGAATATTATGCAGCCACATAAAAGGAACGAAATAATGCAATCTATAGCAACATTGATGAGCCTAGAGATTTTCATACTAAGTGGAGTAAGTCAAACAGAGGAAGACCAAATATGCTCTGATATCACATGTGAAATCCGAAATATGACACCAATGAACTTAACTATGAAACAGAACCTGACTCCCAGACAGAAAACAGTCTTGCGTCTGCTATGGGGGACAGGGTGGAGGGAGGCGTCAGCGGGGAGTTTGGGATTCCTAGATGCCAATTGTTATACACAGGATGGATGAACAAGAGCCTGCCACAGACCGCAGAGTACACTGAACTTTATATTCAATATACTCTGAGACCCCATCATGGAAAAGAGTATGTGTGTATAACTGAATCACACTGCTGTACAGCAGAAATTAAAGCAACACTGTAAATCAACTACACTTCAGTGAAAAGAAAGATTATGCAGACGATAAAGCTTATATGCTCCGACTGCAAAATGTTGTTGGTGAATAACTTTGCATGAAGCTGAGGCACATTTATCTGTTCAGCCTGTGTATTCAGTGCTTGCTTATTATTTATTTAGTGTCTATTTATTTATTTAGAGTCTAAAGAGAAACGCAAGGCAAAAATGTATTATAGCTGCAATCATGCTGAGAAAATGATGGAGGGCCTTATCCAACTGAATTTCTGATACACATGCAATGACCGAAGTAACATGAGAAAAACTGAGGGAAAATGATATAAGAGTGGATTCTGACATATTTTGAAAACGTACAGACAGCTTTATTTCATTTGTGAGCTACAATTCATTTTTAACACAAATATTTTAAAACTTATTAGGAAAGTCATTTTTTTTGCATCACATACTGTTTTTGAAACATGCATGAAATATGTGTGTGTGTGTGCACGCACGTGTGTGTCTCTGACGGCATGCTCGGTTGCTATGTGTGACTTTTTGTGTCTCCATGGACTGTAGCCCGCCAGGCTTCTCTGTCCATAGGATTTCAGAGGCAAGAAAACTGGAGTGGGCTGTCATTTCCTCCTTCAGGGGATCTTTCAGACCCAGAGGATCAAAGCCCCCATCTCCTGCACTGGCGGTCGGGTTCTTTACCACTAAGCCCCCAGGGAAGCCCATACCGATTTTGTATTTATATGGTATTCATGGCACTACAAATTGTATTTAAGAAATAAAGATGATTTACATAACTCAGTGTTACAACTGTGAAACCTAATTTTGATAGTTTCTCACAAAGTGCACAAATTCCAAATATGCCGATCTGCTTGGACACACTAAGTAAGTGAAAGTCGCTCAATCGTGTCCGACTCTTTGTGACCCCATGGACTATACAGTGCATGGAATTCTCCAGGCCAGAATACTGGAGTGGGTAGCCATTCCCTTCTCCAGGGGATCTTCCCAACCCGGGGATCGAACCCAGGTCTCCCGTATTGCAGTGGATTCTTTACCAGCTGAGCCACCAGGGAAGCTCACTATTAGGTACACTATTTCCTCCTCAAGTGCAAGACAAGCATGGCTGGTTGCTGGGTTTCCTAGTATTTATGACTGGATACTATCTAGGAGCAGATAAGAATTAATCTGGTTTGTTATTTGTCCATAAAATGCTAACAACTAAATATAAAAAAAAAAACAGACATTCTTCTTCATCTCTATCAAAACCTAGCCATGCCGACTAACTCATGTAATCTTAATTGTGTCCAGAAATATCCCCAAGCTTTCCAATGTTGGTTTTCAATGGGAACCTTGGAACTTGGTTAAGAAGACAGTTGAAGGTTTCGTTTGCTGTGCAAAAGCTTATAAGTTTGATGAGCTCCTATTTGTTTATTTTCACTTTTATTTCTATTGCCTTGTGAGAATGGATAAAGAAGATGTGGTACATACATATAGCGGAATACTACTCAGCCATGAAAAAGAATGAAATAAGGCAGCAACATGCATCGATGCAGAGATGATCATACTAAGTGAAGTGAGTCAGAGAAAGACAAATATATGATATCACTTATACATGCAATCCCACGGACTATACAGTCCATGGAATTTTCCAGGCCAGAACACTGGAGTGGGTACCCATTCCCTTCCCAGGGGATCTTCCAGACTCAGGAATCGAACTGGGGGTCTCCTGCACTGCAGGTGAATTCTTTAACAACTGAGCTCTCAGGGAAGCCCCTGATACATACAATCTTAAAAATACTACAAATGAATTTATTTACAAAATAGAAATAGACTAACACAAAAAACAAACATCGTTACCAAAGGGGATGTGAAGTGGTAGGAACTGCACGTTTGGGATTAGCATACACACCCAGCTATATATAAACTGCATAAACAAAAGATCTTAGTGTATAGCAGAGGGAACTAGACTTAATCAATATCTTGTAATAACCAAGGATGGATAGCCATTCATCTATCTATCCATACATCCATCAAAGGGAATCACATTGCTTTTCACCTGAAACTTAACACAATACCGTAGGGAAAAAAGACTGATAACGAAAGACCCTGGGAAGGTCTGAGAGGAAATACAACACATTAGCAACAAGTGATTGGAGTGACCTTGGAAAGAGCTATTGGGCTAGCCAGAAAGTTCGTTTGGGTTTTTCCATTAGATGCTATGGAAAAACCTGAGCAAACTTTTTGGACAACCCAATAAAACCCCAACAGAAAGTTCAGTTTCAGGTACAGAAAGGTAGCTGTTGAAGAAGTAGGGATATTTCTCAGGACTGAGTGTATATCCCCTCTGTGTAGCACACACTCAAACTGTCCCTTTGCTTGAATAGTTTGACTATGCTGTCTTCCTGGTGAGTTCTCAATTGTTAAATATCCTCCTTGGAAGAAAGGCTACGACAAACGTAGACCAGCATATTAAAAAGCAGAGACGTCACTTAGATGATGTTTGTCCAAAGAGTCAAAGCTATGGTTTTCCCAGTAGCCATGTACGGATGCAAGAGTGGGACCATAAGGAAGGCTGAGCGCCAAAGAATTGATGCTTTCAAACTGCGATGCTGGAGAGGACTATGGAGAATCCTGTGCACAGCGAGGGAATCAAACCAGTCGTCCTAAAGGAAATCAGTCCTGAATATTCATTGGGAAGACTGATGCTGAAGCTGAAGTTCCAATACTTTGGCCACCTCATGCAATGAGCTGACTCACTAGGAAAGACCCTGATGCTGGGAAAGGTTGAAGGCAAAAGGAGAAGTGGGTAACAGAGGATGAGATGGTTGGATAGCATCACTGATTCAAAGGAAATGAGTTTGAGCAGGCTCCGGGAGATGGTGATGGACAGGGAGGCCTGGCATGCTGCAGTCCACGGGGTCGCAAAGAGTCAGACATGACTGAGCGACTGAACTGACTCAACACGCCCTTGCTGACGAAGAGGTTTGAAAGTCCATTTCTCCAATGAAGCGTCTACCACAGCACTCAACTTGTAAGACCCCTTCATACTATCTTGGTCTCACCGTGGATGTATTTTTATAACCTAATTTACATAGGTAAAGCAACTGTGCAATGAATTTACTTTAAGAAAGGAAACAGCATATGATGAAAAACAGAAGACCTTTCATCTAATTATTCAAGTTTTGTTTAAAAACCAACCAGTATTCCCCAGTCGAGTGAGGCCTTGGATCAGCCAACATGCTTCTAACCTCAGAGCAATTGGCTGAGGAACTGGAAATCATGGCTAATTTGCAACAGGATGACTATGGAATATTGCATAATGTTCAGTTTCCAAGAAAAGCTCCATTATGTTGATCCTATTCATTTTTCCCACATAGCTAAATAATACACTCTTCCTCACTGAAATGCAAGGAATGAAACGGAAAAAATAATATTTAATTGACCTTCATAATTAAATACAAACTTCAAATAACACCTGACCTTTTCACGCAGAGCAACTTCTAATTAACGAATTCATTTTGTGTTCCTAAAACTGAGCTTTCCTTTAATTAACAATATTGATGGTTTCTAGAGTTAATGTCTGTGGCTAAACCGCCATGTTATTTTAAAAGCATAAAGTGACACCAAACAGTTGATTAGTAATGAGTTATTTTTAAAAGAAAATAGCTGATTATCATCTTTGTTGTTGCTCAGTTGCTAGGTCATGTCTAAGCTGCTAAGTCGCTTCAGTCGTGTCCGACTCTGTGTGACCCCATAGACAGCTCCCCCGTCCCTGGGATTCTCCAGGCAAGAACACTGGAGCGGGTTGCCATTGCCTTCTCCAATGCATGAAAGTGAAAAGTGAAAGTGAAGTCGCTCAAGTGTGTCCAACTCTTAGCGACCCCATGGACTGCAGCCTATCAGGCTCCTCCGTCCATGGGATTTTCCAGGCAAGGGTACTGGAGTGGGGTGCCATTGCCTTCTCCAAGGTCATGTGTAACTCTCTGCAACCCCATGGACTGCAGCACACCAGGCTTCCCTGTCCTGCACTATCTCCTGGAGCTTGCTCAAACCCATATCCATTGAGTCCGTGATACCATCCAACCATCTCACCCTCTGTCGTCCCTTTCTCCAGCCTTCAATCTTTCCCAACATCACTGTCTTTTCCAATGAGTTGGCTCTTTGCATAAGGTGGCCAAAATATTGGAGCTTGAGCATCAGCATCAATCCTTCCAATGAATATTCAGGGTTGATTTCCTTCAGGATTGACTGGTCTCATCTCCTTGCAGTTCAACACACTCTAAAGAGTCTTGTCCAGCACCACGGTTTGAAAGCATCAGTTCTTCAGTGTTTAACCTTCTCAGTGGTCCAGCTCTCATATCCATACATGACTACTGGAAAAACCAGTAGGTTTGACCATACACACCTTTGTTGGCAAAGTGATGTCTCTGCTTTTTAATACACTGTCTAGATTCTCATGTAGATTTTTTTAAATCACCCTCCTAGTCCAAATCATATATCTGGTAAATTGCATATGTACAGCAGCTGTGTATATGTGAATGCCAAACTCCTAATGTATAAGCAGGGATTTATAAAGAAAAATCATAAAGTGAGCATCTTGTTATAATTACAGAGTGGAATAAATTAATTTTAAATATAGATTTATGTCAGCTTGCTGAAAAGTCAACTGAATGGAAAAGAAATGTCATTTCTACCACCTTATGCCCGACTATTGAAGGGTGACGAGTCTCTTCTGATCTCAAAGACTGATTCTTCGCAAAGTACTTGACGGGTGTGGAAGAAACTCACTAGAAGCTCTTCATTTTTTATGAAAAACCACATAATATTCATACAGTGTCAGTGGGAATGTAAACTGGTGCAGACACTTTGGAAAACAGTATGGCGGTTCCTCAAAATAACTAAAAATTAGAGTTACCATATGATCCAGCAATTTGAATCCTGGGCATATATCCAAAGAAAACTCTAATTCAAAAAGATATGAGTACCCACAGGGTTCACTGCAGCACTTTTTACAATAGCTAGGACATAGAAGAACCTAAATGTCCATCAACTGATGGATGCATAAAGAAGGTGTTTTACACACACACACACACACACACACAGAGGAATATTACTCAGCCATAAAAAAGAATGAAATAATGCCATTTGCAGCAACATGGATGGACTTAGAGGGTATTATACTAAGTGAAAAAACGTCAGACAGAGAAAGATAAATACTGCATGATATTTATATACAGAATCTACAAAGTACAACTAGTGCGTACAACAAAAAAGAAGCAAAGGAAGAAGTGAAATGTATGAAGACGTAACTAAGAGGAATTCATGCATAAACAAGCTACATCTTCAAACATCACCAGGGCTGAACGCCAAAATCACGGCCTTCCATGCAAAACGTCAAGTGAAGATGAATATATGATTCAATTTACAGAAGATCAAAACCAGTCTACCCGTAGCATATTAAAAGGGTCATGCTAGAGATGATTTGTATAAGTAAAACATAGCAGAAGAAGGAAATGATAAACAAGAATCAAGAGGTTATGACTCTCTGAGTAAGACCAAAGGCATATAGTTTAAAAGGGGAAGAGAGAGGGATCCAAACAAAATCTTCATCGTGTTCTACTTTTATTTCTGATAACGTGTTAGCAAGCTGTTTAATTATTCATGTCCATGGATGAAATTTCTCTCATGTTAAAAACGATAAAAAGATTACAACTACCTTAAAAACTGGATTCAGGACTCCATGAAGTAGCTAGAGAATAATATTTAAAAAAATAAATTTTTTTTTTTCTTTTCCAGGTCAAATTCAGCAGCTCAACAACCAGCATAATCGCCAACCCTAAATTTTCTAATGCAGAGAAGCTGATGGCTTTACGTTAGTGGTCTCGTTTTAGATAAACATTAAAACAACAATCGTTGATCTGTAATGTAGACAGTGAAACGTGTTCTAATTCCTCCCTGGCTTGTGCCAAACGCTGTTTTGCAGTATCGAGAACTAAGGAATCTAAATTCTTCAGTCTCAATTAGAATTTATGAAGGCATTTAGTACAAGTTTTCTTAAACCTGATGTTCTAATATGCCACATCTGGGGAATGTGTTCTAACTTTTTACCAGGGGTTTCCAGACACAGCTGAACACCTGGGAGGTGTTTTCAAAAACGTTCGAGACTAAACATCCTGAAGATTCCGACCTATTGACTGTGCTCCTGGGCTGGGAGGATAATAATTATTCAAATGGAAACAACAGCTATGGAGACAATACAGCTTCTAAAGGGATTCCGTCGTGTACTCAGAACTACCTTAACAAAGCACAAGTTTATTACTATTTTCATGAGAGAAGCGAATGCATCTTGGGGAGAGCAGCGAGTTACGTTGTGTTCTTTCTTAAATCATGCATGGCACAAAGAGAATGCCGAAAGAAGAATAGATTATAAAGGTGCTGGGCTGCCCGTAGTCTCTTCAGTCATGTCCAACTCTGTCCATGGGATTCTCCAGGCAAGAATGCTGGAGTGGGTTGCCGTTTCCTCCTCCAGAGGATCGTCCCAACCCAAGGATCAAACCGGGGTCTCTTACGTCTCCCGCCCTGGCAGGCGGGTTCTTTACCACTCGCGCCACCTGGGAAGCCCAGATTATAAATATGGCTCAGCAAATTGGCCAGTTTGATGAGTTAAAACATGCAGAACAAAATCCCCGGTTATAGGATACCCAAAAGATGAAAAGAGCTGAGAGATAATCCATTTGAAAGGTTTAAGTTTACATTATCACCGTAAAATGTTTCGAGTTGCTCCTCGAATGGTAAGTTAAATCTGATACATGCTGCTGCTGCTGCTGCTAAGTCGCTTCAGTCGTGTCCAACTCTGTGCGACCCCATAGACGGCAGCCCACCAGGCTCCCCCGTCCCTGGGATTCTCCAGGCAAGAACACTAGAGTGTGTTGCCATTTCCTTTTCCAATGCATGAAGGTGAAAAGTGAGAGTGAAGTTGCTCTGTCGTGTCTGACTCTTTGCGACCCCATGGACTGCAGCCTACCAGGCTCCTCCATCCATGGGATTTTCCAGGCAAGAGTACTGGAGTGGGTTGCGGTCACCTTCTCCGAAATCTGATACATACTAAGATACAAAAAACACACAGATGGGTGGATTTCTGCACAAACTGACAAGCAGCTGAGTTTCTCATGTTGGTACCCAATGTAGTAAAGAAATCATTCATATACACAAGTAGAGAAAATTGCTTTCAGAGAGAACTATGTTACCATGCTCTGCAAGAAAGTTCAAGATATGTTTGATCACGGATGGTAAAATAGTAAAGAATATACCTGCAATGCAGGAGACCAAGCTTTGACCCCTGGGTCGGGAAGATCCACTGGAGAAGGGAATGGCAACCCACTCTGGTATTCTTGCCTGGAGAATCCCATGGACAGAGGAGCCTGGCGGTCTATGGTTCATGGGGTCCCAAAGAGTCAGACACAACTGAGTGACTAAAATCTTCATTCTGATCTGCAGTTGGGACTTCAACATGGAGTGAGTCTTGGTTTTGACTGAGTGTTACTCTACGTCCACTATTAAAAAAAAAAAAAAAGTTGATTCAACTGGGCTGGGCACTTTCGCTCCTGGCTGTGCCCAGATTCCATCTCTGGTTCTCAATGAAGTATTTGCTGAAAGAATAGGATTTTCCAGGAGGTGGACACCTACAGCTTGCTCTCCATCACACAATTACACAAGTCTGAAATTGGGAGGATCACAGGTGAAGCCATGCCTATTTCACCTTGAAATCTGTAGGAACAGGGGTTGACCATAAACCTGCAATGCTTAGATCTCTGGTGAATGAAACCTTTTGGAAAACTGCGTGTGAGGGTCTGAGTCCGCAATGTCCATAGGGCTGTGGGTCTGCAAATTCCACATCCTTCCTCCACGACCCAGACACCAAATAGCCTATCTTAGATTTAGGGACGGGTTTGGGAGTCAGATTGGTCGCTGGTGGGTCAGGGCAGAGTTTCAAGTTTGCGTTTGGGTTAAGATTCAGGTGAGAAAGGGAGGTGGAGGACACGACTGTGTTTCCGTACAGGTGAAGGATTCAAAGTCAGGACTCAAGGAGTGAAGACAAAGGGTTGAAAACTGAAGGTCCACAGTTAGGACACCTTTTGAGGATGGATTCAGGTTCAGAAATTAGGGCAAGGTCAAATTTCAGACGACGAGGTAGGGGCAGAAGTCAATATTAACATAAAGGGCTTGTAGTTCATGATAGTGGCAGGGATCAAAGGTCATGACTTAGCTCAAAGGCCGCGGCATCAGGCTCTCTCTGTGAAAGCTGTCTTCGGTGCTTGACATAAGAGCCAACAGTCAAGGGTTCCGGTCAAAGCTCAAGGGTTAATTCAAAGATTTATGATAGAGTTAGGGGTTGGGTCTGGGTTTTTTCAAGATTGGGCAGAATTAAGATTCATTCTTAATTCATTGGGTGTTGGAGAAGACTCTTGAGAGTCCCTTGGATTGCAAGATCAAAACAGTCAATGGTAAAGGAAATCAGTCCTGAATGTTCATTGGAAGGACTGATGCTAAAGCTGAAGCTCCAATACTTTGGCCACCTGATGTGAAGAACTGACTCATTTGAAAAGACCCTGATGCTGGGAAAGATTGATGTCGGGAGGAGAAGGGGACGACAGAGGATGAGATGGTTGGATGGCATCGCCAACTCGATGAATGTAAGTTTGAGCAAGCTCCGGGAGTTGGTGATAGACAGGGAAGCCTGGCATGCTGCAGTCCGTGGGGTCGCAGAGTCGGACACTAGTGAGCGACTGAACTGAACTGAACTAAACTCAAAGATTCATATTCAGCTTCCATTTGCGTCAGGGCTCAGGTTCAGGTCCACATGCACTGTTTGGGATCATGGGGCAAATCAAAGGCCAGGAATCTGGAGGTCAAAGTCCCCGGCTCAGTTTCAAGGTTTCACTTCCTGGTGAGGGTTGGCATCAGATTTCAATCTCAGACGAAGGTTCTGTTCAAGTTTCCATGTCAGTGTTCATATCAGGGGTCAAGAGTCAAAGGTCAAGTTTCATCTGGGAGGAGTTAGCATCAAGTGTCTAAGGTTAGAGGTAGAGTCAGCAGCCTGTGGTTCGTTTAGGGCAAGTGTTCACATCACAGTTTGAATTCTTGCAGATGCAAGTTCAAAGGCAATATATATGCTTTTAATTGTAGTCAAATATCTATAAGAGATAAGGATAGCGCTACATCGAGTCCAACTCTTGCATCCCATGAAAAGTAGCCTGCCAGGCTCCTCTGTCCATGGGATTCTCCATAACAGAATCTCTGCGATTTTAACCATCTTAAAGGTAGAAGTCAGTGGTATTAACATTACTTATACAATGTTGTACTGGCATCATCCCTCGAGCTTAACAGTTCTAGAACTTTTCAATCACCCTGAACACAAACTCCATATATCATATACATCAGATTTCTAAATGTGTATGTAATTACATTATCCATACCTTCATTCTATTCAGATATAGAAATAAGATGTGTAAGTGAGCATATATGAGTATCTGTACATATGTACAAGCCTATGTGTACATACATTGATTTATTTCATTAAATCACTTGTTAATTTATGGACAGGTTTTTGTTGCTGAGCCCCAAAGTTGTGTCCCATACTTTGTAACCCCACAGACTTGAGCCCACCAAGCTTTGCCATCTAGGGATTGCACAGGCAAGAATACGGGAGTGGGTTGCCATGGACACAATGCAATGATAATAAATTACTATCTTCACTCAAAGACATCATTAGGCTTCTTAGTGTCCTGCTAATAAAAAAAACCTGGTCATAGGTCAATGTGAAGAGAAACTTTATAAATGCACTTCCAGCATTTATAGTCCTGATACGTCTGGTATCAGGATTTATCTGAAAATATATAGAAGAATGTTTATAAATGCCTTTAGAGTAGACTGGGCTTTCCTCGTGGATCAGGTGGGAAAGAATCCGTGTGCAAGGCAGGAGACCCAAGTTAGATCCCCAGGTCGAGATGGTCCCCTCGAGGAGGGAATGGTAACCCACTCCAGTACTCTTGCCTGGAGAATCCCATGGACAGAGGAGCCTGGTGGGCTGCAGTCCATGGGGTCGCAAAGAGTCGGACCCGACCGAGTGACCAACACTTTCACTTTCACCTACACTGCTAAAGAGTGCAGCTTTAAGCACTTTATTCTCTCCAGAGAGCCGGATGATTCTAAACCTGTGACACCCTCCCTGGGGAATTCTATTCGGTGATGCCAAGGGTCTCACCACAGAATTGTGGCAGCGTGGTTTACTGCTAGAACACACAGGGGAAGGAAACAAGAAAAGAGCATGGAAGTCAGGGAGCGCTCAGGGCCTGCGGGATTTGCAGGACCCGAAGGAGATTTGCAGAACACTGCTGATGGAAAAGGCAATGGCACCCCACTCCAGTACTCTTGCCTGCAAAATCCCATGGATGCAGGAGCCTGGTGGGCTGCAGTCCATGGGGTTGCTAAGGGTCAGACACGACTGAGTGACTTCACTTTCACTTTTCACTTTCATGCATTGGAGAAGGAAATGGCAACCCACTCCAGTGTTCTTGCCTGGAGAATCCCAGGGACGGGGGAGCCTGGTGGGTTGCCGTCTATGGGGTCGCACAGACTCGGACATGACTGAAGCGACTTAGCAGCAGCAGCAGCTAATGGAGGAAGGGAACATTCAGAAATAGTTTATGAAAATAATAAGAACTTACATTTTTTAAACTTCTAATTTTGTATTCGGGGTATAGATGGTCAATAAGGTTCTGATCGCTTAAGGTGGATTGCTTAAGGGACTCAGCCACACATACACATGTATCCATGCCCCTCCAAACTCCCCTCCCATCCTGGCTGCCACATGAGATTGAACAGAGTTCCCTGTGCTGGACAGCAGGTCCTTGTGGGTTCTCCATGTTAAATACAGCAGTGTGTCCATGTGTACCCCTAACTCCCTAACTATCCCTTCCCCCACCCTTCCCCCTGGGAACCATAAGGTCATTACGGACTATTGAGCAGAGTTCCCTGTGCTGTACACCAGGTCCTTGCTGGTTCTCCATGTTAAATACAGCAGTGTGTCCATGTCCATCCCAGACTTCCTGACTATCCCTTCCCCCATCCTTCCCCAAAGCAAACATAAGTCTGTTCTCTAAGTCTGTAAATCTGTTTCCGTCTTGTCAGTTCATGTGAATCATTTCCTTTTAGATTCCACAAATGTGTAAATATGTACATGGAGGACTGCAAAAATATTCACAATAGCAATACTGTGAAAATCTTGACCACTGGAACAGAGAACATGTGTGCACCCATGAATACACACACAGGGAGACTTACACAATCGCCATAACTCCCAATGGACTGACCTAAGAGGAGGCTCTTGGCTAAAAGAAGGTTAGAATATCCATGTTTCATCAAATCAATTGGCTAAATCACTATATTGATAGAACATCCTTTCCTGGTGCTTTGTCTGTCCCAAATATGAATTTAAAAACCTTTAAAATATGCATTTTTTTTTTGTTTTTGGTTTTTTTTTTTATTTTATTTTTTTTTTTAATTTTATTTTATTTTTAAACTTAACATAACTGTATTAGATTTGCCAAATATCAAAATGAATCCGCCACAGGTATACATGTGTTCCCCATCCTGAACCCTCCTCCCTCCTCCCTCCCCATTCCATCCCTCTGGGTCGTCCCAGTGCACCAGCCCCAAGCATCCAGTATCGTGCATCGAACCTGGACTGGCAACTCATTTCATACATGATATTTTACATGTTTCAATGCCATTCTCCCAAATCTTCCCACCCTCTCCCTCTCCCACAGAGTCCATAAGACTGTTCTATACATCGGTGTCTCTTTTGCTGTCTCGTACACAGGGTTATTGTTACCATCTTTCTAAATTCCATATATATGCGTTAGTATACTGTATTGGTGTTTTTCTTTCTGGCTTACTTCACTCTGGATAATAGGCTCCAGTTTCATCCACCTCATTAGAACTGATTCAAATGTATTCTTTTTAATGGCTGAATAATACTCCATTGTGTATATGTACCACAGCTTGAGTTGATTTAGAAACGCAAAGCATATAGAATGTGGTGTGTTGGCCAGCTCTCTTATTTTTAAATGCCTGGAGGCTCCTTCTGCTTGGATGCTAATTTTTTTTAAAGCTTCCCTGGACACCTGCATTGGCTGCCCAGGTAAGACAGCTCTGAGAGACAGATGGAGGAGAATCGGCAAGCATGTTTGGAAAAATCCAGAATGTCATCTCATCGTTTTTCCTGCCTTGGCTGAGCCATCTGGGGGGCACCAACATCACATTGTTGCAGGAAGAAATACACCAAAATACACTGTTACTCATACACCTCTTCTATTCCAGGCCGCATTTCACGTAAGGGAAAAACACCACTTATGTCTAATACTCATTCAAATAGTGGTGCTGGGAAAGACTCTCAACAGTCCCTTGTTGGACTGCAAGGAGATCCGGCCAGTCCATCTTAAAGAACATCAACCCTGAATACTCACTGGAAGGACTGACGCTGAAGCGGAAACGCCAGTATTTTGGCCACCTGATGCAAAGAGCCGACTCGTTGGAAAAGATGTTGGTGCTGGGGAAGATTGAGGGCAGGAGGAGAAGGGGACGACAGAGGATGAGAAGGGTGGATGGCATCACGGACTCAATGGACATGAGTTTGAGCAAATTCCAGCAGCCTGGCGAGCTAAGTCCATGGAGTCACAGAGTCAGACGCGACTATGTGACTGAACAGCAACCACAAAAAATACTCATTTGTAGAAAATGAAGCTGTACTTTTCAGGGATTCAATCAGCATCTGTAACATTCTTTTAAATTTACTTGACTGTCTTATAACAGGGCTGAGATTTAAAAGTCACTTCCATAACTTATAACCACATTTTTTTTTAAATTAAAATGTCTATTTTAGGCTAGTTCTTAATTGAGCTGCAATTTAAGAGAGGATTTTTTAAGGGGTAAAAAGATGAGTCAAACCCTTTTTCAGAGCTCATCTAGGATTCGCTGTCTTGTAAGAAGCGAATTTCTGTTGCCTTCAGGACAATGGCTTAATAGCTATTATGCTACAAAAAAAATGGGAGGAAATGGTGGAATCACATCCATGGGAGAACTGGGTGTTGTGGAATATGTCAATTAGTGTCCACAGTGGCACTGCTCGGCTCTATTTTCAAGGAAATAACAGCTTCTTTTGTACAGGCGAGCAAAATGCGATCTACAATCAGAAATCATTATAAACTACCTTCCTTCCACAGGCTCCACTATGACCTACTCTGGTCCTGGAGAAGCTGATAAAACGTGATGACTAAATCTCTAAATCAACAAGCCAGGCTCTTACCTGCAACGTCTAAGACAGCACAAAGCAATGGAAATCTCTGAGCGATCCGAAGATAAAATGTTGGTCTGGAGGTTATGCTAACATTTTTATTAATTTCTATACAGATCGGTTCAATGGACATGAGTTTGGGTAAACTCTGGGAGTTGGTGATGGACAGGGAAGCCTGGCGAGCCGCGGTACATGAGGTCGCAAAGAGCTGGACATGACTGAGCGACTGAACTGAACAGAGTACCTTATGCAGAATGCTAGGCCGGATGAATCACAAGCTGGAATCAAGACTGCTGGGAGAAATATTAACATCAGATATGCAGATGATACCACTCTAAGGGCAGAAAGTGAAGAGGAACTAAAGAGCCTCTTGGTGAGGGTGAAAGAGGAGGGTGAAAAAGCTGGCTTAAAACTCAACATTCAAAAAATGAAGATCACGGCATCTGGTTCCATCACTTAAGGGCGAATAGGGAAAAAGTGGAAACACTGACAGATTTTATTTTCTTGGGCTCCAAAATCACTGTGGACAGTGACTACAGCCATGAAATTAAGATGCTTGCTTCTTGGAGGAAAAGGTATGACAAAGCTAAACAGCATATTAAAAAGCAGAGACATCACTTTGCCAACAAAGGGCCATCTAGTCAACACTACGGTTTTCCCAGTAGTCACATATGGACGTGAGAGCTGGACCATAAAGAAGGCTTAGTGCTGAAGAATTGATGCTTTTGAACTGTGGTGTTGGAGGAGACTCTTGAGAGTCCCTGGGACTGCAAGGAGTTCAAACCAGTCCATGCTAAAGGAAATCACTCCTGAATGGAAGGACTGATGCTGAAGCTGAAACTCCAATACTCTGGCCACCAGATGCAAAGAGCCGACTCACTGGAAAAGACCCTGATGCTGGCTGAGATCGAAGGCAGGAGGAGAAGGGGATGACAGAGGATGAGACGGTTGGATGGCATCACCACGGACATGCATTTGAGCAAACCTGGGGAGATGGTGAAGGACAGGGAAGCCTGGTGTCCATGGGGTCGCAAAGAGTTGGACGCGACTGAGAGACTGAACAACAGCAACGAGAGGTGAAGAAAGATCATTTCTCATCTAAAGACGTATTTCCTAGGAAATTACAACAAATGTACAGGATATAAATCAAGAGAGAACCCAAACCAGCAAATGAATTTAAGGGAAAATAAATATCAGATAAATTGTGTGGGTCAGTTGCTCTCCTTACAGAGCTGTCTCAGGCTGCAAAATGACCATGAATAAGACAGGTTAAGGATACAGATGCGAGATACTGTGGGAATGACTTGGAAGTGCAGGGAGGAACCATGGTAACTATGAACACATTCCTGACCAGAGATAAATTATTAATGGTGTGTTTTTTTTCTTAACTGAATATTATTGATTCAAAACATATCCATGTGTTTTTTACAGAGTGACACAATTACTATCCCCATGCAAAGTTGTTAGAGGTTAAAACTGATCAAGGGTTCATTACACAACTTACCTTTAAAATCTGCTTATTTTTAATTGAAGGATAACCGCTTCACAATACTGTGTTGGTTTCTGTTGTACATCAACGTGGGTCAGCCATAAAAATGGATATTTCGCCTTCGTCTCGAACTTCTGTTGAAGCTCACTCCCACCTCCCACCCCCTCCCACCCCTCTAGCTTGTCACAGAGGACCGGTTTGAGTTCCCCGATTCATACAGCAAACTCTCACTGGCTCTATCTATTTCACACAAGGTAGTGTATATGTTTCTTCTTTTTGGAGAAGGCTATGGCACCCCATTCCAATACTCTTGCCTGGAAAATCCCACGGATGAAGGAGCCTGGTAGGCTGCAGTCCATGGGGTCGCTAAGAGCCGGACACGACTGAGCGGCTTCACTTTCACTTTTCACTTGCATGCATTGGAGGAGGAAATGGCAACCCACTCCAGTGTTCTTGCCTGGAGAATCCCAGGGACAGGGGAGCCTGGTGGGCTGCGTCTATGGAGTCCCACAGAGTCGGACACGACTGAAGCGACTTAGCAGCAGCAGCAGCGCATATGTTTCAAGGCTACCCTGTCCATTGGGTGCACTGTCTCTTTCCGGCCATTATACACCTTACGACCGCCATCTTTCATGGTCTGCTCCATTAGCATTCTGTTCCAACTTTGTGTTTACCACAAACACAAGTTTATCATTAAAAAATTGTGGGAAATGATGCATCTTGAGAGTCTGAGTGAGACAGAGGTTTTTCAGTGAGTTTTATGCAGATACTTTCTGTCACTGTCTAAGCGACATATATCATCTCAGAAGGTGAGAGCTCTTCAGAACATAGTTCAGATTCAGACGATGCAAAGAGTAGACCAAGAGAAAGACAAAAATCCTTAGTGGCCGATCCCGCTACGGAGAGGGGACATGAAAACGCTGCTAGAGAGTGCTCTGTTCTTTTTCCAGAAAAGAGTACTGAAGACAGCGGTTTATGAAAATTAGAAGGTCAAGCATCACACTGAATGTCCTAACCCGCAAAATGTTAGTAAAGTAAGACAATGACTTTTTGACCCATCAAAAGAAACATCAGTGGTCACAGGCATTAGTTTGTAGAAAAAAATACCCCGGTCAATAATGAGTTAACTGTGCAGACATCGGGGAAACCCTGAGGAAAAAAAGGCATTGCAACTTTGTTCATAAGAACAGAAGACTTCCAAAGAACAGAACCATCTCCCAAGGTCTTTCCTTGTTCTCTTCTGTGACTGCAAGCTGATTAAAAATGCAGAGGGTGTCAAAATGGCTGATGTATGAAAATGCATCCACCTTTGGAGTCAGGGCTGAAAACTGATGAAGGGAAAATTTGAAACGGGATGATTCAAAGGCATGAAGAAAGTAAGGTAGGAGCCCTTGTATCAGATTCAAGAGCCCTCTGCACCCGAGTCCTCTAAGGTGAGATGAAATGTTCACCCTAGACAGAAATGGATAGATAGATCATCTCCTCCATACACTTCACGTGGGTGCATTTCAGGGTGCTGCATTCGGAGAGAAAGACAATGAAGAGACAACAAAGTTAAGCGGTGAAAGGAGTTTCCAGTGTGTTAACTAAGAAGGCAGAAAATGATTGGGGCTGGTTAGGACTCCAGGTTTCCACTTCAGGGGGCGTGGGTTTGATAGTTGGTTGGGCGGTGGCGGGGGTGGAGGTGGGGAGCAGAGGATGAGATGGTTGGATGCCATCACGAACTCAACGGACGTGAATTTGAGCTAAGAGCCAAACGTGACTTAGTGACTCAACACACGTCCATCCCAAACTCCCCAGCTATCCCTTCCTCCCATCTTTCCTCATAGTAACCATAAGTTCATTCTCTAACTCTGTGAGTCTGCTTCCCTTAAGTTCATTTGTATCATTTCTTTATAGATTCTACGTATAAGGGGTGTCATTTGTTTCCTTCTCTGTCTGACTTCCTTCACTCAGTATGACAATATCTAGGTCCATCCCTGTTGCAGCAAATGACATTCCTTCATTCTTTTTAATAGCTGAGTCACATTCCACTGTATATATGTACTATGATGTGATTTGCTACAATACTGCTTGTTTTATTTCTTTATTTTTTGGCCATAAAGCATATGGGATCGAACTCAAATCCCCTGTGAAGTCTTAACCACTGGACTCACAGGGAAGAACCAGATTAGGTTTTTTCCCTTTTTTCCTATTTGAATTATGAGCTATTTGAAGCTATTAAGTGCTGGGTCTTTGTTACAGTGGCCCTAGGAATTGGATGCAGGGAAATGCAGGCAGAGTTGATCGCAAGCATGACCTTGACGTTGCAAAGGATGGGGCTAGGAGACACCAATATGGAAACACTCAGAAATGTATTTGCATGGAATCTGAGACTCTCAGTACCCACTCGGTGGCAAATTCTCCTTCCGAGTTAGAGAATTTAAATACACAGAGCTACCAGGCCCTACTTGGTCACCATGCCTTCTGAATAAGAGGCCCACCCTGATTAAGAAATCACACGAGGACTTCCCTGGCGACACAGTGGAGAAGAATCCACCTGCCAATGCAGGGGACAGGGGTCCATGTCTGCTCTGGGAAGATTCCACATGCCAAGGAACAATGAAGCCTATGAGTCATGACCACTGACATCTGTGTGCCCTAGGGCCCGCCTGCCACAACCCACGAGCCACGTGCCTCGACTACTAAAGCTGAGCACCTGAGAGGAAGCAAGATGCAGCTACTGAAACCCGTGGTGTGCCCTAGGGGCCGTGCTCTGCAACAACAGAAGCCACCGCAATGAGAAGCCCAGGGAACACAATTAGAGAGTAGCCTCCACTCGCCACAAGGAAGAGAAAGCCCAGTGCAACAAGGCGCAGTGCAGTCAAAAATAAATAAAGCAATATATACATAAAAAAATTTTTTAAATAAAAGAACATGAATATTGGCAGCTCACCATGACTGTTTAAGGGGAGAACTGTCTCATTAGTAGATTCATGTCCAACTCTTTGAGATCCAATGGACTGTATAGCATACCAGGCTCCTCTGTCCATGGGATTCTTCAGGCAAGAATATTGGAGTGGGTGGCCATTTCCTTCTTCAGGGGATCTTCCCAACCCAAGGATCGAACCCGCATCTCATGCATTGCAGGCCAAATTTTTACAACAGAGCCACTAAGGAAGCCCATAGCAAAGCCTTGTTAGGTGGTTTTTACCTGCATCTTCTGGGTGAATTACACTCTCACGCTGGCTTGTTAAGTACCATCCATGTGCTGAACTGGGCTTAGTCACTCAGTCGTGGCCAGCTCTTCGCAACCCCATGGACTGCAGCCCTCCAGGCTCCTCTGTCCATGCAATTCTCCAGGCAAGAATCCTGGAGTGGGTGGACATTTCCTCCTCCAGGGGATCTTCCCAACTCAGGAATCGAACCCAGCTCTCCTCGACCCTGGAAACCTCTCTGGTCTGACAGAGGAAATTGGCCAAAGAAAAATCTGCACTGCAGGCAGATTCTTTACCATCTGAGCCAACAGGGAAGCCTGCCTCCCAACTGATAACCCTGAGATAATATCTACGGGGCCTGGACTAGGACAAGAGAATTTGAGACGAAAATGTATCCGCAGGCTCCAACTCTGATCATAAAGGTTGCAAATGCATTCACTCCATGTCTGATACATGGCTGAGGTGACCCACAAGTTCAGTGAAGAAAAACACTTACATTCTGGGCATTCCACCTTCAAGATTAACTTCCTCCAACCTTGCGTGAACAAGAGCAGCTCTGACTCACCCAAGAAACTGCTATTTGACTTCAAAGCAAAAAGCCACTCAGTTCAGTTCAGTGGCTCAGTCGTGTCCGACTCTTTGCAACCCCATGGACTGCAGCACGCCAGGCCTCCCTGTCCATCACCAACTCCCGGAGTTTACTCAAACTCATGACCATTGAGTGGGTGATGCCATCCAACCATCTCATCCTCTGTCACACGCTTCTCCTCCTGCCCTCAATCTTTCCCAGCATCAGGGTCTTTTCAAATGAGTCAGCTCTTTGCATTAGGTGGCCAAAGTATTGGAGTTTCAGCTTCAGCCTCAGTCCTTCCAATGAATTTCCTCTAGGATGGACTGGTTGAATCTCCTTGCAGTCCAAGGGGCTCTCAAGAGTCTTCTCCAACATCACAGTTCAAATGCATCCATTCTTCGGTGGTCAGCTTTCTTTATAGTCCAACTCTCTTATCCATACATGACCACTGCAAAAACCATAGCCTTGACGAGACTTAA
Source organism: Bubalus kerabau (assembly GCF_029407905.1). NCBI lineage: Eukaryota > Metazoa > Chordata > Mammalia > Artiodactyla > Bovidae > Bubalus > Bubalus kerabau. The sequence goes on along the minus strand of NC_073647.1, from coordinate 162,056,141 downwards.
GGGGAGAATTACATCAGTGGATCATGTCAACCCTGGAAACCCCTCTTGTCTGAAAGAGGATATTGGCCAAAGGTAAAAAAATAAACAAACACCACTGGATTTTAAAGGTTGTTTTCAATAGAATAATAGCAAAAAGCACACAAAGAACAGTCCATTTGGAGCCAGAAGACAGATTTCAAGCTCCCTGGTTTTGCTTGATCCCCAGGTGGAGAATCCCTGGCAGGCTGTGAAATGTTCTTGTGTCATGTCAGATATGAATGTAAATAATAAGGCTTCTATGTGGAGGGACAGAGGAGGAACTCATAAGACAGGACAAGGCAGCAATGTGGAACACAACCCAAAATGGTACAAACATTCATGTTCCATCTTATTTTTTTTTAATATGATAGCTTTATAAAAATTTGTTTTCTTTATTTCCCTTTGGCTGTACCAGGTCTTCGTTGCTTATGTGGGCTTTTCTCTAGTTGCAGGGAGCAGGGGGTTACTCTCTAGTTACAGTGTGGGGGCTTCTCCTTGAGGAGGCTTGTCTTGTTGGCAGGAACCGGTTCTAAGGGCACAGGCTCCAAAACTTGTGACTTCCAATCTCCAAAGCTCAGGCTCCACAGCTGAAGGGCAAAGACTTAGCTGTTCCACGGCACACGGGATCTTCGCAGAGCAGGGATTGAACTTGTGCGTCCTGCATCGGCCCATGGATTCTTTTTTTTTTTTTGGTCCTCCCTTGTGAACCTCCCTCCCATCTCCCACGGCACCCCACCCCTCTGGGTTATCACAGAGTACTGGGTTGAGCCCCCTAACTCATACAGCAAATTAGCACTGGCTGTCTGTTTTGAACTGTGGTCCTACAGAAGACTCTTCAGAGTCCCTGGCACAGCAAGGAGATCCAACCAGTCCATCCTAAAAGAAATCAACCCTGAATATTCATTGGAAGGACTGATGCTGAAACTCCAATCCTATGGCCACCTGATGAGAAGAACTGATTCAATGGAAAAGATCTTGATGCTGGGAAAGGTTGAAGGCAGGAGGAGAAGGGGGTGACAGAGGATGAGATGGTTGGATGGCATCACCAATTCAATGGACATGAGTGTGAGCATGCTCCGGGCGTTGGTGATGGACAGGGAAGCCTGGCTTGCTGCAATCCATGGGGTCATAAAGAATCAGGCACGACTGAGTGACTCAAAGACAACAACATCTATTTTACATATGGTAATCACATGTTTACACACTACTGTATATTTCCTCCACCCTCTCTTTCCCCCACTGTGTCCACAAGTGTGTTCTCCACCTCTGGCGGGCAGATTCTTAACCACTGAGCCAGCAGGGAAGCCCTCGGGCTCCGTTCTAAATGTAGGCGGACTAATTGTTTTGGAAACCCGTGTTGAAGGCAACGCTGATCATATTTCAAGTGCTTGATGTGATCAGCAACAGCCCTGTTAGAGGCAGACATGAGTGACTGCCCAGTGTCTCTTCTGACTGTCCAAAATGGAAGGGTCACGATAATTAATGATAAATTCCAAGTTGATGGAAAACAGAAGCAGGTAGAAAGCATGGCACTGCAATGAGAAGACCAGCGAAGCTCTAAACAGTTATAGAAAGGGCTGGTGGCAGAGGCGAGATTGATGGGTTAGGTCATGAGCATCTTATAAGAAACCTCTAGGAGGAAAGACCGTTGGAAATGCATGAAATAGCAAATGCATGCTGTGATGCAAACTCCCAGAATAAAATAAAACGGCATCTGGTTCGGGAAGGAAAAATGACATATGATTCATTTGTCAAAGATCTCAGCAGAAGACAGCAGGCTGTTGAATGCCCTGCTGGTCTGCCTGGAGCCATCCGATTTGGAAGGGAGTTTCGAGAGGGTGAAAAGCTCTTTGACATTCAAATGCGAGAGCGTGCACACAAATGTACCATTTCAGGGTCCAAATCAGGAAACCCATGTCCCTGGGGAATTTCAAGGGGGCCATGTTCTCACTGACATGGAAACTTCTGCAAAGTACCCTGCCCCGTATTCAAGCTCTGTGCTCCAAAGAGAAACTGCGTAAGCACACAGCCAAAATCTTACTTGTGAACAGCATAGAAAGTGAAAGCCGGTCAGTCGTGTCTGACCCTTTGCGACCCCATGGACTGTAGCCTGCCAGGCTCCTCTATCCATGGGATTCTCCAGGCAAAAATACTGGGGTGGGTTGCCACTTGCCAACTGAGGGACTGAACCTGCATCTCTTGCATTGGTAGGTAGATTCTTGACCACTGAGCCATCAGCAAAGACACATACATGTATATGTATACACACATATATAAAACATAACTGTTACATTAACAAACACAAGTGTGGATGCATTGAGACTGTCAAATAGGAAAGTAACACATATTTAAGAAAAGAAACATTCTGTAAGAAAACATAAATGTCCTATCTTTCTATATGTCTTATCCCTTAAATGTAGATGAATTTGTACATTAATTTGAGCCTGAAAATGGAAATAGATACCTGCAAGTAGTCAATGAAATAAAAAAGTTAAAATGATGGTGTTAGTCGTTCAGTCCTGTCCAAGTCTTTGCAACCCCATCGACTGCAGCCCACCAGGCTCCTCTGTCCATGGGATTCTCTAGGCAGGAATACTGGAGTGGGTTGCCATTCCCTTCTCCAGGGGCTCTTCCCGACCCAGGGATCGAACCCAGGTCTCCTGCATTTGCAGGTAGATGCTTTAACCATCTGAGCCACAAGGGATACCCTTAGTGAAATAAATATGCAGTTTAAGTACATGGTAGGCAGAGAAACACCGAGAAGAATTTGAATTTCTCAACTTTACCAGAACGTTCAGGAATAGTTGGGAATGAACTGAACAAAAGAGTAAGTACACAGATGCAAAGTAATAAAAATGAAGGAAAACTAGTCAGAAACTCACTTTGAAAGAAAAGTTAGATATATCCTATAAGTTTTATAAAATGTCCCTTTTCTGTGGGAATATGTTTTGCAAGATTCATAATGTAATAATCGATCTCTATATGATTTGAACAGTGAAACGGGCATGGATTATACGAGAAAATTAAAATGATGCTGACAATGTACACAGAAGCAGAACAAAAAGAAGCAAAATGAACCTCCTATTGTAATTGCATCCCTGACCTTTTACTATGCAATGGAAATTATGCTAGACTGAGACTATTAATAACAGTATACCTCTGAAATTCATGTTAACTATTATTTTATTGGGCTTCCCGGGTGGCGGCATGGTAAAGAATCCGCCCACCAATGCAGGAGATGCAAGAGACATGGCTGGGGAAGATCCTGCAGAATGGAATGACAACCCAGTCCAGTATTCTTGCCTGGAGAATCCCATGGAGAGAGGAGTCTGGCGGGCTACAGTCCATGGGGTTGCAAAGGGTTGGATACGACTGAGCAACTGAGCAGGCATGCAAGGCTTTTAAGCAGAGTGCTACCTTGAAAAGAATCTGCCTCTTGACTCAGATAAACGAAATGCTGTGATGGATTAGTTATGTCTGCCAGGAGCAAAAGGCCAGTCTATGTATTGAAGACACTGATTTATTCTTAAGGAATAAATCCCTTTAAACACGGGAAAGTTGAGATTTAGCACAGATGCCTGCGAGTCCCTCCCACTGCCCAAAGTCATACATTAAACATCAACTCACAGATGGGGCGTCAATCAAAAATAGAACTCAGGCCTCCCCCCCAAGTAATCATGCGTGTTCACACTAGTCACTAACCATCACATTAAGCCAGACTGCTGTTGAAATACTGCTTCATTTCTACAGTGGTAACAAGGATATAGATGGAATTCGACACTCTTTTACGATTTTTTAAAAATATAGACAACAACAATATATGCTTATATGACCCGTTACACCGGCAGATGTGATTTTTCATATACAAATCCAACACACTTGATGGAGTATTGGGTCTGCTATGTTTGAGTCCCCTTCTATGCAGGACAGCTGGCTGGATTGTGAAGAAGGTGGACACAGCGCATGTTACCGTGGGGCTTATGACCAAGAACTGAAGCCAGATACACAGCAAAGATGAAAAGCATCAGAACAGATGTGAAGGTGAAGCGGAGGGTCATGGACGTTTAGTGCAGAAAACCTAGAGTCCAGAAAAGGAGGGGGCGATGGCTTGAGCAGAAGCAAAATGGCTTAGCAGGGCCCACGTGGAGTCTTCTAAACCACATGTAGTAATGAGGATCCAATTGTAAAGGTGATCCGAACATATAAATGAATACTGATCACACATTGCTGAGAAGGTTACATGGTCTTCCTAGAAGGCAACTGATTTTGGGGGTAGGAGTGGATGTCTAGTAACCAATCAAGAGAGGATGGCTGATGGAGAAAAGATTATTAATAATGATGGGAATGTTTCGATTCTATTTCTGTGATTTCCAACATGGTAGCCATAACCACTTATGGCTATGGAATCCTTCTGGCTCAGCTGGTAAAGAATCCGCCTGCAATGCAGGACACCCTAGTTCAATTCCTGGGTTTAGGAAGATCCCCTGGAGAAGGAATTGGCTACCCACGCCAGTGTTCTTCGACTTCCCTGGTGGCTCAGCTGGTAAAGAATCTACCTGCAATGTGGGAGACCTGGGTTCGATCCCTGGGTTGGGAAGATCTGCTGGAGAAGGGAAAGGCTGCCTACCCACTCCAGTATTCTGGCCTGGAGAATTCCATGGTCTGGATAGTCAAAGGAGTCACAAAGAGTCAGACATGGCTGAGCAACTTTCACTATGGAGTCTTAGGATGTGGCTTGTCCGAAGTGGGACGTGCTGTAAATGTCTAGTACACAGTATCCAGTGTGACTATACACACTGGATAGCAAATATTTAGCAAAAAAAAAAAAATATGCAAAATATGTTAGCAATAATTTTGTCTGTATTACACGTTAATATTTTGGAAATACTTTGACAAAGGAAATTCAGTCTTAATCTGTTTTTTTTTTTTCAACTGTCTTTAATTTCACTACTGGAAAATACGAAATTATGCATGTAGTTCCTGGAACAAATCTTTTTATTGTAATTTTAAAAAAAAGTTTTTTGTTTTTTTTTTTTTCGGCCACAGCAATGTGGGATCTTAGTTCCCCGACCAGGGACTGAACACACGCCCAGTGTAGAGTCTTAAGCACTGGGTTGCCAGGGAAATCCCCATAGGACATGTCTATAGACACGGCTACCCTGGAGAAAACTGTGTTTCTGAGATGCCTTGCTTACCTCGATTTGCAGAGAGCGCAGAAGTACAGAGTGCCAATAAGCCATGAACCATGGAAGTGACTGGGATGGGTCTGACCTGCCTTCTCGGTGTTTGAGAACCCATCCTTAAATTCTTACGAGGGGGGATGGAGAGACCAGACCCCCACCAAAGGGGAGCGTAAGAAGGCTTGGATTGCGGGTGGCCCTTCTCCCTTTCTGTTTCTGGCAGCTGAGTCACCGCACATCAGAATACACTCGGAGAATGATAATTAACCTTCGATAATTAGCATTCTCTTATGCCCCAAATAATACTGTTTACTTCCACCTTGATCATGAAGGGAGGTACAATGACTCATTGTGTCATTAACTATTCTTTTACAAAACCACGCTCTCTCACTTAAGAGCAGTCTTAATTACCTTCCCGGGATTGTCAGGGATCACGAACGTTATATTTATTTACAGCTCCATCAAACAAGAAGGTCCAGAAAAAGACGGGAGGGAGTAATCGACGTTTGCAAAACGAACAAAATCACAAGTACTTCTAGTCCAAGATGGTACCAGAACTTGGCTCCCTTCCTTTCCTCGTTTCTACTCCAGAATCCCAAAGAAGTCCCATGATTCATTTTTCGGGCAAGTGAGCAATTTGACAAATGATCAGAAGCACCAGGAAAACTAGAACCAGAAATCTGCGTGTCTGTCAGACGTGCGGGGAAGAAGGGCATGAAGCAAATCAAGCCCTACCCTCCTGAATCTGTCTGTTGGGAAAGCAGAGGGTGACCACCACACGCACCGAGGCATCTTTGGACTCTTCCGTCTCCTTCCAGTATTTCCTGCAGCAAAGTCTAACCTCACGACTTCCTCAAACGTTTCAAGGTTCTCTAGTCCAACCAGAGCAGATGGAACGAAGGCTGAGGAGTCACCTCTGGATCCAGCAGGTGAAAAGCCGAATGGTGACCTGGGCCAGAGGCGTCTGTCAGAGTGGTGAGGGAAGTACACTGATGGGAGCAGGTTCAAGACAGAGGAAGGAAGGCACTTCCTGCTGGTCCAGTGGCCGAGACTCTGTGCTCCCAATGCAGGGGGACCCGGGGTCGATCCCCTGTCACGGAACTAGATCCCACATGGTGCAAACAAGAGTTTGCATGCTTTAACTAAATATCCTGCAGGCCACAACTAAGCCCTGGCAAACCATAGATCCTAATATACAGAGTGAACTAGGTCACAAAGAGAAAAACAAATAGTGCATACTAACACATGTATATGGAATCTAGAAAGATGGTATGGATGAAAGGATCTGCAGGGCAGCAACGGACATGCAGACATGGAGAACAGGCTTATGGACAAGGTGTGGGGTGTTTGGAGAGAGTAATATGGAAACATCCTTCACCATATATAAAATAGACAGCCAAAGGGGATTTGCTCTATGACTCAGAGAACCCAAACCAGGGCTCTATGTCAACCTAGAGGGCTGGGATGAGGAGGGAGGTGGGAAACAGGTTCAAGTGGAAGGGGACATGGGTACACCTATGGCTGATTCATGTGGATGGATGGCAGGAACCAACACAATACTCTAAAACAATTATCCTTCAATTAAAAATAAATTTTAAAAAATTAAAAAGAAAAAAGAGAGGATAGGAAAAGAGGAATTGAGACGGTGACTGGGGGAGAATACTTCCAAGAGACTGATGCTATACAAAGAAAGATATGGGGCATAGCGGGAGAATAAAGTGTGGTGAAGTATTTGCAAAAGGCATCAATGTGAGAACATTTATGTGGTGGTAGGTGTATCGGGGGAGAGGAGGAAGAGGAGAGAGGTTTGGTGGGTGGGGGCATCTTGACTGGGTGCAAGACGGATGGGATTTCCAACATAGGATGGTTTATGTTTGGGTCTTTCTTCCTCCATGCATTGTCTATTTCTATGCCTGATTGTCCTCACAGCACTTTTTGAGTTGATCTGAGCATCTGTGTGAACACGTAAGGCCAGAAAATGAGTTCTACCTTAACGTTAGTTGTTCCAACTTCCGTGAACACTATGAAATACGACTGGGAATACCAAGCTGTCTCAAAGTTCTCTGTTAACTGTATCAGACTGTATGGGGGCAGTTGATTAAAGTCATCCTTTTTAAGGACTTTATTTTGGGGGGCTCCAAAATCACTGTAGATGGTGACTGCAGCCATGAAATTAAAAGATGCTTGCTCCTTGGAAGAAAAACTATGACCTAGACAGCGTGTTAAAGAGCAGAGATGCTACTTTGCCCACAAAGGTCAGTCTAGTCAAAGCTATGGTTTTTCCAGTAGTCAGGTATGGATGTGAGAGTTGGACTATAAAGAAAGCTGAGCACCAAAGAAGTGATGCTTTTGAACTGTGGTGTTGGAGAAGACTCTTGAGACTCCCTTGGACTGTAAGGAGATGAAACCAGTCCATCCTGAAGGAAATCAGTCCTGAATACTCATTGGAAGGACTGATGCTGAAGCTGAAGCTCTAATACTTTGGCCACCTCATGCGAAGAGCTCACTGATTGGAAAAGACCCCGATGCAGGGAAAGATTGAAGGCAGGAGGAGGAGGGGACGACACAGGATGAGATGGTTGGATGGCATCACCAACTCAATGGACTTGAGTTTGAGTAAACTCCGGGAGTTGGTGATGGACAGGGAAGTCTGGCGTGCTGCAGTCCACGGGGTTGCAAAGAGTCAGACACGACTGAGCAACTGAACTGAACTGAACTGATTTTAAGGAAAGTTGTCCTACCACTGAGGGAGCTGGCAGGCTGGAAACTCAGGCAGGAGCTGATACTATAGACATGAGGCAGAATTCTTTCTTTTCTGGGAAATTTCGGGTTTTGTAATTAAAACCTCAACTGATGAGATGAGGTTCACCAACATGACGGAGTGATCTGCTTTACTGAAATCAACTGATTTTAGACATTAACCACATCCACAACATAGCATGCACAGCAACACTTAGATGATTAAATGACTATATGCTCTAACCAAGGCATTCCAGACAGTTGAGCATCCTACAGGGGATAGATGAAAATTCCACTAACATAACGGAGCTATCCGGCTCTAGGCATCTCTTGCGAAATACTGGTTCCATAAAGGAAAGCCTGTTGGTTTTCACCTGGCATGAAAGGCACCCCAGGTGTGAGCAAAAGACCACACCGTTTAACATCCCTAAAGAAAATCTGTATCCACCCCATATTCCATATTTAATTTGCACTGTTCTAATATTAAGTAATCCTAAAGGAAGTCAACCTGAAAAGACTGATGCTGGAGCTCCAATTCTTTGGCCACCTGATGTGAAGAGCTGACTCATTTGAAAAGACCCTGATGCTGGGAAAGATTGAAGGCAGGAGGAGAAGGGGGCGTGAGAGGATAAGATGGTTGGATGGCATCAATGACCCGATGGATACGAGTTTGAGCAAGGTCCGGGAAATACTGAAGGACAGGGAAGGCTGGTGTGCTGCAGTCCATGGGGTCGCAAAGAGTCAGACACTACTTAGCAATTAATCAACAATATTATGTATTGTGCCTGGATTTCTGCTTATCGGTTTGCAGAGCAACAGACATAGCTTTAGTGTATCTGTGTAGGTACCATAAGGTCCCTTCTCGTCAGTCATGAACTCAGATTAATGCCAATTCAAGAGGTCTTTTGGGGTGCCTCTTTCATCCCCAGATGTTTTTGAAGGCCCAGTTGTTGTGGAAACTCCATCAAGTCAAGTCAAAGATAATACTGTCTTTATTGGAAGAGCAACTTATAGAATTTAAAACTGAGAGCTTTCTACTTTAAATTCCATATACCAAACTCTGAAGAATAGGTGGGAATACGGTTCTTCTCTCTTCCTCCTTTGGAAATGCAATAGGAGTCATTTTTCAGTTCAGTCGCTATGCTGTGTCTGGCTCTCTGCAACCATTTTTACCCAGGGGCAAAAGGGCATTAGAACATTTGGCATGTCTTTATGAGAGGGTAACAGGCAGGAAGGCCAGGGGTCTCCAAAGGGAGGAAATAGCCTGCAAGTGTCAGACATTTTTATCTCTCTTAAGGAGCAGGAGGAAACAAAATAGGGATATTTTCTTCTTCTTCTCTATACAAATTTAAAAGGAGGTTTCTCTTAAAATACTGTGTTACCATGATGACACCTGGTTTCACTTGAAGTTAAGTATTCTCAATCCTTGAGATAACCAATGCATTTTTCTTATGGAAATATTTGTCTTAAGCTATGTTAATGTACTATGCATTTATCCCAGACTCTGTCTTCAAGTCAGTTCCTCCTAATGGCTCAGAACCTACTTGACAAACCAGTATGTTATACTCAGATATTGTTCCCCTAATCTATGTAAATGAAACTATTTGTATGGTGATCTGCCCTTCTTCAAGATTCAAGTTAATCATTTTATGGCCTGGGATGAATCTTCTGGTATCAGGATAATCCCAAAATGCATCTTATGGGTGAGGGGCCTGGTGCCATTCTGAGTTTAAGACATTCCTTTCTTTCATTAACAGACTGCTAGTGACTATATAACATCCAGCTGAAGACTAGCGGGGGGGCACTCTTTCTGCCCCCTTCTGATGCCGATGTCAGAAGCTTTCTCTATCTCCTTTATACTTTAATAAAACTTTATTACACAAAAGCTCTGAGTGATCAAGCCTCGTCTCTGGGCCCAGACTGAATTCTTCTCCTCCAGAGGCCAAGAATCCCAGCGTCTTTTCGTTCAGCAACAACCTTTCATTTACAAGGGGCTGGTACCACCCAATAGAGACAGACTATAGTGTGCGTAGCTTCATCCTTCCTATCATGGGATGGGGATCACAATGAAAAGGAAGGTGCCGTCTTTGTCAACAAGTTGGGCCTTGGAGAGCCTCTGGTGGATTCTGGCCAGATGCACTCAGCTGAATAAAGTCATAACTTATGCCTGCATCGAAGAGTCCGCAGAAGAGGGGAGTCCTGGTATTTGGCTGGGGATTCCTGGTCATGCTGACGGCTTATTGTGAAAACCAAATTCTGAACTCCATTTTGGCTCGGTTATCTGGGAAGCTTAGAGAGAAAACTCCGTGTTTACGAGGAATGCAAGGTATTTGGGGAAACAGAAAGGGCTGAAGAATTTTAGTCCATAGCATTGGCAATTCCCAGCTAAATTTCATCCCCTCTCTCTGTTACCATTCTCCTCCACTGGAGGTCAGTTTAAAAATAATAATAATAATAAACATAGAGCTACTATATAAGCCAGCAATCCCACAACTGGGCATAAACCCCGAGAAAACCATAATTCAAAAAAACACAAGCACTCCAACGTTCACAGCAGCACAGTTTATCATAGCCAAGATAAGAAAGCAACCTAAGTGTTCATTAATACATGAATGGGCTCAGAAGCTGTGATACATACTTTCAATGCAATATTCTTCAGCTACAAAAAAGGACAAAACTGGGTCATTTCTAAAGACACGAGTGAACCTGGAGACTGCCATACAGTGACAAGTCAGTCACCAAGAGAAAAGCAAATATCATACGTTACCTGTAGCTCAAATGGTAAAGAACCTGCCTGTGATGCAGGGAACCAAGGGTCAATCCCTGCGTCGGGAAGATCCCCTGCAGGAGGAAATGGCAACCCACTCTAGTATTCTTGCCCGGAGAGTTCCATGGACAGAGGAGCCTGGCGGGCAACAGTCCGTGGGCTGGCAAAGAGTCGGGAATGACTGAGCGACTGACACACACAAGGAGTACATGTGAAATCTAGGAAAATGGTATGGATCGTCTTATTTGCAAAAAAGAAATACAGACACAGTCCTAGGGAAGAAACACATGGACACCAAGAGGAAAAGCTGGGGTTGGGAGGGTGGGATGAATCAGGAGATTGGAATTGACACAGAAACACTACTGAGACTCTGTATGAAAGAGATATTTAATGAGAATGTGGGAACTCCGTTCAGTGCTCTGTGGGGCCCTGAATGGGAAGGAAATCCAAAAGAGAGGGGATATGTGTATACGTGTAGCTGATTCACTTTGCTGAAATCAGGACAAACAGTAGAAACAAAAGACAGGTTTGTAAACCTGTTACATTGCTGTTACTCAGTCATGTCTGACTCTTTGCAAACCCCATGGACTGCAGCCCACCAGGTTCCTCTATCCATGGGATTCTCCAGGAAAGAATACTGGAGTGGCTTGCCATTTTCTCCTCCAGGGCATCTTCCTGACCCAGGGATCAAACAAGCATCTCCTGCATCGGTGGATTCTTACCCATCTGAGCCTCCGCTAATAAAAATTAAAAAAACAACAACAACAAAAAAAAAACAGAACAAATACCAGCTGTGTGTGTCTAACTCAGAATCCAGGACTTCAAAGGGCCCTGGGGATCATTTGCGTTTTCTCCTTTATTTCTTCTATTTAATACATACATGTTTTTAATCTTTTAATATCAACAACCTTGCAATGATCACAAGGATTTAGCTCTCAGTAACTAGATTCAGTTTGATTCAGTTGCTCAATCATGTCCAACTCTTTGTGACCCCATGGACCACAACACGCCAGGCCTCCCTGTCCATAACCAACTCCCGAAGCTTACTCAAACTCATGTCCATTGAGTTGGTGATGCCATCCAACCATTGCATCCTCTGTCGTCCCCTTCTCCTCCCGCCTTCAATCTTTTGCAGCATCAGGGTCTTTTCAAATGAGTCAGCTCTTTGCATCAGGTGGCCAAAGTGAGTTTAAATATGTACTATCTTCCCTAAAATCAGCGTTATTGCTTGCCTGTCTCACTATCCATCCCTCCATTCACCAATCCATCTGTTCATCCATCCATCCATCCATGCACTAACTCACTCATCCATCCATCTATCCATCCATCCATCCGCCCATCCATCCAATAATCAATCCATCCATCCATTCATCCATCTATCCATTTATCTACCCATCCATCCAAGGATCCATCCATGCATCCAACCATCCATGCATCCATCCATCCAATAATCAATCCATCCATCCATTCATCCATCTATCCATTTATCTACCCATCCATCCAACCATCCATCCATCCATCCATGCATCCAACCATCCATCCATCCATGCATCCAACCATCCATCCATCCATGTATCCAATCATCCATCCATCCATCCATTCATCCATGCATCCAACCATCCATCCATCCATCCACTCAACCATCCATCCATCCACCCATCCATCCAATAATCAGTCCATCCATCCATTCATCCATCTATCCATTTATCTACCCATCCATCCAACCATCCATCCATCCACCCATGCATCCAACCATCCATCCATCCATGCATCCAACCATCCATCTATCCATGCATCCAACCAACCATCCATCCATCCATCCATCCACCTGCCCACCCATGCTTTCACCCATCCATTGAACTTTTCATACATTCATCCATCTATGCGCTAACTCACTCCTCCATCTATCCATCCACCCATCCATCTACTCATCTTTTCATCCATCCATCCATCCACCCACCAACTCACTCACTGATCTGCCCATCCATTCATCCACCCAGCCACCCATCCACTCAATGCATCCATCTCTTCACTCACCCACCCTTTCCTCTATGGATCCATCAGTCCATTCACCCATTAACTCCCTCATCCTTTCATCCATCATCCAAACCACTCTCTCATCCACACGTCCATCAGTCCAGCTATATACCCATCTTCTGTCCACCCACCCACCCATTCATCCATCTATCCATCCACCCACAGTTCTTTCGTTCTCAGTTCAGTTCAGTCGCTCAGTCATGTCCCACTCTTTGTGACCCCATGGACTGCAGCACACCAGGCCTCCCTGTCCATCACCAACTCCCAGAGTTTACTCAAACTCATGTCCATCAAGTCGGTAATGCCATCCAACCACCGCATCCTCTGTCGTCCCTTTCTCCTCCTGCCCTCAATCTTTCTCAGCATCAGGGTCTTTTCCAATGAGTCAGCTCTTCGCATCAGGTGGCCAAAGTATTGGAGTTGCAGCTTCAACATGAGTTTCATTCTATCTAACATTAAATAGAGGCTGTAGAGATTTGGGAAGACAATGCAGAATGACTTTACCTACAGAATGAATAACAGTGCTTCCTCCCATCCTCTTGCTTAAATGGCATTAAGTGGTTAAATGGGTATTTTTCTTTTTTGCTACCTGGGGTCTAAGCAGCAATGCTAACACCATGGACTCTATGGCTTTGGCAGGTTACCTTAAATGCTTGACACCTCATTAGCACAACCTAAAACATGGCTTTCCAAAATAATTAAACCTCCTAAATTTGTAATGGAACATGAGTATTTGTACTGTTTTGGCTCACATTCAATGTCGCCGTCTTATCTGTTCCCTAAACGATCTCGCCGCATAATTCTATTACTCATCTCATTCCATCATGATTTATTTAAGATCTGCCTGCAGCAAAGGCATGCACCATTTCCCTATACAGAAACGAGGTTGTGGAAAGCCAAGAGATACAGTAATGTGCAATTTCATGTAACCTGGCTGAGTTTCATTCTGTTTATCCCAGGGGCCAGCCTGGGGTCAGACTGTAAAATCAGTGATGCAAAGCTCCCTAACTGGATTTGTTTATGCAAATGCATATTCATTTCGGTAACAGGAACCCCCGAAAATGAACAAGCTGGTGGTAAGTTATTCTTCCACTCCCGTAATTACTGAACCCACATCAGTCGTATCGATGGCCATTTAGTGTATGCCCACAGCAGGCACACAGAACTATTGGAGCCCCAAGAACTTTCAGTAGGCACAACTGTGTCCCGAAGCCCCACTAACCCCCAAGTCTCCAAGGACAGCCCAAAGGGTGGCCCTTTAAGATTACAGTATGAAATGCAGAAGTCCTAGCCATGACGATCAGAGAAGAAAAAGAGATAAGAGAAATTCAAACTGGAAACGAAGTAAACCTCTCACCGTTTGCAGACAAAGTGAAACCATACATAGAAAACCCTAAAGATCAGATCAGAAACCTGCTAGAGCTAATCAAGGAATTTAGTAAAGTAACAGGATACAAAATCAATACATGGAAATCCCTTGCATACCTATACGGTAACAATGAAAGATCAGAGAACAAAATTAAGGAAATAATCCCATTTACTGCTGCAACAGAAAGAATAAAATACCTAGGAATAAACCTACCTAAGGAGAGGACTTCCCTGGTGGCTCAGATGGTAAAGCGTCTGTTTAAAATGCGGGAGGCCCGGGTTCGAGCCCTGGGTTGGGAAGATCCCCTGGAGAAGAAAATGGCAATCCACTCCAGTACTATTGCCTGGAAAATCCCATGGACAGAGAAGCCTGGCAGGCTGCAGTCTATGGGGTCGCAAAGAGTCGGACACAACTGAACGACTTCACTTCACTTCACTTCAAGGAGACAAAAGACTGTATGTAGAAAGGCATAAGACATTGATGAAAGACAACAAAGATGATATAAACAGATAGAGAGATATACCCATCTTCCAGCACTGGAAGAATAAATATTGTGAAAATTACTATACCTACTAAGGCAATCTACAGAGTCAATGCAGATCAAATTACCAATGGCATGTTTCACACAACTAAAACAAAAATGCTTACAATGTGTATGGAAACACAAAGACCCTGGAGGTGCAAAGCATCCTTAAGAAAAAAGGAGCTGGAGGGATCAACCTTTGTGACTTCAGACTACACTACAAACCTACAGTCATCAAACAGTATGGTACTGGCACAAAAACAGAAATATATATCAATGGACTAGAACGGGAAGTCCAGAGATAAACTCATGCACCTGTGAGTAATTTTCCTTAGATGGTGGGTTTGTACAGGACTGGTAGGCCTTCAAGCCAAGGGCATGGGGCAATGTCAAAGCTACAAACAGTTCCAGATTTGTACAAATCCATCAAGTACATGACCACCTGTGCTTGATCATTCAACTGGGCGGTTGGTCTCTAACTATTTCAGCCAACCCATCTATCGTGAGTATCTTCAATCTCTCCAGTGAGAATCCATCCTTACATTTATCCCAAAATAACGAGCAAGTCCGTTCACAAATATAATGCATTTATGACATAGTGAATACAAGCAGATCAGCTGAAGGACTAGCCTGTGAATCTTCTGATGGAGGGCTCCTAGAGTCAGGACACGTCATCAAAGTAACTACAGTCCATAGGGTCACAGAGTCAGACAGGACTGAAATGACTTAGCACATCCTCCTTAAAGGGGCTTCCCTGGTGGCCCCTCAGTGGTAAAGAACCCACCTGCAACGCACGGGACTCGGGTTCTATCCCTAGAAAGATCCCCAGAGGAGAAAAGGACAACCCACAGCAGTATTCTTGTCCGGAGAATCCCCATGGACAGAGGAGTATGGCAGGCTACAGTCCATGGGGTAGCAAAACAGTCAGATACAACTTAGCCAATGAACAACAACATCCCAACATTCTCCAAAAAACAGCTTGTTACATGCAAAATATCAAACTGCCTATTCTGTGTGTGTGTGTGTATTTTAAGCTTTTCTAATGTGGACTCTTTTTAAACTCCTTACTGAACATGTTACAATACTGCTTCTGTTTTATGATTTGGGGGGGGGGGTGGCGGCCAAGAGGCAACCAGGGATTAAATCCACACCCCCTGCCTTGGAAGGTGAAATTTTAATTACTGGACCACCAGGGAAGTCTCTCTCTCTTTTTTTTTTTAATTACCTCAACTTTCCTTTCAGTTGTAACAAATACCTTCAGTTTCACATCCTAGAGACTAAAAGGCAGAAGGCAAGGTTGGAAAAAACAAAACTGTCAGATTAAAAAACCCCAAGATGACAAATTTTGGGGCTTTAGGACTTCCCTGGTGGCTAAGACAGTAAAGAAGCTGTCTGCAATGCAAGAAACCTGGGTTCCATCCCTACGTTGGGAAGATCTCCTGGGGAAAAGAATGGCAACCCACTCCAGTGTTCTTGCCGAAAGAATTCCATGGACAGAAGAGCGTGGCAGGCCACAATCCAAGGGGTCACAAAGAGTCAGATACGACTGAGCTACTGAGTACACACTGAGCATATTAATTGACTGCCTTGCAAAAACAAGATTTCTTAAAGTGATGAAATAATCAAGGGGTAACTCAAATAAAAGGAATCTCTCAGTGGGGTTTGTTTTCTGAAAGTAAGTATGTATTTATTGCTAAACACACACACATACATATATATAATTCTTATCCTCTCTAGCCAAGATGTCATCTGAGCCTTGTCATATGGTCCAACAATTAGTTATATATAAAGTTTATCCTCTCTAGCCAGGAAGTCATCTGAGCCTTGTCATATGGTCCAACAATTAGTTCATAATGCACGTAAATGTTCTATCAAGTTTGGCAAATTTATACTGTTTTGGGGTGTTTTCCATAACTTAGAAGCTCATCTCAAAACTATATCCTTCTGAAAATACGCAATGTTTTCACACTAGTAATAACCGTTAGACTTTAGGAGGGAGACTGTTACTGTATAAACATGGACAGTAACACTGGAGAATTTTCTTTGTGTAAAAATAAGTTAAATTTTTGCATCATGATTTTTGTAACAAGAGGCCGGCTTTCAGAATCTAACAGTTGTTTTGGTAGCCTTGTCAGATTGTAATTACAGTGGAAAGCTTCCGAAGTTCTCAGTTGAAACCTACTGTTACCCCATTAATAGAGTCTTTGACTTTTAAAGCATTCTTAGTGAAGTAAATTATAATCATTCCTTCAGAATTTCGACTCTGTTCTCAATGGGGACAGACGTGCCTTCATACCTGCTAAATTCCTGGCTTTGAAGTTCACACACACAGAAAGCCTAGCGCAGGCTCCATGGTTGTCAACATCTATATTTTAACACCCTACCCCTTTAAGCTCTAAAGATGAGAATGTTAACTTGTTTTATATTAGGTTCCATGACATTTTCTGGAATATTTAATTCCATAAAAGTCAGCACAGCCATTTACATAAGACAGGGGAGTTGAAACAGAAAAAAAAAAAAAAAAAAGCTAATTCTGATTTCCTAAAATGTCAATGTCAATTTGAAATCCTACTGAAGCTGGGATAGAAGCTCTTTGCCATGGATACTGAAAAGCATGAGTCACTGTAACCTTTAAACATGTTTCTGCATTTTTGTGTGTGAACCTCTGAGATATCTTCAGGAGGATTCATCCCGTGACTGTCTTACATGAAACAGGATGGTGACCGCTGAAAGGTGGTGTTTAAGAACCGGCTTATCTCAACCGGGGATACTCAAGGAGGCGGGTGTCACCTCTTCAAGGCGTGGGGGAAGACAAACAAAGAGGAATCGCAAACATCCCTCTTCCACTTCAACTCTACATCAAGTTTCCTTGTCTCCATGTCAACGTAAATATGAATCAAAAACTCATCTTGTGTTTTTAGCGGGTGGAGTCCAAAAAATGTATTGGACGGAGATTGCTGTTTCTCCATATCAGCCAATAAAATAATCCACACTACTTGACATCAACTGTTTATATATGAAAAGCTAAGACAAACCTAGACAGCATATTAAAATGCAGAGACATCATTTTGCCCACAACGGTCCATATAGTCAAGGCTATGGTTTTTCCATTAGGTCCTGTACAGATGTGAGAGTTGGACCATAAAGAAGGCTGAGCGCCAAATAATTGATGCCTTTGAATGGTGTTGCTGGAGAAGACTCTTGAAAGTCCCTTGGACTGCAAGGAGATCCAACCAGTCCATCCTAAAGGAGACCAGTCCTGGGTGTTCTTTGGAAGGACTGATGCTGAAACTGAAACTCCAATACTTTTGATGCGAAGAGCCAACTCATTGGAAAAGGACCCTGATGCTGGGAAAGATTGAGGGCAGGAGGAGAAGGGGACGACAGAATATGAGGTGGTTGGATGGCATCACCGACAAAACAGACATGACTTTGAGCCAGCTCTGGGAGATGGTGATGTTCACACCCTGGTGTGCTGCAGTCCTTGGGACTGCAGAGTTAGATGCAACGTAGTGACTGAATAGCAACAACAACTTAATGTATGTTTCCAGATGGCCATCAAACACATGTAAAGGTGCTTAGCATCACTAATGATTAGAGAAACGCAAATCAAGACTACAATGAGGTATCACGTCACACCTGTCAGAAAGGCCATCATCAAATAGACCTACAAAGAATAAGAGCTACAGAGGGTGGAGGAAAAAGGGAACCGTCCTATGCTGTTGCTGGGGATGTAAATTGGTACAGCCACTATGGAGAAGAGTATGTAGGATTCCAATAGAACTAACATATGATCGACCAACACTACTCCTGGGCATATATACCCAGAGACAATTATCATTCAAAAAGACACATGTAATGTCATGTTCACAGCAGCAGTATTTACAATAGCCATTATGTGGCAGCAACCTAAACATAAAGATGAATGGATGAAGAAGATGTAGCACATATATACAGAGAAGACAATGGCACCCCACTCCTGGAAAATCCCATGGATGGAGGAGCCTGGTGGGCTGCAGTCCATGGGGTCGCTAAGAGTCAGACATGACTGAGCGACTTCACTCTCACTTTTCACTTTCATGCATTGGAGAAGGAAACGGCAACCCACTCCAGTGTTCTTGCCTGGAGAATCCCAGGAATGGAGGAGCCTGGTGGGCTGCCGTCTATGGGGTCGCACAGAGTCGGACATGACTGAAGCGACTTAGCAGCAGTACGTATATACAGTGAAATATTCCTCAGCCATAAAAAAAGAATGAAACTGGATCATCTGTAGAGACGTGGATGGACCTAGAATCTGTAATACAGAGTGAAGTCAGTCAAAAGGAGAAAAACAGGTATCATATATTAATGCATGTAAGTGGAATCTGGAAAAATGGGATAGATGTTCCTATTTGCAAAGGAGAAACGGACAGACGCATAGAGGATAAACGTAAGGTAACCAAGCTGCAATGGGGTGGTGGTGGGATGGATTGGAAGACTGGGATTGATACATACATACACACTATTGATTTTATGTATAAAATAGATAACTAATGAGAACATGCTGTACAGCAAACGGAACCCTACTTAATGCTCTGTGGTGACCTAAATGGGAAAGAAATCCAAAAAAGACGGGATATATGCAGACACTTATCTGGTTCACTTTGCTGTCCGGCAGAAACCGATACAATGTTGTAAAGCAACCAGACACCGATCAGAATTAGTTTTTTAAACAAGCATGCATGCTTTCAAAGAAAGAGGAAACGGAGACTCAAACGGAGGACAATAATCCCTAATGGCGGAGTACAAGAATTCTTTACTCCAAGACATGCAAACTGATGGATCATGCCAAGTGTGGCCTGAAAAGCTAGGCAGGTCCCAGGTCACTGCAGCTGAGAGATGGCGGAATGGACGACATCCGTAATGTGCTCTGAGCCTGCGGATTGTTTTGAGCTGATTTTTCAGAGAGGCAGGAGACCCTGAGGCTCTGAACACAGAGTAGAAGTTAGTCTTTGCCAAGTGGCAGTGACATTTATAAAGGAAACCTCCATTTGGAAGGGCGTCTCCGTCCCTGTTAGCAGGAATGGAGCAATGCATTTATACCAAAAGAAACTCTTGTTTCTTCCACAAGAAGCAACAAGGAATGCATGTTAGTCTGTTCAACGATCTTACTTTTCTTAGCCTTATTTTTCCTGGTCACCTCCCAGAAACCAGCACTCCCTGACTTCTGTTATTTCTGAAGGTCTTTTTTTTCTTTAATTTCTATTGAAATGTAGTTAATTAACAATGTTGTGTTAGTTTCAGGTATACACCAAAGTGATTCAGGTATATATATGTGTGTGTGTGCATGTCTATATTTATAAATATATATATGTGTGTGTGTGTGTCTGTATGTATAAATATATATATGTGTGTGTGTGTGTCTGTATGTATAAATATATATATACTGAATTTTATTGAAATTCAGTTGATTTACAATGTTATTTACATTGTGAATTTACTTTATAAATTTACTTACAATGTTACTTTCAAGTATACAGCAAAGTGATTCAGGCACATATATGTGGGGGGGTGTGTGTGTGTGTGTGCGTATTCTTTTTCAGATTATTTTCCATTATAGGTTATTTCAAGATACTGAATATAGATCCCGGTGCTATACAGTGGGACCTTGTGGTTTATAACTTTTATATATAGTGGTGGAGAAGGCAATGGCAAGCTACTCCAGTACTCTTGCCTGGGAAATCCCATGGACTGAGGAGCCTGGTGGGCTACAGTCCATGGGGTTGCACAGAGTCAGACAGGACTGACGCGACTTAGCAGCAGCAGCAGCAGCATATTCAGTGCTGTGTATACAGTAATTCCAAACTTCTCTCTCCACCCTTTTCCCTTTTGGTAATCGTAAGTTTCTTTTCTATTTGTGTGAGTCTGTTTCAGGTTTTGCAAGTAAGTTCATCTGTGTCGTATTTTTAGATTCCACCAATAAATGTGATCTTTATCTTCCTCTGACTCACTTCACTTAATGTGACCATCTCTAGGTCCAGTCATGTTGCTATAAATAGCATTGCTTCATTCTTTTTATGGCTGAGTACTATTTCACTGTCTATATGTATTAGATTGAAGATGGTATTTAAGCCTCAACCCCAAGCCATTTCCTGCAGAGTTACACATCGTGTGTATCTCTCATGTACATAGTAGGCACACATGTTCAAAACCTTCAGGTTGATTTTCTCTTGATCTGTCTTAAGTTTCACTGGCCCCAGGCAGGAACCTAGAACCTCAGAGAAACCATTTTTACTCCACACTCATCTTTAAGACTCAAGCAACCAAGTTCTGAATATGAGATAAATTTCTCAAGATCCCATAAAGTCAGAGATGAGACGGACTTGCCTGGTGGCCCAGGGGTTAAGAATCCGCTTGCCAATGCAAAGGGCACAGGTCTGATTTCTGGTCTGGGAAGATTCCACATGCCTCGGTCAACTAAGTCGGCATACCACAAGCACTCAGTCCACTTTCTACAGCTTGTGGGCAGCATCAAGAGAAGCCACCACGATAAGAAGCCCAGGCATCTCAACTAGAGAGTAACCGCTGCTCGACACAATTAGAAAAATGCCAATATGCAGCAACAAAGACCCAGCACACTCAAAACTACCAATAAATAAGAAATAAAACTGTCTGAGATGAGACTTCCAGAGAATCAAAGCCACACTTTGGCCAACACGTTGGAAGAAGATGGAATATCATTACGTACACTGATTGTCTGAATAAAGGGGAACACAGTCAACCTAACAGACTTCCCAGGTGACCAAGCAGTAAAGAATCCACGTGCAAAATGCAGGAGAAACAAGAGATGCAAGTTTGCCTTCTGGGAAGGGAAGATCCCCTGGAGAAGGAAATGGAAACCTACGCCTGGACTCTTGCCTGGAGAATTCAATAGACAGGGGAGCCTGGTGAGCTAGGGTCCATGGGGTCGCAAAAGAGTTGGACATGACCAAGAGACTGAGCATAGCACAGTTGAAGCTGTAGAACCAAAAACATACTTTTAATAAGAAAGTTGAAGAATTTGTGGATTTCCATATCTTCTTTGTAAAATCTCCTTGGCTCTCTAGTCAATATCTTAAAAACAAAAATAAGACTGCATTTTGTCTTAAGAGCAATACAACTAAGTGCCTTTAATAGAGTGTGCAGGAAGTACCATGTAGGTTGGCAGAAATGGGCAAGGTGCTCAGTTCTGAATAACCTGCCTCCCGTGTGAAAATAAATGAGAGGAAATCCCTTCCCTGGAGGAATTCTTGATTTAGAGGGCTCCCAGCACATTTGGGTGATGGACTTGTCCAACACAAATCATTAAAATATGATGGCAAGTTACTAAAATGAGTCATTACAGTGGATGCAGAGAACGGGATCATTTATTCTAGTCCTAGGTACTCTAAAAGGATTGCAACTAAGATAAGAATGGGCTGCCTCCCAAAGAGTGACAGAAAGAAAAAAAAAGGAGGGGGGAGGCAAGGTTGAATTGGCAAATTAATTTCTTCAAAGGACAATGCAGTCTCCCGATTGCTTTTCATTTCAGACCTGGGTCTTTTCGACCAAAATGTAAGATGGCGGGGCTTCCCTAGCAGTCCAGTGGTTAAGAGTCTGCGTCCAAATGCAACCCAGTATTCTTGCCTGGGAAATCCCATGGACAGAGGAGCCTGGTGGGCTACAGTCCATGGGGTCGCAAAAAGTCGGACACGACTGAAGCAACTTAGCAGGCACACGGGCATGCATCTTGCATGGACCACGACGGGCAAACACTTACATGCTGAACTGAAGTTAAGAGCTGGGTAGGGATGAGCTGAAACACCTTCTAACATCATCCTATGAAACTGCCACAGGCTGAGAGTTTCTGTCCCCCCCTAAAACTCATATATTAAAACCTATTCACCTGAGAGGGAACAGAATATGAGACTCCAGCATGCAGCACCTTGGCCTATGGATTATCTTGGGGTGAAGATAATCAAAGTTCAACAGGCTCAGAAAGAAAGAGCTGGTTATGTTCCCTTGTACTGTCTGAACAAATTTAGATAAGGACTCTGTAACAGGAGAGTATTATTAAAAGAGGTACCTTTTATGCTAGAGACACTTATCTGCACAGAATGACAAACATTTGTGTTACAAATATCTGCTATTCTCAGGTTCCTGAGGACTGCTTACCTCCCCACTGACCCCTCCCTCCCCTCTCTCCGCCTCTTAGCTCAGGATGGCAAAGAAGCCTCAATTATCTGATGGTCTTTGGGTCTCATGTCTTTGGAGCTTCCGAATGTACAAAATCTTCTCTCATTTATCTGTGTGATGACAATGTAAGTCTCAGATCAGCCAAAGAACCTAGAAGGGATGAAAGAAACACTTTTCCTTCCCTATCCCACCAACCTGATGGAAGCAGGAGTTGCAGTCATTGGGAGGTAATCAGGTCGTGAAAGTGGAGACCGAAAGATGGAACTGCTGTTGTTCAATAGCTCAGTCGTGTCCGATTCATTGTGACCACGTGGATAGCAGCACACCAGGCTCCCCTGTCCTTCACCATCTCCCAGAGCTTGCTGAAAATCACGTCAATTGAGTCTGTGATGACATCCAACCAACTCATCCTCTGCCACCCACTTCTGCTACCTTTAGTCTTTCCCAGCATCAGGGTCTTAACCTAATGAGCCAGCTCCTTGCATTAGGTGGCCAGAGCAGAGTCCTTATAAAAGAGGCCCCACAAAGGAGCCTCATCTCTTCCACCAGACACAGCAAGAACCAGCAAGTGGATCATCATCAGAGAGCAATTCTCTGGACACCTTAAACTTGGATTTCCAGCCTCCAAGACCCCAGGAAATAAGTTTGTGCTGTTAACAAGCCATCCAGTCTGTAGCGTCCCTGGTAGCTCAGCTGGTAAAGAATCCGCCTGCCATGCAGGAGACCCCGGTTTGATTCCTGGGTCAGGAAGATCCCCTGGAGAAGGGAATTACAACTCACTCCAGTACTCTTGCGCTTCCCTGGTGGCTCAGCTGGTAAAGAATCCGCCTGCGATGCAAGAGACCTGGGGTCAATCCCTAGGTTGGGAAGATTCCCTGGAGAAGGGAACGGCTACCCACTCCAGTATTCTTTCCTGGAGAATCTCCATGGACAGAGGAGCCTGGCGGGCTATACAGTCAACGGGGTCGAAATTGAGTTGGACATGATTGAGCGACTAAGCATTAAGCACATTCTTAGAAAAAGCTGAACTGATGAAGGCACTAACTGAAGGCTCTGTCAGGGAGAAAAAGGAATGTGAGCTCTGTTGGGCAAAGCTGACGATTAGAACTCAACAGGGCCATGCAAGCCTCACACGTCAAACTTCCAACCTCTATATCCACCTTCCCTTATTTTTTTTTTAAAGATATATTATGTATTTATCTTTGGCTGTACTGGGTCTTGGTTGCTGCACTCCGACTTCTCTCTAGTATACAAGCAGGGGTTACACTCTGCTTGCTGTATGGGTATTTCTCATTGCAGTGGTGTCTCTTGTTGTGGAGGACAGGCTCTAGGCAAGTGGGATTCAGCAGTTGTGGCCCATCAGCTTAGCTGCCCCCATGGCATGTGGGATCTTCACAGACCAGGGATTGAACCAGTGTCCCCTTCATTGAAAGATGAATTCTTAACCACTGGACCACCAGGAAGCTCTACTTGGCCTTATTTTAAATTACCCTAAAAGCACCCTTATGGCAGAAAACAAAGAAGAACTAAAGAGCCTCTTGATGAAAGTCAAACAGGAGAGTGAAAAAGTTGGCTTTAAACTCAACATTCAGAAAACTAAGAACATGGCATCCGGTCCCATCACTCCATGGCAAATAGATGGGGAAACAGTGGAAACAGTGGCAGACTTTATATTTTGGGGCTCCAAAATCACTGCAGATGGTGACTGCAGCCATGAAATTAAAAGACCCTTGCTCCTTGGAAGAAAAGGTATGACCAACCTAGACAGCATATTAAAAAGCAGAGACATTACTTTGCCAACAAAAGTCTGTCTATGCAAAGCTATGGGTTTTCCAGTGGTCATGTACGGATGTGAGAGATGGACTCTAAAGAAAGCTGAGCGCCAAAGAATTGATGCTTTTGAACTGTGGTGCTGGAGAAGACTCTTGAGAGTCCCTTGTACTGCAAGGAGATCCAACCAATCCATCCTAAAGAAAATCAGTCCTGACTATTCATTGGAAGGACTGATGCTGAAGCTGAAACTCCAATGCTTTGGCCACCTGATGTGAAGAACGGACTCACTGGAAAAGACCCCGATGCTGGGAAATATTGAGGGCAGGAGGGGAAGGGGATGACAGAGGATGAGATGGTTGGATGGCATCACCGACACAATGGACCTGAGTTTGAAGCTCCGGGTGATGGTGATGGACACGGAAGCCTGGCGTGCTGCAGTCCATGGGGTCACAAAGAGTCGGACACGACTGAGTGACTGAACTGAACTGAAAAGCACCACATGAGAAAAGCATAAGCATGGAAATGCATGCTTTGGATGGGGGAAGTGTTGTTAAAAGGGGAAGGGGTGAGTGTGTTTCCGTTGTGGCCACCTGGAGCTCAGTTCCTCTGAGAAACCTCAGAATGCTCGCAATGTCTGAAAGGAGACTGAGTGAGGCATTGCTCATTCTAATCCAACCCTCAACCCTGCTGGTGGTATTTTGGCTGCATTGCTGGGTGGTGCCTGCCCGTGCTGTGGTCTTCAACAGCTTCACACTGAGCACCACAGCGAGATGATAACTAGAGGCACTGTTTGGACCTGTCCACTGGGCTGGGTGCTGAAATCCGGCCAGGAGATAAGCATTAGGACATCTGGCTTGCTGGCCACACCCCTTCTCTTTTTTTCTTGCATTGAAAAAAGTGAACGCCTTAGGTGTTCAGCAGAGTCCATCTCTTTGGGACCCCAGGAACTCTAGTGTGCCAGGCTCCTCTGTCCATGGAATTTTCCTAGACAAAAATACTGGAGTGGGTCACCATGCCCGTTTCTAGGGGATCTTTCCCACCCAGGGAAATCAAACCCGGGTCTCCCTCATTGTATGTAACTGCTAAAACTGGACACATGACAAGGTAACCTGCTGACCAATTGCAATCCTTTTGGGAGGACATCTCATTTCAAATGTCCTTAAGCTACATGAAACAATGACCCTCGCTATACAAACGTGTATTTGATGGTTCAGGTATCTCTCAGTGTCGCTCAGCTAGAATGGCAGGAAGCTTTCGTGTGTGTTGCCCAAACCCGGTAAAAAAATCCAAGAAGAGGCTCTAAGTCCCAGTATCACCAGAGCAGATTTCACATCCTTTTCAGTTAATAAAATTTAATGCCTTATTGGCTGCAAGGAGCCCTGGGGGAAAACGTGTCAGGGGCTGAAGAAGAACAAGGCTGACTCTGAGATCCTCACAAATGTTACTGACAATTCATCAACCTCTGCAGAGAAACTGCAAAGGTATGGCTTTGCAATTTTCATCAGAGTGGTTTAAAAAATGAAAAACAGCATCTAGCAAAATCTGCTCATTGGAGCTCTCGAAAGGTTAAATTGTCATATATACTTTTATGCTCCGAGTGCTCAGTCACTCAGTCGTGTCCGACTCTTTGCGACCCCATGGACTGTAGCCCGCCAGGCTCCTCCATCCATGGGGTTCTCCAGGCAAGAATACTGGAGTGGCTTGCCATTGCCTCATCCAGGGGATCTTCCCAACCCAGGGGTCAAACCCTCGTCTAATGCATCTCTGGCATCATCAGGCAGATTCTTTACCACTAATGCCACCTGGGAAGCCTGGTACATATTAATACTTTTGTCGCTTTTTTAATATTCTATCACAAAATACCACAGATAGCTGGGAACTAAAGGAGAAGATTTGTGTGTAACATGCTGAGTCATAGGTCAACTTAACTTAAATATTAACAGACACTTAGTGAATCAATCATTTTAGCTTCCATGGATCCGGCTTCACTTTTCATGGCATCCTTGGTAGCTTCTTTACAAAAGCTGATCTGTCCCCATACCACACAGGTCCTGAAGATTCATGGAGAAATTTGCAGGATAATTCACAACTGTTATGTATAGACCAAATGTGGACCATCAAGCAAGGACTCTAGGAATCTGAAAAGGGGTGATTCACCATGTATCATACTGCTTCATTACTATTAATGAAAAACATACTTTTGCTGTTCACTCAGCCGTGTCTGACTCTTTCCGACCCCACGGACTGCAGCACGCCAGGCTTCCCTGTCCTTCACCATCTCCAGGAGTGTGCTCAAACGCATGTCCAATGAGTCGGTGATGCCATCCAAGCATCTCATCCTCTGTCATCCCCTTCTCCTCCTGCCCTCAAACTTTCCAGCTGCAGAGTCTTTTCCAATGAGTTGGCTCTTCACATCAGGTGGCCAAAGGATTGGAGCTTCAGCATCAGTCCTTCCAAGGAAAATTCAGGGTTGATTTTCTTCACGATTGACTGGTTTGATCTCCTTGCAGCCCAAGGGACTCTTATGGGCTTCTCTAGTGGTAAAGAATATGAGTGCAATGCAGCAGCTTTGGGTATGATCCCTGAATCAAGAAGATCTCCTGCAAAAGGGAATGGCTAGCCACTCCAGTACTGTTGCTTAGAGAATTTCATGGACAGAGGAGTCTGGTGGTCACAGACCATGGGGTCACAAAGATTCTGACATAACTAAGCAATTAACACTTTCACTTTACTAAATATACTGAAACCCAAATAAATACGGGCAAGTGTCTACAGGCTTTTGGGCTTCCCTGGTGGCTCAGCTGGTAAAGAATCAGCCTCCAATGTGGGAGACCTGGGTTCGATCCCTGGATTGGGAAAATGCCCTCAAGAAGGGAAAGGTTACCCACTCCAGTATTCTGGTCTGGATGATTCAGGTCTACGGGCTTTAATGTTGGGTCTACAGGCTTTAATGTTGCATTCAAATATAATCTGCAAGGATGCTTTCCGGGGACATCCAAGCAGATAAAATCCTGACAACTGTATACAAACTCTGTATTTGAAATGAACCCTTTAAGATAAATTTGGTGGCTAACGTAGAATATCCAGCATTTAGTAAAATGTCAACCAGTTTCCACAAAATTGCATAAAAGGGAATAAAGCTCATGGGAAGGTAGGAGTCAGCCATGGCACAAACTGGGAATGAGAGACTGTTGTGAATCCTGAAGACTTAATACTTGGGAGGGAAAATGTCGCCGCGTCATGAAACCTACTCCTGAAACTGGAAGAGAAGTGCGTAGGATCATTTCCACTTTTCCTGTTTCCATTAGACACGGTGATACCGTACATTCTTCATCACAACCCTAAATACGGCAGGCTGTCTGTGAAGGCACTAAAGCTGCCTAACAAACCGAGGATAAATCCAGTCTGTCGTAGGAGCAAAAGTTCCAGGGAACTCTGGCCGACAGAATGAGGTCACTCTGTCACGAGGGAGAAAGATTAGATATCACGGGTGAAGGGTAAGCCTGATGCCTTTGGGGTTGTCCAAGTATTCCTGTCTAGAGTCTTGATGCAGACTCAAAAAGCAATTTCTAAAGCAAAAGGTAGGGAGGGCTCTTTGCAAAATATTAACCCAACCGCTGACGGTCCATGGAACGTTGAAAAGCTTCTTCCCTTGCCCATTTCAGCTTCTAAAGAATCTACTGTCTAATAGGCCTCACAGGGACTTTCCTGGGGGCTCAGGGGTTAAGAATCTGCCTGCCAATGCAGGAGTTTGGGTTAGATCCCCGGTCCTGCAAGATTGCACACACCTCGGGGGCAACCAAGCCCTTGGGCCACAATTACAGAGGCCACACTCTAGAGCTTGAGCTCTGCAACAAGAGACATCACTGCAAAGAGAAGCTTGCACATCTCAGCGACACAGTAGCCCCCGCAACGGCCACTAGGGAAAGCAAGGAAAACACCATGCAGCCAAAAACAAATCAGGAAAAAGAAAAAGTACCAGCATGCTTCATAGTGGCATAAATAAATAAATTAGTTCATAATAAATAAGTTAAAATAAATAAATAGATATGTTAAATAAATTAAAATTAATTAACTGAAAGAAATAAATGAAAATAAAGTAAAAGAAAATAATAATTTAATAAATAATTAAAATTAAAAAATAAATTAAAATAAATCAACTAATTAAAAGAAATAAATTAAAATTAATTAATTAACTAAATTAAAAGAAAAACTGAAGCACTCTTATGCTTCCATAATGGAAGCCTGAAGGATACAAGGATACCCAAGGATAGAAGATGCTTCCTTTTCTATGTCCCTACCCTTGTCTGGATTTTCCGTTTGTGTTTCAGCAAGCAGCACAGGACAGTGCCCTGATCAAAATGCAGAGCCTGAAAGCTGCCAAAAAAAAAACCAAAAAACCCTCAAGGAAATTCGGGAAGAAAAAAAAAAATTACCAT
This sequence comes from Bubalus kerabau, assembly GCF_029407905.1. Lineage (NCBI taxonomy): Eukaryota > Metazoa > Chordata > Mammalia > Artiodactyla > Bovidae > Bubalus > Bubalus kerabau. Next base: position 162,027,103 of record NC_073647.1, on the reverse strand, counting down.
GAGTCACTCTGCTTCCGCTTGCCTTGTGGGCTGGAAGTTTCCTCATCCCTGGGTCTCGCTAAGGGAGTTCAATCTTGCAAGCTGAGCAGACAGTTCTAAGCAAAGGTTACTTTTCTCTGCGTCCACAGGGCTGTGAGTGCCACACCCAGAGAGGAGGAGTCTGGGTGACTGACTCTCCTGCAAACCTCGGAGACAAAGAAAAGCACGTGCTGGACACCCAGGAAAGGGGCCTTCATACCTGTTAGCCCCGTAGGATCAGTCAGGACTTCACCTACCTCCTGCTGGACCCTGGGGACTAAATGAGGTATGCTTTGCTAACGCGACAACCCTGTATCCATCACACAGCATCACTCCCACCGCCCGTTCACTGCCTAGTCTTTATCTACTTAACTCCCGGCAGTTCTGACATGACAGCCTTGAAACCCGATTTCCCATCTGGGCTGGACATCAGGGAGTATTCCATTCTCTACTTACCTTCGGACTGCAAGAAAAAAAAAATCATTTATGGACAAGCCTCCCCACTGACTGTGACCTGAATCTTTGAGGGGAGAAGCCACAAGCTAAGTAGCTGATCAATTTTTTTTTCCAAAGGAGGAATCAGTGAATCATGCTGAAAGGAAAGTGGAAAATCCCACCTGAGGAATTTTTATTCCGACTCTCAAGAGCACTTCACCCTTCTGTTCTAAATGTTTCATTCTTCTTTGGAAGAGACAGGAATGGTAATTGACACTGTAGATACATTGTCATTTTTCAATTGCTAAGTTCTGCCCTACTCTTTTGCCACCCCCATGGACTGTAGCTCACCAGGCTCCGCCGTCCATGGGACTTCCCAGGCAAGAATACTGGAGTAGCTTGCCATTTCCCTTGCCAAGGAAATCCCAACACAGGGATCAAACCCACATCTCTTGCACTGGCAGGCGAGTTCTCTACCACAGAGCCACCAGGACCGAAAATAAACTTGATGGGAAGCTGATCTGTCTCCTCGCTTCCTCTATCAAGGCTGCAAACTTTCAACACGGCTTTGTGGATTTGCAATTTCTGTCCACATCCTGCTATTTATTTATTTTTTGTCTTGTTTGTACAAACCAGATGGGCATGTATACCGGTTTGATTGCAATAGGCTTCAGGGCACGATCCCTGAAAATACAGCACCCCTGCAGAGAATATTTTAAGCTGAAGGAGTCTGAGGAAAGGGTAGAAGCAGGAAGGGCCCCTGTACACCCCACCCATCTCCCCTTAAACAGGACCTAAGATCCTCAAGGGAGAGGTGCCCTCTTTGAACCCAAGAAAAAGAAGCTTTGACATCTCTAAGACAAGGCTACGTGAGAAGAACCCTGGTGGACCTTGGTGATCTCCTCAAGTTGACCTCATTCACCGTACACCCTTTAAGCTGCCATATCCCCCCAAGACTCTCCACTCGTCATCAAACCAGCTGTGAAATACCAGGTCCCTACGTCTCTGGGCCTTCCTTTCCTTAAGAAGGCTCTCAGGTCACATAAAACATAAACTAAATCTATCCATTATGTCTTTCTCCTTTTACCACCAGTCTCTTTTTTTGGGCCACACCCTGTGGCATGTGGGGGTCTTGTCTGACTCTTTGGGACCCTGTGGACTGTAGCCCACCAGGCTCCTCTGTCCATGGGGATTCTCCAGGCAAGAATCCTGGAGTGGGTGGCCATTCCCTTCTCCGGGGGACTCCTCCAGCCCCAGGAATGGAAGCCACGTCTGTTGCGGCTCGAGCACTGCAGGCTGATCCTGTCCCACTGTGCCACCGGGGAAGCCCATACCCGATGGAAATATCTTATGCTTTGCCCCTGACTTAACGGTCTCCCCGCTCGGTCTTCACAAAAGCCTTGAGGCTGTGTGCGACGCCATCGGCAGTGACTGTCTTCAGCTGCAGGAAACCGAGAGTCACGGGCGTGAATCATAGAGTCCTCTGTGACTTTGAAACGGTTCCTGAGAGAAGGGTCAAGTCACGACGGAGCAGAGCTGAATGCGCTGTAAATTTCCTTCCCTTCCCGGAAAGGCTTTCGGAAGATAGATGTTCATCGCGGCAAAGGAGAAAGGAGTGATGTCAACACTTGAGTCTTATCAGTCGCAGCTCCTTCAATGACACGCTCCCTTCCTCGAGAGGATGAGAACACTTCTTGCATCAATTTCATCTCAACGGCCTGTGTCATCTGGGCGTGACTTGCAGAATAACAGAGATAATGGGCTTTGGGGAAACGTCTTAGACAGAATTGGGAATTCAATGCAGGTACTCCCCGCTGTCTTTTCTCAGGATCTTGGGTCCTGGGTCAGAGAGTGTGAAGCTAGTAATTGAATCATAACATGGGGCTGGAAGCAGAGACTGTTCTCGTCTGGGGTGGGGCGGGGGAAGGTGAAGCAGGACATTAGTTCAAGAGGACAGCGTTCAGTTTCTCTTTTACGTTCGCGTTCATCTTTTGGCCAGACGCAAGCACATCCTTAAAGGCAATGCATTGATTTTTTGCTCTGAAGGGAATGTGAACCATCTTGTAAGTGATGGCAATCTTACAGCACAGTACTGTGTCAATAAACACTGCTAATGAAGGATAATGGTGGTGGAAGGGGGAAAGAATTGATGCCTGGGTCGGGACGATCTCTTGGAGGAGGGCATGGCAACCCACTCCAGGATTCTTGCCTGGAGAATCCCATGGACAGAGGGGCCTGGCGGGCTACAGTCCACGGGGTCTCAGAGGGTCAGACACGACTGAGCACATGTGTACATAATGAAGGATAAAGATGTTTAACACACAGAAGTCATATGAAACTTAGCATCCCAGATCCAGACTGGCTTGTGTGTAGGTGTGTGTCCACTCTGTCTCAGCCCCTTGACGGGATTCACTACAAACCCTTCACACTTGAGACGCAAACGCAAAATACCAAATAAGGAGTAAATAACTTGGAACCCCATTTATCAAATGCATTTAACAAAAGAAGATAATTCTCCCAAATCTAGTTACTCTGTGACTTCCCAAATTCCTTCTGTAGTTTCCTGGACTCATCAAAGACGGTATTTTGAAACATTAATTCTTCAGTGCTATCCTTCTTATGCTAAAAAACAAGATTTCTGACTAAAAGTCAAAAAGCCAGAACCTACCAGGTTCCTACCAGGAACCTACCAGGAGAAGTGGATGACAGAGGATGAGATGGTTGGATGGCATCCCTGACTCATTGGATATGAGTTTGAGAAAGCTCCAGGAGTTGGTGCTGGACAGGGAAGCTTGGCATGCTACAGTCCATGGGGTCACAAAGAGTCGGACACGACTTAGCAAATGAACTGAACTGACCAGGTATCTAAACAACAATCCTTTACTAAACATAAAAAAACAAAAAAACCTTTGCAAAGTATTAACATTGAATGTAAAATTAATAGTTACTAAAGAAGCTGTGTGTGTGTGAAGACACTCAGTCATGTCCGACTCTTTGCGACGCCACGGACTGTAGCCAGCCAGGCTCCTCTGTCCATGGAATGCTCCAGGCAAGAATATGAGAGTGGGTGGCCATTTCCTTCTGCAGGGGAGCTTCCCAACACAGGGACTGAACCTGTGTCTCTTCCATCTCCTGAACTGCAGGTAGATTACTAGCTGAGCCAATGGGGAAGCCCCAGATACAGGAAGGTGTTCCGCAGGTGGCTCTGGTGATAAAGAACCTGCCTGCCAATAAGAAACGTGGGTTCGATCCCTGGGTCAGGAAGATCCCCTGGAGGAGGGCACGGCAACCCACTCCAGCATTCTTGCCTGCAGAATCCCAGGGACAGAGGAGCCTGGCAGGTGGCAGTCCAAGGGGCCACAAAGAGTCGGACTTAAAGCAACTGAAGCGACTTAGCATATACGCACAGAGGCACAGATATAAGAATATCTCCTTTTACTGTTCTTTATTGCGCTTTGAATATAATGCATTAAAAAAAAAAAAACGCAAGTGGAAGGTTTGGGGCAAACTTGCGTTGATCAGGTCAGTGGTACCATTTTTCCCACAGCATTCGCTCATTTCCTATCATGGTATCACATACTGGTAATTCTTGCGATATGTCAATCTTTCTCACTGTTATCTTTTCAATAATGAAGAGAAATTTACTTCACATAATTATGTAATTCACCAGAAAGTGTTCTGTACACGATCCTTACACGTTCTGGAGTAAAACGACTTTCTAATTTCTTTGCTTATTCTATCCTTTATCAACTTTAAACCAAACTCAATTTGAAGGTAATATTATATTTAAAAAAAAATTTTTATTGACGTATGCTTGATGTTTAATGTAAGTTTCAGGTGTACAACACAATGATTCATAATTTTTAAAAATTATACTAATAGTTATTATGTGTGTGTGTTAGTTGCTCAGTCAGATCGGACACTTTGTGACCCCGTGAACTGTAGCCTGCCAGGCTCCTCTGTCTCTGGGATTCTCCTGGCAAGAATACTGGAGTGAGTTGCCACGCCCTCCTCCAGGGGATCTTCCCAACCCAAGGATGGAACCTGGGTCTCCTGTATTGCAGGCAGATGCTTTACCGTCCGAGCAAACCCGGGAAGCCTTAACAGTTATTAAAACATCACCACATTCCCTGTGGTATACAATATATCCTTGTGGCTTGTTTATTTTATGCACAGTGGCTTGTATCTCATAGTCCCCTCTCTGAAATCCTCTCCCTGTCTTGCCCCCTCCCACTCTGTCCTTCCCCTGGTAGATACTGGTTTGTTCCCTATAGCTGTGAGCCTGCTTCTCTGTTGTAACACTCTCCACTTTCTTTTTTAGATTCCACAAATAATACTCTGGCAATATTTCAAACACCGTCATTGCGATTAGCTTTGTGATCAGTGATCTGTGATGCTACTACTTTAACTCGTGGAAGGCTCAGGGGATGGCATTTCTTAGCAATAAAATCTTTTTAAAAGTAAGGTCTCTAGGCTGTTTTCAGACATCATGCTACTGCGCGTTTAGCAGACTTCAGGGATCTGTAAACATTGTTTTCATATGCATGGGAAACCAAAAAAAATAAAAGCCACCTGAATGTCCGTGCTGCAGTCTGAGCACAGGTTATCTGCTGGGTGAGTCTGTGCTTCCCTGTACGCCTTTAGCTATACTGGATTGTTAGCCACACGCACAGTGAACGCTTCAGAAATAAAAGCAAAACTCGTGGTGTGCTTAGCTGGAAAAGTCGCTCAGCTCTGCCTTTCTGAAGCACATGTGTGATGCAATGCAAGGAGCAAGCTTAAGAAATGGTACATAAGAAGAAACACAACTTAGGTCTCCAACTAAAGTTCTGGAACACATGATGAAAGGATACATAACACCTTGAGACTCAGGTAAAGCAGGAATGGAGGAAAGAGAAAATACAGAGAGTACATGAACGCATGGATTTTCCCTTCCCCAAATCATACGGACTGACATCATGATACACTGAAAATTCATCTGCAGGATCACTGCAGATGGTGGCTGCAGCCATGAAATTAAAACACGGTTGCTCCTTAGAAGAAAAGCTATGAAAAAAAAAAAAGAAGAAAAGCTATGACCAACCTAGACAGCACATTAAAAAGAAGAGATATTACTTTACCAGCAAAGGTCTGTACAGACAAAGCTATGGTTTTTCCAGTAATCATGTATGGTTGTGAGAGTTGGACAATAAAAAAGCTGAGAGCTGAAGAATTGACGCTTTTGAACTATGGTGTTGGAGGAGACTCTTGAGAGTCCCGTGGACAGCAAGGAGACTAAACCAGTCCATCCTAAAGAAAATCAGTCCTGAATATTCACTGGAAGGACTGATGCTGAAGCTGAAACTCCAATCCTTTGGCCACCCGATTCAAAGAACTGACCCATTTGAAACCTTTCCTGATGCTCGGAAAGATTGAGTGAGGCAGGATAAGGGGACAACAGAGGATGAGATGATTGGATGGCACCACCAACTCAATGGACATGAGTTTGAGTAAACTGCAGGAGTTGGTGAGGCTTGGCCTGCTGCAGTCCATGGAGTCGCAAAGAGTTGTACATGACCGAGCGACTGAACTGGCCTGAACCGATGCCTCAGCAGGTGAAGAATCCGCCTGCAATTCAGGAGACCTGGGTTTGATCACTGGGTTGGGAAGATCCCCATGGAGAAGGGCAAGGCTACCCACTCCAGTATTCTGGCCTGGAGAATTCCACGGACTGTATAGTCCTCGGGGTCACAAAGAGTCAGACACGACTGAGCGACTTTCCACTCACTGTCACATGATGCTATACTTTGACTTGCAAATGCATGACTGTATTCCTTATGTGCACACAAAGTGACTTTCTCGTGCCTAGTTATGAAAGGCCATGATTATTAAGAATGGAAAATCAAAAGCTGAGATACGAAACTTCTAGCAAAGTAGGTGGAGAGAAGAAACATTACTCATTGGGGACAGGAAGTCATATACATTGGCGCGTCTTCAGTTCAGTTCAGTCGCTCAGTCGTGTCCGACTCTTTGCGACCCCATGAATCGCAGCACACCAGGCCTCCCTGTCCATCACCAACTCCTGGAGTTCACCCAGACTCATGTCCATCAAGTCAGTGATGCCATCCAGCCATCTCATCCTCTGTCTTCCCCTTCTCCTCCTACCCTCAATCCCTCCCAGCATCAGGGTCTTTTCCAATGAGTCAACTCTTCGCATGAGGTGGCCAAAGTACTGGAGTTTCAGCTTTAGCAGCATTCTTCCCAAAGAAATCCCAGGGCTGATTGCCTTCAGAATGGACTGGTTGGATCTCCTTGCAGTCCAAGGGACTCTCAAGAGTCTTCTCCAACACCACAGTTCAAAAGCATCAATCCTTCGGTGCTCAGCCTTCTTCACAGTCCAACTCTCACATCCATACATGACCACAGGAAAAACCATAGCCTTGACTAGATGAACCTTTGTTGGCAAAGTAATGTCTCTGCTTTTGAATATGCTATCTAGGTTGGTCATAACTTTCCTTCCAAGGAGTAAGCGTCTTTTAATTTCATGGCTGCAGTCACCATCTGTAGTGATTTTGGAGCCCAGAAAAATAAAGTCTGACACTGTTTCCACTGTTTCCCCATCTATTTCCCATGAAGTGGTGGGACCGGATGCCATGATCTTTGTTTTCTGAATGTTGAGCTTTAAGCCAACTTTTTCACTCTCCATTTTCACTTTCATCAAGAGGCTTTTGAGTTCCTCTTCACTTTCTGCCATAAGGGTGGTGTCATCTGCATATCTGAGGTTATTGATATTTCTCCCGGCAATCTTGATTCCAGCTTGTGCTTCTTCCAGTCCAGCGTTTCTCATGATGTACTCTGCATATAAGGTAAATAAACAGGGTGACAATATACAGCCTTGACAAATTCCTTTTCCTATTTGGAACCAGTCTGTTGTTCCATGTCCCATTCTAACTGTTGCTTCCTGACCTGCATACCAATTTCTCAAGAGGCAGATCAGGTGGTCTGGTATTCCCATCTCTTTCAGAATTTTCCACAGTTTATTGTGATCCACACAGTCAAAGGCTTTGGCATAGTCAATAAAGCAGAAATAGATGTTTTTCTGGAACTCTCTTGTTTTTTCCATGATCCAGGGGATGTTGGCAATTTGATCTCTGGTTCCTCTGCCTTTTCTAAAACCAGCTTGAACATCAGGAAGTTCTGGTTACTGCGTTTCTCTGCTCTCTTAGTGCTCATGAAGAATAAAATGAGTGATCCGGTTTCATGCCTCAGTTCCTTATACCACAGCAACTGAAAACAAGCAGAGCTATTCCAATCCCAACATCCTTTACTCTGGATCTCAGCAACGATTTTGCTTTGAAGATCTCTGCATGACTATGTTGAAGGTACTTCATTCTAAGTCCCTACCGCCTTTTCAGAAAATAAAGATTACAATCTGGACACTTCCCAGTGGTCCAGTGGTTAAGAATCTTAACTTTCACTTCAGGACCATGAGTTTGATCCTTGCTTGGGGATAAAACTAAAGTCCCGTGTGCCATTGGATATGGCCAAAATCTTTAAGAGAGTAAAGTCGATCTACGTTGCCTGACCCTCTGCTTCCGTAGAAATAGGACCAATGGTAGAATGCTCTGGTCATACGTTTGTCTCATGATGGTTAAAAAAAAAAAGATGAACCATTTTAATAAAACTACTGAAAATTTCCCCCACTGGCCTACGGCATTCAAATCTTTTTTGAATGTGGCCAACAACACTGCCTCATTCATGGGCATTTCTCATGGATATGAATGTTCATTAACACATTTCAAGGCAGACTTATAAATCTCTTCTCAAAATTCGTCTCATGTAGGTGAAGAACAAAATCACATACCTTTTCCTAAATCTATTTCTGTGCCGCAATGCCAAATAAATACTGAAGTAAAATTGCCTTTTTTTTAAGGGAAATAATTCCCTTGAAAGTTATTTCCTGTTTAATTATATAGGTCACACAGAAGAGAATGAGGTGAAAATAAAATTGTTTCCCTGTTGATTGGTTTATATATGTGTCATGTCTCATGGTGAGAGTGGGTGCCAGGGAGAAATAAAGAAATACTGGGCGACTTTATACTTTAATGAAGCTGAGGGAAAAAATCAAAAATGAAAAGCTGGCAAGGATACCAATACATATCCACTATATACTGGGTAGGATTTTTTTTTTTACTCAAAACATTAGATAAATAATTCCAAAATAATCTGGATGCTCTTGAATTGAGAAACATTTTATAAGCAATCCCTAATAAAAAAAAATAACTGGCTTTGATGCATATTTTTACCCTTTAAACATTTCAACCTGTTAACAAACTTCTGAATCTATTTCACTTAAACCATCTACAATGAATACTTGGAGCTGGATCCAAAAAATATTCAACAACAACAATCAGAAAAAAATGCATGATTGAGTATACTATAACTATCAGGCTATAATTTAATTTTTTGCATGATTTAAAAGTGCTAATAAAATATAACTTTTAAAGCTAAAAGTTTTTAACTGCAAATGTCAACCAACTCCAGTACTCTTGCCTGGAGAATCCCATGGATGGAGGAGCCTGGAGGGCTACAGTCCATGGGGCGCAAAGAGTCGGATACAACTGAGCGACTTCACTTTCATGTATATTTTAGTAGATTCTCTTTATGTTAATTGTGTACATCATGCAATTTTAGGCTAGAAATAACTACTCATTCAACTCTTCCATTCCATTTTCAATCCTCTAATCTTGCACTCATTTCATCAGATTTAACACTATATAGGTTGCATATTTATATATGAAATTAGCCTTCTGTGATGGACTGGAAATAACAAACAACCAAAAAAAAAAAAAAGAAAAGTTAATTACCCATGACAGATACTTTAACACTGTTGTGTTATGAGATTATGAGACTTTTCTTGAGAAATAGTAATCTTTTGAAATTTCTTCATTTCTAAAGTATTTGATAACATTCTGATGACATCTACCCTGCTCTTGTTTCTGCTTTCCATTGACAATCTGATAAAACTTCAATGCCTGTTGCCCTGAACTAGTTGATAAATGTCATGTTTTATATGTGGGTCTGTGTTCATTTGGTGTGCGTGTCACAGAAATATGGACGGAAATTCACTGTTATTAAAACACACTCCATCAACAGATAAATGGATAAAGAAGATGTGGTGTATATATACACCACGGAATATTACTTGGCCATGAAAAATAACGAAACAATCCCATCTGTCGCTACATGGATAGATGTAGAGATGATGATACCAAGTCACACAGAGAAAGACAAATATCAGATGATATCATTTATACGTGGAATCTAAAATTAAGACAAAAGCATGTATTTACAAAACAGAGTCACAGACATAGAAAACAAACGTATGGTTACCAAAGGGAGAAAGACACGGCAGGGTAAATAAATCAGGAGTTCTGGATTAGCAGATATAAACTACTTTATATATATATATTTATATATATAATATATATTATATATATACAAAATATTTATATATATAAAAATATATTTATATATATATATATAACCAGGACCTAGTGTATACAACAGGGAACTACATACAGTAACCTGTAATAAATTATAACGGAATCTAGTCTGAAAAAAGAATAGAAATAGACGTATAACTGAATCTCTTTGCTGCATACCTAAAACTAACATGGTATTGTAAATCAACTGTACTTCAATGTTTCAAAGACATTTTAAAGAAACTCTCAATATTGAAAACTTTGGAAGCTGCTTTGCATTCCAAATCAGGCAACTAAAATTGCGAATGGATTTCAAACAGAGTCAAGTACTCAGAATGATAAAGTATAAACATTCAAATTATAAATATTCAAAAATATAAAAGCTCAATTTGCATCTCTAGAAGAGTATGTTTTTGTTGATTTCCCAATAAATGTCATTTTGGCATAAAATACACCCATATGCTTTTATACTGCGCCTGGATTTCAAACATAAATTCACTACAATGAAACAGATCCATAGATGTACAATCACAAGCCCACTATTCATTGATTCTTCAAATTATACAATGAAGCTTACTGGGTCCTCATATATACACTGTTTCATTATTTCTCTCAGTAACTCTGTGAATTAGCTGTTGCTATTCCTTCTGATAGATTTAACACGCACATACTCGTGAACAGCTGGCTGTATCTTCACCGTTAATCTTTAAGTTCAGTGACCTCACATAAAATTATGCAAATAAGAATGGGAGCATTTTGATGAGCAATTTTCAATACCTGAATCTCAAACGAAACACTGGCTATAGTAATTTCTATGTAAAACACCCACGAGTTTATTTCTATGATGGCTTTTCATCATGCATTTCAAAAAGATCAAACACTCTCCAACAAACCAACGGAGCCAAACTCTTATTTCCCAAGAAACACTCAAATATTGATTGAAAAGTTGAAAGAAACGTGTGAAAAACCAACAGTATGATTCAGTGTTTCACAGAGAACTGTTAATGAAAATATCCTCTCATCCATAACTCTAGCAGTAACATAAATCGTAATTAAAACTCAACTTGCATGTGCTGTCTTATGAAAGATGAATAACTGTCTGAAATTTCTTTGAAGTCTGGGGTGTTAGGAATAATATTACCTATTTAATGCTTGTGAAACGAAGAAGTCCTTCTCTGAATGCTGAGCTAAGAGAGTACAGCTTCAATATGGTATTTTGCATTATCTCTATAAACTGTTATCCCCTATCTTATCATATTTGTGTTAAAAATGAGAATAAACCTGACATCTTCATTATGTAGTAACAGATTGGAAATTCAAACCAACCCCTTTGTGAGAACAAGAGAAAATTTGCATGATCCCCAAAAAAATATTCTTTATAAAACTTTGAATGCTGAAATCACACTTAGGTGCTTCCCTGCAGGCTCACTGGTAAAGAACCTGCCTGTCAATGCTGGGGACGCAGGTTCAATCCCTGATCTGGGAAGATCACACATGAAATAGAAAGGGAAAGTCATTCAGTCATGTCGGACTCTTTGAAACTCCATGGACTATACAGTCCATGGGATTCTCCAGGCCAGAATACTGGAGTGGGTTAGCCATTCCCTTCTCCAGGGCATCTTCCCAACCCAGGGATCGAACCCAGGTCTCCCGCACTGCAGGCGGATTACAGCTGCCAAGGAGCAACTAAACCCTAAAGCCTGTGCTCCATAACAAGAGAAGCCGCCGCAATGAAAAGTTCACCTACCACAAGGAGCCTGTAGCCCCCCTGCTCTTTGCAACTCAACGAACCCCCATGCAGTGAAGACCCAGCACAGCCAAAACATAAAAAAAAAAACACCCAGTTCCATAAAATCATAGAGATGATGGCACCAACACAGACGAGAAAGTGAGGATTCAGGGAGGTACACCACCAGGACACCCCATACACAAAGCGGCTTTATCTTAAAGAATTTTCCATTCTGGAAGGAAGTGTTGTAGAAGGGAGCAGCGTCAGAGCCCAGGATCCATGGAAAGTCTGCACTCTGGTCAATTCCCCGTAATACTTTACTCCCTCTGTGCGTTTCACCCTCAGGACAAGTACGAAACAAATGCAAACTCAGATTTACAGAGACTTGCAGCCCACTCCCACAGCATCTAAAAACAAAACAAAAAAAATCGAAGAATAGCAGGTCTTCGTGAATTATAGAACATGAATTTTCATATCCACAGGTAGTCAGCCCAGGAGGAACAAACCTCTAGTCTGTGCCAATTTATTACTATTAATATTTTCCTTTTCAATAAAATATTAGATACATATATCTATTTATATATTTAAATATATATATTTAAAATAAAATATCCAAAAACATAAATTAAAATATTGGGGCTTTTATTGGTAGAAAGTTCAGTTGGTAAAGAATCCGCCTGAAATGCAGGAGATCCTGGTTCGATTCCTGGGTTGGAAAGATCCCCTGGAGAAGGGATAGGCTACCCATTCCATTGTTCTTGGGCTTCCATGGTGGCTCAGCTGGTAAAGACACCTGCAATGCGGGAGACCTTGGTGCAACACTTGGGTTGGGAAGACTCCCTGGAGAAAGGAACAGCTACCCACTCCAGTATCCTGGCCTGGAGAATTCCATGGAGGGTACAGTCCACGCGGTTGGGAAGAGTCGGACACAACTGAGCGACTTTCACTTCACTTTCCCATAAGATGATCACAAAGATGATCAAGCACATAACATAACAAGAAGGCAGTGATAAAAGATCCAGCAGAAGTAACAGTGACTGAAATGAGGTTCCCCTCGCCCAACTAATGAAGAGACTGTAATTATCAGACGTATGACAAAGTGAAGTCGCTCAGTCGTGTCCGACTCTTTGCGACCACATGGACTGTAGCCTACCAGGCTCTTCTGTCCATGGGATTAGTGGATTGCCATTTCCTTCTCCAAGGGATCTTCCCAACCCAGGGACTGAACCCGGGTCTCCCACATTGTAGACAAGACGCTTTACCGTCTGAGCCACCAGGGAAGTCCAGACGTATGACAAACCAACTTAAAAACAATGCTCAAATAACCAAAAAGCTCTGCAGGGAGTGAGAAATGATTCAAAACTTGGGTAAAGGATATCTTAAAAGACCCGGTGAAAATTCTAAATGAGAGTATCAGAAGAATAAAAAAAAATTAATAGCTAATAGATCAGCTTAAGAGAGGGTGAGCACCAAAAAACTGATGCTTTTGAACTGTGGTATTAAAGAAGACTCGAGAGTCCCTTGGACTGCAAGGAGATCCGACCAGTCCATCCTAAAGGAAATCAGTCTTGAATATTCATTGGAAGGACTGATGCTAAAGCTGAAACTCCAATACTTTGGCCACCTAATGGGAAGAACTGACTCATTGGAAAAGACCCTGATGCTGGGCAGGAGGAGAAGGGGACGACAGAGGATGAGATGATTAGATGGCATCACCGACTCGATGGACATGAGTTTGAGTAAGCTCCAGGAGTTGGTGATGGACAGGGAGGCCTGGCGTAATGCAGTCCATGAGGTCGCAAAAAGTTGGACACAACTGAACGATTGAATTGAACTGAAGAGAAGATGGGGCAAAACTGAAAAGCAAATGAATATACTTGAGGAGAAAGAGAGGAGAAGTTATCCAGAATGTGTCATGGAAAAATTCTTGAAAGGAAAAAAATACAGAAAAGAGAGTAACAGACAAAAGAAAAAGAGAATTGGCAAGTTTTTCATAGTCACAGTTCTTGGTGCATGAAATATTAGACAATGGGATCATCGAGGGAGAGAAACATATTCAGGGGTGAATGAGATGAAGCAAATACAAAATTCAGAATTTAATACAACTGGGGAAACACAGTCAAGAAAATAGGAAATTGAAAATTTCAAAAATGTGAGAATTATAGGGAAGAGCCAGAATTAAATTTAGCAGGGTAAAGAAAACATGTAACAAAATTACAAGTTTGGTGAAATGGCTGACCCAACTCATTAGATACAGAAGAAAAGAGAATTGCTGAAATAAAATAAAGTACTGGAGAAAAAAATAATGCAGAATGGAGTCTGGAAATAAAAGTAGATGGAAATACAAAAATAACAGTAAAAATGGAGTCATGGAGATAAAAAGTAAGAGATGTTTAATTAGGCTATCAAAGAAGAAAAGAAAAATATATATATCTATACACATAGTAGCAACATTTGAGAGAGAACTAAGAATTCTCAGAACTTAAGTAAAACACCGTTCCAAAAGTTGAGAAGATTAAGAAATTCTCATCGAGTAAATTAGAACACCACCATCAGCGGCATCACAGAAAACGCGCAGAAGTTCAAAGGCAAACACGCCTGAAAATTGACATCTGCAGAATGTGTCATTTTTAAAGCAGTAACTTTTAAACAGGCAGCTAAATTCTCTACAGCAACAAGAGAACCGAGACCAGCAGAATGATATTTTTGATGACCGAAATAAAAAAAAATTTGCAGAGAAAACTGCAAACTAAAATTTGGTGACCATATTCTTTAAGAGCAGATATCAAAAAGAAATTCTTAACCAAGTGAACTAGGGTTTTCAATGGCTCACAGGCTCTGAAAATATATCCCTAGATTTTTTTTTTTAATTTTGAAAATTTAAATTTTTTACAATTTTTAAATTAAAAAGTTTTTTCTTACAGAGAAAATTAGAGGCATGTATGAACGTAGAGATAATTATATTAAGCGACATAAGTCAGAGAAAGACAAGTATCATAAGGCATTGTTTATATGTGCAATCTTAATAAATGATATCAATGAAACTTCTTTACAGAACAGAAACATACTCAGATATTGAAAACAAACTTATGGACACCAAAGGGCAAAGGTGGAGTGATAAATTAGCAGTTTGGGATCAGCAGATAGAAATTACTAAATAGAAAATAGAAAAATGACAAGGATCTGCCATATAGCCCAGGGAACTACATTCAATATTTATATGACTATAATGAAAAACCTCATATATATATATGTTTATACATCTATGAATAATTGAATCATTTTGCCACACATCCGCTAAATTCCAATAAATAAATTTTTTAAATGACTATTCTCAATCTGCTGTATGAGAGTGTAATGTGCCCACTAACCCCAGCAGAGACTAGACTAAGCAAATGGAAAACCAAGCCATATTCACCAACATATGAAAAACAGAAAAATTAATCACTACTATGTTGATTGATTCCAACACACCAAGTTATATTAACATTATAATACACAAATATATTCTCTTTATATATTACAGTATATGGGCTTCCCTGGTAACTCAGATGGCAAAGAATCCATCCACCTGCAGTGCGGGAGACCTGGGTTCCATCCCTGGGTTGGGAAGATCCCCTGGAGGAGAAAGGAAAGGCTACCCACTCCAGTATTCTGGCCTGGAGAATTCCATGCACTGTATAGCCAATGGAGCCGCCAAGAGTCAGATACGACTGAGTGACTTTCACTTTCGCTATATGATGGCTCAGACAATAATGAATCTGCCTGCAATACAAGAGACCCAGGTTCAATCCCTGGGTCGGGAAGAGCCCCTGGAGAAGGGAATGGCAACCCACTCCTGTATTCTTGCCTGGAGAATCCCATGGACAGAGGAACCTGGTGGGCTACAGTCTATGATGGGTCTCAAGGAGTCAGAAAGGACTGAGTGATTAAAACACACATATATATCTTTATCTACTATATCTCTAGTTTATATACTCTTAAATATCTATCTATATACATAGATAATATCAACCTAGTAAAAAACAATGTTTCAAAAATGACCAACCCACCACATTTAGAAAAAATATGCTAATAAAAGCTAATATCCAAATACAAAGATTTTAAGCAACAAAGAATAGAAGGGAACTTCTCTATTTGATATAAACTCTCGAGTAAAACCCTTTGGTGGGCGTATCACTCCAGTTGGTTCAAGGTAGGGAACACCATCTTTGAAGCCAGAACTGGAAAAACAAATACCCACGTCTTTTGTTTCTATTTAGGATTACACTGGAGGCCTTACAACAAGAAAGTGAAAACAAATAAACACATATAAAGATCAAAGAGTAAGTATTAAGTTTGTTTTTACTCACAGATGACATGTGTATATGCACAAAAACCCAAAACAATATGAGAATTTAATACAATTACTGATTATCAAATTGAGAAATTAAACAGAAATTATATATTTTATTACTGCCACAAAAATAGATGGAAAACGAAGATGATCTGAAAACACCAGTTTCTATAAATCAGTTAAACAAAATGTGTACAAAATCTCTGTTCAGAATATTTTAAAACAGTATGAAGAAAAAATAAAAATTCTTAAACTAGTGTTAAGGATTCATCATTTTCATAAATTGGCTTTCTACTCAATATTGAAAGATGTTCAATAAACACAATCTGGTAAGATATTAATTAAATTCTTAATTAAAATCAGATGTTTATTTTCCAAGGGGAGACTCTAAAGTCTATACAAATATAACTTTAAAAAATAATGAAGACTTTTAAAATATCAACATGAGAATACTTGAGATAGCACATACCGTGAATTATTATAAAATAAAATATTTAAGAGAATATGATATTGGCACAGAGACAGATAAGAACTTTGAGGATATGAGATTAATTTTTTTTCAAGAAATGGCATTGTGTGCTGTTGAATTATCAATATAGAAAAAATCAATTGTACTCATCTGAATCATAAAAAACAAAAACTCCATGTGGAATTATAACATAAAAAAGACATGAATAGGCTTTTTAGGACACTAAAGAAAGATAGGTTCACATCTTTGGGCCAAAAAAAAAAACGTTTTAAGCAGTATTCCAAAGCACTAATCCTAAAGTAAATGACGATACAGTCATTTGATGAATAACTTTAGCTCACATAATGATGGTAACAGGCAATCCAGGAGATATGAAATATTTGCAGCAGAAGTAACTGTTGAAACACACTCATCAAAATACATCAGTAAGAAAACGATTGAACAGTGCAATAGAAAAATTGATAAATGGCACAATTCATCAAACAGGAAATAAAATGGCCCGGTGATCTTCAGAAAACTCTCAACCTCAGGAAGCCATAACTGAAAATGCATTGAGTTTCCCCATACACTTATTAAATTGGAGAAAGAAAATGAAATTCTGATAGTGCCAAACGTGGCATGGATTTCACACTGCTGGTGAAAAAAAACACTTATCCCCACGCTGGAAAACAGTTCACTCCTATCAAAGCTAAAAGTCGAGATTTCCACCAACAGTTCCAGCATGGCCATGTGCCTCAGAAGTCGCCTATGCGTTCACAAATGAGAATGTATTTCCACGAATTGTTAAAACACTAACGAGTCTAATAGCCAACACTGGAGATAATGCATTCATGTAGTAACAATACAATGGACAAAAGCCTTGTGATGCAGTCATGTCATGGGATGTGTGTGTGCGGTAACTTGCTCAGTTGTGTCCGACCCTTTGCGACCCCATGGACTGTAACCCTCCAGGCTCCTCTGTCCCTAGCATTCTCCAGGCAGGAATACTGGAGTGGGTTGCTATGCCCTCGTCCAGGGGATCGTCCCCACCCAGGGATGGAACCCACGTCTCCTATGTCTGCTGCATTGGCAGAAAGGTTCTTGACCACAAGCGCCATCTGGGAAGCCAGTCAAGGTGATACTATAGAAGAATTAAAATGAATACAACAGTCGTACATAAAAACAACACACATGTACCATCAAAGCACAATCATGGACTTCTCTGGTGGTCCAGTGGTTAAGAATCCTTCTGCCAAGGCAGGGGACATGTGTTTGATCACTGGTCCAGGAAGATTCCACCTGACACGGAGCAATTAAGCCTCACTGCTACAACAACGGAGTCCCAGTGCTGAAAGCTACTGGAGCCGGTCCGTCTAGAGCCCATGTTGTGCACCAAGAAAAGCCACCACAATGACAAGTCTGCACACCACAAGCACGGAGTAGCCCCCACGCAACCCAACTAGATAAAAGCTTGTGTGCGGCACAGAAAACTCAGCACGGCCCAAAACAAATGAATTCCTTTAAAAAAAAAGAATTAAAAATAAGATCACAACGGAGAGTGAAGACATCAGAAGAGACAGCTGCATTCATCTCAAGTCCCCAAACACGAAAAGTTTAATTCACGTGATGTGGGGATGCCTATATTGCTGGAGAAAAGAAAACAGGAAACAAGGAAGTCATTTGCATAACAGAATAATGCAGGAGACCCGGGGTTTGATCCCTGGGTCAGGAAGATCCCCTGGAGAAGGGAATGGCAACCCACTCCAGCGTTCTCGCCTGGAGAATCCCACGGACAGAGGAGCCTGGAGGGCTACAGTCCACGGGGTCGCAAAGAGTCGGAAACGATTGAAGGGCTTTAAGATAGGAAGAGAGAAATGCTTTTGTGAAGATAAGAGCTTTCTCTTTCGTGACAGGGCTACAGTCACGGGAATATTTGCTTTCCTTTTGCCACTGTCCTGGAAATTGATGCTGTGTGGACTTCTGTGGCGTGCTGTATTTCAGATTTTTCAGTTAGTGTAGGTTGAATTGCAACATAAATAGTAATCGATTTGCATTCTATCAGGTTGGCAAAAAAACAAACTGAACTGACATTTTGACCAACCCAATATATCAGCATCAATATATCTAGTATATATGTGTATTCCAGCATTATTAGTAGCTTCTGATGGGTGCCTTTAAATGGTTCATCTTGCCACTGAAAGTGAAAGTGAAGTCGCTCAGTCGTGTCCGACTCTTTGCAACCCCGTGGACTGTAGCCCACCAGGCTCCTCCGTCCATGGGATTCTCCAGGCAAGAGTACTGGAGTGGGTTGCCATTTTCTTCTCCAGGGGATCTTCCTGACCCAGGGATCGAACCCAGGTCTCCTGCATTGCAGGCAGACACTTTAACCTCTGAGCCACGGTACCATTAGAAACATGGACCCATCACTGGAGAGCCATTCATGGTAACGGGGAACATTTAGAGTGGCCACTCAGTCCTCCTCTTACAGATACACAGGAAAGGTTTGGGGAAAGCCCTCACTCCAAGTCCCTTCAGGCATGGCTAAGTTTACCCATTTTCCTACAGGACAAGCATCTGGTTGAGAGCCTGAGTCTATTCGTTCCCAGATGTCAAACTCCAACGTAAACGGATCTGTCATTCCATACATCCCTTGGGTATACTCACATCGTTAGCATCGTCTGAGGTTGATGGGAAAGTTATTTCTTCCGACTGCATGTCTGCATGTGTGGTAAGTTATTAGTCATCTTAAAACAGCCTAGAAATTAAAATATGCTTGCTCCTTGGAAGGAAACCTATGACAAGCCTAGACAGTGTGTTAAAAAGCAGAGACATCCCTTTGCCAACACAGGTCCATCTAGTCAAAGCTATGGTTTCTCCAGCAGTCATGTATGGATATGAGAGCTGGACCATAAAGAAGGTTGAGCACTAAAGACTCGATGCTTTTGAACTGTGGTGTTGGAGAAGACTCTTTAAGAGTCCCCTGGACTGCAAGGAGATCAAACCAGTCAATCCTAAAGGAAATCAGTCCTGAATAGTCATTGGAGGGACTGATGCTGAAGCTGAAGCTCCAATGCTTTGGCCAATTGATGGGCAGAGCTAACTCATTGGAAAAGACCTTGATGCTGGGAAAGATTGAGGGGCAGGAGGAGAAGGGGGTTGCAGAGGATGGGATGGTTAGATAGCATCACCAACTCAATGGAGATGAACGTGAGAAAATTCCTAGAGATAGGGGAAGACAGAGAAGGCTGGTGTGCTACAGTCCATGGGGTGGCAAAGAGTCTGACATGACTTAACGACTAAACAACATCTTAAAAATCTAAAACAGTAGCTATTATATCTTTAGCGATTTATCTAGCTACATGAAGTATTCAGAGTTATTTCTATGGAGAAGATGTGATAAAATTTTTAATTATTCACAGACATCTAAAAAAAAATATTATTTTTGGCCATGCCACATGGCTTGCGGGGTCTTAGTTCCCTGGCCAAGGATTGAACTCACGCCCTTGGGCAGTGAAAACACAGAGTCCTAAGCACTGAACCACCAGGGAATTCCTTCAAAGACATTTTCTTATTTTGTTAGAAAAGGACCTAGTTCCACAGAAAACACATTGCCTACGTTTTAATTACAAGAATCAGGTAGCACGATGGGTTACTGTGCAACTCGCCAAAACTGGGTTGAAGATACATGAAACAGTCAGGAAGCATTTTCATTAAACAGGCTTTCAAAGGTGAGGGTGCAAAATGAGCTTTATAAAAATAGGCGGGATGCAAATCATAGCTCTGAATGAAAGCCGTCCCTCAGAATAGTCAATTTTTGGAAAGGGGTACGGGCGGCACTCAGGTGGCTCACAGCATTTTGATTTTCTCTTTTCAGTGTGCCTCAGGAGTTAGCGGAATCAAGCTAACGTTTATTTATGGCTGTACCTTGTTTTTGAATTAAAATTGCACCATGCAACATGGTTACCGACCGTACTCAACAGAACCTTGGCTGCTTCCAAATATAAATCCGCCCCCCCACCCCCGGCTTCAGGATTAAGAGCTGCCTCGAAGCAAGATATTGAAAATAAATTACCAAGGGCTTTCAAGCAATTTAAAGCAAGTAGAAACGAAATAGGTTCCAGCAATCTTATTTTATTGCAATTAAGAGTGTTGCCTCTGAAGTGACTCATTTATATATAATCACACTCCTTTGGTACAGTTTCTGATATGCTTGGTAAATTGTATTAGCCTAATTGTGCAACGGTCAGCACTTATATATCTTCAATATTTTACTATTATTTATTCAAATATTTGCTAACAGATATTGTCATCAATAAGTTCTGGAGAAGACTCTTGAGAGTCCCTGGGACTCCAAGGAGATCAAACCAGTCCATCCTAAAGGAAATCAACCCTGAATATTAACTGGAAGGACTGATGCTTAAGCTGAAGGTCTAATATTTTGGCCACCTGATGCCAAGAGCCAACTCACTGGAAAAGACCCTGATGCTGGGAAAAATTGAGGACAGGAGGAGAAGGGGATGACAGAGGGTTGGATGGTTAGATAGCATCACTGTCTCAATGGAGATGAATCTGGGCAAATTCTGGGAGATAGAAGACAGAGGAGCTTGGCCCGCTTCAGTCAATGGGGTAGCAGAGAGTTAGACACAACTTAGTGACTGAACAACAACAGGTTGAATGGATTAATAAACTGTGGTCCATCGAGAAAATGGAACATTATTCATCACTAAAAAGAAAGGATGTGAGAGTTGGACTATAAAGAAAGCTGAGCACTGAAGAATTGATGCTTTTGAACTGTGCTGTTGGACAAGACTCTTGAGAGTCCCTTGGACAGCAAGGAGATCTGACCAGTCCATCCTAAAGGAAATCAGTCCTGAATGTTCACTGGAAGGACTGATGCTGAAGCTGAAACGCCAGTACTTGGCCACCTGATGTGAAGAACTGACTCCTTGGAAAAGACGTTGATGCTGGGAAAGATTGAAGGTGGGAGGAGAAGGGGATGACAGAGGATGAGATGGTTGGATGGTACCACGGACTCGATGGACATGAGTTTGAGTAACCTCCGGGAGTTGGTGATGGACAGGGAGGCCTGGCATGCTTCCATGGGGTCGCAAAGAGTTGGACATGACTGAGCGACTGAACTGAACTGAAAAAGAAAGGAGCAATCAAGTCATGGCAAGACTTGGAGGAACCTTAAATTCACATTCCCAAGAGCAAGAAGCCAGTCTGAAAAGGCTATATACTGCAGGATTCTAACGATCGAACAAAACTGACAGCTTATGCTGAACGATGTTGGATTCCTGCTCTCTGAAGATGATTTATTTTCGGGACCAGGGACCAGGCTTGACTACTCAAGTACTTTTGTGTGGCAGAGTTTTATTAAAGTGTGAAAAGGGACAGAGAAAAGCTTCTGACAGAGACATCAGAAGGGGGATGGAGAGTGCCCACCTCACTAGTCAAGGCCTTATACACTTTTACCAAACCTTCTCCCACAACATATGTCTTAAATTAACAAGATTAGAACTACCAATAGTCAGGTCTTACCAAACACACTCCCAACAACATATGTTTTAAGATAACAAGACTAGTCAGAAGGCGGTTGTTAAGGATAAACATGTCCTGAAACAAGATACATTGTTGTTATATAACCTGCTTGTCCTTTTCTCCTCCTTGAAAGCCTTGGACCCCTTTCTCCTCCTTGGGGACCACGGACTTCTTATCAACCTACCTAAGAATTGACTCTCTCAAAAATATGGAGACAGTCAAAGGATCAGTGGTTGCCAGGGGGATTAGAGTACAGAGAGGCATGAATAGAGGATTGTCAGCATGCACGAGGGTGGTGAAACCACATTGCCAGATACCATAAGGATGGATACACTGTCTAAATCCACAGACTGTGCAACAGCAAGAATCAGCCCTAATAGGAACCACGGGTGTTCAGCGGTGGCCACGTGTCAATACAGGCTCCTCCTCGGTCAGAAACGTGCTGGTCGGGTGCGTGATGTGGACTGTAAGGGAGGCTGCACATGTGAGGGGCTGGGGCTTTCCCAGGGATCTCTGTACCTTTCCCACAATTTTGTTCCAATTCTTAAAAATGCTCTTAAAAAGAAAAGCCCTTTATGGATCAAGAAATACAAGGGGCCAATAAACAGGCAGAAGCATTTTTTTTTTAAGTAAACACCTTAAAAAACAAAACAACACTAAGTTTTGGAGGAAATGCAGACATGGATAATCAACAAAAAAAATAATATTGAATATTATGAGAATAAGGAAAATGGTGCATTCATTAAAAAAACAAAACTCTAGTGCCATAAAAACATACCAGAAATGCTGTTGAAATGTTTTAAAAAGAAATAGCATTTTATTTTATTTTTTAAAAGTATAATTTTTCAACTCAAGTATATACTAGTTGAAATTTAAAAAATTAAATAGGAAATTATTTTCCTAGGGAGCAATATTAAAAAAAAACAAAGATGATAAAATATGTAAGAAAGAATAATAGTTTAAATATCTGAGTTCTCAAATTGGAGAGTCTTTCCAAAGACAAGAGTATGAAAAGCAGAAGGGCAGAAATAGCTAAGAAAAAAATAACAAACCAGAACACTTTCCAATACCCCGAGAAATGAGCCTCCAAATGAATGAAACATCTAAAATCCCACGTGGAGTCACACCGCATTGAAATTTCTGGATATCATAAGGGTAAGCCCAACATCACACATATTTAAAAGACAGAGAAACTAAATGAATTAAAATAATGATTTATGAACAAGGAAAGAGAAACAGAACCAGAATGACATACAAAAGCAGGTCAAGACAAATGGCCATGGTGGACACAGTCTTTCTCCCTTTTGTGTAGTTGATCTCTCAACCAGTTCTGTCAACGATATATAGCTGATGCCCGATATCATATAAGTTACAGGTGTACAACTTGGTGAGTCCCAGTTGCAAAGGTTACCCTGCATTTATACTTATTATAAAATATCACTGTATCTGCCACAATGTATAATACATTCTTGTAGCTTCTTTATTTTATATAGAGTAGTTTCTCTTAATCCTCACTCTTATACGTCCCCTTCTCTCTCTCCACTAATAACCACTGGTATGTTCTCTATATCTGTGAGTCTGTTTTTTTCTGTAATATTCACTAGTTTTTTTTTTTTTAAAGATTTCACCTGTAAGTGAGATTATACGGTATATGTCTTTCTCTACCTGAACTATTTCACTTTTCATCATGCCCTCCACATTCATCCTGTTGCCTCAAGTGGAAAAAAATCCCACTAATTAGAAAAGACACACGCATGCCATTATGAACTGCACCACTGTTCACAACAGCCAATACGTGGAAGCAAGCTAAATGTCCATCAACAGAGGAATGGATAAGGAAGATAGAGTATAGGTATTCACAAAGGAATACTACTCAACCATAAAAAGCACGAAATTCAACCATTCTTTTCTTCAGCAAGTTTTTGGTGAAGGCCTTCAAGGTTCCAAAAATCAATTTCGATGCCAAGGATAAGCCGAATACAAACTGACAAAGTTTGGTTACAGACAATAAGCATGTTCACACGCAAGCATCCTGCATCTCAGGGTAAGGGATGAGAGCCTGAAGCCAAAAAGGCGCCTGTGACCAGGTTTGTTAGAATTATGTACACCTCTGGCCAGAGAACGCAGTCGCTCCCAGGCACACGGCTTACAGAGCCTTTCCAGGACTGAATATCAGACTCTGTTGCTGCCTTGGCCGCCAGCCTTTGCTTAGTACACAGCGTGTACAACTAACAAGCCTGTGTGCAGACTTTTAACATTCGGAATTGCAAAAAGAGTGCCTTTATTTGGGTTGGCGTCTGGCTGGCCTACCCCCGAAACAGTAAATCTAAATGCCGGCACCAAGAACACACATACATGGACCATCTCCTCCCTGTGAGACAGTCGCCGGTGAGATTGACTGGCATCCAGGGCCCAAAGGCAAGTCAGAAGCAAATGGACATGGGCGTATATTTAATTGCTGCTTTGGCCAGAGAACCGTATCTGGGGAGCCGCTGTTCTTTGTAGGGACGGCATCCATCCTGTCTGCTTTCCTCACGATTTAGTGCAACCGTGTGGGGTTCTTCCATCTCCGAGGACAGAAAAGTGAGCAGAGCGTGCGGAAGCTTCTCACAAGCTGAGATTTTTTGTCCTAGTTTCTAAAAGCAGAGGCAGGCTTGCACCCCCCACTGTTAACCGAGTTGAAGCGCGCTCGGCTCACAGCACAACAGGCCAACAGAATCACAGAACGAGGTGTCGAGGCAAGGCATACGACTTTATTTGCAAAGCCAGCTGACTGAGAAGACGGCAGACTAACGTCTCAAAATAACCGACTTCTCGGGGTCTCGATGCCAGTTTTCCCTTTATAGAACAGAGCACGGGGGGAGACAAGGGGGTAAAGTAAAAAGGCCATGAACCTGGCAATTTTTCCTGGAACGGCCAGCCTTGGGGAGGGGATGTGCTGACTGACTCCTTCCTGGAGCCACCCACGGGGGGACCGGGTTCCGAACAAAAGCACTCTGGTGTAACATTCAGGCAGAAGGGCAGGGTTTCTCTGGGGCAGACCATTATGCATGGGCAACAATCTCACAGTGAACAAAAGCCACGGGAAGCAAAGATTAAAGTAAAAGCAGCAGATCTAACTTGGGAGTCATAACCGCTCTTCCCTGTAAAACCACGGTGCCAGAAGCTGACAGATAAAATGGAAGTTTCAGGGGGCTAGCGGAGTTCTCTATGAACAAGCTGAGGTCTAGAAACCCGCTTGGAGAAGGAAATGGCAACCCACTCCTCTGTTCTTGCCTAGAGAATCCTGTGGACTGAGGAGCCTGGTGGGCTGCTGTCCATAGGGTTGCATAGAGTCAGACAAGACAAATGACTTAGCATGCATGCATGCACTGGAGAAGGAAATGGCAACCCACTTCAGTGTTCTTGCCTGGAGAATCCCAGGGACGGGGGAGCATGGTGGGCTGCCATCTATGGGGTCGCACAGAGTCAGACATGACCAAAGTGACTTAGCAGCAGCAGCAGAAACCGGCTAGGAAATGAGATCTCTTCCTGGGAAGGCAGGAGTCAGAGGAAGCCACGGAGATCATAGCCATTCCTTCTCATAGCTGGAAATCCGTGCACAAAGCCAGCTGTTGATGAGAAATCCTGACAAGACAGAGCAATATTTCCAGGTGCCTGGATAATGCCAATGAGTTCTGACTGAATTTGCAGATGAAGATGCTACTAATTGGACATCCAGTGAGAAGACAGGCTTTTCACTGCTTTATGTGACCTTCGCTGAAAATCTGATTCTATTTAACAAACGGGACAAGGTAAATAGACATGCAAAAAAATCTCGACGTGTCAGATTATCTGATAGCAGATGGACTGCCTCTGGACAGAGGGAGGTTTGTGTGGGAGGGATCCTCATACAAGCCTTCTCCTGCTTCCTCCGTGTCCCAGAGATGGAAACAGAGAGCTCTTGACAGAACCACACTTCCCAAGTGCTCACTCTTGGTCAGCTCAAACTGGAAAAGTGAAAGTCATTAAGTCATGTCCAACTCTTTGCGACCCCATGGACTGTAGCCCACCAGGATCCTCTGTTCATGGGATTCTCCAGGTCAGAATACTAAAGCGGATAGCCGTTCCCCCTTCTCTAGGGGAATCTTCCCAACCCCGGGGTCGAACCCAGGTCTACCACACTGCAGGCAGATTCTTTACCATCTGAGCCACCAAGGAAATTCCTACCAACTGCACTCATACCTAGCATCTATTGATCTAGAAATGCTGGACCTTAGGAAGCATGAAGAAACTAATGCACATTTTCAAGGCACAGAAAGAGCAACTTGCCCCACATCACAGACAAGAATCCAAGCTGCAGTTAGTCTCCAGGGACCACGTCTTCAGAACCTGTGCTCTTGGCTCCTGAATTCTCAAACCTGGCCCTGAGTAGCGGCTTGTGTGCATGCATGCTAAGTCACTTCAGCCATGTTCTCACTCTTTGCGACCCCATGGACTGTAGCCCACCAGGCTCCTCTGTCCGTGGAATGCTCCAGAAGAATACTGGAGTGGGCTGCCATTTCCATCTCCAGGGGATCTTCCCAATCCAGGGATGGAAGCTGCATATCTTGCATTGGCAGGTGGATTCTTTACCACCTGAGCCACCTGGGAAGTCCACACTTGGGAAAGGAGTGCTTTAGTATCCTTATCACACAGCTATGGATATTTTCTTCCTGAATATTACGGAAAATCCAAAATTGAGTGGAAATTTCTGGAAGGTTAGCTGTGATACAAAATTTGAAACCATATCAATGAACACTCCATGCTCTATGACATTAAAATCCATTGATCTATCTTACACTTTGAATGGGTCTTCAGCCCATGAAAGATTTTGTAACATCATTCACTGGTCATTTGAAAAACACTGCTTCTCTGAGTTATGCAGTTCTCCCAAAAGTTGACAGATTTCCTGAAACGATATCACAGAATCATACTTGTCATTATCACTGCTGAGCTCATCAGAGAGCTTTTCAAATACTGGGAAGCTGTCTTGATTACGAGTCATGTTTCTTAATCTAGGTACTTAGTTGCTTAGTGATGTCCGATGCTTTGCAACTTCATGCACTGTAGCTCTCCAGGCTGCTCTGCCCATGGAATTCTCCAGACAAGAATACTGGAGTGGGTTGCCATTCCCTTCTCCAGGGGATCTTCCCAACCCAGGGATGGAACCCTGGGTCTCCTGCATTGCAGGTGAATTCTTTACCATCTGACTTACCAGGTAAGCCCCAAGGTTCTTAATCAACGAGATTGTCCAAAGATGCCAGGCCTTCCTGCAGACTGGAGGCTGGGTTTGCATCCTTACCTGGACCATTAGCCTCAGTCAGGTCTCATCAGGCAGAGAAAAGACTATGGAGGACTGAAGGAACCAGAGGGTTTGTGGAGAGAAGACCCTGTGAACTGGGGTGGTGACTGACCTCCTATGAAGAACGGTTCTGCGGTCAGCTCAGAAGAAGACCCCTTGCAGAAACCACGTCAGTGCAAGAGAATAGGTGTAGGAGTTCAAGAGAAGAGTTGTGACCCAAACGAAACAAAGGTGGTAGGCAGGACCCACCACCAGATCTTGGAAACCAGAAATGCCTTCTAAGTCCGGTTTGGCTTTGGCCAAACTCCCAGAAAACAGAGGCATTAGATTTTTAACTCCACTGGCCATGTCAGAGTTTGCTTTTGCCTCTTTATTTCTTGTCTCCTCTTGATGAGAAAGTGGGCCAGCCTGATGCTCTTTTCTTCCTGAATGGTTCTCCTGTCTGGGGTTGGCCCAAGAACAAGCTCTACACTGCAGGAGATGCCGCTATTGACCGACCTGGATAATTACCATCTGTGAGTGGCCAGGATGGCTCTTGCCAAATATTTCAAAGAGGAGGAAGAAGAACACAGAGTGGATGGAAATGTAACCTGTACAAAGGATAAACTTGCTTCCCACTGATGCTACAGAGACTAGCATCGAATATGCCCCTTACTGGAACCCAATTCAGGGAATGTACTCATGGAAGGTTGGAAAGCTAATGATCTACTATTGCAATATTTTACCCCAGGTGCTTAGCAAGCTCTCGGGGCTGAAATAAGACAACACATGGGGTCAGTTGCGTACGACACTCTCTTTTTAACTGTCTTTTAAACATAGTGGAAGTAAAGGTTATCCTATACGTCCCTCAACCAAAACCACATTGGTGGATACATTCTGTCTTTGCACATGGAGAACCTCGCCACCGGATCTGCCTCTGAGACCCAGTCATATAAGGATCATGTCCTGATGTCCTGGGTCCCTTCTGTGAGCATTTGGCAGATTCACAGGGACCGTGACGCTCTCTGCTCAGGGAGAAGAGCCTCTGACATCCTGGCCGTGTCACGTAGAATGCTGTGGCCCCAACAGGACTGTAAGCCACTTGTAAGCACCCCCTGTTTTTTGCAACGTGAAAATCATGACCCAGGTTTTTGCAACATGAAAATCATGACCCTGGGGTGGTGACTGACCTCCTACAAAGAAGTGTTCTGTGGTCATCTTGAAAGAAGACCACTTCTAGAAATGACATCAGTTCAAGAGAATAGGTGTAGGAGTTCACGAGAAGAGAGGTGACCATCATCACCACACCAATCATGGCGTGTCCTGACGTTGTTCCCATCCAATATTTTCATATTTTCTAGGTCCTTTAAAGATCCTCCTTGAGGGACTTCTGTGGTGGTCCAGTGGATAAGAATCCATCTGCCATTGCATGGCAGGGGGCACAAGTTTGATCCCTGATCTGGGAAGATGCCACATGCTTCCCGGCAACTAAGACCACGTGTAAGTACAGAGCCTGGGTGCTTCGACTACTGAATCTCACGTGCCTAGAACCCGAGTTCGACAACAGAGAAACCACCACAAGGAAAAGTCCACAAGCTACAACAGGAGAGTAGCCCCAACTCTTTGCAACTAGAGAAAAGCCCGCACAGTGCCTAAGATCCAGCACAGCAAAAAAAAAACAAAAAATAATAATAATCCTTCTTGATATCATCCCTTTGCCACTGCTCATCCAATGAAGAGGTGCATATTTTAAAATAATCCCTCTCAAGTTAGCTGCCTTTTTACAAGGCGTCCTCCACGTCACTTAATGAAGCGAAGTAAATGCCTTGATGAAGTGCGTGAATCCTACTCAACAGGAAAAGAACATTCCATGAAGGTACCAGGTCTCTCCTTTGCTTGAGGAATCCTGTGTGATAAATTGCTTCCATGTGCAGAAGGCAGTCTGACGATAATAAAAGAGAGGTCTGCAGCAACAAAAAGATGAATTAGGGAGAAATCAGAAAGGAGGAAGGTTTGGGAAGCACCTCCTTTGATTGAGTTTCAATCAAAGCATTTTGGGAATCAAAGATTTTGAGTTTCAATCAAAGCATTTGGGAAGCACCCCTTTGACTGAGTTTCAGTCAAAGCATGTTGATTATGTCTGATTCATTTTTCACGTATCAGTTCAGTTCAGTCGCTCAGTCATGTGCGACTCTTTGCAACCCCATGAATCACAGCACGCCAGGCCTCCCTGTCCATCACCAATTCCCAGAGTTCACTCAAACTCATGTCCATCGAGTCGGTGATTCCATCCAGCCATCTCATCCTCTGTTGTCCCCTTCTCCTCCCCAAAACAAATAACAGTGTAGCCCAACGACTGATGTGTTTTGCAAAGCAGAAACGGAGTTCTGTCATGAGAAGTTGCAGATGTCTGATCTCATTGTGGTAATATGTTGACCAACTGCAAGACTTGGTCAAAGTTTATGAACTAAAGGATGGACTGAGCTTTAACTCAGAGTAGCAGCCTTTTCCAACAAAGGTCCATACATTCAAAGCTATGGTTTTTCCAGCAGTCACGTATGGATGTGAGAGTTGGACCATAAAGAAAGCTGAGTGCCGAAGAATTGTTGCTTTTAACTGTGATGTTGAAGAAGACTCTTGAGAGTCCCTTGGACTGCAAGGAGATCCAACCAGTCCATCCTAAAGGAAATCAACCTTGAATATTCATTGGAAGGACTGATGCTGAAGCTGAAACCCCAATCCTTGGGCCACCTGATGTGAAGAGCTGATTCGTTTGAGAAGACCCTGATGCTGGGAAAGATCGAAGGTGGGAGAAGGGGACAACAGAGGATGAGATGGTTGGATGGCATCATTGATGCAACTGACCTGAGTTTGAACAAACTCCAGGAGGTGGTGATGGACCGGGAGGGCTGGCGTGCTGCAGTCCGTTGGGTCACAATGAGTCGAACACGACTTAGTGACTGAGCAACATCAAAAAGAGGCTGGCTGTGTAGCCAGGTAGCAAATGAACTGATGCTGAAGACAAGAAGGCAGAGACAAATTTCAACAGCCCTGATGGTAGGTTTCTGAGAAGTTCCAGGAACACCAAAGCAACTCGACCTCAGACAAGCTACATTTGACAGGTCACCCAGGAACTGCTTTGTACTCTGCTCCGTTATCCCTGACCTCAAATCCTGAAAAGTTAGGTGTAATTACTTGTCCTATGATTGAGGAAGCAAATAAAAGAAAAGGAAAAGAAAGACTCCATCCAAATATGAAAAGATACTAAAAAAAGAAAAATTAGAATGTGATTCTGTTCTCAATCGTGGAACTCAAGGCCAATATTACTGGCAGGTTGAATTTCTGATGAAACTGCTTTTAAAAAGAAATTGACCTATATCGACTGTTTCAATTCCATCTGATAATAAAGTGAGGATGGGGTGGGGAAAGGTCAGAGAGTCAGAGAATCAGGTGATATATGATTAATGGAAAGTATTTTTGAAAAGCAGGTTCAATTAAATGTTCACACTTCTCTCTCTCCTAAGCACTTCTCCACGCCCACGCATGTACCCTTTCCAGATGAGATTTAAGTAAAACAAAAATCCTAGGTATCTAATACTAACTGTGTGCCCAGTGATATGTTTACAGTGGAGCTTCTCTTTCAAAAGGAAAATAAAATAACCCCTGTGGGATTTAAAAAAAAAAAAAAAGTCATTTACAAGTGATTGATTGAACAGCCGTTAGCATCAGGCAGGGCTAAGATACTGGGTTTGGCTAAAATGGAAATGAAACGCTGTGTTCTTCTTTTATGAAATTTCTTTTTTTTTAGAATTAATTAATTTATTTGGCCATGTTGGGTCTTGGCCGTGGAACATCGACTGGAGCTGTGGAGCGTGGGCTTCGTCGGCGTGTAGGATATGAAGTCTGCCCATCAGAGACGGAACCCACATCCCAGGCATTGCATGGTATATTCTTAATCAACGGACCAGAAGGGAAGTCCCTAAATTTTACTATAATTGGAGAATAATTGCTTCACAATATTGAGATGTCTTCTGCCACACATCACCATGAATCAGCCAAAGGTGCACACATGTCCTTTCTCTCTAATCTCCCACCCCATCCCACCTCTCTAGATTGTCACAGAGCACCGGCTTTGAGCTCTTCTGCATCACACAGCAAATTCACAATGGCCATCTATTTCACGTACAATACTGGATAGGTTTCCATGCAGCTCTCTCAATTTGTCCCATCCTCTCCTTCCCACACACTGTCTACAAGTCTCTTGTCTATGTCTGAATCTCCATTATAAAGTGAAGTTGCTCAGTCGTGTCCGACTCTTTGCGACCCCATGGACTTATAGCCTACCAGGTTCCTCTGTCCATGGGATTTTCCGGGCAAGAATACTGGAGTGGGTTGCCACTTCCTTCTCCAGGAATCTCTATTACTGACCTGCAAATAGGTTCATCAGCACCATCTTTCTAGATTCCATATATATGTGTCAATATACCATACTTGTCTTTCTCTTTCTGACTCCCTTCCCTCTGTATGATAGGCTCTTGGTTCATCCACTTCCTTAGGACTGACTCAAAGGTGTTCTCTTTCACAACTGAGTAATCTTCCATTGTATACACGCACCCCAAATTCCGTATCCATTCATCTCTCAGTGGACATCTAGGTTGCTTCCATGTCCTAGCTACTATACAAAATGCTGAAAAAGACATTGGGGTGCAGCATCTCTTTCGTTTATGATTTGTTCAGGATACAGGGGCTTCCCAGGCGGCAGTACTGGTGAAGAATCTGCCTGTCAATGCTGGAGGTGCAAGAGAAGTGAGTTTAGTTCTGAAACCTGGTCTTCTTTCGACAGTAAGAGCCCCGCTGATGAGCCCTGCACCCGTACCAAGGCCAACGTCTCTGCTTATTTTCTGACATCTTGGCACCTAGCTCATCACTACAGAGAAGGTTGATGGAACCAGCTATACACACAAACCCATCAGGCAGCATTGTCCGTGTGGCTGCATTTCTGGGAAGGAACCCTGTGTCTTGTACTTCAGCTTTTCATGAGCCTGGAACATATCACATGGACACAGACCTACATGTATCCTGTTACGGTTGAAGAATAGCTCTGCCATGATAGCAATTCCACAGATACTTCTTTTCAGAGTCTTTTTTGGCTAGATGGTTCTACCTACAGGTTCTTACTTCCCCGACCAGGAACTGAACCCACGAACCCTGCGTTGGGAGTGTGGAGTCTTAACCACTGCACCACCAGAGAAACCCTCAGAGATACTTCCAAAAGGATTGCCTCCAAAGGGAGTCAATCGAGTGATGTAAGCCAGTGGATATACAGAAAGGACTGAAATCAATAAATCGACTCTGATGTCTGAAGGGGTTCCCAAAGATCAAGGCTTGAAGCAGACATTCAGGGGAGCTCCCTGAATATAAGAGTCTGGTTTTGACACCTGCGATTGCAACCTGCATTTTGCCCTGGCCTCTGGGCTCTCCTCCTTTGCTCCTGAGTTTGGTTTCAGCCCCTTTTCTCTCCGCCCAACTCACTGAGGTCCAGGAATATGACAGAGGGCGAAGGAGCTGTTTTTATGGAGCCTGTGGTCACAGGAAGGGGTTCCGGAGAGGGTGAGGCTGGGTCCCAGCTCAGGAGAGAAGGTCACAGGTTCAGGTGCCCTGTCTGAGGAACAGAATCGTGTGGACCTGCCCTTGGAGACATCAATAACGACGCCCGTCTTCAGTGGGGGAAGGAGAGGGTGGGGTGAATGGAGAGAGTAGCATGGAAACATGTGGACTACCAGAGGTAAAACAGACAGCCAGGGGGAATCTGCTATGTGACTCAGGGGGCTCAGCCAAGGCTCTGTGACAACCTCGAGGGGTGGGACACCTTGCGAAGTGGGAGGGAGGTTCAAGAAGGAGGTTCAGTTCAGTTCCGTTCAGTCCCACGGTCGTGTCCGACTCTCTGTGACCCCATGAACCACAGCACAACAGGACTTCCTGTCCATCACCAACTCCCAGAGTTCACTCAAACTCATGTCCATTGAGTCAGTGATGCCATCCACCCATCTCATCCTCTGTCGTCCCCATCTCCTCTTGCCCCCAATCCCTCCCAGCATCAGGGTCTTTTCCAATGAGTCGGCTCCTTGCATCAGGATTGGAGTTTCAGCTTCAGCATCAGTCCTTCCAATGAATATTCAGGACTGGTTTCCTTTAGGAGGGACTGGTTGGATCTCCTCATAGTCGAAGGGACTCTGAAGAGTCTCCTCCAACACCATAGTTCAAAAGCATCAGTTCTTTGGTGCTCAGCTTTCTTCACAGTCCAACTCTCAAATCCATACATGACCACTGGAAAAACCATAGCCTTGACTAGACGGACCTTTGTTGGCAAAGTAACGTCTCTGCTTTTTAATATGCTGTCTAGGTTGGTCATAGCTTTCCTGCCAAGGAGTCAGAGGGAGGGGACATTTGTATATCTGTGGCTGATTCATGCTGACATATAGGAGAAAGCAAGATAATATTGTAAAGCAATTATTCCTCAATAAAAAACAAAAGAAAAAAATAAGCCATAAAAGATTCCATGTCTTTTTTTTCTAGTGGAAACTGAGGCAATAACATGTAAGAGCAGATTTAAATGTATAACGTGCTCTTAAGTACACACTGTGCTAATAAAAAAGCCCGAAAGTAAATACCATGTAATAAGATGACGCGTTCATTGCTAATCTTGTTTGCTGGTCCTGTGTAAGGCAGGTGGGACCTGACATTCTCTTTCTTTCAGTGTCCACTTTTTTGGGAGCTGGAGTGAGGGAAAGGATTGCATTAAAATAACAGGGCTATACTCTGTGAAAATTATATATATTTATACACACACATATAAAATGTATATGCAGGGATATGTTACCTATTGAAATATTATATAAAATGTATCTATAGATAAAAACATATTGTTTGTAACAAAACATTATATGTATATAAAATATGTAAAAAAAACTGAGAACCTTATGTATATATACAACTTAGAAAAAAATACATCTGTGTATTCTATGTATATGTTTATAAATGTGCTTCCTTGCTCAGTCATGTCTCATTGTTTGCGACCCCATGGACTGTAGCCTACCAGGCACCTCTGTCCATGGGATTCTCCAGGCAAGAACACTGGAGTGGGTTGCCATTCCCTCCTTCAGGGGATCTTTCCAACCCAGGGATTGAACCCAGGTCTCCCCCATTGCTGGCAGATTCTTTATCATCTGAGCCACTAGGGAAGCCTTATACTCACATACACACACATATATACATATGAATTTATGTATATTTAGCATGTATATGTTTACATGGCATATCTGTAGCAAATATATATACATATTTGTGTGTGTATATATATATGATTATATATATAGCATCCCCAGTGACTCAGCAGTAAAGAATCTAGCTGCAATGTGGGAGACTCAGGTTCTATCCCTGGGTCAGGAAGATCCCCTGGAGGAGATCATGCCAACCCACTCCAGTATTCTTGCCTAGGGAATCCCATGGACAGAGGAGACTGATGGGCTACAGTCCGTGGGGTCACAAAGAATCCGACGTGACTGTGTGACTGAGTATTCACACTCCCACACACACACACATATGTATTTTTATGTATATATTTATTTACTCATCTGTGTGTGTACATAAGTTTCCAAGTATTCTGCCTGAGCAACCATTTCCTCCACAATCACTTAAGAGCCCCCTAACATCTGTGATCCCTTTTTTGTTAACCAAGAGGACGTCAATGCACAAAACAATTCCTTTCCTTCCCTGCAGGTGGCTCTTGGCTGTTCTCCTATGCGATGGGGAGGTGAGAACATTGCCTTCTGGAGCAGAAGGGCAAGGCAGGGCCCCAAGTTGGGGACCACACATGGCTGGGAGGGCATCATGCGGCTGGACCAATGGAGTACAGAGACCAGAGGGCTGGTCTGGGAGAACAACAAGAACTCCGATAGGGGATGTTGAGACTGGGCCACGTGTGGGAAGGTGGACAAGGGAAGAAGGGCAGAGAGGCACAGGCCAGGCGGGGAGTGAGGAGGACCCGATGCACACTCAGTCTAATACCCACACCTGGGAACACTCCACCAAAGGCCACATGTTCACTTCAGTTCAGCTCTTTTCAGTCGCTCAGTCGTGTCTGACTCTTTGTGACCCTATGGACTGCAGCACGCCAGGACTCCCTGTCCATCACCAACTCCCAGAGCTTGCTCAAACTCATGTCCACTGAGTCGGTGATGCCATTCAATCATATCATCCTCTGTCATCCCCTTCTCTTCCCGCTTTCAATCTTTCCCAGCATCAGGGTCTTTTCTAATGAGTTGGTTCTTTGCATCAGATGGCCAAAGGATTGGAATTCCAGCTTTAGCATCAGTCCTTCCAATGAATACTCAAAGGGAAGATGTAGACTTTTTTTTTTTTTTAATATTGTTATCTTTCTAATTACAGAGAATTTGCAAGGAGGATAGAAGTACAATCTTTACTCTCACCCAGAGATATCACCTGTGAATATATGGCTATCTACCTAATAGTCCTTTTTCACACATATTACTTGAAAGCTATGAAATTGAGAGAGATGAGACGAAGATAAACAGAAAGGAATAAATTACAGGAGTTTGAGATTAATATACACATATTACAATATATAGGACTTCCCTGGTGGCTCAGACGGCAAAGCTTCTGCCTACAATGAAGGAGACCCGGGTTTGATCCCTGGGTTGGGAAGATCCCCTGGAGAAGGAAATGGCAACCCACTCTAGTAATCTTGCTTGGAAAATCCCATGGATGGAGGAGGCTGGTGGGCTAGAGTCCATGGGGTTGCAAAGAGTCGTACACGACTGAGTGACTTCGTTTCATAGTACGATGTAGATGTATAAATCAGATAACCAGCAAGGACCTACTGTAGAGCACAGGAACCTCTTGTCAGTATTTTGTAATAACGTATAATGGAAAAGAATGTGAAATCGAATACACTGGAAAAGACCCTGACGCCAGGTAGGAGGAGACTAACCAGGACAAGGAGGAGAAGGGGGAGACAGAGGGTGAGATGGTTGGTTGGCATCACCGACCGGATGGACATGAGTTTAATTCAAACCCGGGAGACAGTGAAGGACAGGGAGGCCTGGTGTGCCGAAGTCCAACTGATACCAGAAGTCAGACACTTCTTAGCGACTGAACAAGAACACAACGTCTGTTCAGTCTTTCCATGTAGCAGGTGTTCTTACAAGCACCTTCTGATTCACGCACAAAGAATCGGAGGAGTTCTCTGACTGTCTGCATCGTACAGAAAGGAAATGAAGACCAGAGGGGTTCAGTCAACTGTTCAGCTTCACACAGCTCCTGAGGTCGTATTGCAGTGTTCATTTGGCCACTGGTAAAGACATACAGCATGGAAGATGCATTTTTCGGCAACCTTAACCTTCCTTTGCTGAATGCTGCACCCTGAAGGGTTTTACACCTCTTCTGATGATGATACGAAAGTTGCTTGTGCATTCTGTCACATCACCCAGAGCAACTTCGAGAACACTGTCATTCACAAGCATTTCTCAATGTGAGCATCATTTGGAAAGACCTCTTGGCTGACACGACCCCAAGATACGAACGTGGTCTTATATCACGTTTATATCATGTTTTATATCATGTGTCAGCAGCCTAGGAAAATGATTTTGTATAAAACATGTTTAAAATGTTTAAAATGCTTGCAGAGTATGTTGAAACATGAACTTCAGACTTTCCCAACCATTCAGGCATACGAAGAAAGCATATTGGATTTTGTCTTCCAAGAGTGAAAATGGCACCCTTTAAAACTGCCATAGTTCCGTTTCAATAAAGTACTGGGGTGGCTCAGCTTTCAAGAATCTACCTGCAACGCAGGAGACGTGGGTTCCATCCCTGGGTCAGGAAGGTTCTCTGTAGAAGGAAATGGCAACCCACTCCAGTATTCTTGCCTGTAGAATCCCATGGACAGAGGAGCCTGGTGGGCGACAGTCCATGGGGTTACAAACAGTTGGGCAAGACATATCAACTAACCACCACCACATATGTCCAGGTGAAATAGATTCTGACCAAAAAACCTGCACAATTTGCCTACCTGATGCTAAACTAGTTTTGGGATCCCTGTGCCTTCAGTCCATGAGCACTCTTCCTCATCATGCGGAAGACTCTTCGGCAGCTCTTTCTAGCCCTGAGCTTCAAAAGCAAACAGACATTCAAACAGGCACCAGCATGGAGCTGACCCCTCTCTAACTTCTCCCAGTGATCTCTCTTGGTTAACCAGGAGTGTTTGCTTCTGCGAGGGGACACAAAATACATCTTTTCCTTTCTACTCGTTGACCACTCCTGCTATCTGCCCGCCAGCTCTGCCTGCAGCTTCAACGCTCCTGTGTAAACACTCCCAGCAATGTTTTAAAGGCCACAGGGTTAATTACCAACCTGAAGAAACCTACCAGTAAAGTTCTGTATCGAAAAACGTTAAAGCAGTCCGTCAGTTTCTTTCCTAACCTGATCTTCTTAAACTACCTTATGAACCAGGAATTCCACTCCTGGGTACATGTCCTAAAAACAAACAAAAAGAGTCATTCAAAAAGACACATGCATTCTTGTTTCACAGCAGTACTATTTACAGTAGCCAGAACATGAGTGAACTCCGGGAATTGGTGATGGACAGGGAGGCCTGGGGTGCTGCGATTCATGGGGTCGCAAAGAGTCGGACACGACTGAGCGACTCAACTGAACTGAACTGAACATGGAAAGAAGTGAAGTCTCTACTGACAGAGGAATGGATAAAGATGATGGAATATTACTCAGCCATAAAAAGAATGAAGCAATCCCATCTGCAGCCACATGGACGGACCTAGAGAATGTTGCATTGCTTAGTCGCTCAGTCCTGTCCGACTCTTTGCGACCCCATGGACCGTAGCCCACCAGGCTCCTCTGTCCATGGGGATTCTCCAGGCAAGAATGCTGGAGTCGGTAGCCTTTCCCTTCTCCAGGAGAGCATACTAAGTTTGGTGAAGTAAGTCTGAGAGAGAAAGAGAAATGCTATCATGTTATAACTAACATGTGGGATCTAAAAAATAACACAAACGAATGCACATACAAAAGAGAAGCCCACTCAGGAATACAGGACAGACTCATGCTTACCAGTGGGAGGGATGAGACAAGAGGTGGTTTGGAGAGTCAGGAATTGAGAGGGACAACATACTATATATGAGATGCATGACATTCCATGCATATTGCAGGGTCAAGGGATACACTGCCATTATTTTGTGGAGACATTATTTTATTTCTGCTGTGGTGACTTTAAATAGAATATAAATGCATAAAACTGTTGAGTCACTGTGTTGGAAACTGGAAACTAATATGACATTGTAAATCAAATACACTTCAATCTTAAAGGAATAAAAAATACATCAATAGGACATTATCGCCTCTCTTGAAACCTTCTCGAAAATGACCTTTATGGGTGGATCTAGAGACTCATACTGAGTGAAGTAAGTCAGAGAGAAGAGAAATATTGTATGACATCTCTTATATCTGGAATCTAAAAAGAAATGATACAAATGATTTATTTACAGAACAGAAAGAAACTCAAAGACTTTGAGAATGAACTTATGGTTACCAGCGGGGATGGACCAGAGAAAGCGATAGGGAGTTTGGGATGGACATGTACACACGGCTATATTTAACACAGATAACCAACAAGGACCTGCTGGACAGCACAGGGAACTCTGCTCAATGTCACGTGGCAGCCTGGATGGAAGGGGAGTTTGGGGGAGAATGGATACATGTATATGTTTGACTCAGTCCTTTACCCATTCACTTGCAACTCTCACATCACTGTTAACTGGCTGTCAGTTCAGTTCAGTTCAGTTGCTCAGTCGTGTCCGACCCTTTGCGACCCCATGAATTGCAGCACACCAGGCCTCCCTGTCCATCACCATCTCCCAGAGTTCACTCAGACTCACGTCCATCGAGTCGGTAATGCCATCCAGCCATCTCATCCTCTGTCGTCCCCTTCTCCTCCTGCCCCCAATCCCTCCCAGCATCAGAGTCTTTTCCAATGAGTCAACTCTTCGCATGAGGTGGCCAAAGTACTGGAGTTTCAGCTTTAGCATCGTTCCTTCCAAAGAACACCCAGGGCTGATCTCCTTTAGAATGCACTCGTTGGATCTCAATACAAAATAAAAAGTTGCCCCCCAAAATGAGATGCTCACTCATCAGAAGCAAGAAAACATAACTTGCATTTCTAGATACATAAAAGTCTCCTTGTATCTCTTTCGGATCTCAAAACCTAGAATCCCATACATTAGAAAAATCAGGTTGAAAGTGTGCAAATTCAGGGCTTATGACTGCCAATAGATTTCACCAGGATCTCTTTTGCCCATATTTTCCTTTGGTCTTTCATCATTTACTTTAAACCTGAGAAGCAAGGTAGGTGAAAAAATGTTCTCCTTGAGTTTTTAGCTAGGTTATTCTCTCTGCATGTTGCAATCTTGTTGCCAGCTCTTGGTGAATTTCAGTCTCTTCAGGTCCATATGGCCTTACAAGTTATAGTTGCCATTGGAAGGAGAGAAGAACTAGGGGTCATAGATTGCCCTACGGAATTCAGGCATAAAGGTCATTTTACCTGCAGTTAATCAGCTACCACTGACTGACAAAGACCTGACCACAATCAGCCAAATCAGAGGATTAAAAAAAAAAAAAAAAAAAAAGATTCTGCAGCCTGGAGGAGTCTTTACCAGATACACAAAATGCAACAATTTTTACCACATACACAAACTGTAACAATTCAACTAGAACTCACAGAGGCTGGTGTTGAGGAGCCCCACCCCAAGCATGGGAAGAGACTGGGCTGTACATGGACCTCTCTCATCGTAAACATTTTCTCAACCTTAGAAGACAGGACATCGTCTGCTAATCAGCCACACAAGTGCCCCCCTGTATGTGAGCAACGCGATTCCTGTTTATTTTTCCAGCTTCCTGAAACTCTGAAGAGTCTGATGAAGATTGCATTCCACTAGAGAACGCACCAACCATTTAAGATGTCCCATTTCAGCAACAAATAAAACAATGCACTGAGGTTGGTGGTGGCTGAAGGTTAACAGTCGAGACTCCTGTGGACGGTCTTTGCTGAGAGACTTTGGCAATTGCTTTCATGCTGCTGCTGCTGCTAGGTCACTTCAGTCGTGTCCGACTCTGTGCGACCCCATAGATGGCAGCCTACCAGACTCCGCCATCCCTGAGATTCTCTAGGCAACAGTACTGGAGTGGGGTGCATTGCCTTCTCCGACTTGCTTTCATAGGATTCAGAAATCCCGGTTCCCCAGGAAAGAACCTCACACCTGGGCCCTGGCCGGATGTCCCCTCTGAAGCCAGAGCTTCAACTAAGTCAGATAAAATACGTGCCTGAGATAGGAAACCGCTAATCTGCCTGCAGAGGCAAAGGGTTTTCGTGAACTGTTCAGTTCAGTTCAGTTCAGTCGCTCAGTTGTGTCCGGCTCTGTGCGACCCCATGAACTGCAGCACGCCAGGCCTCCCTGCCCATCACCAACCCCCAGAGTCCACCCAAACACATGTCCATTGAGTCAGTGATGAGATCCAACCATCTCATACTCTGTTGTCCCCTTCTCCTCCCACCCTCGATCTTTCCCAGCATTAGGGTCTTTTCAAATGAGTCAGCTCTTCACATCAGGTGGCCAAAGTATTGGACTATAAAGAAAGCTGAGCGCCGAAGAATGGATGCTTTTGAACTGTGGTGTTGGAGAAGACTCTTGAGAGTCTCTTGGACTGCAAGGAGATCTAAGCAGTCCATCCTAAAGGAGATCAGCCCTGGGTGTTCTTTGGAAGGACTGATGCTAAAGCTGAAACTCCAATACTTTGGCCACCTCGTGCAAAGAGTTTCATTGTTGAGAATCATACACAGGGCACTGCTTCTATTCATACAACCTCCACCACCTCTGTGGTTTTCAGGCCAATGGCCTGATGAAGTAGAAAAGGGATATAAAAGCCTTGATGGTTTGTAACATTTTACCTAAAGAAGCTCTGGACTGATATCAAGTGCTCAGGCAAAGAAATGTCACTGGTTATCCACAGGGCTCGAAGCAGGAGTCTCTAATAGAGAAGAACAAATCTGACTCTATATTTAGACCTGTTCCTTTTCCTTTAGTATCTGTGCTCTGTGTCTTGGGCTGAGTCATGCGTCTTTTGTCGAAGAATGTTGCCTACAGCCTGAAATATACCTGATAGCCTTCTCTCATGCCTGACCTTTAAAGATGTAACTTTCCATTCATATGGAGATACAAAGTTGCAGAACAGAGAAGAACATTTGTCCTGTCTGAGGTTTACAGAAAAAAGGACACCTGACCTAGGTGGACAGCTGCAAGAACCAAGGATTCCTGCACCAAGAAGTTGGCAACAACCATCTACACCCACCCGGCCCCTTGCCTTTAAAAAGAAGTGCCTTGCTGAGACCTTTCGCGGAGTTTAGCATGCAAGTCTTTGAGGGCACCAGCCACCCATCTCCTTGCATGGCCCTGCAATAAACCTTTCTCTGATCCTAACTCCAAAGATGCGGTCTGTTGAGCTTCACTGTGACTTGGGCAAATAAACGTGCATTCAGTAACAATGACAACCATATATCCAAAGATCGCCGGCCATGTTGTTAACGGGAATCACTCAACCCTGCAAGAGTTGATAAAGAGATGAAAGTCGCATCTTTTCTTTAACTTGGGCTTACAGATTGAATGGGACATCACAAGCAAGCATGTTTATGTCAGGATTGGATGAAAGAGATGAAGCCATCATTTTAACTGTTCCTCTCACTATTATGTGATGACAAAGTTCCTGAAACAGTAGACTTTCGTTCCTCTCACTGTTATCTGATGACAAAGGTCCCCAAACAGTAGACTTTCTTCTCTAGATTTCACTATGTAGCATAATTTTCAAGGAGGTAGAAAACATCAGAAATAAAAAGAAAACAAAAAAAAACATTTGTCCTAAATAAATTTTCAAAGAGGTAGAAAACATCAGAAATAAAAAGAAAACAAAAAAAAAATTTGTCCTAAATAATTTAAGCCTAAAAGCCAGCAAGAATCTTCCTAAAGAGATTAGTTTAATTGGGCTGTTGTACAATATACACTTTAATGTTGGAATGCATTGATTAGGAATATACTTAAAGTGTTTAAACTAAGAAATCTTAATAAGCTTTCATATCAAGAATGCTGTAATAATTATCAATTAATGGAAGGTTTTTGGCCTTTTGTTTAGTTTCTGTTTTAAAGGAAGAAAAGTGAAGTCGCTCAGTCACGTCTGACTGTTTGTGATCCCACGGACTGTAGCCTACCAGGCTCCTCCATCCATGGGATTTTCCAGGCAAGAATACTGGACTGGGTTTCCATTTCCTTCTCAAGGAGATCTTCCCAACCCAGGGACTGAACCTGGGTCTCCCACATTGTAGGCGGACGCTTTATGATCTGAGCCACCAGAGAAGTCTGTATTGGAATGGGTAGCCTTTCCCTTCTCCAGGGGATCGTCCCAAGCCATGAATCAAACCCAGCTCCCCCTTATTGAAGGCAGATTCTTTACCAGCTGAGCCATCAGGGAAGCCCAAGAATACTGGGGTGGGTAGCCTGTCCCTTCTCCAGCAGATCTTCCCAACCCAGGAATCGAACTGGGGTCTACTGCATTGCAGGCAGACTCTTTACCAACTGAGTTATGAGGGAAGCCCCCTGATTTAACCTTTTAGCAATGCATTGGAATATTTCTTTATTAAAAAAAACCCAGACATATATTTTGGAAATTGTATCTTTTAATTACTGTGTAATTTTTAGTAAATCATAGTGATAAGAGTATTTTTTTTTTTTGCATTCTTATCTACATAACCAAACATCTCTAACAATGAGACAGACTGGGACCTGGGACTCTTTGGAGGCAATGCTTGCGCCTGGATAAACGTCTCCTGGAGCAACCGATACAAAGAAACTATGAGGGATTGATAATGAGTGCCCACATACACAGCTGGGACAAATTAAGAACAAGAAACAGAAAGACCAAAACCAGAACTGCAACTTCTGAAAAGCTGGGAGAAAAAGCACAGTCCTGTGCATGATTTCTGCACACACACCACCAAGGAGATGGGAAAACCACTTAAGACACCCCTCGAACACAACCACACTGGA
This sequence comes from Bubalus kerabau, assembly GCF_029407905.1. NCBI lineage: Eukaryota > Metazoa > Chordata > Mammalia > Artiodactyla > Bovidae > Bubalus > Bubalus kerabau. The sequence continues at coordinate 161,983,652 of NC_073647.1, read as the reverse complement.
CCCGCTCCCAGTCACAACCCATAGAAGGAACCAGCTCACCCCAGCTCCCAGAGAACTGGTTCTTGTGCCTCCTGCTGAAACATTCAAGAGATGCAGTTTTCATCCCTGGGGGAGGACGATCGGCTGGAGGAGGAAATGGCAATCCACTCCAGTATATTCTTCCTTGGAGAATCCTACGGACAGAGGAGCCTGGCAGGTTACAGTCCATGGGGTCCCAAAGAGTTGGATGAGACGGAGCACCCATAGCCAACATAAGCCCCAACTAAGCGTCGCCTGAATGCCTTGTCTGGTATCTTATCCATTTCTATTGATTAAACAGTTCCAGGACCCAGATCAGTTATCAATAACATCTGTCTGATTATGGACAGAAAACAATGAGGTCAGCAAAATGTATTCCTTCTGCTCTTTTCTTCTCCTTAGGTCAGATGGACAGTTCTCAGACCAAAAGTCAATTCCACTTGGGAATAGCTTTGGTAACTCCAAGTATCTGTTCTTCACGCCCCTTCTCAGGTATTACACAAGTTGATGTTGTGGACGGGACACATGGATTTTGTCTGAAGAGCTAACCTTCACTACTGGCCAGGCCCTGGGCATTTACTGAATACCAAGTGTGCAATCAGATTCTATTTAAGGGCATCTCAGAGGAGGTTTGATGGTGGGAAATTGCCTGCCACAGCAAGCCAGGATCTTACCTATGAAATAACTTCCACATGAATCCCTTTACCATTTATGAGCCAGAAAATGTTCTAAATCTGGCTTTTTAACCCCAGCAGGATTTCGGTTGCAAAGAGAAACCAGTAGGAGGTGCCTTTTCCCATGCAAATGTTACCCTGTGACCTGTATTTATTGCTGCTGAAATATGTTGAAATACTAAGTCTTGTCTGACTCTTACAACCCCACAGGATTCTCCAGGCTAGAATACTGGAGTGGGTTGCCATTTCCTTCTCCAGGGGATCTTAATGACCCAGGAACTGAACCTGAATCTCTAGGACTACAGTCAAATTTGTTGCCAAGTGAGCTACCATGGAACTGTATGCTGCTGCTAAGTCACTTCAGTCGTGTCCAACCCTGCGTGACCCCATAGACAGCAGCCCACCAGGCTCCCCCGTCCCTGGGATTCTCTAGGCAAAAACACTGGAGTGGGTTGCCATTTCCTTCTCCAATGCGTGAAAGTGAAGTCTCTCAGTCATGTCCGAACTGTATAAACCATATCAAACAGAAAGAAAAGAAAACAGAGCATATAGTTAACACAGAAGCAGGGGAAATACATGGGGGTGGTTCACTTAACGTACTTCACTTAACATAATTGGGACTTCCCTGTTGGTCCAGTGGCTAAGATTTCCCCTTTCAGGGCAGGGAGCGTGGGTTGCATCCCAGGTCTGGGAGTTAAGATCCCACCTGCCTCCCAACCAAAAAAAAAAAAAAAAAACCCAAGCCATAAAACAGAAGCTGCTGCTGCTGCTAAGTCACTTCAGTCGTGTCCAACTCTGTGCGACCCCATAGACGGCAGCCCACCAGGCTCCCCAGTCCCTGGGATTCTCCAGGCAAGAACACTGGAGTGGGTTGCCATTTCCTTCTCCAATGCATGAAAGTGAAAAGTGAAAGTGAAGTCGCTCAGTCGTGTATGACTCTTAGCGACCCTATGGACTGCAGCCTACCAGGCTTCTCCATCCATGGAGTGGGGTGCCATTGCCTTCTCCAAAACAGAAGCTATATTGTAACAAATCCAATAAAGACTTTAAAAATGGTCCACATCAAAAAATATAAAAATGGCACAATTTACCATTGGCAGCAACATGGATGGACCTAGAGATGATCCCACTGAATGAAATCAAAGACAAATAACATACAATAATCATCTACTTATGAACTCTAGACTGTGACACCAATCAACCCATCAACTAAACAGACTCTCAGACACAGAAAACAAACTTACGGGTGACCAAAGGGGAAAGTGGGGGAGAGCTAAATTTGGAGTTTGGGATTGACAGTTATATACACTACTATACAAAAAAACGGGGAACCAACAAGGACCTAATGTATAGCAGGAGGAGAAGCGGACGACAGAGGATGAGATGGTTGGATGGCATCACCGACTCAACGGACATGAGTTTGAGCAAGCTCCGGGAGTTGGTGATGGACAGGGAGGCCTGGAGTGCTGCGGTCCATGGGGTCACAAAGAGTCCGACACAACTGAGCGACTCAACAACAGCAACAGCTGTATAGCATAGGGACTATATTTGGATATCTTATCATTAATTATAATGGAAAAGAACATGAAAAAGATTATATACACACATACATAGGTCGGGAAGATCCCCTGGAGAAGGAAATGGCAATCCACTCCAGCACTCTTGCCTGGGAAATCCCATGGACGAAGGAGCCTGACAGGCTACAGTCTCTGGGGTCGCAAAGAGTCGGACACGACTGAGCAACTTCACTTTCATATATATATATATATATATATATACACACACACACACACACACACACATATATATACACATACACACACATATAAGTGTGTATAAAACTCAATCACTGCTGTAGACCTGAAACCAACAGGAGATTGGGAATCAACTACACATCAATACAAACAGTAAATCAATCTTTTAAAAAGAAATGGAATCATTTAAAAATGCTCTCCATAACGCCTAGAAAGGGCCGGGCTATACTTATGATAAAAGAGGCTCAAATTTCTTACAGCAAACTGCTGATTTGTGGATCACGATCATAGTTATAAGAAGGTTTTTACTTGCAGGCTGACGGCTCTGAGGAAAGGAACACTGGCCAGGTTTAGATGTGAGAAAAATGCTTAGGGAAAAAAAAAGTTTCATTAAAAAAAAATTCATTTTGGTGTAAAAAAATTAACACTACAAACCATTTCAGAACCAAGTAGAATGACCTTATATCCTACAAGATTTTTGTCAGTCGTGGCTTTTAAAATACTAAATCTAATGGTTGCATGTAGAGGTTGCCACCAAGTCTTCCCAGCATTCGGGTTACTGATTCAATTCCGGATGAGCCAAAACCCTGTGAAAGAAATCAAGGACAAATCCAGGATCCAATACATTGTTCTTGCTGTTGTTCAGTGACTAAGTCCCGTCCGACTCTTTTTGACCACAAGGACGTCAGCACGCCAGGCTTCCCCGACCTTCACCATCTCCATGAGCTTGCTCAAACTCATGTCCATTGAGTCGGTGATGCCATCCAACCATCTCATCCTCTGTTGTCCCCAGCTCTTCATTCTCTTATAACAGAAGGTCTCAGATATTTTTTTTAATCGTATTTTTAATCAAAGGCAAATTTCTCACCTACCTCGGCCACTCGCTTCTAAAGGATGCAGAACATAAAAAAAAAAAATGGCTAACAAACTTGTAAGGGACTAAAAGGAACGGCCTGTTTCTTTGTTGCAGTGTGGGGGGAGAAAAGAGAAGGAAGGTTTCCAGTGGCTAGAAAAGCCACAGGAAATACGAAAAAGAAAAATATCTAAACACTAATTCTGCTGCTGCTGCTACTGCTGCTGCTAAGTCCCTTCAGTCGTGTCCGACTCTGTGCGACCCCATAAATGGTAGCCCACCAGGCTCCCCCGTCCCTGGGATTCTCCAGGCAAGAACACTGGAGTGGGTTGCCATTTCCTTCTCCAATGCATGAAAGTGAAAAGTGAAAGTGAAGTTGCTCAGTCGTGTCTGACTCTTCACGACCCCATGGACTGGAGCCTACCAGGCTCCTCCGTCCATGGGATTTTCCAGGCAAGAGTACTGGAGTGGGGTGCCATTGCCTTCTCCAAAACACTAATTCTGAACGCCCCCAAAACAATTTTACTAATGAAAATCATCTTTTCACTAAGACTCTGAAATTTTATTACAACTCAAGCAAAAGTAAATAACATCTTGGCATTTGGCTCAAAGCCTGAATAATTTGGGGACTGTGAGAAATATATTAAGAAATCTTGGAAATCCACAGCAAAGAGGGATCTCAGAAGATTTAATCTTTCTGAAGACAAATTTCCTTCCCGAATGATTTATATTTGAATCTTGCGCTATTTCATTCTCCACATTTCAACTTGGGGCTTCGGCATGCCTGTGTGACTGGAAATGACACGGCATTAATAAATAGCGGACAAATATAATTTCCCTGCTCTTTGTGAAAAGTCACCATTTTAACAGGTTACAATACAAACAGAAATGAATGACCACTGAATACTGAAAAGCTGAGTGGAAACACGCTCCTTTGAAGAATATTCCTTATTTTTAAAATTGTCACCAAGGATGAAAATGCATTTCTTTGTATCACAAACAGCAGCAATTATTGCATGGTGGTGAGTGCTCAATAAAGTCACATCTGACTCTTTTTGAGGCCCCACAGATTGTAGCTTTCCAGGCTCCTCTGTCCATGGGATTTTCCAGGCAAGAATATGGGAGTGGGTTGCCATTTCCTCCTTCAGGGGAACTTCCTGAACCAGGGATCAAACCTGCATCTCTTGAATCTCCTACATAGGCAGGTGGATTCTTCATCACTACACCACCTGGGAAGCCCACTCCATGGGTATATATACTGATAAATATTTAAAAATCACCACTTTAGCAAGTCTAAAGGTCATTTATATGTGCAATTTAAGTTGACAATGAGTTGCTATTGTTCTTTCTGAAGGAAGGAAGGGAGAGGTGCTCAGTGTTAAATTTAAATCATAAGTGGGTTTTTTTTTTTCCTCTCAAACAGAATGATTTACATTTAAATGGACTCCAGCAATTAAATAAATTAAACCACACTTGCTAACAAAACAGTGGAGGCAAATGCTAAATGAAAATGCTAAATGAAATATGTAGGTATGACCATAAAGCCTTGTAACGTGTGTGTGAATAACATATGTTATATGCACTGCATGTTGTACGTATATTTCAACACATATGAATGAAATATGTATAAGATGAATGCAATATGTATAAGTGCAATGAATATAACATATATTAATACACATAACATTCCGTGACTTTTCCATTTTGAGAAAAGAGCTTAAAATGAGGTCTTTCAACCTGGTCAGAAGCATAGAAATTCCAAGAGCAACTCGAGTTCGCTCTGAATTCAAATTGAGACACTGGAGTTGTAAAAAGTCGAGTTGACCCCGTTATAAAACGCGGTGTAGGCCGACATGTGCCTTAGCTGGCTGTTCGGTCTGTGGATGTGTTTCTCTTGAGACTCAGCTTTGAACTGAGGGGCTTTTACACTGTTTTAAAGAGGGGAGCTCAGTGAGGCATATGCCAGCTGAAACGTTCTTTATTTTTTTTGTACCGAGGTGGAAATAGAGACAAATATCAAACTTCCTTGTTATACACCTAAAAGGAACATAATGTTAGCTGTCAAATACATCTATATAGAACTGGAAAATTGCTCTCTGTGTTGAGTCTCTCCATGTAAGTTAATAAAGGAATATTAATGAACTCGGCAAGCGGTAACAGGACCTATTAGCAAGCTAGCCTCAGTTACCCCTGTATGTCGAAGCCATTCATTTGGGCAATCTGGGGAAAAGGAGAATATAATTGTTGGCCAAAAGGAAAGGAAGTTTATTTCCATTCAAATGACTCTCTGCCAACAACTACCACCCACAATTCAGGACTACGTATATATATATATATGTGTATGTATGTGTGTACACACACACACATATAAAGACATAAAACATTTATGTATTTATATGTATAAAATATAAAATATTTTATATTGTATACAATATATTATATACAATATATTTATATTGTATACAATATAAAATAGTTATCTATCTATGTTTCAGAAGTGGCACTCTGGAATCATTCTAGGGAATTAAAAATACATTAAAAAAAAAACTGGGACCAACGTGAATACAGTACTAATGAATAAAATACAGATGACTAATGAGAACCTCCTGTACAGCACAGGGAACTCTCCTCAGTGCTCAGGGGTGACCTAAATGGGAAGGAAAAAAAAAAAAAAAGCAAGAATATATGTATACGTACATCTGATTCACTTTCGTGAACAGTAGAAACGAACACAACAGCCTAAAGCAACTCTCCTCCAATAAAAATGAGAAAAAGAATATCCTGATAACGGTTTCTTTTATCTGCACTGGTCAGAGTCTATTGGAACAGCTGTAAGATGAGGAGATGAGGTTAGCTTTCAGAAAACTATCACGCCCGTGCAACCAGGGTGCTAAGGGATCGGTGGAGTTTAGGCATGTCTGTTCCCCATCTTGTCCTGTTATCATCAGTCCTTTAAGTTCGCTCTCACTGGCCGGAGGTCCCAACAACAGTGAGGACCACTCCTACATCTGAGACTCAGTAGGCAAAGGGCGCCAAATTCTTCAACAACACCTGGCTAAGTGTGTGTGCAAGACACAGTCCTTAGTCATCTGCATCTAAAAACCAGGAGAGAATGTTCAAAGACCTCTTCAAAGTAACAGGGAGACAAAGTAAAAAGCCACCACACAAAAGCCTTCCTCCGGAAAACCAAAGATGCTTTGAAGGGCAATGGGTAAAGCCACTGAGTTTGAAAAGTAACGGTGAGGCTTTCAGAAGACCACTCCTTTTGCGAAAAGTCTCAGCTCAGTTCAGTCGCTCAGTCCTGTCCGACTCTTTGCGACCCCAAGGACTGCAGCATGCCAGGCCTCCCAGTCCATCACCAACTCCCAGAGTTCACTAAAACCCATGTCCGTTGAGTCGGTGATGCCACCCAGCCATCTCATCCTCCGTCGTCCCCTTCTCCTCCCGCCTTCAGTCTTTCCCAGCATCAGGGTCTTTTCCAATGAGTCTCAGTTCTTTGAATCCGGTGGTCAAAGTATTGGAGTTTCAGCTTCAGCATCAGTCCTTCCAATGAACACCCAGGACTGATTTCCTTTAGGATGGACTGGTTGGATCTCCTTGCAGTCCAGGGGACTCTCAAGAGTCTTCTCCAACACCACAGTTCAAAAGCATCAATTCTTGAATTCAGCTTTCTTGAAAAGTCTGTCAATCACTTTAAAACTTGAGATGTATTTAAAATCCCTTCTCAACACATTACTGACCAGAGATGTATTAATACTTCTTTTGTTACCCAAATGTTACTGCTTGGAGACCTACCGATATGTTTTTGGAGGCTAATATGGCTCACATCACTGTGCAAAGTTGTTAGAGCTTAAAATTGATCAAGGGTTCCTTATAAAACAAATGATTGCTTTTATCATTCGCGTTTCGCTCCGTTAGGTGTCTCCTCCTAATTCGATTATATAAAAAATAAAACTGACGCATTGTCAAATGTTGAGTGCAGAAGAATTTTTCAGTGAACCTTATGTGGGAGCTTTCTCTGATTATCCCAATGATATGGATCCTTGTGTCTCAGAAGATGCCATTTCTTTCGGGATATAGGTCTGATAGGGATGATGTGAATATTACATCAACGAAAAGACAAAAGAAAACCTCATTGATTGGTATGGGAAGTGCAAATGAAAATCACGGTATGTGAGACAGCTTTCTTGCTTCTACATAAGAGTGGATTAAACGCAACATTTCACAAAGATTAGCAGAATTTATAGGTTTATCATCTATACCTGCTCAACGTCATAACCCCCAAACTCTTGGTGAAATAACAGATTTAATTTTTGGCCAGCCCCGTCTCCCCACCGCCCCCCCCAAAAAAAAATCACTGCTTAGAAGTATCATTTTCTGTGAAAATTCCCCAGTCAATAATGAGTAAAAGACCCACATTATTTTCTTATCCCTATTTTACAATAATATTTTAATTAAGTTAATAATTTTAACTTTAAAGATAATGACTTTACTTAGCATCTTAAAGAACAGAGACATTACTTTGCCAACAAAGGTCTGTCTAGTCAAGGCTACGGTTTTACCAGTGGTCATGTATGGATGTGAGAGTTGGACTATAAAGAGAGCAGAGTGCTGAAGAATTGATGCTTTTGAACTGTGGTGTTGGAGAAGACTCTTGAGAGTCCCTTGGACTGCAAGGAGATCCAACCAGTCCATCCTAAAGGACATCAGTCCTGAAAATTCATTGGAAGGACTGATGCTGAGGATGAAACTCTAATACTTTGGCCACTTGATGTGAAGAACTGACTCATTTGAAAAGACCCTGATGCTGGGAAAGATTGAGGGCAGGAGGAGAAGGGGATGACAGAGGATGAGACGGTTGGGTGGCATCACTGACTCGATGGACGTGAGTTTGAGTAAGCTCTGGGAGTTGGTGATGGACAGGGAGGCCTGGCATGCTGCAGTCCATGGGGTCACAAAGAGTCAGACATGACTGAGCAACTGAACTGATCTGAACTAATGACTCTAGAGTATTGTGATGGATTCTGCCATAAATCTACACGAATCGGCCATAGGCATGCATGTATCCCTTCCATCCTGACTGCCCCTTCCCACCTCCTTCCCCAAGGCATCCCTCAAGGCTGTCACAGAGCACTGGCTTTGGGTGTCAAGTCAAACATCAAACTCCCACATGTCATCTATTTTACACATGGTAAGGTGTATGTGTTAGGGCTATTGTCTCAAATCACCCCATCCTCTCCTTCACCCGCTGAGTGCAAAAGTCTGCTCTTTACGGCTGAGTCTCCTTTGCTGCCCTGCGTGTAGGATCATCGATACTGTGTTTCTAGATTCCATTTATAGTTGTTAATATATGATATTTTTCATTCTGACTTACTTCGCTCTGTACAATAGGCTCTAGGGTCATCCACCTAGAGCTTCCCTGGGCTTCCCTTGTGGCTCAGCTGGTAAAGAATCCCCCCACAATGCAGGAGACCTGGGTTTGATCCCTGGGTTGGGAAGATTCCCTGGAGAAAGGAAAGGCTACCCACTCCAGGATTCTGACCTGGAGAATCCCATTGACTGTAGAGTTCGTGGGGCTGCAAAGAGACTCAACTGAGCGACTTTCACTTTTTCATCCACCTCTTTAAACGGACTCAAATTCCATTGTGTATATGTACCACAACTTCTTTATCCATTCATCGGCCAGTGGACACCTAGTCTGCTTAGACTAATCTTACATAATAACCTTCAGTAGACTCAACTGCATTGGAGAAGGAAATGGCAACCCACTCCAATGTTCTTGCCTGGAGAATCCCAGGGACGGGGGAGCCTGGTGGGCTGCCGTCTATGGGGTCGCACAGAGTCGGACACGACTGAAGGGACTTAGCAGCAGCAGCAGCAGACTCAACTTAAAAGATGGCATGGGCCTTCTTTGAAATCCCCAGAGAGGGCATTAAGAAGCATTTGTAATTGGATTGGTGGAAAGAAAATAGAAAAGTGACAGTTTTTGCTTTATATGCACAGCTTTTAGTTTAAGACTCCCCTGGTGGCCCAGACGGTAAAGCGTCTGCCTACAATGTGGGAGACCCAGGTTCAATCCCTGGGGCAGGAAGATCTCCTGGAGAAGGAAATGGCAATCTACTCCAGTAGTATTGCCTGGAAAATCCCATGGACAGAGGAGCCTGGTGGGCTACAGTCCATGAGGTCTCAAAGAGTCAGACACGACTGAGCAACTTCATTTTTCTTTCTTGTAATTTAACAAGAAAATGGGAGACACAGCCCTTATGCATTGCTGGAGCAAAGGCATACATTCTGTAGCCAGTGAGGAAAAATGCTTTTCCTTCTTTCAAAGCTAGCAGGTACGTTTCAAAGGTTAAAAATGATTATAGTTGGTTAAAATATCCATGCAACGACTTGAAGAGAAAAGAAAAAAGCTCTCTTAGAGACTTGTCCTGTTTTGTTTTTATAACTATCAAAATCTGATAAAAATATAAAGACATGCAGATTGAAAACATTGTTTAAAACCTCTGGTTTTCGTTCAAGGACAAATGCATGCCACTGACAAAACCGTCTCTGTTCAAGCTAAGCGACACGGAATGAAAATGAATTCTGCATGGATGACATTACCATCAGGACGTGCTTCAAGGAAAATGAAACCTCCGGTACTCGCGAAAAAGCAACAGCTGCTGAGTGTGAGAAGTGGAAATAAACACAATTTCCATAAAATTAGGCATTCAAGGATTCTGACAACTAGGAGTTCACTCAGTCTGCAATTGAAAACAAATGTTGGAGTAAATATACTCGCTCCTTCGTGAACGAGATTTAATTTTGCATTATGAAGTCCAGAACAGAGCCAGGAGAAATCATCCGAAAGGTGTTTATTGTCGGGTAGACACGCAGAATTAAAAAGCAGAGACACAGCTCTGCAGACAGGGGTCCATATAGTCAAAGCTATGGTTCTAATCCTAAAGGAAACTGATCCTGAATATTCATCGTAAGGACTGATGCTGAAGCGCCAGTACTTTGGCCACCTGATGCGAAGAACTGACTCATTGGAAAAGACCCTGTGCTGGGAAAGACTGAAGGCAGGAGGAGAAGGGGGAGAAAGAGGATGAGGTGAATGGATGGCATCACTGACTCTATGGACATGAGTTTGAGCAAGTTCTGGGAGTTGGTGATGGACCGGGAGGCCTCCCGTGCTGCAGTCCATGGGGTCTCAAAGGGTCAGACATGATGGAGCGACTGAACATCAACAAATGGTTTCTCCAGAGGTCATGTACAGAGGTGAGAGTTGGACCATAAAGAAGGCTGAGCCCCGAGGAATTGATGCTTTCCAACTGTGCTGCTGGAGAAGACTCTTGAGAGTCCCTTGGACTGCAAGGAGATCCAACCATTCAATCCTAAAAAAAACCTGAGGCTGAAGCTCCAATACTTGACCACCTGATGTGAAAGGCTGGCTCACTGCAGAAGACCCTGATGCTGGGAAAGACTGAGGGCAGGAAGAGAAGGGGTTGACAGAGGATGAGATGGTTGGACGGCATCACCGACTCAATGAACACGAGTTTGAGCAAACTCCGGGCAATAGTGAAGGACAAGGAAGCCTGGCGTGCTGCAGTCCATGAAGTCGCAAGGAGTCAGACACGACTTAGCAACTAAACGACAGCAAACACTTAGAAGGGAAGTACAATATAAGCTATGACCGCATCCCCCCACCCCAGCCCACAAGGAAGATTGGGTCCATCCTTCCTGTGAAGAAACAAAGCCGGATGCAACCGAGTGTGGGCTTTTCTCAATAAAGTGGCAATGGCGCTGTGCCCCTTCGTTCTCAGAGAACGGAGATCCAGAAAGAGCAAGCGGTTCTCAGCCGGGTCCATGCTTCCCACGACCACCCCAGCAGGGGACTCTTGGCCATGCCCGGGCACGCGTGTGCTTGTCTTGACTGTGGGCTGGGAAATGTCACTGGAATCCAGAGAGCAAAGGTCAGGGATGCCGTTCAGACGCCACAGTGCACAACAGTGACCCCCCACAAAACAGGAAACATCCATTCCAAATGTCAGGAGTGCAGAGGTCCAGAAACCATGAAATCTGTAATACACTCTGACGTATGTGTGTTACTTGCTCAGTCGTACTCGACTCTTTGTGACCCCAGGGACTGTAGCCCACCAGGCTCCTCTGTCCATGGGATGCTCCAGACAAGGATACTGGAGTGGGTTGCCCTGCCCTCCTCCAGGGGGGATCTTACAACTCAGGGATCCAACCTGTGTCTCTGATGTCTCCTGCATTGGCAGGCGGGTTCTTTACCACTAGCGCCACCTGGGAAGCACAATAATACACTGGGAATTAGAGGTCATTTCCTTTCCTAGAATGGGAAGTTAAACCAATTAAAAAAAAAGGGGGGGGCTCAAAAAATACTGGCAAACCAAGCCCAGCAGGATGGAAAATGGATTATACACGGTGACCACATGGGGATTTACTGCAGGTTTTGATGGCAGCTCAATAGCCCCAAATTGATTAATGTAATAAATCAAGAACAAAAACCACATGGGAATACTCAAAAGAGAAAAAAAAGAATTAACTCAAAAGGGATCTGATGTAAAACAATGTCTAAAACTGCAGAGCTCTGAACACATAACCGATAAAGGGATTTCTGCAGAAACTAAGGTGTTTTTTGCAGAAACTAAAGTTTAGTTTTGCAGAAACTAAAGTGTGGCGGTCTGTGGCTGCCAAACTTTTAGGTAAGGTGAATACGGAGACAGCTCCATTCAATAACAGGTGGGTCATAAAAGGTATATTAATACATCTCTTGTCGATAAGTTGTTAAAAAAATAGGTATAAATAGGTGTGATCCTGGGTTATGTAAAGACTTCTTAAAGGAAAAAAAGAGCCAAGGGCAAAGGCAGAAAGAGGCAAAAGAAAGAAATTGAACTTAACAGCTAAGGAACATACATGCAGAACATGTCATCTAAAAATCAAACATTAAAAACCCTCTTCATAAATCAATGCTGAAAACATTGCTATTGCCGTTTAGTCACAAGGTCATGTTCTGACTCAGTGCAACACAACGGACTGAATCCCGCCAGGCTCCTCTGTCCATAGGATTTCCCATGTAAGAATACTGAAATAGGTTGCCATTTTTCTTCTCTAACTAAAAAGTAAATAACTCAAGAAAACATGGGTAAATGCAGGACGTCCAAATGGCCACTATTTCAATATTCACATAAGAAGACCACTCAACAATATTAGCCATCAGAGAATGCACATAGAAAATGGCAGAGTATTTATACCCATTGCTGCTGCTGCTGCTGCTAAGTCACTTCAGTTGGGTCCAACTCTGTGCCACCCCAGAGACGGCAGCCCACCAGGCTCCCCCGTCCCTGGGATTCTCCAGGCAAGAACACTGGAGTGGGTTGCCATTTCCTTCTCCAATGCATGAGAGTGAGAAGTGAAAGTGAAGCTGCTCAGTCATGTCCAACTCTTAGCGACCCCATGGACTTCAGCCCACCAGGACAGGTATAGTCCTGAGGACAGACAAGGACCACTCTTGGCAAGAAAGTAGAGAAACTGGAAACTTTATATTGGAGGGAATATAAACTACTGCAACCACTTTAGAGAACAAATGGGAAGTTAGTCAGATGATTAAAAACGTAGTTAGTCAGATGATTAAAACATAATACCCTAACATAGTGAAATTACTCCTATTTGAGAGAAGAGAATATGTATATCCACATGAAAACTTGTATGCAAATGTTCAGAGTGCGATTATTCATCGCATCCAAAAATTGGAAAAAAAAATAGAAATCAAAAGATGAATGGACAAATAAAACATCATATCCATGCAGTAGAATAATATTTATCCATAAAAATGTAACAAAGCACTCAGGTATGCCACAATGAGGACAGGATCTTGAAAACATTATGTTCAGTGAAAGGCAGACTCAAAATAGCATCTTGTATTGAGTCGACTGAAACATTTGTTCCAGGTTTTGCTGTAACATCTTACAGGAAAACCCAAACGAATGTTTTCGCCAACCCAGTATATGATTCCATTAGTATAAAATGCCCAAAAAAGACAAATCCACAGTGAGAGATGATAAATTAATGATAATGTTTTGGGAAGTCGGGAAGAATAACTATTGGGTTTTTCCTTGGATGCATGAAAATATTCAACAATTAGAGGGCGTTGACGGTGGTGCTTCTCAAAGACCATGGCTTTGTACCCTTTAAATGTGCACCCTGTCTAGCAGTTCAGTTCAGCTCAGTTCAGTCGCTCAGTTGTGTCCGACTCTTTGCGACCCCATGAACCGCAGCACGCCAGGCCTCCCTGTCCATCACCAACTCCCGGAGTTCACCCAGACTCAGGTCCATCGAGTCAGTGATGCCATCCAGCCATCTCATCTTCTGTCATCCCCTTCTCCTCCTGCACCCTGTCTATAGACTTTTAAATAAAGGATACAGACACTGCAATGTGGGAGACGAGGCAATCCAGTGGCTCATTTACAAGAAGGTGAAGAAGAGGGTGTGGCAAAGGCCATCAGAAGAATTCAGAGTATCCAAAAAAAAAGACCCTCCAGAGAACTAAGTCCATGAACTATTCCCACAATGGACAGAGGAGGCTAATTGGCGTAAGAGGGGAAGAAACCGATAAATATAACTGAAATAAATAGAAGAAAAACATGAATAGCAAGGGGGCAAAAAGGAGATGCAGAAACAGATGAGGCCATTTGCACAAGATTCTTTTTTTCTGGAAAGATGTGAAAGGCCTGGTTTTATCAAAGAAGTATCAATGCTGTAGAAAAAGACGGGTGGTATTTCTAAATGATATTATAAGTTTAGGTTATATAGAAGGCAGAAGACGACAAGGTAAACGATAAAAAATGGACTGAAATAGGAATCCTTCTGGAGTGTCCTACATGTATTTCAAAAAGCATAGAATTAAGAAACATACATGTGTGCATATATCTGTTAAATACAAACATATTTATCTCTGCATAGTATATCTCTCTATATACAGATATATAACCATCTCTCTCAAGAGTCTTCTCCAACACCACAGTTCAAAAGCATCCATTCTTTGGCGCTCAGCTTTCTTTATAGTCCAACTCTCACATCCATACATGACCACTGGAAAAACCATAGCCTTGACTAGACCGACCTTTGTTGGCAAAGTAATGTCTCTGCTTTTGAATATGCTGTCTAGGTTGGTCATAGCTTTTCTTCCAAGGAGTAAGCGCCTTTTAATTTCATGGCTGCAGTCACCGTCTGCAGTGATTTTGGAGCCCCAAAAAATAAAGTCTGACACTGTTTCCCCATCTGTTTCCCATGAAGTGATGGGACCAGATGCCACGATCTTAATTTTCTGAATGTTGACTTTTAAGCCAGCTTTTTCCACTCTCCTCTTTCACTTTCATCAAGAGGCTCTTTAGTTCTTCGAAGAAGTGATACTTTTGAACTGTGGAGTTGGAGAAGACTCTTGAGAGTCCCTTGGACTACAAGGAGATCCAACCAGTCCATCGTAAGGAAAATCAGTCCTGAATGTTCATTGGAAGGACTGATGATGAAGCTGAAACTCCAATACTTTGGCCACCTGATGCGAAGAGCTGACTCACTGGAAAAGACCCTGATGTCGGGACAAATGGAAGGCGGGAGTAGAAAGGGAAGACAGAGGATAAGATGGTTGGATAGCATCACCGACTCAATGGACATGAGTTTGAGTCAACTCCAGGAGTTGGTGATGGACAGGGAGGCCTGGCATTCTGCAGTCCATGGGGTCGCAGAGAGCTGGACACAACTGAGCAACTGAACTGAACTGAACTGATCTGAACTGAACCATCTCTCTGTATCTGTCTATATACTACATACATATAACTATCTCTATATGTAACATATACACCTATCTCTTTTTTTTATCTCTTCCTATCTACCTATCTACCTACCTGTCCACCATCTATCTAGCTACCATCTGTCCTTTCTATGTTTTCTATCTGTATTTATCTATGCATCTTTAACTATCTATGTCTCTATCTACCTACCTCCCTGTCTACCTACCTATCACCTATCTATCTACTATCTATCTTTTCTATTTTATCGACTGCAGCTGCCAGATGGCTAAGAAAAAACTCACACCCGAGTTATCTAAACCGTCCCTGTGATATTTTATTAAAGACACAACGAGCACTCTGAGTGAGAGAAAGCATATCTCAATTCAAACGGGACACGTTTCCTTATTCCAAAGTCCCTTCTGCAACTCCGGTACAAATGTTAGTTCTCTTCGGTAGAATTGGTGGTGTTTTGCTGTGAAATCGTCTCATATCTCTGTCTGTACTTAGGGCTTCCCTGGTGGCTCAGTTGGTAAAGAGTCTGCCTGCAGCGCAGGAGACCCGGGTTCGACTTCTGGGTCGGGAAGATCCCCTGGAGAAGGCAATGGAGACCCACTCCAGTATTCTTGTCTGGAAAATCCCATGGACGGAGGAGTCTAACGGGTTACAGTCCGTGGGATGGCAAAGAGTCAGACATGACTGAGCAGCTAACTTTCGCTTCACTTTCAGAATTGGCAGTGTTTCTTAATGAGGTTATCTCATACCTCTGTCTATACTGAAACGTGTATCTTTATAACATGCAAGTATATCCTACCTACATCTTTATGACAGACCCACTGCCCAAGACCTAGATGTTTTCCCCATGATATCAGAACCTAGAATAAAAGCCATTGTACTGAATAAAACAAAAACCAAGGCCTGTGACCCCAATTAATGGCATAAAGAGTCTTCCAAATGATTTAGTTGCACAAAGACCTCAGGCCATCCGTGTCCAATGTCTGTTACGTCAAAGGGATGCATTTAACATTCCAAAATGCTTTTGAGCTTTTATGCTGAGACTCACACCCTTCTTTCAAAGAACTATTATTATTTTTAAATCAAAGGAAAAGCTGCCCAGCTCCTCAGATGGGACTTGATCCAATCCATATGTTACTACGGAATCTTATTTTAAAAAACGTGATTGAGGTTTTCACTCCCTGTACGAAGCAGTCGGACCTGGCAATTTACCTATTCTATATGCAACAGCTTGAATCTGTTCATCCCAAATTTCTAATCCATCTGCCCCCTGAGTCCTAGGCAGCCACAAGCATGTTCTCAACGGCTGTGATTATACTTCTGTCTTGTAGGTAAAATCGTTGGTGTTGCAGAGTCCACTTAGAAGCGATTTCATATGGTATTCGTCTTTCTCTTTCTGACTTACTTCACGTCACATTACGATCTCTCAGTTGGTTGATCCATGTTGCTGCAAATGGAATTGCTTCCTGCTTTTTTATGGCTGTCAATTATTCTATTCTATCGTATATATGTACCACATCTTCTTTATCGACTCATGTGTATCTGTTCATCAGACATTGTGTCCATGTCTTAGCTACTGTTACCAGTACTCCTATGAACATAAGTGGTCCTTGTATCTTTTTAAATGACAGTTTTGTTTGTGGATGTACCCAGGAATGGGATTGCTGCATCGCATGGCAATTCTGTTTTTGGTTTTTTGGGGCATCTCCATGTCATTTTTCGCAGTGGCTTTGCCAAGTTACATTCCCACCAACAGTGCAGAAGGCTTCCCTTTCCTCCGCACCCTCTATAGCGTTTGCTATTTGTAAACTTTTGAATGATGGCCATGCTGACTGGTTGCGAACAGATACCTCATTATAGTTTTGATTTGCATTTCTCTGATGATTGGCAATTTGGAGTACCTCTTCAAGTCACACTTTCATATTAGTTTTCTATGTGAGTGCATGTCTGTATACTCTTTGAAAGCACAGCCTTTGATTTCTCTATAATGCTGTAAAAAAACAATAATCAGTGATGGACAGGGAGGCCTGGCATGCTGCGATTCATGGGGTCGCAAAGAGTCGGACACGACTGAGCGACTGAACTGAACCGAACTGATGGATTGAAATTTTTTTTTTAAATATGATTTACATTGTTAAATGCATAGCATATCTACCATTTTGGGGTTACATTTTAACCCTTAAAATATTCTCTTTGAGGGCGTTCCTTGTCGTCCAGAAGTTAAGACTTCACTTTTCACTGCAGGGGGTAAGAGTTCAATCCCTTGGTCAAACAGCAAAGATCCCAGTAAGCTAAGATGCCTCGGGGCCAAATAAGCAAAGCATAAAACAGAAGCAATACTGTAACAGAATTCCATAAGGACTTTAAAATGGTACACATCCAAAACCAGAAAAACATATTCTCTCTGATCCTTGTGTACGCAAGGATTTATTTTCATAAAGACCGTGATGGAAAGTCCAGTGTGTGAGAGGGAAAAAGAGAAAGCAACATGGTCCACAGGCCAGAATGTGTACAGTCTTGGAGCGTTTCAGCCCCAAGGGTCTTTCAAGGTCACACTCCAATTGCCTTTTAGAGATTATTTTCAATGAGCTGACTTAGGACTAAGGACTAATTCTTTAACTACATCTGAGAGAGGAAGAAAAGGTACGCAGGAAAAAAGCAGGTATGTCTCTTACCGGTGTTGGTTAAAAATCATTTCTCGGATGGAATCATTGCCTGAAACTGAATTTCCGGTTCACCCCAATCAAGCAAATGTTGGAGGCTCTCAAATTCAACGCTACTCCTGGGAACTCACCAGTTTCTATCACACTACACCGTCTTCTTCCCCAACTCAAATACCAGTCACACCTTTCTTTCCTTTTCGTTTTTTTTAAAGTCATGACTCAAAACATATAATTTATTTAAATTTTTTTGGCTGTGCAGCGTACAGAATCTTAGTTCCTCAATGAGGAAACTAAATTGGGGACCTTCTGCTGCATGGTGGGAGCACAGAGTCTTCAACACTGGACCACGAGCGAAGTCTCACACGTTTCATTTAGAATGATGTTTATGTGTGTTTATCCCCGTGAAGACAGAAACCACCCTTTAATAAAGGAAAATCGATCAGCCCCTCTTTTGCTGTGTGCAGAGCCAAAGGAAGAAAGGGCACAAGGCAGAAAAACTGGATTCTTTCTTTTAGAATGAGTCATCATCGCAGACTCTGTTTGCGAGGCAAACGTCCAAGAAAACATCCAAGAAAGAGCACTGTTTAACGGATGCCCTGGGTGATCATTAGCAAAAGTTCATGCTGCTACTGCTGCTGCTGCTAAGTCCCTTCAGTCGTGTCTGACTCTGTGCGACCCCACAGACGGCAGCCCACCAGGCTCCCCCGTCCCTGGGATTCTCCAGGCAAGAACACTGGAGTGGGTTGCCATTTCCTTCTCCAATGCATGAAAGTGAAAAGTGAAAGTGAAGTCGCTCAGTCATGCCTGACTCTTAGCGACCCCATGGACTGCAGCCCACCAGGCTCCTCCATCCATGGGATTTTGCAGGCAAGAGTACTGGAGTGGGGTGCCATTGCCTTCTCCGAAAAGTTCATGTGACACCCTCAAATCAGTTAACTGCAATGTATGGGCTTCTCTGGTGGCTTAGATGGTAAAGAATATGCTTGTAATGTGGGAGACCTGGGTTCAGTCCCGGGGTTGTGAAGATCCCTTGGAAGAGGGCATGGCAACCCACTCCAGCATTCTTGTCTGGAGAATTCCCATGGACAGAAGAGCCTGGAGGGCTGCAGTCCATGGGGTTGCAAAGAGTTGGACATGACTGAGTGACTAAGCACATACATGTGCGGTTTAAAATAATTAATGAATTTAATTATTTATTAAATAAATGAATTTAATTATTAATTTATTTATTTTTGGCCGAGTCGAGTCTTAGTTGCAGAATGTGGGATCTTTTGTTGAGGCATTCCAGGGTTCAGGTGCCCCAGGGCATGTAGGATCTTAGTTCCCGGACCAGGGATCAAACCTGTGTCTCCTGCATCAGAAGGAGGATTCCAAACCAATGGACAGCCAGGGAAGTCCCAACATGTGCTTTTAGAATAGACTCTTCTATCAAACATGTCTGAACGCTGTGATTTCCAAAAGAGACTATGCATGCAAAAATAACAAGGCAACTTCTTTGAAGAAATTCTGAATCATTCAAGAGTTGGAGGAAATTCTCTATCATAAGATAATCAATAATTTTGTGCATTTGAGATCGAACAAAAAAATCTTTTCTATTGTAGCTTCTCATCACCCGTCAAATTCATTGCCACCCCTCACTGCCTTTATCTGCTGCACTATCCTTTATCTGCTTTATTACTTTTCTCTGTGGCATCACCGACTCGATGGACATGAGCTTGAGAATGCTCTGGGAGTTGGTGATGGACAGGGAGGAGGCCTGGGGTGCTGCAGTCCATGGGGTGGCAAAGAGTCGGACACGCCTGAACGACTGAACTGAAGCGACATCTATCTCATGACAGGTTCTTTATCCCACCATACTGGTTTCCCTATCTACCCTCCTCATGCGCTTCTAAAATCCCAGAAATAGAGCATTCACTCTCAACCTAAGCTCCTCCTTATGTGCGGAACCAATCAACGAATGCAATGGGCATTTTCATCCACCAGGACGCAGAAGAGGAAAACCTAAGTCAATGATCAGAGACATGAAACCTGACTTTTTTGTCCAAGGTCCTGGTACTTATCAACACACCGGCAACAATAGAGACCAGATTGACAGTTTCCCAGTGAGTATTAAATGTACACAGAGCTACTGATGAAGATGACGAAAGACCTTCTGTTTAGCAGAGGGGAGGGATAAGCATCTTGCTTTTTTCCTCTATTGCAGAACTTTTGGATCACGGAGGGCTTGACAGAGCAGTGTAAAGAACCCACCTGCCAAGGCAGGAGACAAAAGAGACGTGGGTTCGATCCCTGGGTGGGGAAGATCCCTTGGAGGAGGGCATGGCAACCCTCTCTAGTATTCTTGCCTGTAGAATCCCGTGGACAGAGGAACCTGGTGGACTACAGTCCACGGGGGTCACAAAGAACAGGACACGACCAAGGCACTAACACGTCCCCTTTCTTTCCAGTATTCTTGCCTGGGAAATCCCAGGGACAGAGGAGCCTGGTGGGCTACAGCACACGGAGTCACGACGAGTCAAAGTCAACTGAACGAGTGAGCCCTCTGACTGGACCAAGGAAGCTTGACCTTCTTCCCTGCTGCAGGGTGTCCGTCCTATATAACTATGTCATCTTGACTCTAATAGATATATCTTTCTCCATCCCCCACTCCCTCTAGAACAACATCAGTGATCACTGGAGACACAGAGGCTGGAAGCCTGTTTGCAGGCTGGCCAATCACCCCCACGCACACCCACCACGGAGGGTCTTACTCTAAGGGCTTCCATTGGCTCCTTCCATCCCCATTTGGCTTCGCGGTTCAGTCTCTCAGTCATGTCCGACTCTTTGCGACCCCACGGACTGCAGCACGCCAGGCCTCCCCGTGCATCACCAACTCCAGGAGCTTGCTCAAACTCATGTCCATCGAGCCGGTGATGCCGTCCAGCCATCTCATCCTCTGCTACCCCCTTCTCCTCCTGCCTTCAGTCTTCCCCAGCATCGGGAGTTGTGAGCAGTCCTACATAAAGTGTCTGGACACTCACAATTTTCTCAGACCTCCTGTACTTCTTCACTTTTGTTGTCTTTCCCCTCAGGGCAATACCTTATATTTCCTCTATTCATGTAGCTTCTCCCATAACTGACTAGTGAAGACTTTGTCTCTGGAGGATGAGAAGGCAAGTTTTTCAAGGTGGAAATCTAACCAGAGGGAACCTGATAGGTGAGACAAGAGAATGGGCTTGGGAGGGAAGCATGAAGATCCCACAAGGGAGAGATGGTGTTGTTGTTTTTTTTTCCTTTATGAATATGTTGATGAACTTTTGGGGGCTTCCCAGGTGGCAGTAGGGATAAAGAATTCATCTGCTAATGCAGGAGAGACAAGAGGATCTCTGGGGTTTAGATCACTGGGTGAGGAAGGTCCCCTTGAGTAGCAAGTGGCAACCTACTCCAGTATTCTTTTTTTTTTTCCCCCAGTCCAGTTATTCTTTCCTGAAAAATTCCATGGACAGAGGAGCCTGGAGGGCTACAATCCATGGGATTGCAAACAGTTGAACATGACTTAGCAACAGAGCGTGCGTGGGCATGCACACACACACAAACTTTTGACCTGATGGGAAAATGACTTCCATGAGAAATCCAAAAGAAAATGTGTAGGAAAAGATAAAGTCAAATAAAGAATAAAGATTTATAGGGGGGGAAATGGTCAAAGTACCAAACAGTAGATGGCATCTTCAACTCTTAAGTGAAAGAGAAATGTACATACCAGCTAAATAGGAAAGTGACTTTTTTCAGCAGAGAAAGATCCAGAATGTTCTAATAGAAGGGAGCCACTGAGTTGCCCAGATGGAAATTTGCTTGTCTGTGCATGAAAAGTGAGCAGGTGTTTCTGATGTTCTGGGAATCCTTGAAAAAAGGCAGTTATATAAAACGGTATGGGTGACATTTCATCGGACTGTAACATACTCGTCAGGCGAGAAGTCTGATGAAGTCATTCACTGGGTCAATGGTCTTAATGCCATGTGTGGGTCAAAGACAGGAAGAGTACAATTAAATGGGCTTCAGAGGTTAGACACTGGGTGACAAAGCCTTAGATCGACTGCAACAAGAGCCTTGCTTTTTCAAACATCATGGCTGGGGGCACACATCATATTACCAAGACGAGTCACAGTGGCCCATCAATAGTGGTTTTAAGGAAACTGTATCAGCAATCAAGGACCTGCTCTCAGGAATACAAAACCACACTGTAAGCCCAGCAGCATTATTAGCATTTCCCAAAGAGTCCTAGATTAGACAATAAATTAGGTGCTCACTAGCTAAGCAAGGTTTGCGTTAGGCAGTCCTGATGAAAGAAAATATTCCTTGTCTGAAAAGCATATGTGGGGATCATCTCATTGACCTTCTATTACAAGTGCTTTATCCTTGTTTTTCGAAAGAATGATAAATGGAAATTTAGGTGGTATTGGGTAGATACTACAACATTACATTTTTGGCTAGTCCCCCCCTCCCCAGTGGCTCAACAGTGACGTTAATAAGATGTCCAAGGCTATTAATAACACTGGAAATTTTTCCGTAACTGGGCTTAATGGTCACTACCATCACCGACTCAGTGGACATGAGTTTGACCAAATTCCGGGAGATGGTGAAGGACAAGGAAGCCTGGTGTGCTGCAGTCCATGGGGTTGCAGAGAGTCAGCTGAGCAACTGAGCAACAGCAACAAGTCCTGGGCTACCAAACCTCACAAGCATAAACCCACTGGATGGTTATGGTATGCACAATAACCTCACAAGGGAGAGAACGGAACCACCTTTTATAGAGATTCAGGAAATGTTAGCTGACTCTTCTCAATGTAACAGGATAGAGAGCAAGTGGAGAGAAGATCCCACTGCATTTTTATTCCGTGCCAGTGTCCTGCTTTCTTTCTGATCATCATTCATTTTTCAAAACTTCTCTTTGGGGGTAGGAAAACAGAATTTCTTACTCTGTAAAAAATAAAAAAAGCAGTAATCATCTCAAACAATGCTTTTCCATTCCTTAGGCAGAAAAACAGCGTTTCGGCATGTACAACTTTTTGAAGAAAAAGTTCAAACGATGATTTCTATGTTTTGGTAAAATAAATGTCTACTCCTATGAAAAGCTCTAATACAGATGATCGTCACAGGGGATGGTGTACCATTTCATTGACTCATTACAAAAAAAAAATCTGCATGCCAACAGTTTGAAATATTTTCAGACAATGATAATAGCAATTTTGCCTGCAAGCAAAGAAGTAAACGACCACCTCCTGGTTTGCAAGAGGACGGCAGTCCACGCAAGTTGTCTGAGAAAGATTGACCGAGTCACGCTTGAACGAAATCTATCGCCCTGTATAATCGGCCAAGTTGGCACACGTTCACACCTTCAGATAAAAGGGGGTCTGTGGTGTTGGGCTTCACACGAACTCATTCGCGGAATGTAAATAGACTGTCTCGGGGATGCTAAATCGCTTCTTTCATTTCCTTGCCATGACTCTTGCGGCTTCTCTGCTGCCCTCCCCAAGATTTGTTTCTTCTAACTCTCAGCAGCAGAAGGTAAACTTAAAACGGTTCAGATGAGGAAAGTTAGAATCAGAAGCTTTTTCCCTTTCTTTTTAAAAAAAGGAAGAAAAAGAAAAGAAGGTGTGTGTAATTCCCACAAAATCGTTCCAGATTCAAAAAACGGGCCAAACAGATAAGAGATCACCGTGTAAAGCCGCTTAATACCAGCTGGGCGTCAGAGAGGGGACAGGCGTCGATTTCTCTTGAAATCTAACCTTTTAAGTCGCATCAGTGCCATGGCGTTCAGGCGAGACAACGTTTTGCTATTCCTGCAAAGCGAGAGCTTGCCCAAAACCACGGCCCCGATCAGAAAGCAGCACCGGGAGCTGGTGACGCTCCATACAGACCCCCACACTGCGCTCTTTGAAAGCGCTGCCAGGGGGCACGCGGTGGTCCCTGGCTTCCTCTGCCCACCTCGTCCTGAGAATGGACCTTTTGTGAGGGATCACGGAACACCACTTCCTGTCTCAAACACCAGTAGCCAAGGCAACTCCCCAGAGGATTCTGAAACAAACAAACAAGAAAATACTCAGAGGGGCATGCGATCCACGGTCTTCGAAACGAACGGAAATGACAAAGATTTGGCTCGGAGCACCAGCGTGAGAAAAGAAAAGGAAATAAAAAGCACGAGATGAGAAGGCTCTAGACGCTGAGTGATGCTGTCTACCATCTCCTCCTCTGTCGCCCACTTCTCCTCCCGCCCTCGGTCTTTGCCAATGAGTCAGTTCTTCGCATCAGCTGGCCAAAGGATTGGAGTTTCAGCTTCAGCATCAGTCCTTCCAATAAATGTTCAGGACTGATCTCCTTTAGGATGGACTGGTTGGATCTCCCTGCAGTCAAAGGGAGTCTCAAGAGTCTTCTCCAACACCACAGTTCAAAAGCATCAATCCTTTGGTGCCCAGCCTTCTTTATGGTCCAACTCTCACATCCATACCTGACTATTGGAAAAATCTAAATAGCTTTGACTACACAGACCTTTGTCAACAAAGTAATGTCTCTGCTTTTTAATATGCTGACTAGGTTGGTCAGTTTTTCTTCCAAACAGCATGTGTCTTTTAATTTCATGGCTGCAGTCACCATCTGCAGTGATTTTGGAGTCCAAGACAATAAGATAAATAAATAAAGTCCGTCACTGTTTCCCTTTTGAAAATGTGGAATTTCAAGTACTCTATGGCTGTTCCCAAAGGTACAAGTGTGCAGACATCTTGCATGTTTCAATTAGAAAGTCACTTCAACAACTGTCCCACTTCCCTGGGGTCTTCTATAGGTCAATGTTTTACTGGTGAATGAAACGAAATGCTCACAACAAAATTCAAACATCAAGTTGAAAATAAAATATTCTTGGTGATACCTGTGTATCTGGAGAAAACATTTTCAATGTTTTCTTGTTTGACACAATTCCTTGAGTCCAGATTTTTTTTTTTTTTTTACCATAAACACCCTATGACACACAAATCTCTTTCTCACAGCCACACTGATATAAATTCAATTTTCTGCACCATGTCAATGCATCTTTTTTCCCTCTGCCTTGCTACTAGGCTTGCAGAATCTTAGTTCCCCGACCAGGGATTGAACATGTACTCCCTGCAGTGGAAGCTCAGAGTCTCATCACTAGACCACCAGGGAAGCCCCCTTAGTGCATTTTTGCCTAGAAAATAAATGCGCTTACATAGACCATGCATATTCTTCATGAACTGACCAAGAGCAGGAAAAACCACAGCAGATAAGCCTCAAAACATTGCCATCAAAATGCTATTTTTTTTGCAACCGTACTGTTGGTGAACATGAATATAATACCAAAACAACAGATTGCTGCTCTTGAATTCCTATGCTTTTAGCCAAGGTCTTCTCATAGTCAATTGTAAAATTTAGACAAAACGAAATATCACCAAGTTACAAAATTCAAATAAGAATATTTCATCACAGGAGAATGCAACAGTCATGTGACCACCTACCGCCTCTCGTCTTCAAGATCCATTAGATACATAATATCCTAGAGAGTAAGTAAAAGCATTTCCAATTCATGATCAATAAAGCCACAAAACCACAAAAACGTATATATATGGCCCATTGTCCACTTTATCGAGTTATCACCTGTTACCAAACGCTTTATCAGACAGCACCCAACTGTGTTCATGCAACAGGCTTATGTCAGCCAAGCCCAGGGAAAGAAAAGTGCTTTCCATAACATCCCAAGTTCATTCGATGACCCAGGAGGCTGAATCTGTTGGAGGAGGGTTCAAGGAAAAGAAACCATTGGATTAAAATGTGAAAATGAAACAAAAAAGAAAACGGATGGTGCTACCTGAAAGTCAGGGAAGGAATTTAGCTTGTAGCATGGAGTGAGGTTTGTAGCAGAAATTCCTAGGCGTTGGAGTAACACGGGGGGAAGCAACAGAGCCCACAAAACAAGAAGCAAAATTTTCTCACAGACTCCTGTGTGCTGATGGTTGAGGATGGTCCGAGGGAATGAAGTCTCTGGATGAAAATATGAAAAGTAACAGAAACGAACCAAAAAGGAAATGTGAAAGTTACGGAACAGATGCATCTTTAGCGTGATAAAAAAGAAAACCGACGGACCGACTGACGGTGTGCCGTGAAAGTGATGGAACAGATGCCTCTTGGAGCATTAAGTGAGGCTTGTAGCAGAGATTCCTAGGAACTGCAGTATCATTCGTGGAAGCAAGGAACCCCCACAGAACAAGAAGCAGAACTCGCGCGTTGTCAACAGGCGCTCACTCACCTAGGATCCCCAGCCGGTAGTTAATGGTGATGACGATGACGTTGCCGTAGCTGGCCAGGATGCTGCCGTCGATCATGTTGCCCGTGCCCTCCATGTAGGACCCGCCGTGGATGTACACCATCACCGGCTTCTTGCTGTTCTGATCATGGATGTCTGCAAGAAAGAGCCAAGTAAGGGGAAAAAAAAAAAATCACACTGATTAACCGAGACTCAGCCAAAAGACGTAAGTGACTTTCCCTAGTTGGGATGGGAATCCATTGCATGGCCCTTTCTTGAATTAGGAATACCTCGGTTAAGATGGTCAGATGGCATCATGGACTCGACGGACATGAGTCTGAGCAAACTCTGGGAGGTGCGGAAGGACAGGGAAGCCTAGCATCCCAAAGAGTCGGACAAGACTGAGCGACTAAACAACAACAGTTAAGATGGTTAAGGATAATAGTCGATGTTGCTACATTTTCTACTCATAGAAATGATGCAGACGTTGGAATGAATTTGTATGCACGGGTATGCTTCCATATGTACCTATGACAGTACAGATTTAACCACTGAGATGGATGAATCACTTCTTCCCTACATAGTAATCAAACCCCAGAAGGGGACACACACTGAAGAAGCCCATGGTGTCTATTAGTGGTACAGAATTTGTTTGCAACGCAGGAGACCCGGGTTTGATCCCTGGGATGTCAAGATCCCCTGGAGAAGGGCACGCAACTCACTCCAGTGTTCCTGCCTGGAGAATCCCATGGACACAGGAGCCTGGTGGGCTACAGTCCATGGAGTCACAAAGAGTCGGACAGGACTCAGCAACTAACACACATACGTAGTATCTACTAAAGCATATATGTTAATTATCTAAGTTAATGCAAAGTCAACTGCAAAATTATCAATTTTTACTGTAACTGCCTTCTTCAGTCAAACGTTTGAGCTTCAAGATCCACTTTGGACTTAACAATGAGAACATAATGCTAACAGTGAAACCCCAAGCTCTCAATACATTATTGCAAAAAGAAAAACATGGTTAAAAATGATCAACAGAACAGAAAGGTGGAAAAACAAAGAAAGGTGCCCAAGCAAGTGTCTTTTCTCTAAATGACTGTTTGCAACCCTATGCCAACTGAAGCGAGAGAAAGAAAAAAAAAAAAAAAAGTGAAAGAGACGTGAACTGAAATAAAGACGGCACAAGCCTGCAACCTCAAGATGAAATGGTTGCAATCCTGCTCAATTCCACATGGAATAAAAACTCCCACTGTGATCTGAAACCAGAGTATCCTTAGTCATCATGACTTTGACACTGATGTGAAAATCCTACTTTGCAACGGTCTGTGACAAGAGAAATGTGGCCAGCAGATGTCTGCTTTCTCAAAAGCTGTGATCAAATAACTTCTTTGGTGTTCATCGTCCCTTGAGCTTAAATGTAGTGTTTAAGAATCGTGGCCTCGATTGTAATTCTTTCTGGGAACTTCTGTATGTATAAACATATACACGTGTGTCATTTAAATACCTGTACATTACCAAATAGTAACCCACTCCAGTATTCTTGCCTGGAGAATCCCATGGATGGAGGAGCCTGGAGGGCTACCATCCACGGGGTCGCAGAGAGTCAGACATGACTGAGTGAGTGATGGATATGTGTTATCAAGAAAAAACCAAACGTATCCATGTACTTGTATTTACTTTTTTTTTCCTTAAAAACTTTTTTTTTTTGCTTAATTGATGGAGACATGTTTGAATGATCAAGAAAGAGTTTTAAGGAAATAAACCAACATGTGGATGGAGGCTGCTCATAAAATGAATTACGAGCACCATCTGAAAACAGGCTCCTGGTTGCTACCAGACACCCTCCCGGAGGCCAAAGAACCTTGTGGTCATAGTCAAGTACAGGAAAAAGTGTCAAGCCGCCCATCTGTCTGTAGATACTTAACCCACAGCAGAAGAGCGCTACTTTCTCATGTAAAATTTAAGGAAGAAGTAAAAAATCCTTTTTGAATCTTTCACTCACCAGTCGCTCAGTCGCATCTGACTCTGCGACCCCATGGACTGTAGCCCGCCAGGCTCCTCTGTCCATGGGATTGTCCAGGCAAGGATACTGGAGTGGGTTGTCATGCCCTTCTCCAGGGGACCTTCCCGACCCAGGGAATGAACCTTCACCTTCTGCGCTGGCAGGCATATTCTTCACCACACAGCCTCCTGGGAGGCCCTCACTCATCATGCGCTGTGTGGAACTCTTTAATCAACCATCGTCCGAATAAAGTGTGGTGTTTTACACCATGCTCTAGTGTCTCTGGACACTGATTTGCTGTTTGAGTTGTTATTTATGTTACCCTTCTTGGTTGCATTACAGGAAAGAAAGAAGCTGACATTTTTCGGACTGTTTTAAGGGGTTCCCTCAGGGGGAAAAAAAAAAAACCGTTAGGTTAACAGCTATTACCTTCCGAGACACAGAGAAGAAGGTTCTTGTGAGCTCGGGGAAGAAATAATCAGATGTCATATTTATTCAATGTTAGGGGGAAAAGAAAAAATAACGGTTTCTTGGTATTTAAGTAAAAGGAGAAAGCATTTTAATATAACAGGTAGCGGGTGGGATTGTGAAAACAGATGCCAGTGATAAAAAAGGAATAAGACGCTAAAAGCATACAAGGGTGCAAGATGCAAATGACCCCCGTAGTTGGTTATATAAGGATGAAATTACAGGTGGTCTGCGGCCTGACAAGGACAGGGTAGCCGATGACTCAGGGCAGCTGTCGTGCCCCAAAGGCACCAGAAGAAACTTCTACGGTGAATACTGAAAGCAAGGAGAACGCTCTGAATGTGGGTCTACAAAATATTAAATAATAGTCATACTGAGAGAATAGCGGGTGAGGAGGCAACCCTGGCAGAGCTTTTGTCCGAGACCTGCTGATTTATGGAAGAAATCTATGAGTGTGGGAAAACCAAGCAAGTGATAAAAAGGCAAACTTTTTTTGAGGGAACTTTTGCTTCCCAGCAAGGACGGGTCTCTGGTCCACTTTAAATTGTCTTTTAGCTAGAGAACCACAGGTCCATCGAGAGCGCTCGTCCCTTTAACTTAAATAGTCAGAAATCCATGCCAGTCTGCCTTGGGCTTTCCTGATAGTTCAGGGGGGAAAGAATGCGCCTGCCAACGGAACATAGGAGGTTGCATCCCTGGGTCGGGAAGGTCCCCTGGAGAAGGAAGTGGGAGCCCACTCCAGTATTCTTGCCCGGAAATCCCATGAGCAGAAGAGCCTGGCTGGGCTACAGTCCATGGGGTTGCAAAGAGTCGGACACGACTGCGCGACTAAGCACAGAGAGGCAGACCCAACCTGCCCGAGCCTGCAAAGTTCTTTTCTTCTAAACCACTTGTTCCACTGAAGGAAGAAGATAACCACTTGCTAATGATGGTTTACATGCTGCATTATCTTCCATCTTTAAAAATAAAAAAACATCACTCTACTTTTAGTGGGTAATCTGTGCAACAATTTAAGAGCCTTCAAAAAGAAACTCTCCATAGCAACTAAACATTTTTAGGAGGGGAAAAAAAAAGTTCTGAAAGCAGCCTTGGTGTGAAAACAGAGATGCAAAGATCTAGCTTTTCAGCCTTTTTCAATTCTTTGCTATACCCCCTACTTTTTATTTTTTTTCCTTTAAAGCTTCCAAAATGCGTTTCAGAGAGAAACAACAAATTCTCTTCAAGACACTTTTTCGTGTGTTTTACTGAGAAGATGCTTTGAAAACCCTATTTTGGAATCAGTACATTTGGGTGAAACAATCGTAAAAACAAAGATGGAAACGCCAGCCGCCGCCCCACCCCCCCACCAAAAAAAAAAGTTGTTCTGAGCTGTCTTGGTGTCCACAGAAAAAACCAACAAGACCGGAGCTCGAAAATACAACACGAAATTACAAAAGAACATTTGGAAGAAAGAAAAGAACGCATACATGCATGCCTTAAAATGTTACTTTCTCTTCTTGTGATCAAGCCAAAAAAAAAAAAAAACTTAGGAAAAAGAAAATGGTGAGTTTCCTTGTAAATGGCACTTTCTTACTCACTTCATATTGAGAAACATGTATCTACATTCTCCCAGGGGGTTTACATAGCCATTGTGGTTAAAAATGACAGTAATCCCCAAACAAGAAGAAAATAAATAAGCACACAGAAGTGTACTCTCTTCAGATAAGGGGAGGAAAAACAGGTTGAAATGGAAAAAAGAAAAAAAAAGATATAAAATCATGCATCAAGATAGAGCTTTGTAAAAAAACAAAAAATACCTTCATCTTCACCACGGTCATTACTCGTTATATCATCAGCGTTTTTCTTTGAGTTGGCTCCTGGGGTCATATTGAGAAGGAAAATAAAGGGAAAAAAAAAGAGAATTCAAAAACAACAGGTTTGCAAAAAAATTCAGAAGAGAGATACTACGCAGTCAAAGAAAAAAAAATGTTATACAAAAAGCTGAAATCTGTTACATTTGATTTCAAAAACATGAAACAGGGAGATGCAAAATGCATATAAACATAAATATGTCAAGAAGAACAAATTCAAAATGTTACTTGCGAAAAAAAATTAGATACCCAGTGAAAATGCAGTTTCAGGGTTAAAATATTACTACTGCAAAAAAAAAAAAAAGGAATGTGAGTTGTAAAAAAAAAGGAAATCAAATTATTTTTTAAAGGGTTTCCCAAATTTTAAAAACAAATGCATATGAAATATTCCTCTAATTTTAACAAGTAATAATCTAGATACATTTTTGAAATGTCACTGATAACACTTTGTTTAGGAAATTCTATACAGTAAGAAGAAACACATTAAACAATAAACATGAAAGATGATTCAAAATATCTCAAAATTGACATTTGTTTCATGCATAAGAACTTAAAAGCATACCATTCCTGATAAACATCAGATAGTCAGTATAATTTATTTAAATCACGAATGCTCACTTGTCACTAGTAGCTAGGGAAGACTGCACAGAATTGATTCCTTTGGTCTACTGTAAGCTACCACTCTCAACAAGCGTTTCTGAAATCAAGATAAAAC
Source organism: Bubalus kerabau (assembly GCF_029407905.1). Lineage (NCBI taxonomy): Eukaryota > Metazoa > Chordata > Mammalia > Artiodactyla > Bovidae > Bubalus > Bubalus kerabau. The sequence goes on along the minus strand of NC_073647.1, from coordinate 161,952,552 downwards.
ACTACAAAAGCATGTTTTTCTGTGCTTCGAATACTTCTTAAATATTGCTTTAAGGTTATTGTTATTTGTTTAAAAAAAAAAAAGAATAAATAAATAAAGTCACCTACCTGGATGACATGAAACATAAACCACCTTGAAATTTTCCTTGTCAGCAAAATGAACAGAGAGATTCCCTTAATGCCACCAAAAAACCCTCAAAAACAAAAACCCCAAACAAGGCTCTCTGTATGCAGTCTGCCATTTTGGTTTCCATATCTTTAAGATACAAGAAGCGAAAACATTAAATGTCACTGAATTATTCCATTCGCTCAACTGCCTTCTTTTTACAGACAGACCTGACCCAGTAGGATGTATACGCTAGTTCTGGAAAACCTGAGTGGTGGCCAAGAGTGAAAAAATGGTCTTTACCTTCCTTCCTGGCTTCCCTGGTGGCTCAGAGGGTCAAGAATCTGCCCACAATGTGGGAGGCCTGGGTTTGATCCCTGGGTCGGGAAGATGCCCTGGGAGAAGGAAATAGCAATCCACGCCAGTGTCTCAGACTGGAGAATCCCAGGGACAGAGGAGGCTGGTGGGCTACAGCCCATGGGGTCGCCAAGACTTGGACACAACAAAGGCAGTAACACTTTCCCTGTACGTTCCTTCCTGGATGAACCTCGTCCCTGTCACCCGCAAGACTTGTATCTTAAAAAACAACTACAGGTGTTACAAACTCAGGGGACAGCATCATGTTTTGAAATCAAGATCTGAAGTTGCTGTTTTCATCCCTCAACAAGGGTTGAGTATTGGAAGAATCACATGGATTAACCAAGCAGAACTGGGAGGGAAGCTGAAAACCTGATTCCTTCTGCTGGTAGATTTTTTAAGATTTAAATATTCCCCGCTGTAGACAATCTCAAGCTACCCACATAAAGTCTCTGAGGAGAGCTTGGGAAAGCAGTGGCCCCCTTGAAACTCAGGTTTATGAGCAGGTTTTCACCTTAACTCCTTGAAGGTGGAATGGAGTGTTCTAGGAGAGGGACCCCACCCTCCAAGATCTAATGCTTGACGATCTAAGGTGCAGTTGATGCAATAATAAGTCTACAATAAACGCAGCATGCTGGAATCATCCCAAAGCCATCTCCTCCACTGCAGTCCCTAGAAAAACTGCCTCCCTTGAAACTGGTCCCTGGTGCCTAAAAGGTTGGAGATGGCTGTTCTAACAGAGTCTTTTTTCCTTATGGTAACACATTCATGTCCAGTATTTAAGAAAGGACCATGACACTTTTACAATGGTCATGTATGGATGTGAGAGTTGGACTATAAAGAAAGCTGAGCGCCAAAGAATTGATGCTTTTGAAGTGTGGTGTTGGAGAAGACTCTTGAGAGTCCCTTGGACTGCAAGGAGATCCAACCAGTCCATCCTAAAGGAAATCAGTCCTGAATATTCATTGGAAGGCCTGATTCTGAAGCCGAAACTCCAATCCTTTGGCCTCTTGATGGGAAGAACTGACTCATTTGAAAAGACTCTGATGCTGGGCAAGATTGAAGTCAGGAGGAGAAGGGGACAACGGAGGATGAGATGGTTGGGTGGCATCACCGACTTGATGGACAGGAGTTTGAGCAAACTCCAGGAGATGGTGATGGACAGGGAGGCCTGCCATGCTGCAATATACACGGTAGCAAAAAGTCGGGACACGACTGAGGGACTGAACTGATGACCCTGATGAGTCAACCTGTTACAGCCATCAGCTTAACATGGAAGTCATTTCACGTCCAAGAATTCCACTGCAACGAAAGATCTTAAAACAAACTTAAAGAAACAACCTTCTACAAATAAGCTCCATTGTTGTCTGCATTGCTCCGTTCATAGTTTATCAGTATAAAACTTAATTCAAAGCTATCTCATGGGCTGAATTTATGGCTACATGTTGTTAAGAAGAGTCTAAGAAATACCTTGCTTTCTTGACTGCAACCATGCACCTTACGGAATCTTAGTCCCTGAACCCGAGATGGAACCTGTTTCCCCTGCAGTGGAAGAACAGAGTCCTAATGACTGAACCACCAGAGGAGTCTAAGAAATGCCTTTCTTACACACATAGTCTATGTGGAGGCTAGAAATAAATTCCTCTGCATTTCTGATCAAAATTTCAGCTTTTTGAAGATTTTCTAAGTGTTTAAAAAAACAGGTCACCTCTTTCATTGAAAAAAAGAAAAGGCACTAGAAAAAATAAAGGTGTGGGTTTCCCTGGTGGCTCAGCTGGCAAAGAATCTGCCTGCAATGCGGGAGACCTGGGTTCGATCCCTGGGTTGGGAAGATCCCCTGGAGAAGGGAAAGGCCACCCACTCCAGGATTCTGCCCTGGAGAATTCCACAGACTGTGCAGTCCAAAGAGTTGGACACGACTGAGCAACTTTCAGTTTCAAGAGACGTGGAATGGATTAAGGGACTGAAAGTGTTATCTGATGATGCAAATTCCTTCCCAGAAAATATGTTCCTCGTGAAGTCTGACTATCTCCCTTGACCACAGCCTTTCCAGCTCGGTAGGCAATGAAAAAGGTCTGTAACTCAGACCCCACACCTGCACTCTGCCTTTCCCATGAGTCTGCCCTTATAGCCCTGCCTTCTTCTGGATTTTCTTCTTAAGACTTCTTTGTCTTCCCAGCCACAGCTGAAATCTCAGGAACACGACCACTGGCCTGGCTGAAACCCAAACAGAGGCCACTCTGCAAAGTCTGGGCTGAGTTAAATGCCAGAGTTCTTTCTCAAGCTCCAGTTCTCAATGTCTTCAGGCTCACCGTCAGTGATGGAATTGCAGGAATCTGGAATTCTTCCCTGGGGAAGGATGAGAGGCAGTATTGAAGGAAAACTATCCCTACCCGCTCCACAAGGGTGCAGGAAAATGCTCGGAAGATTTGCGATGTTTTAGAAGTCACACAAGCCTAGTTATATCACTGATTAAGTGGCAATACAAAGGTAGTGTCTTCAAGGCTTCAGCAAATTCCTTTGATCACACAAGTATGATCTGTAAGAGCTCTAGAGAGGTATAATTTTCAATCACAAAATCAACTCACCAAGGTGTGAAATTGAAGGATTTGTGTCTGTGTGCCTGTGTGTACATATATATGGAGTTGTTCAACCAGCAACGTAAACTCAGCTTCCCAGGTGGCGCTCGTGGTAAAGAATCCACCTGCCAATGCAGGAGACATGGGTTCGATCCCTGGGTCGGGAACATCTTTTGCAGGAGGAAATGGCAACGCACTCCAGGATTGTTGCCTGGGAAATCTCATGGACAGAGAAGCCCAGCGGGCTACAGTCCAAGATGTCACAACAAATCGGACACAACTGAGCTACTGAACAGTAGCATATTACTCAGAGCGTAACCTGATTTGAGAACATTTCCATCCCCCTAAAATGATTGCTTCTGTCCACTGCAGGCATTCAATATTTCTAACATCAATCTCTCTTAGTCAACTAATGACAAGTGTAGATTTGCCATTTTGGTGTGTCTCCTATAATTATATTCACAGAATATTCCTTTCTGTCTTGCTATGAGCAGTTGCTGGTTCAGTCGCTAAGTCATGTCCAACACTTTGCAATACCATGGACTGTAGCCCACCAGACTCCTCTGTCCATGGGATTCCCCAGGAAAGAATACTGGAGCGGGCTGCCATTTCCTGCTGTAGAGCATCTTCCCAATGCAGGGATCGAAGCTGCACCTCTTAGATTACCAGGCGGTCTCCTGCAGTTCAGGCATTTTTTTTTCTCCCCCTAAGCTACAAGGGAAGCCCATGAACCATTTACATGCAATATTTTTATGGGGGCATATTTTAATTTTTCTTAAGTGGATATGGAGGAGTGGTACTGCTACTTCTCAGGACTCATTCATGTTTAATAGTCTAAAAACTATATTGCTTTCAAAATCAGCTGAATCACGGTATATTCCCATCAGCAGTGTATGTGAGTTCCAATTCCTCCACCTCTTAACCAAGATGTGCTCTTATCTGTTCTATTGTAACCCTCCTAGTGGGGTTGAGGCGGTACCTCACTGCGGCCTTAATTTGAATTCAGATAATGACTTAATCTTGTCAAGTATCTTCTCCTGTACAATCTTTTTCAGTGGATTGGAGTGTAAAGTGAAACTGTAAGTCGCTCAGTCGTGTCCAACTCTTTGCAACCCCATCCATGGGATTCTCCAGGCCAGAATACTGGAGTGGGTTGCCTATCCCTTCTCCAGGGGATCTTCCTAATCCTGGGATTGAACCCAGGTCTCCCACATTGCAGGCGGATTCTTTTACCAACTGATCGATGCAAATATTTTGCCCATTTAAAAAACTGGTTTCTTGGCTCATCATTCTTGTAAGAAAGAGTCCTTTATATTTTGTAGAGACAGCTCTTTTACTGCAGATAACGTGCAAATCTTTCCTCCTGGTCTGCTGCTTCTCTTTGGGTTTAATCAAAGGTGTCTTTTTTTAAGTATATATTTATTTTTACTTTGGGCTGATCCGGGTCTTGGTTTTGGAGCTGGCTTTTGGAGCCAAACCTTTTTGCGTGCGCTCAAGTGTGCGGGTTTCTCTTGTAGAACAGCACAGGCTTTTGGGTGTGGGTGCAGTCACGGCGTCACACGGGCTCAGGTGCTCAGAGGCGTGTGAGGTATCGAAGCTGGGTGTCCTGCAGCGGCAGGTGGATTCTTTACAACCGGGACACCAAGGAAAGCCCTCAGGTTTCATTTGAAGTGTAGGAGGACGAAAGGCATTGGAAACCCAGGTTGAAGGCAATGCTAATCACCCGTCAAGGGCTTGATGGGATGGGCCAAAGCCCCATTAGAGGCAGATCTGAGTGGCTACCCGGCATCTCTCTTTCCTGTCCAACAGGCAAGAGTAACGGTCACGGATGACACGTGCCAAGTGGACGGAAAACAGAAGCGCGTGCAAAGCACGGCACTGTGGTGCAGAGACCCGCGTGGCACTAAACAGCTGATAGAAAGGACTGCAGGCAGTGGCAAGACTGAAGAGTCAGCTCAGCGAGCATCCTTAAGGAAAGCCCTCGGAGGAAGGACTGCTAACAGTCAGACTGGACAGAACAGACGCATGGCATGGTGCCGAGAGAGCCGATTCCTAGGCAGGCTGATAAGATGCCAGGGGTCTCCAAGCAGGAGAGAGGAGTCTGGGGCTCTCAAAAAAGAGATAGGTGTCTCAAATTCTCAAGGAGAAGGAATGGACAAATGCCTTGGTTGTTGTTGTTTTTTTTCCTCTCTGCATTCCTTAGTCTTAGTCACATAAAACGTTTTTTTTTTCCTTTAAGCCCAGAACTGATGAGTAAAGAACCAACAACTCAGTTTAAACTCTGTACTAAGGGTTATATAACAACAATGTATCCTGCTTGAGGACAGTTTCTCCTCCTTCTTGAAAACCTTCTGGCTAATCCTGTCATCTTCCAATGTAAATTACAGGAGTGGGTCTGCTAAGACCTTTACAACCTTGAGACAGTCTTTTGATTAACTCTAACAACCAGTTAAAAAAGTATACAGCTCCCTTGCTGAGACTAGCTAGGCAGGGCACTCTCCCTCCCAGTTCTGATGTCTCTGTCAGAAGCTTTCTCTGTCCGTTTTCATACTTCAATAAAACTCTGCTACACAAAAGTTCTTGAGGGATAAGCCTGGTCCCCGGTCCTGAAATCTTCTTTGGAGATCACAAATCCCACACCGTTCACCGTTAAGCTATCAGTGCCAACTCCCAGAATAAAATAAAATCGCATCAGCTTCTGTTAAAGTGAAAAGTTTTAAATTTCAAGAAAGTCTAACATCGATTTTTTTTTTAAAAGTGTGTGCTTTTTATATCATATCTAAGAAATCCTTGCCTAACAGAAAACCTGGAAGATTTTATGTTTTTTTCCTAGATGTTTGAAGTTTTCCTGTGACGTCCACTTTTCATTTATTTTCGGTGAATGTTGGCACGTGCTATGAGGAGAGGTTTGAAATGCATCTCTTATCCAGTTGTCTCAGCACCAATGATAAATTAAACACACTCTCCTCAGTGAAGTGTTAAGGCACTATTTTTACGACTCAACTGCCTATGAATGCAAGGGCCTATTCCTGGACTCTAATTATATCTCCTGCTATAGTTCTGCACACGTGAGCACCTTACTGTCTGAGCTTTAGAGTATGTTTGGAAATAGGGAAAGACAAGTCTTCCAAACTTCCTCTGATTTTTCAACACAGTTTGCTCTGTCTCCATACAGACGAGATGTTCAAATGAGCTTGTCAATGGAAGCAAGAAACACCCGCTGAGATTCTGATGGAAATTATTTGCCACCCCACAATTTTAAATTAATTTGATATAGCAGTCTGACCCAGAAACATAATTAGATGTCGCCTGTCATGTTCTACGTATATTTAACTTCCCATCCTTTTGTTCTTTTTCGCTAAGCTGCTGCAATATTTGTTCTCTCAAATATAACTAATTAAATGGCCTAAAAAACCAACCGAGTTCTCTTGAGTATCTCATTTACTTACAGTCATGAACTATGTTAATACAGGGATTAGAGGACACAGGAAAAGAGTCTGCTGTGATTTAGTCCTGAATGCACCTATTCCATAGCTGCTGAAAAGGTGTTTCAAGGTCCAGACGGGCCATGAGTTTTCCCTGGTCCCCAGAAGGCCAGAATCTTATTCCTTTACATCTAATAATTAGCATCTCCAGCAAACCTCGTGGGGAGATGGCTCTAAATATGAAAGGGAATATTTAAATAACTTCAAACAAATGTATAGCCATTCCTTCATTAAAATTTCAATGCGATTTTAAAAATGAAACAGCTCAGTCCCCACTCCTGAAGGATGTCTTTTTTTTTTTCTTTTTTTTTACACCTGTTCTTCTGATCTTCCCTTTTAGTAGTATAGCTACATCATGTTCAAAGTCAAACTATTTTCAACAGTGAAACTTAGAGTTGCTCCATCCTGTACAATTCTTTACGAAGCTATGGACAGTAACCTGCCAGGCTCCTGTGTCCATGGAATTCTCCAGGCAAGAACACTGGAGTGGGTATAGCCATTCCCTTCTCCAGGGGATATTCCAGACCCAGGTCTCCTACATTGCAGGCAGATTCTTCACCATTACAGCCACCACGGAGGTACTTTATGTCATAAATGTGATAAAAACTCTTTGTACAGTATGTGGAACAGGTAGACCAACCAGAGTCAATGAGAAAATACAAGAATATGGGAAACCTGTACATGCTGCAGCTAAATTTGGAGGCCGGAAAGTAATTTTACATGTGTGTTTTTTTTTTTAATATACATGATGTGTTACCACCAATGATGCAAATCGTCCTATAAAGTCAGCAATGGTACTATGAAATCACATTATCTATGTAAGATATAAACACAGAAATGACAGAACCCACAAAAACCCTTTGAATGATTGCTCTTAATGTGATATACTGTATTAAAAATGTGTTCATCAGCTCATATTAATTCTTTAGGAATAAAACTATTTTCATTTCATCTTACATTGTGTACTACATTTTTTTTGCTTTTTATTTATTTCAAAAAATTTGTATGGTAGTATAGTTGCTTTACGATATTGTGTTAGTGTCTGCTGTACAGCAAAGTGAATCAGATAAATATATATATATATCTCCCATCTCTTTTGGATTTCTTTCCCATTTAGGTCATCTCAGAGCAGTGAGCAGAGCTCTCTGTGCTGTCTGGTAGGTTCTCATTAGTTACCTGTTTTACACAGAGTATCAACAGCATATATATCAAATGCAATCTCCCAACTCAACCCCACTCTCCCTCCTCCCTTGGTGTCTTTATGTTTTTCTCTATGTCTGTGTCTCTATTTCTGCTTTGTGACTAAGATCACCTAAACCAACCTTTTAAGATTCCAGATATATGCATTAAAATACCATATATGTTTTTCTCTTTGTGACTCACTTCAGAAAGAGCAAAACATCATACAACATATTAAAAAATATTTTTTTTTTTTCTGTCCCTTGCAAGGGCAAATTCTAAGTATTACCTATTCATGTTATCTTAAGTAAGTATCCTAAAAAGTGTAGTGCTTAGGCTAAATGCACTGTTTTCCATACAGAGGAAGTTATTATATACTGGGTTACGGGGAAGTAACAGAGGATGAGATACCTGGATGGCATCCCCGACTCAATGGACATGAGTTTGAGCAAGCTCCGGGAGATGCTGAAGGACAGGGAAGCCTGGCGTGCTGCAATCCATGGGGTCACAAAGAGTCAGACACGACTGAGCAATTGAGCAGCAGCAACAGATGGAAGAAATGGATGCTTTTTGGCTATCAGAGATGTGTCATTGATCAGGTAGTTACTAGGCAACACGGGACTAGTCTATCATCTTCTAATCAATAAGGGACTGAAGCTCTTGTTGCTGTTCAGTCCCTAAGTCATGTCCAACTCTTCGCAACCCCACGGACTGAAGCAGGTATGGTTTCCCTGTCCTTCACCACCTCCAGGAGTTTGCTCAAACTCACATCCATTGATCTGATGTTATCACACATCTCATACTTTGTCTCCCCCTTCTCCTCCCGCCCTCGGTCTTTCTCCGCATCAGGGTCTTCTCCAATGAGCTGGCTCTTTGTATCAGGTGGCCAAAGTACTGGAGCTTCAGCTTCAGCATCAGTCCTTCTAATGAATCTCCAGGGTTGATTTCCTTCAGGATTCACTGATTTGATCTGCAGCCCAAAGGATTCTCAAGACAGATGAGATTAAGGGACTGAAAGGTCTGCTCACATCCCAGTCTTGTCCGAGACCACACCTCTGACTGCTATTAAAACAAACAAAAAAAACCCAACCCTAATCAAGTCCTCTGGGGTTGAGACAAGGAGTTTTTCAAGGCAGAAGTTACAGAGTGTCAAGGCAGAAGTCTCTCTTTATTGGCAAAGCAATAAAGCTAGCCCTTTCCACTGCGTGCAGCACTCTGGCTCTGAGACATGATTTGGCATCCCTGTGCCGAGAGGCTGAGCTTTCAGTAAGGCTAGGGTGAGGACTCACTTTCTAGAAGCAAAGGAAGTGGACTGCTCTGAGGGGGGAGTTTTAGAGGGGGACTGGGGCAATTGAGGCTGTGGGAGATGGGAGGACAGGAGGAAACACCCCCTGCCCCAGGACAAGTCTTCTGTGACCCCCACATCTGCATGATTGGCCGTAAAGGGATCAACACCTGTGGCTCAGAGAGGATGCCTGCCTCACCAATAAAGAAAGAATGCTGTAGGAAATCAAGTCAGCAGCTACGGGTACCCTGAGGGGATTCAGGATGGGGAAAAACAGGATGCTGGCCCCAGAGAGCTGAAAAGCTCATCAAAGGAATTATTTCCATGAGCCCAGACTCTTGCAACTCTCCATTCATAGGGGAAAAAAAAAAAAAACAAAAAACAATGCTACATTCATTAATTTGAGGTCACTGGTTTTCATTAAGTAGCTCTCATATTCTGATACCCTGACAACCTGGTCTTTGCTGCAAACTATCCTTTAGATCCTGGATCTTCACTGACTGTCTTTGGACCATTCCATCAGAGTAATCCTAGAGCCTGCCTCCCAAGCTTAAGTCCTCAGAAAGGCCATCAGATAAATCATAATTCTCAACTTTTAGGTTGTGTACGTTTGTTTGTTTTTTTTTTTATTTGACACACTCCACACAGGAACCATAACGCACGTTCTACCCTCCGAGGAAACGTTACAATGAGCACAGTGAATTTCAAAGATGACGTGAAACTTTTTATCTGTGGGTCCATCGAATGCAGGTGCCTCCCTGAAAAATGTTTTCATACTGTGAAATTAAGTATTTCCTGCCGTATTAATGAACAAGGGCATCACAGCCATGATAGACTCTGCTACATGTGCATTTTTGAGCCCAGAAGAACAAGCCCTTCTAACTCGGCAGCCAGCCTTTGAGCCGCCACGGAGAGCTGTGGCCGCTCCCTAAGGTGAACAAGGAACAAATTATGCTAACAATCCCACCTCAGGATGGTCCCTCCTAGATAACTGAGATGCATACGGAAGGAGGGGTTTCAGTGAGCCCAGACTCTTGAGTCTTCCCCTACACAGAAAAGCATAAATTCCTTAACTTGAGATACCTGGTGCTTCCTTCATTAACAATAATAATTAACAATAATGTTTAGGACTTCCCCGAGGGCGCAGTGGTAAAGAATCCGCCTGCCAATGCAGAAGACTTGGGTTTGATCCCTGGTCCGGGAAGATCCCACGTGCCTGGGAGCAACTGAGCCCATTTGGCACAACTACTGAGACTTTGCTCTAGAGCCCATGAGCCAAAAGTACTGAAGCCTGGATACCTTAGACGCTGTGCCCCACAAGAGAAGCCGAATCAATGAGAAGTCTACGCATTGCCATGAAGAGTAGTCATGCTTCCCGCAACTAGAGAAAGCACCAATGCAGCACAAAAGACCCAGCACAGTCAAATGAAATAAAATTATTAAAAAATAATAACAATCTTTTAATGTTCAGACTACCTGCCCTTTGCTTTAAACTTCTAGATAACTCGACTCCATCCCCACGCCCTGCCATTCACCCCCTCAAAACAGTGCTCTCAGGGTTACTTGAGATTCTGTCTCCTGGGCTTGAAGTCCTAAAAATTCCCACCGAATAAAACAAAACTCTCAACTTCTGGGCTGTGACTTGCTGCTCAGTCGCTATGATGTCCTGTCCGGCTCTGTGACCCCAAGACTGCAGCACGCCAGGCTTCTCTGTCCATCACCAATTCCCGGAGCTTGCTCAGACTCATGTCCATCGAGTCGATGATGCCATCCAACCATCTCATCCTCTGTCGCCCCCTTCTTCCACTTTGAATGTTTCCCAGCATCATGTTGGACTGCTTATTCATTAATAAGTTGACAACATATATTTACTGAATTGCTTTGCTGTGCACTTGAATATAACAATCCTGTAAATGTATAACACTTTAGTTTAATAAAGAAGAAAAAGAGAATTCTGCCACTTAATACTCCCTGGGTTATCACTGCAGGAAAATTAAAGGCATATGTTTGGGATCACAGAAAAAACAGATCTAATTCTTTCTAATGTTCTGGCAGTTTAAAATGTCTGTGTGCAATAAGGGAAATAATAAGAGAGGGCTCTTGCTTTTTTTGGGGGGTGGTGTATGTTTTCTTTTCCTCTGACTGGCTGTGGAAGGAAGAATGAGAGAAAAATATGAGTAACAACTTTGCTGTCTAGTTTTGGTGGAATTGCTGCTGCTGCTAAGTCGCTTCAGTCGTGTCCGACTCTGTGCAACCCCACAGACGGCAGCCCACCAGGCTCTTCTGTCCCTGCAGTGGGTTGCCATTTGCTGGAATGAGGAAGCACTTAATTCACACTTTGGTAGGAATCAAAATAAATCTAAAACTTTACAGGTCTCTGATATATGTCAACGCTGCTAATTAAAACCTCAGGGCATTGCAGACTTCCTTATTTTTTGGTTGCTGTTATGAATTTTGTTACTGAAATACTTCTATCCACAGGAATAAGAGGCAAACCCAGTTAGATTTCTATCAGTGTTGCCCACTTTTATTAACACTTTCAGTTGATAGAATGCATTACCTCCCTTAACAACTCCCTTAATTACCTCCCCTAACAACAGTGAGAGACTTTATTTTCCTGGGCTCCAAAATCACTGCAGATGGTGACTACAGCCATGAGATTAAAAGATGCTTACTCCTTGGAAGGAAAGCTATGATCAACCTAGACAGCATATTAAAAAGCAGAGACATTATTCTTCAAACAAAGGTCCATCTACTAAAACCGAAGGCTTTTCCAGTATTCATGTATGGATGTGAGAGTTGGACTATAAAGAAAGCTGAGCACAGAAGAATTGATGCTTTTGAACTGTGGTGTTGGGAAGACTCTTGAAAGTCCCTTGGACTGCAAGGAGATCCAACCAGTCCATCCTAAAGGAGATCAGTCCTGAATATTCATTGGAAGGACTGATGCTGAAGCTGAAACTCCAATCCTTTGGCCACCTGATGCAAAGAACAGACTCACTGGAAAAGATCCTGATGCTGGGAAAGATTGAGGGCAGGAGGAGAAGGGGGCAGCAGAGGATGAGATGGTTGAATGGCATCACTGACTCGATGGACCAGCGTTTGGGTGAACTCCGGGAGTTGGTGATGGACAGGAGGCCTGGCGTGCTGCAGTCCATGGGGTCAGACACGACTGAGCGACTAAACTGACTGACTGAACATCTCCCTGAGCTTGAGAGTGAATGACAACATATTTAATAACTGAAGCTGAATTATGGTTGATGTTTTCTATGCATCTCTATTCTTGTACTGAGAATTACATTGGCTTTGGTTTGTCCTTAGACACTTCTTAAAATGTTGTATTAAAAAAATTATATATATATATGGATGTGTGTACACACACACACACACACACACTCACACACACACATTATTCTTGCCAGGAGATTCTGGAAGATTCTCAGTTCTGTTTCCTAGTGTTAACTGTGAGCAAAAGCTTCTTGAAATAGCCAGAATACACACCACTGAAGACTGGGTGAAATCTCTATGTGATTTTTGGTGTGAAAAGTGAAAGTCACTCAGTCCTATCTGACTCTTTGAGACCCCCATGGACTATATAGTCCATGGAGTTTTCCAGGCCAGAATACTGAAGTAAGTAGCAGGTTACCTTCTCCAGGGGGATCTTCCCAACCCAGGAATTGAACCAGGGTCTCCTGCATTGGAGGCAGATTCTTCACTCAACTAAGATATCAGGGAAGCCCTTGCTCTTTGGCGTTCAGGGCAAGAATTACGGGGAGCTAGAACCCTTACTGTATTCTCGGTTTGCTGTTGATGCAAAAGAATAAATGGGGAAACGTAGATACATATGTATGTATATACAGTTTTGCTACATGCCTGAAATGAACTCGACTCTTTGCGACCCCATGGACTGTAGCCTACCAGGCTCCTGTGTCCATGGGATTTTCCAGGCAATAGTACTGGAGTGGATTGCCATCTCCTTCTCCAGGGGATCTTCCCAACCCAGGGATCGAACCCAGGTCTCCTGCATTGCAGACAGACGCTGTACCGCCTGAGCCACCAGGGAAGCCTGAAATGAACATAACATTGTAAGTCAGGTATCATGTAATAAAAGAGACAGATAAATAAAAGACTAGACTGTCTGCCTCTAAAAGTAGCTTCTCCATCTTTACCAGGCAAATCAGTCAAGATGTCTTTGTCTTTCCAAGTCTGTGTCTGACAAGCAGCACGATGTCTTCGAAATGAAATTAAGTCTAGATTATACAAAATCATCCCACTCTTCAATGCCTCAGTTTGTCAGGCAAGTAGAAGCCAATCAAAGGACCTCAGGTAACGGCCGTAAAAATGATACATGTATATTTACTTATGCATTATGTATAAATTAATGTAGATGCTATATATTAATATGTATTGACATGTATATATTAATAAATATATTCTTATATATATTATATATATATTTTTTCTTTTTTTAGAATTTCAAGGTCATGGGAATTCCCGGGCAGTCCAGCAATTAGGACTCTGAGCTTTAACTGTGGAGATGCTGGGTTCAATATCTGGTTGGGTAACTAAGATCCCTCATGTCTTGCTGCGAGGAGGGAAAGATATAGACGAAGAAAGGGAGAAAGAAAAAAAAAACATAATACAACCCAAGTCTTTGGAATATAGGGCCATTTTTACTGACAAGAACTTTAGACACTTTATCCACTGTAGAACAGCTGACTGGCCGCTGAAGATCTATTCCTCGTTCTGCTCGGCTAGAAACGAAAGGATGTATTGATGCAAACAAGAGAGATGAGAAAATAAACCCAAGGGGAAATGACTCACAACCCTTTCTCAGTGTGATTGATTACATTCCCTCAACACAGTCTGCATAAAGCGTTCTATCATTTATTCAAAATACCCGCCACAAGCGTCCCCTGGGGGAACCATCACACCTAGCCCACCTGCTACTAAGATTCCTCGGCCAAAAAAACATGAATGAAAGAGATGCAGGACATGACCGCACTAAGACTCTAGGAGCGGATCCATCTCCGACAGGGGGTCCAAATGAGGGAGTCCTGATGAGGAACACGGAACTAACAAGCCATCACCAACAGGGAGAATTCAGCCAAGGTCGGAAGGAGACACCATGTGTCCTTCCGCCATTCAGAATTCTTGCTGGCATCACAATTTGGCTGAGCAACACGTGAGCCACCCAGAAGGAACCTGGCATCAGAGTGATGGGCAGGAGACAACCAGGAGACTAATCCCCTCACCATAAAACCCGAGACTGTGAACCAAGAGGCAGGGCAGTCCTCCTGGGTTCCCTGACCCTCCTGCTCTCCGCCCAGGAGGCCCTTCCCATTACAGCCTATTGCTTTTTCAGCACCTGTGCCTCCTCGGACAGCTCATTTTCTGAGTGTTAGGCAAGAGCCCACTCTTGGGCTCTGAAAGGGTCCCCCTTCCTGAAACACCACCACTCCAGGACCTCCCGGGTGGGAACTACCCCTTCAAGCCTCGGTCTTGGAAAGAAGAGGGTGCAGACAACAGCTGGTCGGCCTGAAATGGACACAGACTTCATAAAAGAGAAGGAAGCTTCTGCTATGGCAAGCTGCTGAAACGTACAACTTCTTTGTTACAGCAGCAGAGCTTAACCTTTGTTACTATTTGTTGTAACTATTTGTCTGCATGAGACACTTTCTCACTCACGCTCACACACACACAGATATATCCCCACAGACTCAGCCATGTGTGCACACCTCCTAACATCCCCAAATGCACCTCCACGAAAGATATCACTTTAGATCAGAAACGTATCTTGTTGCCCAGCATGCTTGATGTTCCTGAACCAAAGGCAATGTAATACTTTTCCTTAAAAAGTGCAAGCCTCCTTTACCTGTTAGCATCACCACTTTTCGTTTTCGTGTTAAAGAAAAGTAACAGTTCTGTATGTAGCACTAACCCCCACATGTGACTATGTGTGGTGTGCTAAGTCGCTTCAGTCGTGTCCAACTCTTGGCAACCCTGTGGACCATAGCACGCTAGGCTTCTCTGTCCGTGGGATTCTCCAGGCAAGAATACTGAAATAGATGGCCATGCCTTCCTGCAGGGGATCTTTCCGACACAGGAACTGAACCTGGCTCCCCCATGAGCAGAAGTAAGCCAGGCTTCTGTGTCTGTCACTACCTCCTGGAGTCTGCTCACACTCATGTCCAATGAGTTGGTAATGACAGTGAACCATCTCTTCCTTTATCATCCCCTTCTCCTCCTGCCTTCTATCTTTCCTAGCATCTTGGTGTTTTCCACTGACTCGACTCTGCATCACAGGGCCAAAGTACTGAAGCTTCAGCACCAGTCCTTCCAATGAACATTCAGGACTGATTTCCGTTGTCACGTTACGTGCCCCACATTCTGCAGGGCGAGGAGGTGCATCTGAAATGGAGCAGGACCGTTTGTCCTCTGCCTGCCTTTTGTTTGCGACAAACTTTAGCCAAAGCCTAAGTTTAATCAGAGAAGTGAGAACATGCAGGAACAAAGGAGAACACTAAAAAGACCAAATAATAATAATGCCGTCATTTAGCAAAGGCAGGGCTTCCCTGGTGGCTCAGCTGGTAAAGAATCCGCCTGCCATGTGGGAGACCTGCGTTCCATCCCTGGGTTTCAAAGACCCCCCTGGAGGAGAGGAAGGCTACCCACTGCAGTAATCTGGCCTGCAGAATTCCATGCACTGTACATCCATGGGGTTGCAAAGAGTCGGACACGACTCAGCAACTTTCACTCACTTTCACTTTAAGCAAAGTCAAGGACCTTTAGTTCCTTCTGGAGAGGTATCAATAATATTCTGAGCCATGTCCTGTGAACTGTCTTATAGATACTGAAACCCCCACCAGGTGAAGAAGTTAACTACATGACGACCAGACTGTAGTCATGACATAAAAAGAAAGAAAGTGAAGCTGCTCAGTCATGTCCGACTCTTTGCGACCCCATGGAATGTAGCCCACCAGGCTCCTCCATCCCTGGAATTTTTTCAGGCAAGAGTACTGGAGTGGGTTAGTCATTCTCTTCTCCAGGGGATATTCCCTACCAAGGGGTCGAACCTGGGTCTCCCACATTGCAGGCAGATGCACTACCAGCTGAGCCACAAGAGAAGTCCAGTCATGACATAAGCTGCCGCAATTCAAAGAGCTGGATTCAAGTAAATGGGAATAAACTGACCCTGGGAGTGAAGATTAACTGTACCTAAAATAACGGGAGTGACCCTAATCAGATCACCAATGACCAATTTCAAGATGACAGTCAGAGTTGACTGTGCTGTTTCTGCATGGACCCCCTTTGCACTCTCTATAAAAGCTCTTGCCCCTGACTATCAGGTTGAGAGGAGTCAGCCCTTGGAGAGGGCTTCACCTACCCTCAGTTGCCATCAACCAAATAAAGCAGACTTTCCTTCCCACCAGCCACAACTCTAATGGTTTAGTAGCCAGCAGCCACACACGGGTTCAGTAATACATATAGGATCCTTCCTGCTCAACCAGGGGGGCAGCGGTAAAGATTCTCCTGTCGATGCAGGAGCCGCAGGTTCGATCCTTTGGTCAGAAAGATCCCCTGCAAAAGGAAATGGCAAACCACTCCAGTGTTCTCGCCTGGGAAATCCCAGGGACAGAGGAGCCTGGTGGGCTACGGTCCAGGGGGTCGCAAAAAATCAGACCTGTGGAACCAAGACCACTTGGGAGAGGAAGACTAAACCCGGAGTTGCCAACATAGTTGGCATGAAGTTTTACCATGAAGCTCATCATATCCACTTCTTTTCTAGATCAATCAGTGCCGGTTAGGTTGACAGCAAGATTGAAAAAAAAAGAAAAATCCCACTTGGATTTTAAATGCAAGACACTTTGAAAACATCTGCATGGATATCAAACATTGGGATGTCCAAAGCATCCTTGGGAATTAGAGGGGAAGGTTGGGTATCTTCATTTTTTGTTGTTCCTCCTTTTTTTCATAAACATAGATTCTAGGAAAGTTTCAAAGGTAAAAACCAACCCAAAACACGTCAAGACAGTATATAGTGTTGTTCTCTGTCTCACATCCTGCTTGCTCTATTAACATGTGAACTGGTCCATGTGTTATAAGAAATGACTCAATTGTGAAATATTACAAGTAAGTAAAGACCATATTCGATTTAGGTTTCCTTGATTTTTACCATATATCATTTTTTTTTTTCGGTCACAGGATCTCGCATTCCATTTCAGTCATTACGTCTGCTTAGACTCCTCTTGGCCGTGACAGCTTCTCAGACTTTTCCTCTTTCTTCTGACCTTGACAGTTTTGAAGAGCTCTCACCAGGCATTTTTGCAGAATTTCCCACAATTGGCCTTTTTTTTTTTTTTTTCCTTCTTTTTTTTTGGATTTTTCACAAGTAGACGGGGATTACGATTTTGGAGAGGAAGCTCGGGGGTGAAATGTCCTTCTCGTCACATATCAAGGGCGTGTGCTCTCAACATGACTTACAAGGTGGAAATGGACCTCCATCCCCTGCTTGGATAGAAAACAGCAGGCAGAGCCAAACTCAAGTAGAGGCATGCTCCAACGAGTCAACGGATGGAATCTTCAAAAATTATCTAGACTATTTCTGTATAGGAGCTTGGCTTCCTCTCCCACATGGTAGGGAGACTCTTGTCACACTTTCCTCAAGAGATCCGCGCCCTGCTCCCTAGTATCTGAGAATATGATACGATGTGTGGCAAAAGGAATTTAAATTTGCAGGTGCAATTAAGGATGATAATCACTTGATCTTAACATAAAGAAATTATCCCGGATTATCAGTTGGGCCCCTGAGTCTTCACTGCTGCTGCTGCTGCTGCTGCTGCTGAGTTGCTTCAGTCGTGCCTGACTCTGTGCGAGCCCATAGACGGCAGCCCACCAGAGTCCCCAGTCCCTGGGATCCTCCAGGCAAGAACACTGGAGTGGGTTGCCATTTCCTTCTCCAATGCATGAAAGAGAAAAGTGAAAGTGACGTCGCTCAGTCGTGTCTGACTCTTCGCGACCCCATGGATTGCAGCCTACCAGGGTCCTCCATCCATGGATTTTCCAGGCAAGAGTACTGGAGTGGGGTGCCATTGCCTTCTCCGAGTGTCTTCACAAGAGTCCTTTATAATGAAAGACGGAGGCAGAAAGAGAGAAGTCACAGACTGGAAAATGCTATGCTGATAGGAGTTTTGCATTCTGTCTTGCTTTTTGCAGATTAAAGAGGGCACCTTGAGACAAAGAATGTAGGTGACTTCTATAAAAAAAATTCAAGAAAGTTTTTCCTTGAATCCATCGAAAGGATTCAATCCTGTATACACCTTGATTTTACCCGTGAGAACCATTTGTGCTTCTGACCTCCAAAACTGTAAGTTAGATATGTGTTGTTAAAAGCCAGTAAGTCATTTGTTCCAGCAGCAATACAAAACTCATACTTCCTTTTTATTTTCTCACTCATTTACGACCATATAAGATTGTAAGTATGTAACAGTATTTAATTTTGTTCCTCAAGTTGTTCTAGCCTTGGCCAGTAAGAACTCTTTATTTGGTTTATGTGATATGTTTATTCACTCAGTCATGTCTGACTCTTTGCGACCCCATGGACTGTAGCCCACCAGGCTCCTCGGTCCATGGGGATTCTCCAGGCAAGAATACTGGAGTGGGTTGCCATGCCTTCCTCCAGGGGAAATCCCCGACCCAGGTCTCTTGCATTGCAGGCAGAGTCTTTACCATCTAAGTCACCAGGGAAGCCCAAGAATACTGGAGTGGGTAGCCTATCCCTTCTCCAGGGGACCTTCCCAACCAAGGAATCAAACTGGGGACTCCAGCATTACAAGGACATTCTTTACAGGATGAGCTACCAGGGAAGCCCTATACCCCTTCAACAAACCCCCATCAATGTGGTTATTTTTCATTGACTTTTAAGCACTGCCTTGCTTCCTGGCACTATCAGATACTTCAGGATGGTCTGGTACAGTTTCTACCGCATTTCTAGAATCAGCCCTTTCTCCAGGGAGTTCTGGTTCCTTCAGTTTGACATCTGTTTATACTGTAAGTCCAGAAGCTGAAGGAGGTCAAATGAAGATGTCTTCCTTCACCGATGCGAGAATGAGTTGGTGACCTAGCTGATACTACATGACAGGCTTTACAGTATACAACTGGGCCCATAAAACATGCAAGCCAGTGACAGACCAAACCTGATCACTCGTTATTCCCCTCATCCAGCTCATCTTCCTATCACGACAATGGTTATTTCATCATGACACTACGATTGTCCAAATTACCGTGTTGGCTTAGAACCTGCAGGGCGCTGGTCCATCTACTTTGTAACCATCTGAAGACTTGTCAGAACTTATTTTTGCCCCCACTGTACAGATGAGACAACGGAATCCGAAAGCAGTTAAGTAATTTGTTCCAGGAGATCAACAGGCCACAGTCGGCAGCGTGAAAACCATGACCCAAATGCGTGTGGATAACATACAGCATCACCATCTGACAAAGGATGAAGGGTATTTATGCGATGTGGTGGGTTAGACTGGGGAATGTGGTTTCGTTTTGGTCCCACAAATAAAGTTACGCATCACAGAAGAATAAGCAAAGGATGACATCCTAGGACCACCGGTATAATCAAGAAAATGAAAATTATACCTAAATAACTATTGAGAAGGACAGTCCGTTGGACTGTAAGGAGATCAAAGCAGTCAGTCCTAGAGGAAATCAACCCTGAATATTCATTGAAAGGACTGATGCTGAAGCTTAAGCTCCAATACTTTGGCCACCTGATGCGAAGAGCCGACTCACTGGAAAAGACCTTGATGCTGGGAAAGATTGAGGGCAGGAGCAGAAGGGGACGACAGAGGATGAGACGGTTGGATGGCATCACGGACTCAATGGACATGAGTTTGAGCAAGTTCTGTGATATAGCGGAAGACAGGGAAGCCTGGCGTGCTATAGTCCGGGTGTCACAAAGAGTCGAATACAACTTAGCAAGAGCGCAACAACAACAACAGCTGGGTGAATGAAGGAAAACGTAGAACCAGATGTCAGAAACTGTTTCAAAGAGCGAGATGGGGAGGAAAAAAGTACATGCAAAGAGACCCTTTTGACTAAAGGTAAATGTGTTCATCGCTGTTACGATTGTTTATCGTAACAATATTGTTATGAATCTTGTTTATTAAGTAAAACCATTCTTTGGGAAAGAATGTGGCACTGAGTTTGGAAACCAAAACAAAACAAAAGTGTGTTTTAGATATAGTCCTACATGTCAACGCTAAGAGATCCTTGAGCTAGTCAAGAACTGTCCACAAAGACTGAGAATCCGTACAATATGGCGCGATCACAGAATATGACCCAGTCTTCCTGAACGCATTCTGATCATTTCTAATGGACTTCCATCGTGATACTCCTGCACATTTACATTAGCGAGACACTGCCTCAGAAAATAAAACTGCATGGTCACACCAGGATGGGATTTTCATTAATACGCATGTTTAATCCCATAGGCTTAAAGGACTCTAAGGCAATCAACCCATTGTACTGTAAATCCCTAAAGCATTTGCCTTGGGCCAAGATGTAAGCTTAACATCTCTCTAGGTGTTTACAGATTTATGCAAAATGGGTTCCACCTTTCAAAGCATGTTATTTTGAGAACCAGAGGCAAATTCAACTGTGAGCTTGATGATTTGGTCTCTTTGGTAATTATATGCAATTTAAGGTATTTATGGAAATCCCTCAAGGTTATGGATTTGAGTCATGATTCTTCTTATTTTCAGTTAAAGAAAAAGGGAATGACTGAGTCCTGCTCAAAATGTTCATCGCCATAAAGTCAACACGAAGATGGCTAAAGATGGCTAATAGTGTTGAAATACATTCAATTGCTGGTCCTTCAGCAAGAAAAGCCATTCTTGCTCCCATGGTTATCCCAAACAGCTTTCAAGATTCTCATGAACTTCTTCTGCAGGAACCTCTTAAGAAGCGCCTTCTTGATGCTGTGTTCACGGCATCCTTGGATGCAAATTTCCCAACTAAAACACTCAGGAAAACAAAAAAGAAGATGTAAACATCTTAGCAAACCCAGAACAGAGGAAAATCTCAGGCTGCATCTGGTAGGTTTTGATGAAACCTACTCCCAACGCTGAAGAGACTTCAGGCTACTGAGGAATTTTCTGGAGGCGATAATACACTGGGAATTAGTCTATACACACTGTATACATCCTGTACACACTGTTGTATTAAAATGGATAATCAATAAGGACTTGCTGTCCAGCACAGGGAGCTCTGCTCAATACTCTGTAATAACATTATGGTTCCCAAGGGGAAGGATGGGGGAAAGGATAGTCAGGGAGTTTGGGATGGACATGAACACACTGCTGTGTTTAACATGGATAACCAATAAGGACTTGCTGTCCAGCACAGGGAACTCTGCTCAATGTCACGTGGCAGCCTGGATGGAGGGGAGCTTGGGGGAGAAGGGATACATAAATTTGTATGGTTGAATCCCTCATTTGCATACCACAATACAAAATGAACTCAACAAAAAAATTACAGAAAATCAATCAATAAACCATTGGGATCTCCTCTCCTAGTACATTCACTCACCTCTTCCTAAAAATAGTGCCTGTATCTCGACAAACAGGACTTTCTAAGTGGCTCAGTGGTAAACAATCCCCCTACCAATGCAGAAGATGCAGGTTCGATCCCTGAGTCAGGAAGATCCCCTGGTGAAGGGCATAGCAACCACTCCAGTATTCTTGCCTGGAGAATCCCATGGACAGAGGAATCTGCTGGGCTACATCCATGGGGTCACAAAAGTGTCATAAGTGACTGAGTACACACACTGCTGCTGCTGCTGCTGCTGCTGCTAAGTCACTCAGTCGTGTCCGATTCTGTGCGACCCCACAGACGGCAGCCCACTAGGCTCCTCTGTCCCTGGGATCTCCAGGCAAGAACACTGGAGTGGGTTGCCATTTCCTACGCGAAACTAAAAAACGGAGAGACACACTCCTACCTCGGGGTGTTGCTTGGAAACCTCCCGACTCCAACTTCACAAAGTGTACCTTTAAATGAAACCAATTTTAAACCAACTGGAAGAAACCGGTAGGACGTAATAAGGGTCGGTGCAAGGAAACGCTCAGTCACTAACTGCTGCAGAAATGGACAATGCAGAACAGATCTGAGAAGTCCACTGCAGTTCTTCACACACTCAACAAACACAGAGTGCGTGAGGGTTAACAAATATGTAGACTGTCTTGGTAAGGGGCCCAGGCTGCCTGGAGGGGAATGTTTCATTAGAAACTGAATTTGAAAAAGAGTTCACTGGATCAACCACTGGGAAGGGACTGGGAGGCTGAGCCCAGTAACAACAACAACAACCAGTACATTTGTTAGGAACACCCAGGAATGTGTGATGGCTTGTGAGCACTCCAGTGCACGATGAAGCCCGCTGGACGCTTGGTAAAGGAAAGGCGCTTTCATTCATTCTTACACATATTCTTATAGATTCCTCCCTTCGGCTGGCAGACACCTTATCTGGATAAATCCTAACTTGCTCTACGATACAGAAAGAAGAAATGAAGAAGGACGGTGTATGTTTTGTCGGGGAATAAAAGCAG
Source organism: Bubalus kerabau (assembly GCF_029407905.1). Taxonomy (NCBI): domain Eukaryota; kingdom Metazoa; phylum Chordata; class Mammalia; order Artiodactyla; family Bovidae; genus Bubalus; species Bubalus kerabau. The sequence goes on along the minus strand of NC_073647.1, from coordinate 161,929,952 downwards.
CACAGAACAAAAGATAACCGCAGACTTTGAAAGACTCTGTGGGGACATTTAGATAACTGTTTGCCATTTTTCATGGAGTAGAATAAGATGTCGTTTCCTTGGTTCAGAGGCATGAAATGGGGCCAGTCTAAGACAGGAAAGACGAAGGTGATAAATGTTCATGGGAAGAAACAGCAAGTGTAGTGGAAGGAACTGGGCTTCCCTGGAGACTCAGGTGGTAAAGAATCTACCTCTAAGGCAGGAGACGTGGGTTTGAGTCCTGGGTTGGGAAGATCCCCCGGAAAAGGAAATGGCAATGCACTCCAGTATTCTGGCCTGGAGAATCCCATGGACAGAGGAGCCTGGTGGGCTACAGTTCACTGGGTCGCAAAAGAGTTGGGCCTGCCTGATGGGAGCACTCAGAATACACAGCATTTATGCATTTGAAGATCAGAATGCCAGGATGACCTGCAAGAGATCTACCATTAGGAGATGGCAGAAAAAGCAAACAAAATAAAAACAAACAAACAAACAACAAAACCCTTAACGTCAACTGCTAGGAGTTACTTCAGGTATAAAGTCTCCAAACAGAGAATTCTATTGGATTTTTATCCTTCTCTGCCGAAAAGGTGGGGTTTCCCAATTGCTTCACTGGTAAAGAACATGCCTGCCAATGCCGAAGACACGGGTTCAATCCCTGGGTCGGGAAGATCCCCTGGAGAAGGAAATGGCAACCCGCTCCAGGATTCTTGCGTGGAGAATCCCATGGACACAGGAGTCTGGAGGGCTACAGACCATGGAGTGGCAAAGAGTCGGGCAGGACTAGTCATTGAGCAGGGCACTCACTCAAACTACTGTTCAAATGGCAAGACTAAACTACAAAGCTGAGATTATGGGCTTCCCTGGTGGCTCAGCTGGTAAAGAATCCCCCTTCAATGTGGGAGACCTGGGTTCGATCCCTGGGTTGGGAAGATACCCTGGAGAAGGGAAAGGCTACCCACTCCTGTATTCTGGCCTGGAGAATTCCATGGACTATGCAGTCCACGGAGTCGCAAAGAGTCGGACACGACTGAGCGACTTTCACTTTATGGAATCCTGACACATTCTCCTCAAGAGAAACACTTTGATGAATACGATAAAATGCTAAGCTTTCAAGAAGAAGGAAAACTGTCTAAAGATACCATAAGGAAATGACTTTAAGAATGCAGATGGCAGATCAAAGGGAAAAAAGGAGTTATGTTGCTTGGCATCAACAGGGGAAGGAGAAAAGATAAGTGAAAAGCAGTGGGCTCCCCTGGTGGCTTAGCTGGTAAAGAATCCGCCCATAATGCAGGGAGACCTGGGTTAGATCCCTAGGTTGGGAAGATCCCCTGGAGAAGGGAAAGGCTACCCACTCCAGTATTCTGGCCTGGAGAATTCCATGGATCGAATAGTTCACGGAGTCTCAAAAAGTTGGACACGACTGAGCGACTTTCACTTTCGAGCAATGGAATGGTCAAAGGAGAAAAACACCATTGGGAAGAAGGAAAACAGCATTTGATATAATTAACACAGTCAAGGAAAGAATTAGAGGCTCTGTAGTATTTGTTTTGACATGGAACCCTTTTTTCATCCAATTTATAAAGAGCTGATGTATCAGTGCAAACAACATGCTTTGGAAAAGGCTGAGTTATATGAAAATATTCAAAGGAGTGATTCCTTCTAATGTGTATTTAACCAAAAAAAGGAATTCACGTCACCAACTAAATAAGACAGAAAGGGTCACTTATTACTTCTAAACGTATTAATACAAAATAGAAAAGTCGACTTCTATACATATAAATAAATAAGATAGAATGGGAGACTTGTTACTTCTAAATATATGAAGTGCTGCTGCTGCTGCTAAGTCGCTTCAGTCGTGTCTGACTCTGTGCGACCCCATAGACGGCAGCCCACCAGGCTCCCCTGTCCCTGGGATTCTCCAGGCAAGAACACTGGAGTGGGTTGCCATTTCCTTCTCCAATGCATGAAGGTAAAAAGTGAAAGTGAAGTCGTTCAGTCGTGTCCGACTCATTGAGAACCCATGGACTGTAGCCCACCAGGCTCCTCTGTCCACGGGATTCTCCAGGCAAGAATACTGGAGTGGGTTGCCATGCCCTCCTCCAGGGAATCTTCCCAACCCAGGGCTTGAGCCTGGGTCTCCCACACTGCAAGCAGATTCTTCACCAACTGGCCAATCACGCCAACCCCATGCCTTCCCTGCATTGCCAGGTAAATGGGGGTTCTGGGAGCAACCCCAGACCAGCAGGACTTGAAGCAGGGCCGGGGGAAAAACCAGCCACCGTGTGGACCCATTCAGGTGCTGAGGTGTTAGTCCTGCCTGTACTGTGGACGCGGCCCCAGACCGACCATCCCCGATCGTGTACACCTCACACCACGGGCTCCACCTCCACGTCCGGGAGCTGAAGAGCCGTGTGCCTGCTTCTCGATAGGAACTGAAGAACGCTGCATTTTTCCACAAGGCAGCCAGTGCTTCTTAGTCCATAACAGATGAGGGGCAGAGCTACCGTGAGGAGAGACCTGTGAGCAAAGGCATAAATTCCCTAAGAGCCATGGACACAACAAACGAGAATGCAGCTCAGAGATCGAAGCTGCACCTGGATCGGGTCCGGTTTTTCCTGGTTGCTTGCAAAACCCTGCGTGGTTTGTCCTGCTTCTTTCTCTTTGCCTTTTTCCCTTTCTCCTTCACTTGTCATCATCAAAATCTAAGAATCTCCCCCACCACAAGCCATTAGATGGACAACCCCTGAACTTCCTCGTGAAATTAATTATCGAAGCTGGTTATAGCACAGGGAACTATACTCAATATCTTGCAATAAAAAATAAAGAAAATAATTTCAAAAATAATATATGTATATGCATATATATATATGTGAATCACAAAAAAAGTCTACATTTTTAAATTTAGTACTGTTTATCTTTTTGCCAGTTTTTCTGAATCTCCCATGGAATAAGAACATATGAGATACAAAATTTGAAATACATTTGTGTAGGGTATAAGATTAATAAGCGTGTGTGAAAGTTGCTCAGTCACATCCGACTCTCTGTGACCCCATGGACTGCAGCCTGCCAAGTTCCTCTGTCCGTGGGATTCTCCAGGCAAGAATACTGGAGTGGGTTGCCATGCCCTCGTCTAGGGGAATCTTCCAAACCCAGGCATAGATCCTGCATCTCCTGCATTGCAGGCTGATTTTTTTTACAGTCTGAGCCACCAGGGAAGCCCAAGATTAATCTCCAGTAATATACAAATAAATCAATCTAAACCATTAATAACATGAAAAAAGATGCTTATGCTTTCTGCACTGAATAAAATATTCTCAGACAAACATTAATATGTCTCCCTGTGATTATCTATTTTTTTTCTTTTCCCTTATATTTATTCTCATTTTCATTGTATGTATCTTTGTCGCTTTGGTGTTAGGAGTCTAATGGTTTATGATGTCTGTCGTCTTTGTGGACTGTAACTTTTATCATGAAAAATATTCCGCTTTGTTTCATTAAAAAAATAAGTTTAAAAAAAAATAAAAATAAAAAATAAGTTAAAAAATTTTTATTGAGACTGGAAATCCCAGGACGCAGCTTGAGAAAGCAAGGAAAGGTCCCAGGCCCCTGCGTGCTCCCTTGCCTGACAAGCGCCCCGCTAAGCCCTGGTGGTGTCTGAACACAGGCATGGGTGCTGAGACAGGCCGGTTCCTTAAGGATGATGCCGTTCTCCGCATCCTCCCGTGGGCTGGACGCACAGCAGTAACTCAGTGAGGAGCGAGCATTCCTGTGTGCAGCAGGAATTCTGAGGTCCCGCAGATCATCCATGCGGACGCCTGCGGGCAATTCGGGGAGAGCGTGGTTCTCCACTTGCTGTTCACGCCACAGGCTGGAAGTCCGGATGCCTGCTGGCCCAGGGCACTGCAGAGCTGATGCCAGCATCGATGGGCACACACCAGTGGAGCCAGGCCAGCGGCTTCCTTGCCACTCGGATGGCACAGAACCATCACGTCAGTGAAGGGGGAGACAGGGCTTTTTTTTTTTTTAACTCTTATTTTAAAGGTACAGGCATATGATGAGAGAGAGACGGGAACCCCTCTGATGGACAGCATAATCCCATCGCCATGGAGATCGTTGAGGAAACCCCAGCACCATTTCCAACAGCGCCCTGTAAACATCGCCCAGGCTGACTCTGGCTCCCCACAAAAGCATCTCTCAGCTTCTGGCACCCTGCTTGACGGAAGAAGCATTCCCAAACACAGCGAGCTAAATAAGCCATTTTAAGGCAGAAATATTCTATTTGCCATGGATTCGCTCAGGGCTATTCAAAGGGAGCCTCGGAAAATAACGGTTCCAGCCATGAAGCCTTGTCTCCTTTGTTTCACATTTCACCTGGAAAGCAGTCTCTCTTTTCTCATGACTCTACAATGGACCAGCTTTGTATGACAATGCGGTTTGCAAACCAAATGTGTGTGTGTGTGTATTTGCATGTGTGTGTGCTCACCCACGTCCAGCTCTTTGCAGCCCCACGGACTGCAGCCCACCAGGCTTCTCCATCTGTGGGATTCTCCAGGCACGAATACTGATGTGGGTTTCCATTCCCTTCTTCAGGGGATCTTCCCAACCCAAGGATCGAACCAGGGTCTCCTGTACTGCGGTCTGACCCTTTACCGCTGAGCCACCTGGAACACTGTCCCCAAATGATCTACATTTAAGGGAAACACAGAAGTTCCTGGGCTTCCCTGATAGCTCAGTTGGTAAAGAATCTGCCTGCATAGCAGGAGACTCCGGTTCTATTCCTGAGTAGGGAAGATCCCCTGGAGAAGGGATAGGCTAACCACTCCAGTATTCTGGCCTGGAAAATTCCATTGACTATACAGTCCATGAGGTCTGAAAGAGTTGGACTTGACTGAGTGACTTTCACTTTCAGAAGTTACTAAAAGTCAATAGAGTCCCCTTGCACTGTTATTATTAAGAAATTACCAAAGAAATAAAGTAATTTTCGCTGATAAGCATTTAGTCAAAATGGAGTTAATACAGTAATTTTGATGTCTGTCCCTGAACTAGAACATAACCTGTTTTTTGGAGGAATAAGAAGGTAACTTACATTCTAAATTTCATCATGTTAATTCTAAATTTTAATCACGTCAAATCGTAAATCAAAAACCACGTGCTTTATTTCACCCTATTATTCCAACCTTCCATTTACTGGAACAGCTAAAAGGTTCTTTTGTGATTTAACATCATGAATGTTATGAAAACAGAAGCAAAGATTTTTAAAGCAAAATCTTTTAAGACTTTTTTTTTGGTATGGACCATTTTTTGAAATCTTTATTGAAGTTGTTACAATATTGCTTCTCTTTTATGTTTTGGTTTTTTATCTGCAAGGCATATGAGAATCTTAGCTCCCTGACCAGGGGTTAAACCCACACCTGCTGCATTGGAATGCAATGTCTTAACCACTAGACCACCAGGGAAGTCCGAGATATTGCCTTTTGACTGTGGATCTCTACACATCACTTTGCCGACAAAGGTCTGTCTAGTCAAAGCTATGGTTTTTCCAGCAGACATGTATGGATGTGCGAGTTGGACCATAAAGAAGGCTGAGAGCCGAAGAATTGATGCTTTTGATTGCAGTGCTGGAGAAGACTCTTGAGAGTCTCTTTAACTGCAAGGAAATCAAACCAGTCAATTCTAAATGAAATCAACCCTGAATGTTCATTGGAAGGACTGATGGTGAAGCTGAACCTCCAATACTTTGGCCGCCCGATATGAAGAGCTGACTCATTGGAAAAGACCCTGATGCTGGGAAAGATTGAAGGCAGGAGGAGAAGGGGATGACAGGATGAGATGGTTGGATGGCATCACCCACTCAATGGACATGAGTTTGAGTAAACTCTGGGAGTTGGTGATGGACAGGGAAGCCTGACGTGCTGCAGTCAACGGGGTTGCAGAGTTGGACACGACTTAGCGACTGAACAACAGCAACTTTACAGTGATTTACATAACTGAGGAGATCACTGGGTTTGCCTTCTTGGGCAGGCTTCTCCCGGTCTCCCACAGCATCATTTGAATATTGAGAGTTTGCCAACGGGCACTGGCCCACACCATTCAGGTTTGGGAAGGATGAGCTACTCTGCTGTTGAGGCAGACGCACCCCACAAGGATGGAAGGCTGGTGCCCAGCAGCTGAACTTTTTGCTGAGCAGGAAAAGCTCTTAACTGCCTCCAGCTCCTGAGCACCTGTCCTTGTTCACTCCGCCATCTCGGATTCCCGGCAGGACAAATGGAACGACTCGTGTGTCCACCTGACTGGCTCATCCTACTGACTGGAGGACGATCCTGCGGGTGCAAAGAGCCCGCCGCCAAGCTAGGCTTCTCAGACGTCAACAAGACCGAGGCTGAAGGGTGCAGTCATCTTGTCCTTCATAACCTATCCCTATTTTAATAAATCCAAACGAAGCTTTTTCATGACGTCAATTAAGAGCTGCAATTATAACCAGACAAATCCACGCTTTGGAAAGGTGGATAAGTGACACTTGAGAGGAAACGTAGCCTAAGACATTTAAGAAGAAGCAAAGTTCAGGATCATTTGTAATTTTTTAAAACATTATTATTGAAATATACTTGATTTATAATACAATGTTGTTGTAGTGTCTGGTGTACTTTATAGCACAGAGAACTCTACACAATATCATTCAAAAAATGAATGGAAAAGAATCTAAGGAACTTCCCTGGTGGTCCAGTGGCTAAGACTCTCTGTTCTCATTGTAGGGGACCCAGGTTCGGTCCCTGATCAGGGAATTAGAAACCACAATTGTCATGCTTCAACTAAATTTCCCACATGCTGCAATGAAGAACCAAATAAAGAAATAAATATTTTGTTAAAGAACCTAAAAAGGGATATATATTTATACACATATATACATACATATTGGAATAGGAAATGACAACCCATTCCAAGTATTCTTGCCTGGAGAATTCCATGGACAGATGAGCCTGGTGGGCTACAATCTGTGGGGTGGCAAAGAGTCAGACACAAATGAGCAGATAACACACACACACACACATACACACACACATATATATAAAATGTATATATAAAATATAGGAGACAGTGAAGAACAGAAGACCCTGGCATGCAGTGGTCCATGGGGTCGCAGAGTCAGACACAACTTAGCAACCAAACAACAACATGTATGTATACATTTATACATATATATATATGTATATATATACACACACACACACACACACACACACACACACATATATATACACCGGAGAAGGCGATGGCACCCCACTCCAGTGCTCTTGCCTGGAAAATCTCATGGGCGGAGGAGTCTGGTAGGCTGTAGTCCATGGGGTCGCTAAGAGTCCGCTACGACTGAGCGACTTCACTTTCACTTTTCACTTTCATACATTGGAGAAGGAAACGGCAACCCACTCCAGAGTTCTTGCCTGGAGAATCCCAGGGACGGGAGAGCCTGGTGGGCTGCCGTCTATGGGGTCGCACAGAGTCGGACACGACTGAAGTGACTTAGCAGCAGCAGCAGCACATATATACACAGGCTTCCCTGTTGGCTCAGCTCTTAAAGATTCTGCCCGCAATGCAGAGACCTGGGTTCAATCCCTGGGTAGGGAAGATCCCCTGGAGAAGGGAAAGGCTGCCCACTCCAGTATTGTGGCCTGGAGAATCCCATAGTCCATGGGGTTGCAAAGAGTCGGACACAAAGCAGCGACTTTTTCACTTTCATATATATACACACATATACAGACACACACACACAAAACTGAATCACTTTGCTGTGCATCATGTACGCATTCTGCTCTGTTTTCTTCGGGCCGGAGGAAGAAGCATCGGTCTGTCTATCAGAATGGCCGGGGAACACGCGTTAATTGGACAGAGAGGTGATGACGCGTAACATGGCCTATCGCTTTGAAACCAAACAATTAGGCAGAGATGACTGGACGTGGCCCAACAACGCATTAGCATCTTTTTTGCCAGATATTATGAGGTGACAGGCTGCGTGGAACAGACCAGATTGGGATCAGTCCAGTGTGAAGATGAATTCTATTAATAAATCTAACAGGCGCCACTCGGGATACACGGAACATTTCCCCTCTTCACCAAGGAAAGGGGGTTATTGACAAAAAGCAGCAGGAAGAGATGCACAACCCCAGCAACTGCCAAAGGTAGTTGGATCACTCCAGAGAGGAACACATTCCCTAGCTACTGGGGAGCAACTTCAGCAATGCTATGAATATTTTTAACGATACAGATCTAATGCAGTGAAGCTGCATAAGAAAACAGAAATGACAGTATAAGACACTTAGTATTAAACAATGGTGCTGATTTCAACCATTCTGGTTATCTGAATGCACAGAGAGTGTCACGTCATCACAAGGGCACATTGGAAAGAATAGAGCCTGCCAAAAGGTAAGATGCCTAATGTTGACTGAGTACACTGCAAATGTAGTGTTTTTTTTTCCCTAGACAAAACAGAAATGTTTTGGCAGCTTTGGAAAAAGGGATCCAGGAACCCCATCATAGGAAACTGGGTTAGGTTGGCTGCAGAGAGACTTTGATTCTGCAGAATCAGGTTCAAGCAGTGAGGGCTACATGGGGGTCACAGGATTGCAGATGATTCTCAAGTGTACCAGAGATCCCTGGTGGCTCAGACAGTAAAACATCTGCCTACAATGCGGAAGACCTGGGTTCGTCCCTGGGTCGGGAAGATCCGGTGCAGAAGGAAATGGCAACTCACTGCAGTACTCTTGCCTGGAAAATCCTATGCGCAGAGGTAGGCTACAGTCCATGGGGTCACAAAGAGTCAGACAGGACTGAGCAACTTCACTTCAGTGAAGCAAGGTCAAGATGCCTAGACAGACGCTCAGAGGAAAGAAGGAGTCCAGATGAAAATCGTTAAGAGGCTCTGAATTATTTAGAAGAATGAGTAAACGCCTTATTGACAGTTCTACAAGAAGACTAAATCACAAAGTGCACAAACGGATAGACGGAAAGACGAGCTAGACAGACAGAAGAATGATGACTGGATGGGTTGATGGATGGATGGATGGATGGATGGATGGATATATATAGTGAAAGAGAAAAAGATTAACTTCTTCATATTTCCAGATCAGTAACACGCCCAGGTCTATATGTAAGGATCACAGGTTTTAGGAACATGAGATCACTGCTACACATTATCAGGCTAATTTAACTTCGTGCAACTCCATATATGTTCAACGTTTCTAGTTTTAAGACAAACTGCTTAAGCCATCCTGTAATTAACTACATGATGTGAACTAACAGAAGATGTTTCACAAATTGACAGAATCACAGAGAAGACGTTATTTCCAAATTAGTAAGATGGATAGTGATAGTAAAAAAAATAAATAAATAAAAATGCCTCCAGAGAAGACAAAAGTAACTCAGCTACACACTCGCTGTAAGATTTTACTCATACTAAATCAAGTCCCTACCTAAAAAGTTTCTAATGTAACAGATCTGAACAACTTATCATAACAAAACAAAGCTTGCATATATGGGAAAAGGTATGTAAATACCTTTACCTTTACAGGTATGTAAATATCAAACCTATAAGGCATGGGGTAAATCTCTAAGTTGGAAATATCACAGATGCACTGAAAAATGGTCCACCAGGACACAGAATCCTAGCATAGAATTTTCCTTGTTGGAGTAAAAATTAAGAGAAAAAAAGAAGTCTTTAGTTTACTAAAAATGAACTAAAAGACATTAAAAATGTATACTTGAATGTGTGTGCTTATATACATACATGTAATAATTGAAGTACAGACAACTTGAACATAGAAAACAATGCATCTTTAACTTTGAAAACAAATTTCTAACCATCACCAAATGCTGAAGTCAATCGAATCCATATACACAAAATACATTGCAATGTGTGCAAGCTATTCAACTATGAAACTAAAGGAAACATAGGATACAAATGCACTTATTTAAAAAACAAAAACAGACTCAGACACAGAATACAAACTCATGTTTACTAAAAGGGAAAAGATGAGAGGGACAAATTTCAGTTGGCACTAACAGATATAAAAAATGTGGAGTTGGGATTAACAGATACACACTACCCTATATAAAACAGATAAGTAATAAGGACCTACTGTAAAGCACAGAGTACTTTACTCAGTATCTTGTACTAAATCATAATGGAAAAGAATATATGTATACACACATGTAGATATATATCTGTATGTATTTGTTATTGCTCAATTGCTCAGTTCTGTCTGACTCATTGTGACCCCGTGGACTGCAGCACGCCAGGCCTCCCTGTCCATCACCAACTCCTGCAGCTTGCTCAAACTCATGTCCATCGGGTCAGAGATGCCATCCAACAATCCCATCCTCTGCCGTCCCCTTCTCCTCCTGCCTTCAATCTTTCCCAGCATCAGGGTCTTTTCCATTGAGTCGGCTCTTTGCATCAGGTGGCCAAAGTATTGGAGCTTCAGCTTCAGCATCAGGCCTTCCAGTGAATATTGAGGGTTGATTTCCTTTAGGATGGACTGGTTGGATCTCCTTGCAGTCCAAGGGACTCTCAAGAGTCTGCTCCAACACCACAGTTCAAAAGCATCAATTCTTCGGTGCTCAGCTTTCTTTATAGTCCAACTCTCACATCCATACATGACCACTGGAGAAACCTTAGCCTTGACTAGACGGACCTTTGTTGGCAAAGTAATGTCTTTGCTGTTTAATATGCTAACTTTGTCATAGCTTTTCTTCCAAGGAGCAAGCGTCTTTTAATTTCATGGCTGCAGTCACCATCTGCAGTGATTTTAGAGCTCAAGAAAATAAAGTTTTTACTGCTTCCATTGTTTCCCCACCTCTTTGCCATGAAGTGATGGACCAGATGCCATAATCCTATTTTCTGAACTCAGCGTGAGTTGTAAGCCAGCTTTCTCACTCTGTTCTTTCACCTTCATCAAGAGGCTCTCTCGTTCTTCTTCTTTGCTTTCTCCCATTACGGTGACATAAACTGCAGACCTGAGGTTATTGGTATTTCTCCCAGAAACCTTGATTCCAGATTGTGCTTCCTCAAGCCCAGCGTTTCTCATGATGTACTCTGCATATTAGTTAAATAAGCAGGGTGACAATATGCAGACTTAATGTACTCCTTTCCCCAGTTGGAAGCAGTTCATTGTTCCATGTCCGGTTCTAACTGTTGCTTCTTGATCTGCTTTTGCAGGAAGTGGGTAAGCTGGTCTGATATGCCCGTCTCTTTAACAATTTTCCATAGTCCGTTGGGATCCTCACAATCAAAGGCTTTAAAGTAATCAATGAAGCAGAAGTCGATGTTTTTCTGGAATTCTCTTGCTTTTTCTATGATCCAATGAATGTTGGCAATTTGATCTCTGGTTTCACTGACTTTTTCTCAATCCAACTTGTAAATGTGGACATTCTTGGATCACATACTGTTGAAGCCCAGCTTGAAGGATTTAGAGCATGATCTTGCTAACATGTAAAATGAGTGCAATTGTGTGGTAGTTGTAGATATACATATATACATGTATAAATATATATATATATATATACACACACACATATATGTATAACTGAATCACTTTCCTGTACACCAGAAACTAACAAAATCTTAAAAATCAACTATACTTCAATTTAAAAAATAATTTAAGAATAAAGTAAAATAGAAAAAGAAAATGAACCCACTGTAGTATTCTTGCCTGTGGACAGAGTAGCCTGGTGGGATACACTTCATCAGGTCGCAAAAGAGTTGATGATCATTTTCCGAGTAAAGAGCAACTCAGTTACTATAAGTATTAACTATAAGTAGATCATTAAAAACTCCATGAACATTAACTATTTGATCAAAAGAATATTTTGTTGAAATTCTATTTCTGAACTACCTATGTGCATATATTGCACATTTATAAAATTTACTCACTCATTGTCAGGAATTCTTATTGTTAGTATATGACAGCAAACGGATGGGGAGGGAGGTGGGAGGGGGGTTCAGGATGGGGAACACATGTACACCCATGGCTGATTCATGTCAACGTATGGCAACAACCATTACAATACTGTAAAGTAATTAGCCTCCAATTGAAATAAATAAATTAAAAAAAAATAATAACCTCAAGACCATAGATAATAGTAAAAAGGAGTATAATAATTAAGAAATGATAAAATAAATAACTAATAAGTACCTGCTGTATAGCACAAGGAACCTTAATCAATACTCCGTAATGACCTATATGGGAAAAGAATCTAAAAGAGTGGAAATATGCATATATATGTATAACTGATTCACACTGCTGTATAACAGAAGCTAACACAACAGTGTAAATCAACTGTATTCCAATAAAAATTAATTTAAAAAAAGGAAAAAAACATAATAAGTTAAAAGTGATTTCAGGCCAAGGACTGATACTGGAGAACGTAACATAAATATTTTTTTTTCTTATAATTAAACATGAATTTAAATGTATGAGAATAATTATGAGCACTGTTCTTTTATATCAAATATTTTGCCCATTTGAAGTTCTCTGCCAACTGCATTAGCTACTTAAAAATAATAAAAGACAAATAAGAATATACAACCAAACGAGCTATGGGTTCAGTATGATGGATGCGTCTACCTCTACTGAAGATGAATCATTAGAGATTGAGTACAAGTATAAACCCCAATTCTCTGACCTCTGGTCTATTGAAAGATTAATCACACAGATATTTGACAGAGAAAGAAAACACAGAATTCATACGAAACTGTGGATCCAAGTGAAGTACATTTTGGAACTGGCTTGAAAACACGCATTAGACCTGCGTGGACCTCAGAATGCATTTGGGCATTTTCCAGAAAAGCAGTATGATATGATTTTGTTGGGAATTCTTCTTTGTCCACCAGAAAAATGGAAATTCACGACCCACGTGTGTGTCCATGAATGAATCCCTCCACTCACGACGCGCAACAGTTCTCTGATAAAGTGAGGCAAGATAAGAAACCTGCATTCAGAGCAATAATATCAAATTCAGCTAACACTGGTTAGGTGGTTACAACGTGAGAGAAAGGCGGAGTTCTCCAGCTAACAATTTCAGCCCACGAGGATGATGTTTCCCTCAATTTTCCATTATTGTCTAAATCCGACCATCAGCACTTTAAAATATCAGTGCCTCTTTATTCTCTAATTACGTACCCCGTACAGGCTTGGCGGTTAATTGCATATTCTCTTATTCCCTAATTACAGCCTTGTCGTTTTTCTCAACAAGAATTTACACTTCTCGTGAAGTGCATGGAAATCTGTGCTGCTCTCTGAAGCAACTTTCTTTACCTGCCCGGCACAATATACCGTCAACAAAGACTTTCTGCTAAATAAGAATCCAGTGTCACGACGCTCAAAGAGTTGTGACGAAGGGCAACTTCAGCTGAGAGACCAAGGGAAGAGGTCTGGAGCACAAATGATGAGAATTTAAGCCAGCCACTTATTGTCCTGAGAACATGTATTTTCTGCGGCTTTCTGCCTCCACGATATATGGTGTTGCTCTCACGTTCTGTTTACTGCCTCATTGCAACGAGTAATGCTGGGTTATTTTTTTTTTTTTTTAAATCCCAAGATACCACAAGGACTCTTCCCTGAGTCAGGACATGTCAACGCCTGATCTAACAGTTTATCAGTCGCCTCACTGATGATGCCACTGCTTTCTAAACACTGCTCTGGGGCAGAAATTGGACACATGACAAATTTCTTCTGCTGCTGGGAAGAAACACAGGGGGCCACTCTCTGAATATGGAAAATACGACAATGTCTCATCAATACGTTCTCTCATTTACCGCTTTCATTCCAAGAATCTGTATGGTTCCCATTACAGCGCATACCCTCAAAGATGCTCTGACTCACACGAGGAGAATTATAAAGGAAATAGGCAACCTAAGAACTCTTTCCAGAAGGCTACAAAATGGTAAATACATTCCTTTCCTTCTTTTCTCATTTCTAAGAACAGGAGATTAAGATTTGATATTTCCTCCTTCAACGTAGAGAGTCATAACCTTGCATAAACCCCAGGTCCCACACATCACTCTCTCAAATCTCCATTTTTTGCTTAGCAAAATCCTAAACCTGGTAAAACTCGACTTTCCTGTCTAGGGCACACCTGTATCTTTGAGGGGGAGCAGAGATGAAGGAATCTGTAGGCCCATCCGGACTGGTCTCACTTTCAGTGGCTGACCACAGACATGCAGTATGTTCATGCTGGAGACTGTAATAAATTTCCTTCGGAGTTTCCCTAAATCCCTAACACCTGCTTCCTGCCTCCTCTGATTTCTGATGCATCTGTTCCCATCATTATGGTCGGCACATGAACTTGTCTCCAACTGTATTGAAAAAAAATCACACTAATTTGAAGAAAATTTCCATATAGCTCCAACAACCCAGTTGCCCAGGTATCGATAATTATCCCAGTTGGTGCGATTGCTCCTTGCCTTTCAGATGGGAAGAGCCAACTCATTGGAAAAGTCCCTGACGCTGGGAAAGAGTGAAGGCAAAGGGAGAGGGGGCGACAGATGAGAAGGTGGGATGGCATCACCGACTCAACGGACATGAGACTGAGCAAGCTCCAGGAGGTAGAGAAGGACAGGGAAGCCTGGCGGGCTGCAGTCCATGGGGTCGCAGAGAGTCGGATATGACTGAGCGACTGAAAAACGAAGTTGCCAGTAAGCCTCCTAGTTGCTCAGCTGGCAAACTTTTTTTTCTCATTTCTCTATGTTCAGAACTCTGCTCATGACCTCACTCAGTCTCATGACTTTGTGATTTTTAAATACCATCTACATTGAGAATTCCCTGGGAGCCTGGTTACTAGGGCTTAGTGCTCTCACGGCCATGGCCCTGAGGTTCAATCCCTGGTCAGGAAAGTAAGATTCTGCAAGCTGCATGCTGGAGCCAAAGGAAAAAAAAAAAGTGTGTGTGCGTATAAATATGTATGTGTGTGTGTAAACACAACCTGTGTTCACTAGCTCAACATTCTTCTCTTTACACAGCTCTTTCCCTTGAGTGCTAGATTCTTACATCCTTCATCTATGCAATGCCAATTATGTGATATCCCCAAAACATTTCCAATTCAAACTTTCAAACTGCACGGAATCCTCCAGATTCTCTCCATCAGCTGTTTTTCCAGATTCTTTTGTGGCCAACCTGGGCTTGAGTCAGAAATCCTAGAGTCCTTTCCTCCCTGACACTCCACATCCAAACACTGGAGACCTTTCCTCCCTTACACTCCACAGCCAAATCATTTGCATTTTTTTTAAATGCATCAGTGGGACTTTGCTGGTGCTCCAGTGGTTAAAAATTTGCCTTGCAACACAAGGGATGCAGGTTTAATCCTTGTTCAGGGAACGAAGACCTCATATGCCATGAAGCAACTAAGCTTGTGCTCTGCAACTCAAAAAGGCTGCAACTGCCAAAGCCCACAATCCACAACGCAGAGTCCATATGCTGCTACAAACGATGTGCATGATGCAATAAAGACCCAACACAGCCAAGACAAATAAACAATAACCAAATATCAGTTCAGTTCAGTTCAGTCATGTCCAACTCTTTGCGACCCCATGGACCGCAGCACACCAAGCTTCCCCAGTCCATCACTAAGTCCCGGCGTTTACTCAAACTCATATCCATCGAGTCGGTGATGCCATCCAACCATCTCATCCTCTGTCATCCCCTTCTCCTCCCACCTTCAGTCTTTCCCAGCATCAGGGTCTTTTCCAATGAGTCAGCTGTTCGCATCAGGTGGCCAAAGAAGTAGAGTTTCAGCTTCAGCATCAGTCCTTTCAGTAAATATTCAGGACTGATGTCCTTTAGGATGGACTGGTTGGATCTCCTTGCTGTCCAAGGGACTCTCAAGAGTCCTCTCCGACACTAAAGTTCAAAAGCATCAGTTTTTTGGTGCTCATCGTTCTATATAGTCCAACTCTCACATCCATACATGACTACTGGAAAAACCACAGCTTTGACTAGACGGGCCTTTGCTGGCAAAGTAGTATCTCTGCTTTTTAATATGCTGTCTAGGTTGGTCATAGCTTTTCTTCCAAGGAGTAAGCATCTTTTAGTTTCATGGCTGCAGTCACCATCTGCAGTAATTTTGGAGCCCCCAAAAATAAAGTCTCTGGTTCCACTGTTTCCCCATCTACTTTCCATTAAGTGATGGGACCGGATGTCATGATGTTAGTTTTCTGAATGCTGAGTTTTAAGCCAACTTCTTCACTCTCCTCTTTCACTTTCATCAAGATGCTCTAGTTCTTCGCTTTCTGCCGTAAAGGTGGTGTCATCTGCAGATCTGAGGTTATTGATATTTCTCCCGGCAATCTTGATTCCAGCCTGTGCTTCATCCAGCCCGGCATTTTGCATGATGTAACAAAATATATGAAACAACGTTTCTTCCCCATCTCCACCGCCACCATCATAGACATGCAGTCATCATTTCTGACGTGGACTTTGGCGTTCATCTTCTAAGCTATCCCATGCTTTTTTAGTCTTGCTTCTCCAGGGTACTCCCAACAAGGAAGCTAAACTGTTTCCTGAAAACACAACTCCTTTATCATCCTCCTGCTGAATTCCTCTAAGAGGTCTCTTTCTGTTTCAACAATTAAAATCAAACCCTTCATAGCCTCATTCCACTTTGATCCCCCTCTTTCTCATGGGTGTTCCCCAATGCAACAGAAAAGCCTCCTCCCTGGGGTCTTTGTTTTACTCGTTCCTTTAGACTGGAGTACCCTTCAGAGACATCATCCTGGCTTCGTTCCTCACGTCCTTCTTTTTTTTAAAGGTATTTATTCAACTCACTTATTTGGCTGCACTGGATCTCAGCTGCAGCACTTGGGATATTTCTATCCTCAGTGAAGCATGTGGGATCCTGTTCCCCGATCAGGGATCAAACTTGGGCTCCCAGCACTGGGCGTGCACACTCTTAGCCACTGGAACTCACAACCTCCTTCAATTGTTTACTCACACTCTCCCTTCTCAGTGAGGCGCCTGTTGACTCCCTAACATAAAAGCTCACTTTTCACTGCCATCCAAATCTCATCACTTACCCAAAGTGATATATAACATATTTAATTCTAAAGTTTATTTTCCATTCCCTGCACAGAATATAAATTTCACAAGATAGGCAGTTTTGTCTGTTATGTACATCAATGCATCTACAATGCTTAGAGCAAAACATACACATGATAAGCATTACAATATTAGCTGAAAGAGAGAATCAATGGCAAAAATCAATTAGTAAAAGATACTATATTGTGAGTATTGTTTGGAAACTTAGACACTGATATTGCTGCTGTTGTTCAGTCACTCTGTCTGGTCTGTTGCTTTGCGACCCCATGGACTACAGAACCCCAGGCCTTCCTGTCCATCACCAACTCCTGCAGCCTGCTCAAACTCATGTCCATTGAGTCCGTGATGCCATCCAACCATCTCATTCTCTGTCGTCCCTTCTCCTCCTGCCCTCAATCTTTCCCAGCACCAGGGTCTCTTCAAATGAGTCAGCTCTTCACATCAGGTGGCCACAGTATTGGAGTTTCAGGTTCAGCATCAGTCCTTCCAATGAACACTCAGGACTGATTTCCTTTAGGATGGACTGGTTGGAACTCCTTATAGTCCAAGGGACTCTCAAGAGTCTTCTCCGACACCAACTTTCAAAAGCATAAATTCTTCTGAGCTCAGCCTTCTTTATGTTCCAACTCTCACATCCATACATGACTACTGGGAAAACCACAGCCTTGACTAGACGGACCTTAGTCAGCAATGTGGCGCCTCTGGCTTTTAATATGCTGTCTACGTGAAAGCCGTCTGGGTAAAGCATAAAAATGCTTTAAAAATTTTAGAGACAAAAACCTTTGGAAAAGACGAATTTTGGGGTTAGTTGAGAGACAGAATTGTTGAAGGACAAATCAAGAGAAGGTACAGACTGTGCCTCACCAGATATGGAAATACTTGAGAAGTCCTTCCAAGGTCACTGAACCATGAGTAAGACGGCTGCTTCCAGGGCTGCAGGAGGATCTGTTTAATTTGCTCATTTGGCTTCTTGCTTTTGTCACACATGAACCTATATTTCCTATTGTTTCTTCCCTATGTCTGTCCTATTTTTAGACACCATCAGCGAATTTATATTTCTTCTGCACAGATATCCGAGAAGTTGATGAAGTGTACGTATCCTGTGGTTTTCTAATGGTTTTTATTTATTTCTGTCACCTCCAGCCCCATCTTGTGCCTACCTCCCCATAACTTCTCTCTCTGGATTTTCTTAACTTATTACTGACTGGAGGATTTTTGCAGAAACAAACAGGCAGCTGTTTTGGTTTTGACCAGACAAAAAAATTCATTCTGTGACTTCACCATCACTTTGTGGGTTATTCCATCCAATAGCTACACACCCGTCAAGTCTCCTCCAGTGCCATGAGCTGTATTTTCACTTTCCATATCAGAGTCCCTCACAGTAAGGGTTTCTACCTTTCTCTTGGCCTAATATTCACATTATCTGAATCAAAGCTATATCCCAAAGAACTATCTGTCATCTTCTGAGATGCTAGTCTACACGTCACCTGCACAATCAGAGACAGTATCTGTGTCAAATTCACTGGAAGATTCTTCTTCACTCAAAATTTTGAATTATGTTCTTTCTGAATCTTCTATGATGGTAAACTTGCATTAATAATACATACAAGGTTGAAACAAAAATCTGATGGGGCGAAATATGAATGAGAACAATAATCCTAAGTTGTATAACAAATCCTTGATCAATTTTAGGCTCTTACAGCTTCAACGGTGATATTAACTGTATCACTTTCTAAAAATGTATTGATATGTCTCCAGTCAATAAAGTTCGGGGCTTCCACAATGGCTCAGCAGTACAAAATGTGCCTATCTGATTCAGGAGATGTGGGATCAATCCTCTGGGTCAGGAAGATCTCCTGGAGAAGGAAATGGCACCCCACTTCAGTATTCTTGCCCTGAGAATCCCACGGACAGAGGAGCCTGGCGGGCTATAATCCATGGGGATCGTAAAAGAGTCAGACCTCACTTACCGGCGAAACAACAACAAACAAAAGATGTATTAATACACCTTCAGTTAATAAAGGGCTGTTGTCGAACAGCAGGGTTCTCGTTTGCCAACATTTGATGCCACATTTACTCTGCTTTCCTGCAGACTGGTAACGGAGGCACACACCTGAGGAAGGTGTCTGGACGATGGCAGATCCAACCTCTGTCTTGCGCAGGAAGACAACCGTCCGCATTGCATCTGAAACACGGGAGTACGTGAAACTCGCTCAGTCATGTCCAACTCTTGGTGACCCCGTGGAATATACAGTGCATGGAATTCCCCCAGGCCAGAACACTGGAGTGGGTAGAACTTATGATGCTTCCCCACCATTTCTAGAAGAGATGTTACGACTTTCTCTTGGGAGCCATTCCATTCCGGGAAACACATGTATAATTATCTCATCTTCACACCATGTAGGGAGAGGCACGCTTTGAGCTCAAAACAAACCACGAACAAAGAAACAGAAGCAGGTGAAGTGAGGTGTGTGCGGATTTGTGGGAACAAATGTGAAAACGGGCCGACGGTGTACTCAAGAAGACAGGCTACGATATGCAAAGGGAGCAAGAAATCAAAAGATGCGTGAAAACTACCAACAGATGAGTCAATCAGCAAAGAGGAAAAAAGTCATCATGGCTTCCAATTAAAAGATGCCTACATTTTAATTTGAAATGTCAGGAAATAGAGAAGTTAGAAAAGAAATGACAACAAGAAACTCGATTGCACACGATGATTCAGTTCAGTTCAGTCCTTCAGTTGTGTCCGACTTTGGGACCCCATGAACTGCAGCACGCCTGGCCTCCCTGTCTGTCACCAATTCCCGGAGTCCGCCCAAACCCATGTCCATTGAGTCAGTGATGCCATCCAACCATCTCATCCTCTGTCGTCCCCTTCTCCTCCTGCCCTCAATTGTTCCCAGCATCAGGGTCTTTTCAAATGAATCAGCTCTCCGCATCAGGTGGCCAAAGGATTGGAGTTTCAGCTTCAACACAATGATTACTTTTTACTTAGATAAATTTTTCTTTTGGTTATATCACACATCTTGCAGGGTCTTAATTCCCCAACTGAGGACTGAACCTGTCTCCTCGCTAGAAGTGCTAAATTCTAAACTATGCACCACCAGGGATGGCTTTTATCATATTTTATCATCCAATATTTTGGGGGGGTTGAGGGTGGAAGACTTAAACATGCGTTCCCCTTTGTTTTTTAATTTTTAAATTTGTTTTTTATTGGAGTATAGTTGCTTTCCAGTGCTGTGTTAGTTTCTGATGAGCAGCAAAGTGAATCAGACACATGTACACATATATCTGCTCTTTCTTGGATTTCCTTCACGTTTGCAGGTGGGATGGACAGCGAGACTGGAATGGATACATATACACATTGTACAGAGTAGCTGACTAATGAAAACTCACTGTACATCACAGGGAAGTCCATTCAATGCTCCATGGTGACCTGAATGGCTTCCTCTTTACAGCTGATTTCCACATATAACCTGAAATTTTGCTTTGGTGCAGTAAAAATAGAATCGATTGTTTCCTTTAAAGAAAAGAAAAAAATCTCCGTCCAAGTCACGTAAAAGATAGGTCAGAAACTGTGCCATCAATGATTTGGTGCCTAAGATTTTCTCTTGCACTTCCTGACACTGAGATTATTTGTTTTTAACAATGCTTTTCAAAGAACTACATTTCTAATTTGAAAATGTCAACAACAAAAATCAGAACAGCAAAACACAGCAAAATATTTTGCAGCGTCTAATTAGATTATATTTTCACTGGGGAAATAGAGTAGATGGTTTCAACACATTATAATATTCTTAAAATGGATTATTAAGTAGAATACTCAGTTTTTAAAAAGACACAATCTATTCCAGGTTTAACATTCAGTGCCCTGACAGATCATAAGAGGTTGTAGTAAATGATCTACGTTATATTTAAGAAAAGTATCCATTTATTTGGCTTAGTGGCAAATAAAGGTCTTGGTTGCAGCCTTTGGGCTCTGTACCTGTTGCACAAGCGTTTAGTTTCCCCGAGGAATGTGGGAATTTGGATTGAACCCACAACCACTGCATCAGAAGGCGTATTCTTGACCACTGGACCATCAGGGATGTCCCCAAGTATCTATGATTTAACATGGCATTGGACTAGGTGTGACGTTCACTCTTTGCACCCAGAATTGCTCTGCTCAGAGGTACAAGTTTTTATGTTTCTCGTTCTGAGTGATTTCCTTCCCTTATGAACTTCGTTCACTTTTGAGACGATAAGTGTCCTCTCAAACGTTTATTATTTGCGACTCTTCTCTTGTCTTCCTCCACCCGTAACTTTGATTTTCATCTCAAACCGTGGACAATTCTTTCTCCTCTGCACATCCTCTTTGGAACCGCTGGTGGTTTTTCCCACATGGATCTACCCTGGTCACATTCCGTTTCACTGTTTAAATACCGGTCAAAACGAGCAGCAAGCAAATGCCTACATCTGTGCCAAAGTCAGTTCTTTAGGAGACGTGTGATGTGACAAACAGCCTCACAGTTCGCACTGTCCATCCTCAGTGGACGCGGCTCTCTGGGGAGTTCCGGGCTCCTTGGTTCATGGGGATGGCCTGCCATGAGCCTGCGGTCCTCATAGCCTTCAGGGATGCCCATTCTTTCCCAACTTCCATTTCTTGTCATCTCTTCCGTCCTGCTTTGACTATTCTTTCTCTTCCCTTTTCGACACTATTGCTTTTCATATAATTGGGTTTCCCTGGTACCTTGAGTCTGAGAGAAGACATACACACACACACCCCCCGCAGGCACGCGCGCACACACACACACACACAAACAAAACTGCTTATAACAAAGGCTTTGTCTCTGTACACACCTTCATTGCAGCGTGACACTTGGAATGAGCTCCCTGGAGTGGACTTGCATGGTGATGTTGTGGGTTCCTTCGCAATCCAGTGACTCAGCAGGTCATTTCTCCAAGCACATGACCGTGTAGACTAGCTACCCAGAGTCCAGTTACCGTGCAGCATAGACCCCTGCCCACTCACAGGGGCCATAGACGGAGAATCTGGGGTGATCCGCATCTCTCACTATTACTATTATGACTTACATCAATGGCTAATGGTCATTCTGTTTACAAAAAAAAAAAAAAAAAAAAAGAAACAGATGGATACTGATGGCAAACACACTCAGACGGAAATCACTCACTGAAATTAACACTGCAGTGAGGACCCTCCTCCCCGTGTGGCTAGATTCCTTTCCCCTCCAAACGAAAAGGGAGGAGAAACCGTCTTCTGGACCCATTTGTGTTGCTTAATAACAAAAACAAAAGGAATGTCTTTTTTCGAATGACCCCTAAAGCCATCCACATATTCATGGAATTTTGCCCTCACGCTGATGTACATTTTGAAATGCAGATTTTTTGTGTTTACATGTTTAAGTCAGCACATAATATTTTATTTCTGATGCAAGCTCATGATTGTGGTTAAAAAGCATTGCTGTTCATTCACTGAGCTGTGTCCCATTCTTTGCTAAGTCCTGTCTGACCCTTCGCTAAGTTGGGTCCGACTCTTTGCTAAATTGTGTCCAACTCTTTGCAACCCCATGGACTTGAGCACGCCAGGCTTCCCTGTCCTTCACCATCTCCCTGAGTCTGCTACAGGTCGTATGTACTGGAAAGCCCAAAAGCATTTTATAAAAGAAGAAGGAAACATTTATTTTTTATCCAATGAGACAGGCAATGAGAGATGTTTATGCAGCAGGTATTCCACTGTGCCAACGGGAACTGAGGTCATCTCTGTCTTGCTAACAACAGCCCATGTTCAGTGTTCAGATTTTATCTTGTCTTCACACTTGTAGCTCCTGACAGAAGATGACCCTGTAAGTCACCTACATACACGTACAGGGAAGGGAGGTAGTTGCTGCAAGGTACCTGGGTCTCCTTTATCAGAAGACAGGAAGCTTGAGAAGAAATAGTCCCCATAAGAATCCATAAGACTCCTTACATGTCTTATGCGTGCAGTTCAATTACTCGATTGACACTGTTGTGTTAATTTCTGCTGTAACCAACAAAGTGACTTGGGTATATCAGAATGACAACCCACTCCAGTATTCTTGCCTGGAGAATTCCATGGACAGAGGAGCAGTCCATGCAGTTGCAAAGAGTGGCACACGACAGAGCAATGCTCACTCTCAGTGTGTGTGTGTATGTGTGTTAGTTGCTCATTTGTGTCTGTTTGTGACCCCACGGACTGTAGCCGACCAGCCTCCTCCGTCGATGGGATTCTCCAGGCAAGAACACTGGAGTGGGCTGCCATACCCTTCTCCACACTCTCACTATACATACATATGTAGTCATATAGACATATATATGTATGTATACACACATGTTCATGTATTGGTATGTTGCAGTGTAAATCAATTAATTGAACTAGACACATAAGATGTCTTTTTGACACCATTCATCTCTGATCCCCTCCCTGCCTACATACAGGTTGTGAGAGTGCATTGGGACAGCCAACCAAGGTGTGTCAATTCTAAGAACTGTTTTGCTCTCAGTGGGAAATTCCATTTTAATGCCTGAAGGTCACTGAACTTAAGGATTTGATTAGTGTTCCAATTCCTTCATCTGAAAGCAACAATATGTTAGGTTGCCAAAAAGTTAGTTCCAGTTTTTCCATAACATGTTACAGAAAAACTTGAATGAACGTTTTTCGCCAAGCCAATAAATGAACAATCCGTCAAAAAGAGTAAAGTCAGATGACACAGATGTATTTAGCATCTAGGAGGAAAGGTTGTCCTGCCTACATGCTAAGGGAGCCACCATATAAGAAAGATAGTTTTCGTGCTGAGTTTTGAAGAGACAAGACTTATAAAAGCAAAACGCTGAATAAATATTAAATACCAACAAAAATCCAGACCAGGAAATATTATGAGGATACTAAGAAATGTCAAAAGTAACTGCTCTTCCTAAGAAAGGTGAGTGATGGCTAATTCATATCAGTACGTTTTTCTTGTAGATTTCAAGCTTCAAAGATAAATGTTACAGAAAGTAAAACTGAAAAATTAGGTGAAGCATCAACAGTTAAAAAAAAAAAATCACCAGGCAATATATCTAATGAGCCAGGAGCTCATCCAGAAATAGAATCTATAAACAATCTTTAATCATTTCAGAGAAGATGACTTCCATTAGACAGATGTTCTTTGTGACCGACACAGGACATGCCCTTTGGAGAAGTAAGAAGTGTCATTGTGAGAATTTATCATAATTTTACCATACATCATACTGAAATGCAAAATAGAGGAAAATTTCCTGGATGCCTGATACAAGATGATAATTGAGGTGACTGAACAGAATTCTAGCTTCCACTGATGGAAAATAACGAGGTACGAATGAATGATGTATGAATCCAATACAATGAAAAGCCACTATGATCATCAACAAATAGAAATGGAATAATGAGATTTTTTTTTCACCCTGGGTTCCTGACACCACACTATTTGTTAAAATAAGAGATGGTCCAGATTCTTGAGATGCTCCCCGATTAGCGGGACAGGTAAAGAGCAAAAACAATACCAGCATTTACAAAGAAACAAAAGGGTATATAACCTTTAAAAAGCAGCACATGGAGGAGTGTAGAAACACAACCATTTAAACTGGTGGCTTTACTGAAAATTCAGCTATTTCCCAAATATTTGTTATAGTATTTTTTCGACTTAATACAGATTTCCCAAGAGCTTCTACAGACAAACAGTATCTTTGATAGAAAACCTTACATTGAGTGCATATGACGCACATGTTTTATCTTGCCTGATAAAATCATTGCACGAGAGAGTGAGAAACCCCTTAGAACCAATGGCAACATGTCTTCATGACTATTAAGAAGGTAATACAGCCATGTTATGAAAGTAACCTAAAGGTCCGTCAACTGAGGAACGGATAAAGAAGATCTGGTATACACACAAACACAAACACACACAATGGAACACTACTCGTGTTCCATCTTAGATTTTGTTCTAGCAGTGTGTTTTACAATAGCACATTTTACTATGGTTAGAAAAACTTTTAATTTTAAGCTCGAGCTGGTCTTAAAGGGGACACAAGAAACAAAATAATTACATTTGCATTATTGAAGTCTATGGGATCGCAAAGAGTTGGACACGACTGAGCAACTAACACAAGCGCATAGCAGAGGGAAATATATTCAATATTCTGTGGTATAAAAGCATTAAGGAAAAGAATATGAAAAAGAGTATTCCCATATATTCATACATATGTGTTGCAAGCTCAGTCCCATCCGACTCTTTGTGACCCCAAGGATTGTACCCCATCAGGCACCTCTATCCATGGGATTTTCCAAGCAAGAATACTGGAGCAGGGTGGGTGCCATTTCCTTCTTCAGGGGATCTTCCCAATCCAGGGATCGAACCTCTGTCTCCAGCACAGTCAGGCAGATTCTTTACCACTGTGCCACCTGGGAAGCCCATCTGTACACATGTGTATATGTGTATATATAAGTATATATATATGGGCTTTCTTGTGGCTCAGCTGGTAAAGAATCCGCCTGCAATGTGGGAGACATGGGTTCAATCCCTGGGTTGGGAAGATCCCCTGGAGAAGGGAAACGCTACCCACTCCTGCATTCTTGCCTGGAAAATTCCATGGACTGTACAGTCCATGGGGTTGCAAAGAGTCGGACACGACTGAGTGACTTTCCTAAGTATATATGTATACATACGTGCATATAACCGAGTCACTTTGGTGGTTACATCAGAAAATTAACACAGGAGTCTAAATGAATTAATTAAACAGAGTCTAAATGAATTAATTCAACAATACTTCAGTTAAAGCTGTGGTCAAGAGTCTTTCAGGCCAACACTTTGTATTTATGGTGTTTTGGGATGATTTTTATATTCTAAGTCAATGGCCGTGGTGGGAGGGAGGGAAAATTGTGCCTCTTTAAGCCCAGCTCAAAGTCTTTCTAACCATAGTAAAATGTGCTATTGTAAAACACGCTGCTAGAACAAAATCTAAAAGCAGTGAAGGAAAAGCTGCCTGATAGGAGAGCTGTTCTCACCAGGAGGAAGGCATGAACTGAAGGTGAAGCCAAATGACACATTTGTGGTTTTGTTCTCTTTCCCCTTTGCAGTAAGTGGGCCAGGAGAAAATCCCCCATCAGGTTTCTAGCACCCTAATTCCGGGGGCTTCCCTGGGGGCTCAGATGGTAAAGAATCTGCCTACAATGCAGGAGACCCAGGTTCGATACCTGGGTCCGAAAGATGTCCTGGAGAAAGATAAATAGCAACCCACTCCAGTATTCTCACCGAGGGAATCCCATGGACAGAGGAGCCTGGCGGGCTACAGTCAATGGGGTCTCAAAGAGTCTGACATGACTGAGCAACTAAAACAGCATCAGCAGCAGAATCCTAATTCTAGACACAGCCAGCTGCTCTGCTCCTTGACATCACTGACATGCATCACGTGCTTCACGCGGCTGGAGGAGTATCTGAATGTCTGTAGAAACCCAGCCCTTGTTGGGGCACAAGCAAGATGTGAATTTGAGGACGGCCACCAAGGCTTCTTACCCTATGTCATTAAGGAAGACACTTGAAGAGTGCTTTATACATGACAGTCTGGATGCTTGAGAGAATGAAGGCAGCACCCAGGGAGCCTCCAGAGAAGAGCAAGGATTAGGCTTGTCAACTGGACACTGCCATTATAAATTCAGCACCACGGACAGCTGATGACTCCTCAACAGATTACAGACACCTCTACAACAAAAGCATGTTTCCCCCTCCCCCTACTTTTCCCGATGAGCTGAGACAGGTTATTGGCCCAAGGGATGGTGGCGAAGGCCCTGTGTGTCCTTGCATTTTCAGAGACTGCAAGAGAAAGCCAGAGACAGACTTCCATGATGCGTGGGGGACATCTGACTTCCTGAATAGCACAATGTCAGGGAGATTTATTTCCAGCTTGTCTTTTTTTTCTTTTTCCCTTCTTTCCCAGTAAATCAAAGGGAACTACATGAGAGCAGAGGAGTGAGATTCTGAATTGGGACTAAAAGCTTTGAACTGCTCCATTTCTGAGGAAAGCGTCCATTTTTTTTCTAGCCTTCAGGTTAGTTTTACAATAAATGTTCAGTTATCAGTGGTTCCCAGCCCCTCCACGTGACATGTGTGTCTGTCTCTGTGTTCACCTTCCCTTAGCATCGGTCTCCCTTGCTGAAGTCACGCTGAGTCCACCTTTGGGGTCACCCTGGTGTTTATCCTCTCGCCCATTCATGGCTCCCCTGTTATCCTTTGTAAATCATGCCTCATTCCTCGCTGAGCTTCCACCCGAGTACCCTAAAGAGAAGTGTCCAATTCCCTCCCATCCACCTTCCTCCGTGCCACTCAGCGTTGGCAGACCCATGTCTGAAAAACCTAGGGACAGTCACACCAACAGCCCAAATTAACCCCAAAGTCTGTTCTCTCATATTCACTGTCAGTTCAGTTGCTCAGTTGTGGCCGACTCTTTGCAGCCCCATGGACCGCAGCACACCAGGCCTCCCTATCCATCACCAACTCCCGGAGCTTACTCAAACTCACATCCATCAAGTTGGTGATGCCATCCAACCATTTCATCCTCTGTCGTCCCCTTCTCCTCCTGCCTTCAATCTTTCCCAGCATCAGGGTCTTTTCAAATGAGTCAGTTCTTCACATCAGGTAGCCAAAGGATTGGAGCTTCAGCATCAGCATTAGTTTTTCCACTGAAGATTCAGGACTGATTTCCTTTAGGATGGACTGGTTGGACCTCCTTGCAGTCCAAGGGACTCTCAAGAGTCTTCTCCAACACCACAGTTCAAAAGCATCAATTCTTTGGTGCTCAGCTGCGTTTAGAGTCCAACTCTCACATCCAGACGTGACTACTGGAAAAACCATAGTTGTGACTAGACGGATGTTTCACTGTACTCTGGGTTCATTCCCAAATCTGGCTGTAGCTTCATCTTCTGCTCCATCTTCGAACATACTCTGCTTTAGATAATCAAGACCCCTTGGGACTTCCGTGGTGGTCCAGTGGTTAAGACTTTGCAATCCCTGCTCAGAGACCCACATGCCTCATGGCCAAAATATAAAACAAGCAATGTTTTAACAAATTCAATAAAGACTTTAAAAATGGTCCCCATCCAAAAAAAAATCTTATAAAGAAGAAGACACCTTGTTTTTCCCAGTGGTACCAACGGCACTGCAGTGAGTAGATCTGTAGCACAATCAATGTTTGCTGTTGGAATGAATTAATGCCTCACATAAAATGTCAACAATAGCATCAAGGGTATATATTTTAAAATTTGTATAAATTAGTCACACAGAGTCAGACAGGACTGAAGTGACTTAGCAGCAGCAGCAGCAGCAGACATAAGATTGTTGGGGGGTTTGAGAACTGTTCCTGATGGTGAAATTTAGTCAGAGGACCTATGCCATCTTGACAAAATTTGTGCCACTGTGTACAAACAAAAATAGGATGGAGGGTCATGAAAGAGAATTTCTTGTGCCATTGTGATATTTTGTTTTGAAGATGAGAGACGTGTAAGTCCAGATCTCTGTCCTCAGGGATGGAGGGGGATAAAGCAGAGGAGAAAAATACACAGGGTGTGAGATGACGGGGGGTGATTATCAGACAATAAATAGGAAGTTGAATCATCAACTAGGAAAGAGTAAAATGATGAGACAGAGTCCCAAGTGCAGGATGAAAGAAGGTCAAGAAACAGTAATAAGAATGTTACAAGAAGTCAAGGCTGGGCTTCCTTTCAAAAGTGATTCCTGAGAAAGAACTCAAGATTATCCCAAGCAGGGAAGAGATGTCGGAGAGGAAATTAATTGTTAGGATAATATTGTGTGACAGGGCTTCCCTGGCAGCTTGGACCGAAAAGCTCCTCCTGCAGAGCAGGAGACGCAGGCTTGATCCCTGGGTTGGGAAGATACTCTGGAGAAGGGAATGGCAATCCACTCCAGCATTGCTGCCTGAAGAATTCCATGGACAGAGGAGCCTGGCGGGCTGCAGTCCATGGGGTCGCAAAAAGTCGGACACAACTGAGCAACTAGCAGACTTTGACAAGAGCTCTGTTTTGTGAGCTTGAATTGGTGGCATTCGGTCGCTCTGTCATGTCCAACTCTTTGCAACCCCATGTATTGTGCCATGTTCTTCCCTATGTCCCGGAAGTTTTCTCATGCCCATCCCGTCAGTGATGCCATTCAACCATCTCATCCTCTGTCCTCCCCTTCTCCTCCTTCCCTCAATCGTTCCCAGCATCAGGGTGATCCTGAATGCCCAACAGAGTTTCAGGAAAGCAAACCTCCTAGCTATGTAGAATATGCAGTTTGGCGCATCTCTCATCTGTCATTAATTGTTAGGATAATATTGTGTGACGGGGCTTCCCTGGCAGCTTGGATTGTAAAGCTCCTCCTGCAGTGCAGGAGACGCAGGCCTGATCCCTGGGTAGGGAAGATACTCTGGAGAAGGGAATGGCAATCCACTCCAGCACTGTTGCCTGGAGAATTCCAGGCAATGCAGTTTGGCGCATCTCTCTGTCTCTTGTCAGAAGACAAGGTTGGTCCATCTGTCCTGCAGCAAGTGCTCTGGGGTCAGAGTGAGGACCCTGTCTTTATGAACTCCTGGACAAACTCCATGGGAAAGCTGACCACTCAGTACACTCTCCCATGGGATCTAAAGAAAGCTGCAGTTGGAAATGCTGTGTGCATTTAACCACAGGCATCATTTCTCCACTGAAAGGAAACACCAATTAATTAGACTAACTCTACGGGCCTTTCCTATTTCCTCGACACAGGAAAATGAGAAGATAGGAAATGCATTTTTGCTAATTTCCTTTACTTCTTTACACTATTTCTTTTCAGTAATTAACATTTATTTCCAAAGAAGACCAAAAAAAAGAGAGAAAGGAACTATTTTTAGCACTGCCTGTGATCAGACCCTAAAAGAACAAAGTCCTAAAAAATATTTGGATACATCCAATATGTTCTTTCTTCAAAATTCTGTGTTAAATACTGTTAAACTTACCATTTTGAAAACCGTTTCTTTCACTCCCACGTAATTCTTAAATATAAAAAGTGATGTGCCACCTGCCGTTTGCACAGGTGTGCGTTTAAAAATGTTTATGTTCAAATTTTGGTAACTAAAGCCTAGAGAGAAAGTTACATCACATGGTTCAAATATATATATTTTACATGATCTTATTTCACAGTTCACTATAGCATCAATGTTACATTCAGACATTTCAGTTTTAGGCACCAGTATAGACTGCAGCCATGAAATTAAAGGACGCTTACTCCTTGGAAGGAAAGTTATGACCAACCTAGATAGCATATTGAAAAGCAGAGACATTACTTTGCCAACAAAGGTCCGTCTAGTCAAGGCTATGGTTTTTCCAGTGGTCATGTATGGATGTGAGAGTTGGACTGTGAAGAAGGCTGAGCGCCGAAGAATTGATGTTTTTGAACTGTGGTGTTGGAGAAGACTCTTGAGAGTCCCTTGGACTGCAAGGAGATCCACCCAGTCCATCCCAAAGGAGATCAGTCCTGGGTGTTCATTGGAAGGACTGATGCTGAAGCTGAAACTCCAATCCTTTGGCCACCTCATGTGAAGAGTTGCCTCATTGGAAAAGACCCTGATGCTGGGAGGGATTAGGGGCAGGAGGAGAAGGGGACGACAGAGGATGAGATGGCTGGATGGCATCACCGATTCGATGGACATGAGTTTGAGGGAACTCCGGGAGTTGGTGATGGACAGGGAGGCCTGGCGTGCTGCGATTCATGGGGTCGCAAAGACTGGGACACGACTGAGCGACTGAACTGAACTGAATACCTCTTTCCTCTTTAAAATGTTTCCCAATCAAGCTTTTTCACCCTACCTACCTTCTTTAAAATAATTTATTTTTTGGCTGCAGTGCACAAAAAACTAAGTGTGGAATCTTAGTTCCCTGATCAGACATGGGACTCACATCCCTTGCACTGGAAGCTCTGAGTCGTAACCACCAGATCACCAGAGAAGTCCTGTTCTTTTTTTTTTCCCCTCCTGGCATTAAATAGAAATTGGCTGTTTTTCTTTTTCTCTCATTTACCTTCCTCTTACACCAGAAACATGGAGCTAATCATCCAACCACCCACTGACTCAACCGAAATGGAGACGAATACAGAAGCTGAACATCCGAAAAGAC
Organism: Bubalus kerabau; assembly: GCF_029407905.1. NCBI lineage: Eukaryota > Metazoa > Chordata > Mammalia > Artiodactyla > Bovidae > Bubalus > Bubalus kerabau. The sequence continues at coordinate 161,898,677 of NC_073647.1, read as the reverse complement.
AAGGATTTGTAGAAAGACAGTGCTTTTTTCGCCACATTCAGTACACTTTTACTTGCTTGGCAAACGATAAGACGTTCTCGGTCATAGCCTGTCACCAGCTTTCGAAAGTGCAAATGGGATTTCCAGCAAAGCACCTTTGTAATCCCACAAGCCACGGAGAAAGCTGAGTTCCCTGTAGTGTGATCCTGAACTCCTGCCGCTCAAGTTTATTAAATTTCAGCAAACCTGCAAGACTCGTTCACGTGATGAAAAGACAAACGTGTAGCCCAGAATCTCCGTCTGGATTCTATCTGCCCTGTTCTTTCTATTGCGATTTTATCTGTTCTTTGCCTGAATTTCTCATCCTCAGAGAAGCCCTCCCCAATCATGCAATATTCAGTAACCCCACCATACGGGAGTTACTCTGGGTTCCTTCACAGTTCTCATTACAATCCAAAATCCTGTTTTTCTTCAATATTCATTTTTTTAGAAAAACTTAAAGTGGAGTTGTTTGTGATGCTCTGTTACTTTCTGATATACAGCAAAGTGATTCAGTTTTATATGCACACACACACACGTATTTTTCTTAACATTTTGTCCATTATGATTTATAACAGGATATTGAATAGAGTTTCCTACATGGTAGGATCTTGGTGTTTATCGATCCTATATACAATAGTTTGCACCTCTTAATCCCAAACTTCTAATATAGCCATCCCTGCTTCCCAGGTAGCGCAAGTGGTAAAGAACCCACCTGCCAACGCAGGAGACATAAGAGACGTGGGTTCAATCCCTGGGTCAGGAAGATCCCCTGGAGGAGGAAGAAATGACAACCCTCCCCAGTATTCCTCCTAGAGAATCCCATGGACAGAGGAGCCTGGTGGGTTACTGTCCATGGGGTGGCAAAGAGTCGGACACGACGGTGACTGACACTTTCACTTTCATCGCTGCTTCCCTTTTGTGAACCATAAATTTGTTTTCCTTGTCTGTGGGTCTCTTTCTGTTTTGAGAAAAAAGCTCATTTGTATTTTTTTTTTTTTTTTTTAGATTCCACATATAAGTGATTTCTTATGGTATCTGTCTTCCTCTGTCTGGCTTACTTCACTTAGTATGGTCATCTCTAGGTCCATCCATGTTGCTGCAGATGGTATCATTTCATCCTTTTTTATAGCTGAGCAGTATTTGACTGTATATATGTAGCACCGCTCTCTTATCCATCCCTCTGTTGCTGGACATCTAGGTTGCTTCCAAGTCTGGGATATTATAAACAGTGCTGCAATGAACAGTGGAGTCCATGTGTCTTTTTCAGCTACGTTTTTCTCAGAGGATATGCCCGGTGGTAGGGTTGCTGGGTCATATGGTACTTTTATCTCTAGTTTCCATAAGCAATCTCCATACTGCTCTCCATGGCTCCCGTACCAAACTTACATTCCCCCCAATACTGTAGGAGGGTCAGTTTTCTCCACACCCTCTTCAGTCTGTTTGCAGATTTTTTGATGATGGCTATCGTGACTGGTGTGAGGTGATACCTCATTGCGGTTCTGATTTGCATCTCTCTAAGAGTGAGTGATGCTGAGCACCTTTTCATGTGTTTATTAGCGCTCTGTATGGCTTCTTTGGAGAAATGTCTGTTTAGATCTTCTGTCCTCCCCCCTCCTTTTTTTTATTGGGTTGGTTGGTTTAATCAGTGGATGGGCTCCACAGGGCTCATTTAACCTGCTCCCAAGCACCTGTGTTTATGAGGTACTCTGCTGGTCCTTCTCCACCAACTTCTGATCTCCTGTTACTTCTAATATCTCACTACTGAGTATGTCCATCCCCTGGCAACCTTGCTGTGATGGAAGATGAAGGGACAGGATTGTTTCCATGGCAACTCAGCATAGCGACTCTAATCATATGCTCACAGCGACTCTAATTATATGCTCCCGGCAATGGATCATCCCCAATGTCTACCACGTAATCCGATGAGCCCAGCCTCTGAGATGAAATACACCATTTTCTAATTAATCACAAGCTACAAGTACAGGGTGGAGGACTTTTCAATTACATTGAAACCACTCAGAAGTGTTTTCCTGTGGCTCCCTGACAAACGCATTGGGGGCAGCTGAATGAGGTGACTAAATGGTGGACATACCCTCATAAATAGATCTGAGATGAGCCCTGGTCTTATACTCTGGTTGCTGGAATGAGGCTAAGAGTATGCGCGCAGCTGCTAGAGAGTTTAGTGATAAAGGCTTTTACCCTAGTCCTTATCTGAACACTGCTAAGTTCTCTCATAGCCCTAATTTTCCATTTCCATATCTATAAACTGCAGTCAATGAATAACATCATCTCCTGACCCTGCTATGAAAAGTCACATCAGGTTGCTTTTTGTTGTCTACTTGGTTTTATGGTTTAACCATGATTTTTCCAGTCGTCATGTGTGGATGTGAGAGTTGGACCCTAAAGAACCCTTAGTGCCAGAGAATGGATGCTTGCTTTCCAATTGTGGTGCTGGAGAAGATTCTTGAGAGTCCCTTGGACTGCAAGGAGATCCAACCAGTCCATTCTAAAGGAGATCAATCATGAATAGTCATTGGGAGGACTGATGCTGAAGCTCCAATACTTTGGCCACCTGATGCGAAGAACTGACTCATTGGAAAAGACCCTGAAGCTGGGAAAGATTGAACGCAGGAGGAGAAGGGGATGATAGAGGATGAGATGGTTGGATGGCATCATGGACTTGATGGACATGAGTTTGAGCAAACTCCGGGAGATGGTGAAGGACAGGGAAGCCTGGCGTGCTGCAGTCCACGAGGCTGCAAAGAGCTGGACACAACTGAGCTGAGCGACTGAACAACAATTGCAGCCAAGTGTTAGCCGGAGCACGTGGGATCTTTAGTTTTAGCATGTGGCATCTGGTTCCTGGACCAGGTATTGAACCTGGGGATGAAGCGTCTTTAGATACTGGACCACGAGGGAAGTCCCAGATCAAATGCCAGCTACCAACAGTGCCCACCCAAAAGCTCCTGATTTAATCTAACTCCAACCTCAAGTCCTGACAACCTCCATCCTGCCTTAATAATCACAAGAGTCCCTTATGACCACCTGTACTGCTTTATACTCCTGAGTCTAATGGATCAGGTTCATCTTCCCCCAGGAGAACATGGAAGCCAGGACAACGTGGAGGCGTTGTAGCTAAAGATAAACTCTCTCACAGTAATGGCGATGCAGACATAGAGAAGAGACAGATGGACATGCTGGGAGCTGGGGAAGGACAGGGTATGGAGGTATGGAGAGAGGAACATGGAACCATACATTGCCATCTTTAAAACAGAGAGCCAATGGGAATGACTCAGGGAATTTAAAATGCACAGCCAATAGGCATTTGCTGTCTGACTCAGGGAACTCAACCTGGGGGTCCGTAACAAAGGAGAGGGGTGGGATGGGGCGGGAGGTGGGAGGGAGGTTCAGGTGGGAGGGGACAGGGGTCAACCTATGGCCGATTCCTGTTGATGTCTGGTAGAAATGAACACAGCCCTGTAAAGCAATCGTCCATCAGTTAAAAATAAATAAAGTTCAGGATGGGGGACACATGTACACCCACGGCTGATTCATGTGAAGGTATGGCAAAAACCACTACAATATTGCAAAGTAATTAGCCTCCCATTAAAATAAATAAATTAACTTAGCAAAATAAATAAAGGTTTAAAATTTTAATTAAAAGAGAATAACAAAACTGATGCCTCTGTCTTCAGGCTTAGACATATACAGCAACTAAATAAACACCTGTTTTGCAGGGAATCAGCGTCGTAACACACTGAATTGTACCTGACATGTAGCAAAGAGTCAACGTGAGTTGCATTTGTGTGTCTACAATATTAAGGATGCCATTTGCAGAGATGTGGGTGGACCTACAGACTCACAGAGAGTGAAGGAAGTCAGAAAAAAAATTATCCTATATTAAGACATTTGAGTGGAATCTAGAAAAACTGTGTACATAATCTTGTTTGCAAAGCAGAAACAGAGACACAAATGTAGAGAACAAATATGTGGTCACAAAGCGGGGAAAGGGAGACGGATAAATAGGGAGATTCAGGTTGACCTACATACTATTGGTACTATGTATAAGATAGATAACCAGAGAGCCTACTGGGTTCCACAAGGAGAACCTGTGGGTGGCTAAAACGGGAGAGAAAGCCACAAAAAGAGGGGATATAGCTATACGTACAGCTGACTCCCTTTGCTGTACAGCAGAAACTAATACAACATTGTAAGTGAAGTGAAGTCGCTCAGTAGGGTGATGCGGTGGATTGTAGCCCACCAGGCTCCTCCGTCCACGGGATTCTCCAGGCAACAATACTGGAGTGGGTTCCCATTTCCTCCTCCAGGGGAGCTTCCCGACCCAGGGATCGAACCCAGGTCTCGTGCATTGCAGGCAGACGCTTTACGCTCTGAGCCACCAGGAAAGAATACAACATTGTAAAGAAACTGCAATAAAAAAGAAACAGCAGGGAGACCTCTGACATCATTGTCTACGTCATATTAGTCACACCAGGGGAGAGGGAAATTCTCATTATTGTACAACTCATAGTTTCAAGGAATGCTTACCAAAACCCAAAGAGGTCTTATTACTCCAGCATTCCAGACAGTGGCATTAACTCACCCTGGATTATAAAGGTAACACTTTAAACAAGATCCACCTTGCTCACACGTACCCTTTCAAGTCACCATCTTTACCACGAGTTGAGTAAGGCACAGAAATCCCCCTGTCTTCTGAAGGAAACGACTATTTAAGAAGGGAGAGAATGCAAATGTAGGAAAAATATAGTATGAGCCCTGGGAACGTGACGGTATTTGACATTTTTAGGTCCAAGCAAATGTCAGCTCCATATGGTTCCCTCTCATAGGTGCCAAGAAGAGATTCTTTGGTTTCAAGCGAGTGGTCCTGACATTCAGAATCTAAGTCAGAGATGCTTCTTCTTTTCTGGGTCACAGCCTTCTCCGAGGAGTTATACCTTTCCATGGAAAATATATTCTCACGTAGTCACTCAAGTGCCATAAAGGTTGGCGGGGAGGAGTTTCCCCAAGATCCGTGGGGCTTAGCTGCGAGTATCTAGATCCAACGATGCAGAATTATCTTCATCTCGACAGAAAAAGGTGATATATATGAAAGGGTCGTTGAGTCAGAGTTCTAGAACTAACTGGAAATTTGAAATTCAGATTAAGAGGCAGAAATTCAGATGTAAAACATTCACAGAATTGTAACACACAAGCACAGGGAATCCAGTCAGTAACACTGTGACAAGTCTGTAGGGTGTATAATATATAAATGATACTAAATTGCTACATTGTACACCTCAAACTACCAAGGTAAATCAACTATGCTTCAATAAAAATAAGTAAAAGAGTGCATCTTTCTTTTCCAGTCTAAACATATCCTCAAGGGACTGGCCTGTTTACTGACAGCCATTCGGGCCACAAATACTGAAAGCAGGCTTTCTATTATTTGGGAAGAATGTATTTAGCCTGGACACTTTTCCCGGGAAAATAACAACCATGTACCTTTCTTTAGAAAACGAACTGACCTGGCTGAGACAAGATTATAGTATTTAATGTAACAGTCAAGATCTGATAAACAATTGTTTGGGCGTTTCAAATTTCACAGACAGAGAAAAGTGATTGTGCAATAGATGGAAAGATGGGAAGATCTCGGGCCAGGATTTCAAACCTGAGACTTGTCATTAATCCTTCTCTCCCCGGCTACTGACTATACTCATTTGTCTACAGATAAGATCCACATGTTTATAATTAGGTTAGGACTACCGGATCTATATGGGTTGACTGGAAACCACAGTCCACAGTCATCTACACAGAGACGTACATCACTTTTAAGGTTATCACTTCCTAAGAAGCCTCCTACACTTGGCAGGAACGTAAGCTGCTACAGCTTCTGTGGATAACAGTATGGAAGTGAAGTGAAGTCGCTCAGTCCTGTCTGACGCTTTGCGACCCCATGGACTGTAGCCTACCAGGCTCCTCCCTCCATGGGATTCTCCAGGCAAGAGTACTGGAATGGATTGCCATTTTCCTTCTCCAGGGAATCTTCCCGACCCAGGGATCGAACCCGGGCCTCCTGCACTCCAGGCAGACGCTTTAACCTCTGAGCCACCAGGGACTCTGAGTATGGAGGTTCCTTAAAAAAAACGAAAAACAGAGCTAACACATGATCCAGCAGTCCCACTCCTGGGCATACGTCCAGAGAAAGCTATAACTGGAAAAGGTACATTCACCCCGATATTCAGAGCAGCACTATTTACAACAACAGCAAAGACAACCTACATGCCCATCAAGAGAAGAACGGATAATGAGATGCTTTTTACATATGTACAGTGGAACAGAACTCAGCCGTAAAAAAACATTTTGCAGTAACATGACCTAGAGATTACCTAGAGATTACCATACTCAGTGAAATGAGTCACACGGGAGAAAAATAAACGTCACGTGGTATCACTTACATGTGGAATCCAAAACATTATACAAATGAGCTAACATGCAAAACAGAATCTCAGACAGGGAAAACAAAACTTATGGTCACCAAACGGAATGGTGGGGTATAAATTAGGAGTTTGGGATTAAAATATACACACTGCTGCTGCTGCTGTTGCTAAGTCGCTTCAGTCGTGTCCCACTCTGTGCGACCCCATAGACGGCAGCCCACCAGGCTCCCCCATCCCTGGGATTCTCCAGGCAAGAACACTGGAGTGGGTTGCCATTTCCTCCTCCAATGCATGAAAGTGAAAAGTGAAAGTGAAGTGGCTCAGTCGCGTCCGACCCTTAGCGACCCCATGGACTGCAGCCCACCAGGCTCCTCCGCCCATGGGATTTTCCAAGCAAGAATACTGGAGTGGGTTGCCGTTGCCTTCTCCAAATATACACACTACTATATATAAAATAGATAACCAGCAAGGACCTACTGTAAAGCAGAGGTCATTCTACTCAATCTTTTATATTAACCTGTAAGGGAACAGAATTTGGAAAAAACATAGATAACATATGTAAGTATAACTGAATCACTTCGCTGTACATTTGAAACTAACAAAACATTATAAATCAACTATACTTCAATTTAAAAAAAGAAGGCTGAGAAAAGGTGGTTCCAAAAAAATATACATGTAAGAAGCACCACCAAAGCAAAAAGTCATCTGATGTTATGGTATGAGATAACAGAAGGCTGTGAAGGTAAGAGAAATTCTCTGTGCCTAATAGCTACATGCAGACTTTCACAAGCAGAGTGTATCTTGTCTGCTATTATTTTCCTTTCTGGTACGTTATACTTGTTCTGATTGCCTTCACTGAAATGCAATTCGGTGTCTGTTGAGTCTAATGAAAACATTCAGCTTGTTTTCCTTTTTTTTTTTTTAACGCCATCTTATAAACATTTTTCATAAAATAAAAACATTGTTAGCAATTAAAATGGTAAAAACGCTCTGTGCTTAGACTGTTGGGGTAAAAGCTTTTAAGCTATTATATGTACAATGCTACTTAACCAGTGTGGTTATCGGGTTTTCATTAATCTCTTTCTTTACCAACCGAAACAAAATATAAAGTGAGCAAGGTAGCAAAAAGGTCAATTCGAAAGCAACAAACAGCCTGTCTGCCTCACAGTGAAAGTGAAACTGGCTCAGTTGCGTCTGACTCTTTGCGACCCCACGGACCATACAGTCCATGGAATTCTCCAGGCCAGAATACTGGAGTGGGTAGCCTATCCCTTCTCCAGGGGATTTTCCAAACCCAGGTCTCCCGCATTGCACCGGGATTCTTTACCAGCTGGGCCACCAGGGAAGCCCAAGAAAACTGGAGTGGGTAGCCTATCCCTTCTCCAGGAGATCTTCCCGACCCAGGGGTCAAACTGGGCCAGCCTGCATTGCAGGTGGACTCTTTTTACCAACTGAACTACCAGAGAAGCCGAAAACAGCGAATAAGACAACTGGTCTACCTTGTTGTAGTTGGGTCACTAATGATTGCTACCTTCAAATGCTAAGGGCCCCTGATGTCATTCCCTTGGAAGGTTCAAGAATCACTCCAGACTGGTAAAGTGCAAGCAAGGGGGTGAGAAGGCATGTCTTCCCAGTCAGCTGGACAATATGGGCCCCGACAAAAGGAAAAAATGTCCTTCCCTAGGGAAGGAGGCTGGGAGACACCCCAGAGGCAAACCACTCAAGAAAAAACACAAGGTCAGGGCAGACAAAGACACGGGGAGCCCAGAAGGCATGACAGCATCTGTCTAGAGCAAATATTCTCCTTGCATCATTCACTCCACCCCCTGCCCATGTCCAAAAACCAAACACCTGGAACAGTAAACCCATGAGGAGTCAAACTCTGGGAGCTGGTGATGGACAGGGAGGCCTGGCGTGCTGCAGTCCTCGGGGTCGCAAAGAGTCAGACACGACTGAGCGACTGGACTCAACTGAACTGAGGAGTCAAAATGCAAGCTGAGGCAAGATAAATGAAGAAATACATGATCTCATTTTGCAACACTGCAATGATGATGCCAACATAGATTTGTGACCGCCGGAACGACACGTATCGAAGATTGAAAAGGAAATCCAAGAGAACCCCCCCCATCTTTCTTTACCTCTGCTCTGATGCATAAAGGCTGCATTGATTCATATCTCCATCTCTTAAGTTATCAACACTTTAGACAAATGCACATTTTAAATAATTCACCGAATGATTTTCAAAAATAAAGTAAGCCTACCCTCTTTGTTTTAAGCAGAACTCACTGGCGCATAGCCTGTAATTTGGTTTAAAAAAAAGAAAAAAAAATCATCTCTCACATGCATTTGTCAATCCAAAAATTATTTGCTAGGAAATATTTGTTTCCCTTGTAGCTCAGTTGGTAAAGAATCTGCCTGCAGTGCAGGAGGCCAGGGTTCTATGACTGAGGCAGAAAGGTCCCCTGGAGAAGGAAATGGCTCCCCCCACTCCAGTATTTTTACCTGGACAATCCCATAGACAGAGAAGCATAGCAGGCCACAGTCCATGGAGTCGCAAGAGTCAGACACGACTTAGCGACTAAAGAGAGAGAGTGAATCATTTGGGGAAAAAAAAAATGAGATTAAGCATTAGAAATACAATGATAGAGGACTTCCCTGGTCATCCACTGGCTGACTTTTTGTTTCCAATGCAGAGGGCCCAAGTTGGATCCCTGGTCCGGGACCTACAGGGAACATGACCCTACTCAAAGTTGACATGCTGCAACCGAAGACCCCTTTCCCAGTAGTCACGTATGGATGTGAAAGTTGGACTATAAAGAAAGCTGAACGCCAAAGAATTGATGCTTTTGAACTGTGGTGTTGGAGAAGACTCTTGAGAGTCCCTTGGACAGCAAGGAGATCCAACCAGTCCATCCTAAAGGAAATCAGTCCTGAATATTCATTGGAAGGATTGATGTTGAAGCTGAAGCTCCAATACTTTGGCCACCTTATGTGAAGAGCTGACTCATTGGAAAAGACCCTGATGCTGGGAAAGACTGAAGGCAGGAGGAGAAGGGGACGACAGAGGATGAGATGGTTGGATGGCATCATGACTCAATGGACATGAGTTTAGGTAGGCTCTGGGATTTGGTGACACACAGGGAGGCCTGGCATGCTGCGGTTCATGGGGTCGCAAAGAGTCGGCACAACTGAGCAAGTGAACTGAACTGAACTGAAGGCCCCACAAGCTGCTACGAAGATGGAAGATCGTGTGTGATGCAGGTAAAACCCAATGCAGCCAAATACATAGAGAAATATTTGAAAACCCACAATGATACCTGAAACACACACTCTATCAAATAGAGTCTATCCTCCCTTTCCCTTCCGCTGCCTTTAAAAAAAAAAAGAGGGGGTGGGGGAAATAAAAAACTTTTTACTGGATGTAATAAGTGCCTGGTACTTTCCCAGATGGAGGATGCGGCAGAGGCCATCTGAGTATACAGCTCATTAGAAGGAAGGCTCGGAGGCGGATGCGAGAGCAGACTGTACTCGGGGGCCTACGAGCCCTGTACTCCAGAGGAGGAGAACGCAGGGTGCCCGGCAGAAAGGGGAGGGAACGCGAGCGGAAATGGGAGACGCAGACGTATCAGTGTCCTTAGAAAAGGAACCACCTCCACTCAAAGCAGAGAACTCTCCCACCCTCTTCACGATGTGAGGACCCGGTGAAAAGATGGTATCTGTGAACCAGGAATCAGGTTCTCACCAGATACCATATCTGTTGACACCTTGATCCTGGACGTCCGGCCTCCAGAAATGTAACAAATAAATGTCTCCTGTTTAAACCCCATCCCACCCAACCCACCGCCAATCAGAGGCATTTTTGTTACAGCAGCTCCAAGAAACTAAGACAGTTAATCGTTGCACTTAATTATAGAGGAAAGGCTTCCCTTGTGGCTCAGCTGGTAAAGAATCCGCCCACGATGCGTGAGACCTGGGTTCGATCCCTGGGTTGGGAAGATCCCCTGGAGAAGGGAAAGGGTACCCAGTCCAGTATTCTAGCCTGGAGAATTTCAGTGGACTGTGTAGTTCATGGTGTCGAAAAGAGTCAGACACGACTGAGTGACTTTCACTTTCATATAGGAAAGATTCTCAGAGGAGTATTGCTGCAGAGAGAAGCAGTAATCCTATTACATTTTTATATATAACACCTAATTTCTTTCAAAATTCTCCATCATTTCAGCAACGTGTGAGAATGTTCATTTGACCACGCCCACAGATAAATGTATTTAGCTTTCTCATTAAGCTAGGCCAGAGTATAATAGTGTAAAGGAAAATAATATATATTTGCCTGTCTCTGTGGACTTCCCTGGTGGCTCACCTGGTAAAGAATCCGCCTGCAATGCAGGAGACAAGGGTTCGATCCCTGGGTTGGGAAGAGCCTCTGGAGAAGGGAAAGGCTACCTCCTCAAGTATTCTGGCCTGGAGAATTCTATGGACAGTCCACGGAGTCGCAAAGAGTCGGACACGACTGAATGACTTTCACTTTCAAATAAAGTGAAGCAAAATATTATAAAATTCATCAGCCTATCTCTAAACATGAATGGGTTTGGGCATTTCTGTTGATGGAGTTTCAGACATTCAACTTCCTCAACTATGAGCTTCCTAATAGTTTTGAAAGCATCCTTTGCAAGTTGCTCCTCTCTTTTTTATTTTTGCCGTGAATCACTTTCATTCTCCATTTACTCTGTTTATCTACACACAATTCCCATATCTTCCCAGTACATTTCTCTGCCCATGATTCACAGGGAAGCAGGCATTTTTTCTCACAGAGGCCCAAATTTGCAAATCCATGAGAAGGGAAAGGGAAAAACGGTCCCCTTTGGAAACTGGCCAAAAATGCGGACAGAAGCAGTTTCATTATCTAGGTGGCATTTCTCAAGCTCCACGCATGGAGCGTTTTAAATTGCACGTGTGACCTTTTTAGCAAGAGCAGCAAAAGCCCAGAGAAAATGCAGCCGTCTTCACTTTCTACCCGGGGCCCGTGCAGAAGCCGTTTTTCACGGTCCGTGGCCAGAGTTTCCGATAAGAGTGTCAAGATGCCTGAAACCAGAGCCATTCACATACAAACGGTTGTCCACGCCAGGTGGGTGGCAGTCACATGTGTATCCCTGTGTGCGGGAGCTTGCTTTTCTCTGCTTTTATTCAGGGATGGTGCAGCATGATGCTACATGCCTGGATCCTCGATAAAAAGGAAGTCAGCTCCTAATATGCTGTTGTGTAGTCTGGGCCAGACAAATCCCCTCATCGCTACTGGAACTAGAAACTTACTCTACATCATCAGGTGACTGAAGAGGGCTTGGGCAAGGTTGTCATCAACGACCCTCAGGGGTTAAAACTGGAAAGGAAAAATAATCAACTTCCACTTTCTCCATCTAAGCACCTTATCTGCTATTTTACATGAAGCTTTTTCACCCAAGAAGCAGTAAACGCTGCTGAATTTTGAACATGTCTGATGATAATATAAAATATACTATAATAATATAATATAAAATATATATGTGCATGTGTATAGATAGAGTTGGCCAAAAAAGTTCATCTGGGTTTTCCTGCAAGATGCTATGGAAAAACCGAAAGGAACTTTTTGACAACCTTCACACACACACACACACACACACACACACAGACACATATATATATAATGCCGTATTCATACAGATCATTATTCTAAATTAATAAAAGCATCTCTACATAAATGTCAGGAAGTAGAATTCACACCATACAATGAAGAAAAAGATTACTTACAGTCATTAACATCTGCGTACATTTAACAATGAAAGAACAATAATTTAACTTTAAAATCTGTTGTGACAGATGACTTAATGACCTAAAAATAAATATTAAGAAATATCTCTCAATTATTTGATCAACTTTTCCTTTAAGGTCAATAGATGTCTCATTATATGTATTTAGGATTAAAATGATGTAACTACTTTTACAAAAACTTAAAAAAAAATAACACGGATGATGCAATCTCAACAGTGAATTTTCATGTGAAGTTAAGGAAAACACAACTATTTGTAATTTTTTTTAAGTTTTCTAGTAAAATGATTTTTGACAATCATTTTATTCCCAAAATTTGTACCAGTTCAGTTCAGTTCAGTCACTCAGTCCTGTCCGACTATTTTCGAACCCATGGACTGCAGCACACCAGGCCTCCCTGTCCATCACCAACTCCGGAGTTTACCCAAACTCATGTCCATTGAGTCGGTGATGTGATCCAACAATCTCATCCTCTGTCGTCCCCTTCTCCTCCTGCCCTCAATCTTTCCCAGCATCAGGGTCTTTTCAAATGAGTCAACTCTTCCCATCAGGTGCTCAAAGTATTGGAGTTTCAGCTTCAACATCAGTCCTTCCAATGAACACCCAGGACTGATCACCTTTAGGATGGACTGGGTGGATCTCCTTGCAGTCCAAGGGACTCTCAAGAGTCTTCTCCAACACCACAGTTCAAAAGCATCCATTCTTCGGCTCTCAGCTTTCCTTATAGTCCAACTCTCACATCTGTACATGACCACTGGAAAATTATCCATAGCCTTGACGAGATGGACCTTTGTTGGCAAAGTAATGTCTCTGCTTTTTAATATGCTGCCTAGGTTGGTCATAACTTTTCTTCCAAGGAGTAAGCGTCTTTTAATTTCATGGCCACAATCACCATCTGCAGTGATTCTGGAGCCCATGTCACCAGCAAAAAAAGAACTAAGAGTTCGCAGGCCACAATTAAGAGTTCACATTTCACACCTAAAGATCCTGCGAGCCACAACTGAGAAGCACCACAGTCAGATAAAAGAAGAAAATAAAAATATACAAAAGTAAAATGCTTCAACTCCCTTCACTTCTTCATTTCCGACTATCAACACCTTACATGACATGACAGGAAGGGCACTGTCTTGCCCAAATCTACTTTGTGCATTCAGGACCCACCGCCCTGCCCCCATCGAGAACGGCGTACCACCCTGGTTTGCCCAAGACCATCACAGGGACCATGCCCCATGTGCCTGCTTGTCCTCTGTTTTGTCCACTGAACTCTTTCTTCACTGCCTTCAAGAAAACACCCTTTAGGCACCAAATCTGAAAAGATCACGTGGAGCTTTCTGTTTCTCCCCACAAGTCTGTTAACACAGGTTCACTACACAGGGTATGAAAAAATAAAAGCACAGGTGTTAGTCGCTCAGTCTTGTCTGACTCTTTATGACCCTATGGACTGTAGCCCGCCAGGCTCCTCCGTCCATCGGATTTTCCAGGCAAGACTATGGAGTGGAGTACTGGAGTGCCATTTCCTTCTCCAGGGGATCTTTCTAACCCAGGGATCAAACTCCCATCTCCTGTGTCTCCTGCATCGCAGGTGGTTCTTTATCCGCTGTGCCATCAGGGAGTGTGTTCACACCAGGATCTCAGCCTGACAATTGTCTCAATCTGTCTTATCATCAAACTCTCTGCCCTACCCGCTCCTGGTACCTAGAAAGCAATGCACACATGTCTGTTGCCTTGACTTTATCATAGGAATTAGACGTGAGATTAAAGAAAAACAAAATTACTAAACCATCCTTTGGTTATGCTCTGCCCTCAAAATGCTTTGTTTAGGGATTTCCTTGGCGGTCCAGTGGTTAAGACTTTGCCTTCCAAAGCAGGGGGTGTGGATTTGACCCCTGGTCAGGTCAGTAAGATCCCCCATGCCTTGAGGTCAAAAAACCAAAACATAGAACATAAGCAGTATTGTAACAACTTCAATAAAGACTTTAAAATGGACCATATGAAAAAAAATTTAGTAATTTTCTTATATAGCTAGGAAGTAAGTAAACTATTTCCTTTAAGAATAAAGTTGAGGGAACAGCTCCTTCTTTAAATGTTCCTTGGGTGACAAGGATGCTTTCACATGGCATCTGGTCCGTGTCATTCGGGACGATGATGTAACCCATGGCAACGCCACAGACACATCAAGGGGTATTAGTGATGGAGAGGGGTGGACACTTAGCTTTATCATCTGACCAGTCACTGGATCACTCACATCTCCATGAAAAATCCATTCTGTCTCCTTTATCCTAATTCTTACCTGACGGCGTCAAAGCTGGCACTTAGCTGTCTTTGTTGAATCCTAAAAAATACAGTAGTACTCCAGTAAAATTTAGACAAGTAAAAACACAAAGTTCATGTACTGTGTTTTATTATTTTCTCTTAACTGCTACCTGCTTAATTATGAGGTTGGCCATAAAGTTCATTCAGGTTTTTCCTCAGATGTTACAGAAAAATCCATACAAATCTTTTGATCCCTCCAATGTTGCATGCTCAACTATTACTATTCTGTATAACAAAAATAAGTATACATAGTAATATACTTCTTGTTATTCCACTGTCAACATATAACTCAACAGATAACCAGGTGGGTAGATAAAGAGGCACGCAGGGTCCACTAGAAATATAGATTCTATAATCCACTATGAATATATTTAGAGAAAAGCTAATTAAAACTATGCTCATCTGGGACTCGTCTGGAGCTGGAGTGGTTAAGAATCCACTTTGCAATGCAGGGGAAGCGGGTTCAGTCCTTGGGCAGAGAATTAAGATTCCACGTGACCCTGTAAGCCACAACTAGAGAGTTCCCATGATGCAATGAAGATCCTTTGTGCTGCAAATGAGACCTGATGCAGCCAAATAAATAAAGACTTAAAAGTTTCTTTTTGTCTTAAAAAGTCCCGAGAACCTACCAGAAATAATGTGGAATACAGTCAGTACCGCGAACCTGACACGAAAAACAAGCAAGTTAATTACAATGTCATATCTTTATCTTTCTATTTACCCTTTTCCTTGCTTTTTCTCCTAGCACAACCACTTTTTCAGACATGTAAAAGTAGTTGATATAATAAGATTTAGGCTCATGCTTATTCCCATAAAACTCCAACTTTACGGTTCTGTGTGAGGAGCTATAAAAACAGCAGTATCATTTGCCTTTTCCCCATCAAGAGTGGAAATGAGATTTAATCCAAGAGTACTTGATGAGAACACCATCATCTTATAAAACTGCACCCTTCAACTGAGTGAACAGCACTTTCAGCGAGTGAAAGAGACAAAGCAGGATTCTCAGAACAGGTGGAACAATTTAGAGAAAGAGGCTCTGTGGTCTTTGCCCCAAAGAGGACATATCATTAGGAGTGGAAACACTATTGGTTTTCATACGTTGATGCAGAGTGCTACGGGGATTCAGCAGGTAGCAGAAAGGGTGGGTGCTACCTTTCTTAAGATAGAGAAGAAGGGTCACACATATGCACGCACAGGCACACACACACACACAGCAAAAAAATAGAAATCTCCAGGCTCAAACGTCAGTAGAAGCAAGGTTGAGAAATCTAGTATTATAGGGAAGAGATGGAGAGAAGCAAAGGGAAAAAGGGAGAACAGAAGGCTGGCAGAAAGGAGAAATACATAAAGAGAGGATGCTGAAATGGAGGGCGGAAATTTAAGACATCCACAGAAACAATTTGCTATCGTGGCAGTTGGCTATATGCAAAAACAGATCATTTATTCCCACAAGTAACCGAAAGCTAGACGTTTTATCTCCATTTAACTGCAAGAACTGTAATACCTCGTTGCAATGAGTGATGCTGAAACTCCAATCCTTTGGTCACCTGATGTCAAAAACTGACTCATAGGAAGAGACTGCTGGGAAAGATTGAAGGCAGGAGGAGAAGGGGATGACAGAGGCTGAGATGGTTGGATGACATCACCGGCACAATGGACATGAGTTTGAGCAAGCTCCTAGATTTGGTGATGGACAGGGAGGCCTGGCGTGCTGCGGTCCATGGGATCGCAGAGTGGGACACGACTGAGAGACTAAACTGAACAGAACTGAGATCAATGATTTGCCCCAAACACTGCAGGTTCAAAGTGTCTACTTCCTGGAGACCCTCCATTTACATGAAGTCAAGAAAGAGGGACTTCCCTGGTGGTCCAAATATTAGGAATCCGTTTTCCAAAGCAGGGGAAGCAGGTTCATTACCTGATTGGCAAACCAAGAACCCACACACCACGGGGTAGCTAAGGCCTCCATGTACAAATAGAGAGAAGCTGGCATGTGGCAACAAAGATTCCACTTGCTGCAATCAAGACCCAACACAGCCAGATAAATACATCTATTTTTAAAGTATTCAAGTCAATGACTCGACATATGCACTACTGTAAGACCCCTTCTTAAGTCACCTGTCTTAGGTCCCAGAAAACAGAACCCTCACAAAAGGAATACACATTTTCATGCTCTGCCAAGTCGCTTCAGTCGTGTCCAACTCTTTGCGACCCCGTGGACTGCAGCCCACCAGGCTCCTCTGACCATGCGATTCTCCAGGCAAGAATCCTGGAGTGAGTTGCCATTTCCTCCTCCAATACACTTTCATACATGAATGCAAACACCTGGTTTCTAAAAAAGTGCCCTTCCCTTACAGGATATGAAAACAGATTCTGTTAACGGCCAAGTAGCTGCCTCAAGCGGAGAAGGCAATGGCAACCCACTCCAGTACTCTTGCCTGGAGAATCCCAGGGACGGGGGAGCCTGGTAGGCTGCCGTCTATGGAATCGCACAGAGTCGGACATAACTGAAGCCACTTAGCAGCAACAGCGGCAGCAGCTGCCTCAAGACCTTAGGCACTGTGGAAAATCAGTAATCGGTACGGGATGGGTTTCATGCAGACATACAAAAAATGGAATTACCCTTTTAATGCTATTTATTCTTCTCATCCTCCTATTTAAGATTAGGACCCATCATTACAACATGGAGCTCTATTCCTGCCAACTGTTTAATACCATGAAATCCTTTTTCCTGAAACCTATTGTCTTGTGGATCTGTGTTACAGAGTAAGAGATAGTCCAAATCTCTCTGGGGGTAAAAAAAAAAAAGTTACTGGCTCATAGAGGAAGAGCATATGAGAACTAGTTTTGACAGCTAGCTAAGGTCAGCATCATTATCCCTTTTCTCCATCCTGCAAGCCTTGCTTATTTCTACACTTCTATCCCTTCCTCCCTTCTTCCAGCCTTTCTTCCCTCTCTCCTTATTCCTTTCTCTTTATCTCTTGATCCAGAGAAACTTTCTGAAACGAAAAGCTTCCCTTTACATCATCGGTAGCTAGAACATGATACACAATACTCGGATAGAACCTCCCTCTCTAGAACAATCCCATCTGGGTAAGACATGCTTTGGGGGCTTACCAGGTAGGGCAGGGGTAAAGAATCCACCTGCCAATGCAAGAGACGCAGTAGATGCAGGGTCGGGAAGATCCCTGGGTCAGGAAGATTCCCTGGAGGAGGAATGGGCAACCCACTCCAATGTTCTTGCCTGGATAATCCCACGGACAGAGGAGCGTGGAGGGCTACAGTGCATGGGGGTCGAAAAGAGTCAGGGACGACTGAGTACGCACATACACACCAACATTCGATCCCAAAGTACGAGGAATGAAGTAGAACATCTTCTCAGTGAAGAGATTGGAAAGTCACTGCGGAATCCCAGACAGCTTTATCTCAAAGCTGTAGGAACCATGGCTGTTTCCACCAGCCCTAAAATTAGAGCAACCGTATGCCGGGCTTTGTTTGGGATGGAGGTGTTTCCTGAGTCAGGGGCTCTCAGTGCTACAGAAGGGAAGCATTTGCCGCTCAGTCGTGCCCCACTCTGTGGGACTCTGTGGACTGCAGCCCCCCAGGCTCGTCCGTCCATGGGATTCTCCAGGCAAGAATACTGGAGGGGGTTGCCATTTCCTTCTCCAGGGGATCTTCCCAATACAGGGATCAAACCCAGGTCTCCTGCATTGAAGACAGATTCTTTACCGTCTGAGCCACCAGGGAAGCCCATTTACAAAGAAGATCGCAGAGTAATGAATTCAGGATATAAATTCAGTCGTTTCTCTTTCTGGTCAGGGGACTTGAACACATAAATTTGGCAAGAGAGGTATCAACAGATAGCCCCATAGTGGAAAGGGGAATCAGTACAGACTCTGTGGAAAGAAATCAGGCAATATCCACACAAATTTAAAATGTCATGCCAAGATTAGGACTTTCCCACAAAATTGTTGTTCAATTGCTAAGTTGTGTCCAGCTCTTTGCAACTCCATGGACTGCAGCATAACAGCTCTGTCCTTCACTGTATCCTAGAGCTTGCTCAAACTCATGTCCACTGAGTCGGTGATGCCATCCAACCGTCTCATCCTCTGTCGTCCCCTTCTCCTCCTGCCTTCAGTCTTTCCTGGCATCACGGTCTTGTCCAATGAGTCAGCTCTTCGCATCAGGTGGCCCAAGTATTGGAGCTTCACCTTCAATATCAGTCCTTCCAATGAATATTCAGGTAAAGGAAGTCAAAGATTGACTGGTTTGATCTCCTTGCAGTCCAAAGGACTCTCAAGAGTCTTCTCCAATACCACTGTTCATCAATTCTTCAGCGCTCAGCCCTCTTCATGGACCAGCTCTCACATCCATACATGATTACTGGAAAAATTATAGTTTTGACTATTACCTAAGCTTTGACTATTAACTAAGTGGAGAAGACTCATAAAATACGACTGACTGCATAAGGAAGATGACAAGTGTTTTAAATCTTCCAGCCCAGACAGAAGTGAAGGTTCACAGACAAATTCGGGTTCTGGAGGACACGTTTGGGATTTTGCTATTGAAACCTCATCCTGTTGACCATTTGGAGAGGGAAGAGGTCAACGAGCCACGAATCTAACCCAGACAAAGCCCGTCAAAGGGCACATCCATCAATCTCCCTCACATTTCTCTCTTGTGTTGTGACGGTCCATTAATAGGGGTGTTTCCCGACTCTTACAGCCCCACTGCCTGCGTCTCAGGCAGTGGGGCTGTAAGAGGATCAGCGACCACTCTGGAGTGGGAAGGCATAAACAATAATCTCATTATCTGAAACTACTGACATCAACAATGCACTCTGGAGTGGCCCCTGGTTCAGTGTCAACCTTTACAGTGTTATGCTCAGAATTAATCTTTAGAATATGCATTTTTTTAAATATATTAAGGCTATAAGGTATACCCCAATGCAAGGACTGCATGAACAATGCAAATGAAACTCTGTTTTGCAAGGGAAAACAACTGTGTCCCGAGACGCTCAAAATGCCTCTCCTAGAAGAATAGACAGTGTAAGCCATTATGCGAGGAATTCAAGGTCACAGATGTTAATCTGCTGAGAGCCTCTGGCTGTTTGACATTAAGATCTCATGAGCAGAAGCAAGCACATACAGTCATGAGTGCATCTTGCTACGAGAAAGAAAATGTTTCAGAAATGTTTGGCTAAAATCAACCATTTCAACCCCAACAAAAGGAGGTTTGCCAATCAAGTTATAAATAAAAATAAGCAGTGAAATTAACCTAATAGATTCAAGGCAGGAGAAGGGGACGGCAGAGAATGAGATGGTTGGAGGGCATCACGGACTCAATGGACATGACTTTGAGCAATTTTCGGGAGCTGGTGATGGACAGGGAGGCCTGGTGTGCTGCAGTCCATGGGGTCGAAAAGAGTTAAACACGACTGAGCGACTGAACTGAACTGATCCTAATAGCTATTTAAATACATCTCAAGAGTGTTTTCCTTATTCTCAAGCAGCTAGATTCCTGTAAAGGATGGAAAGACTGTCTAATCACTGGGATCTGAGGTGTGGGTGATTAACTAGACCTCACATGAGTCACTCAACTCACTCATGGTTGGCTCATCTATTAATGATGGATTAATGGGAAATAGATGGGGAAACAGTGGAAACAGTGTCAGACTTTATTTTGGGGGGCTCCAAAATCACTGCAGATGGTGACTGCAGCCATGAAATTAAAAGACGCTTACTCCTTGGAAGAAAAGTTATGACCAACCTAGATAGCATATTCAAAAGCAGAGACATTACTTTTCCAACAAAGGTACGTCTAGTCAAGGCTATGGTTTTTCCAGCGGTCATGTATGGATCTGAGAGTTGGACGCTAAAGAAAGCTGAGTGCCGAAGAATTGATGCTTTTGAACTGTGGTGTTGGAGAAGACTCTTGAGAGTCCCTTGGACTGCAAGGAGATCCAACCAGTCCATCCTAAAGGAGATGAGCCCTGGGATTTCTTTGGAAGGAATGATGCGAAAGCTGAAACTCCAGTACTTTGGCCTCCTCATGAGAAGAGTTGACTCATTGGAAAAGACCCTGATGCTGGGAGGGATTGGGGGCAGGAGGAGATGGGGATGACAGAGGATGAGATGGCTAGATGGCATCACTGACTCGATGGACGTGAGTCTGAGTGAACTCCGGGAGTTGGTGATGGACAGGGAGGCCTGGCGTGCTGTGATTCATGGGGTCGCAAAGAGTCGGACACGACTGAGCAACTGAACTGAACTGAATGCTATCTGTAGGGCTTCCATGGTGGCTCAATGGTAAAGAATCTGCCTGCCAAAGAAGAAGATGAGGGTTTGATCTCTGGGATAGGAAGATCCTCTGGAGAAGCAAATGCAACCCTCCTCCACTATTCCTGCCTGGGAGACCCCATGGACAGAGGAGCCTGGTGGACTACATCCATGGGGTAGCAAAGAGTCAGACATGACTCAGCAACTAAACAGCTACAACAATGCTATCCATCTGACATGAAGTGAGTAATCCCATCAAGACATTTATGTGGCAGTTTGGACATTGAAGAGTCCTACAAAAATGTGAGGAAACATGATATTACTGAACAAAATTATAAAAATGCTGATTTCAAAGACACTTGCTCTTTTAGTCTATTCAGTTCCGTTCAGTTCAGGCGCTCAGTCATGTCTGACTGTTCGTGCCCCCCAAGGACTGCAGCACACCAGGCTTCCCTGTCCATCACCAACTCCTGGAGTTTACTCAAACTTACATCCATCATGTCAGTGATGCCATATTCTAGTGTGTGAAGCTGTGTAAAATAGGACCTTCAAAAATGATTGCAGTTGGTTGAGCGAAAAGAGAATAGAACAAAAAAAAAACTACTTCCTAGTTAAAATATGGCAGACCCTTGATCCATGCATAAGCAATAAGAGAAGACAGCATAGATGTGAAGATGTACTTTCTTCCTTCAAGAAAGGATGATTGTGAAAAAGACAACCTGAGACTGGGAGAAAATATTTGCAGAGATACAACTGACAAAGGCTTAATTCCTGAAATATAAACACAGCTCCTACAACTCTATATTTAGAAAACAAACAACTCGTTCGAAAAATGAGCAGAAGACCTATACAGACGTTTCTCCAAGAAAACATACAGATGGCCCACAAACAAAGGAAAACACGCGCAGTAGTACCTGTTAGAGAAACGGACATCAAAACTAGTCAGGCATCACCTTTCACTGGTCACAACGGCCATCATCAAAAAGTCTACAGACTGCAACAGCTGGAGAAGGCAGGGAGAGAAAGGAGCCCTGCAACACTGTAGGTGAGAAAGCAAACTGACACAACCTCTATGGAAAACAGCATGGAGGTTTCTTAAATGAAAATAGAGCTACCATACCATACCACAACCCCACTCGTGTGCATGCTAAGTCACTTCAGTCGTGTCCAACTCCATAGACGGCAGCCCACCAGGCTCCTCCATGAATGGGATTTTCCAGGCGAGACTACTGGAGTGGGGTGCCATTGCCTTCTCCAATACAGAAAGGAAAAGTGAAAGGGAAGTTGCTCAGTCGTGTCTGACTCTTTGCGAGCCCATGGACTGCGGCCTACCAGGCTCCTCCGTCCATGGGATTTTCCAGGCAGGAGTACTGGAGTGTGGGTGCCATTGCCTTCTCCAACTTATGTGCATACATTTCCACAAAACTGTAATCCAAGAAGATACATGCACATCGGTGTTGACTGCAGCCCTACTCACAACAGTCAAGACATGGAAGCAACCTAAATATCCAAGCACAGAGGAATGCATAAAGAAGATGTGAGACACACACACACACACACACACACACACACACACACACAGTAATACTACACAGTCATAAAAAACAATGAAATAATGCCATTTGCAGCAAGACAGATGGACCTAGGGATCATCACACTAAGGGAAGTGAGATATAGAAAGACAAATATCATACGATATTACTTGTATGTGGAACCTGAAAAGTGACAGAAATGAACTTATTTACAAAAGAGAAAAACACTCATGAATATAAAAAAAAAAAAAAAAACAATCTAATGATTACTAAAGGGGAAAGGGAAGTGGAGGGATAAATTAGGAATTTGGGGATTAATAAATTCACACAATTATGTATAAAAAAAATAAACAACAAAGAGCTACTGTCCATCAGTGGGAACTCTCTTCAATATCCCATGATAAACTATAGTGGAAAAGAACATTAAAAAAAAAGAATACATGTGTATATACGTGTGTATGTGTGTAACAATCACTTTGCTACATACCTGAAACTAACACAGCATTGTAAAGCAACTCTACTTGAACGAAACATGTTTCTTATGAAATCACTGGTTTAAATGCAGAAGAAAAGAATATCAAGGGTTAAGGAAGAGCCAGGTGGAGAGAAAAAATAAGTCAATTAAAAGCCGTGAAAAGAACGTTCTAGCAAAGTATAGAAACCGTGCAATGTACAAAAAGAAAAAATCTATACAAATAGATGTATACTGAATTTGGCCCTTTGCTATGAAAACAAAAAAAACATTTATATGACAGGTTTCAAAAAGGACTATACTGAGCGACTGAACTGAACTGATTAAATATTAAATACGTAACCATTAAGCAGGTATTAATATTTCAGAAGAGACAAATTCAGTAATAACATTCATATACTGGCTTTTCAAATTTTATATCACTTTCAGATATTATAAAAGTTAAGATTTTTTAATTTTAAAAGTATTATCAATTTTATTTTCATCAGCAGGAATGATGATGACTCTGTATGTATGTTTCAGAATTTCAGTTACACTCTGTGGATACATTTTGATACAGAAATATTTTTAACAGAAACTGGAAAGATTTCTACATTAAAATTGAAAAACTTGCTCAAAAAATTAAGACGATTCAAACAACACAGCACTAAATCATGTTAATGAATTGGAAGACTTAACAGTCTTAAAAGTTGTCAAATTATTTATACAATCTTAACCATTTTAATGAAAAATCCCCAAATTTCATTTCTTTGTTAAAATAATACACATTCTATAAGTCTGAATGGTGTTTCACAAATTAGCTTTTATCTAATATTTTCACCTTTAAAGATTGCGATGGTTAATGGTTTATGGTCAGTTTTACTTTCCAGCATTTTTATGTTGAATAGAGTAATACAGAAAGGAGATCTAACCAGTCCATCCTAAAGGAGATCAGTCCTGAATATTCACTGGAAGGACTGATGCTGAAGCTGAAACTCCAATACTTTGCCCACCTGATGTGAAGAACTGATTCATTTGAAAAGACCCTGATGCTGGGAAAGATTGAAGGCGGGAGGAGAAGGGGACGACAGAGGATGAGATGGTTGGATGGCATCACCGACTCAACGGACATGAGTTTGGGTAAACTCCGGGAGTTGGTGATGCACAGGGAGGCCTGGCGTGCTGGGGTCCATGGGGTCACACAGAGTCGGCCACGACTGAGCGACTGAACTGAACTAAGAGTAATACAGATGTGTGTCTTTCATTCTGAAATCTTGATAAAATCATTTCTGTTTTACCACTCTGTAAATTCTTTAGGAGTCACTACATAACCAAGCATATCATCTGCATGTAAAGACAGTTCTTCCGTTCCAAATACATACACGTAATTCCTTTTTTAAAAACCCTCCTGCCTTGGTGAAGCACTCCAATTTTCTGTCAGACAGAGGTGGGGAGAGCAGACATATTTGTCTTGTTTCAGATCTTGCTGTAAACAGAAAGCAATTATCAACCTATGTTTTCATTGGTTATCCTCTTGAAAATGCTTTGAGTTGTGTTCCAAAACGTAAGCCACAGGACAAATAGAATCTAATGACCAACTCTTAATGATACTGCTGTGAACAATGGCTTTCTGGAGATTCCCTCATCCTAACCCCAGCCAGCTAGCCCTCCTTGTGTGATCCCAAAGTGAAAAAAAAATGACAGAACCCCCAAAATGAGAGACACGGTTTAATAAGATGGGAAATAAGTCGAGAAAAGCTAAAAACAAAGAGAAAGAGATTCATCTGGGCAGCAAATACAGCCTGTGACCTTCAGGCGCTCTAAGACGATGACTTTATAAAGGGTACTCTCGACCTGCAAAGGGAGTTTTTTCAAAGACTCCATGTCACGCATCAGTTCACAGATCCACCCATACGCAAGAGCTGAAGGATCACAGACATTTCAAATCAGTTCAACAGCAGGCTTCAAACAAAAAAAAATGCCATAAGCCCTCAAATCAGAGCTCTTTGCAACAAGCCACTTGAAGAATCGGCGTCTAGCATTTCAGGCGCCTGAAGGACAAGGTTTCCTTCTTTGCCGTCTGACTTTGGAAATGGGGGCGGGGGGGAAGGCTAAAGGAAACACCTCCATGGTGAGGACTCAGTGGCTTGGACCTAAAATGTGGGAAGTAAAGAGCCCAGTGGAAAGCTAGGAAAGAATAAGTGATGGTCATGAAATTACAGACTTCTGATACCCATGGGTGTAGCCCAGCCAGAGTCTTCAGAGAATACGAAGTCCCTTCCCCAGGCACCATTTTTTATCTTTGCTTGCATGCCCAGGGTCTGTCATTGGCTTAGATGGGAGTGGACAACAAGTCCATACAGTCAAAGCTACGGTTTTTCCAGTAGTCATGAGTGGATGTGAGAGTTGGACTATGAAGAAAGCTGAGCACCGAAGAATGGATGCTTTTGAACTGTCGTGTTGGAGAAGCTCAAGGAGATCCAACCAGTCCTACATAAAGGAGATCAGTCCTGGATGTTCATTGGAAGGAGTGATGCTGAAGCTCCAATAATTTTGATGGACTCACGGGAAAAGACCCTGATGCTAGGAAAGATGGAAGGTGGGAGGAGAAAAGGGCGACGGAGGATGAGATGGTTGGATGGCATCACGGACTCGATGGATATGAGTTTGAGCAAACGGGTGAAGGACAGGGAAGGCCTGGCTGCAGTCCCTAGGGTCACAGAGTCAGACACGACTCAGCGAGTGAACCACGGTAACAAAAGACAGCAAAAAATGTTGATCCAGACACTGAATATTATTAAAGGAGAGAGGACAGGGGTCCAGAGAATCATATCAGTGTCCCATATTATTAATGGCTGGGGAAATCCAGAAATCTGACCTCTCCCTGCTTTTCTATATACTTTCCCCCTTGGCCGTCTCTACCTTTGCCCTTGAACTGCACCGGTACCCTGAGATCCCGGATGATGCCAGCCCCTCTCTGACCCCAGCGTCTTTGTACACTCATGTCTCTCTACCATGGAGACTTGCTTCACTGATAAACCACCTCCATCCACTGGGGTCCTTGTTCTCACTATCCACGTGTCTCCTGGTGATGAAACCCGTAAAATGAGTGGCAAATGGCACAAAGCGCATATTACAGTGTGTGATTATCATTGGGATAAGAAGTGGATTATTTTTCCTCCAAAAGTAGAGAGTTTCTCAGCCTCGCTTGGCATTGTTGATATTTTCTCCGATAATTCTCTGCTTTCCATTTTATTCCATGATAGTTGATTTACAATGTTGTATTAATTCATGCTGAACAGCAAAGTACTCCTGTTATATATATATATATATATATATATATATATATATATATGTGTGTGTGTATATATATATATACATTATGTATATATATGTATATGTGTATGTATATATGTGTGTGTATATATATATACACACACATGCATTCTTTTTTAATATTCTTTTCCATTATGGTTTATGACACGATATTGAATCGAGTTCCCTGTCCTATACTGTAGAACCTCATTGTTTACCCATCTTAATATATAATAGTTCGTATGTCCTAAGCTGAAATTTTCCATCTATTTCTGTCCCTGCCCCGTCCCCGTTGACAACCACAAACCTGTTCTCTGTCTGTGAGTGTCCTTCTATTTCAAAGAAGTTCACGTGTTTCAGATTTTACATTCCACACATAAGCGATACCATATGATATTTGTCTGTCTCTGTCTGACTGGCTTCACTCCGACGATAATCTCTAGGTCCATCGATGTTGCTGCAAATGGTATTTATTTCATTCCTTTTCGTGGCTGAGTAGTCCTCCTTTCTGTACTTGTACTGTGTCTTCTTTATGGGTCGAATACTTAATTCTCGTGAGCATGATCTCGTGTTCAGAGGCATCTCTGGCTGAGATGTTGTGAGTAAAGCCCAGTCACGACCATCCAAACTGCCCTAAGACGTGGTCAAGTGTCCTCTGGGAGCAAAATCACCATTGGATGACAACCACCCATCTAAGGTACGAAACTGCTTTGATCAATGTTCTCGTTTCAGAGCACAGTTCCACAGAGAACGCCTAGGAGGCGCTGATGACATTTAGGCGAGCAAATGAATCAATCCACACTCACGGTGGGTTAATTTCAGATTTGATGATAGCTGGTGGAATACTCTACGAGACACAACGCAAATCAGCAAGCCTGATTTATCGATTTCCACCAAGGTCTGAGCACTTGCTGACTTTGAAGAAGATATAAAAACACTTCAGAGACTGGCTTCTTTTCCCCCATGACCTCTGTGGTTGGCAGTATAACCTTGCTTTTGCTCCCTCCCTAGTTGGTTTCTGAGCTAACCGATTGCAGACACATGTCTTCATTCCCACAACTGCTTTGTGACACGAGCCCACCACCAGGCACCTGCCTTTCAAAGCAGATGGGGACAAGAGCTGTCCTGCTCACTGTGACGTTATCAGCTAGTACTGACACCATCCAGTCCTGTGCAGACCAAGTACTCAGCCAATATTCTGGAAATACTGGCACTGGGTTCAATTATATACTCTGTATCAATGAGCATTATTTAGGGGTTTCCCTGGTGGCTCAGCTGGTAAAGAATCTGCCTGCAAGGCAGGAAATCCCGGTTCGAATCCTGGGCCAGGAAGATCCCCTGGAGAAGGGATAGGTCACCCACTGCAGTCTTCTTGGGCTTCCCTGGTGACTCAGCTAGTGAAGAATCTGCCTGAAATGCAGGAGACCTGGGTTCAATCCCTGGGTTGGGAAGATCCCCCTGAGAGGGGACTGGCTGCCCACTTCAGTATTCTGGCCTGGAGAATCCTATGGACTGTATAGTCCACGGGGTCGCAGAGTTGGACATGACTGAGTGACTTGCACTGGTTGGTTCAGATGGAAAAGAATCTGCCTGAAATGCAGGAGACCTGGTTTGGGAAGATCCCCTGGAGAAAGGGAATGGCTACCCACTCCACTGTTCTGGCCAGGAGAATTCCACTGTATAGTCCATGGGGTTGCAAGGAGTCCGACATGACTGAGTTTCACTGGTGGCTGAGACGGAAAAGAATCTGCCTGCATGTGGGAGACCTGGGTTGGATCCCTGGGTTGGGAAGATCCCCCTGAGAAGGGACTGACAACCCAGTCCAATATTCTCGCCTGGAGAATCCCATGGACAGAGGAGCCTGGTGGGCTGCAGTCTATGGGGTCGCGAAGAGTTGAACCCCCCTGACTTACAGACACAACACACACACACAGAGATATGGATATCTACAGAAATATTTATCTGTCTCTCTCTATATCTCTATCTATCTACAGTCCATGGGCTTACAAAGAGTTGGACACCACTGAGTGACTAACACACGTGATACACTCACAGTATCTATCTATCTACCTATCCATCCATCTCTATGTTTCTGTATCTCTGTCTACAGTCCATGGGGTCTCAGACTCAGACACAACTGAGTGACCAACACCTTCACTTCACTTTCAGTGTGATTTAAGCCTTCAGCATGGAGGACCTAGTGGATCCTGGAAAAATGATCAGCTAGCACTGGGATGCAGTCAGTGTGAAGCCAAGAGTCCCGTCTTTGCTTCCTTATTGGGAACAAGATCGTGTATCCTGCATCTCAGTTTTGTTTTCCTCACCTTTTAAGCAAGGTATATGCCTTCCCCACCTAGTTCAGCACATGCCATGCAAAATCTCTGTGAATGCCACAGAGGAAACACACAAGAGATGAATGCCCTCAGATATAACCCTCCAGACTCAGCTAAGAGCGCAGGCGTAGTTAGAGACGGTCCACCTGAAAAGGTAGGTCCCTGGAGGAGGAGACGGCCACCCGCTCCAGTATTCTTGCCAGGAGAACCCCGTGGACAGAGGAGCCTGGCGGGCTGCAGTCCCTGGGGTCGCAAAGAGTCGGGCACGACTCAGTGACAGAACTGAACCGATCATTCAGTAAAGTAAATTTTTTTTTTAGGTACACAGATAATGTCACCATTTTCTTTCAAACTGCAAACCAATTTTATTTCTAAACACCAACACGTCAGAGTTCAGCACTACAGGGAAAATCCATACCATCTTTGCAGTATGTGAACCATTAAGGTGCTACTTACCAAACAATGAGGTTGGTATATTACACTTATTCCAAAATTCAGTGTCTACAGCAAACAAACACTACAGAGTACATGTTTGTGAGGGGTACGTGTGTGTCCGTGTGTCTGTGTGTGTCTGTGTCTGTGGGTGTGGCGTGATTATGTGTGAAGGCTGTCTTTATGCGTAAGTGGAATGGGTGATTAAATGTGGTGTCTATGTATGCATGTTGTGTGTGTACATGTATTTGTGTGTGAGTGCTGAATATACCAGAGAAGGCAATGGCAACCCACTCCAGTACTCTTGCCTGGAAAATCCCATGGATGGAGGAGCCTGGTGGGCTGCAGTCCATGGGGTCACTGAGGGTTGGACATGACTGAGTGACTTCCCTTTCACTTTTCACTTTCATGCATTGGAGAAGGCAATGGCACCCCACTCCAGTACTCTTGCCTGGAAACTCCCATGGATGGAGGAGCCTGGTGGGCTGCTGTCTATGGGGTTGCAAAGAGTCGAACACGACTGAGTGACTGAACTGAACTGAATACACCCATATATATATATACACACCCATATATAAATATGCACCTATATACACACACACACAGACATATATATATATATATATATATACACCCATATATATATATATACACACACATACTCCTACTCACTTTAAAATCTGCCCAGGGAGGAGGGTGGACTGGGAATTTGGGGCTAGCGGACATAAACTCCTACATATAGGACAGATGAACAGCAAGGTCCTACTGTAGAGCACAGGGAACTCTGTTCAATATTCTCTGATAAACCATCCTGGAAAAGAATACGAAAAATCATGGCTGTATACCTGAATCACGAAGCCATACGGGAGGAATTAACAGAACAGTGTAAATCAAGTATGGGCTACCCTCATAGCTCAGTCGGTACAGCATAGTAAATCAACTGCACTTCAATACAGTAAATATTTTTAACATGAATGCATGATATGTCAGGGTTTTTTTTTTTTCAAAAGGTTGCCCAATTTTATTTTCAGACATCGACACTTCACGGTTCAGCACTACAGGGAAATCCACAACACATTCACAGTATGTGAACCCTTAGGCTGCTACTGACCAAACCATGACGTTGGTATATAGCACTTATTCCAAAATTCAGAGCCTATAGCAAAAAACAGCTACAGAGTACATGTGCCTGAGGGGTGCGGAGGTATGTGTATGGTGTGACTGTGGGTGAGGGATGCCTTTGTGAGTGAGGGGAATGGGTGGATGAACGTGGGTGTGTGTATCTATGTGGTATGTAGATTTGTGAGTGAGTGCTGTGTGTATCGGAGAAGGCAATGGCACTCCACTCCAGTACTCTGTCTGGAAAAATCCCATGGACAGAGGAGCCTGGTGGGCTGCAGTCCACGGGGTTGCTAAGAGTCGGACACGACTGAGCGACTTCACTTTCACTTTCCACTTTCATGCATTGGAGAAGGAAATGGCAACCCACTCCAGAATTCTTGCCTGGAGAATTCCAGGGACGGGGGAGCCTGGTGGGCTGCCGTTGGCCACAACTGAAGCCACTTAGCAGCAGCAGCAGCTATGTGTATATATACACACACATACATTTGTGTGTGTGTGTGTGTGTGTGTATACACTCTTGAAACTGAAAAGTGAAAAATGAAAGTGAAAAATGAAAAGTGAAAGTCACTCAGTTGTGTCCAGTTCTTTTTGACCCTATGGACTACACAGTCCATGGACTTCTCCAGGCCAGAATACTGGAGTGGGTAGCCGTTCCCTTCTCCAGGGGATCTTCCTAACTCAGGGATCGAACCCAGTGCCGGGAGCCGGCATATTGCATATTGAGTGAGGATCTGTAATAGCTCAACTGGAATTCTATCACTGCCGGGAGCCAGCGTGAGGCACTCCGCCCATGACAAAGGTCATGAGGAAGGAGGCTCGGCATACGCAAAGGCAGGATCGAGCCTCAGGAGTCCCCCTGGAAATTCTCGAGCATCTACCCCCAAAACCAGAGTCTGCCTACTTTCTGCTTTGTGCTTTCACCTACACCTCTGACTTTACGAGGGGCTGTCTCCCACTACCTCTCTCTGAAAAAAGAGTTAGCTTACAGCTCCAGTTAATAATTCCTGGGTGTGACAGTGTTTAACCTACAAACTCCTTTGGAAATCCTCTAGCCTGCCTGAATAGGTTTTTCCGGCCACATGTGATTGTTCAGAGCCTCCCAACTGTGAGAGGCAGGAGATGTTCTAAACTGCCTAAACACAGATTCCTTTGAGTAGTTAAAAGATTGATTAGAAATTGTATTGGTGAAGGGTTTTTCACTTGTTGGGCCAATGTTTGCTGCTAAGTCTCCATGCTCCTTACCTACTGTGTCCTTGGCAGTGTATTGATTGATATAATGGGTGTATAGAAATGTAAAATGCAGCTTTGTCCAATGCTTTTTTGGAGGCTGGTGCCTGACTTTGGAATAATCACCTTTAGAGAAAAATAAGTTTCTTAAAATGTTAACAGGCCTCCGGGCCAGAAGATGATGTCAATCACCTGAACTTTTGCATATGATAAGTTTGAAAGCCTGGCTTCGATTAGAACCAGGAACTGCTGTCCTTGCATGACTCCACCCCTTCCCCCATTATCCTCTATGCATATCTTAAGGTATAAAAACTACTTTGGAAAATAAAGTGCGGGCCTTGTTCACTGAAACTTGGTCTCCCCATGTCACTCTCTCTCCCAAATTCTAGCTGAGTCTCCATCTGGAGCGCGGAACCCACCATGCTTGCTAATTATGCCTGGGCTTCTAAGATCCGACCGGGGAGGCCTCAGTGTCTCCTCTCCTTCGGGAGAACGGAAGGACGCCTGCGGCCTACGTAAGTGGTGCAAACTTCTTGTCTTGAAGTTTTATTGGTCTCCCGCGTAAACCAAGCTACTCAGCCTCTTTTCTCCACTGAATTTTCCTACTGAGCTATCCTCATTCTATTACTCTTTGTATCCTTAATTAACGTGTAATTAAGCAGTTGTTTCCTGACCCTCGCCTATGCCGTCTCTCCTTCGAATACCCTGGATCAGCTGGGGCTGGACCCCGGCAACCCAGGTCTTCCACACTGCAGGTAGATTCTTTACCATCTGAGCCACCAGTGAAGCCCAAGAATACTGGAGTGGGTAGCCTATCCCTTCTCCAGCAGATCTTCCCCAACCCAGGAATCAAACCAGGGTCTCCAGCATTACAGGTGGATTCTTTACCAACTGAGCTACCAGGGAAGCCCCATATACACTCTGACTCACTTTAAAATCTACACAAGGAAGACGGGAGCCATGGACTGTCTACACATGCAAAGTACCGCACAGGATGGACCAACAGCAAGGACCTGCTGCACAACACTGGAAACTGTACTTCACATACTGTGATAAAATACAGTGGAAAAGAATAGAAAAAAAAGAAAATGCATATATCTGTATCATCGAGTCACTTGGCTGTAAAGCAGAAACTAAGATAACACTGTAAATCAACTACACTTCAATACAACAGATTAAATGGAAAAGCGATTCAGTATTTTCAGAAACTACATAGATCTCCATTTTAGATTTCAAAATTGCTAATGTTTCCTGTGAAAGTCACCTCTTGAGCCAGCTGTCACGGCTGCTCATTTACTTCCTACTTATTCTTAAGCAGCTTGACTGCATTCTTGGAACATCAAGTACGGACACATTTCTACAAATGTGCATTTCTAGAAAGAAATCTTATATTTCACGACGTATGTTTATGCACGGCTGAGTCGCTCTGCTGTTCACCTGAAACACCCATAAGATGGTTAATTGGCTGTACGCCGATGGAAAATAAAAAGTGAAAAGAAAAAACATGCATTAAATGTAGAAAACATAAAACCAAAGCGATTTCAGAGCTGTTAAAGCTGTTACTGTCTTTCTCATCCTCACTGAGGTCTTCACACAGTACTGCATATGGAGAAATACATATGCAGTGTATTTCTGAAAGCCAACTTTGTGCTCAGTCGCTCAGTCATGTCCAACTCCTATGACCCCACGGACAGCAGCCCGCCAGGCTCCTCTGTCCACGGGGTCCTCCCAGCAAGAATACGGGAGTGGGTTGCCGTCTCCTCCTCCAGGTACCTACCTTTACAGGTTGGACCATCTCTAACTATGCATGCGCTTTTAACTTAGTCTGGAGGATTATATCTGAGGGTATTCATACCTTGCGTGCTTGCTTCCTCATCTTCTCTGACTTGTATCCTGAAAGCCTTTCCGAGCAAAAGAAAAATACCCACAGGAAGGCCTCCAGGACCTGGTTTTGCTCTGGGAGTGTTTGCGTGATGAGAGAAGTGTTAGGACAAGTAGAGAGAAAGCATGCATAACTACAGGATGATGGAAGACAGACAAACTGAACAGACCCAGAGTTCCCGTCTCCCCTCCTTCTCTATGCATTTCTGGGGGACATGCACTGTTGCTGGGAGCTAGACATGCGTGGGCTTCCCTGATGGCTCAGTGGGTAAAGAGTCTGCCTGCAATGCAGGAGACACAGGAGACCCGGGTTCTATCCCTGAGTGAGAAAGATCCCCTGGAGGAGGAGATGGCAACCCACTGCAGTATTCTGGCCTGGAGAAATCCCATGGACAGAGGAGCCTGGTGGGCTACAGTCCATGGGGTTGCAAAGAGTCAGACAGGGCTGAGTGACTTAGCACACAGGGAGACGCTTGAGAACCACATGCATGGTGGGTGAGATGCAAATAACAACTTGTATCATGAAAATGGAGGAGAGCAAAAAGAACCTCATGCATCGATGCAATAGAACGGGCAGATCTAGTGCGGGAATGGACAAGAGTTGTTGTTCAGTCGCTCAGTCGTGTCTGACTCTTTGCGACCCCCATGGACCACAGCACGCCAGGCCTCACTGTCCATCACCAACTCCTGGAGCTTGCTTGAAATCATGTCCACCGAGTGAGTGATGCCATCCAAGCATCTTGTCCTCTGCTGTCCCCTTCAATGTAGGGATGGAAACAAAGTGGCTAGATATCTGTCCTGCTTGAGCTCTAAGAATAATGTGTATGTGGGAGCAGAAATCAGATTAGCAAAACCAAATCGCTTTACAGCATTTAATCAACGTTATTTTACAAATGTCTGCAAGTGTCTGTCTCGGTTTTTTAGGCCCTTAACCCACAGCCGTGTGTGTGTGTGTGTGTGTGTGTGTGTGTGTTCACAGAAAACTTGGAATATGGAAAAATATGCTTAAACTGGGTGTGAAAGGGAGTCAAACCGTGAGCCCAAAGACAGTGCCTTCCAAGAGTCTTGCATTCAGACTGTGTATGAGCAAGTCTAAAGCAGACGAAATGGGCACTTTCCTGGCGATCCAGCGGTTAAGACTGTGCTCCTATGTAGGGGGCACCAGCTTGACTCCTGGTCAGGGAAGTCAGATCTTGCAGGCTGCAAAGTACAGTCGAGAGATTAAAAATAAATAAATAGCAAAAGGATCTAAAACTCCTCTATACTCCCCTTCTTCATCCCCGCTCTAAAACTTATCCAGTGTGTTCACTGTCATAATATATCATAGTTTTTTGCCTTTTTGAGGCTGGCTTTTCATACTCAGTCATACACATTTAAGCTTCCTCCATGACTCTTCATGGCTTGATAGCACATTTCTCTTGAGCAAAGAGTCCCATCCCACTGGATGGATGGACCACTATTTATCCTTTCATTTACTAGAGGGCCATTCTTGATTGCTCCCAAGTTGCTTTTCTTGTTGTTGTTTTAATTTATTTTTTAATTGAAGGATAATTGCGTTACAGATTTTTCTTGTTTTCTGTCAAACCTCAACATGAATCAGCCATAGGTATGCATATATCCCCTCCCTTTTGAACCTCCATCCCATCTCCCTGCACCATCCCACCCCTCTAGGTTGACACAGAGCCCCTATTTGACTTTCCTGAGCCATGCAGCAAATTCCCACTGGTTCTTTATTTTACATATGGTGATGGAAGTTTCCATGTTACTCTCTCCATACATCACACCCTCTCCTCCCCTCTCCCCATGCCCATAATTCTATTCTCTATGTCTGTTTCTCCACTGTTGGCCTGTAAATAAACTCTTCGGTATCATTTTTCTAGATTCCACATATATGCGAGAGAATACGATATTTTTCTTTCTCTGACTTCCCTCTGCATGACAGGCTCTAGGTTCATCCACCTATTAGAACTGACTCAAAGATGTCCCTTTTGATGGCTGAGTAATGTTCCACTGCATGTATGTACCATAGCGTCTTTATCCGTTCATCTGTCCATGGACATCTAGGTTGCTTCCACGTTCTAGATCCTGAACGGTGCTGCCGTGAACAATAGGAGACGTGTCTTTTTAGGATTTGGTTACCTCTGGGCATATGCCCAGGAGTGAGATTGTGGGGGCACAGCGTGCTTTTATTCTCCGTTCCTCCCAACTTTTAGCAGGTATGAATAAAAGCAGTGATAAGCATCGGTGGTTACATGAGGACCTAAGTGTTCCATTTATCTGCAAAAACTCTAAGGACTCTGGAATCCTCTTCCTTTTTTTTTTTTTTAAATTTTTATTGGAGTATAGTTGCTTTACAATGCTGTGAATGGTTTCTGCTGTCCAGAAAAGTGAATCAGCTGTACGTATACAAGTATCCCCTCTTTTTTGCATTCCGTTCCCATTTAGGTCAGCACGCAGTTCTGAGTAAAGCCCCCTGTGCTGTGAGGCAGTTTTCATTAGCCGCCTATTTTACACGTAGTATCGTAGTGTCTACGTCAGTTCCAACCTCTCAACTCATCCCACCCGCCTTTTACCAAAACCCTTTGTCTCCATACCTACATGCCCTACATCAGTGTCTCTATCTCTGCCTTCCAAATGGGTCCATCTGGGACCATTTTTCTAGATTTCACGTATATGTGTAAATACAGGCTATCTTTTCTCTGACTTAACTAGCCTGTGCTAATTTGTCTTGGATGTGTCTTTTGTAACCATCATAAAACTTGGCCTCTTTAAAAGGTAGTCCGTGGAGAGACACCTGATGTAACACACAGAACAAAATATTAATTGTAGGATCTAGGTAGTAGCT
This sequence comes from Bubalus kerabau, assembly GCF_029407905.1. NCBI lineage: Eukaryota > Metazoa > Chordata > Mammalia > Artiodactyla > Bovidae > Bubalus > Bubalus kerabau. The sequence continues at coordinate 161,862,691 of NC_073647.1, read as the reverse complement.
ATATGAATGTGAGTCATAGAATTCTTTGGTTTTCTCTAATTATGTTTGAAAAGCTTCCTAACAAATGTTGGGGGAGAAGTGAAAAAAAAATAACAAAAATAAATAAATTTGAAAAACAGACTAAGGGGTTGGATGTGAACAAATGTTCACTTCAGTTCAGTCGCTCAGTTGTGTCTGACTCTTTGCGACCCCATGGACCACAGCACGACAGGCCTCTCTGTCCATCACCAACTACCGGAGTTAACCCAAATCCATGTTCACTGAGTTGGTGATGCCATCCAACCGTCTCATCCTCTGTTGTCACCTTCTTCTGCTGCCCTCAATCTCTCCCAGCATCAGGGTGTTTCCCAATGAGTCAGCTCTTCCTATGAGGTGGCCACAGGACTGGAGTTTCAGCTTCAGCATCAGTCCTTCCAATGAACATCCAGGACTGATCTCCTTTAGGATGGACTGGTTGGATCTCCTCACAGTCCAAGGGACTCTCAAGAGTCTTCTCCAACACCACAGTTCAAAAGCATCAATTCCTCGGCATTCAGCTTTCTTTATAGTCCAGCTCTCACATCCATACATGACCACTGGAAAAACCATAGCCTTGACTAGACGGACCTTTGTTGGCGAAGTAATGTCTCTGCTTTTTACTATGCTGTCTAGGTTGGTCATAACTTTCCTTCCAAGATATAAGTGGGTTTACTAATTTTCCAGCACTTAGAAAGTTTTGTCTGATGTGTCTGATTAAGTAAAGTACTATTTTACTTCATTACTATGAATGGGGGAAATCAGCATATTCCTCTGACGATCACAGAGTCCCAGAATCGTCCCTTGGAAATCCATCCCAATGAAGAAGCAGGAGCTTCATTTACACACTGACTTCCCTGGTGGTCCAGTGGCTAAGACTCTGTGCTCCATATGCAGAGGGCCTGGGTTCAATCCCTGGGCAGGGAACTAGATTCCACAGGTCACAACTAAAGAACCCACACGTTACAGCTAACAGCAGGTGCAGTCCAAAAAAATTAAGCAACTCACACGGAGACTCATCATCTAACTCCTTTTCTCTACAAAGAAATGCCATCTTGTAATGTTGTCATTCAGTCTCCAAGTTGTGTCCAACTCTCTGTGATCCATGGACTGCAGCACTCCAGGCTTCCCTGTCCATCACCAGCTCCAGGAGTGTACTCAAACTTATGCCCATCGAGTAGGGGATGCCACCCAACCATCTCATCCTCTGCCGTCCCCTTCTTTGATCTTCGATCTTTCCCAGCATCATTGTATTTTCCAAAGAGTCAGCTCATGTAATGGGTACCAGGCTTATTTTTCAACTTGTAGCATCTTCTCTAGGTACCACCCATACGTAAGTCTTCAGAGGCAAGGGACAGAGACAAATCATATGGAAAACACTGAATATGACTTCTTGCCACAGACACTGCCTAACGTCCAGGCTACACTGCCTTTCTCTGCACATCTTATACCCACATGACCACCGACCACCAAGACTCTGAATAATACCTTTGGTAACTCGGGTCTACCGAAGGGGATCTGAAAACACTTGAGAAGGAAGATGCTTTGTGGAAAGGGAGGGGATTTAGAATTTTTACACGTTCTTAAATATTTTCTTAGCTCTTATGTTTTCTCACTTTATTTTTTTGTTTGTTTTATATTGGAGTACAGTTAATTTGGGCTTCCCTGGTGGCTCAGTGGTAAAGAATCCACCTGCTAATGTAGGATACATGGGTTCAATCCCTGAGTCAGAAGATCCCCTGGAGAAGAAATGGCAACCCTCTCCAGTATTCCTGCCTGGACAATCCCGTGGACAGAGGAGCCTGGTAAACTATAGTCCATGGGGTCACAAGGAGTTGGACGCAACTTAGCACACACAGAATTTAAACAATCTTCCATTCAATTTAAAACAACAGAGAGAAAATAAGGTTTAAGGAAAAAAGAGAGAGGAAACATAATGCTTAGTTGGAGAAATCCCTTTTCCGTAGCATTCAACGCACTGACTACATAATTCAGTGTGTGGGTTTTCACGGCCTCCCTTCTTATCTTTCAGGTTTTGCCATAATCTGCTTACTCCAGGAAGCCCTCCAGGCTGTGTCCAAGATCAACTCAGATGTGGTTTCTAGCTGTTCCCAAATGTGTCATTTGTCTTAAAAGCTGCACAAAAGGAACTTCGAGGGTTTGTTTTTTTTTTTGGTATTTATTTATTGTTTCTCTTCCCTTCTATCAAGAGTTCTTAACTCCCTATACATCACAATGACAATGTTGTAAACCTTCTGAAATCAAGTAACACCTGGCTGTACACCGTACATGCGGCTTGAACCACCGAATCATGTAAAACAGGGTCCCCGATTTCCATGCCGTTGACCGGTACCTCCAGTCAGATCAGCAGCAGCATCTTCCGTTAAGAATAAAGTGCCCCATAAACAGAACGTGCTCGAATCATCAGGAAACTACCACCGACCCCTGGTCCTTGGAAACGGTATCATCCACAAAAACGGTCGCTGGGGCCAAAAAGCCTGGGGTCTGCTGACTTAAGAGACAAGAGTGATGTGCGGGTGAAGCCAGTAAAGGGAAAGACATACAGAAGGAGGGGGTTAAACAGGAGGACAGGACCCAACTCTCATTATCCTGGGATCTATTGACACGTTTGCCTGTATTCGCTGACTTGCTAGGGCTAATGAACAAAATCTGTGTACGTTATCGATTCGTGGCTGTGTTCTTCTTTTAAATATCCTCATCTCTAACCTTTGGGCACATTAATCATAAACTCAGAGTTTCCACAGCAGCAAATATCACACATATGTTTACCATACTTGCATTTTGGGTTTATTCTCTGAGCAGTCTGGGTGGAAAAAAAAAAAAGCAACAACAAAAAACCCCAAGCAAGTAAAACATGAGAATGCACAAACACCATGGCTGAACCTACGGTCTATTTCTCTTTTTAGAGGAATGCTTTCTCTTGGGACTGCAAACCCTTCGCAGACCCACTGGTAACAAGTTCGGTAATTAAAGCAATGAATCCGGAAAGGGAAAGGTTTCAGAAATAAGCCAGGCAAGATTCCAGCATGCCCTAACGGGTACCTGCGTCCTGGAGCTCCAAGGTCAAGAAGCAGAGAATAACTGTTCTGAAGCAGAAAAGGAACACTAAAAGCTTTCACTCAATTGGAGGAAGGGTAGATATCCACACTCTCATCTGCCAAGCCACACTGGGAATAGCACAGCCCCAACGAACAGACCAAGAGCCATTGAGGAGTTATAGCAATGTCTATTAGCAAAGAGGCGGCAGAGGATGAGATGGTTAGATAGCATCACTGACTCAATGCAAATGAGTTTTAGCAAACTCCAGGAGACAGTGAAAGACAGGGAAGCCTGGCGTGCTGCAGTCCATGGGGTTGAAATGAGTCAGACAGGACTGAGTGGCTGAACAACAACAAGAAAATATCAAAGCACCGGAGAAGAACGTCGACTTTAACGCAAGCGTTCTATAGAGGCAAGAAGAGACAGAGGTACCAGGCTCACTGGGAACAACACATTTGGGCAAAGATCTCCTGGAGGAGGGCATGGCAACCCACTCCAGTATTCTTGCCTGGAGAATCCCATGGACAGAGGAGCCTGGCAGGCTACAGTCCATGGGGTCTCACCTAGTTGGACACGACTGCAACTTAGCAGGCATGCACACTTCTACAAAATAAAGAAGGAAAAAAACACACATGACCTTGGAGGTGCTTGTGAGATGCACCCAAGAGAAACAGAATTCATTTCGTTGGCAAGCCCGCATTCAGTTACTGAGGACTCTAGCATGCTTAGTTAACATCAAAATATATAATACATATTATAAGGTCAAAATATATAACATATAATATATATATATGCCTGATATATATATATATATATATATATATATATATATATATATGTTGCAATTCTAGATTATTTTCTAAAACCAGTTGTGGATAAATAACACAATATTGGACTCTAAACCAAAGATTAAAGTATCTATTGACTCCATATTGGCACAAGTAAATGACCGAATAAATAAATAAACAGGGGAAGACGGACAAATCTCTCATGCAAAAAACCTTCAAATGATGTAGATGAAGAACAGGAAGAGAGCAGTGAGTCCCGATCCTGAAGCCAGGAGCACACAGTACAACCTTCTTTCAAAAAGGAAGGCAGGCAAAGGGGGAAAGTCCCTCCTTGGTGGAGGGCCGCAGGAAGACGACCTTGGCCGGGCGATGAAGGTCACGGCATGGGCCATGAGGGCAAAGCCCTTTGGCTGCCATGTGAGTAGATGGGCATTACACCTCTGTGGGTTTCAGCTCCACACCCCCAACTCCAGTCTAAGTGCCACACAAACCCCGATGCAGGGACATTCCACTCGATACCTGATCGGTCCTCCTCCAAAACCGTCAGGGTCCCAGAAGACAAGCGAAGGAGGAGAGACGGTCAGAGACAAGAGCTGCCCATGGAGCTATAAGGAATAAAGGCATTAGATGGTGGGCTCCTGGGTCAGACCTGCACAAAGGATGAAGACTGAGGCAACCTGGAAGCTGTGTGAACTGTGGTTAGTTAACACTGCACACAAACAGGTTCCTAATTTGTATCAGATGTACCCTAGTAACAGAGGATGCTAATGAGAAGGGAATCCAGGGTGGGATATGGACCACGAGAGATTCCAAGGAGACTGGATGCCCCCTCCAACCATTTGTAAAGCGAAAACTAAACCAGAAGTTTCCTGACAGACCAGTGGTTGGAACTTCCCCTTCCAGTACAGGGGGGTACCGGTTCAATCCCTGGCTGGGAAGCTAAGAGTCCCACCTGGCTTGTGGACCAAAAAAAAAAAAAAAAGCAAAAACAAAATAGAAGGAAAATTGCAGCAAATTCAGTAAAGGCTTTAAAGATGGTCCACATCAAAAAAAAAAAAAAAAAAAAAAACCTCTTTATAAAAAAAAATTAAACTAGAGTTAAAAGTACAGTCTAAAAGCAGTTTTTGATAATATTGTCTCAAGAATGTAAATCTTACATACTGTGTTCTCAAGGGAGTAATTTGCATACGTATAAACTTGAAAGACATTAAAATGTACATTTCAATTTATATATAGCGTATTTTTTTATACTTTAAACTTGAGTAAAAATACCTAAATATGCAAAGTAGTAGAACAACCTTTTAATGAAAAGAAATAAGTAGTTGATTTTTTTTTTTAGACTTACTAGGTATTACAGAAAAAAGAAAGCCTGGAGTGATTTACAACTCAATAAGTCCCAAATTCGGAAAGAATTAACAAAAGTCCCAGATTTATAACATTTAGCAACATCACAAAGAACTGTCTCACTGTAAGAGACCTTGATGCTGGGAAAGACAGAGGGCAGGAGGAGAAGAGGACGACAGAGGATGAGATGGTTGGATGGCATCACCAACTCGACGGATATGAGTTTGAGCAAGCTCCGGGAATCGGTGATGGACAGGGAGGCCTGGGGTGCTGCGCTCCATGGGGTCACAAAGACTCAGACACCACTGAGCAACTGAACTGAACGGATTATCAACACTGTCCTTTTGAAGGACCTGGCTCTGAGCAGGATACTAAGGGTTCATTCAGATTGGGACATCATTCATTCTGAGAAAGATACATATGATACAATAAACAGACTTGAACAGTCAACTCATGTCTGAGCTACTGTAGATGTTCACAGAATTGAACTGCTTCTTTTCAACTGATGAATCTTAAATTAGTCTGCATTTTCATTTTCCTTGTGTTTCTTCTCCCCTGTCTCATAAACCACAGTTTAAAGCTTCAGAGACTTAAAACCGCTCTTGGCAAAGAGCGTGTAGGAAGGAATAGTCTTAGAAAGATATTTGTCACTTTCATTTATTACATGTACCCTGGCGGCTCAGTGATAAAGAATCCACCTGCAGTGCAGGAGAGCCAGGTTCGATCCCTGGGTTGGGAATATCCCCTGGAGGAGGGCATGGCAACCCACTCCTGTATTCTTACCTGGGAAATGCCATGGACAGAGGAGCCTGTCCCTACATACTGTGTTCTGATGGGCTACAGCCCATGGGGTAGCAGAGTTGGGCACGACTGAGCGACCAACCCTTTCACTTTCGCTTCCTACATCTAATTATCGAGACAAATTATGGAACTAATTATCGAGACAAATCCCAACATTCAGCTCTTGCTGTTTATAATCAGAGATAAAAGCATCATGCGCATACATTCCCATCCGGGTCACCACCAGGTGTGAATACCTTTTAAGCCACAAACTCCCATTTTCCCCAGACTAATGCCATCAATGTTAAAACCAAGGTGAAGTTCTAATGTAATGGAAAGCTCTTAACAAGTCTTGAAAGTGAAAGTCGCTCAGTCGTGTCCGACTCTTTGCGACCCCATGGACTGTAGAGTCCATGGAATTCTCCAGGCCAGAATACTAGAGTGGGTAGCCTTTCCCTTCTCCAGGGGATCTTCCCAATGCAAGGATAGAACCCAGGTCTCCCACGTTGCAAGCGGATTCTTTAACAGCTGAGCCACCAGGGAAGACCTAGCATTTGTAAAGTCTCTTCCTATACAACTGGCAAGGGCTTCCCAGGGGGCGATAGTGGCCAAAGCAGGAGATGGATTCAATCAATCCAAGGGTTGGGAAGATCCCCTGGAGAAGGGAATGACAACCCACTCCAGTGTTCTTGCCTGAAAAATTCCATAGACAGAGGAGCCTGGTGGGCTACAGTCCACGGGGTCGCACGCACACAGTCAGATATGACTAAACAGCAAAAGCAACCCAACTGGCCAAAACACAACACACAGCATCTCTCCCTGCAACATTTGATAAGCTTATCTATAACCTTACGTATAATTTTTTCTCTTCATTACTGACATTTCTTCCTCATTACTGTAGTTATCAGAGTCAGGGAAACGAAACATCAAATCACAGAACATTTTCCTTCACACATGCAAATATTAAAATGAAGGTAGCCTGGTAGAGTGGTCGGCGGGGACTATAGGCATAAAACTTATCTGTGAGGCTGTGAATCATTTCAACCTACAGGAAGGTCAGTAAACCTCCTTGCCCATTTCCTAATGCCTGCTGAGACAGTTTAGTCACTTAAGTCATGTCTAAGTCTTGCAACCCCATGGACGGTAGCCCACCAGGCTCCTCTGTCCATGGGGTTTCCCAGGCAAGAACACTGGAGCAGGCTGCCATTTCTTTTTAAACATCTGCATTCTCAGAAAGCATCACTTTCATCTTGCAAACCATCCAAAACCTGCAGATAACCTGCAACATAAAAGGTTCTCTCTTTCATTCAATCCAGAGAACTAATTCCTGACAGATATTGACACCAGTCACCACATCCTCGATTCTTGCCATCAATAACCTAGTTTTAAAGATCAACCCATCTCCTTACGTGGGTCTTCATCTCTAAGTGGCTTTGGGGAAGAGAGAGAAAAAAAAAAATTGATCCTGTGATGAAAGAGGTGTGCTCTTTAACGAGGGAGTGGCCAAGAGAATCATTTAATAATTCAGACCAGGAATTCCAGAACATACTGATTGCTCAGAAGGGAGAGGGGAGCTGGGAGGAGAAGAGATGAATTTTACATGATGGAAACAGAATGAAGCAGAACAAACTCGCATCACGTCTTGAGAATGTCGAAAAGCAAATATTCTGTTATTCTACGACATCTGGAAAGTAAAATGAAGGTATATAATCAAACAGAAAGAGACTCACAGACTCAGAGGACAAACTGGCGGTTGCCACTGGGCAGGAGGGGAAAGATGCTGTAAGAAGTACAGACTACTACGTGCAAAATCAGTAAGACAGAAGGATATATAATGCAACGCCGAAGAATCGATGCTTTTGAATGGTGATGCTGGAGAAGACTCTTGAGAGTCCCTGGGACTGCAAGGAGATCCAACCAGTCCATCCTAAAGGAGATCAGTCCTGGGTGTTCATTGGAAGGACTGATGCTGAAGCTGAAACTCCAGTCCTTTGGCCACCTGAGGTAAAGAGTTGACTCACTGGAAAAGACTCTGATGTTGGGAAGGATTGGGGGCAGGAGGAGAAGGGGACGACAGAGGATGAGATGGCTGGACGGCATCACCGACTCGATGGACATGAGTTTGAGCCAATTCATGAATGACAGGGGAGCTTGGCGTGCTGCAGTCCATGGGGTGGCAAAGAGTCAGACCGGACTGTGCAAGTGAACATTATACGACATAGAGAATATGGCCAATATTTTATAACATTAAATCAAGTATAAACTACAAAATACGGAATCATCACACTGTACATCTGAAACTCATATAACGTTGTAACTCAACTATACTTCAATACAAAATAAGTATGTAAGTAGCCAATCGGGCACGAAGCTTCCTAGCCTTTCCCCTCCCCTACCTGCCTTGAGCCTGACCACGTTAGGTTTCTGATCCATCCTTCTGGAAGGTTCCCTCCAGCTCCTGCCCTCCCCTCTTGCTCGGCAGGACACAGACCTCTTTCCATTGCCTGTCACGCCACAGTCTCATCAACCCTGTCTCCTAATGGTCTGTTCCACGCTCTCTGTGCCAGCCCCTCCACAGCCTTGCTCTCAGGGTTAGATGTGAGAAAGCACACGCAATCAGAAGAATACTCCTCCAAAGGCCCCACCAGCCCAGCCTCCTGCATCTCAGCCAAGAGTCCCCGTCACCCTGAGCGTCTCAGGCGCACATAGAAAGGTCCTGCCTTTGTGAGCTCCCCGCTCCAGGGGACCGTCCAGCCCACTGAACTCGCTGACATCACGCTGCAGCTGTGTCTTTCATCCTGTATCTTGTATTTTTCCCTTTGGCTGGACCACACAACACGTAGGATCTCAGCAGGCATGGAAGTCTCGCCCCCCGCAGTGGAAGTGCTGGACCACAGGACCATCACGCAAGTCTCCCATCCTGTATCTTCACCCGCTCTCTTCAGTTCATCCGACAAACCTTGTCTAACCTTCTGCACCTGGAGAAACCCTGCACCCTTCACACTCTTCCGTCCTCCGACCCCACTTACAGATGGCCCCACCCATGGGCTGCTATTTACACGGCACAATTCCTTGAGCGGAGTCTCTTCCGTTGGTTTTCTTGACTCTTTGGAGGCCTTTTCAAAGCAGCTTTAGCCCCGACAAAGCGACATCACCGTGACCTTCAAGCGACGGTCACAGTGGTCAGTCACCTGTGATCTCTGGATTGTTACTCTCAACGGCTGCGTTTAGCAGAGTTAATTCCTAATTCTGTTTTTTTCCCTCTGAAACACCGCATGCCTGCTGCAACATATCTCCTGTTTATAGTCTCCATCAAGAGCCACTGGCAGGCTCCTTGCAGCGTGGAGCCAGAGGTTTGAGCGTGGACACTGAAAGCCTGCAGTAAACAGTGTTGGACTTGTGATCTCTAGAAGAAGATTTAGCTTCCGGACAAACCAGGTACCAGGCTTGACCACTCCAGAGCTTTTGTGTAGCAGAGTTTTATTAAAGTATAAAAAGGGACAGACAAAGCTTTTGACATCAACATCAGAAGGGGGACAGAGAGTGCCCCCCCTTGTTAGTCTTAGCAAGGGAGCTGTATACTTTTTAAATTGGTTATTACAATATATCAAAAGAATGTCTCAAGGTTGTAAAGATCTTACTAGAACCACTCCCACCATTTATATTTTAAGACGGGAGGATTAGAACTAACAATAGAAAGATCTTACCAGGCCCACTCCCATAATATGCATTTGAAGATGACAGGATTAGTCAGAAGGTTCTCAAGTAGGAGAAACTGTCCTCAAGCAAGGCTACCTTGCTGTTACCTAATCCTTAGTACGGAAGTGAAACCCAGTTGGCTTGTTCTGTAAATACCAGCTTAAAGAAAAAAATGTTTTATGTAACTAAGACTAGAAAGAAAGTGAAAGTCGCTCAATCGTGTCCAACTCTTTGCCAGCCCATGGCCTATACAGTCCATGGGCTTCTCCAGGCCAGGATACTGGAGTGGGTAGCCTTTCCCTTCTCTGGGGGATCTTCCCAACCCACGGATCGAACCCAGGTCTTCTGCATTGCAGGTGAATTATTAACCAGCTGAGCCACAAGGAAAGTGACTAAGACTAAGGAATGTTGATGAAAACCTTTGTCCTTTCCTCCTCCTTGAGGATTTCAGACCTCTTATCTCCTCCTCGAGAGCTCCAGACCCTTCTCTCCTCCATGGGGACTCTGGACATCTTATCAACCTGCTTAGAAATTGACTCTCTCAACATGACACATCCCACATCTGAGCAGAAGCTTGAGGGATGACTGCTTATTTCCCAAGTGTGGTCAGCCTGGTCTCCTGGGCCCCCTTGGCTTGGATTCTAGAATGAGGATGATGTGGCAGGGAAGCTGGGCAGAAACCAACTCATCACCGGAAGGAAGAGAAACTGCTCCTGTTGTAAATAATTGGCATTATGGTTCTGGATTACACAAGTTTTACTCCTTCTATGTCTCTCTCTTCCTCTCCTTCTTTCCTCCCCTTTCTCCTCATTTTTCAGCAACCACACTTGCTTCCCTACGTACACTCGTTTCTCTTGAAACTCTGACTCAGTCTCATAACTTTAAAATGCCTCTAGTTTCTGAGGTCTCCTGAATGGGCATCTCCAGGCTGCACTCTCCATTTCCAGCCAACACTACGATCCACAGCTATCAATCTGACATTTACCATCCTGCCAATGAAAGAGACTCTGGTTTGATCCCTGAGTTGGGAAGATCCCATGGAGGAGGAAATGGCAACCCACTCCAGTATCCCTGCCTGGAGAATCCCATGGACAGAGGAGCCTGGCGGGCTACACTCCATGGGGTTGCAAAGAGTCGGACACGACTAAAGCGAGGAAACAACAAGGAAAACAAGAGCTCACTGTGTAGCTCTGTCTCAGTAAAGAGGAGCTTCGCAAAGTCAATCCGGGTCTTCGAGACAGTCAACAGGTCACAAAGTGCAGGACACATGGAGGTGTCGTAAGAAATACACAGCTGCTGCATGTTCTAAGAGGACTGTTGGCAATCCAAATGTTCCAGAATGCCAGAGCTTGGCTGGCTCACAGGTTAAGAATATCAGATGGAGATGTGGCCAGATGTGGGAGACTCTTTGCAGAGGCAGCATCAATTATTTTAAGAGTTCTGGAAAACTGCTTGTTTTGATCGACGGATGGAAAAAATGTCACGCCAGAAGCAGTTCAGTCACAGAACTTTTCACACCATCTTCTCATTGAGCCACCTCGATATCTTTCTCTGTTTCTCTGACCCAACTCTTTATCTCATCTGAGATTACTACAGAAATTGAGAAGGGCTTGGAGAGTTATAACCAACCTAGACAGCATATTAAAAAGCAGAGACACTACTTTGCCAACAAAGGTCCGTCTTGTCAAGGCTATGGTTTTACCAGTGGTCATGTATGGATGTAAGAGTTGGACTGTGAAGAAACCTGAGTGCCGAAGAATTGATGCTTTTGAACTGGGTGTTGGAGAAGACTCTTGAGAGTCCCTTGGACTGCAAGGAGATCCAGCCAGTCCATCCTAAAGGAAATCAGTCATGGGTGTTCATTGGGAGGACTGATGCTGAAGCTGAAACTCCAATCCTCTGGCCACCTGATGAGAAGAGCTAACTCATTTGAAAAGATCCTGATGCTGGGAGGGATTGGGGGCAGGAGGAGAAGGGGACAACAGAGGATAAGATGGTTGGATGGCATCACCAACTCAATGGACATGAGTTTGAGTAAACTCCGGGAGTTGGTAATGGACAGCGAGGCCTGGCGTGCTGCAGTCCATGGGGCCACAAAGAGTCAGACACGACTGAGCAAATGAACTGAACTGGAGGGATAAAGAGTAGCTGTGTTCTGTTGTGACAAGGTAGGGGTATCCTAGAACCTGAACCGCCCAGGTGAGAAGGATGGGTGAGTGCCCACGTTTCCCTGACTGGGTAGAGATGTTACTGAGTCCTAGGTCACTTTGCTCACTGCAAGGGAGGCCAGTGAATCCCAGACAAGGTGGTGGAACCAGGAAGGGACTTGATTCTGGAGTCTGTGTTTGTGTGTTACTCCCTAAGGTGACTATTGTATTTTGAAAGCAAAGCCTTCGCCATTTCCTTAACATTCTTTACTAATCACGTTTAGATTTGGTACTTGTGCTTAGTTATTTTAGAATCCAGATTCAGAATGCAAGATGATCACATTTCAACATTCTAATTAAAAAATGAATGGGCTTCCCAGGTGGCGTTAGTGGTCAAGAACCCACCTGCCAATGCAGGAGATGTAAGAGACTTGGCTTCCATCCCTGGGTCGGGAAGATCCCTTGGAGGAGGGTACGGCAATCTGCTCCAGTATTCTTGCCTGGAGAATCCCATGGACAGAGGGGTCTGCAGGGCTACAGCCCACAGGATCACACAAAGAGTCAGACATGACTGAAGAGACTTAGGACAGCACAATAAAAAAGAAAGTGTAGTCACTCAGTTGTGTCCAACTCTCTGCAACCCCATGGAGTGTAGCCCGACAGGCTTCCCTGTCCATCACCACCTCCCAGAGTTTGCTCAAATCCATGTCCACTGAGTTGGTGATGCCATCCAGCCACCTCATCCTGTGTCGTCCCCTTTGCCTCCTGCCTTCAATCAGGGTCTTTTCCATGAGTCAGTTCTTCACATCAGGTGGCCAAAGTATTGCAGCTTCAGCATCAGTCCTTCCAATGAACACTCAAGACTGATTTCCTTTAGGATGGACTGGTTGGATCTCCTTGCTGTCTAAGGGATGCTCAAGAGTCTTCTCCAACACCACATTCAGCATAAGTTCACAATTAACCCTTCCTGGTTACCAGGGCATCATGGTGTTTCCTATCACCAGGATTCTGAATCAGGGACTTCATGGTACAGACCTGGGCCCACGTTCCTGGAAACTCCACAGGGGTCTGGCTTCCCACTGGAGGCATAACCAAGCAGGGACCCCGTGAGGCCTTTCCAGAAATCACCCCCACCCCTGCCTCACCCTGCCTTGCTTCTGTACAAAAACTTTAGTCCAAGGATGCATTTAATCAGACATGTGAGGAAATGCAGAAGGGAAGGAAAATAGTCAAGCAAGACAACAATAATAATGCTTTAGCCATTACACAAAGTCAAGGGCCTTTAGTTCCTCCTCACGGGATAGAGTGGCTTCCCGGGTGGCACTAGAGGTAAAGAACCCACCTGGCAATTCAGGAGACATAAGAGACACAGGTTCAATCCCTGGGTCGGGAAGATCCCCTGGAGGAGGGCATGGCAACCCACTCCAGTATTTTTGCCTGAAGAATCCCATGGACAGAGGAGCCTACAACCAATGGGGTCACAAAGAGTTGGACACGACTGAAGCAACTTAGCACACACACAATGAAGTGCTGCAAATATTCTGAGCCCAGTCTCGGAGCTGCTGCTGCTAAGTCGCTTCAGTCGTGTCCGACTCTGTGCGACCCCATAGACGGCAGCCCACCAGACTCCCCCGTCCCTGGGATTCTCCAGACTGTTTAGCATTTATTCAAAGCCCGCAAGGTGGGATAAATTAAGTTCATGCTGCCCACAAGCACAGAGACTGCAGAAGAGTTGGACACGAAAGTTGTTGATGCTGACTTTGGATTACTTCATCACCATCTCATCAGAAGGATGTCCGTGAGCTGACCAAGCCCTGCTTCTTGAACGTTACCAGACTCCTTTCTATCCCATCTAAGCAGAACACACAATCTTGAGGGCATCAGCCCACGGTGGCTCTCCTCTGCCTGGCAAAGCTAGAAAGCTAGCTCTTTCTACTTCACCAAAACTCTGTCTCTGAGATATAATGCAGCACCCGTATACAGAGGACAAATTTCAGCTAAAGAGTGAGGTTTCTGTGATGATGGAAAAGTCTGGCTGATGAAACACTGGGGCATTTCCTCCCAGAACCCTCCATGCAGCAGGTCGTGTATTTACAACTCAACCTTGTCGATTTCTTGGAGAAGAGCCTGCCTGTGAAGGGGAGACGGGACAAGGAGGAAAAGGGCATAAAGACTTTGGTTGAGGAGCCAGAAAATTCTACAGCCCCTTTAAGGGAAATCCACAGATCAGATCAGATCAGTTGCTCAGTCATGTCCGACTCTTTGCGACCCCATAAATCGCAGCATGCCAGGCCTCCCTGTCCATCACCAACTCCCGGAGTTCACTCAGACTCACGTCCATCGAGTCAGTGATGCCATCCAGCCATCTCATCCTCTGTCGTCCCCTTCTCCTCCTGCCCCCAATCCCTCCCAGCATCAGAGTCTTTTCCGATGAGTCAACGCTTTGCATGAGGTGGCCAAAGTACTGGAGTTTCAGCTTCAGCATCATTCCCTCCAAAGAAATCCCAGGGCTCATCTCCTTCAGAATGGACTGGTTGGATCTCCTTGCAGTCCAAGGGACTCTCAAAGAGTCTTCTCCAACACCACAGTTCAAAAGCATCAATTCTTCGGCGCTCAGCCTTCTTCACAGTCCAACTCTCACATCCATACATGACCACTGGAAAAACCATAGCCTTGACAAGACGGACCTTTGTTGGCAAAGTAGTGTCTCTGCTTTTTAATATGCTGTCTAGGTTGGTCATAACTTTCCTTCCAAGGAGAAGGTGTCTTTTAATTTCATGGCTGCAGTCACCATCTGTAGTGATTTTGGAGCCCAGAAAAATAAAGCCTGATGCTGTTTCCACTGTTTCCTCATCTATTTCCCATGAAGTGATGGGACCGGATGCCATGATCTTCGTTTTCTGAATGTTGAGCTTTAAGCCAACTTTTTCACTCTCCACTTTCACTTTCATCAAGAGGCTTTTGAGTTCCTCTTCACTTTCTGCCATAAGGGTGGTGTCATCTGCATATCTGAGGTTATTGATATTTCTCCCGGCAATCTTGATTCCAGCTTGTGCTTCTTCCAGTCTAGCGTTTCTCATGATGTACTCTGCATATAAGTTAAATAAACAGGGTGACAATATACAGCCTTGATGAACTCCTTTTCCTATTTGGAACCAGTCTGTTGTTCCATGTCCAGTTCTAACTGTTGCTTCCTGACCTGCATACAAATTTCTCTGATCAGGTGGTCTGGTATGAAAAGGGAAATCCACAGCCCCTTCCAATATGCCCAGAGGCATCACGCTGAGAGCAGAGTTTCTGAGCAGAAAATGGACATAAGTACTTATTACTTAATAAGTAACCTGTCAGGGTTATCTGCTGGCCCCCAGGAAACAGAGCAAGTCACCCACATACGAACCTTCAAGTTGCAAACCATCAGAGAGGCGAAGGTGTGTGTTCACATGTCCAATCCAGTAACACAGCTCACGTGTGTTGTGTACACTGTCAGGATCCTCCTTAACGAGAGGCTGTGCTTTTGTGTACTTTGCTGGATAGAATCCAGGAATACAGCATCTTTATTTCAAGCGCAGGAAGTCCAGAAAGCAAGCGTTAACGCAACAGTACAGAGGCAACTGTGCTGTTAGTTGGGCACCTAGGCTAACTTTGTTGGGACTCTTCAACAACTCTGACATAATAACAGACTCTCTGAAGTAAATTCACTCATATGGAGGGGACTTACTGTTCCTGATCAACTCATAGGAAATATGGTAAAGCCAGTTAGGAAACACGAACAGATAAGACAGATGGAATCCAACAAGCACAACAGATAGAATCATCTGTTTATCAAAACGACGCTTCACTCTAAGGATATTAACTGTTCCCCACCCCGACTCCCGCCCAGTGGAAGGCAACAGACACAGGAACAGTGTGTCTTGAAGGCAGTCCCAGAGTTGCTGGGCAAAAAAATAGGATGGTGGAACTGCCAAATTCAAAGAATCGGCTGAAATGAAAAAATTCAACCAACGAATTGTCTTCAACCAGAGAAGACAATGTGTACACTAAAAGCTGAAGTCATTTTCCCAGAAAAATCTGGAATGGAGGAATGGGAAAAAGAAATGCCCTCCATCACAAGATATGGAAGACAAAGGCTGAATACGTATGTCATCTCAGAGGAGAATCATCAAAAGACAATGCAGGTTAAAAAGCTGAGAGTGAAAGTCACTCAGTCGTGTCCGACTCTTTGCGACACCATGGACTCTATAGTCCATGGAATTCTCCAGGCCAGAATACTGGAGTGGGGAGCCTTTCTCTTCTCCAGGGGATCTTCCCAACCCAGGGATCAAACCAGGGTCTCCTGCATTGCAGGCGGATTCTTTACCAGTTGAGCCACCAGTTGAAGCCCAAGAATACTGGAGTAGGTAGCCTATCCCTTCTCCAGCGGATCTTCCAGAACCAGGAATCAAACCCGGATCTCCTGCATTGCAGGCACATTCTTTACCAGGCCAAAAAGGTTGAGAAGAATTCTATTCAATAATGACTGACACTCAACTGCACCCTTTGTAAATGATTATTGTTCTTCTCGTTTAGTCGCTCACTTATGTCCGACTCTGCAACCCCATGGACTGTAGCCCACCAGGCTCCTCTGTCCATGGGATTCTCCAGGCGAGAATACTAGAGTCGGTTGCCATTTCCCCCTCTGGGAGATCTTCCCGACCCAGGGATCGAACCAGCATCTCCTGTATTGGCAGGAAGGTTCTTAATCATTGAGCCAATAGCAAAGCCCCTTTTGAAATGATTAAAATGACAAATCTTACATGAATTTTATCTCAATAAAGAAAAAAAAGAAAACCTGAAAAAAAAAAATAAAGGGAGGAGAGGGGGATAGAAGAATGTCTGAGACTGTCCAAGCAGTAAAGAAAAATGTATGCTTAGCACGGAAAATTCACACGTTAAAGAACAAGCTTATTTTAAAAACAAAACCAAAAAATCAATTTCTGGACCAAACACCATGATTTTTAGGAACATTAAGAACACACAGAATACTTTTCAAGCTTCCAGTGAGAAAAAAAAGAGCAAATGAAGCGAAATCATTGTAATCAGAGGTTTTCACAGCAAGTCAAGATAGAAAAAGCAACCCAGTATATATGTGGAATATTATTTTCAACAAGTTAAAGGGAAGGGAAGGAAGTGTGGGACTTTATATACAGTGAATCTATCTGTTAAATGAAAAGGAAATCCAAATTTGCAAGTCTTACAAAATTGACTGCATTAAGCCCTCAGGAAAATACTCTTGGAATGATTTGGTTCTGCCAAGAGAGACACAGGACTAGAAGAAAGCAATACAACAGAAGTAAGCTTATGTATAGCAGTCTCAGAAAACAGTCATTTAGAGCTCACGTTCCCTTCCCATCCAGCATGGTAGGGGATGATGGGGGTGAGAAGAGAGTCAGGCAAAAAAAGTCCTTATCCTGTTCTCCAAATAGCAAAACATTTAACTGATAATCCTAAGAACAGATATGCATCTTATTGTAAAATGTAATTACGGATGCTAACATTCAAGCGGTTACAGGAAACCTTGATGCGTCCATCCTATAGGAAGACGGAAGAAAACAAACCCCAGGAAAAGACAATAAGACAATAAAAGTAGCGATAATAACTCAGGGTTTGACAATTTCACTTCGAAAAAATGCAAAGTAAATAAAAACCAAGGAAGCATGACAAACCAACTACACCAAAATAGAAACATGAATTATAAGGGCTTCCCTGACAGCTCAGTTGGTAAAGAATCCGCCTGCAATGCAGGAGACCCAGGTTCGATTCCTGGGTCGGGAAGATCCCCTGGAGAAGAGACGGGTTACCCATTCCAATATTTGCAGGCTTCCCTGGTGGCTCAGCTGGGAAAGAATCTGCCTGCAATGTGGGTGTGATCCCTGGGTTGGGAAGATCCCCTGGAGAAGGGAAAGGCTACCCACTCCAGTATTCTGGCCTGGAGAATTCCAGGGACCGCTACTCCACGGGGAAGCAAAGAATCAGTCACGACTGAGCGACTTTCACTTAGACTGTAGAAGAAATGTAACTGCAGAAATACAAGTGGGAGAAAATGATGTATTAGAACTACAAACAGTTTTATCAATATGCTGTTGACGGTAGATATATTTAAAACTCAGGGCTAAGGAAACTTGAGATAGAATAGACTAAAAAGATAAAGCAGAGTATAAACGGACTGAAAACATTTCTGGGATGCAAGTTTAATCTCAGATGAAAAATCATAAACGTCATAATGATTTACTAAACTCTGGGAAAGGAGTAAAAGAGAGAAAAGATGTAACGGACATATTTATGTAAGTCCTTCGTAACAAAGCCTCAAGTGTGTAAAAAAAGTAATATATATTGTACATTTATATGAAGAACATGTAAAGCATCCTATTAAATAGTAACACATATGTATTATTCAGAAATATTATATTTATAGTATGATGATAATTGCAATTATAATTACATATTTAGATATGCAATCTGTAACTTATTTATATATTCAATAATCTTCAGTGAGTCAAAAAACTAATTTGGGTTTTTCTGCAATATGGTATAAAAAAAAAGAACAAGTTTTTTGACCAACCCAATATATAAATAATGCACTTTTATAAATATTACATTTAGTAATATATATTATACAATGTCGCCTTCCCTGATGGCTCAGAGGGTAAAGAATTTGCCTACAATGCAGGTGACCTGGGTGAGATCCCTGGGTCGGGAAGATCCCTTGCAGGAGGAAATGGCAACCCGCTCCAGTATTCTTGCCCAGAGAATCCCACGGACAGAGGAGCCTGGTAGTTTACCGACCATAGGGTCACAAAGAGTCAGAAATGACTGAGCAACTTTCACTTTCCCTGTAAAACAGATAATGTGTTATTTTATATTAATATACAATGTTAACCTATAACATTTAAGATGAAGAAATGTAGGAAAAAAATATGACAAGAAATTAAAATAGCATTTTCTAGGAACTGATCAAATTAGGAGATAAAATGTTATCTGGTAGCTATACACGAAATCTATGCCCCTCAAAATACACGTCTGTAAATGTGCATATGCAGAAACAGAGGTGTGTGCGTCTGTGAGTGTGTGTTTGTGTGTGTATATGTACAGCTTTCAAGCACACACAGAATATTGACAAAATGTTCCAATTGCAAGCGATACTTTAAAGAAGCAGCATCATAAGCCAATGTATTCTTTGATACATAATTCATCAGAATTATAAGTCAATACTTTACAACATCCCATAGGAAATGGCAACCCACTCCAGTATTCTGGCCTGGGAAATCTCACGGACAGAGAATTCTGGGAGAGTATAGTCCATGGGGTCACAAAGAATTGGACACGACTGAGCAACTGGGTGCATACAAAAGGTGTTAGGACCTTGGATCTGTCTGAGAACATACTTTAAAGCTAGAGTTAAGATACAATATACTTGGAATTCAATGATAACTAAGGCATCACGTGTACAAATCTAACAGATGAAAAGAAAATGCTTTCAGAGATAATTAAAACTTTGAAATACATTTACAAGATAACAAGAAAGATTGGAAATAAATGAGCCAGAGAAAAAAACAGAAAACCCAGAATAAGAGACACAGAATAAATGCAAGTAAATAGGAAAATAACGTCTGATAGAGACAAGAGTAGAAATCTGTGAAACAGGGAACAGGAAAACAGTTGAGATAATTAGCAACATGAAATCTAATTTACTGAGAAGCTTAGTCATATAAGCAAACATCTGGTAAGACGGCTGAAGCGAGATCAAAACATGATGGAAGGAAATGAACAAAGGGGGATTTCATTGGAAGTAATCCTATCTATGTTGCAGGGGAAAAGCCAATTCTAACTCCAAGTTGGAAACTGTTTGACTTGCTTTTCCTCGCTTTTGTGATTACCATCATACTCAGTGGTTGCCTGGAGGACCTGCTCCTCTGCTGGACTATAAACTAAAGAGCCTTTTTGTTCAGCTCAAGGAAAGAGGGTTTGTCCCTGCCCACCTGTGAGTAGGAGAGATTAACACACCCCTTCCCAAGGTTGTCTTTTCTGAGAGATGTTTTGCAAGACTGAAGACCCTCTCGCTTTACTTCCCAACTTTCTCTACCTCTCTAGTCTGCCTTTTGACCTTGGAACCACATTGCTTCTTTCTCTCTGATCTATAAAAGAACCTGGCATCCAGACCCCAATCAGATGGTTATTTTGAGGAGCTAGCCAGTGGCCTTCTAGGTCCCCAATTAAACTCTCTTCCTTGCCTCAACACCTCAACTCTGGGATTCACTGGCCTCTCGGGAAGTGAGCAGGCCAAGCTTGGACTCAGTGATAAAAAAAAAAATAGAAAAAAAAAGTCTTTTAATGATATAATCACTGATGCTAAAAAACTTAAATTGAAATAAATATTTGTGAAAAAATAAACGTTTGTTGTTGAGTCACTCGTAAATAAATATTTGAGAAAAAGTAAGAAAAGTTTGTTGTAGTTCAGTTGCTCAGTCGCGTCTGAGTCTTTCGCGACCCCGTGGACTGCGGCCCACCAGGCCTCCCTGTCCATCACCATCTTAAACACCGATGAAGGCAGGAGGAGAAGGGGAAGACAGAGGATGAGATGGTTGGATGGCATCACCGACTCCATGGACATGAGTTTGAGCAAGCTTCGGGAGCTGGTGATGGACAGGGAGGCCTGGCGTGCTGTGGTCCATGGGGTCGCAAAGACTCAGTCAGGACTGAGACTGAACTGAACTGAAGCTAACTAAAGACTATTTATTATAAATAAAAACGAATTCCCACATAAAACTCTCCAATCAAGATAATTTTCAGGCAACTGCTAACAATCCTTTTTGTTGACATTTGTTCAGAAAAGATAAAATGAAAGGAAGCAGCCAAAATATTTTTGTAAGAGTAACTTCAATTTGCAACTTCCCTGGTGGCTCAGATGGTAAACAGTCTGCCTGCAATGCACGAGAACCGGGTTCGATCCCTCAGTCGGAAGATCCCCTAGAAAAGGGAATGACAACCCGTCCCAGTATTCTTGCCTGGGAAATCTCAGGGACAGAGAAGCCTGGTGGGCTACAGTCTATGGGCTCGCAAAATAGTCAAACTGGACTCAGTGATGAAACAGCAAGAAAAAATTTTTTTTCAGTCTCCAAAAGTAGATCAAATTCAAATACAATTTTAAATCAAATTCATAGATGCATGTACCGACACAGATACCCTAAGTGAAACACTAACAAATCAGACTTAATAGAGCACTCACAATTTTTTAAAAGTTCACATCAGGATCAACATGGGGCTATTTTCAAAATACATTAATAGGAAAAAACAAATTATTAAACCAGGTGAAGAGAAAAAAATAGAAAGATGTCATGTAATCAACTGTAGACATGCCAAGACTTTTACTTTATTTTTTTTACAATATTCAAAATTCCTATTTATAGTTTAGAAAAAAATTATATTAATAACTTACTAAAACACTCCAAATTGCAGGTAATTTCTTTTATCTGGTAATAGCCATTTGTAAAAAAAAAAAAAAATACCTCTAGGCAACATCACACTTTAAAAAAATCTATTTATTATGTATTTATTTTTATATTTGGCTGCACTGGATCTTTGCTGCTGCGTGTGGGCTTTGTCTACAAAAAAGAGCAGAGTGTGGAGTGGAGGCTGCTATCTAGGTCTGATGCTCTGGCTTCTCAATCCAGTGGCTTCTCTTGCTGTGGAGCACACACTTCAGGCTATATGGACTTCCTCAGCTGCAAGCACTTTAATTGGTAAGGCACTCGAAAGAGTAGACAACTCAGAAAGATTGCTAAATATATAATCATAACGTATCAAGAGTCAAGATATCATTTTGTGTCAGAAGCAGGAAGTGACATAGGAAATAAGATAAACATGTACCCCCAAAATAAGTTACCTACGATATCATTTTAACACAGTTAAAATAAGAACTCAGTAAGTGCTGAAGCCTGCCAATGTATGCATGGAGGCTTCAAGAATTTGAAAAAGTACCTGTTTTTCTTTTTTTTTTAAATCCTTAAACTCAATATAGCTTTCAACAAAGCCAGCAGAATTTTACAGATTTTGACACATTGATTCTCCAGTGTTTGCGGAAGAATAAACATCTACAAAGATGTTTTAATTTTACAAAGAGAACGGGTGAAGTAGAAAAACACAGATTATTTGTTCTCTTTGATTCCTAGTTTAGTTTACTGGGCTTCTCTGGTGGCTTAGACAGTAAAGAATCTGCCTGCAATGCAGGAGACCCTAGTTCAATCCCTGGGTTGGGAAGATCCCCTGGAGAAGGGAATGGGAACCCACTCCAATATTCCTGCCTGGAGACTCCCACGGACACAGGAGCTGGGTGGGCTACAGTCCACAGGGTTGTAAATATTCAGACACGACTGAGGCAATACAACACACACACACACACACACACACACACATCTTTCAATATACCCCTCTGTACGTGTGCCATCTTGCCCTATCTGTTTATCTTCTTTCTTGCAAACATTTGTTCACCATTTGGAGGAAAAGAACATCAGATCCCTACCTCACACCATACGTACAAATAAAATCCGCATAGATAAGAACACAGGGATGAACTCCAGCGTTCCCAAAATCCTATGTAAGACAAACATTTCATGACCTTGAAATAGGTTAGTATTTCTTCAATATATCCTTCACAAAAAGATTTTAAGGGAGGAAAAAAAAAGTGTTGTGGGATTATTGATAAATGAAAAATATTATTCTTTTGCTTCAGACATGGTGGTAACGATGGCAGGGAATTGGGAGAAGACACTTGAAATGTTTAAAAAAAAAATTTTATGGCTGATTTTTTTTTTTTAAAGCAGAGCATGCTGAGTTGTGTGCCTGGCATCCCCTGGCTGGAAAGCCAAGACATGGGGTCCCTAAGGGGGATGTAACCTGAAGGATGAAGGAAGCCAGCGGGATCTTCTATTAACACCAGTGTAAATATTCTCAGAATCCACTGTGGCAGCCTGTCATTGTTTTCTATTCTTGTCATAATAAGAAATAAAACTGAGACGCCCCCGAATAGACTGTACAAGGCAACTTAAAAACACTGTGAGTGCAACGGAAGAAATTAATACGATTAAGATGCTTTTGACGTAACAACACCCTCTGTTTCCGCCATGTCACTACACATTACTCTATAATGGCTTTTTAATGGCTGATATCCCACGCTTATACTGTATCTCTAATTGCATAACAAATTCTAGACTGTGAAAAACAGTTCATCCCTTTTTTTTTTTTTTTTTTTTTCCTTTTTGCCATCTTAAGCGCTCGGCTATAAAAATGCCTTATACCTGGGTCTTTGTGCACGTGTCCCAATCCTTCCCGAGGATAAAACTCCCGTGTCGTGTGATGTATTCCTGGCATTTGCTACCTACTGCTGTGCTTTCTCCTGAGAAGACTAGGACAATTTGCAAACCCTCCAACATTGTGTGGGTGGGCATTTCACCCCATCCTGCAGCTCAGGGAGTTTTAGGAGAATGAAGAGGAATTGATGCTGTAAAGTACAGCAGCTACAGAGAAAACTGAAGTCCTCCCTTCAAACAGACAGATAGAAAACACGAGTCTAATAAGTAGGTAGAAACGGATCTCAATTTAACAGATGATAAGCCTCAGCTATACTTTGAATGCCCCCATCGTTAGCAACTTTGAGGACTCTTGGAGAGGAATACAGCCCTGTTGCTAGAGTCTTGCTTGCAGTGGATTTAGAAGGAAAGCAGGTCATCTGATGTAAACAGGGCAGAACAGGGCATTGCAAATCAGAGGAAACCTGCCACTACAGACAGGAGGGAGCTTTGAGGTCAGAATGGGGGAGAAGGCATTCTGGAATCAAGCTTCGTTGAACCCATGGATTGAAGCAGGATTTTGCCTGTCTATATTTACGAGCTACATGGACAAGCAGGCTTCCCTAAGTATAATCATCGCTCCAAAACGTTAAATTCACAGATGGCTGAATATGTTCTGGTAAGGTCTTTACCTTGTCCTTATTTTGTTTTGCAAAATGTCTCCCTTTCCATTGAAAGAGAACAGGTGTCATGTGTAGGAGGTCGCATCTTTGTGCTTAAAAGGAGTTTCACTTGCTTCTCGTCTCAAACAAAGGAGTGCAAAAAGTCAAGAAATCTGTCCATGGGTGCACCTCCTGCCAAAAATGCATTTTAATCTTCCATGCCTGTGTGTTCAGCTGTATCCAACTCTTTATGACTCCACGGTCTGTAGCCCACCAGGCTTCTCTGTCCACAGGATTTCCAAGGCAAGAATACTAGAATGGGTTGCCATTTCTTCTTTCAGTAAAATTTCCAACATTCAACGAAAAGGTCCCCTTCCTCTCTCTCAAAAACAACAACAAAACAAACAAAAAAACATAAAAAATACATAATAAAGTCATACACAAGCACCCTAGACTGACAATTTTTTTTTTATACTAAAATGTCTACAAAAGGCTATTTGCAGAAGCAACCCAAGTGCCCATCAATGGATGAATGGATATAAAGCAGATGTGGTACATATATATGATAAAATATTACTGAGCCATGAAAAAGAATGAAATAATACCAGACCTAGAGATGATCATCCTAAGTGAAGTAAGTCTTATAGAAAAAGACAAATACCATATGATATCACCTGTATGTGGAATCTAAAATATGAAAAAACAATGAAATCTATTTATAGAGCAGAAACAGACTCACCAACATAGAAAACAAACAAAGGGTTACAAAGGGGAAGGAGGGGAGGAATAAATTAGGAGTCTGGGATTAACAGATACACACTGCTGCTAAGTCGCTTCAGTCGTGTCCGACTCTGTGGGACCCCATGGACGGCAGCCCACCAGGCTCCCCCGTCCCTGGGATCCTCCAGGCAAGAACACTGGAGTGGGTTGCCATTTCCTTCTCCAATGCATGAAAGTGAAAAGTGCAATTGAAGTCGCTCAGTCGTGTCTGACTCTTAGCGACCCCATGGACTGCAGCCCACCAGGCTCCTCCGTCCATGGGATTTTCCGGGCAAGAGTACTGGAGTGGGGTGCCATTACTATACATAAAACAGAAAACCAACAAAAACCTATTGCATAGCACAGGGAACTATATTCACTGTCTTACAACAACCTATCATGGAAAAGAATCTGAAAAAAATATACAAACAAATCACTTTGCTATACACCTGAAAGTGTACAATAGTGTAAATCTACTATACTTCAATTTTGAAAACCTGTTTTTCTATCCAATGCATGGCTGTCGGTTTCTGTACCAATTGTGCCAAAAAAAGGGGGGGGTTCTAATTCTTAAAACACTCCTGATGGTACATTTCTTTCTACAAATGTCCGTCTCATCACTGGACTTTCCCTCAGTCCCTTTTCTCACAGAGTCATTATATTTTCCCATATGGAAAGCCCACAAGAAACCTTCTGAAGTGGCGAGAAGTCCTCAGTGTGAACTCACT
This sequence comes from Bubalus kerabau, assembly GCF_029407905.1. NCBI lineage: Eukaryota > Metazoa > Chordata > Mammalia > Artiodactyla > Bovidae > Bubalus > Bubalus kerabau. Next base: position 161,837,388 of record NC_073647.1, on the reverse strand, counting down.
ACTGTTGTTAAAAAGGGGCTTCCCTTGTGGCTCAGCTGGTAAAGAGTCCCCCTGCAATGTGGGAGACCTGGGTTCAAGCCCTGGATCGGGAAGATCCCCTGGAGAAGGAAATGGCTACCCACTCCAATATTCTGGCATGGAGAATTCCATGGACTGTATAGTCCATGGGGTCACAAAGAGTAAAAAGAGACAAACAAGGCCAGGGTGTGTGTGCTAAGTCACTTCAGTTCAGTTGCTCAGTCGTCTCTGACTCTTTGTGACCCCATGAATCATAGCATGCCAGGCCTCCCTGTCCATCACCAACTCCCAGAGTTCACCCAGACTCACGTCCATGGAGTGAGTGATGCCATCCATCCATCTCATCCTCTGTCGTCCCCTTCTCCTCCTGCCCCCAATCCCTCCCAGCATCAGAGTCTTTTCCAATGAGTCAACTCTTCACATGATGTGGCCAAAGTACTGGAGTTTCAGCTTCAGCATCATTCCCTCCAAAGAAATCCCAGGGTTGATGTCCTTCAGAATGGACTGGTTGGATCTCCTTGCAGTCCAAGGGACTCTCAAGAGTCTTCTCCAACACCGCAGTTCAAAAGCATCAATTCTTTGGCACTCAGCCTTCTTCACAGTCCAACTCTCACATCCACACATGATGTGAGAAAAACCATAGCCTTGACTAGACGGACCTTTGTTGGCAAAGTAATGTCTCTGCCTTTGAATATGCTATCTAGGTTGGTCATAACTTTCCTTCCAAAGAGTAAGCGTCTTTTAATTTCATGGCTGCAGTCACCATCTGCAGTGATTTTGGAGCCCCCCAAAATAAAGTCTGACACTGTTTCCACTGTTTCCCCATCTATTTCCCATGAAGTGGTGGGACCAGATGCCATGATCTTCCTTTTCTGAATGTTGAGCTTTAAGCCAACTTTTTACTCTCCACTTTCACTTTCATCAAGAGGCTTTTGAGTTCCTCTTCATTTTCTGCCATAAGGGTGGTGTCATCTGCATATCTGAGGTTATTGATATTTTCCCAGCAGTCTTGATTCCAGCTTCTGTTCCTTCCAGTCCAGCGTTTCTCATGATGTACTCTGCATAAAAGTTAAAAAAGCAGGGTGCCAATATACAGCCTTGATGTACTCCTTTTCCTATTTGGAACCAGTCTGTTGTTCCATGTGCAGTTCTAACTGTTGCTTCCTGACCTGCATACAAATTTCTCAAGAGGCAGATCAGGTGGTCTGATATTCCCATCTCTTTCAGAAGTTTCCACAGTTTATTGTGATCCACACAGTCAAAGGCTTTGGCATAGTCAAGAAAGCAGAAATAGATGTTTTTCTGGAACTCTCTTGCTTTTTCCATGATCCAGCGGATGTTGGCAATTTGATCTCTGGTTCCTCTGCCTTTTCTAAAACCAGCTTGAACATCTGGAGGTTCATGGTTCACATATTTTTGAAGCCTGGCTTGGAGAATTTTGAGCATTACTTTACTAGCGTGTGAGATGAGTGAAATTGTGTGGTAGTTTAAGCATTCTTTGGCATTGCCTTTCTTTGGGATTGGAATGAAAACTGACCTTTTCCAGTCCTGTGGCCACTGCTGAGTTTTCCAAATTTGCTGGCATATTGAGTACAGCACTTTAACAGCATCATCTTTCAGGATTTGGAATAGCTCAACTGGAATTCCATCACCTCCACTAGCTTTGTTCGTAGTGATGCTTTCTAAGGCCCACTTGACTTCACATTCCAGGATGTCTGGCTCTAGGTCAGTGATCACACCATCATGATTATCTGGGTGGTGAAGATCTTTTTTGCACAGTTCTTCTGTGTATTCTTGCCACCTCTTCTTGATATCTTCTGCTTCTGTTAGGTCCATACCATTTCTGTCCTTTATCAAGCCCATCTTTGCATGAAATGTCCCCTTGGTATCTCTAATTTTCTTGAAGAGATCTCTAGTCTTTCCCATTCTGTTGTTTTCCTCTATTTCTTTGCATTGATCGCTGAAGAAGGCTTTCTTATCTCTTCTTGCTATTCTTTGCAACTCTGCATTCAGATGCTTATATCTTTCCTTTTCCCGTTTGCTTTTTGCTTCTCTTCTTTTCACAGCTATTTGGAAGGCCTCCCCAGACAGCCATTTTGCTTTTTTGCATTTCTTCTCCATGGGGATGGTCTTGATCCCCGTCTCCTGTACAATGTCACGAACCTCATTCCATAGTTCATCAGGCACTCTATCTATCAGATCTAGGCCCTTAAATCTATTTCTCACTTCCACTGTATAATCATAAGGGATTTGATTTAGGTCATACCTGAATGGTCTAGTGATTTTCCCTACTTTCTTCAATTTCAGTCTGAATTTGGCAATAAGGAGTTCATGATCTGAGCCACAGTCAGCTCCTGGTCTTGTTTTTGCTGATTGTATAGAGCTTCTTCATCTTTGGCTGCAAAGAATATAATCAGTCTGATTTCGGTGTTGACCATCTGGTGATGTCCATGTATAGAGTCTTCTCTTGTGTTGTTGGAAGAGGGTGTTTGTTATGACCAGTGCATTTTCTTGACAAAACTCTATTAGTCTTTGCCCTGCTTCATTCTGTATTCCAAGGCCAAATTTGTCTGTTACTCCAGGTGTTTCTTGACTTCCTACTTTTGCATTCCAGTCCCCTATAATGAAAAGGACATCTTTTCATTAAGTCACTTCAGTGGTTGGCAACTCTTTGTGACCCCATGGACTGTAGCCTTCCAGGCTCCTTTGTCCATGGGATTCTCCAGGCAAGAATACTGGAGTGGGTTGCCGTGCCCTTCTCCTGGGGATCTTCCCGACCCAGGGATGGAACCCGAGTCTCTTTGGGCTTCTGCACTAGCTACTGGGTTCCCTAGTCCAGAGCCCCCTGGGGAAGCCCCCACAAAGGCCAGACGCTTACCCAAAGCAGAGATGTCTTGGCGACTAAGCTTTATTTTCATTTTTAAGATTTTGTGCTTCAGCGTTTTCCCATTAAACTCTGGCTGCTGGTGGCATTAATTCTGTTTCACGCATCCCACATAAATCACTGCAGCTTCACACTCCCAGCTCTTCCGTAAATCTGGCAACAATGATGTTAATTGTGCGTGAAAAATATATTAAAACCGTAAATCACGGCTATTTTCGAGGAGGATGGGAAAAACGGATCTAAAGTAACAAACCAAACCCTCTTCCCTTTGTCTGTATCTGGCCAGTGGCCATTATATTAAAAGAACAAAATTATAGCCTGGTTTTCATCAATTAGGCCTCATTGTTCATTTCTTGAATCTAATCAGGACCATATAAAATGTACCACAAATCCCAGGATAATGACCACTGGCTAATTTTGTTAATGGTGATGGTGGAACATTCTCTTTGTAGGGTGTACTCTTTACAGAGTGTTTGCATATGGGGACATTTTTGTCCCAGTTGTATATATAAGGGGCAAAGTATTTCTTTCTGGCATTGCATTCTAGCTATCATCACTGCAGCGAGGAAGGATCTCTGAGATAATTAATTGTCTGTCATTTCATAATTTGTTGTCGTTCAGTCCACCCCACGGGCTGCGGGAAGCAAGGCTTGCCTGTCCTTTACCGTCTCCTCAAGATGTTGAACTCAGATTCATGTCCACTGAGTCAGTGATGCGATCAGACTATCTCACTCTCTGCCGCCCCCTTCTCCTCCTGCCCTCAGTCTTTCCCAGCATCAGGGTTTTGTCCGATGAGTCAGCTTCTGCTTTATGCTCCATGCAATAGTAACTAGATCATTTCTTCTACCATGAAGGAAGATTCATCTTTTCTTTCTAAATATACCTGTGGATATTCCCTTTAAATCTTACTCCACTAGTATACCATTTGGATAAGAGGGACCAAAAAAATGCTCATAAGCCAACTTGGGAAGCAGAACCAACCATGTATAACTTCTACCAGCAGACGTTTCCATGCCAAAATTAAGCAAAAAGTAACTGAGATGACTGGGCTTCCCTGGTAGCTCAGACACTAAAGAATCCACCTGCAAATGCAGGAGACTCAGCATGGATCCCTGGGTTGGGAATACCCCCTGGAGAAGGGAATGGCAACCCACTCCAGTCTTTTTGCCTGTAGAATCCCATGGACAGAGAAGCCTGGCGGGGCTACAGTCCATGCGGTCGGACACGACTGAGTGACTGAACAATTGAGACAACATTCTCCTGTTTTCCCTGTATGTGCTACCCTTTCCTCCTCTAAATGCTCCATTTCTTCTTTTTTAAAAAGTCTTTATTGAATGTATTACAATATGGCTTCTGTTTTATATTTTGGGTTTTTGGGGGGGGGGCATGAGGGAGCTTAGTTCTCCAAGCAGGGATTGAACCTACACCCCCTGAATTGGAAGGTGAAGGCCTATCCAGTGGAGCCCAGAAAAATAAAGTCTGACACTGTTTCCAGCGTTTCCCCATCTATTTCCCATGAAGTGATGGGACCAGATGCCATGATCTTCGTTTTCTGAATGTGGAGTTTAAAGCCAACTTTTTCACTCTTTCACTTTTATTAAGAGGCTCTTTAGCTCCTCTTCACTTTCTGCCATAAGGGTGGTGTCATCTGCATATCTGAGGTGATTGATATTTCTCTCAGCAATATTGATTCTAGTTTGTGCTTCTTCCAGCCCAGCATTTCTCATGATGTTCTCTGCATATAAGTTAAATAAGCAGGGTGACAATATACAGCCTTGACGTACTCCTTTTCCTATTTGGAACCAGTCTGTTGTTCGATGTCCAGTTCTAACTGTTGCTTCCTGACCTGCATACATATTTCTCAGGAGGCAGGTCAGGTGGTCTGGTATTCCCATCTCTTTCAGAATTCTCCACAGTTTATTGTGATCCACACAGTCGAAGACTTTGGCGTAGTCAATAAAGCAGAAATAGATGGGTTTTTTTTTTTTTCTGGAACTCGCTTGCTTTTTTAATGATCCAGCGGATGTTGGCAGTTTGATCTCTGGTTCGTCTGCCTTTTCTAAAACCAGCTTGAACATCTGGAAGTTTGCAGTTCACGTATTGCTGAAGTCTGACTTGGAGAATTTTGATATATATACAACAACTATATATACATACATATATATGCAACAACTACGATATATATATATATATATATATATATATATACACACATACACACACACATACACACACACTCTGTACACTCAGGGTTTTTGATGTTGTTCCTTGTTCTGCCATGAAGTTACATGAACAATTCTTGCAAACGTAATTGACAGGAATGTGCTCCAAGAAGAGCTGTGTGAAGTCAGGGTCCTATGCCAACCTGAGACAGTCTCGCATTAGTGGTCCAGTCCCCTCTCTGTGGAGAGGACCACAAACGAAATGGCAGACACACATTTATACAATCACATCTCCCTGCAGCAGACATTAGCGAGCACGGAGGACGCAGCGATCTCTAGAATGTGAAAGAAACGCTGCCCACTGAACATTCTGTTGTCATCAGTCTGGACCCGACACACCAGCCCTGGGTTCACGCCTAAAGACTGTACTTCAACATCTGACCTGTGTGACTCAATCAGATCAAACCAGGCCATCCTAAAGGACATCAACCTTGAATATTTATTGCAAGGACTGCTGCTGACGCTGAAAATCCAATCCTTTGGCCACCTGATGTGAAGAGCTGACTCGCTGGAAAAGATCCTGATGCTGGGAAAGATTGAAGGTAGGAGAACGAGACGACAGACGAAGGATGTCTGGATGGCATCACCCACTTAATGGACATGACTTTGAGCAAACTCAGGGAGATGGTGAAGGACAGGGAAGTCTGTTGTGCTGCAGTCCATGGGGTGGCAAAGAGTTGGTCACAACCTAGCAACTGAACAGAAACAAATCATTTAGAACCTAAAGACGATACTGCTGATTGAGTGTGGATGACACATGTTGGAGTGCATGGGAAAATGCCGGAATGGGTCGGTCATTTGTTCATGGTATGTCACAGGACATCCAGCTGCTGATGCCTGAGGCAGGTTCTGAACCCAGACTTCAGTTCCCGGGTTCCTTCATGGTCAAGGAGTTCTAAGGAGACCCTGTGTGTCAACCGTCAAGAATGGGTGTGACCCCAACGACCACCGTCCACCTGCCACATTCTTTATCTGCCTACATAGGAATCTGCTGGTTAGACTCCCTTGCTCATGTGCTAGTCACAGAAGGGCCCTGATTGGCTGTGAAGAGGTACAGGAAGCTGTGGTCCAAAAGGAAGATGCATTGAAAGCAGACTGGCTCTGCTGTCTGCCCTCAACTCTGGTTACAGCTAACTAGTCCCTGTACCTGAGGTATTATTCATAAGCAAATCCTTAAACATGATAAATGAAAGCAGCCTACCCAGTATTTCATTCCATGAAGAGATCATCAATTACCTCTCATCTGGTGTTATCTTTTATTTCCCCTATCGTAAGTGGAAATTCTTAAGCATAAGTTTTGAGGAGCATTTTTAAAAATTACTTTGTAAAAACAAGGCCGAGGGACTGATTCAAAAATGATGGACATTTTTCATCCTTTTCACACATACTGCTATGTTGCCTTTCCAAAAAACATGCTTTTCCGTATACCGATTTACAAAAATGCCTACCAAGAAAAGCCATGCACATACCATAAAAACCCCAGAGGAGAACATAAGCAAAATATTCTCCATCATAAATCGTAGCCATGTTTTCTTACCTCAGTTTCCCAAGGCAAAAGAAGTAAAAGCAAAAGCAAGCAAATGGGACCTAATCAAACTTAAAAGCTTTTCCACGGCAAAGGAAATCATCAACCAAACAGAAAAACAACCTACGGAACAGGAGAAAGTATTTGCAAATAATGCAATCAACAAAGGGTTAATCTCTAAACTACAAGTGGCTCAAAAAGTCTATTAAAAAAAAAAGTTTGTTTGTAAATGGGCAGAAGACCTAAGCAGACATTTTAACGATGACATACAGGTGGCCAATAGGCACATGAAAAGATACTCAACATTGTTAATTCCCCACAGGATCTTCCCAACCGTGGGCCTGAACCCAGATGTCCTGCATTGCAGCAAGACTCTTTACCATCTGAGCCATCAGGGAAGCTCTAATCTATATTAGACAGATGAAAATCAAAAAGGACAATGAGGTATGACCTCACACCAGTCAGAATGTCCCTCATCAAGTAGTCTACAAATAAGAAATGCTGGAGAGGGTGTAGAGAAAAGGGAACTCCCTCCAACACCGTGAATGAGAATGTAAATTGGGTGCAGCTACTATTGGGCCTCCCTGGTAGCTCAGCTGGTAAAGAATCTGCCTCCAATGTGGGAGACCCCAGTTCAATTCCTGGATCAGGAAGATCCCCTGGAAAAGGGATAGGCTACCCACGCCAGTATTCTGGCCTGGTGAATTCCATGGACTGTATAGTCTATGGGGTTGCAAAGAGTCGGACACGACTGAGTTACTTTCACTTTCACTATGGAGAACTGAAAAAGTAAAAAGAGAATTACCATATGATGCAGGAATCCCACTCCTGGGTATATATCCAGAAAAGGGAAAACTTTAATTCATGCACCTCAATGCTCATAGCAGTACTTTTTAAAACAGTGAAGACATGGAAGCAAACCAATTGACAATGAAGATATGATTGCTTTTAAAAGATGTAGTGTGCATATATAAACATACACAGGCAGATACATATACCACAATAGAATATTACTCAGCCATGAAGAAGGAAATAGCACCCCTGGCAGAAATACAGATGGGCCTACAGATAATCATACTAAGTGAAGTCAAGTCAGAGAAAGACACATATCACATCACATCACATCTGGAATCTGTTTTAAAAATTGTAGAAATGAAGTTATTTACAAAAGAGAAACAGGCTTGTGGACATAGACAACAAATTTATGGTTCCCAAAGGGGAAAGGGGCGAGGAATACTCTCTGACTATCATGATGCCGATCATCGCAGTCATCTTCAGCACAACCACCCGAAAAATTATCATCAGAAATGTTATCATCTTCAACACCATCATCATCACCACCATCATCATGACCATCATCACCACCAGCAACACCGTCATCAGGATCATCAACCTCATCACCAACATCACCATCTTCATGACCATCATCTCCACTAGCAACACCGTCATCAGGATCATCAACCTCATCACCAACATCACCATATTCCTGACCATCACCACCACCAGCAACACCGTCATCAGGATCATCAACCTCATCACCAACATCACCATCTTCATGACCATCATCACGACCAGCAACACCATCATCAGGATCATCAACCTCATCACCAACATCACCATCTTCACGACCATCACCACCACCAGCAACACCGTCATCAGGATCATCAACCTCATCACCAACATCACCATCTTCCTGACCATCAGCACCACCAGCAACACCATCATCAGGATCATCAACCTCATCACCAACATCATCATCTTCACGACCATCAGCACCACCAACAGCACCGTTGACATCTTGCTTGTTAACACCAGCACCATCATCAGGATCGTTATTACCACCATCAGCAACACGGTTATCGTCTTCATCCTTGTTATCACCATACCATCGTCACTATCATGACCATCACCACCGCCAGCAACACCATCATCATCCTTGTTATCACAAAACCATCATGACTGTCATCAAAATCATCATCACTACAATCACCACTATCATAGTTCCCCTCCTCACCACTCATCACCATCATATTCCTCATTTACATCAGCAACTTCACCAAAATCACCTACTAGTACTACATTTATTCATCCATGGGCTGGTTGTGGATTTTATTCCTAGCATGTGAGAGTTGGGTTTAAAATGACTTTAATTCAAAGCTCTAGTCTAACAATCCCTTGTGGCATATCCATTCATCAAACTGCCTACAGATATAATATACTACTTGACCTTCTTGAAGGTCTCCCCAAAAAGTTACTGTATACAGACCCTGGTTTCTTTAATGATTCACTATTTTTTTTCCTATTTTTTCCCTATTGGCAGAAAGGAGTACTTGTTTATCTTTGGTTTAGGAACGTATCAAGTCCAGATGACTGCATAAAGTGTGGTACATACGTACAATGGACAGTTACTTGGCCATAAAAAAAGAATTTGAGTCACTTCTAGTGAGGTACGTGAGCCTAGAGCCTGTCATACAGAATGAAAAAGTCAGAAAGAGAAAAAAACTAATGCATATTAATATATATATATATATATATATATATATATATATATATCGGAGAAGGCAATGGCACCCCACTCCAGTACTCTTGCCTGGAAAAATCCCATGGATGGAGGAGCCTAGTAGGCTGCAGTCCAAGGAGTTGCTAACAGTCAGACATGACTGAGCAACTTCACTTTCAGTTTTCACTTTCATGCATTGGAGAAGGAAATGGGAACCCACTCCAGTGTTCTTGCCTGGAGAATCTCAGGGACGAAGGAGCCTGGTGGGCTGCCGTCGATGGGGTCGCACAGGGTCGGCCACGACTGAAGCGACTTAGCAACAGCATATATAGAGAGAGAATCTAGAAAAACGATATTGATGAACTATTTGCAGGGAGGGAATGGAGATGCAAATATAGAGAATGGACTTGCGAACACAGAGCGGGAGGGACAGAGTAGGGGGAATGGAGAAAGCAGAATCAACATATACACACTATCAACTGTAGGATGGACAGCCGGTAAGAAGTTGCTGTGTAGCAGAGGCAGCCCAGGCTGGTGCTCTGTGATGACCTGGAGGGGTGGGATGGGGGCAAAGGAAGATTCAGGAGAGAGTGCATGTATGTATAACTACAGCTGACTTGCGCTATTGTATGAGGAAAACCAACATAATATCTCAAAAAAAACCTTTTTTTTTGTTTTTTAAATTTTAAAAATCATCTCTGAAAAAAGCAAACGAGCCAGGCTGAATTATGTGAGGTCCTGTTTCTGCCGATTCTTCATATATTTAGTCCCATCATGAAAGATGGTGTTCACATAGCCATCAGTTCAGTTCAGTTGAGTTGCTCAGTCATGTCCGACTCTTTGCAACCCCATGGACTGCAGGCCTCCCTGTCCATCACCAACTCCCGGAGTTTTTATAGACAAACACATCTTGTTTATGACTTTTACAGAAAAGATCTTTGCCAGCGAATACAGCTTCTTGGGGCCCATGAGTGCTAAGTTGTCACTTCAATCGTGTCCGACTCTTTGTGACCCCATGGACTGTAGCCCACCAGACTCCTCTGTCCATGGGATTTCCCAGGCAAGAAGACTGGAGTGGCTGGCCCTTTCCGTCTCCAGGGGAATCTTCCTGACCCAGGGACTGCATCATCATCTCCTGCTTTGGCACGCAGATTCTTTACCACTGAGCCACCAGGGCCCACCCTCCCTAAATGAGTAAGCCAATGGGGACACGGATAGGGTCACACGCATATTGAAAAAGCGCCAGTTAGGTTGGGAGCAAGTGTTCCAGAACATGAACCTCTGGATGCTGTCCTTCATTTCTGTGTGCTTATGAGAAGATGCCCAAATGGCTTCATGAACTCATTCCTTCACATGTAGGGGCCGCAAACGTTTTCTACGAAGGACAGTATTTTACATTCTTAAACCACATGGCCTCTGCTGCATCTATTCAACCCTGCCACTGCAGTGCGAACGTAGCCACAGAAAATAGGCCAATTCGTGGGCATGGCCATGTTCCATTCGCTTTTATTTTTTTGCAACGGCAGGAAGGATCCAGCCTCTGCGTTACACTGCCCACTCCTGCTTCACATCTCCGCAAAGCGGGGGAGGGCACTCTTTCAGTTCAATACCTGTCCATGTTGGGCTTCTCAATTTTTGCTAAAAGCAGGTCTGTCAATACTCTCTTTAGCTCAGTTGATGCTGGGAACACCCTGACTTGCAATTCACTGACCACAGCGGCCGCCCTTCAGTTCCTCGGCTGAGCAAACACTTCCAATTCACTTGCTCCGTCTCTTTAAACGATGACGCTCCTCTAAGAGAATCGATCTGAACGTCGGCCTCCGGGCTCCATCGTTGAAGCTGTGATTCATGCTCTCAAAAGTACCCCTCCCCACAGCAACAGGGTCAACTGCATGTCCTTCAAGTTCCTCCCGAGTGGATTCTGACCCTGCGTCGAGAGTCAGTGTCTCTCTGAATATCTGTGTATCTCTCCGACTCATGACACTGCCGTGTTCATTAAACTAAACGATTATTCCAGGCAGCTGTCTGGTTTCTCCTGTGTGGTAACAAGGACAGGGGTAGCGACCACATTCAGCCAAGTGGACTGATAATTAGAAGCTGACCAGTAAGTGTTCTTGAGAGTCCCCTGGACAGCAAGGAGACCAAACAAGTCAATCCTAAAGGATGTCAATCCTGAATACTCACTGGAAGGACTGATGCTGAAGCTGAAACTCCAATACTTTGGCCACCTGATGCAAAGAGCTGACTCACCAGAAAAGCCCCTGATCCAGACTCACTGGAAAAGACCCTGATCCCGGGAAAGATGGAGGGCAGGAGGAGAAGGGAACGACAGAGGATGAGATGGTTGGATGGCATCACCGACTCAATGGACGTCGAGAGGAAGCAAACTCCGGGAGATGGTGAAAGACAGGGAAGCCTGTCCTTGGGGTCACAAAGAGTTAGACATGACTGAGCGACTGAGCAACAACAATAAATAAGTATTCATGAGATCAGTGAAGACAGGTGAATAACTGTGTTTTTGTTTGTGTCAGGGCCCACAGAGTAGGAAAGGTTAACAACCAAGCCAAAGAAAGTCAGTGAAGCAAGGTTACCAGTGGCGCCCCCTGGATTTACAGAGCTGCATGGTCAAAGGAAAACCAGGTATGACCACCATCCTGAGAACCCACCCACCTGAGACACAAAAAGCCCAGGGATGGCACAGTGGATAAGAATCTGCCTGTCAATGCAGGGGACGTGGGTTCAATCCCTGGTCCGGGAAGATTCCACATGCCTCAGAGCAACTAAGCCCGTGATTCACAACTACTGAAACCCCGAGCCTCAACGACTGAAGCCCACACGTGTAGAACCCGTGGTCCACACCAACAAAGCTCATTGCAGTGAGAAGCCCACCCACCACAACTAGAGAGGAGCCCCCGTTCACTGCAACTAGAATAAAAGCCTCGTCCAGCAATGAAGACCCAGCACAAGCAAAATTAAAAAAAGAGCTCAGTAAGGAGAAAGCAGCAACTGAGCGTGACCTTCTGTGCTTCTTGCAGAGTCCACTAAATAGAGAAAATGAGGAAGGGAACTTGTCAGTTTCCCAACCTCCCAGTGGAGTATGCTCAAAAGTCATTCAAACACAATTTCGTTTCTTGGGGGATGGGAAGACAAGACATTCTTCTCTGGTGAGCAGAGGGGAAGAAGACTGTGAGGGTCTCAGGAGGGTTTCCCAAGGAGAGAGAGATGGTTTTAGGAAGCGTGAAGGTGGAGGACAGTTGTTCTAGCTTCTTCTGACCTCAGCAGGAGGTGCAGATAGAAAATACACAGTCCACGTTGTATTAAGATTCCTAGCACAGTTGATATTTAAAATGGAGAACCAACAAGGACCTACTGTCCAGCACAAGGAACTCTGCCCAATCCTCTGTAATAACCTTATGGTCACCAGGGGGACGGATGGGATGAAGGGATAGCTAGGGAGTTTGGGATGGACATGGACACACTGCTGTATTTAACATGGAGAACCCACAAGGACCTGCTGTCCAGCATGGGGACCTCTGCTCAATGTCATGTGGCAGCCTGGATAGGAGAGGAGTTTGGGGGAGAATGGATACACGTATACGTACAGTTGAGTCCCTTTGCTGTCCCCCTGAAATCATCACATAATTAATCGGCTATACCTCAACGCAAAATGCTCTGGGTGTTAAGCAAAAAAAGAAAAAGATTACTAGTGCAATTGGAACAGATGACCACCAGCGAAAACTGAAGTCAGTCGTGTCCAACTCATTGCGACCCCATGGACTGTAGCCTACCAGGTTCCTCTGTCCATGGGATTTTCCAGGTAAGAATACTGGAGGGGGGTTGCTATGTCCTTCTCCAGGAGATCTTGCTGACCCAGGGATGGAACCCAGGTCTCCCGCATTGTAGGCAGACACTTTACATCTGAGCCACCAGGGAAGTCTGGCCAGTTGGCTTTATTTAAGCGACGAGAATGTGACGGTCACACAGTTCTGCAGGACAGATGTGCAGTAGTAAGGAGTTCACAGGCTGGGTTCCTTCCTTGGGTTGTGAGGGAAGCTCTGTTCCATGTCTCTCTCTCAGCTCAGAGCTGGTGGTGTTGGTCCTTGGTGGGTTTTGGCTTGGAGATGCACACCTTCCATCTCTGAGTCTCTGCCTCCATCGTCATAGCTGTTTTCCCTCTGAATCTCTGCAGGCTTCATTCTGATCTCATCCCCTCCCAGAAACCCACTTCCATTGACCTCTTCTCTCTTCCTCCTATTTCTCCTCCATCTTCCTCCTTCTCCTTTTTTCTCCTCCTTCTCCCAATGTAAGGGCTCAATCCCTGTTTATTAAATTCACGATCTTCTCATACGAAAGGTATGAACACTTCTGCTAAGATTTGTTTTTGTTTTTTTTTTTTAAGATCCACTCTCCAGATTGAAGAACCTTTTACCCAAGAGAAAACAAAGACCAAGCGTTGCTGGTGATGTGTTTGACTATCTTCCCTCCTATATTCAGTTCAGTTCAGTCACTCAGTCGTGTCTGACTCTTTGTGACCCCATGAACTGCAGCACCCCAGGCCTCCCTGTCCATCACCAACTCCTGGAGTTTACCCAAACTCATGTCCATCGAGTTGGTGATGCCATGGAGCCATCTCATCCTCTGTCGTCCCCTTCTCCTCCTGCCCCAATCCCTCCCAGCATCAGAGTCTTTTCCGATGAGTCAACTCTTCACATCAGGTGGCCAAAGTATTGGGGTTTCAGCTTTAGCATCAGTCCTTCCAATGAACACCCAGGGCTCCTATATTAGTTCCTTCTGAAATGCTGATGCAAACGCTTCACTAGGACTCCATGGGCAAAGCTCACATAGAAGGGACAGCTTCCCACAAGCTAGTTTTCTTACTTTTTATACAATCGTAGAAAGGAAGGAAGTGAGATTTACAGGGTTCTTATGTTTTATTTCTCCCACTCCCAACTCCCTACCATGTAACCATCAGTCTGCTCTCCGTATGAGCTTGACTTTCTTTTTTCTGGTTTTGCTTTTCACATTTGACACATAACTGAAAAAAAAAACACAGTATTTGTCTTTGTCAGACTTCCTTTACTAAACATATCGCCACTGAGGTCCATCCATATTGTTTGCAATGGCAGGATTTTCTTCTTTCAATGGTGGCATAATATCGCACTGAATATATCAATCACATCTTGTTTGTCCTTTCTTCCATTGATAGACACTGACTTCATCCATTGATGGACATTGATTTCATCCACTGATGGACACTGACTTCATCCACTGATGGACACTGACTTCATCCATTGATGGACACTGACTTCATCCATTGACGGACACTGATTTCATCCATTGACGGACACTGATTTCATCCACTGATGGACACTGATTTCATCCATTGACGGACACTGATTTCATCCTTGATGGACACTGATTTCATCCATTGACGGACACTGATTTCATCCATTGACAGACACTGATTTCATCCACTGACGGACACTGATTTCATCCTTGATGGACGCTGATTTCATCCACTGATGGACACTGATTTCATCCTTGATGGACGCTGATTTCATCCACTGATGGACACTGATTTCATCCTTGATGGACACTGATTTCATCCACTGATGGACTGTCCATATCTTGGCTATCGTAACTAATGCAGCAATGAACACAGGGGTGCATACATCTTCCAAGTTAGTATCTTTTGCTTTCTTTGGATAAATACTCAGAAGCAGGTCTGATGAATCTTATGGCTGCTCTTTTTTTTTTCTTTTTTTGAGGAACCTCCATACAGTTTTCCATAGTGGCTGTACCAATTTACATTCCTACCAACAGCAAACAAGAGTTCGCTTTTGTCCACATCCTTGCCAAATCTGTCTTTCAATATCAGGTGTTCTTACAGGTGTGAAAGTACATCCCCCAGTGTTGACTTGCATTTCCCTGATAATTAAAGATGTCAAGCATCTTTTCAAGTACCCACTGACCTTGAGTTATGGCTTCTTCAGAAAACACGTATTCTGATTATATGCCCATTTTTATCATAAACAGAAATTTCTGAATGAATACACTAACTCTTCTTATAAAGACACCAGTTATAACAGATTTAGGGGCCCTGATAGTACAGTTGGAGAAGGCAAAGGCACCCCACTCCAGTACTCTTGCCTGGAAAATCCATAGACGGAGGAGCCTGGTAGGCTGCAGTCCATTGGGTCGCTAAGAGTCGGGCACAACTGAGTGACTTCACTTTCACTTTTCACTTTCATGCATTGGAGAAGGAAATGGCAACCCACTCCAGTGTTCTTGCCTGGAGAATCCCAGGGGCGGGGAAGTCTGGTGGGCTGCCGTCTATGGGGTCGCACAGAGTCAGACACAACTGAAGCGATTTAGCAGCAGCAGCAGCAGCTAATTCACTATGACGGGAAGTCTGGTGGGCTGCCGTCTATGGGGTTGCACAGAGTTGGACACGACTGAAGCGACTAAGCAGCAGCAACTAATTCACTATGACCTCATTTTTACCTTGGTGAAATTTGTGAAAGCCCTATTTCAAGATCAGGTGGCATTCATATGTATTGGGGGGCTGCTAAAACTTCGACATATCTTTGCAGAGTTTGGGGAGGGGGAGGACACAATTCAACCTCTACTCAGGTAAACTCAAAACATGTGACAAGAAGAAAGTCTGAAGAATGCATAGCCAAGGCATGGTCTCAAAGTTTTTAAAAGATTCCAACTGACATTCTGTGTGTGCTAAGTCGCTTCAGTCATGTCGGACTCTTTGCAACCCCGTGGACTGTAGCCCTTCAGGTTCCTGTGTCCAGGGATTCTCCAGGCAATTACTGGAGTGGCTTGCCATTTCCTTCTCCAGGGGATCTTCCCAACCCAGGGCTTGAACCCACATCTATTATGAATCCTGCCTTAGCAGGCAGGCGCTTTACCACTGCACCACCAGGGAATCCCAATAAGCATTTATATACTCCCAGACTGTATCCCCCCAACATCTCATGTGCCCCCAGACAGCTCATGCGACCTCCTCATAGCTTATCTACTTTAAACCATGACCATAATAATTATAATAATAAGGGGCCTCCCCTGGGGGCTCAGGGATGAGGAGAGTCGCCCCGCCAATGCAGGAGACCAGAGTTCAATCTCTGGTCTGCAAAGATTCCACATGCCGCAGAGTAACTAAACCCATGCACCTCAAGTACTGAGCCCGTGCTCCACAACAGGAGAAACCGTGGCAAGAAAAAGCCCGAGCACAGCAACTAGCAAAAATCCTGTGCAGCCCTAAATAAATAACATAAATAATAAAAAAAAAAGTAACAATAATAATGGGCTTCTCAGCACTAGTAATAAAAACCTGCTTGCCAATGTAGGAGACATAAGACACCCGGGTTCAATCCCTGAGTCGGGAAGATCCCCTGGGTAAGGACATGGCAACCCACGCCAGTATTCTTGCCTGGAAAATCCCATGGACAGAGGAACCTGGCGGGCTACAGTCCATGGGGTCGCACAGAGTTGGACATGACTGAGTGGCTAACACACACACAATAATAATAATTGCACAACCTTAATTTTAAAAAAAAGGCTAGAGGAAGAGCATTTTCTCCTAAGTCTAGAGAAAGCCCTCTGAGATGTTAAGCTCAACTCTTTTTCCTACCTGTGAACTTTAATTAATTCCTCAGAAACGATTCCATCTCCATGAAATCAAATTATAGACTACTGCATTTAAAGCCGGGCAACGCACCGCTATCCCTGAAATGCAAGCACGTTAGTGTGCTGGCCATTCCGTCACAATTTTCTGCTTCCTTCCCCTGGAACACCTCTGGGGTTTGCTATTTTGGGGAAACACGCAGCTTCAGAAAGACTGAAGCTGGTTATTGTCGTGCAGAGGGTTTCCTGTGGGGAAATCGAAGTCTCAGCTGCAAAACGCTTCCTCCTTGGTGCATGTGATCTGCTTGTTGCAGGAAGCAGAGGGAATCTATTTTCTTTCTCATTCTGTAATTCGTATTGGATCTATATTACTTTTTTTTTTTAAAAAGTATGAAAACATTTCAGGTTCAATATAGATGAGCCAAGAATTACATGCATTTGCCAAAAAAAAATAAATAAAACTGCTGATATATATATATATATATACGCTGAAAATGATAATGTCAGTCGCGTCTGACTCTTTGCGACCCCATGGACTGTAGCCCACCAGGCTTCTCTGTCCATGGGATTTTCCCGGCAAGAATACTGGAATGGGTTGTCGTGCCCTTGTCCAGGGGATCTTCCTGACCCAGGGATTGAACCTGCGTCTCCCACAGCGCAGGCAGATTCTTTACTATCTGAGCCATCAGAGAAGCCCACCCATATACAGCACCATGCGTAAAACAGACAGCTAGTGGGAAGCTGCTATGTATCAGCACAGGGACCTCAGCTCGGTGCTCTGTGATGACCTAGAGGGGTGGATGGGGGGTGGGCGGGGGGCTCAAGAGGGAGAAGGTACATGTGTACATATGGCTGATTCACATTGCTGAGCAGCGCTAACCAACACGACATTGTAAAGCAATTATCTGCCAATTAAAAAAAATAATAATATGACTGCCACGCGCACGTCATGATCAATGAGAGAAAACACACGCCTATTGGTTGACACTGGTTATGACTGTTGGTACCAAGATAGCCAACTAAGAGTCAGATAATGGACAGGTTATCCACAGCAGCCTAGGGAGGACCTCGTAACTCTGTGATTCACGTGTTGGTTGAATTCCCCAGTCACCCCCGGGTAATATGATCATTGGGTCGTAGGACAGTCAATCTACTAAAATCCCTTTCTTTGGGAGGTGGGGGAGAGGAAGGCAAACATCCTTATACAATGTGCAAATCTCATTACCTGACTTAAACTCAAAAGGAAATATCGAATTGAGCTTTCTTATGTTTTTATCGATTTAATTTTCTTAGGGAAGAGACAATTTCCTCTCTACAATTTACTATTCTGCTTTTTAAATTTAAACTTTTCCTTTTTTTTTAATTTTTGGATGCACCCAGCTTCATGTGGGACCTTATTTCCCTCCCAGGGATCAAGCCCACGCCTCCTGCATTGGAAAGTGGGGTCTTCGCCACTGGACCGCCAGGGAAGTCCCTAAGCTAGGTGTCAAAATGTAGGAAATTAATATTATAGTGATATCACAAGATTTCTGGGAGTCTAAAATATAGCATTATGAAAGTATTTCACTAGGTAAAGATTTGGGAGGAGCAGCAAAGCTCTTAATGATTTTTTTTTCCTAATTTCAGAAGATAAGTATATTTGAATTCAGTAAGAAAGGAAACTTGTGCTCTTTGACAAATTTTATTGCACAGTCTGTTGAGAAGAAAAATAGGCATTAGCATTCCTTCGGATGTAATTCCATTTATGAATCCTCCAATGTCAAAAATAGAGCTATGCAAAAAAGCAAAAAAAAACCCAAGTGAGTACTTTGCAGGTTGAATTGCACCACCAAAGCAGCTCCCTGTAGTTCTGTCATGGTTTTTATTTATCTCTCCCTCTCTCACCATTCTGTACATTTTATGTCTTGGTCCATCTAGAGAAGCAACGAACAAGAAGCTTAGCTTTCAGAAACTCGGAAAGAGTTTCTTCACCTCACGGTAAAGGAGTGGATGTTTGAATCGTCATCTCAAGAATGATGGGAACATTTCCATCATGGATCCTCAATAGAAAAGATAACTTTCAAATTCTTTCTTCTTTTTTTTTCTCCATGGAAACTTAAAGCACTCCCTGCTTGAATTCACTGTGCCTACTGATGCCTTACTGAAACTTTAGTTTTTGCTGGGACTCATGTACTTTTCCATCAAAGGCCTTATATTTCTATACATCATCTTATCTGTTGTTTTAGTGGCTGAGTCGTGTCCGACCCTGTGACCCCATGCACTGCAGCACGCCAGGCTTCCCTGTCCATCACCAACTTCCAGAGCTTGCTCAAACTCATGTCCATTGAGTCCGTGATGCCATCCAACCATCTCACCCTCTGTCGTCCCCTTCTCCTCCCGCCTTCAATCTTTCCCAGCATCAGGGTCTTTTCCAGTGAGTCAGCTCTTCGCATGAAGTGGCCAAAGTACTGGAGTTTCAGCTTCAGCATCAGTCCTTCCGATGAATATTCAGGACAGATTTCCTTTAGGATTGACTGGTTTCATGTCCTCACAGTCCAAGGGACTCTCAACACTCTTCTCCAACAGCACAGTTCAAAAGCATCAATTCTTTGGTGCTCAGCTTTCTTTATAGTCCAACTCTCACATTCATACACGACTACTGGAAAAACCACAGCTTTGACTAGATGGACCTCTGTTGGATTCACCCAAAACCATGTATACGCTAAGTACAAACAGTGACTCATCACTATTTGTCAATGAACCATCCAAGAAGGCTGCGAGGAGAATAAGAAATGGAGGAGAGAAGAAAAAATACACAAAGATTCCCCGTTGGGCTCTCAAGACCCACAGAGGATCTGACTCGAGTTAGAACCACAGTGAAGATACAGCATGTGAGGTGAACGTGTCCGCTTTTGGATGGGATGATGGATTATGTCGCATCATAAAACAGAACACAACACAGCTCAAAGCACCCGTCTTAAGGCAAAGGGATAGGAGTGCTTGGGGACGTGTCATTTTCAGAACTCGTGGAAACGGACTACAAAAGCTCCTTGGCTTGAGACAAATCAATACTCTCAGTTTTCCTCCCTTTCAGATGGGCACACACCCTCTTCCCCAGGGGAAACTCCAGGATTGTACAAGGGACCACAGTCACGTCAGACAAGGCAGTGTCCCAATGAAGGGAAAACTCAAAGTACCTGGGGACTCTGGGAGGAAGGCATGGTCTAGTCATCTCCATGCGCAATTTGGCTTTTTCCAGAAAATCAAAACACACGGGATCTTGAGGGGATTATGGGCGGTTTTTCTTGTGTATTTTCCTCCTAAATCATACACACACAGACACGCAAACACACACAGATACTGAACAAACTATACACCAACCTCCATCATCACCACTCCAAATCATCAGACATGTGAAATCTACCAAGAATTTTTTTTTTTGCATTTTTTAAAATCTGTTTCCAGTTGTAGAAAGTTACTTTTCCAAGCCTACAAAGAATATTCGACTGAATTAATGAGACAGAGACGATCTTGTGTCTCGGCTTCATTTCATCCTAACAAGGGGTCAGGGCGTGAACAGACAGCTCTTTTTCACACTTTCTGTCTGCAAGCTCCCCGGTGATTTGTAGGTCTGATCTATTGACGCGGGGCTGTTGTTTTGCACGCCTCACAAACTCTCTGCGGTCCTGACAGCCGAACTGAACGGAGTATCAGCTTCTGTTCGCTTTCACTGCAGTGTGTCTGTCCCTGCAGGCAGCGTAAGGAGAAAGTGAAAGTGAGGTCGCTCAGTCGTGTCCGACCCTCAGCGACCCCCTGGACTGCAGCCTTCCAGGCTCCTCCGTCCATGGGATTCTCCAGGCAAGAGTACTGGAGTGGGGTGCCATTGCCTTCAACACGCAACTAACTCCTTACAGAAACAGCCTCCTTGACCATAAAGGAGGTAAAACATGAAAGGAAGTCATGTTTAACCATAAAGGAGAAAACATGAAACTAATTGATTAGCAGAAAATATGAAACGAATTCATTACAGAAACAGCCCGCTTAACTGTAAAGGGAGTAACACATGAAATTAATTCATGTCGAACTATAAAAGAGAAAACAAGAAATTAATTCATTATAGAAACAGCCTGGTTAACTGTAAAGGGAGTAACACATGAAACTGATTCATGTTTAACTATAAGGAGAAAACAAGAAATTAATTTACTACAGAATCATCCTGGTTAACCATAAAGGGAGTAAAACATGAAATTAATTCGTTACAGAATCATCCTGGTTAACCATAAAGGGAGCAAAACATGAAACTAATTCATTACACCAACAGCCTGGTTAACTGTAAAAGAGAAAAAACGTAACAGGAATTCATTGTACCAACAGTAATGAATGTAATTCATTAATACAAACAGCCTGATTTAGGACAAGCAAGCAAGAGACCAGACAGACAGGAATCGACTCCCCTTCATAACACTGAAGAAACTTAATCTTCCGCTGACAGATACTGGTAATGAGGCCAACACTGAATGGACATAAAACTGAGGTTACAAGAACATACCCATGCTTTCTATTTTCTAATTATTTCATATACAGTAGCTTAGACCCAAATCACTATAATATGAAAAGACATTCACAGGAGATAAAATACTATTGGGCATCCCTGGTGGCTCAGACAGTAGGGAATCCATCTGCAATGCAGGAGACCGGGATTCGATGCCTGGGTTGGGAAGATCTCCTGGAGAAGGGAAAGGCTACCCACTCGAGTATTCCTGGGCTTCCCTGGTGGCTCAGACAGTAAAGAATCCGTCTGCAATGCAGGAGACCTGGGTTTGATGCCTGGGTTGGGAAGATCTCCTGGAGAAGGGAAAGGCAACCCACTCCAGTATTCTTGCCTGGAGAATCCCATGCACAGAGGAGCCTGGTGGGCTACAGTCCATGGGGTTGCAAAGAATCTGACGCAATTGAACAATTAAGTACACCCACATAGACACAGAGGAGCCTGGTGGGCTGCTGTCTATGGGGTCGCACAGAGTCGGACACGACTGAAGCGACTTAGCAGCAGCACATACACACAATACAATTATTACTCATAAGTGAGGTCACTGAACACTAAGGAGGCTGAAAGCTTCACCAAGACAATACGCAAAATAAACAAGTGTGCAAAACAGCAATGTCTCTGGAAGCAAATGAAGCTATTACATGTCCTAGGGGGTGGGATGAAAGAAAGCGAAAGTCGCTCAGTCGTGTCTGACTCTTTGTGACCCCATGGACTATACAGTCCATGGAATTCTTCAGGCCAGAATACTGCAGTGCCTAGCCTTTCCCTTCTCCAGGGGATCTTCCCAACCCAAGGGTCGAACCCAGGTCTCCCGTATTGCAGGCAGGTTCTTCACCAGCTGAGCCACAACGGAAGCCCTTGTGGGTGGTGGGATACTGAACAAATAATGAGCAAATTTTTGGACACACACACATACTCTAGCAGATTAACTTGCACCTCAAGTTTCTAACAGTTTTTTTTTAATATTGCTTATAAATATGCATAGATAGCAAATGTGGTTTTTAATACATCCTAAGAGTACTAGAGTTTCAGCTGTAGCATCATTCTTTGGAAAGACTGATGCTAAAGCTGAAACTCCAGTACTTTGGTCACCTCATGCGAAGAGTTGACTCATTGGAAAAGACTCTGATGCTGGGAGGGATTGGGGGCAGGAGGAGAAGGGGACGACAGAGTTTGAGATGGCTGGATGGCATCACTGACTTGATGGACGTGAGTCTGAGTGAACTCCGGGAGTTGGTGATCGACAGGGAGGCCTGGCGTGCTGTGATTCATGGGGTCGCAAAGAGTCGGACACGACTGAGGGACTGAACTGAACTGAACTGAAGTGACTTGGATGAGATGGGTAGGTAGCATCACCGACACAATGGATATGAATTTGAGCAAACTCCAGAGATGTTGAAGGACAGGGAAGCCTGGCATGCTGCAGTCCATGGGGTCACCAAGAGTCGCACACGACTGAGCAACGTAACAGCAAGGATGTCACTGGGACTTGTTCTAGTAATGGAAAAAAATTATAAACCGCCAAATGAGTTAAAACTCACATTCTGGAAGATGACAAATACAGTGGGAAATTCTCTTCCTTAGAGAACACGTTTTCTAACTTGTAAGGCATGCTAAGCCAATTGTGTTATTCGAAACATGGACAATTTCTAAACGCTCCACAGGATTATTCTTCTATTGGAGAATTTCTTAAGCCGGGAGAGAAACACATGTTGCCAGAAATCCACTCTCGTTTAACCATGTTCACAAAGTACTAAATTGTTTTCAATTAATCCTTGCCAGGGAGATATTTATCTAATAATCTTTCCTAATTATCTGCACTTACAAGCCACGTCTACACAACGTCAAACATCCCCCTGACATGAAAATGGGAAGCAATTAGTGACTCTCACGTAGCTTCCTGCTGATGTGGACGGGCTAAAACACCTGTCTCACTGCGTTAACTTGCACAGCTTTAAGTTTTTCACCTAGATTTTTTTTTTCCCTCTGCATACACCTGAACTATTTGTGACTTGATGAGAAGAGAAAGGCACTTCATTTTTCCTTTATCTGACGTTAAAAAAAGAATTGTGCTATTGTCTTTGGCTGTTCTGAGAGCCTGTTCCAAGAAATGTATTTTAATGCTTCTTTGATGATTAATTTCTGTAAATCAAGTGGGATGCTAAAAATCCAGTTGACGACTCAGGCCGAAAAAGACAAAGCTTAGGAATAAAGCAGAAGGTAATACTCTGCTCTTTGTTAAAAAAAAAAAAAATGCCATTCCTGATGTATTGTCATTTGCAGCAACTTGGATGGACTGACAGCTGATGATACTAAGTGAAGTGATTCAGAAATAGAAAGACAAATATCACGTGATATCACTTAAATGTGGAATCTAAAACACAACACAAAGGAACTTATCTACAAAAGAGAAACAGACTCAGAGGCACAGAGACCAGATGTGTGGCTACCTAGGGGGAGGGGAAGGGATGGAATAGGACCTTGGGGTTAGCAGACGGTCACTACTGTATTTAGAACAGACAAGCAAGTTCCTACTGTTCCGCACCGGGGACCACATTCAACATCCAGTGATAAACCACCATGGAAACCAACATGAAAACCGATATGTGTGTGTGTGTGTGTGTGTGTGTGTGTATGTAACTGAATCTCTTTGCTGTACAGCAGAAACTAACTCAGCATTGTAACTCAACTACACTTCAATTAAAAAAAAAAATTCCATTTCTCAAAACTCCCTTTTTTAAAGCCATATTAGGAACTATCAGAAGTGACAGACCCTCAGTCCCATTTCCTAAGCTGACCCTCGCACTATGACATATAGACACTTATGTTACATTGGCGATGTACTGGACATTATAGTGGACAGATCAGTTCAGTTCAGTTCAGTCGCTCAGTCATGTCCGACTCTGCAACCCCATGAATCGCAGCACGCCAGGCCTCCCTGTCCATCACCAACTCCCGGAGTTCACCCAGACTCACGTCCATCGAGTCAGTGATGCCATCCAGCCATCTCATCCTCTGTCGTCCCCTTCTCCTCCTGCCGCCAATCCCTCCCAGCAACAGAGACTTTTCCAATGAGTCAACTCTACATATGTACAAATTAGCTGAAAAGTTCTGGTTCTCCGGGATCTCCTAGTGGCTCAGACAATGAAGAATCTGCCTGTCATGCAGGACACCAGGGTTCTATCACTGGGTGGGGAAGACCCCCTGGAGCAGGGAATGGCAACCCACTGCAGTATTCTTGCCTGGACGATCCCATGGACAGAGGAGCCTGGTGGGTCGCAAAGAGTCAGACAAGACTGAGCGAGAAACCTTTTCACGTTCTCTGTTCTTGTATTAACTATGCTTCACAAATATCCAATTAGGGGCTCGATATGTGTGCAAAGAAGTCTCCCAGCTCATCTCTATTTTATACCCAAGGAAACTGAGGCACGCACTAGCTGAAGAACCCGCCCATAATCACTCAACAGGCAAGGGAACAGGCTGGCATTTGCAGGCTGGCAGGCGTGTTCTTAGCCAATCAATGCTGCAAGCTCAGTGGAAGGACTGAACCAAGCTGACAGTCGGAAGGATTCAGAGAAGTTACTGCAACCCCACCTTCACAGCAGCACTGTATACAGTAGTCAAGGCACAGGAATAACTAAAGCAACCACGCACACACAAATGGGTAGACAAGTTGGTATGTAGGTGTAGGTATGCGGTGGAATATTACCCAGCTGTTGAAAAGGAAATTCCTACTGTCTGTGACAAAGTGAGTGGCCTCGATGGCATAATGCTAAGTGAGACTGGTTTTAAAAAAGCACAAATACTGTATTCACATCCATATGGAATCTAAAAATCATACTGCATCACTTATATGTAGAATCTAAAAAAAAAAAAAATAGTACAACGGAACCTCTTTACAAAACAGAGTCACAGATGTAGAGAACCAACTTATGGTTACCAAGGGGTAAGGAGGGAGGCAAGGATAGATTGGGAGAGTGCGATTGACAAATACACATTACTCTATAAAACATAGATAACTAGTAGGAACCTGCTGCAGAGCACAGGGAACTCTATTCAACACTCTGGAGTGAGCTATGCCAGAAAAGAATCTGAAAATGAGGGGATATGTGCATACGTTTAGCAGATTCACTTTGCTGTACAGAAGAAACTAACACAGCATTGTGTACCATCTATACCCCAATAAAAAAATACGTTTTTAAAAAACACCAAACCCGTAGAAGAAGAGATCAGATTTGCTGCAGCCGGAAGTGGAGGGGTGGAGGAGGCGTTGGGGGGTTGGATGAAAATGGTTGGAATGTACAAGCTCCCAGTTCTAAGATAAACAAGCACCAAGGGTGTAATGTACAGGGTTGAGGGCTGTATTACCACTGCTCGACGAGACACAGGGAACTTGGAGATCGTGCCAGTCCAGGTTTGATGCGTGAGACAGGGCGCTCAGGGCTGGTGCACTGGGATGACCCTGAGGGATGGGATGGGGAGGGAGGTGGGAGGGGGGTTCAGGATGGGGAACACATGTACACCCGTGGATTATTCATATCGATGTATGGCAAAACCACTACAATATTGAAAAGTAATTAGCCTCCAATTAAAATAAGTTATTTTTTGTTTTAAAAAAGAGTACAGCCTAACAGTCCTCATCGCAAGGAAAAAAAATCTTTCCTTTTTTTCTTTTTCTTAGAGCTATATGAGATCTGGGTGGTAGGTGGTATAGTTGCTCTGTTGTGTCCGACTCTTTGCAACCCTATGGGCTGTAGCCCGCCAGGCTCCTCTGTCCATGGGATTCCCCAGGGAAGAATACTAGAGTGGGTTGCTGTGACCTCCCCTCGAGGGTACCTTACCAACCGAGGGATCGAACTCATGTCTCCTGCAGGCAGATTCTTGACAGACTGAGCCTCCAGGGAAGCCCATGAGAAGACGGACCTTAGCTGAAACTATTGTGGTGATCATGTCTCAGTTCATGGAAGTCAAACCGTCATGCTGTCTGCCTTCAACTTGCATGGCGATGTCCCTCAGAGACATCTCACTAAAACTGGGGAGGGAAGAGAATTTACTGACATCCTCTCAAATAAATTCACCAGTAAGTTGTTTTTCAAAAGGGGAGAGGATCCAGCTGACCCAGAAGAGATCACATCCTGAGGTCTTGCCAGAAGGAACAAGGAGCTGAAAAGATTATGCTAACATGAGAAGAATCCATTCAGAGGTACAGCTGCTTCTAAATGTCAGATGAGGGAAGAGAATCATTTGGGTGTTTTCTTTGATGCCATTCACTTACACCCACTCTGGGCATCTGGAGATTTTTAAAGGTGCCTTCATTACACTGCCTTCATTCCATCCCTGTGTCTGGAAGACCCCCTGGAGGAAGGCATGGCAACCCACCCCAGTATTCTTGCCTGGAGAATCCCATGGACAGAGGAGCCTGGCGGGCTATAGTCCATGGGGCTGCAAAGAGTCAGACACGACCGAGGGACTAACATTTTCACTACGCTCCTGTATAAAATCAGCATCACTTTTGAATACTAATAAGGTTTGTCAAGGCTATGGTTTTTCCAGCAGTCGTGTATGGATGTGAGAGTTGGACTATAAAGAAAGCTGAGCCCTGAAGAACTGATGCTTTTGAACTGTGGTGTTGGAGAAGACTCTTGAGAGGCCCTTGGACTACAAGGAGATCCAACCAGTCCATTCTGAAGGAGATCAGTCCTAGGTGTTCTTTGGAAGGACTGATGCTAAAGCTGAAACTCCAATACTTTTGCCCACCTCATGCGAACAGTTGACTCACTGGAAAAGACTCTGATGTTGGGAGGGATTGGGGGCAGGAGGAGAAGGGGACGACAGAGGGTGAGATGGCTGGATGGCATCACCGACTTGATGGACATGAGTTTGGGTGAACTCCGGGAGTTGGTGATGGACAGGGAGGCCTGCTGCTGCTGCTGCTAAGTCATTTCAGTCGTGGCCAACTCTGTGTGACCCCATAGACAGCAGCCCACCAGGCTCCCCCATCCCTGGGATTCTCCACGCAAGAAAACTGGAGTGGCGTGCTGCAATTCATGGGGTCACAAAGAGTCGGACACCACTGAGCGACTGAACTGAACTAAAGGTTTGCCGTAAACCTCTTTTCACACCTCCAACCAAAAGTTCGATGTCTACTTTCTAGAGTTTAAACCTCACATCTTCAAAAATCTCCACCCAGCCATCACAACTAGCATTGAGTCCTTGCTATGTATAACAGAAAGCAGCAAATTTGTAAGCACCCAGCATTAAAATGACTGTTTAATAAAAACAAGCTATTCTGGCGTTGCAAAGGTGAACAAAGGAATTACCATCTCAGAATGAGGAGTGACGGAGAAAGTTCACATTAACTGTTTAGTGGTGTGTGGGTTGTTTTCAATCAGGGAAACACTTGACGATAAATTTCAAACTGTGATAAAAGCTGCCCAAACTCTACCAGATTTGTGTTGCTGCCGTAACAAATTGCCACCCATGTTGCAGCTTCAAGGGGCAGCTATTGAGGCTCTTAGAGTTCTGAAGGTCAGAGTTCCAGCAGGCTAAAATTGAGGGGTGGGCAGGGCTTTCTGGAGACTCAAGAGGAGATACCTTGTCTTTTCCAGCTTCGAGAAGCTGCCGAATCCCATGACTTCCGGCTCCGTCTTGTCCTCAAAGGCAGCAATGGCCGCTGGGCCTTTTCCCTGTTGTTTTCCTCTGGCCCTGCTCACCTTTTCTCTCTCCCTCATCCACAACTAACGGTCTCTGCGATCCCATATGGACCCACCTAGATAAGCCAGAGTATATTGAAGTCAACAGGTTGTTGCTAAGTCGCTTCAGTCGTGTCCGACTCTGTGCGACCCCATAGATGGCAGCCCACCAGGCTCCCCCGTCCCTGGGATCCTCCAGGCAAGAACACTGGAGTGGGTTGCCATTTCCTCCTCCAACAGGTAAGCAGGTATTAATTTTAGATGCAACCTCCTCCGCTTAGCACTCTAAGGCAATAATAGTCTTTATAATAATAATGTTTCCTGGGCTTAGGACTCGCCCTGCCCTCCATGTGCGGCCACGCACGACTGCTAAGTGGCTTCCGTCGTGTCCGACACTTTGCGACCCCATGGACTGTGGCCAGACGGGCTCCTCTGTCCATGGGATTCTCCAGGCAAAAACATTACGGTGAGTTGTCATTTCGTCCTCCAGGGACCCTTCACCACCCAGGGATCGAACCCACGCCTTCTGCGTTGCAGGCGGGTTCTTTACCACTGAGGCACCCGGGAAGCCCGCCCTTCTCTGGGAGAGCCACTATTCTGCTTCCAATAAGTGTGTGTCTCTACAAATTAAGAATGGCTGTCTCTGTTGCCATGCCAACACGTCAAGCTTAACTGGTACATAACAGCAATACATAACTACATTATTGCTAGTGAAGTCACACGGAAACACCAACTGATCAAAGCATCAGGACAAACCAAAAAAAAAAAAAAAATTAACTAACCGAGTGCCAAAGTGGAATTCTGAATTCCAAATAGCTGGTATCACCATACATCCATTTAATCAAAGGCACAGTTACAAATTTAGATATGCCGTAAAGGAAGCTCTTTGCAGGGACCAGCATGAAGCCATAATTTTCATGTGTTGTGGTAGAAGTAGGGTTTCTTCATTTAGGAAGAACCAGTGATTAAATATCTAAACCTCCATGTTCATTTTGAAATGGATACGAGTGATCTTTTTTAAACGCACAGAACTCCTGACCCAATAGGCTGCAATTTTCTGTTTCTGCGGACACACAGGCGTGTGGCTTCACTCACCAGTGAAAATCCTTATTTATATATTATAGGGAGATCAATTTTAGCCATTCAGCCTGTATTAGATTTCTGATTCTCCCATCAAGATGATGTGAGATACGGCGTGCAAAAGCGATATAAAAATACCCCAGGAGTCAACAAGCAGCACTGCCTTTATTCTTAAATTTAGATTGCTTCTCTGTTAGGCAGCATTTTTCACCTTTTTTTCCCCCAAAACTCCTATTGAATTCTGAACCACAAAGAAATGGCCAAATTGCTTATGGTTTCCATCCACACAATTGCACACTTATGAGTCTGCGATCAAGGAAGCTATTGACTTTTCTTCCTGGATGGTCTAATTGCACCCTACCTCTCAAGGCTCAGACTGTAAAGGACCTGCCTGCAATGCAAGAGAGCCTCGTTCGATCCCTAGGGAAGGTCCCTTGAAGAAGGGAATGGCAACCCACTCCAGTATTTCTGCCTGGAGAATCCCATGGACAGAGGAGCCCGGCGGGCTATAGTCCAGGGGGTCGCAAAGGGACAGACATGTCTGAGGGACTAACACTTTTTCACTTTCTCATAAGGAGGCATCCCCTTTGAAGCACATTCCTTATTTGGAAGGGTAGCACTCTCAAGTCACCTGTTCATAAACCCCAGCATGTCAAATTTATTGTGAAAGCAATTTTAATCTTTTACCCAGGTTTGTTCCCTCTACCCTGCCTCCCCTTCCATCTTTCTTTTAATTCCTTCATGTGGACAGCTCAGGATGAAAGTCCAGGACTTAGGTGGCTTTGAAAGGCGAACCTTTAATTTGCTTGGGATGGGGTTACCCATCCTTGTCGATGCACCAAGGAGGTACTAGCAGCTGCCAAGTGCAAGGACAGCTCAGGGTAGGACATGGAAGTAAGGCATCGGGTGTCACTCCTTGAACCCCATTCAGCCCTAGACTATGCAAGGTGATTGGTTCCTCTGTCTCCATAGCAACAAGGAGGCTGTCTCCATGCCAACCTCTGCTGATATGATGAAGCCCAGCCCTTCCGTATCTTTCCCTGGACATCCTTTGTCATCTCCCTAACAGATGCCAGCGGCCTGCTTTCTCCTGAACAGTCCTCACACCACCTCCCTGCATCCGCCCTGAGAAAGAACCACACGGCAGACACGATGCAATTCTGGATATCCCTGAGTAATATCATCGCTTGTGGCCAGACTCTCAGTTGAGTCTCACGGAGAAACATCTCTCAAGGATTAAAGAGGGGGGAAAAAAGGAAGACAAAGGTGTGCGTCAAAGTTACCAAGGACAAGCATGCACTCTGGTTTTCAGAGTAGACACGGATGGCTACTATGAGGCCTCTAACTTTTAAATTCCAGGAAGACTGCATTCTATTGTTTTTCTTCTCCTTCTACGAAAATAGCACATGTAAATAAGAAATGAAAAAATTAATGGGTCTACACTGTATCCAGTAGTCTGGTTGGTCTGTATCAAACATTTTAATTCAAAGTCTTCACGAACAAGGAGATAGCCAAGTTCTACTAGCGTGATATTAAGTTATAATAATCTATGAAACGTGATGCCTTTCACAGACTTTCACTGCTGTGTTAGCCAAACAAAAAAAAAGGGTCATTTTGTTCTAGTGAGAACATAATTTTTCTCATGGACCTAGCCCAACTTCAGTCTGGTTGGCCTTTTGAAGTCTACACAAAGAAGGAGATACCCAAGTTTTACAAGCTCTGGAGTTAGATGGAACATTACTGTTACCAAGACTTTGACTGCTGAGTTATCCAAAAGGAAAGGGGGCACTGGGTCTCAGCAATAACATTATTTTTCTGAGGTAGCTAGACCCTTCTGACGGCACACATCTGCGTTTTGCCGGCAGTGACTACTGGAACGAAACGACGTCCAAGTTTACCGCGACAAGGCGGCTTCTCAACAATCAAGTCCAATCGTTCAACGAACTATCCCTCGCTTGTGTATTTAAAAAAATCGGTGGTTCCTCTTAAGACTCAACAGGAAAAGCGCGAGCATCTTAAGACGTTAAAGCCAAAGGCACTATTCCTGATATGATTTTCAGTGGCTCCGTGAAGGCCGATCACGTTAATTCTATTAGTTTCTTTAGATGCGCCTTTTACAGGTGATCCCAGTGAAATCTACAAGAGTATAGGCTCGCACGGATTCTCATCTGCGAATAAAGACGGCAGCAATACTACAAAAGCCGGAAAGAACTAAGTCATTCATTTCAGGACTGTCCAGCTGTGTAAATACACACTGCAGAAAGTCACGAGTGATAAGTGCACTGTGAAGATGCAAGATAATAACTGGGTCATAGAAACTGTCATGCACAGGACGTGAGAAAAGGCTGTCAGGCACACGGGGAGGCGGACCCAGCAGGTGCCGCTCTCTGCCAAAGACGCTACTCACCGTCCTCCGTGGGCACGTATATGTTCAGGTAGAGGCAGTCTTCATTCTGGTCCTGCACGTAGGTCATCAGCGTGTCCAGGTTGGCTGTGAACCACACAGGCAGCATGTCGTGCAGGAGCGACCTCTCGTCCAGGTGCTGGGGGCAGACGGCGGCGAACTGGGTGGCATTGCGGACCCCGGTCCACGAGGAGGGGGGCTCGGGGGGCTGGAAGCGCCTCTCCCCGGTGGGGGGCGAGGCGTACGGGACCCCCAGGTACTGCTCCACGGGCCCCAGGATCTCATTGGGCAGCGGCGTTCTCAAGCCCCGGATCTTGCCGTAGTTGGTGCTGACCACGGGGTACTGGGCCTGGCTGTCGATGACCGTGAACTTGACGGCCAGGGCGGTGATCCACAGCAGGACGTTGGAGTTGACCATGACGCAGACGGGGGTGAAGGCCAGCGGAAGCCATAACAGTCCCTGGGGTCTCGACATGGCTCACGGGCACATCCGGGGCTGGGTGGGTGGGGCGTCTGGGGGCGGAGACTCTGAGCAGACCAGACAAGGGAGTGGCGGGGGTGCCCTCGGGGAGACAGAGCGGCTTCCAAGGACCGAGCGCCGGGAGAGGCGAAGGGCTTCCTGCAGACCCACTCCCGATGAGGCATAGACAGAGCCCAAGGTCAACAGCCAGCCCGGTGGTGGTCCTGACCGCCCATCCCAAGACCGCTGCGCTGCCTTAATCCTCGGACCGGATTCCCGCCGCTGCAGGGCTCCAAAGATGCCAGAAGCGTCCAGCACCTCCCAGCTACAGTGATCCTTTATAAGAACGCCGACGCACAGCAGGCGGCCTAAAGGGAAAGGAGAAACCAGACACAGATGATGAACGGATGACCGGCGTCACAGGGGGCATCTTACATCTTCCGGGAAACCCTACACATCACTCCAGGAAATCCTTTTTCACCGATCAATCTAGTGCAGCGGCTTCTCCAGGCCGTAGACTCTAGCCAGTGTCCTGACAACTTCCACAGTGAACTCCCCCACGGAGAACAAAATATTCAAGGAACCCTGGAGACTTCGTTACATGAACCAACATGTCACCACAACATGTATTGATAGCGATGCAGACAACGGTATGGACATCTAATTTGCTTCTTGGGCTTCAGGGTGGCTCAGTGGTAAAGAACCCGCCTGCCACTGCAAGAGACGAGGGTTCCATCCCTGAGTTCGGAAGATCCCCTGGAGGAGGGCATGGCAACCCTCTCCAGTATTCTTGCCTGAAGAATGCCCATGGACAGAAGAGGCTGGGAGGCAACAGTCCACACAGTCACTCAAGTTCCTAAGTGTAGCAAGTAAACAAGTACAATTTCACTATGCACAACCTAAACACTTTTCTCAGATTTAAAAAAACAGTTACTTTTATAAAATAGATTAACAAGAACCTATTATATAGCACAGAGAGCTATACCCAATATTTTATAACAAGCTATATGGGAAAAGAATCAGAAACACACACACATACAGACACTCACACTCATATATAGCTGAATCACTTCACTGTATGCTTGAAACTAACACAACACTGCAAATCAACTATACTTCAATAAAAAATAAATATTAAAAAAAACCCATCACTACACCCTAAGATATTATGAGTGGAACTCTGAAAGTCTTCTAAGATGTGGAAAACACAGGTGTGCACCCAGACCAGATCGGCTTCCTGCCATGTGGACATTTATCAGCCAATACTAAGGGCATGCCAAGTCGCTTCAGTCGTGTCCGACTCTTTGCAACTCTATGGACTGTAGCCCGCCAGGCTCCTCTGCCCATGGAATTCTCCGGGCAAAAACACTGGACTGGGTTGCCATTTCCTTCTCCAGGGGGATCTTCCAGATCCAGGGATGGAACCCACATCTCTTAAGTCTCCTGCACTGGCAGGCCAGTTCTTTACCACTAGCGCCACTTAAGAGGCCCAACAAAAAGGGATCAGCAAATTGAAAGAGCCTGCTAAGGCAAAAGATGTTAAGAGACACAGGTCGATCCTTGGGCCACGAAGATCCCCTAGCAGAGGAAATGGCAACTCAGTCCACTATTCTTGTCTGGTGAATCCCATGGACAGAGGAGCCTGGAGGGCTTCCGTCCATAGGGTCGCAAAGAGTCGGAACAGGACTAACACGATTAAGCATGCATGCAGACAAGTGAATACTCATCAGTCTTGGGCGGCTCAATAGTGCGCATCTGGGCTCCAGACATTGTTGCCCTGAACCTTAGCTTCCTTGGAAGAGACTGAAGGACATGGTAGGTACATCTCCAGGATCATCAGCAAGTCATGCAGCCTGTCCTATCAAGTCATCATTCATAATTAAGAGTGTTGGTACAGCGATCCTCATTTTCATGTCAAATACCGCCTGCCTTCAAGAGGAAACTCTGCAGCCTCTGTAACAAGTTTATGATACATCTAAGCTATCGACCTGTGGAGTTTGGAGGAGTCCACTTTGAAAGAGTGACATCCTTGGGAATGAATTTCCTGGCAGTCCAGTGATCAGGTCTCCACGCCCTCACTGCAAGGACCTGGGTTCAATCCCTGATTGGGGAACTAAAGATCCTGCAAGCCACTGGCTTCCCCTCCCCCTTCTCTCAAAAACAAACCTGACCATTTCAATGCATCTCGGTGTGGATCCCACAACTCTCAATGGATAAGGGATGTATGATATTCATAAGAATGTCACACATGAGCATTACAAATAATGCATTAGAGACAGAAAATATTTCAAGTGATGATACAAGGATGCTACTTTTAAAAATCAACATTTTCTATTGAAGTGTATAGTTGATTACGGGCTTCCCAGGGGTCTCAGTGGTAAAGAATCTGCCTCCAATGCAGGAGACTTGGGTTCGATTGCTGCATTGGGAAGACCCCCGGAGGAGGGCATGACAACCGACTCCAGTATTCCTGCCTGGAGAATCCCATGGACAGAGGAGCCTGGTGGGCTACGGTCCATGGGGTCCCAAGAGCCGGACACGACTTAAGAGACTATACAATATAGTTGATTATACTGTTGTGTTAATTTCGGCTGTACGGCAAAGTGATTCAGTTATACCTTTACATACTTTAATAATCCTTTTCATGATAGTTTATCATAGAATACTGAATACAGGTCCCTGTGCTATACAGGAGGATCTTGCTGTCTCTCCATTCTGTATATAAAAGCTCACATCTGCTAACCCTAATTTCCAACTCCATCCTTCCCTCAACCTCCCCACCATTGGCAACCACCACTCTTTTCTCCATCAGCTGCTCAGTCGCTCAGTCGTGTCCGACTCTTTGCAACCCCCCGTGGACTGTAGCCTCCCAGGCTCCACTGTCCATGGGATTCTCTAGGCAAGAATGCTGGAGTGGATGGCCATTTCCTTCTCCAACTCTCCATCAGACCCTTTAAATAGACAGCATTCTGCAACCCAGAATAGACGAATGTGTTTCTAAGGACACAGTGGGTTACTCAAGAGTCTTTCTGGACCAGAATGTAATTATGCATTTCATTTCAGGGAACGGAGCTGAGCAAAATATGTCAAACAGATAATTTACTTTTTAATGAAACGTAGCTGAGCCAGATCTGTCCGTCGGGGAGCTAGACTATCCCTGGGGGAAGCTCCGCCATCCATGACAGCCCAGGCCGAGTTAATCAGAGCTGGATGAAAACGCAGAGACGCCGGGTGGTTGCATCAACAGGGAAAACTCCGCATCGCACCAAACAGCTGATTGCTGTGTCCGCATCTATCTTTGCACTGGAGACAACATTTGGATTCCTGCCACGCGGTGATCCAACCGCTGGATAATTCAGGGACAGATAAGAACGGGGCAGAGGTGTTGAGTTGCTCAGACTTTCTGATCCTGAAAGTCCTTTCTGATTTAGAACCAGCATCGGCAGGTCCTTCTCAACCCTGCCTTGCGGTCAAAGGAGGTTGTCAGTCATATCCGATTCTGATAGACTTGGGTGGCCAAATGCTGCCTCTGTGTGAGCTGGGAGATGTGACTCAACCTCCCTGAACTTTTATGTGGATGGTGTGTCACGCCTTCTTTGTGGGGCTGGGGCGAGCCACAGGTGAGCAAAGGGTTGGGGTTTAGAAAACGTCCCCTCAATATCAGGAGATGCTGGTGTATAGTTGCTTTAGCATGTTCGATTACTTTCTACTCTATAGCAAAGTCAATCAGATATACATGCAGACATATCCCCTCTTATCTGCATTTCCTTCCCATTTAGATCAACACAGAGCCCTGACCAGAACTCCTTGTGCAGGACAATAGATTCTCATTGACAAGTGAAAGTGCTGCTCGCTCGGTTGTGTTCGACTCTTTGCGACCCCATGGACTGTAGCCCATCAGGCTCCTCTGTCCATGGGATTCTCCAGGCCAGAATAC
Organism: Bubalus kerabau; assembly: GCF_029407905.1. NCBI lineage: Eukaryota > Metazoa > Chordata > Mammalia > Artiodactyla > Bovidae > Bubalus > Bubalus kerabau. Next base: position 161,801,503 of record NC_073647.1, on the reverse strand, counting down.
TGCAGTGGGTAGCCTTTCCCTTCTCCAGGGGATCTTCCCAACCCAGAGACTGAACCCAGGTCTCCTGCATTGCAGGAAGATACCTTACCATCTGAGCTACCAGGGAAGCCCAACAATACTGGAGTGGGTAGCTTATCCCTTCTCCAGGGGAACTTCGCGACCCAGGGATCGAACCTGGGTCTCCTGCATTAGAGGCGGATTCTTTACTGTCTGAGCCACCAGGGAAGCCCAGGTTCTCATTAGTTATCTATTTTATACATACTATCCATAGTGTATTGTACGTCAATCCCAACCTCCCAATTCATTCTACCCTCTCTTTCCACCTTGGTATCCATACATCTGTTCTGTACTACTGTGTCCCTATTTCTTCCTTGCAAGTAATATCATCTGTACCATTTTTCGGCATTTCACATATGCGTGTTAATATGCAGTATTTCCTTTATGTCTTCCTGACTTGACATGCGGGGAGTTTGTACACACAGCTGCTCAAAAGGCTCCTGAACACAGACATAAAATGCACTGAAGTCAGCCCCCTGTTGGCAGGAAGCACGTACGGAGACAGAGCAAGTCGTTGAAATTATTTGATTCTCGTTTCACTTGCTTGCTTCTAATTCTTTGGGGGAGTAACTGAGTTAGCTTACAGGAGGCACCACACTGTCCCTGGAAGGCAGCATTTCATACAAGTAGCATTTAGTTGATGCTTTCGAACTGTCTTGCTGGAGAAGACTCGAGAATCCCTTGGACTGCAAGGGGATCAAACTAAAGGAAATCAGCCCTGAACATTCACTGGAAGGGCTGATGATGAGACTGAAGCTCCAATACTCTGGCCACCTGATGCAAAGACTCTACTCACTGGAAAAGACCCTGATTCTGGGAAAGATTAAAGGCAGGAGGAGAAGGGGGCGGCAGAGGATGAGATGGTTGGATGGCATCACTGACTCGACGGACATGAGTTTGAGCAAACTCCAGCAGATGGTGAAGCACAGGGAAGCCTGGTGTGCTAAAGTCCATAGGGTTGCAAAGAGATGGACGCGACTGAATAACAACAAAAAGCACTCAGGCGGGGCTCGGTCCCAGGACTTCCAAGGTGTGCGCCTTGAGGAAGTCTGGTCCACTCCATCACTCCTCCAGCTCCACATATGAGAACACTTCTGTGTGGCATGCTGTTTACGACTGAGCAAGTGGGGTCACACGGAGCCTTCACACTTGAGTCCTGTGCTCAAGCCTACCTCCCCACAAGGAGTGGAGAGCCAAGGAGAGACCATGAACCAGCAGGACGTTGGAGGAGGAGCCTGGCGTTGGTGTGGGGGTGGAGCGTTACCAGGACACTCATAGCATCCAGGTTAGGCAGTCATAATAACCATAGGCTCCCAGCTACCTTATGTAGTCATGTTCTAGAATCTGGCAATTTGCAGAAAATGGCATACCATCAACCTCCAGCACTGTCTCTCAGTGCTGGTGACAGTTTGGACCCCACTGTTTTTCAAGCTGCGAAATATTTGAAGGTGAAGCACATACATTTACACACAAACATTTATCTGGTGCCACTGTTAATGTTCAGCTCTTCCCAGCAGGTGACCAAAGTACTGGAGCTTCAGCTTCAGCATCAGTCCTTCCAGTGAATATATTCAGGGTTGATTTCCTTTACGACTGACTGGTTTCATCTCCCTGCTGTCCAAGGGAGTCTCAACAGTCTTGTATCTCAGTTTTGCTGGTCTATACCCACTAGATTTAGCAATCTAGCTTCCAAAACCAAAATTGTCTCCAGACACTGCTAAGTGACCCCCAGGGGGGCAAAATCATCACAAGGTAAGAACTGCTGGTGTACATCATCAAATTTATGATTCACAGCAGCCGTCTAAATAACTAAGCATCTCTAGGTATGTGTGAGAATTATCAGTGGAACCAGATATATGTTTGTGTGTGTGTGTATATGTGTCTGTGTGTGTGTGTCATTCAAATACTTGGCAACCTTAAATGTTTTAACATTACAGACAACAAAGATTTTTTAAGATAAACCTTTTAAATGGGCATCCTCCTCATCACTTAAAAATCACAATGAATGTGTGTGTGTGTGTGTGTGTGTACACAATCAGTCGTGTCTGAGTCTTTGCCACCCCATGGACTGTAGCCCGCCAGGCTCCTCTGTCCACAGGCTTTCCCAGGCAAGAATACTGGAGCAGGGTGCCATTTCCTTCTCCACAGAAGAAATTTAACCAACCAATACATTTGAGTGAAGTGAAGTCGCTCAGTCGTGTCCGACTCTTTGTGACCCTGTGGACTGTAGCCTACCAGGCTCCTCGGTCCATGGGATTCTCCAGGCAAGAGTACTAGAGTGGGTTTCCATTTCCTTCTCCAGAGGATCTTCCCAACCCAGGGATTGAACCCAGATCTCCTGCATTGCAGACAGACGCATTACCATCTGAGCCACCAGAGAAGCCTTTCAAATACATTTGAAGACAAAAAAAAAAAGACTTCTCATGTAAATTTCACACTGAAAATAATTTCACAGGGAGTAGAACATTCCAGCTACACATAATATATGTGTATACTCAGTAAATGTTAATAGTACACATATTTATATATATTTTCTCCATAAGATGTATTTACGTAGCTTTGAAATGTGTCCAAAATGAAAACAAGATGCTACAAAAAAGAAATTCCTGAATAAAATATTTTCATGAAAAAAGTTAAAAACCTAACTTTATTGCATACATGAAACTGGGGAGTTTGGAGGGATCTTAACAGCCTATCTTCTCTGCAAAAGTTGCACAAAGAGTAATACCTCTGAGTGGCATTTCAACGTGCTTTATAACTTGTTTGGGTATTTTTTAAGGACATTGGGCTTTCTTTTTATATAATTTTATTTCAGTTCAGTTCAGTCACTCAGTAGTGTCCAACTCTTTGCAACCCCATGAACCGCAGCATGCCAGGCCTCCCTGTCCATCACCAACTCCCGGAGTCCACCCAAACCCATGTCCATTGAGTCAGTAATGCCATCCAATCACCTCATCCTCTGTCGTCCCCTTCTACTCCTGCTCTCAATCTTTTCCAACATCAGGGTCTTTTCCAATGAGTCAGTTCTTCGCATCAGGTGGCCAGCGTATTGGAGTTTCAGCTTCAGCTTCAGTCCTTCCACTGAATATTCAGGACTGAGCTCCTTGAGGATGGACTGGTTGGATCTCCCTGCAGTCCAAGGGACTCTCAAGAGTCTTCTCCAACACCACAGTTCAAAAGCATCCATTCTTCGGTGCTCAGCTTTCTTTGTAGTCCAACTCTCACATCCATACATGACATAAAATACATAATTAGACTTATTTATATATTTATCCATTTTTGGCTGTGCTGGGTCTTCGTTGCCACGCACAGGCTTTCTCTGGCTTTGCTGAGCAGAGACTACTCTCACTGGGGAGCAGAGGCTCTCGGATGGATAGGCCCAGTGGTTGCAACTTGAGGGCTTTAGTGCATGGGCTCAGTTGTTGTGTCCCCTGGGGTTAGTTGCTCCATAGCACGTGGGATCTTCCCGGATCACAGATCCAACCTGCGTCTCCTACACTGGCAGGTGGACTTCCAACTGCTGGATCACCAGGGAGACCCCTGACTGGGTAATTGTGAAAGGTTTCTGTAGGACTCCCACTCTATCTGACGTCATTCAGGCAAGGCTCCAACAACTCAGACCTGTCAATCTAGAATCGCAATGGACTTCCTCCCAAAGTGAACATCACTCAGACCGAGACTGGTTTAATTTTAAAATGTATACATTTAATTTAGGGGTGGTGGCGGTGGTTTAGTCCCTCAGTCGTATCTGACTCTTTGCGACCCCATGGCCTGTAGCCCGCCAGGCTCCTCTGTCCATGGGACTCTCCAGGCCAGAATACTGGAGTGGGTTGCCATTTCCTTCTCCAGGGGATCTTCCTGACCCAGGGATCAAACCCGGGTCTCCTGCATTTGCAGGCAGATTCTTTACCGACTGAGCTATGAAGGAAGCCTTAATTCAGGGGAGGCCTGGTCAAATTTACCTTGGTGTTTTGGCCTTTCAAGGAGTAAAATCATGTCTCTGGGGTGTTCATAGACTCACAAATCTGTGGTCATGAAATATATTACATGTTAGAACTCTGAGGATGCATGTTCCAGAAAAAAAAGGGAAAAGAAATGAGAGAATTAATGAGGTTAGAAACAGCGCTCCTCTGGTGGTACTCTCAGCTTCCAGGAACGTCTGGGATTTGCTTTCTGCTGCCGGGAGGCTGCCAACAAGCAAAGGCACTTGGAAGATGCACTTTCATCTCTCACCATGAAGCATCAGGAAAACAAGACCAAGAGATCCCGGTCCTTGTCCAAATGAAGGAGCCTGTACAGCAATCCTTCCACCCTGTAGGCTAGAAAGTCTACAATAGCCTTCCCCCAACTGCAGAGCCTGTATACCTCCCAAGATTTATTTTTCTGTCTGTAGATTCTGGGGCGGACACACCAGTGTTTTATGGTGCCCAAGTGGATTCGATCCCTGGGACGGGAAGATCTCTTAGATAGGGGAATAGCAACCCACTCTCCAGACAAGTGTTCTTGTCTGGAGAATCCCAATGGTCACAGGAGCCTGGCAGGCTACAGTCCATGGGGTTGCAGAGAGTCAGACATGACCGAGTGACTAACACTTTCACATTTTCACTTCTGTTCTTGTCTGGAGACTCCCCATGGTCACAGGAGCCTGGCGGGCTACAGTCCATGGGGTCGCAGAGAGTCGGACACGACCGAGTGACTAACACTTTCATATTTTCACTTCTTCGAGTGATGTGTGGTTCACCTTTTACCTTAGAACACATATCTCTGTCATGAGATAGCCCAGGGCACCAGTTACGAATGTCTACAACCTCTGCACCTCTCACTGGCTTACAACACACACATCCAATCCTTATTCAAGACTTATTCCATGCCAGTACTCAGCCAATTAGTATATTTTTGTGTTTCCTTTAAAAAAGAAAATCCTGGCTTTGATTTTATCTCCCAGATGGATGAGAGTACTACTCTATCTTTTGTCAAAACTTACAATTCTTTGTACACCCATCCATGTAGTTGCACTTCTAAAATGCAGAGCCCATCAAAATCCACGCTTTTGAACCACGAGGCTTATATGTAAACAATCAAAGAGCAACGATGCCATAGGAACTGCCTTCAAGGTGGACTGGTGCCCAGTGAGGGGCTCCAAATTGTCATCTCCATCGCTGCTTCTGTTCTTGTGCTGAAGTTTAATGGGTCAGGAACACATGTGGGGCACGGCCATAGGAAGTGGCCTTTGCAACGAGAGACAGAACTCAGAATAAACCCAGGGAAAAGGGTCTAATGGCTCATAGGTGGGCCACTCAAGACTGATTGGAGAGCCTGAGCTTGTATCTGGACTAAACCATAATCAGACACATGAGCCTTATATTCACTGTGGCAATATTCACAGCAGCCAAGTCACAGAAGCAATCTAAACGCCCATCAGCAGGCGAATGGATAATTATGGGATACAATGGAATATTGCTCAGCCATAAAAAAGAGTGAAATAATGCCCTCTGCAGCAACACAGATGGAGAGATTGTCATATTAAGTGAAGTAAGTCAAACAAAAAGACAAATGTCATATCACTTAGACGCGGATCTAAAAAAATTAAAAAAGATGCAAGTGAATTTACACACAAAAGAGAAACAGACCCACAGACACAGAAAACAAACTTATGGTTGCCAAAAGGGGAACACTAAGGGGTGGGGGAGATAAATCATGAGTTTGGCGTTAACACATGCACACTACTACATGTTAAGTAAACTACAAGGACCTATTGTATAGCAAAGGAAACTATATTCAATATTTTGTAATGACATATAAGGGAAAGGATTCTGAAATATTGTAAGTCAACTGCTGCCAAGTCGCTTCACTCATGTCCGACTCTGTGCGACCCCATGGACTGCAGCCCACCAGGCTTCTCCGTCCATGGGATTCTCCAGGCAAGAACACTGGAGTGGGTTGCCATTTCCTTCTCCAAGTCAACTACATTCCAACAAAAAATAAAGTTTCAAAAAAATCTACCCATCCGTAAGGAAGTTGTGGCACATATACACGATGGAGTATTTACTCAGCTATAAGAAAAAAAGAACATGTTTGAGTCAGCTCTAATGAGGTGGATGAAACTGGAGCCTATTATACAGACTGAAGTAAGTCAGAAAGAGAAACACCAATACAGTATATTAATGCATCTATATGGAATTTAGAAAGATGGTAAGGATAATCCTATATGCGAGACAGCAAAAGAGACACAGATGTACAGAACAGACGTTTGGACTATGTGGAGAAGGGGAGGGTGGGATGATTTGAGAGAACAGCATTGAAACACGTATATTACCATATGTGAAATAGATGGCCAGTCCAGGTTCGATGCATGAGACAGGGTGCTCAGGGCCGGTGCACTGGGATGATCCTGAGGGATGGGATGGGGAGGGACATGGGAGAGGGGTTCAGGATGGAGAACACAGGTACACCCATGGCGGATTCATGTCAATGTATGGTGAAACCCACTACAATATTGTAATTAAAATAAATAAAATTTTAAAATCTATCCATCTTATTTATCACTACAGCCCTAGGACAAGCAAAAGTGTTCAATATTTAACAGAAAATTTAATAAACACATGTTTAATTTTTTTTAAATGATTGCATATTACCAAACACGATTTCCAAATATAAATTTGGAAAGTTTATTTGCAAAAGTTACTTGCAAATATCTCCAGGGTTTGTGTGGAGCTCTCTCATCAGACTCACTCACAGAACATCAGGGTCAAAGTGTCAGGCCTTCAAGACATCTTGTCTCTGAAAAAATTCCCATTTCTGTGCTTTTCAAATAGCCTTCATAATTTTTGTTCCACACTCCAATAACTAGGACCATCCTTTTTCTAAATATTTAGATAAATTCAGGACTTCTCCTAGTGGCTCAGATGGTAAAGTGTCTGCCTGCAATGTGGGAGACCTGGGTTCCATCCCTGGTGGGGAAGATCCCCTGAGAAGAGAGAATGGGACCCCACTCCAGTACTCTTGCCTGGAGAATCCCATGGATGGAGGAGCCTGGCGGGCTACAGTCCACAGGGTTGCAAAGAGTCACACATGGCTGAGCAACTTCACTTTCACTTTAGATAAATTCCAAGCCATCTCCAGTGTCTCCCCTTTTCAAGACGCCACACACAGTAAGTCCTCAAATCGGCAGAGCATCTTAGTAGTAGACTAGAGAGATTAGCTCATTGGGTATTGGTGAAAGAGAGAAGAGGTCACGTAGGGTCAGTGAAAATGCAAAAGCCAAGAGGCAGAAAGCATGGAGCCCCGATGTGGAGCAGTTCCATGCCAGACTGGTGACAAATTAGGGTGGTCCCCCGGGGAAACAATTCTGTGTCACAGGGGAGTGCCAAGCGTGCACACAACTCTGGTGCAGACAAAACACACACAATGCATACATACCAACTATACAGCCTAAATAGTCTGTATGTCTCCTATGGAGCTTCCTTGACAGTCATGTCAGGAGACCTAACCAAAAAGTTCCATTTACAAGCAAAATTATTATAGAAAAAAAAAAATGGAAAAAACCCAGACATCCACTAAGAGGTGAGTGGATAAGTACATGTCAGGGTATTAGAATACTGCACAACAGTGAAAAATAAATAAAATGAAGATCAGAGTCAAAACAGATGTGTCCTCCAAGTAAAGAGCAAGTCACAGAAACAGACATATGATGGGATGTTGTTATTGGCATTGTATGAACAGAGCTGTACTTGTACTGAAATACAAAAACAGCAAGGGCATTATAAAAACCAAAAGCCAGGACAGTAACTACCCTATTCTGGGTAGCAATTCGTATGGATATACAAAGATATTGGTGACATTCTCTTTTTTAGTACGTCAGTAGATGTATTTAACTTTTATATATATATATATATATGCATATATATATATAAATATTTTTATTTATATATTTCCATACAGTGCACATTTTCTGAGTGTGGTTATTGTACAGTTGTTGCCTTGTGGCTCTGATGGTAAAGAATCCACCTGCAGTACAGGAGACCTAAGTTCGATCCCTGGGTCAGCAAGATCCCCTGGAGAAGGCAACGGCAACCCACTCCAGCATTCTTGCCTGGAGCATCCCATGGACAGAGGAGCCTGGAAGACCATGGGGTCACAAAGTTGGACACAACTGAGCGACTAACACTTTCACTTTCTTTCATTGTACACTGCAGATTTCCGATCGGAGAGGCGTCCCTCTATAGGTTTCTCCCCAAAATTGATCTTCCCAAGCACTTAAAAAAATATCTGAAATTTTAAAACAAAATTTAGGTTGATGTATGGCAAAAAGAAAACCATCACAATATTGTAAAGTAATTATTCTCCAATTAAAATAAGTAAACTAAAAATAAGAAAATAAGAGAGAAGGAAAAATATCAACGCCACGGTTACATTCCAAGGCCAAGGACATAGACCAGCTGCCCACACAATCCATAAAAAGCAGCAGAGGCTGTCGGCATTGCTCACAGAGTCAGGTCACCCAAGACTGCCATTGCCTTGGTCACCAATTAGCCAGCAGATCTCTGAAACATCATGTAGCACCCTGCGCTTCGGCTTCCTGGACCGAGCCACGAGGGCCTGGATGACGTGACCTCATCAGTTGCCTTCAGCCTGAGGGTCCTCAGAAACCTGACTATTATCTTCAAAGCAGAGTGTGTGTGGGCTTCCCTGGTGGCTCAGTGGTAAAGATTCCACCTGCAGTGCAGGACACCCAGGTTCGATCATTGGGTCGGGAAGATTCCCCTGGAGAAGGCAATGGCAACCCGCTCCAGTATTCTTGCCTGGGAAATCCCATGGACAGAGGAGCCTGGTGGGCTACGGTCCATGGGGTCACAAGAGTCAGACACATCTAAGTGACTAAGCCAACGGCTGGAGTGTACATGAAATATGGAAGTCGTGGGGACAGAAAGGTCTCCAGTGAAGCAGGAAGTCACAGTTCAGGGGAGACCATGGGTACTGAAGAATATAGGAAGACTAATGTTGTCAGAGCAGATAAGGCAGCCTTCCAACCCTGTTCTTAATGGATGTACTTTTCCAAGAACACAAACCCTCTATGAGCAGCATTAAAATGTCACTAGCAGTTCATGCACCTGAAGTCTACAGCCACATTCAGAATGAATACTAATTCTCTTTACCCCCAGTATTCATGGAGTCCTTGTACTCACTATCCTATACAAAGAATCTATTGCCTTCTTCCCATATTTAACCACGTGGGGTTATTTCACAGAGTCTGGAAAGATTGAAGGCAGGAGGAGAAGGGGATGACAGAGGAAGAAATGGTTGCATGGCATCACGAACTCGATGGATATGAGTTTGAGTAAGCTCCTGGAGTTCGTGATGGACAGGGAGGCCTGGCATGCTGCAGTCCATGGGGTCACAAAGAGGCAGACATAAGCAACTGAATTGAACAGTACTTTAAGTTATATATACATGTATGTAGTTACATGTATACAGTTTCAAAATAAAGCCTTCCCTGGTGGCTCAGTGGTAAAGAATCTGCCTGTCAATGCAGAAGATCAGGGTACAGTCTCTTGGTTGAGAAGATCTCCCGGAGGAGGAAATGGCAACCCACTCCAGTATTCTTGCCTGGAGAATCCCATGGACAGAGGAGCCTGGGAGGCTACAGTCCACGGAGTTGCAAAGAGTCAGACACAATGGAGTGACTAAACAACAACAAGGTTTAAAATATTGATACATCTACATCTAAGCCAATAATATACGATATGCATACGTATGTGTGTATATGTATGTCTATGTGTGTGTTAAACCAACCCACTGAGGAATTAAGTTCCCTGGGCTCAGAAGTACACCTTCTCCATTCTTTGTAAATCTCTACTACACCTTGGTCAATGCTCCTTGTGTTGGAGATGATCAATAAAATACATGTGATGTTCTTTCCCAGCATAAGGGTCTTTTCAAATGAGTCAGCTCTTCGCATCAGGTGGCCAAAGGATTGGAATTTCAGCTTCAAAATCACTCCTTCCATTGAACACCCAGGACTGATCTCCTTTAGGATGGACTGGCTGGATCTCCTTGCAGGCCAAGGGACTCTCAAGAGTCTTCTCCAACACCACAGTTCAAAACTATCAATTCTTCGGTGCTCAGCTTTCTTCAAAGTCCAACTCTCACATCCATACGTGACTACTGGAAAAACCATAGTCTTGACTAGACGGACCTTTGTTGGCAAAGTAATGTTTCTGCTTTTGAATATGCTAACTAGATTGGTTGTAACTTTCCTCCCAAGGAGTAAGCGTCTTTTAATTTCATGGCTGCAGTCACCATCTGCAGTGATTTTTGGAGCCCCCAAAAATAAAGTCTGACACTGTTTCCACTGTTTCCCCATCTATTTCCCATGAAGTGATGGGACCGGATGCCATGATCTTCGTTTTCTGAATGTTGAGCTTTAAGCCAACTTTTTCATTCTCCTCTTTCACTTTCATCAAGAGGCTCTTTAGTTGTTCTTTACTTTCTGCCATAAGGGTGGTGTCATCTGCATATCTGAGGTTATTGATATTTCTTCCAGCAATCTTGATTCCAGTTTGTGCATTTCTTCATCCAGCCCAGCGTTTCTCATGATGTACTCTGCATATAAGTTAAATAAACAGGGTGACAATATACAGCCTTGATGTATTCTTTTTCCTATTTGGAACCAGTCTGTTGTTCCATGTCCAGTTCTAACTGTTGCTTCCTGACCTGCACACAGGTTTCTCAAGAGGCAAGTCAGGTGGTCTGATATTCCCATCTCTTTCAAAAGTTTCCACAGTTTACTGTGATCCACACAGTCAAGAGCTTTGTCAATAAAGCAGAAATAGATGTTTTTCTGGAACTCTCTTGCTTTTTCTATGATCCAGCAGATGTTGGCAATTTAATCTCTGGTTCCTCTGCCTTTTCTAAAACCAGCTTGAACATTTGGAAGTTCACGGTTCATGTGTTGCTGAAGCCTGGCTTGGAGAATTTTGAGCATTACTTTACTAGCGTCTGAGATGAGTGCAATTGTGCAGTAGTTTGAGCATTCTTTGGCACTGCCTTTCTTTGGGATTGGAATGAAAACTGACATTTTCCAGTCCTGTGGCCACTGCTGAGTTTTCCAAATTTGCTGACATATTGAGTACAGCACTTTCACAGCATCATCTTTCAGGATTTGGAATAGCTCAACTGGAATTCCATCACCTCCACTAGCTTTGTACATAGTGATGTTTCCTAAGGCCCCCTTGACTTCACATTCCAGGACGTCTGGCTCTAGGTGAGTGATCACACCATCGTGATTATCTGGGTCATAAAGATCTTTTTTGTACAGTTCTTCTGTGTATTCTTGCCACTTCTTCTTAATATCTTCTGCTTCTGTTAGGTCCATACCATTTCTGACTTTTATTGAGCCCATCTTTGCATGAAATGTTCCCTTGGTATCTCTAATTTTCTTGAAGAGATCTCCAGTCTTTCCCATTCTATTGTTTTCCTCTATTTCTTTGCATTGATCCCTGAGGAAGGCTTTCTTATCTCTCCTTGCTATTCTTTGGAACTCTGCATTCAAATGGGTATATCTTTCCTTTTCTCCTTTGCTTTTCGCTTCTCTTCTTTTCACAGCTATTTGTAAGGCCTCCTCAGACAGCCATTGTGCTTTTTTGCATTTCTTTTCCATGGGGATGGTCTTGATCCCTGTCTCCTGTACAATGTCACGAACCTCCATCCATAGTTCATCAGGCCCTCTGTCAAGCAGATCTAGTCCCTTAAATCTATTTCTCACTTCCACTGTATAATCATAAGGGATTTGATTTAGGTCATACCTGAATGGTCTAGTGGTTTTCCTGACTTCTTCAATTTGTCTGAATTTGGCAATAAGGAGTTCATGATCTGAGCCACATTCAGCTCAGTCATGTCCAATTCTTTGTGACCCCATGGACAGTAGCTCCCAGGCTCTTTGTCCATGGGATTCTCCAGATAAGAATATTGGAGTGGGTTGCCATTTCCTTCTCCAGGGACCTTCCCAACCCAGGGATCGAACCTGGGTCTCCTGCACTGCAGGGACGTTCTTTACCATCTGAGCCTCCCCAACTCTCACTTTCACTTACCTATATGTTAACATACGTACATTTACAACAAGACACGTCCCCTAGAGAAATGAGAGCTAACTGTATTTACTTATTAAGGTGCTAGTTAGTGGTTCCACTGTGAAATGCACTTTGATCAATACGAAGATACATCCATCAAACTTCCATCTGAAGTCAGTCTATATTCCAGAAGATGAGGTCAAGCCCAGATATAAATTATTACAGTTGAGCAAATGCTTGGTGCACGTGCTCCCCCTTCCCTTCTCCTGTGGGACCCTGGGTGCATGCAGGCTGCAATTTGAGATGGCGCGTCTGAGACATGTGTTTGAATATCTTAGATACGGAGACAGAGCTGAGTCCAAGGGGTTCGGTCACGCGGTAACAGAGGAAGTGAAGGACTGAATTTTGAGCGTGTGAATACAAGCCTACAAGGGCTTATGGACGGTGGAAAGGATCAAGGAACACACATTATGTCAGAGTTAATTCCTCCAGGTTGACGTTCATTGCCAGACGATGAGCAATTGAAGGTCAAAGACCACAAACGATTAATACTGATTCTGGGGAAACAGAAGGTCCTCAGCACAGGTTATTCCATGAAAAGGAGGAGACGAGATGCAGAGAGAAGTCAGAAAGTACCCAGATGAGGAAGACCAGGTCAGCGATCAAGCTTCTCTCCTTAGCTCCGCCTCCTCTGGGTAGCTGGTAAACCTCTTCCTTTCGGTCAACTCCATTCATACTCCGGACATAATCCTCCTTTGAGTCCCATGGTCCAGCCTCTGTTTTATTATTATTATTATTAATTTTTAAGTCTTTATTGATTTTGTTACCATATTGCTTCTGTTTTACGTTTCCGGTCCTTTGTCCATAAGGCATGTGGGATCCTCACTCCCCGACAAGGGATCGAACCTTCAGCCCCTGCGTTGGAAGGCCAAGTCTTAACCACTGGACCACAAGGAAGTCCCAGCCTCTGTGGTTCCTGCCGGCAGAAATTTCATGCTAAAGAGAGCCTCTAGCGTTTGCCCTTTGACACAGGAGTCAACAGTGCTTGAGTCTTTGGCACTTGACAAATTCCAGTCTCAGTGGAATCTAGCATTAAAAACTGAGGTTCCTTTGAAATAAAGCAGTGTGTATGTCATTGCCAAAGTCCCCAACCATATACTCCAATATAAACTAGCATATATATAGTTAGGACTGGTTTGCATTGTTGTACAGCAGAAACCAACACACAGAGAAGCAATCAATCCTTCCATTAATAAAGCAAAGTAGAAAAAAAAAAAACCCATCCCCTAAAGCTCAGATCTGGTTTTGAGGATCTACTGGTGTGACCTCTGCAAGCAAAGTAAGGGATGCCACATGCCAAGCACTCCTTTTTTTTTTCCTGCTTGTTTTATCACATAAAAAAAGGATGAAATTTTGCCACTTGCAGCCACATGGATGGACCTAGAAATTATCAAACTAAGTGAAGTTAAGTCAGAAAGAGAAGGACAAGTATCATATGATATCACTTCTACGTGGAATCTACTGATAAAAAACAATGATACAAATGAACCTGTTTACAAAACCGAGATTGAGTCACAGGTGTAGAAAACAAATTTATGGCTACCAGGGAGCCTGAGGGGAGGGATCAATGGGAAGATCAAAATTGACATATACACATTAGTATTTATAAAATAGGAAACAACAAAGACCTACTGCATAGCACAGGGAACTGTACTCAATAGTCTATAATGCTGTGGATGGGAAAAGAACCTAAACAAAAGTGGATATATGTATACATATAACCGATTTACTGTCTCATAAATCTGAAAGTGAACTTGAAACTAACACAGTATCGTAATCAAGTATACTCCAATTAAGAAAAAAAATGCCATTGGATGCTGGGTACCCAGACGGAGTCTCCACTCGTCAAAGCCGTGGAGAAGCAATACAGGGAAGAACAGAACTGATGATGGCATTTATAAAGCCACTGCCTTCGGCCGTGTCGCCCATCTGTTTCCTGTGATCCGTGTCTAAGACAAGGGATGCAGAAAGCCTCGATGTTATAGACACTCCGGAGTGTTTAATGGCGCAGCCCTGAAACCCTAAAGATAACGCTATCCTTTCTGACGTGTAACCTGTGGCGTCTCCCCTGTCGCAACTCAAAACTCTTTCTGGCTTTTCTTATATATGTATCAGATGGCAAAGAATCTGCCTGCAAGGCAGGAGACCTGGGTTCGATCCCCTGGAGGAGGGCATGGCAACCCACTCCAGTATTCTTGCCTGAACAATTCCATCAACACAGGAGCCCAGCAGGCTATAGTTCCCAGGGTCGCAAAGAGTCGGACACGACTGAGTGACTAACACTTTCAGACTCCGCACTTTTCACACACACACACACACACACACACACACACATAAATATATGGAAAGATTTCTTTCTACCCTCACCTCCTTCTGCACAGAGCAGGATATAAAAAGGTTGATTTTTCCTTTGACTACAATCATCAGATGTCACAGTTTTGTTTTTTTTTTTGCAATGAATGCTTTCCTTGGTTATTTTCAGACCTCCTATTAAGAGCTATTCTTTCCTTCTGGCCTATTCCTTTTAACCCAATTAGACCCAATTAAATCCTCTGCCATGATGGTTCTATTTTCCCCACCTTAATTATCCGTTAGCACATCCCTGTTACTGCATGTTCTTTTCCACTGGCCCACACCCCCGGCGGTATCACTCAGAGGGCGTGATACACACGCAAATAAAACCTTCATGTTAGATTTTCACCTGGAAGACTCCCTGCCAAGTGGGAATTCACCAACACGACACTGCCATTTTAAGACTGAATTCCGAAGGAGCTTCAAATACTGGAGGAGGGCAGGGTGATCACGTCCAAGAGGTTTTAAAACAGCCACATACAAAACAACTTGCCTCTGTTGAGAATGTCTTTGAATTAATTAGGTCATTAGGAAAACACACAGTAATTATGGCCGTCCAGGTTAACAGCCTTCCATATGTATTTATGAACTTCACTTGTCTGTGTCTATGGGGAGGGGGTGGAATTGCTTATCCAAGGCTTTTACAGATGAGCTTCAAATAAGTGTCTCTCCAAAGAGACCTCGGTTCAATTCCTGGGTTGGGAAGATCTCCTGGAGAAGGAAATGGCAACCCACTCCAGTATTCTTGCCTGGAAAAGCCCATGGACAGAGGGGTCTCATCGGCTATAGGTCTTCGGGTTAGAAAGACTCAGATAGCACTGGGTGACTAACACTTCCCTTCACTTTATTAGAGGTACTTCCTTGGTGGCTTAGATGGTAAAGAATCTGCCTTCAATTTAAGACACCTGAGTTTGATCTCTGGGTTGCGAAGATCCCCTGGAGAAGGGAAAGGCTACCTACACTCCAGTATCCTGGAGTGGAGAATTCCATGGGTCCATGGGGTCACAAAGAGTCGGACACGATTGAGCGACTTTCACTTTCACCCTCTTTCAAGGAGACCCATGTAGATGCTTGATTTTACTTCCCAAATGAAGAGTTTTTAAAAACACACTCAATATTCCATTGTGAGTATGTACCACAGATTCTTGATCCATTCATGTAGATGGACTGCTAGGCTGCAGAATATTAGCCATTCAAAGGGAGCAAAACTGAGTCTGTTTTGGTGAGGTGGAGAAATGCAGAGTCTGTCATAAGGAGGAAAGGAAAGCGAAAAGAGAAAAACAAATATCGAATATTAAGGCATATATATGGAATACAGAAAGATGGTCCTGATGAACCTATTTGCTAGGCAGGAATACGGATGCATACACAGAAAACAAACCCGTTGACAGAGAGGGGGAAGGAGAGCGTGGGACGAATTGAGAGAGCAGCACTGAGCTCTATACACCACCGCGTGTGAAATAGACGGCTAGGAAGCTGCTGCGTAACAAAGGGAGCGCGGCTCGGCTCTGTGATGACCAGGGTGGGATGAGGTGTGAATCAAGAGGGAGGGGATGTACGTATACGTACAGCTGATTCACACTGTCGTACAGCAGAAACTAACAACATTGTAAACCAATTATCCTCCAATTGAAACACACACACACGCACACACTCAAGAACAACAGAAATCCACTAGCTTTAACAAGACTGTGGCTCTGTGGTAAACAATCTGCCTGCCAATGCAGAAAATGCAGGAGACATGGGTTCCATCCCTGGGTCGGGAAGATCCTCTGGAGGAGGAAATGGCCACCCACTCCAGTCTTCTTGCCTGGAGAATCCCACGGACAGAGGAACCTGGAGGGCTACAGTCCATGGGGTCGCAAAGAGCTGGACATGACCAAGCAACTGAGTAAAGCTTACACACACAAAAGAGTAAAGTTAGGACGGCAAAACTCTTTAAAGAAAATGGTGAAGACGGATCACGAGAGGCAGGAAGGAGAGACAGCCCACCATCCACGAAGAAGAGTTTTCTAGATCCTAGGAAGGGACCTCCAGGCAAGAGGAAACACAGGTGTTTGCCATGGGGGAACAAATGAGTTCCAGCAACATCCATCATCTGAGAAAGAGGCCCAAGGATCAGATCATGTCACAATGCCAGCTCAATATGCCAGCCCCCCACGTGGATTTCATGAGTGGGTTTCTGCTTGGAAGAAAGCAACTCCTTAAAAATAAACAGTCTCTTAAAAATAAACAGAAGGGAGCTGAGTCCCTCACTTCTCGTCTCATAATACAGAGACCTACCTGCATGCCATCATGCAGGCTATGCTAGCTGAAGAAGGTAAAGCATGCTATTGATAGTCGCCAGGGTTTGTCGGGAGAAGGTCAATACTTCTCACTATAGAAGCTCAGTTCAGTCCAGTCACTCAGTCGGGTCTGACTCTTTGCCACTCCATGGACTGCAGCACGCCAGGCCTCCCCGCCCATAACAGACTCCCAGAGTTTGCTCAAACTCATGTGCATCGAGTCGGTGATGCCATCCAACCATCTCATCCTCTGTCGCCCCCTTCTCCTCCTGCCCTCAATCTTTCCCAGCATCAGGGTAGATGCTCAAAAGAAGCCAGATTATGGTGAAAGGAAAACCTGGCTTCCACACGTGCATCCCTGACCACTGGACAAATTTCTACAGCAGGTAATGATGTCATGAAAGGACCTCAGGGAATTAAGACCCGAAGATTTCAGGGAGCTCCTCTAAGGAGCCACTTAGAAGGCCGGACTTCCCCAGGAAATGCAAACTGAGATAATTGTGTTTAATTTAACCTCATGCAATGTTCCAGAAACAGCAAAGAAAAAGGGGCAACAATGAAATTGGCAGAGGTGCCTCTGAACCGGCCCGATGGGCCTCCCGCAGGACAGACAAAAAGCCCTCCACCACGAGGACGTTCTGTGACTTGGGCTTTTAAAGAAAAGACAAGGAAAACAACCCCAAGAGTGAAAGGCTTTCTGAGAGGGGCATTAGGTCACTTATCAGCCACGGCTGCCTTTCTGGAAAGAACACATCCGGTAATAAGGAGGAAAAGGAAAACAAGAAACGAGTAATGAAGCTGGCTCGTGGTACACCCTCGTCTTTTTCTTTTTTTTTTTTTTAAGGTTTAAAATGATGTAATCTTTACCGTAACCCTAAATACATTCGAACTTAACCCTTCTTTTAACAGGTGAAAAAATAGAAGAAAAGAGAGATTAAATGAATCAGTATTATATAGTTAATAAGGTGTAATTTCCAGATTTAAACTAAGGCTTCGGATTTTAAGTCCCTCTCTCTTTCTTTGCTCTTTAATGTGTTTTTTTTTTAACTGATTTTTTAATTGAAGGATAATTGCCTTACAGAATTTTGCTGTTTTCTGTCAAACCTCAACATGAATCAGCCAGAGGTGTACATATATCCCCTCCCTCTTGAATCTCCCTCCCATCTCCCGACCCATCCCCACCCCTCTAGGTTGATCCAGAGCCCCTGTTTGAGTTTCAAGGTGGGGATATATATACACAATGGAATATTACTCAGCCATAAAAAAGAAGGCATTTGAGTCAGTTCTGAAGAGACAGATAAACCTAGAGCCTATAATACAGAATAAAGTGTCAGAAAGAGAAAGATAAATACCGTATTCTAAACCATATGTACAGAATCTACAAAAATGGTACTGAAGAATTTATGTACAAGGCAACAATGGAGAAACAGACAGAGAAAAGACTTATGGACATCGGGAGAGGGGGGGACAGGGTGAGATGTATGGAGAGAGTAGCATGGAAACTTACATTACCAAATGTAAAATAGAGAGCCAATGGGCATTCGCTGTACACCCTCGTATTTATCTTTTAAGGGTAAGTGCCATACCTCGGTGAAGGGAACCAGGGATGTGATTTTTCAATCAGCAGGAAACTGTGTAGTATAGTTCTGGTTCTGAGACTCAGCTCTGTACTGGACGCCTGGGGGAGAACTGAGAAACCCCCGGTCCAGGCTCCACTCCAGACCCACGTGGTCAAGCATCTCCAGGGGTGGGGAGGGGCGGAAGACCAGGTGTTTGTAAATATCAGATCCTCCAGGAGATTCGAATGGGCCGCCCGACCGGCCACCGATGCTTGGACCCAGGGTCTCTGCTTACATGTAAAAATATCTCATGAAATTTTATTCTTTTTTTTTTTTTCTTTTAGGAAAATCTGATTTCAACACAAATACTCATACGCTGTCTTAAAAGGGAAACTGTAAGTATTATTTAAGCAGCAGTGATAACACGACACAGCAAACGTGGGCCCCAAGGTTCAACCCCTTTGCCCCCCCACCCACCAGACCTGCCTTGGAGGCAGAACGATCTCCAGGTGTGTCTCAGCTTTGCTTCTTACAATATGCTCCATCAAAAAAAAAAATTTTTTTTAACACTAGGTCCTTGTGAGCTATGTGTTTTAAATGGAGCAGTGTCCACATGTCAGTCCCAAACTCTCAATCTATCTTTCCCCACATAGTTCTAAAAAATATATGCTTTGCTACTTTCTCTCTCTCTCTCTTTTTTTTTGAAATTGTATATATTGTTTCTGGCTGTCTTGCGTCTCTGTTGCTGGGCAGGCTTTTCTCTAGTTGCAGTGAGCAGGGCTACTCTCTAACTGTGGTGCTTGGGTTTCTCCCTGGGGTGGTTTCTCTCGTGCAGCAAGGGATCTAGGGCTTGTGGGCAACAGAGTACATGTTCAGTCCTTGTGGTTCATGGGCTTAGTTGCTCTGCGGCGTATGGGATCTTCCCCAATCAGGGATCGAGTCTCTGTCTCCTGCATTGGCAGGTGGATTCTTGACCACCGAGCCACCTCGGAAGCCCCCGCTACATTTTCTTGATACATGATTTGACTCTACATCTTATGTAGAATAGCTAGCTAGGACGGTACAACAGCAGATTGAGAATGTCTACATCATATGTAGACAGTATCCATCCTCTTTGCCTCATGTCTAAACTTCCCAGAACAGTTACACTCTTTAGCTTTTATCATTCAATGTCACTGTGCAATTAATGAGCACTCTTGAAGCAAGCTCTGGAGCCTAACAAAAATCTCTTTTAAAAAAAAAATTAATTTTTTTTTTAATTGAAGGATAATGGCTTTACAGAATTTTGCTGTTTTCTGTCAAACCTCAACATGAATCAGCCACAGGTGTACATATATCCCCTCCCTTTTGAACCTCCCTCCCCATCCCACCCCTCTAGGTTGATACAGAGCCTAGAGTTTGAGTTTCCTGAGACATACAGCAAATTCCTGCTGGCTCTCTAGAAAAACTCTCCTCTCTTGAATGACCTGTTTTAACTGGAGACAGTGTAACAGCCTCAGAGCTTCCTATTCATGTTTGCTGTGAATCTATTGTTCATTTTTCTAAACGCTTACCCTCCAAAAAAAAAAAAAAATGATGCCCATCTCCAGGACTGTCTTCACCAGAAACTCTCCTCTCAGGACAGGCATGCTTGTGAGGGAGGGGGTGGACCCTGGGGCAGGGATTAGCTGTTTGAAGTTGCAGCTGGTCCTTAAACAATAACAATAAAAAATAAAACAATAAAACAATTGTTAAACAATAAAAGAAGTTTGGCTTTTACGACAACGTGGGGAACTTCCGTGATGGTCCAACGGTTAATCCGCCTGCCAATGCAAGAGACATGGGTTTGATCCCTGGTCCGGGAAGATCCCATATGCCTTGAGGCAAGAAAGCCCGTGTGCTACAATTACTGAGCCTGTGCTCCATAAAAAAGAGACTCCACCATAACGAGAAACCTGTGAACAGCCAAGAAGAACAGACCCTGCTCGATGCAACTAAAACAAAGGCCGTGAGCAGCAACACACACAGCCAAAGTCTCAGCATAGCCAAAATAAATAAATAAATAAAACAAAGAAACATTAAAAAAAAAAGACAACGCTAAGTTTTTCTTTGTTGAAATGAAATTTTTCTCAAAGGAAAAATAATAAAGTCAAAGTTTGAGGGTGCGTGCAGGTGGATACCCTTTTCTAAAGCATCATTTGTCCAACTGGGCAGCCCATGAGCATGTGCAAATGACCAAACACTCCATTTCTTTTTTGTTTATTTTTTTCCCCTCGATATCTCTCTTGAACATTGTTTTCTGTCCCAGTCTTTGCCCGGAATTCATGGGAGACTCAATGGCTCTGGCTATGTTCCATGAAGTCCACTGCTTCTTTGAAAGCAAGTCTTTCCATTCATTCAGTATTCTGTTTTTTGGTTTTTGGCGAAGACACATGACTTGTGGGATCTTAGTTCCCTGACCAGGGATGGAACCCGAGCCCCCGGCAGTGTGAAGTGCAGGGTCCTACCGACTAGACTGCTAGGGAAGCTTGATGTATTCTGCTATTTGAAGAAACACAGCATCACAAAGCTTTCCGAGAAAAAAAAGGCAAGAGAAGGCTATCTTTAGAGACCCTGCATGAGTTAAGATTCTAGATTCTGACCTCCAGTGGACTGTATCATTCAGAAAAGAGTTTTAGATCAGAAATCAGTTCTGTTTAGAATGTGTGATTAGTCGCTCAGTCCTGTCTGACTCTTTTCTATCCCATGGACTGTAGCCCTCCAGGCTCCTCCATCCATGGGATTTCCCAGGCAAGAATACTGGAGTGGGCTGCCAATTCCTCCTCCAGGGGATCTTACCAACCCAGGGATCGAACCCAGGTCTCCCGCATTGCAGGAGGATCCTTTACCGACTGAACCACCAGGGAAGCCCTCTACTTAGATTAACGGAAGATTTTTGAAGTGCCCATGGTATTCTAACTCTTGATTATTTGGGGTTATTCTTTTTTTTTATTTGCCCTTCCGACCGCCTGAAGATCCCAGATTCTTAGGATCTTCTCTCTGTAGCCGCTGTTGTGAAACTTACCAGCAGCGTGCTTTGGGAGTGAATTCCATTTCATTCTCATGCTGGGCATCCAGTGTGCCATGCAGGCATGGAAGCTTAGATCTTTCAATGACGGCAGAATAATTTATGTATAAGATATCTGCATGCGTTCTCAATCACTCGCTCATGTTCCACTCTTTGAAACTCCAAGGACTATAACCTGCTGGGCTCCTCTGTCCATGAGATTTCCCAAGCAACACTACTGGAGTGGGTTTCCAATTTCTCCTCCAAGGAATCTTCCTGAACCAGGGATCAAACTTGCGTCTCGTGGGTCTCCTGCACTGACAGGTGTAGTGTTTGCCAACTGCACCATCTGGGAAGCCTCCTGTAAGCCATTTATGCCTCTTTTGAACTTCCCTGGTGGCCCACAGGGTAAAGAATCTGCCTGCCAGTGCAGGAGACGTGGATTCGATGATCCCTGGGTAAAGAAGATCCGCTGAAGGAGGAAATGGCAATACACTCCAGTGTTCTCTCGTCTGGGAAGTCCCATGGACAAAGGAGCCTGGCACGCTACAGTCCATGAGGTCCCAAAGAGTCGGACATGACTAAATGACCAAACGACAGTGAAAGCAGACAAATGCATTATAGCGACTTTGCAGCCACACCAGAAACGAGAGAATGACGGACATGCTCCTGCCCTTCTGTCTTTGATATGAAACACATCAGGAATATACAACGATTTCCATATTCTTCAATTTGCCAAAGAAAACCCAATAGCTTACCTAAACAGTACTGTGGGATTAAGTTTCCAATCTTAGGATTAGATATACAGAAAATTAAATCCAACCATTTTTCCCCAGGAGAGAAGCTTTGGTGGGGAAAGTCTGTGATAATGTTGAGGGAAAAAAAAATGCATTTACAGAAGAGAGAAGACAATGGATCAGATGTAACTTTGTGGAGCATCAGTGATATATTAGATTCATCTAATTCTTTAAGTTCTCAGAGGTAGAGCTTTGCTACGGAAGCATGGCTGTTTATGAAGGTAGATCTGTCTCAAATACGAGCCTTGTCCAAGCAACTGACATCAGTGAGAGCTGGTCTGGGGAGAAATTGTTCACTCGCTAAACCATGTTTGACTCTTTGTGACCCCATGGACTGCAGCACACCAGGCCTCCCTGTCCATCACCAACTCCCGGAGTTTACTCAAACCCATGTCCATGGAATTGGTGATGCCATCCAACTATCTCATCCTCTGTCATCCCCTTCTCCTCCTGCCCTCAATCTTTCCCAGCATCAGGGTCTTGTTCTGTGAGTCAGCTCTTCGCATCAGGTGGCCAACGTACTGGAGTTTCAGCTTCAGCATCGGTCCTGCCAATGAATACCCAGGGTTGATTTCCTTTAGGATTGGCTGGTCTGTGGAGAAGTGGGCATTTTCAAATGCTTCTTCCCTTTCCTTGCTTCTCGTGCCAGAAATGCTATCCTAAAAATAGGTGTGATTAATCCCTTTGGCAAACACATCGCCACTGAATTTGGAAGCCTAATTTTGCCAAGCCTGTTGTCATTCCCGAGGCATACCACTGTTTCGCTATTCAAGAAGAAAATCCAGAGTCTTCCCTTGCATAGGACGCGACGAATACAGTAGATTCCAGCAATCACACTCCTGAGTAATTACCCAAAGGAGCTGGAAACTTGTAGCCACACAAAAATCCACACGCTGGTGTTTATAGTATCTCTAGGGATCGAGGTCCAAACTTGCAAGAAACCGAGATATTCCCCGGCAGCCGGAAGGATAAATATACCACGGTCGATCCAGATAACGGGAGAGTACTCAATGATAAGGAAGAACCGAGCTATTGGGCCATAAAAAAGATACGGATGAACCTTCAATGCATGGGTTTCACTCCGTGAAACAAGCTGATCTGAAAAGGCTACAGAATGTGTGATTTCAGGTCGGTGACGTTCTGGTAAAGGCAGCGTTGTAGAGACAATAAAAGCATCAGTGCGTGCCAGGACTGGGGTGGTGAGAAGGGTGATATACAGAACTGTTAGGACATTGGAAACACTCTAACAATGGATCCATGTCGTTCCATGCCTGTCCACACCCATGGGATGTAGAAGACCCAGAGTGAACTCTAATGCAAAGGCTGGCCTTTGGATGCTGACAATGTGGCAATGTAGGTTATTCCTTAGTTAAATAGATATGTATATACACGCACCCCACTCTGGGGGTGGAAATGAGAGGTGTTCATAATAGTGGGGTTGGAACATGAACACGGGCAGGGAGTGAATGGAAACTGTCTGTACCTCTCTCTCATCTTTGCTGTGAATCTAAAACAGCTCTGAAAAAGAAATGTGAGTTTAATCACATCATGGCAAACAGAAGGGGAAAAAGTGGAGGCAGTGACAGATTTTATTTTCTTGGCCTCCAAAATCACTGCAGACAGTGAAGGCAGCCATAAGATAAATAGACACGTGCTCCTTGGAAAGAAACATATGACAGACCTAGACAGCGTATTAAAAAGCAGAGACATCACTTTGCTGACAACTTCCCTCTAGTCAAAGCTATGCTTTTTCCAGTAGTCATGTACGGATGTGAGAGCGGGACCATAAAGAAGGCTGAGCGCCAAAGAACTGATGCTTTCAAACTCTGGTGCTGGAGAAGACTCTTGAGAGTCAGGAAATCAGTCCATCCTAAAGGAAATGAGTCATGAATATTCACTGGAAGGACTGATGCTGAAGCTGAAACTCCAATACTTTGGCCACCTGATGCAAAGAACTGACTGATGCAATTGAGCTTTAAATTTCCTGGTGCCCCTTACTTCCTGATGCAAAGAAGATATCTGGCAGCACTAATATAAAGCATTAATATAAAGTGGTTGCCTTTAAATCAGTCTCTCCATAGTTTGAGTTCTTAAACCCATCGCCAGCATGGAATGTTTTCAATGAAGCTTTGATCTTGAAAACCTAAGGCAGTACAGAGGAAGGTGCCATTCGCTTTGTGGAAAGATGTTTTGCGAGTCTGTGTAAGTGGTAAGTAAGCTCACTTATGATGCCCTGATAGAAATGTTTGCAAAAACAAAAGGAGTGGATTCCTGATGCCCTACATATCCCAAGTCTGGATCATCATCAGAGACCTTTTTGGTGGTGATTAATGTAAATCTGCTACATCACCTATACAGAAAAGAGTCACATTTGTAGGGGTGTGTGTGTGTGTGTGTGTGTGTGTGTGTGTGTATGTGTGTGTGTACACACATGCATGCATGCTGAAATAGCTGACTAACTGAAATGCCAGAGACAAACTAAAATCCAGGAGATGTGGATGTGAGAGTTGGGCCATAAAGAAAGCTGAGCACAGAAGAATGGATGCTTTTGAACTGTGGTGTTAGAGAAGACTCTTGAGAGTCCCTCAGACTGCAAGGAGATCCAACCAGTCCATCCTAAAGGAAATCAGTCCTGAATATTCACTGGAAGGACTGATGCTGAAGCCAAGCTCCAATCCTTTGGCCACCTGATGCAAAGAGCTGACTCACTGGAAAAGACCCTGATGCTGGGAAAGATTGAGGGTGGGAGGAGAAGGGGACGACAGAGGATGAGATGGTTGGATGGCATCACCAACTAGATGGACATGAGTTTGAGCAAATTCCGGGAGATGGTGATGGATAGGGAAGCCTGGTGTGCTGCAGTCCATGGGGTCGCAAAGAGTCGGGCACAACTCAGCGACTGAACAACAGTGACAAGAATGGCCAAATGCTAAATTCCATGGGACTGGCAAAGATAGAATATCACCTTGACCTTCTGGAGTTCTGAGCTAACAAAACTCCCCTGTGCAAATAACTAAAAAAAAAAAAAAAACCACTGATTATAGCGTGGCAAAGAAGAAAAGGCAGGCTTTGTTCACCAAGGTTCTAAAACCGTCACACAGCCAAGGGTAAAAGCAGCAGGCTTCAGGTCATGTTATCTTAGCAACAGCATCATCCGGACATGCGGGAAAAGAGTATGCCTAATGTCAACCATCTCCTGTGAGTGTCCATGACTCTGCAGTTATCTTTTAAAACACAGTAGGAGGACTTCCCTGGTGGTCCAGCAGTTAAGAATCCGCCTGCAAGTGCCAGGGACATGGGTGCCATCTCTGGTCCAAGAAGAGCCCACAGGCCATGCAGCGATTAAGCCCCTGCATTATGACTACCGAGCCTGCGTTAAGCCCAGGAGATGCTACTCCTCAGCCCCGAGCCATAATTACCGAAACAAGAGAAGCCACCGCAATGAGAAGCCCACGCTCCGCAAGTCAAGAGCAGCCCTGATCACCGCAACTAGAGAAAAGCCTGTGAACAGCAACAAGGACCCAGTGCAGCCAAAAATAGATTCATATAAAAAAAATTGTTAGACAGATAAAAGGTGACGGTAGGCTAAAATTGAGAGAAGAGCCATTTGCGTAAATCTTAGGGCACTCCTCTACAAGGAGAGAAAACCCCTGGTCTCCACGAGGGGTACCGTGGTCTGATTACTGGGTGTGAGCATGCTGACCTGGACGCCCCAATGTGATCACGGCTGGGTTCACAACATATTACAACACGGTCGGTCACCGATGGCAGATTTAGCCGGCGTGACCTCTGGGCCCTTGAAGACTCAACTGTCCAACAGTTTGAGGGAGCCAATGCTTGTCTCTCGGGATCAAAAAGCAATTATAAGACCCACGGAGGCCAGCAAACTTCGGGTTCAAAGAAGGTAAAGCAAGAGATGGCTTGTTGCTCCCTTGCAAGGCTGGGATGTGCACGCCTTCTGAACCTTATCCGCCTTCCCAAAGACATTTCCTTATTTCTCTCTGTCACCTAAGAGTTGAGCTTCCCAGGTGGCGCTAGGGGTAAAAGAACCTGCCTGCCAATGCAGGAGACCCAAGTTCGATGCCTGGGTCGGGAAGATCCCCTGGAGGAGGGCATGGCAACCCAGTCCAGTACTCTTGCCTGCAGAACCCCATGGACAGAGGAGCCTTGGAAGCTACAGTCCATGGGGTTGCACAGAGTCAAACACACTAAAGCGACTTAGCACACACATTCCTAAAGAGTAAAGTCCTGAAGACAGCTACCTTCACACAGGAAACGACAAGTTACTAGCAACACTAAAAGCCCTTCCTGTTTTAAGCAAAGTTAGCTCCTTTTGTCTTACAAAATTAAATGTGTAGCTTTAGAGAGTACATCCCCTTCAGAAATTAAAACAAGAGCCCCTGGACAGAACAAAACAACTCATTTCCACAACAGAGAGAGCCTTCAACTTAACCTTCCTTGGTAAAACTCCACCAGAGCACAAATCAAGAGGAATCGGTTCCTCCTATTGTGCCTGTTGGTTACCATGAACACCGGGTATGTTTCTCTCCTGTTTATAAATATAGAAAGTAACAATGGTACTGGGTTTAAAAAAGAGAAAAAATAAATTTTTGGCTAGGCCATTTCTCAGGGAAAAAAAAAAAATATATATATATATATATATATATATATGAGATCAGAGTGGCAATAACTCCCGTTAAGCAATTCTCCAGATGACCTTGAGAAGGTCTAAATCGCTGACAGCATTTTTTTTTTAACGTTCACTTTCATCTCTCAGTGTTATTTTGAAAATATTACTCTTTAGTAGCTACCCTGGAGCAGAGTCCTGTCCACCCCCCAAACAAGGTTATCAGTTCATTTCCACCGGCCCGGCCAACATTTTTCTTTTAAGTGAAGGCTGAGCACCTCTTGGAGGAAAACAATATTGCATCAGAAGACAGCAATATTTAGCCTGTCTCTTCAGAGAGACAGAGACAAATGTTCTGTGTGCTCAGAAGGGAGCTTTATTTTCGCCTGCATCCGTATATCAAGAGGTCTCGGGGACATTAGGGTTGACCAAGTAGAAGGTGGACGACTCAGGTCATCGGGGACATTGGCCGTCTTCTGCCAACTCTGTACAGATGGAATAAATTCTAGCAGGTGGCACGGGGAACTGCCAAGGGATTCCTGACTTCTTCAGTCATCCATTCTGAGTTTCTCACTGTTGTTCAGTCGACTCTTTTTTGACCCTATGGACTGTAGCCTGCCAGGCTCCATGGGATGCTCCAGGCAAGAAGACTGGAGTGGGCTGCCACTTCCTCCTGCAGGGGATCTTCCCGACCCACGGATCGAACCCGTAGCTCCTGTGTCTCCAGAACTGGAATGCGGGTTCATTACCACTAATGCCACCAAGGAAGCCCCATTATCATTTACATAGACGTTCCCTCTTAGCTCAGTCAGTAGAGAATTGGCTTGCAACGCGGGAGACCTGGGTTTGATTCCTGGGTCGGGAAGATCCCCCTGGAGAAGGAAATGACAATCCACTCCAGTATTCTTGCCTGGAGAATCCCATGGACAGAGGAGCCTGGCAGGGCTACAGTCCACGGCGTCGCAAGACCCGGACACGACTTAGCGACTAAATCACCACCAAACATACACATACTATGGAAATTAACACAAACAAGCAAATCTAAGAGAGACTGACGGTAGAGTGGTGAGATATACCTGTAAACCTGGGGTCCGGAATCTGTGGGATCTAATGTCTCAGGATCTGAGCTGGAGCTGATGTAATAATAGTAGAAATAAAGACCACATTCGAGCAACATGCTAGAATCATCCCATTACCATCCCCCACCCCTGGTCTGTGGGAAAACTGTGTTCCATGAAATCGGAGGTTGGTACCAAAACATTGGGGACCACTGCTCTAAACATAGCCTTCACAGCTACTAATACCTATTTTTATTACAACAGTATTATAATCTATAATTATATTACAAGCTTCTAATATAACATATAAGCTTATCATAATTTATTATACTGTCTTCAATAAATAAGTTTTAACTGTGCATGAGCACTGTCTCAGATGGTTATAGTAACACAAAATATTTCTGATACTCGAATGTTTAGTCTGGGAGAGAAGTGAGACATTCTGGTAAACATGGAGTGCTCCAGTTAGCCTGAGATGCTGTTAGATAAGGGATTTTACAGGGGGAGGAAGCTTTCCCTGAGAAGTGATGTGTGGGTGGGAATGGAGTCAGAAGGCTGAACGGGATTTTTTCCTAGCTCCCAAGAAAGGTCAGCTAAGGGAGGAAAGTGAAAAGTGTTAGTCACTCAGTCATGTCCAACGCTATGCAATGCCATAGACGATAGCCTAATCAGAGCATTAGAAAGCAGAGACATCACTTTGCTGACAAAGGTCCATCTACAGGAAGCTATGATTTTTCCAGTAGTCATGTATGGATGTGAGAGTTGGACCATTAAGAAAGCTGAGCACCGAAAAATTGATGCTTTCAAATTGTGGTGCTGGAGAAGACTCTTGAGAATCCCCTGAACTGCAAGAAGATTGAACCACTCAAGCCTAAAGGAGATCAACCCTGAGCATTCATTGAAAGGACTGATGCTGAAGCTGAAACTCCAATACTTTTGCCACCTGATGCGAAGAGCTGACTCATTGGAAAAGACCCTGATGCTGGGAAAGATTGAGGGCAGGAGGAGAAGGGGACGACAGAGGATGAGATGGTTGGAAGGCATCACCAACTTGATCAACATGAGTTTGAGCAAACTCTGGGAGAGGGTGATGGACAGGGAAGCCTGGTATGCTGCAGTCCATGGCATCGCAAAGAGTTGAAGAGAAGGAAGGGGTGGGAGCAGGTGGAACGGAAGTGAAGAGGATGCTAAGAAGTAAGGGGAAAAGAAAAAGGAATAAGAATTTTGTAAAAGAGATGGAAGAGGAGACTTCTTTGTGGGGCCAGGGATTAAGACCCCAGGCTTCCACTGCAGCGGGCAGAGGTTCCATCCCTGGTTGGGGACCTAAGAACCCACATGTCAGGATATGCGGCCAAAATAAGAGAGAGAGACAGACAGACGGAAGAGAGACCAAGCCAGGGAAGGAGATGGGTGTGGCAGAGGTCATTGAAGGTGAGAGTTGAGACTCATCTCCTGACACTCACAGGATTGCAGCCTTCAACCTGTGGTAGGTTGAATGATTCCAGTTCAGTTCAGTTCAGTTCAGTTCAGTCCATCAGTCGTGTCTGACTCTTTGCAACCCCATGGACTGCAGCACTCCAGGCCTCCCTGTCCATCACCAACTCCCGGAGTCCACCCAAACCCATGTCCATTGAGTCGGTGATGCCATCCAACCATCTCATTCTCTGTTGTCCCCTTCTCCTCCTGCCCTCAATCTTTCACAGCATCAGGGTATTTCCCAATGAGTCAGCTCTTCACATCAGGTGGCCAAAGGATTGGAGTTTCAGCTTTAGCATCAGTCCTTCCAATGAACACCCAGGACTGACCTCCTTTAGGATGGACTGGTTGGATCTCCTTGCAGTACCAGGGACTCTCAAGAGTCTTCAACTGATGCTTTTGAATGACTCCACGCCCAGTCAGACATACACATACCACAAAGCCATCCACTTCTGTATTTCCAGAATTCCTGAGAACACACAGCTTTCCCTGGCAGAGAACTTAATGTGGACACTGAACACATGATCAAACCAAGGGTCCTGGGATGGGGAGATGTCCCTGGTTCACCCAGGTGAGGCCAGAGGAATTACAAGGTCCTTAAAAGGAAGAGGGGGCCTCCTTCACCAGGTGGCTCAGAGGGGAAAAATCAGCCTGCCAACAAGGAGGAAGGAGGTTTGATCCCTGTGTCGGAACCATCCCCCTGGAGGAGGGCATGGCAACCCGCTCCAGTCTTTTTGCCTGGAGCATCCCCACAGACAGAGGAGCCTGGTGGGCTACAGTCCTTGGGGTGGCAGAAGATTGGGACAGGACTGAGTGACTAAGCAACAACTGAAACGAGAAAGCGGTGGTCAGAGTGAGAGAAGGTGATGGGACAAATGAAGGAGACAGAGGAGGTGATGGGACAAGGCAGCAGGAATCAAGGAGGGGCAGAACCGGGAGAAGGCATGACAGTGGATCCTCCCCTCCCCTAGACCTTCCAGAAGGAACTGACCCTGCTGAGCCTGGCTTCTGCCCCCGACATGGGAGCTCCAGCACTGAGCTCCTCCATGTGTCCTGTTCACACCAAGAACTTTGTGATGCTCTGTTCAGCAGTAAGAGGAAATGAACACACCGCAAAAGCAGTGGGAAGTGACGCCAAGGCGTTTCCATGACCCCTTTCTTCAAGAGGGCTTCCCTGGTGGCTCAGCTGGTAAAGAATCCGCCTGCAATGTGGGACACCTGGCTTCAGTTCCTGGGTCAGGATGATCCCCTGCAGAAGGGATAGGCTACCCACTCTGGTATTCTTGGGCTTCCCTGGTGGCTCAGCCGGTAAAGAATCCGCCTGCAATGCAGGAGACCCAGGTTCAATCTCTGGGTTTGGGAAGATCCCCTGGAGAAAGGAAAGACGACCCACTCCAGTATCCTGGCCTGGAGAATTCCATAGGCTGTATAGTCCGCGGGGTCGCAAACAGTCAGACACGACTGAGCAACTTTCAGTTTCTTTTCTTCAAGAAGACTGGCTGAGAACAGGGAACTCTGCTCAATGTCGTGTGGCAGCCTAGATGGGAGGGGAGTTTTGGGGAGAATGGATCCATGTACATGTGTGGTTGAGTGCCTTTATGGTGTGGCTGAAACTCCCACAACATTATTAATCAGCTACAGCCCAATACAAAATACAAAGTCAAAAGAGGAAAAGAAGACTGGCTGAGAAAAATACAGCAGACTTAATGGTGAGGCTTCAAGAGGGTGCCTTTCAGATTGCAATGACTGACGTAGCATCTCCCAACAGAACGGCCTGAGAGAGAAATGGATCGGAAAGCTTCTCAACCAGCAGCTGGTGGTGTCTGAGGTTGTTCCTTTACCGTCAGAGCTCCAGAGGGTTCTCTCCAAGCCCTGAGATGTCACACACAGTGATGCTTCTTTCCAAAGCCATTTAGCCATTTAGGGACTTTCCTGTGGTCCAGTGAGTAAAAGTCTGCTCCCAATGCAGGGGACCTGGGTTTGACCTCTAGTCTCAGAACTAGCTCCCATAAGCCTCAATTAAGGGTTTGCACGCTGAAGCCAGGCTTCAGCAATACATGAACCATGAACTTCCAGATGTTCAAGCTGGTTTTAGAAAAGGCAGAGGAACCAGAGACCAAATTGCCAACATCCACTGGATCATCAAAAAAGCAAGAGAGTTCCAGAAAAACATCTATTTCTGCTTTATTGAATATGCCAAAGCCTTTGACTGTGTGGATCAAAATAAACTGTGGAAAATTATGAAAGAGATGGGAATACCAGACCACCTGACCTGCCTCTTGAGAAACCTGTATGCAGGTCAGGAAGCAACAGTTAGAACTGGACATGGAACAACAGACTGGTTCCAAATAGGAAAAGGAGTACATCAAGGCTGGATATTGTCACCCTGCTTATTTAACTTACATGCAGAGTACATCATGAGAGATGCTGGGCTGGAAGAAGCACAGGCTGGAATCAAGATTGCCGGGAGAAATATCAATAACCTCAGATATGCAGATGACACCACCCTTATGGCAGAAAGTGAAGAGGAACTCAAAAGCCTCTTGATGAAAGTGAAAGTGGAGAGTGAAAAAGTTGGCTTAAAGCTCAACATTCAGAAAATGAAGATCATGGCATCCGGTCCCATCACTTCATGGGAAATACATGGGAAACAGTGGAAACAGTGTCAGACTTTATTTTTGGGGGCTCCAAAATCACTGCAGATGGTGACTGCAGCCATGAAATTAAAAGACACTCCTTGGAAGGAAAGTTATGACCAACCTAGATAGCGTATTGAAAAGCAGAGACATTACTTTGCCAACAAAGGTCCGTCTAGTCAAGGCTATAGTTTTTCAAGTGGTCATGTAGGGATGTGAGAGTTGGACAGTAAAGAAAGCTGAGCGCCGAAGAATTGATGCTTTTGAACTGTGGTGTTGGAGAAGACTCTTGAGAGTCCCTTGGACTGCAGGGAGATGCAACCAGTCCATTCTGAAGGAGGTCAGCCCTGGGGTTTCTTTGGAAGGAATGATACTAAAGCTGAAACTCCAGTACTTTGGCCACCTCATGCAAAGAGTTGACTCATTGGAAAAGACTCTGATGCTGGGAGGGATTGGGGGCAAGAGGAGAAGGGGAAGACAGAGGATGAGATAGCTGGATGGCATCACTGACTCGATGGATGTGAGGCTGGGTGAACTCCGGGAGTTAGTGATGGACAGGGAGGCCTGGTGTGCTGCGATTCATGGGGTCGCAAAGAGTCGGACACGACTGAGCGACTGATCTGATCTGAATTGATGCTGCAACTAAAAAAATGTGAATGCCTTAACTAAGACCCAGCACAGCCAAAATAAAGAATTAACCTAAACATTTTTTTAAATGGTTTTCACGGCACATCATTTTCAGAGATCTCTTCTAAGACTTAACCACAGAAACCCTAATGATTTGAAAATACTTGAGAAGATTAAACTACCAGCCTTGTAAAATTCTTCAACTCTGATCTGACGTTTCCAACCATAAAATAACAAATGACCAACCAGGATTCCACATTCAGCCTCAGTTCCCCTCATCCATCGATTTTTGAGGAAGTTCGTGGTTTCAACATTTAAAAAATTAAACCTACGATGTCAAGATAATGCAGTTAGCTGAGATGTTTAATTAACAATGGGTTATAAAAGACTCAAGGGACTTTCCTGGTGGCTCAGTGTTAAAGAATCCACCTGCAATGCAACAGACTCCAGAGACGTGGGTTGGATCCCTGGGTCGACAAGATCCCCCAGAGAAGGGAAGGGCAACCCACTCCAGTATTTTTGTCTGGGAAATCCCATGGACAGAGAGGCCTGGTCAGAAAGAGTTGGACACACCTGAGCGACGAAACACCAACAAAAAATAAAAGACCCCATGCAAATAACAGCAACCCAAGAGAGCAAAGGAACACCTGTTAGAAAACTGAAACTCCGTAGCTGACACAGGCTCCTTTTTCAAGTTTCCCTTCGTGATGCATCTGCAACTTTGGGAAGGTGAGAAATTAATGAGGACACAGATCCAGCGTGGACAGCGCTTCATTCATCTGACGCCACCTGCTTCTCCCCTTGCCAGGTTTTATTTGTTAACCTTCTTCCCAGAACAGCCTAACTTGAACAAGCCAATCAATTACCATTAAAAGGACAAGGGAAAGACTCAACATGCCCCCCCAAGGAAGCCTTAAATTTTCTAAGTAATTGAGAAGAAAACACAGCAGCTGAAATCGTAGTCCATTTAGAAGACTTAATTACCGATAAGTCAATGCTAAATAATTTATAGTCTCCCGTGCATATGAACCAGACCAGAACAAATAGCGAGGGAAATAAAAATTCTCGAGAATCGAGGCTGCATTATGGTGGTGATGGTTTAGTCGTTCAGTCGTGTCTGACTCTTTGTGACCCCATGGACTGTAGCCCACCAGGCTCCTCTGTCCATGGGGATTCTCCAGGCAAGAATACTGGAGGGGGTTGCCATCCCCTTCTCCAGGGGATCTTCCCGACCCAGGGATCGAACCCGACTCTCCTGCATAGGCAGGCAGATTCTTTATCCACTGAGCTACCAAAGGGGTCCCATCCCTGGGGTCAAAAGAAGAAGTTTGGTCTCCTGAAACACAGCATACATGGGCTGGAATGACTTTGTTTTCTCCGTCTGATATTAAAGGTTCGAAGAAGGATTATCTGCACAACGGGAAGGAGTTTCGTCCACTCAGACACTGGGCAGAAAAGCTTCATGCACAGGACGGGACCGTTTATACCTGGATAAAACTGCATCCGCCAGGCTGATTCCTTCACTTGTCGGCAGACGGCACAGGAAGGGGGTCAAAGGACTAGTGTGGTGTACTCGACTTGCTCCCTTGAGCGTCTCAGCCCGGACTAGACCTTAGAGCTACTGGTTTCCAGAAAGCACACGTCCCTGTGAGACCAGGAGTCAAGCTTGTTGACCTGCATTCACCGGTCATTTACTGAGAACCTTCTGTGTGGCCTTGTGCTCTGATGGGAACACAGAAGACTCAATCTTCCTGACTTAAATCACCAGGACTTCACGGGTGGTCCAGTGGTTAAGAATCCACCTGCCAATGCAGGGGACACAGGTTCGATCCCCCATCTGGGGAGATTCCCCCAGGCCACGAGGCAGCTAACCCCATGTGCTATTAACTACTGAGCCCATGAGTCGCAACTACGGAAGCCAGTTCACCTTAGAGAACATGCTCTGCAACAAGAGCGGTCAACGCAATGCAAAGCCCATGGACCTCAACCAGAGAGTAACCGCCCCTCGCCACAGCTCGTGAAAAAGCCACACAAAGCAATGAAGACCCAGGACAGTCAAAAAAAAAAATTTCCAACTGCATGCCAAAAAGGATCCAGGAAGGTTCAGGTACCGTTTGCTAACGGTGTTCATGAGGTTATGTTACGTGATACCTCCCTGAGGACCGAACTGTTCCATTCCCCATGACCCCACGTCCAGACGCTTCAGTAAATATTGAGGAACACAGTGGAAAATCTTATTTTAGCAGTCACCACGGAAAGGGAAGGAGGCAGGCCACGTTAGAGGCATACGTTGAGATTCCATCAGTCAGTTCAGTTCAGTCGCTCAGTCGTGTCCGACTCTTTGTGACCCCAAGGACTGCAGCACGCCAGACCTCCCCGTCCATCATCAACTCCTGGAGTTCACCCAAACCCACGTCCATTGAGTTGCTGATGCCACCCAACCATCTCATCCTCTGTCGTCCCCCTTCTCCTCCCACCTTAAATCTCTCCCAGCATCAGGGTCTTTTCCAATGAGTCAACTCTTCATATGACGTGGCCAAAGGATTGGAGTTTCAGCTTCAACATCAGTCCTTCCAATGAATATTCTGGACTGATTTCCCTTAGGACGGACTGGTTGGATGCCCTTGCTGTTATACATATTCATCAATATGCAATATTTATTTTTCTCTTTCTAAGTTGCTCTGTATGGCAGGCTCTAGGTTCGTCCGCATCATAACAACTGAGTCAAATTCACTCTCTGTTATGGCTGTGTAACATTCCACTGTATATATCTACCACAGCTTCCTTGTCCATTTGTGTCCTGATGGATACGTAGGTGGCTCCCATGTCCTGGCTGCAAACACTGGGGTGCTTTGTGTCTTTCTGACTCACAGTATGGATTAAGCTCTTTGCAGGGCGGGAATTGAGATGCAGATGTAGAGAAGAGACTTGTGGACACACAAGTGAAAGGAAAGGGCGGGATGAATGGAGAGATTAGCTC
Organism: Bubalus kerabau; assembly: GCF_029407905.1. Classification (NCBI taxonomy): domain Eukaryota; kingdom Metazoa; phylum Chordata; class Mammalia; order Artiodactyla; family Bovidae; genus Bubalus; species Bubalus kerabau. The sequence goes on along the minus strand of NC_073647.1, from coordinate 161,765,896 downwards.
TGACATATATACACACCGAAGTGAAGTACAAGCCGCTCAGTTGCGTCCAACTCTTTGCGACCCCGTGGACTATACAGTCCATGGGATTCTCCAGGCCAGAATACTGCAGTGGGTAGCCTTTCCCTTCTCCAGGGGATCTTCCCAATCCAGGGATCCAAAACCCAGGTCTCCCACATTGCAGGCGGATTCTTTACCAGCTGAGCCACCAGGGAAGCCCAAGAATCCTGGAGTGGGTAAGCGTATCCCTTCTCTAGGGGATCTTCCCAACCCAAGAATCAAACCGGGGTCTCCTGCATTGCAGGCGGATTCTTTACCAACTGAGCTAGTGAAATACCTAGCTAGTGGGAAGTTGGCATATAGCAGAGGGTGTTCAGCTCGCAGCTCTGTAATGACCTAGAAGGGCGGGAGGGAGGCTCAAAAAGGAGGCAATATATGTACACACATAACTGAGTCATATAGGCATCTGAATGCAGAGTTCCAAAGAATAGCAAGAAGAGATAAGAAAGCCTTCTTCAGCGATCAATGCAAAGAAATAGAGGAAAACAACAGAATGGTAAAGACTAGAGATCTCTTCAAGAAAATCAGAGAGACCAAAGGAACATTTCATGCAAAGATGGGCTCGATAAAGGATAGAAATGGTATGGACCTAACAGAAGCAGAAGATATTAAGAAGAGGTGGCAAGAATACACAGAAGAACTGTACAAAAAAGATCTTCACGACCCAGATAATCACGATGGTGTGATCACTGACCTAGAGCCAGACATCCTGGAATGTGAAGTCAAGTGGGCCTTAGAAAGCATCACTACGAACAAAGCTAGTGGAGGTGATGGAATTCCAGTGGAGCTATTCCAAATCCTGAAAGATGATGCTGTGAAAGTGCTGCACTCAATATGCCAGCAAATTTGGAAAACTCAGCAGTGGCCACAGGACTGGAAAAGGTCAGTTTTCATTGCAATCCCAAAGAAAGGCAATGCCAAAGAATGCTCAAACTACCGCACAATTGCACTCATCTCAAATGCTAGTAAAGTAATGCTCAAAATTCTCCAAGCCAGGCTTTAGCAATACATGAACCGTGAACTTCCAGATGTTCAAGCTGGTTTTAGAAAAGACAGAGGAACCAGAGATCAAATTGCCAACATCCGCTGGATCATGGAAAAAGCAAGAGAGTTCCAGAATAGTTTTTCTGGAACTATTTCTGCTTTATTGACTATGCCAAAGCCCTTGACTGTGTGAATCACAACAAACTGTGGAAAATTCTGAAAGAGATAAGAATACCAAACCACCTGACCTGCCTCTTGAGAACCTGTATGCAGGTCAGGAAGCAACAGTTAGAACTGGACATGGAACAACAGACTGGTTCTGAATAGGAAAAGGAGTACGTCAAGGCTGGATATTGTCACCCTGCTTATTTAACTTCTATGCAGAGTACATCATGAGAAACGCTGGGCTGGAAGAAGCACAAGATGGAACCAAGATTGCCAGGAGAAATATTAATAACCTCAGATATGCAGATGACACCACCCTTATGGCAGAAAGTGAAGAGGAACTAAAAAGCCTCTTGATGAAAGTGAAAGAGGAGAATGAAAAAGTTGGCTTAAAGCTCAACATTCAGAAAACGAAGATCATGGCATCTGGTCCCTTCACTTCATGGGAAATAGATGGGCAACAGTGGAAACAGTGTCAGACTTTATTTTCGGGGGCTCCAAAATCACTGCAGATGGTGACTGCAGCCATGAAATTAAAAGACGCTTACTCCTTGGAAGGAAAGTTATGACCAACCTAGATAGCATATTCAAAAGCAGAGACATTACTTTGCCAACAAAGATCCATCTAGTCAAGGCTGTGGTTTTTCCAGTGGTCATGTATGGATATGAGAGTTGGACTGTGAAGAAAGCTGGGTGCCGAAGAATTGATGCTTTTGAACTGTGGTGTTGGAGAAGACTCTTGAGAGTCCCTTGGACTGCAAGGAGATCCAACCAGTCCATTCTGAAGGAGATCAGCCCTGGGATTTCTTTGGAAGGAATGATGCTAAAGCTGAAACTCCAGTACTTTGGCCACCTCATGCGAAGAGTTGACTCATTGGAAAAGACTCTGATGCTGGGAGGGATTGGGGGCAGGAGGAGAAGGGGACGATAGAGGATGAGATGGCTGGATGGCATCACTGACTCGATGGACGTGAGTCTGAGTGAACTGTGGGAGTTGGTGATGGACAGGAAGCCTGGCGTGCTGCGATTCATGGGGTCGCAGAGTCGGACACGACTAAGGGACTGAACTGAACTGAGTCACACTCTTGCACAGCAAAAAATACAACTTTGTAAAGCATCTGGACTCCAATTTAAAAAAAAAATGAGAAAAAGGCATATGTTTATGCAAAAGATCCCAAATCACGTACAACAAAAATATATTTTCTTAATATTTACTGCAGGTCCCCAGCACGCCAAGGTGTGACGTCCGACAACCCGCCAGAGAAAAGAGAAAACAAGTCCGTTCCGTCCGGATGTTAATTACCCTCTTCCTGGAAGCCTGCTGAGTCACAGTCACCTGGCGGTCTCAGACACGCACAAATGGGATCTGCGAACTGCTTGGTTTAAACCCTATAAATGCCCTTCGTTAAAACATTCAGGGGAGCAGAAACCAAAAGTCTTAATAATTAAAGGCGCTTCCTCAAGCAGTCCTTTCCTCTCGATTCTGATCGTGACAGACAGGGGACAACAGCTGCTGGGGGTGACCCGCCCTCATCAGAGCGGCTGAATCACACACGCTTTTCTGTGGATGGCCGTGCATTCTCTCCCTGGGGCAGGTCACTTTCAGACACGAAACTCCAGGGAGCTCCCAGACGATCCTGAGCAAACTCCAGGAGCTGGTGACGGACACGGAAGCCTGGCATGCTGCTGTCCATAGGGTCGCAAAGAGTCAGACACGACTGGGCAACTCAACAACCACCACCCAGGCCTCACGCTTGCATGCATCCCAAATTTCAGCTGACAAACAGCTGCTGTATGGTTAAGAGATTGTAGTGGGTGCATTCACAAAATTCCTAATTATGAAAGCATACACCTACAGTATCCATAATTTGTTATATATTAACGTGCACACAAGCTCAGTCACGTCTCTTTGCAACTGCATAGACTATAGTCCTCCTTCAGAAGAATCTTCCTGACCCAAGGATCGAACCCGAGTCTCGAATGTCACCTGCCCTGGCGCGTGGGTTCTTTACCAGTAGCACCAACTGGGAAAGCCCTTCACTGGTGCACTTTCCATCATGTTCCTTTTTGGGTTTCATGGTCTGAAATGAAAGTCGCTCAGTCGTGTCCGAATCTTTGCAACCCTTCTCCCGGCCAGAATACAGGACTGGGTAGCCTTTCCCTTCTACTCCAGGGGATCTTCCCAACCAAGGGATGGAACCCAGGTGTCCCGCACTGCAGGCGGATTCTTTACCAGCTGAGCCACACGGAAAGCCCATATTCAGAGCTGTGCGGTTTAGAGCTCTAACTCCAGACCTAGTAACCACCGCCTCTCCTGTTTCTAAAACCAGGACGGCCTGCTTTACTGCACTGAATGCTCCTTGCAGGGCGGCTGCTGAAATGATGACAAGCAGAACTGCATAGGGTTGTTCTAAAGGTTGGTGTTATGAGAAGGAAGACACGTATCGGGCTGGCCAAGGAGTTCCTTGGGGTGTCAGACTTTTCAGCTGACCCGATACTTGTGCAACCTCACGCCTTGGTTACATATATCTGATGTTCCTCCAAAAAGAAAATGACAATCCAAAAAAAAATGTTTCAGAATTCACAAGAGAAACGAATTTGATTAATGTGCTGTTATTGATTGCTGAGCCGTATATCCTGATGAGAAATGTGTGTGCACACAACTCCTTTGATAAAATAGGTACGTCTACTCAAGATAAAAAGAGCGAACTGGGGTTCATGTGTTTCCTCATCTGCTATCTTTCACATTTCCATGTTAACAGCATAAACAGGGGTGGCATTCTGCTGCTGCTGCTGCTGCTAAGTCGCTTCAGTCGTGTCCGACTCTGTGCGACCCCATAGACGGCAGCCCACCAGGCTCCACAGTCCCTCGGATTCTCCAGGCAAGAACACTGGAGTGGGGTGCCATTTCCTTCTCCAATGCATGAAAGTGAAAAGTGCAAGAAGTCGCTCAGTCGTGTCCGACTCTTTGCGACCCCATGGACTGCATCCTACCTATTCATTACAAATTAGCTTTTCGGGGAAGCCAAAAACGAACGCGACCTAGCATTTGCTTATGGCAGGATATAGGAAGGGGAGTTTGGAAATCTAGTTTGTTGAAAGCAAGAGTCCAGTGAAGGACATGACCTTGACAATCACCTAAAATCCCGGAAAGCCACTGAGGTTTATTAGAGTGAAGACTGGAAAATTAAGTGGTTAAATGGGAAACAGACAGTTAAAAGCCAGAGTTGGACATGACTTACTGACTGAACAAACAGCAGCAATTAATCACATATATATCAGCAGGGCTTGAATGGACAGCTGAGTCATGAAAAACCTCAACTATTTACCTGAAATACATTAAGACATGCTCTTTTTAGTATATTGACATACTTTTAAGGGCTTCCCCAGTGGCTCAGATGGTAAAGAATCCGCCTGTGATACGGGAGACCTGGGTTCAATCCCTGGGTGGGGAAGATCCCCTGGAGGAGGGCATGGCAACCCACTCCAGTATTCTTGCCTGGAGAATCCCCATGGACAGAGGAGCCTGGCGGGCTACAGTCCACGGGGTTGCAAAGAGTTGGACCCAACTATGGACAAAGTATGCATGCATTCGTTTTAAATTTTAAGCATGGGGGGAGGGGGGTAAGTGTGTCAGTTTTGACTTGTAAAGTATCTTCACTAATGCGAGCTCACAACCATCAAAATATTCTCTCCATTTCCCCTTCTTTGCGCTGCGCTCTATTTCTGATAAAGAAAAAGGATTCCAGGGCCTCAGTGGGCCCCCACCCTGCATTAAAAGTACATCTGATATTTAGTGTTCCACTCCCCAGGGCTGCACGCAAAAATGATACAAAGATACATTGAGGCCATTCAAAGACCTCAGTAGCTTGAGATGCTCCCTGCAGGATGAAGTGGGATGAGGGTCCACTTCGGAAGAGATATACACAAGCTGAGTCAGAGGATTGACCCTTCTGTCTCATTAATGAGATAGACTCTGCACTGGGGCTATTTGCAGAAACAAATGATTATTACGAAATCCTAAATTCACAAGGCATGCCCCTTGTACACGCCAAAGGAGGCTGAAATTGCTGCTCTGCACTGTGGTGAATTTGAAATAGATTCTTTTTCTTTCTGTTTTTAAAGAAAACCATGGTCCCCACCAAAGTAATTTCAAAGCACTGGTAGATGTGAATTAACCAGGCAGTAAATGCTTCAGGAAAATAAACCAGCGGAGATCAATCTTTACTTTTTTCATACTTACCATTACATTGTCCTTCTAAGAGGATGCTTTTAAAAATGCCTCCATGAAAATCTACTTGATTGCTTTTCCATCTCAGCACATTTTTCCCCTGTTGCCATAAAACAGAGACACAGAGAAAGAGAGAGAAAAATCCACTCAGTAAAAGAGATGTTATCGTTTTGTCAAAATCAATGCGACATTTCTTCTAAGCCTTCTTCTCTGTGATTAGAAAAACCGGGGGGGTAGAGACATCAAGTAATTCCGAACCGACTTCCTAAATTCAAGCAACCAATCAAGAAAGGACGCCAAAACAGTGATAACCGCAAACTGTAGCTTTTCTGTCTGACCACACGAGTCCACGGGCGATTTGAGAATTCAGAATAAACTGAGACCATTGGAAGTCAGCAATGTATCAATACTTACCACTTACACTCCTTAGGCCACCATTAAATTTTCATTGAAAATGAACAATCAGTTTAGTTCATGTCTATGTTTGATCTAGTTTATTTAAGTTAAGGATTTAAACTCTTTGCCTGGGCTTCCCTGGTGGCTCAGTAGTAAAGAATACGCCTGCAATGCAGGAGACTAGGGTTTGATCCCTGGGTTGGGAAGACCCCCCTGGAAGAGGAAATAGCAACCCACTCCAGTATTCTTGTCTGGGAAATCCCATGGCCAGAGGAGCCTGGTGGGCTACCGTCCATGGGGTCGCAAAGAGTCAGACACGACTGAGGCAACTCAGCTCCTTGCACAATTTGATTTGTGGAAGCCCAACCCACTCCAGCGTTCTTGCCTGGAGAATCCCAGGGACGGGGGAGCCTGGTGGGCTGCCGTCTATGGGGTCACACAGAGTCGGACACGACTGAAGCGACTTAGCAGCAGCAGCAGCAGCACCTTAGGCATCATTTAGTTGAGAGACTATTTCTCAACCTGCAGAGATTTTTTTTTTTCTCCAACAGCAGTATGTCAGACGGGCAAGATTCAAGCGGTCCATGTCTCTTGACAGGAACCATCTTGGGACCATTTGGCACTTTACTTGCCATCTCAGGCTGGAGTCTTCTCTTTACAGGATGACTCTCAACAATCCCACTTCTAACTGAGGATCACCCCAAAGCAAGTGACCCCCCCCACCACCCGTGAGATATATGGACAGACTACCCACTTGTCACTGAATCATCACTATACTTCTGCAGGAAGACAGCAAGTGGGAAGAGAGGACAAACCTTTCAAACCCTCAATTTAACGCACTTCAACCCTAGGACATCGGTACTGATGTTTGGCTTTCAAAGCTAACGATTCAGCCCATTCTTCGGTTGTAGGAAGGAAGGTTCATGGTCAATTTTTTTTTTTTTTGATCACTGGTAACACATAGCCACCATTAGTTACTATCTCATAAATATCACCGGGGCAAATATATTTGTGAAAATGAATTTGTATGAAACAAAACAATCCTAGTTGCACTCATTATCCTTGACCCTTCTATAGCCATGTGGGACAGTTACCATCACATTGATTTTAAATACTTTTAGGAAAAATGATATTCAGATATTAGGTCTCACGACTCACCAGTTGCAAGACAGAGTTTGGATCCATGTCTACCTTGAGTTCAGAGAACACATCCTTTGCCCAGAATCAGGCTGTGTCTTTGTCCAAACATAATAGGAATTGTTACAGCAGGTAACGTGTCGATGGTGGGTCAACGTTAAACGTGTATGGTGTGTGTGTGTGTGTGTTCAGTCGTGTCGGACTCTTTGTGACCCCATGGACTGTAGCCCACCAGGCTCCTCTGTCCATGGGGATTCTCCGGGCAAGAATACTGGGGCGAGTTGCCATTTCCTCCTCCAGGGGATCTTCCTGACCCAGGGATCGAACCAGAGTCTCCTGCATCTCCTGCGCTAGCAGGAGAATTCTTTACCACTGAGTCACCTAGGAAGCCCATATATATATGGTGGGTCAATCTTAAACATACTGCTTTACGCATGGACTCTTTCATTTTTGGCTTTTCAGATCTTATTTCCCTGACCAAGGATGGAACCCGGGGTCCCCGGTGATGAAAGCACCAAGTTCTAAGCACTGGACCACTAGAGAATGCCCATTCGGACTCTTTTCATCTTCTCAGTGAGCACAAAAGACAGCATTATCTCCTTTAATTGGAAAAAAACACAAATGAAGGAGGTATTAGGGAACTCACCCAAGATCACCTTGCTATTAATGGCGGTGTAGGGCTCAAAGTGGGCAGTCAGACTATCAACACACATTGTATCAGGTGGAGCAATAATACCTTCTCTTTGTGGCCCTCTCAGTCCCCAGCCTGTGAGAATCTCAGCCTGACACGGCTTCCATCAAAGGTTACTTTGTATCAGGACCAAAGAGCCTCAGTGCCCCAGTGATGCGGATTGGAATAGCAGGCATCCATGGACTAGTAGCTATTATAACATGGCGGGATTACATATCACAACTTACAAACCGGCTCTGTTTCTCTTTCACTTGATCAGAGGTCCTGCCTTGGTTCACACCCACAGCTCAGTGTCCATTTCACAAGTTGTGAAAGTCAACCACATGTGTGTGTGACAGAAAGAACTACCAAAATGATAAATCACTTATTGGGCGGGGGGGAAAAAAAGTATCCATGGATCTATTACATTTGTGCTGGAGGACTTATTACAGATGTCTTGAAAATAGATAAATATGACAACAAACTGCTGATTCATTAAAACTTAATAAGAAATTACATTTTATTATGCAGTTTCACTATATAGGGTATAAAGTTATAAGCTACCATATAGATACCATCTGCAAAAAAACCTTACACTATAATTATTATGTTATTCACTCATCTGTGACAGTTTCTTTCAAAAACTGAACTTCCTTGGTGGTCCAGTGGTGAAGAATCCACCTACCAATGCTGCGGACGTGGGTTCAATCCCTGGTTGGGGAACTTGGATGCCACATGCTCGGGGCAGCTAAGCCCGTGTACCAGAACTAGTAAGCCCGTGTACCACAATTACTAAGCTTGCATTCCACAACGAAGAACCAGTGCAGATTTTTAAAAAAATCCCTTGAGATGACTGATATTGAATTCTCAAGTGACACCAGTATTGATGAGTTACTGATATATTAGCAAATCCACCAGTATTGATGAGTTACTGATATATTAGCAAATCCACCAGTATTGATGAGTTACTGATATATTAGCAAATCCACCAGTATTGATGAGTTACTGATATATTAGCAAACCCTAGCATGAACATCTTATGTCACGTTGCTGGCGTCTTAGGATGCAGCAAACACATAAATCAAAGCATACAGACCTCTAGCAGAATATTCGATGCAGAAGCTAAGAACAGTCTACTCCACTCTATGACAACGATTCAAGGAAGCCTCTCCAAATAATGTCATCTCTACGACCGAAGACCTGGGGTTTCCTAGAGGTGTTCACAGCCATTCCAAATGGCCCTGGGCAGCAGGTCCAGCAGACACCTAGAACATAAGGTGACAGGGACATAAGTACTTTCATAAAAGACGCCATTGATGAAGCTAGGACTTTTCAGTAGGGTACGAATATGATTTTATTCCCTGGTAGCTAAATACTGTGAGCTTCCCAGGTGGCTGAGTGGTAAAGAATCCACCTGCCAATGCAGGAGATGTGGGTTTCCTCCCAGGGTCAGGAAGATTCCCCTGGAGGAGGGAAGGGCAACTCACTCCAGTATTCTTGCCTGGAGAATCCCATGGACAGAGGAGCCTGGCAGGCTACAGTCCAGCGACTGTAAGAACTTGTTCTTTAGAGACTAAAGAACAGCAACAAATGCTGTACAGAAAACACTGCCTAGAAATCCTAAGTTATTTCATTTCAGAAATGTTTATTGAGCACAGACTTTGCAAAAGATTTGAGGATACTAGAAAAGAAATATCAAGGGCTTTCCTGGTGGTGCAATGGCTAAGACTCTGCATTCCAAACACAGGGGCCCTGGTTCCATCTCTGGTCAGGGAACTAAATCCCACACGCAATGAATAAAGACCCCACAAGCTGCAACAAGAGGTCCAATGCCACAAGAGTTCCCCGCAAGAGCTCCAATGCCACAACAAAGACTGAAGCCTCCATGGACCACAAGCAAGACCGACTGCGGCTAAATAAATAAGGTTAAAGTAAGTGAAGTGAAAGGCACTCAGTGGTGTCCCACTCTTTGCAACCCCCATGGATTGCAGCCCATCAGGCTCCTCTGTCCATGGGATTCCCCAGGCAAGAATACTGGAGTGGGTTCTCATTCCCTTCTCTGGGGGATCTTCCCCAACCAGGGATCGAACCCATGTGTCGTGCATTACAGGCAAATTCTTTACCGACTTGAGCCACCAGGGAAGCCCTCAAGAAGTCGGAGCCAGGATTACAGCTAAGGGGGCCTGAGGTTTCCACATCACTCATGACCAATATCTGCAGGTAGTCCAGCACACGCATAGACAAAATGGGAAAATACAAGTGTATATTTAAAACCTAAAGTATTTCAGAGAGATTTGTTAAAAAAAAAAAAACCTCTAGTGTCCCTAAGTTTGTTTACTAAGTCTGAGAGTCTCTTTCTGTTTTCTAAGTTCATTTGTATCATTTCTTTTTAGACTTGTTATGGTTGCTGAGGGGGGAAGGGATAGTCAAGAGAATTTGGGATGGACATGGACACTCGGCTGTATTTAACATGGAGAACCATCAAGGACCTGCTGGACAGCACAGGGAACTCTGCTCAATCCTCTGTAATAACCTTATGGTCACCAGGGGGAAAGATGGGGAAAGGGATAGTCAAGGAGTCTGGGATGGACATGGACACACTGCTGTATTTAACATGGAGAACCAACACGGACCTGCTGGACAGCACAGGGAACTCTGCTCCATGTCATGTGGCAGCATGGATGGGAGGGGAGTTTGGGGAGAATGGATCCATGTATGTGTATGGCTGAGTGCCTTTGCTGCTCACCTGAAACCACAGTGTTAACTGGCTATACCCCAGTACAAAATAATAAAAAAGTTCAAAAGAAAAGAAAAATCTGGTGTCCGTCATCATTTATTGTCTTCTTGCACACACATACACAGAAAGAGGAAAATATAAAAATCGTCTTTAAGACCGCAAGATATTTCAGAGATATTTTTACATTAAAAAAAAAAAAACTAGTATCATTCATCATTTAACTGTCTTTTGGATCTCAGTGACTTGCTGAATTTCTAAATGAAAAATGGGAGATGCTGAATTTTGATAGACTTTCATGAGTAGCTAAACAAATTAAGTAAAATGCATGCTCAGATGAGAATTGTACTTATTGAGAGGTTTTAGTAGGGTGTCCCAGACATGTCTGAATGTGCAGATAAATGTTCCAATTAACATAAATCATCTTAATTTGCACCCTAATGTATCTAACCCAGACTTTATCTCTTTTCTGTCACAATCTTCCAAACCACATTTGGTTTTGAAAAGATGCATATTTAATAAAACATGTGTTTCTGTCTTGGATTGGCTCCCAACTTTAAGCAATGCTTGAATTGTTTCATTTTTAGCATTAGGAAAATCCAGCGAGGAGAAACAGAGAAAAATTTTCCTTAGCATTTAAAGAGTAACTGAAAATACAGATAATCAATTGTACACAGTTCTACTCTGCCGAGAACATCCCAGAATTCTGATGATTCTCAAGAAATTCATTTCGTATTCACTTTGCTAATTTTGAACCCAATCTTTACAACAAAATTAAAAAGTACTAGAGTCGTTATCCAGCAAATGGCGCAAAGAAACAGTGCTGCAATGAACATTTATAGCTTTCACGTTAGACTTAAAAGGATTAAAGTCCAAAATCCTTATCGTTCCTAAACTGTATCCCTCTAAATTTTCTAGGTGTGGACTAGAATGGGAAATTTGATAAAGCTTTTCTATGACAGTGTCTTTAAAATAATACAGAACAAGAAACTAAAAATTCAAGGGACGCGAATACTGGCAGAGATCTTCAAAGATAAGTGGACATTTAGAAATAAATCACAGAAGGATGCTGAATGATCCATGAATGTATCAAAGTGATAGTTGCTCAGTCGTGTCTGATTCTTTTGACCCCGTGGACTGGAGCCCGCCAGGCTCTTCTGTCCAGGGAATTCTCCAGGCCAGAAGACTGGAGTGGGTTGCCATTCCCTTCTCCAGGGGATCAACCAGACCCAGGGATTGAACCCAGGTCTCCCGCATTGCAGGTGGATTCTTTACCATCTGAGCCACCAGGGAAGTCCATATATTTTAGTAAATTGTGCTGGTCTGTAAACAAGCTGAACCATCAAAGAAGACCCATCTTGCCTCATGTGGCCAGCTTCTCTGACCGTAAACTGATTCAATGATAGAGGTGGTTTCTCCAGCCTGACTCACCTACAAGTCCAACAGTGACGCCTCGGTTGTTAATGCTTATTAACAGGCAACATTTGATGTTCTCATTCTCTCAGTGAATACGTATAGGGTGCCTGACAATTGCCCGTTTCTTCAGCACATAGCCAATGAACACCCCCTTGTGAGGGCCAAGTAGAAAAACATTTCAACCCACACACATAGCCAAAGAGTGAAAATGCCTTCGAGTTTGGGCAAGCACGGAAAGGGAAGCAAGCAGAAGATGAAATATGAAAAAAGCAGGCGGGTTCCCTGGTGTTCCAGCCATTAACAATCCGCCTGCCAACGAGGGGACATGGGTGCGATCCTTGGTCAGGGAAGATTTCACGTGTCACAGAGCAACCAAGCCCACATGCCACAGCCATTATTAAGCCTGCGGTCCACGACAAGATAAACCCAACGCAATGGGAAGCCCAGGCGCCGCAACTAGACAAAGTCTGTGAAGCCACAAAGACCCAGCACAGCCAAAAATAGACAGATCAATTAATATTTTTTAAGAAGAAAGCAACGGTGTGCAGCCCACTTTACGTGGGGAGAAGTCAGGGGCAGTGGCCATGTGCTAACTTTGCTTGGTTGGACCACGAAACCTAGAGACAGCTGGTATACCAGCAGCGACGTCTTCAGAGAACCCTACGTGACGGAGCTTGTAGGCAGGTGGGGAAGCTCCTTCTGCAAAGCCAAACAGGTCACGGAAAGGAATGTGGGGTTCATGTTAAGTGTCGTTCATATGCAGCCCTTCTTTGTGAGCTATTTTAGGCTGAGAAGGAGGAGCACAAGGTCAAAGATAAATAAGACGAAAAACCTGCCTCTGGTACTGACTATGTGCCTGTATTTCACTGAGCTTTCACTGATTCCTCGGTGAATTTCAACCATCTCTACAAGCAGGGACTCTCGTATAAGCCTCTTCGAGGAGGAGAAAAGTGCAACGTGAAAAATCAGCTATTGCAATTCACACACCTGGGAAGTGTCAGAGGTGGCCTGGCTACAGTGGTAGAAATGGATGAGTATCAAAGAGGGGGGTCGATAGTGCCCATCGGAGAGAGGGGAGGGTGTGAGAGGAGCAGACCCGTAGCCTCATGTGATGGACAAAGGATGCATGTATGTGAAATAGCGAAAATATACATGGAACCCTCTGCCCCTGCCTTCTGGCACAAAGCTCCGAACAGTGTGTGTTAGTCACTCAGTCATGTCCCCCTCTTTGAGACCCCTTGGACTGTAGCCCACCAGGCTCCTCTGTCCATGAGATTCTCCAGGCAGGAACAGTGGTGTGGGTTGCCATGCCCTCCTCCAGGGGATCTTCCCGACCCAGGGATGGAAGCCGAGTCTCTTTAGTCTCCTGCGTTGGTAGGTGGGTTCTTTACCACTAGCACCACCCAGGAAGGTAAAGGAACCTTCGATTTATAGGGAAGTTGAAGCAAAGCTGAGGGTCATCGGCTTGCAACCTACTGCAAGGACCTTCTGCTTGCAACTGGCAGAAGAATTGGGGGTCAGGGAGCAGCCTCATGGGGCTGAGTCTTTCACTGGTGGGGTCTGTGCTAACTCCAATCAGTCACACACTGAACGGAATCATGGGACACCCAGCTGGAGTCACAGACTATGACTTGGTGGAGTAGGGGAACCCACACGTCTGGGATCAGAAGGATCGTTGAATCTGTGAGCAGAGTTTTCCCCAAACAATAGGGGAGAGAGGAATACAAGGGTAGTCCAGGTTGAAGGAGCGGCTGGGAAAAATCAACAACAGGAAACACACAAAGAACAAGAGCAGCGGATGTCCGAGCTTCTCAGCTCGGGTGGATCGCGACGCTCTGAGACGGGATGAATGAAGCTGGGGGGTGGGGGTGGGATGGGTGATGGAAGATGTCTGTTCTCGTGGGTGGTTTCTGAACAGGGTACTCATTTTACTCAATCTATGACTTGCAAAAATGGAGCGAGAATAGTTGAAAAAAAAATAGACTGGAGAGGATGCCACTTCTATGCGGAATCCGAAAAAAAAAATTTTGTAGAGATGATCTTATTGAGAAAAGAGAAGGAGACACAGACATAGAGAACAGATGTTATGGATACCACAGGGAACGGGTGAGTGGGATGAACTGGGAGATTTGGCACTGACAGAGAGACGCCACTGATACTGCAAAAGTCGCTCAGTCATCTTCGACTCTTTGCGACCCCATGAACCATACAGTCCATGGGATTCTCCAGGCCAGAATACTGGAGTGGGTAGCCTTGCCCTCCTCCAGGGGATCTCCCCCACCCAGGGATCAAACCCAGGTCTCCCACATTGCAGGTGGATTCTTCACCAGCTGAGCCACCAGGGAAGCCCATATACTATTGATACTAGGTATTAAATAGATAACTAATGGGAATCCGCTGTATAGCACAGGGGACTCTGCTTGATATTCTAGAATAATCTAAATGGACAAAGTAGTGTTACTGTCTCAGTCGTGTCCTACTCTTTGCGGTGGACTGTAGCCTGCCAGGCTCCTCTGTCCATGGGATTCTCCAGGCAAGAATACCGGAGTGGGTTGCCATTCCCTTCTCCAGGGGATCTTCCAGACCCAGGGATTGAACCCAGGTCTCCCGCATTGCAGGCGGATTCTTTACCAGCTGAACCACCAGGGAAGTCCATATATTTTAGTAAATCATGTTGGCCTATAAACAAGCTGAACCATCAAAGAAGACCCATCTTGCCTCTGTGGCCAGCTGATCTGACCATAAACTGATTCAATGACAGAGGTGGTTTCTCCAGCCTCTCTGACTCACCTACAAGTCCCACAGTGATGCCTCGGTTGTTAACGCTTGTTAACAGGCAACGTTTGACTTCTCCATTCTCTCAGTGAATACGTATAGGGTGCCTGACAATTGCTCCTTTCTTCAACACATAGCCAGTGAACATCCTCTTTGGAAGGCAACCTGGGTCCCCTGTATTGTAGGCAGATTCTTTACCGTCTGAGCCACCAGGGAAGCCCTCCAACTCTTTCATGGGCCATGGAAGAGTAAGGAGTCTTCAGCAGCTGCTCTAAACTTTACACTTCTCTGACCCCCAATGCCCCCATCCTTCACGATCTGTTCAAGACCCTCCAGCAGGCAGGTGTCAGTTCTTTAGGAAGGTGTCCCGCGAACTCGGTCTAAAGAAGCATTCCCTCTCCTGGCCGTTCTCCCCTAGGGCCATAAACACGACGTCACCCGGATTGAAGGAATGATATCCCCTGCACGTATGTTAGCATCTGAGTCCTCCAACAGACCACAAGACTCCAAGACCAAGACGGTGTCTCCCGCTTATCTAGCCACCCCCACGGCAAGTCCGATGCCCGCCCAGGACTGCCCAGCGTGTTAAAACACACGACTGCACTTATAAAGATTCTGACACTCACGGCGACTGGGAGATTGTTTTCCACGTTCCCATCCATCCAGTTGGTCAAGGTCAAGAAATACCGTCCTCGGGCAGCAGAGAAGAGAGAAGCCGTGAAGGGCTGGACAGCGAGTCACCTCGTGCAAACACGCGTAAGTCAAAAGGTTTGCTATTTGCTTAACTGTTTACAATCCGTGAGCTGCAACTGGAAAAATACCCGGGGGCAAACCGACGTGGCACCTTCTGTTTGCTTAGCGTCGGACGCTGGAGAGAGAGCTGAAGATGAGATAGGACAAACCCTACATCTCTGGGGGCTTGCCGGGTGGCTCAGATGGTAACAAGTCTACCTGCAGTGCAGGAGACCCTGGATCACGAAGATCCCCTGGAGAAGGGCATGGCAACCCACTCCACTATTCTTGCCTGGAGCATCCCATAGACAGAGGAGCCTGGCGGGCTACAGTCCACAGGGTCGCAGAGAGTCAGACACGACTGAGCAACTAACACCTCTCTGTCCAGGGTTAATTTCAGGGCAGTTTCGATTTCCTGACATAAAGGCCAGCCTGAGCTTTAAGGATCCAGGGTCGGGACGGGCTGGCTGTCACTTAAGATGTCCATCCCCCTGCATTCGATTTCAGTGGCACAGTTCAAATTGCAAACCGCTCCCCCTCAGCCCCGCCCTTTTCCCAATATGTCTGTGATGTCTCACGCGGTCGCCAAGACACTGAGTAAAATCCCCACAGCGTGTGGTCTCGATAATCACAGTGTCCAACGAGCCCTATTCACATGGAGAGTCTTAATTACAATGATCACGGCTCTCGAATCAGGCAGAATTAAGAGCCGGAGAGGACCTGGGGATGGGTCCAACCCACTCATTTCACAGTCGAGGGGACAGGAGGCTGCCTCCCTTGTAAGCACTGTGATTAAAAAGGAAGGGGGACCCATCCTCACCCCGGGACAGGTGATGCTGTTTAAGGGTAGAGCACCATCCTAGCAATCTTCATGAGGGCTTCCCTGGCGACGCAGCAGATATGTGCCCCCCATGCAGGGGACATGGGTTCGATCCCGGGTCCAGGAAGATCCCACGTGGCGTCAGAGCAGCTAAGCCCATGCACTGCCCTGGAGCCCCGCAACCAGAAAAACCCACTGCAATCAGAAGTCTACTGGAGAGTGGACACCCCCCACCTCTTTCTGCAACTAGCAAAAGCCCAGGTGCAGCAATAAAGACCCAGCACAGCCAAAAATAAAAATAAAACGAGGAAGGGGATGTATGTATCAGCAGAAACGAACAGCACATTGTTAAGCAAACTATACTCCAATTAAAAATGTTTGGTGAGCAAAAAAAAATTTTTTTTAATAAAAAAAACAAAACAAAACAGTAGGAACTATTGATTCTGGAAGCCAGAAGTCCTAAACTCAAGGTGCCCTCCCTGCCTTTGAAGACTCCCTGGGAGGATGCTCCCTGCTGTGTTCTAGAATCAGAAGGCTCTTGGCCAGGGTGGGCGCTCCCTGACTCGGAGCTGTTGCCAGGCACTCACATCACCATCTTCCCCTCGTGCGTTGTTTGTTCCTCCCTGCCTTGTCTGTGTCTGCCCCTCTTAAAGGGATGTGAGATCACAGCCCGCTCCGATGACCTCATCTTTCATGCCATCTGCAAAGCCCGCACTTTCAAACCAGGTCACCTGCGGAGGTCCTCGGGGTTGGGAACGCATCATATCTTTTGGAGAAGGGCAGGTCGACTCACCGGGCCGGGTTTATCTTCTAAATGAGATGGTCGGGCTTCTGGATTTTTGGCTTTTAGTGTCTAAGTGTTAATCCTGGAAAGAAATAAAAGAAAATTGCTCCAGGTGTGTGTGTGTGTGTGTGTGTGTGACATACATTTGGAATCCTGGAACCACAACATTCTAACCACGGGCAGGATGGTTTACTTTCAACCAGGTTATTTCATGGTATTTTTCCTTTATACAAAAAACTCCCCTCTACACATTTGCATGAAGCCAGAAGGTGTGTTCCCTGCAGAAGCCACTTGCATACAGGACCCCGCCAGAAATGGAAGGAGAATGGGAACCAGATGGTCCCCGGGAACAGTTTGCATGCGAGCATCCAAAGCTCTTTCCCAGCAATGGACCTGGCGGTTCAGTGGTTCAGGATCCACCTGCCAATGCAGGGGACACTGCTTCCGTTCTTGGTCAGGGAAGATCTGACTTGTCACGGGACAGCTCAGCGCGTTCGCCATCTGACAGGCCACGGGACATCTATGCCCCTGAACCACAAGTACTGAGTCCATGAGTCCACCTGGAGCCCGGAAGTCACGACGAGATGAGCCACCAAAATAAAAAGTCCGTGAACCGCAACTAGAGAAAGCCGGTACAGCAAGGAAGACCCAGCACATCCCAAACTAATAATGTAAAATAAATGATATAATAATCCAAAAATATATAATATATATTTTAAAAAAACAGATGATAAAGGAATTGCTGGAGATGACAAACACCTCGCAAAGCATAGTAAAACAAAATAACCTCAAAAAAAAAAAAGAAAGAAAGAAAGCTCTCTGCCATGACTGAGTAATGAACTGACTTTTCCTTGCCTCTACTATCCCAGAGCCCAGATTCTTCACCTCTTTCTTTCCTTGTGGTTCAGACACTCATTTTAAATCTGCTCTAGCCATTAGTTTACACATTGTTGCCACGTCATCGACACTTCAAACATATAAGGGAGAGTCTTAAAAACACAGACCAGGAAAAGGAAAGCATTCCTGTTTACCAACTACAAACTGAATACGATGAAATGCTTATCCATTGTAGCAAACATACAGACTAAAGAAATGTTTGTAGAAGAAAAAAAAAAACAGCAAACGTCACAATCCAGTTTTAGAGACAAACTGTTAAGTATTAGTTACGGTGTAGCCTGGAGAATCCCAGGGACGGGGAGCCTGGTGGGCTGCCGTCTATGGGGTCGCACAGAGTCGTACACGACTGAAGTGACTTAGCAGCAGCAGCAGCAGCATCCAGGTTGTTAGGGACCATTATGCAGTTGGTATCAGCAGTTTAACTGAAGCAAGGCGGTGTACCGCTATTTTATAACCACCTGAATGCAAATCATTGTTTCTGCACAATCCTTTTATCATAAAAAAAGGGAGAAGGTGCCCAGGTCTTATAGAAATTCAAAATGATAATGCAAAGTAAGTTATAATGCAGTCACTTATCACAGATCTTACACTGCCTTCTTTGGGGTCAGCGATATTAAATCTGAACCTCTGAGGTTAACAATAGCATGTCTCACCTTTTCCCCATGCAAATCCATCTTGTGATCACTCACAGAATATTAACACTTCTTATTTTGCTCAAGAATCTAATTTTAATCCATCAGTGCAACACTGTACAGAAACACAACACCATTTTCAAGGCGTCAGAAACCCTGCAAAGAACGCCTCTATGGTTTCCACTGATGCCAATCACTTCTCAACAACGGGCAGCTCTCCCCAACTCGTGCTCATCTATAGAAGTGCAAATCGTATTCCAGGCATCAAATGTTCGAACACTGTCTCAACCGTCATCTACCGAGTTTTCCAACTGCAACGCGATTTTGTCCAGGTTTAGATAAGCTAGGCTGCAGTCCATGGGGTCGCTAAGAGTCAGACACGACTGAGCAACTTCACTTTCACTTTTCCCTTTCATGCATTGGAGAAGGAAATGGCAACCCACTCCAGTGTTCTTGCCTGGAGAATCCCAGGGACAGGGGAGCCTAGTGGGCTGCCGTCTATGGGGTCACACAGAGTAGGACACGACTGAAGTGACTTAGCAGCAGCAGCAGCATCTGCATTTTGCTCGGCACTTTGTTCTGAAACACAGTCATTGAGATTTTCCTGTTCATGTTTTCGCTTTTTATTTGCTCTGAATTGCTTCCTTATACAAGTCAATTCCATCTTCCTTTGAGGTCAAGAACATAATAATGACTGTCTGCAACATCACCCTCCTTCCCATTACAACCGACATAATTCAAAAAAGCCTAGTTTGTATAAAACAGAACTTCCAAAATAATACAATTATTACCTCTCATGGCAAAGAGTTTGCCCAGTTTTTCTGATCATGCCTGGCATGCATACTAGGCTAACAGAATCCCAAGTGCATGAACTCGGTAGCATCTGACTCTTTGAGACCCCATGGACTGTAGCCCGCCAGGCTCCTCTGTCCATAGGGATTCTCCAGGCAAGAATCAGAGAAGGCAATGGCACCCCACTCTAGTACTCTTGCCAGGAACATCCCATGGGTGGAGGAGCCTGGTGGGCTGCAGTCCATGGGGTCTCGAAGAGTCAGACAGGACTGAGCGACTTCACTTTCACTTTTCACTTTCATGCATTGGAGGAGGAAATGGCAACCCACTCCAGTGTTCTTGCCTGGAGAATCCCAGGGACGGGGGAGCCTGGTGGGCTGCCGTCTACGGGGTCGCACAGAGTCGGACACGACTGAAGCGACTTAGCAGAAGCAGCAGCAGGCAAGGATACTGGAGTGGGTTGCCATTTCCTTCTCCAGGGCATCTTCCCCACTCAGGGATTGAGCCCTGGTCTCCTGCATTGGCAGGTGGATTCTTTACCGCTCTGCCAAGACAAGGAAATTCCCTTTTATTTGACAACATCAATGATAACTTCATCCCTTTTCTTTTCCTCTACAAGTTAGAAATCCAAGAGGTATTTTTTTTTTTCTTAAATATGGACCCACTGACTGAAAAGGTCTATGCCATTGTGGTGAAGGATGAAATAAACTTAGAATCGGACAGTACAGCGGCGGTTGTCAGGGGCTGGGGGATGGAGGAAATGGGGAGACGTCGGCCAAAGGGTAAAAGCTTCCAGTCAGGAGATAAGGTCTGACAACACCGTAAGTCCCCTACCCATGAACTCGTCCTGTACGGAGACCACGTTCTTAAGTCCGATTGGTTTCAAAGCCCATCAGAGTGAGCCCAGGGAGCCAGCTAACACAAGCAGTACCCTGGGTTTAGAATACATCCACTTCTTTCAAAGTTTGCAACTTGAAAGTTCATATGCAGGGGACTCACTGGACTGTCTCCTCCACTTGAAAACTGTTGAGAATAGGTCTTCAAGGTGCTCACCACAAATAAGAAAGGATAATTGTGTGGCATAACGGGGCTGGTGGCTAATACCATGGTGGTAATTATTCTACAATATATAAGGGTATCAAATCCTCAGACTGGACACCTTCCACTTTGCCACATCATGGACTGTAGCCTACCAGGCTCCTCCGTCCATGGGATTTTTCCAGGCAAGAGTCCTGGAGTGGGTTGCCATTTCCTTCTCCAGGGGATCTTCCCGGCCCAGAGATCCAACCCGGGTCTCCCGCATGGCAGGCAGACGCTTTACCATCTGAGCCAACAGGGAAGTTACCTTCCACTTACAATGTATCAGTCATGTCTCGGAAACCCGTGGTGCGGAGAAAGGAGGAGACAGACCAAAAGTGATGAGAAAGCCCCTCGGTTAGTCACCGGACCCAAAAATGTCTTAACCAGGGGCCCCATGAGAATGATGAAAGTGAAAGTCGCTCAGTGGTGTCGACTCTTTGTGACCCCGTGGACTATATAGTCCATGGGATGCTCCAGGCCAGAATACTGGAGTGGGCAGCCTTTCCCTTCTCCAGGGGATCTTCCCAGCCCAGGGATCCAACCCAGGTCTCCCGCATTGCAGGTGGATTCTTTACCAGCTGAGCCACCAGGGAAGCCCTATAATTGTGTAGCTTAGGTTGCGAGTGTTTAGTCTTTATTTTTGTAAATTTGATACACAGCATGGACTATTAACCAAACGGATAAGATTTGGCCTTCTCTGTTGGTCCAGTGGGTAAGAATCCACCTGTCAATGCAGAGGATATGGGTTTCATCGCTGGCCTGGGAACTAAGACCCCACAGGCAACTAAGCCTGTGCTCCACAAGTACTAATCCTATACTCAGGAGGTTTGGGAACCGCGAGCCCCAACTACTGAAGCACACTTGCCCGAGAGTCTGTGCTCTGCAACTAGAGACTAAACTCCACCCACCCTCCCCAAATCCATTGCTGCAACGAGAAAAAGCCCATGGGTAGCAATGAAGATCCAGCAGCACAGCCAAAAATCAATCAACACATTTCTTCTTAAAAAAGAAAAAAATTTGATTAAATTGGGTTAAGTATGAGCTCCCATGGTCGGAGGACCCTGGTAGGCTGCAGTCCATGAGGTCACTAAGAGTCAGACAGGACTGAGCAACTTCACTTTCAATTTCCACTTTCATGCATTGGAGAAGGAAATGGCAACCCACTCCAGTGTTCTTGCCTGGAGAATCCCAGGGACGGGGGAGCCTGGTGGGCTGCCGTCTACGGGGTCGCACAGAGTCGGACACGACTGAAGCGACTTAGCAGAAGCAGCAGCAGGCAAGGATACTGGAGTGGGTTGCCATTTCCTTCTCCAGGGCATCTTCCCCACTCAGGGATTGAGCCCTGGTCTCCTGCATTGGCAGGTGGATTCTTTACCGCTCTGCCAAGACAAGGAAATTCCCTTTTATTTGACAACATCAATGATAACTTCATCCCTTTTCTTTTCCTCTACAAGTTAGAAATCCAAGAGGTATTTTTTTTTTTCTTAAATATGGACCCACTGACTGAAAAGGTCTATGCCATTGTGGTGAAGGATGAAATAAACTTAGAATCGGACAGTACAGCGGCGGTTGTCAGGGGCTGGGGGATGGAGGAAATGGGGAGACGTCGGCCAAAGGGTAAAAGCTTCCAGTCAGGAGATAAGGTCTGACAACACCGTAAGTCCCCTACCCATGAACTCGTCCTGTACGGAGACCACGTTCTTAAGTCCGATTGGTTTCAAAGCCCATCAGAGTGAGCCCAGGGAGCCAGCTAACACAAGCAGTACCCTGGGTTTAGAATACATCCACTTCTTTCAAAGTTTGCAACTTGAAAGTTCATATGCAGGGGACTCACTGGACTGTCTCCTCCACTTGAAAACTGTTGAGAATAGGTCTTCAAGGTGCTCACCACAAATAAGAAAGGATAATTGTGTGGCATAACGGGGCTGGTGGCTAATACCATGGTGGTAATTATTCTACAATATATAAGGGTATCAAATCCTCAGACTGGACACCTTCCAC
Organism: Bubalus kerabau; assembly: GCF_029407905.1. Lineage (NCBI taxonomy): Eukaryota > Metazoa > Chordata > Mammalia > Artiodactyla > Bovidae > Bubalus > Bubalus kerabau. Next base: position 161,743,593 of record NC_073647.1, on the reverse strand, counting down.
TTTGCCACATCATGGACTGTAGCCTACCAGGCTCCTCCGTCCATGGGATTTTTCCAGGCAAGAGTCCTGGAGTGGGTTGCCATTTCCTTCTCCAGGGGATCTTCCCGGCCCAGAGATCCAACCCGGGTCTCCCGCATGGCAGGCAGACGCTTTACCATCTGAGCCAACAGGGAAGTTACCTTCCACTTACAATGTATCAGTCATGTCTCGGAAACCCGTGGTGCGGAGAAAGGAGGAGACAGACCAAAAGTGATGAGAAAGCCCCTCGGTTAGTCACCGGACCCAAAAATGTCTTAACCAGGGGCCCCATGAGAATGATGAAAGTGAAAGTCGCTCAGTGGTGTCGACTCTTTGTGACCCCGTGGACTATATAGTCCATGGGATGCTCCAGGCCAGAATACTGGAGTGGGCAGCCTTTCCCTTCTCCAGGGGATCTTCCCAGCCCAGGGATCCAACCCAGGTCTCCCGCATTGCAGGTGGATTCTTTACCAGCTGAGCCACCAGGGAAGCCCTATAATTGTGTAGCTTAGGTTGCGAGTGTTTAGTCTTTATTTTTGTAAATTTGATACACAGCATGGACTATTAACCAAACGGATAAGATTTGGCCTTCTCTGTTGGTCCAGTGGGTAAGAATCCACCTGTCAATGCAGAGGATATGGGTTTCATCGCTGGCCTGGGAACTAAGACCCCACAGGCAACTAAGCCTGTGCTCCACAAGTACTAATCCTATACTCAGGAGGTTTGGGAACCGCGAGCCCCAACTACTGAAGCACACTTGCCCGAGAGTCTGTGCTCTGCAACTAGAGACTAAACTCCACCCACCCTCCCCAAATCCATTGCTGCAACGAGAAAAAGCCCATGGGTAGCAATGAAGATCCAGCAGCACAGCCAAAAATCAATCAACACATTTCTTCTTAAAAAAGAAAAAAATTTGATTAAATTGGGTTAAGTATGAGCTCCCATGGTCGGAGGACCCTGGTAGGCTGCAGTCCATGAGGTCACTAAGAGTCAGACAGGACTGAGCAACTTCACTTTCAATTTCCACTTTCATGCATTGGAGAAGGAAATGGCAACCCACTCCAGTGTTCTTGCCTGGAGAATCCCAGAGACAGAGGAGCCTGGTAGGAGGCCGTCCATGGGGTCGCAGAGAGTCGGACATGACTTAAGCAACTTAGCAGCAGCAGCAGCAGCCAGGGGTTCCCTGGTGGCTCAACTGGTAAGGAATTCGCCTGCGATGCAGGAGACCCTGGTTGGATTCCTGAGTTGGGAAGATCCCCTGCAGAAGGGATAGGCTACCCACTCCAGTATTCTTGGGCTTCCCTGGTGGCTCAGCTGGTAAAGAATCCACCTGCGATGCGGGAGACCTGGGTTCGATCCCCGGGTTGGGAAGATCCCCTGGAGAAGGGACGAGCTACCCACTCCAGGATTCTTGCCTGGAGAATCCCATGGACAGAGGAACCCTGGAGGGCTGCACTTCATGGGGTCACAAAGAGTCAGACACCACTGAAGAACTAAGCGCAGCACCTGAGCTAGCAAAGGGGGATAAAAATGCAGGAATACGTGTGTGTGTAGATGCCTTTGTAATGATGGGGCAAAGTTTACCATCCAAGTCTCTCCATCTCTGCCTCTCCAATGGGTACCAGATAAAATGGGTACCAGTGATCCTAGAAGGGACCCAGTCACACTGGTCCATACTCAGAAAGCTTTCCTTCTAAGGAGAACAATGGCTCGGGTAAGGCAGGTTTCCTCCCTAAGGAGCTGGTAAGCTAAGACTGAGTATTACAGGAAACACTCTGGTTCTTTTAAAAATAACTCGAGTACTACTTTTTGCTGAGTCTATAACCTACTTTCACATAGGATAAAAAGAGGGGTTCCTTCAATAAGAATTCACAAGAAAAAACGCAGAGGGTCAGAGACAGACAAAACTCAAAAGGTGCATCAACCTACTGCAACGCACGCACCTTGGGTAAGTTAGCAAACAAGTAAAAAAAAAAAAAAAATCAAAATTCTCTGACTTTCCTGACTTCATTGTTGGTGATACTGAGAAACTGTTGATAATTTTTAGAGGTAGTAAAGATACAACTGTTACATATGGGGAAAAAAATAGTCCTTTTTCATCTTAAAGAAGTGGACTGACATGTCATGACATGAATCATACGTCCCCATAATGAGATTTGCTGGGGGTGGGGGGGGCGTGGCGTTATATAGGAACACTTAGATCAGGCATTCATAATTGTTAAGGTTGAATGATGGGGTACTTGGGGTTCATTATTGCATTTTCTTTGTTTTTCTTGCAAGTACTTGAAACCTTCAACAGTAAAATAATCCCTAAGATTTCAAGCACATAAGTTTAAAAACACACACACAGTAAAGATAAACAAGTTTACAAATCCAAACAGTATATACATCAATCTATAAAACGAAATAAGTAATGCCCCTCTGGTAAAGCATGTGGGATTTATATGTATGAATCTGAAAATAAGTTATAGGTGCAAGACTAAATAAACCCTCTACCAGTCAAAAAAAAAAAGACATTGCATATAAATCAATGAAGTTAGAACAGTCTTTCATACCACATATAAAAATAAACTCAAAATGACTGAAAGACTTTATTATAATACATGACACCGTAAAACTCTGAGGAGAAGACCGAAGCACAATGTTCTCTGACATAAATTGCAGCAATGTTTTCTTAGGTCAGTCTCCAAAGGCAAACAGATAAGAGCAGAAATAAACAGACTGGACCTTATCGAACTTAAAAGCTTTTTGCGCAGCAAAGGAAGTCACAAACGAAATGAAAAGACAACCTACAGAATGAGAGAGAATACGTCCAAAAGCCAGGATGGACAAGGGCTTAGTTTCCAAAATAAACAAACAGCTCACACAACCCAAGGACAGAAAAACACAAACAATCCCATCGGAACACGGGCAGAAGATCTAAATAGACATTTCTCCAAAGAAGACATACAGATGGTCAACAGACGCTGAAAAGGTGCTCAACGTCGCTAATTATAAAAGAGATGCAAATCAAAACTGCAAGGAGTTATCACCTCACACTGGGTCAGAATGGGCATCATCAAAAAATCTGCAAACAATTAATGCTTAAGATGGCGTGGAGAAAAGGCACCCTCCTCCACGGCTGCTGGGAATGGAAATTGGTGCAGACCCCAAGAAGAGCAATAGGGGTTCCTTAAAAGAATGAAAATTAGAGGTACCATATGATCCATCAAGCCTGCCTCCTGGGCATACATCTGTAAAAGGCAAAAAGTCGAATTTGAAACAATACAGGCATCGTAATGTTCACAGCGGTGAAGACAGGGAACGCACCTAAACGCCCATCAACAGGTGAATGCATAAAGATGTGCTCCATACATACAAAGCAACACTACTCAGCTGTAACAAAGGATGGAATAATGTCATTTGCAGCAACGTGGTGGGACCGAGCGATGATCACACTGAGTGAATTTAGTCAGACAAAGGCAAACACACAATATCACTTACAAGTTGAGTCTCGAAAAATAGTACAAAGGCAGTTATATACAAAGCAGATACAGACTCACAGATGAAACAAACTTAGGGTTACCAAGAGGGAAAGGCAGGGAGGGGTATTGGAGGGATATTGGGAGGGATATTGCACCGTAACTTATTTTCAAATTCATACATATAAATCCCACATGCTTCACTAGAGGGGCATTCCTTATTTCGTTTTGTGGATTGATGTATATACTGTTTTGATTAGTAAACTTGTTTATCTTTGGCGTGTGTGTGTTTTTAAACTTATGTGCTTGAAGTCTTAGGGATTATATTACTGTTGAAATATTTTACTTTTGAAGGTTTCAAGTCCTTGGGTTAGCAGAGACAAACTACTATATATAAAATAAATAAAGACCTGTTGTAGTACGTTCAATATCTTATAATAACCTATAGTCAATATCTTATAATGCCCTGTAATAGAACAGAAAATAAATGCTTAGGATGTAACCTCCTGAGAGAATTAATCACAGAGAATAACACTCATGGACATTTGCGATAACCTTAAAGAGGCTTTTGCGGCAATACTTTGGGAAATGTAGAGTTCAGAATGGCATAGATTTAAATATATAAAGAAAACAAAAGTGTTAGTCGCTCAGTCATATCTGACTCTTTCCGATATCATAGACTGTAGCCCGCAAGGCTCCTCTGTCTATCGGATTCTCCAGGCAGGAATACTGGAGTGCGTTGCCATTCCCTTCTCCAGGGGATCTTCCTGACCCAGGGATCGAACCCAGGTCTCCAGCATGGCAGATTCTTCACCATCTGAGACACTAGGGAAGCTCCAATAAATGCAGAGTATGTACATAAATAAAGATACAGGTAGAGATATGAATATGGACACAATTCAGACATAAACCCAGGTGGGAACAACATGACCTAGTATAGTCATTGATACGATATGGGTATTATATAGATTGATATAGATAAAGATACAGGTATACAGATGCAGATGAAACATGCATGCAGATATACATACAAAGAAATTTACATACACACATACCGATAAAGGGCCTTCGCAGGTGGTGCCAGTGGTAAAGAACCCGCCTGCCAATGCAGGAGACACAAAAAACACAGCTTTGATCCCTGAGTTGGGAAGATCCCCTGGAGAAGGAAATGGCAACCCACTCCAGTATTCCGGCCTGGAGAATCCCATGGACAGAGGAGCCTGGTGGGCTACGGTCCATGGGGTCTCAGTCAGACACGAATGAAGCGACTTAGCACGCATGCATACAGATAAAGAAGGACGCAAAGATAAATAACTAAATTATTAAAATATTCAGACAATTAAAATTGTAAAACATACGGAAAATTAGAGAGAAACTGTACAAGTTGTTTAGTGTTTAACCAGTGGCTTATAGACTGAGGATTGCTGCTAACATATGTTTCAGAACTTCTATATTCCTATAAGACGCCTCTCATCCCTTCTTTGCAAAGAAAATCACACTGTCCTTTAAATGTCCTTGAAAAGGTTTCAGTGTGCTTCCATGATGTATACTCATAGAATTTCAAACAGAAGGCTTCTCAAGATACGCTGAAATGATAATCACCTGTGTGCATATGATAATTTCATAGTAAGTCCCACAGCCATAATGTTAAGAGGACAAGCTCAGGTTTTACAGTATCAATCAAGGTGAAAAGCTGACCCCGTGCCTATGAGCATTTCAAAATCTACCCTCCCTGTGGTACAGGTGGAAAAAAGGTTAGGAGTCTATTCCCTCAAATTTGTGCCTCTTGATAAAAAAAAGTATAATCCCTTGAATTTATTCATCACCTCCACTTTATAATCATAAGGGCTTTGATGTAGGTCATAGCTGAATGGCCTGGTGGTTTTCCCTACTTTCCTCAATTTAAGCCTGTATTTTGCAATAAGGAGCTCAAGATCTGAGCCAGTCAGCTCCAGGTTTTATTTTTGTGACTGTATAGGAAGTCCAACCAGTCCATTCTAAAGGAAATCAGTCCTGAATATTCACTGGAACGACTGATACTGAAGCTGAAACTCGAATACTTTGGTCACCTGATGCAAAGAACTGACTCATTGGAAAAGACTGATGACTCGATGGACGTGAGTTTGAGTGAACTCCGGGAGTTGGTGATGGACAGGGAGGCCTGGCGTGCTGCAATTCATGGTGTCGCAAAGAGTCAGACAAGACTGAGCGACTGAACTGAACTGAACTGAACTGATGGCTGGGAAAGATTGAAGGCAGGAGGAGAAGGAGAAGACAGAGGATGAGATGGTTGGATGGCATCACCAACTCGATGGACATGAGGTGGAGCAAAGTCCGGGAGTCAGTGATGGACAGGGAAGCCTGGAGTGCTGCAGTCCATGGGATTGCAAAGAGTCAGACATGATTAGCGACTTAACAACCACAAGAAGAAATAGAAAAATATTGGGATGAACTATGAGAAGGAGTGAGCCCCAGGCCATTCTGAAATTTGCTGCCCAGGAGGGTTGCAGAGTAATGCAATGAGGGACCATGAATAACACTGTGACCTCTGCCAGTCCACTGAGCTGGAAGGTGGCATTTTTGCAAGCTGAGTTCCCCCGGGTCAGTGTGCTGAGCAGAGCTGACCCACAAGAGAGGAAGAGTCCCAAGGAAACAGCAGAGTCACATTTGCTCTTCTAGATCTTCCAAGAACAAAATCCTCCTCCCAGGTCCAAACCCCAGATGGGAGTTTTCCTCCAGTGGTTCTACAACCGAGGACGGCTTCCCTGGTGGCTCAGAAGCAGAGATGCAGGAGACCCATGTTCCATCCCACTCCAGGGTTCTTGCCTGGAGAATTTCACGGACAGAGGAGCCTGGTGGGCTACACTCCACGTGGTCGCCAAGAGTCAGACACGACTGAGCAGCTAAACAATAACATGACTTAGCAGCTCTCAAAAAGAACAGACCTCAAGGTGTCCAGGCAAAAGCAGCAAAGGACAAGTAACCAAGTGAAGAGCCACTGACACTTTCAGCTTCACATGCTGAATATCCACAGCTTCACATCCACTCGTCCCTATGGATGCGAAGGAAAGACTGACAGTCGATGAACAAATGACGGAGGAGGCAGGGAGTTCCGTTACAGAGAAATTCTAAATAATCCAAGTCAGTACTCTACCGTCCAAGGCGACCAGCCGGACAGCCCACCTCCTCGCCTCTGTGGACTTTTAAGTGCCTAGATTCCGTAGAACGGTCTGGGACAATGTGAGCCAGGCTGTGACTTGAACGTGGGAAAACACCCATTTCCTGCCTCTCCCAGGTTTGTGCAGGTCAACCTCAGCCTGTGGGTAGACGATGCCCTTGACAGAGTTGAGAAAGGCAACGGACCTTCCTGGGTTTCCTTGCCCAGACACGAATCCCAGACGACAACATCACTCAAACTCCAACTGGGGGGCACTCTGTACCTAATATCACGAAGCCATTAATAAAATCACGGAAGATAAGGTCACAGACGAGAGGAGATGAAGGAGACGGGACAGGCTAACGAATACAGCCGGGTGGGCTGCAAGGGACCCTGGGACAGAAAAGCAGGATTAGGTGAATCCTGGAAAACTCCACACGGATCTGGTGTTTAGTTAATAGCACTGTGCCGGTGTTGGCTCCTTAGTTTGACAGACGTTCCAGGGTAAAATAAGACATTAATTAGATATGGGGTAAACAAGCCACCTCTGTACTATCTTTACAGGTTTTTTGGGGGGGTGGGGTAAATCTAGAATTTTTATTTTTTATTTTTTGGTTGTGCTGGGTCTTCACTGGTGCCTGCAAGCTTTCTTTAGTCGCAGCAAGGGGCGGGCAATACTCCTAGCTGTGGCCTCACTGTGATGGCTTCTCTTGTTGCAGGTGCCCGGCTTCTAGGGCACGTGGGTCTCAGGAGTTGTGACTCCCGGGCTCGAGAACACAGGCTCAGTAGCTGCGTTGCACAGGCTGAGTTTGCCCTGTGGCATGTAGGGTCTTCCCAGAAAAAGTGCAATCTGCTCAGCCTTGTCCGACTCTTTGCAACCCCATGGACCGCACAGCCCACGGAATTCTCCAGGCGACAATACTGGAGTGGGGAGCCCTTTCCCTTCTCCAGTGTCTCTTCCAACCCAGGGATCGAACCCAGGTCTCCCGCATGGGAGGCGGATTTTTTCCCAGCTGAGCCACCAGGGAAGCCGGGGGATCTTCCCGGGCCAAGGATCAAACGCAAGTCTCCTGCATTGGCCGGTGGATTCTTTACCACTGGGCCACCAAGGAAGTCCCTAGTTTATTTGTTAAAGATGAAAACAGGGTGTGCATACCTTGGAATAATGCAGGTATGGTTCCATACCGTTTACGTGAATTTGGTGACAAGAATGCTTTGGGTTCCCAGTGCATGTAAAAGTGATGCTTATACTTGAGTGCAATCTAGTAAGAGAGCAATAGCATTATGCCTTCATAAAGAATGTCCAGGGACACTCCTGGTGGTCCAATGGCTAAGACTTCATGCTCCCAAGGCAGGAGGCCCAGGGGCAGTCCTCAGTGCTGGTCCCAGACCCCACATGCTGCAACTCCTATATCACAACTGAGACTTCTCATGGCCAGAGAAATGAATGAATATTTTCTTTTAAAAGAGACACAAAATTTCCATCTGGGATAAAACTACACTGCAAGGCTTATAGGAACAGAAGAGACAGCATTCCTAAAGTCGTTTCATCTCCTCCTAGCGATGTGTGAAACATGGCAAGGTGTAATAAACAACTGCAATTAACTAACGTTTCAAAAAAAAAAGAGAGAGAGGCATTGGATTCTTACAGAGAATAATTAAGAATCAAGAGAAAAGGGAGATCAGAAGCAGGTGAGCGGCTCTCATAACAATTCAGAAAAAAATTTTTAAAAAATGGAGGTCCAAGTAACACGTTTTACTTTCGATTTTGAAGACTTCTTTTTCCCCTGTATCCTCCCCTAGTTCTTCTCATCAAAAAGATTTGCTTTTTTCAATTGCCGTGACACAAAATAAAGTCAGTTTTGAGAATGAGATCATATCCTTTGTTTTAGTAACCTGTTTTCCTTCTTTTTAAGTAATTTGTACTTCCTTCTTTATGTTTTTTTTAGTTGATGTGTTTTTACTTTATCTTATTTTTTTGGCCACACCAATCGGCTTGTGGGGGCATATGGGATCTTAGTTCCCTGACCAGGGAGCAAACCCCAGCTTCCTGCACTGCAAGAAGAGTTTCAATCACTAGATCACCAGGGAGGTCCCTTAGTAACCTGTTTGATGAAGTGTTTGACTTCTTAAGATTCTCACAAAATGGGCAAAATTAGATTCCAAACCCAGAAATTTTCAGGGCTTCCCTGGTAGCTCGGATGGTAAATAATCTGCCTTCAATGCAGGAGATGTGGGTTCGATTGTTGGGTGGGGAAGATCCCCTGGAGGAGGGCATGGTAACCCATTCCATTATGCTTGCCTGGAGAATCCCACGGACAGAGGAGCCTGGCGGGCTGCCGTCCATGGGGTCACAGACTTGGACATGATTGAGGCTCTAATGCTTTTACTTTCGATCTTCATTTCAAGAACAGGGTTTGAAAGGACTGACCACCTGTGTGGTCAGAGATGAGTGAACCACTGGCTCTCTCTCTCTAAGCCTTAAGTTTCCTTCTGTGTAAACGAGTGAATACAAATGGTTACTCAGTTTTGTAGAAGTTCCCATAACCCGTGATTCTCAAGTATCATCTTATTTTCTCACAAATATCCCAAATGCCTGTACAGTTGACATAGGTGATTCAATCATGATCTAAGCTCATTTTTATCTTCCTGGAATTAAAGGTCGACTCAAATGCACACTTGTGTAGAATTATTACATCTACCATCTCTCCACGCCCAAAACTGAAACAGCCAAGAAAAGATAATGCATACTTGAACAGCCTTTTTTTTTTTAATTTAAGCATTTATTTACTTGGCTGCATTGAATCTTAGTAGTGGCAGTTCAGTTCAGTCGCTCAGTCGTGTCTGACTCTTTGCGACCCCATGGACTGCAGCACACCAGGCCTCCCTGTCCATCACCATCTCCCAGAGCTTGCTCAAACTCATGTCTACTGAGTTGGTGATGCCATCCAACCATCTCATCTTAGCTATGGCACTCAGGCTCAACTCCCACATGGCATGTGGGATCTTAGTTCCCCGACCAGGGATCAAACCTGCGTCCCCTGCCTTGGAAGGCAGATTCTTAACCACTGGACCACCAGGGAAGTCCCTTGAATAGCGTTCTTAATTTGAAGAGAGGATTTGTTTTTCCTACTGAGTAGGTCTGGAAGGAAATCAGACCGGAGGAGGAGGAGGACAGAGGAAAGACGGCTGCGTTTCGTTCTGATCTCCTCTGATCAGAGTCAGAGGTCCAGCCGGACCCAGAGGGCACCCCTGGTCCCTCGCCCTGGCGAGGACCCCTTTAGGACCACCTGGGGAATTAATTCCCTGTGAAGAAATGCCACCGATGCGTATCAAGAGAAACCAGAAGAAGCAAAGATGAAGAGATAGCTGTTTCAACAGCGGGTAATCCAGGGAAGACTCCTAGTTATGACTAAACCCCCCTCCCTGGGCTCAGCCCCACACTCCAGGGATGTCTGAGGTCTTCACAGATCATACAGAGTTTGAGGCTGTTCTGTGATTTCTCTAAATCAACACCATGCAGACAGTGGAAGATGGGAGATACAGTTGACAGTTAAATATGATATTCCAAGCTCCTTTCCCTTTGACTTTTTCCTTCAGCGACCTTCAAAGAGAGAAAAGGTAAATATACACCTTGGAACAACTTAGCAATAGAACTGTTACCAGTCAGACTTTGTCAATCTCATCAACACATTCGTATCTTTCAGCTGATTCTGTTACGGTTTTACACAACGCAAACCAACTATTCTCTTTCTGTGTGTGAACACAGGGCCTCCCAGGTGGCCCAGTAGTAAAGAATCTGCCTGCTAATGCAGGAGATTGCAAGAGACGTGGGTTCGATCCCTGGTTCGTGAAGATTCCCTGGAGGAGGAAATGGCAACCCACTCCGGTATTCTTTCCCGGAGAATCCCATGGACACAGGAGTCTGGCGGGCTGCAGTCCATGGGGTCACAAAGAGTCAGACACAACTGAAGCAACTCAGCTCTCACACAAACACATCTAAGTAAACAAGATGGGGTGGGAGGCAGGTTCACGAGGGAGGGGATATATGGATACATATGGCTGACTCACGCTGTTGTACAGCAGGAACCAACGTAATATAATAAAGCAATTATTTTCCAATTTTTCAAAAAATGTGAATTAAAGAAATGAACAAGAAATTGGTTTTCTCTACAAATGCGCAACATGTATCCTGACGATTTAGACATATATTCAGAGAATTAAGCAATTTCTTATTAATTTAGATGGAACCAGAATCAATACTCCGCCTCCCCAAACTCGTGAAATTAAAACACAGGCTTATCTGTGTCATTTTCATGTAATTTTGATAACTGTTAATAGCTGATCCCTGTTGTTCATCAGAGAGACTTTTCCATCAATAAAAATCATCACGCACGACTCAGAGACATTGCTTTATCTGTGAAATTGCTTTAACAGAATCAATGGAAAACCTGCCCACAAATTGTAAGTGAAGCAATGTGTGAATTACATGTTCATTCCCATAATACGCTGCTGTTTGATTTCCACTATGACCCGAAATTGTCAGAAGATGCGGGCTGAGATGGGAATTTCCCCAGGATAGCCATTATATTAACATCTTGCCTCCATCTTCCTGTTCTTATAACGATTGGGGCTTCCTTGGTGGCTCAGACAATAAAAGAATCTGCCTGCCGTGCAGGAGACCCGGGTTTGACCCCTGGACCAGGCAGATCCCCTGGAGAAGGGAATGGCAACCCACTCCAGTATTCTGGCCTGGAGAATCCCATGGACAGAGGAGCAGGTGGTTTCTTTACTGCTGAGCCACCAGGGAAGCCGTGGGTAAGCAAACACTAAATTAATGCTGACAGACTTAGATGGCTAGCTCCGGGCCGGGATATGGGTAGCATCTTCAGCCTGCACAAGGACAGACAGACTGCTTTTCCCAGAGGACCCTGGTTAACTCTTTGCTTCTTTAGCAAATCATCTCTCTGCGTATTAACCCCAGCAGCCTGTGCTGTTGAAGAAAATAAAATTTAACAGGATGGGAGGAGAAGGGGGCGACAGAGGATGAGATGGTTGGATGGCATCACCGACTCAATGGACATGAGTCTGGGTAAACTCCAGGAGATGGTGATGGACAAGGGAAGCCTGGGGTGCTGCAGTCTATGGGGTCGCAGAGAGTCAGACACAACTGGGCGACTGAACAAATCATCATCTCTATCTGAAAAGTATAGAATTACTGATCTTCTAACATTTCAGCTATATGGCCCTAATGATCTTGCCTTTAACTCTTGGAAAAATATTGATGAACACTGAATAAAGTTGCTATTTCCCTTATTGTTGGCCGTAGGGCACGAGGAGACACACACACACACACACACACACACACACACACACACATACACCCATGCACGCACTCACCAGTAGGAAGATTCTGCTATAAAACCTCTTTGTTCTTAGTCTTGAGTCTGGTTCCGTTTATGTGCCCGACCCACCCATCCTCCACCCACTATTTTTGTTGGTGGACCTGTCACATGGATCATATAAGAAAGATGAACAACTTGGTCTTCTTCAGTGGTATCTCAGCCCTCAATAAATGCTGCATAGATGCGAGAAAGGGGAAAGAAGCTGCCCTGGCAACTGAAACACTCCCAAGTCACCTTAGATCCTTTTAGCTCTGTGTCAGTAAAATACCATAGAAGCCTTCAATATTATTCCGGTTCCACAATTTAGGGAACACTCATTACAAAGAATCTCAAATTAGGTGACGTCTCCTGAGTCCATCAGCGTGGGGTTTCTCAAATCCTCAGGGTGCCTGTTTTCAGTGTAAAATTCAAGACACAAGTATGGTGAGTGAGGTTTTCCAGAATTTCTTGATGTGGGAGTCTCCTTAAAAGAGAACCCCTTAAAGATGTGGTGTGTATATATACATACAAGGGAATACTCCTCAGCCATAGACAAGAGTGAAATCTTGCCATCTGCAGTCACGCGGATGAACCTAGAGAGGACCATACAAAGTGAAGTAAGCCAGACAAACATCCCAGGATATCGCTTATATGTGGAAGCTAAAATATGAAACAAATGAACTTATCTGTGAAACAGACTCACAAAGATGACAGATATGTGGTTGCCGATGAGCAGAGGGCAGGGGCTTCCCTGGTGGCTCAGATGGTTAAAAAAAAAAAAATTCCACCTGCAATGCAGGAGACCTGGGTTCCATCCCTGGGTGGGGAAGAGCCCCTGGAGGAGGGCATGGCGACCCACTCCAGTATTCCTGCCTGGAGAATCCCATGGACAGAGGAGCCTGGCAGCCTACAGTCCATGGGGTCACAAACAGTTGGACACGACTGAGAGACTAAGCACATAGAGGGCAGAGAAGGGATTGGCTGGGAGTTTGCAATTAGCAGAGAAAAACTAGTATATGTGGATAAACAGCAAGGTCCTCCTTGTGGAGCACAAGAAACTATACCCAAGAGCCTGTTATAAACCATCATGGAAAAGAATATGAAAAGCTATATATATATATATTAAATATATTAAAATAATATATATTTATATATATATAAACCGAATCAATTTTCTGCAGAGCAGAAATTAACAGCACTGCAGATCCACTATATTCCAATAAAATAAATTTTAAAAAAGGGAAGCCCTGATTTGGGAGCTCTTGTCAAAGACCTTAAACAGCTGAAACATATATGAGAGGTGGTGGAGTTTGAGACAACTATCTGAGATTTTATCATCTTTGAGACTCTGTTACATCAGGATCCATGGTATTTTTCAGGCCCACAAAATTGCTGAAATACACAACTGTTGCCTATCAGTTCTTATAGTGACTATACGAAATAGCCATTCATTAGCTAGATTCACTACTTTATGTTTAAAAAAAAAACAGTATTTTATGGGCCCTCAATTCTTTGTTGAATCAAAATAATCTGTTTCATATATGTATTCACTCACATGATGTACTAAAATGAAAAATCAGTGTTTCACCAACATGTGGTTTGACAACTTTGAAAGCTCCAAGCAGCTGAACAACCAGGGCATGTGAAGGACTCTATTACACTGTCGTGGAAAATCTTCTTAGCCGTTTCATTTTGCTCCTCTTTCCTGACTAATGGAAAGAATTATCCTCTATCTAATTACCTTCATTGGTCCTTTAATCCTTTAAGGACCTCTGAGTCCTCATTACTCAGCCAAGCAGAAGAAAGACAAGGAGGAAAGGGAAGGAGAAAAGAAGAAATAAAAAAAGGAAAATCCACAATACATACCGGGAAATGGTAAGCAATGACATACAAATGAATTAAATATATTAATAACCTTCTCATGCTCATTTACACACACAGGCAAGCTTTTTGGAGGCAGCATGATGTTGGAGAAGACTCTTGAGAGTAACTTGGACTGCAAGGAGATCCAACCAATCCATCCTAAAGGAGATCAGTCCTGAATATTCACTGGAAGGACTGATGCTGAAGCTGAAACTCCAGTCCTTTGGCTACCTGATGCAAAGAACTGACTCATTGGAAAAGACCCTGATGCTGGGAAAGATTGAAGGCGGGCAGAGAAGGGGATGACAGAGGATGAGATGGGTGGATGGCATCACCGACACGATGGACATGAGTTTGGGTAAACTCCAGGAGTGGGTGATGGACAGGGAGGCCTGGTGTGCTGCAGTCCATGGGGTTGCCAAGAGTCGGACACAACTGAGCGACTGGACTGAACTGATGCCTAATTCCCCTCTACAATACGAGGACCGAGTTTCCTTCCAGACTTGTACCTTGGACATGCTCAAGAAAAGTGATGAAGGGAAGAAGGAATAGGAGTCAGAAAGCAGTTTCTAGAAAAAAGATGTATACTTGTTAACCACCCAATTTCTTTTCCTGCCAGTGCCGAGAGGATCTCCATTCCTGAGCGACCATATTGACTTCCCACCCGGAAGAAGACCCCAAAAGACACCTCGCCAAGAGAAGCTACTCAGATGGACAGACAGGGGACCACCACCACCGTCCCAGGTCCATGGTGCCCAGCACTGATTCCTGTAATTTCTGTCCAGGCTGACATAGATTCTGGGTCTTGGTGTCTAAGGGCAGAAGAAGTCTATCACGGTTGACTTGATACATATGTTCCCATTGACATAAGGTTGCCCACTAAGTATCAGTTAGTTATGTTTCAGGGAGGGCTGTAATAAGCCTGTTACCATAGCAACACTCCTCAACATCACTTGAGTGAGAAGTGGGAAGATTCTGCTGCTGCTGCCAAGTCACTTCATTCGTGTCCGATTCTGTGCGACCCCATATACGGCAGCCCACCAGGCTCCCCAGTCCCTGGGATTCTCCAGGCAAGAACACTGGAGTGGGTTGCCATTTCCTTCTCCAATGCATGAAAGTGAAAAGGGAAAGTGAAGTCGCTCCGTCATATCCGACTCTTAGCTACCCCATGGACTCTGGGGACCAGCCTGGAAATGGACTGGCCACATACAACAGTTTCTTCTGGAAAATACCCATCAAACTCTATCCACCCATCCATCTCTCTATATAATTTATATCTATCTCAATCTTATATATTTATATTAATTCCTTATATAGGCTAAATTTCATTTATGTTATATAACACAGCTATATTTCTGTAACACATTGTTTAGTTTTCAAGTTATGTCCGGCCCTTTTGTGACCCCAGGGACTGCAGCCCACCAGGCTCACATCCATGGGGTACTCCAAGCATAAATACTGGAGTGGGTTGTCATTTCCTTCTCTCTATAAGACATTATGGTGCTAAATGAATTTTATTCATTATGGATATAAAGGCTTTCCAATAGATGTTGAAATAAAGCATGTTTTGATGAGTTTTTCTTATCAGTTATATAAACTATATACAAATTCAATTTTAGATATGCATAACACAGACTATATATAAAATGACTATATATATATATATATATATATAAATAGACAACCAACAAGAACCTACTGTAGAGCATGGAGAACTCTCCTTAACATTTTGTAGTAACTTACAGGGAAAAGAATCTGAAAACATACAGACACACACACACACACGTATGATTTTTATATATATATATATATAAGTTATATATATATAAGTTCATGTATACATATGTATATACACCCATATATATAAATATATATATATATATATACATCTGAATCACTTAGCTGTATACACTAATGCAATATTGCAAATCAACCAAATTTAAAAATGCCGTGTATAAATATAATTATATAAATATATAAACGCAAGACAGCAATAATTATATACACATATATTCAAATCAACTTTAGCTAGTTTTCTGGATGAAGGCTTTCGAGATACGATTTGCCAATGAAATGATTTTGCACGAGAAAGGGCTCTGTGATGTCGTCTGTAACTGTCCTGAGACCCCCCTGTGCCTACATGGCAGTGAACAGAGACGTCAGGGACTTAAAGTCTATTTAAGTCTATCTGCTATTGAGGTCTTTGCTATATATATGTAGCTGTATGTATATATATATCTATATATATGCTATATAGCTATTTATATATTTGCTATATAAGTCTATTTGCTATCACGTGCAATCCAATTTCCAAAGAACCCGCTGCTGGAGACACAGTGATCGCCTGGGCCTGGAAACCCTGAGGTGTTAATTCACCACTGCCCCGTCTTTCCCAGGGGCTGGGGTGTTGTCCACGCTTCTTGGTAGGTGCGCTGCAGAGGAGCGGTCCACGTGGAACCGGAATGCATGGGAACGGCAGGAAGGCAGGGGCCCCCAGGACACAAAGAGATTCTCATGAGTTGCCCCACTCCGGGGACTTGCAGCTTCTCAGGGTTTAGGGAACGTGAACCCCGGCTTTGTCCGCTGTGCTGATACAAAGCTCCTTGGACCTTGCCAGTTGAAGTGAATGGCAACAGCCTCTCATCAGCGCTCTTGTGCACCAAGAAAGACACAAAGGCTGGCATCTCCTACCAGGCAGATAAAAGGGCTATTTAGTTTTGTCTTAAAAAAAAAAGAGTGTCTAGTTTGATCCTCGGGAAAAAAAAAAGTCAATTTCTGCATCCCAGTTATGCAAGCTGGCGGAATATGGATGACCATGAAGGGGCTGTCTGATTTCACTCCTACCACACACAGGGGGGCTCACCCTGGGTGTGGACAATGATACCCTGTTGGAAAAGGTTACTCACATCGAAAGAGAAAGCTTCTGGGAAAACTAGAGAAAGCACACGTGTGCCCCTCAACACACACTCGCAAACTCTTTCGGTCTCACGACTGAGGTCTCAACATCCTGTAATAAATCCTAAGAGCAAAGCACGTGTAACGGAATCTACATATGCATAAATGGACCACTGTGAGGTACACCTGAAAGGAAGACAACATTGTAAATCAACAAAACGCCAATCAAGTAAATAGATTCACATATATGGATAGCTGGCTCACAACCGTGTATCCCTGAAGCTAACGCAACATTGTAAATCAACAAAACTCCAATAAAGTAAATAGATACACGTATACGGATAGCTGGATCACCACGGTGTATCCCTGAAGCTAACGCAACATTGTAAATCAACAAAACTCCAATAAAGTAAATAGATACACATATATGTATAGCTGGATCACTGTGGTGTACCCCTGAAGCTAACAGAATGTTGTAAATCAACAAAACTCCAATAAAATAAATCGATACACGTATATGTATAGCTGGATCACCATGGTGTACCCCTGAAGCTAACGCAACATTGTAAATCAACTACACTTGAATAAAATACATAGATACAGGTATATAAAAGACACCTCCTCCCGGGAAGGAAAGCTGCCACAAACCTAGACAGCAAGATGGAGGGGCAATAAGACAAACACGCTACCCTCCTACAAGTGCTACAGGCAGAGAAACAGAGACTCAATGTCGGTAACTAAGAGAAATGCAAATCAAAGCCACAGGGAGATACCTCCTCAAAAGGGTGCAAGAGTGCCCGTCATCAAAAAAGTCTTGCAAACGGTAAACAGGAGTGGGAAGAAGGGAGCTCTCCCACACTGTTGGACGGAATGTGAATTGCTACAGCCCGGACAGTGAACAGGATGGAGGGTTCCTCAGAAAACTTAGAAAGAGAACCAGCATATGACCCAGCAATCCCACTCCTGGGCATATAGTTAGAAAACACAAAAACTTTCAGTTCAAAAAGACACATGCACCACCCCTCCAAGCACAATGCTCACAGCAGCAGTATTTACAGTAGCCGAGATATGGACACAACCCAAGTGTCCATCGATTTACAGTAGCCGAGATACAGACACAACCCAAGTGTCCATCAATTCACAGTAGCCGAGATACAGACACAACCCAAGTGTCCATCAATTCACAGTAGCCGAGATACAGACACAACCCAAGTGTCCATCAATTCACAGTAGCCGAGATACAGACACAACCCAAGTGTCCATCAATTTACAGTAGCCAAGATACAGACACAACCCAAGTGTCCATCGATGGCTGAATGGGTAAAGAAGATGCGATGTAAACACACACACACACACAATGGAATACGATTCAGCCACAAAAAAAAAAAAAAAGAATGAAACAATGCCATTTGGAGCAACGTGGATGGACCTAGAGATGACCATGCCAAGCGAGGTAAGGGAGAAAGAGAAATGCAAATATCATGACGTCACTCACACGTGGAACAGAAAAAAGAAAGGGCACAAATGAACTTATCTGCAAAACAGACTCAAAGACATAGAAAACAAACAGATAACACTGTGCTGTATACCTGAAACTTACACAACATTGTAAACCCACCATGAAACTGAAAGTGTGAGTCGCTCAGTTGGGTCCAACTCTTTGCGACCCCGTGGACGGAGGCTCCTCTGTCCATGGGATTCTCCAGGCAGGAATACTAGAGTAGGTTGCCGTTCCCTTCTCCAGGGGAATCTTCCTGGCCCAGGGATCAAACCAGGGTCTCCTGCATTGCAGGCGGATTCTTTACTATCTGAGCCACTCGTAAGCGGGTAAATCAACTATACTTCATTTTTTTTTTAAAGAGGGATAAGCTGCTGTTATAAAAGAGATAAGGATATACTGATCAGCACAGGGAACTGTGTTGCATAAAGTATAAACATACCGAATCTCTGTGTTGTCCATGGAAAACTACGAAAATTATGCAAATCAACCTAAATTTCTTTAAAAACGTGCTTATGCTTTCCCACCATCTAGCGCATTCACAGAGAATACTCATGCAGGAAAAAACCTGAAAGCTCTGCAGCTACCCAACCTCAGTGGGTTCTGGGCTCCTCACCCCCTAACCACCAGCTGCCCCACCCCTCCCAACCCAGCTGGTGGTTTCCGAGACCGCAGTTTGACACCGCAGGCTGGGCATTCAAACCTGGCGGACCGTCAAGGTAACCCAATCCATGTCCCCCGCTGTGACTATGAACCAAACACGGGTGATACTGACAAACTAGACCTGGAAAATGACACCATCCCCGCTGTAAGAACACAAGCAAGGAGCTCTTTTCCGTGCTTTGCAAAAATAATCACGGCTGCAAGTGCACACCTCTCATCACTGCCAATCGCAGTTTCCGTCCCCTTCATGCTTTTTTTTTTTTTTTAAAGGATTCCAAAGCTTAAACAAGTTTGCTTTTTAATGTGAGAAAAATCGGAAGTGAAATTCCACATTTCAAAGGACTGCACTTGGCAGAATACAATTTCTTTCCCCCCATCATCGACCTCCGCAAAAAAAAAAAAAAAAAAAAAAGTCGTAATCAGCCAAACAAAAACAAAAGTGGTTAGCAAAGGGGAAAGGGGATGGGGTATATTGGGAGTTTCGGATTAACAGATACACACTAAAGTGAAAGTCAATCAGCCATGTCCAGCTCTTTGTGACCCCTTGGACTATACAGTCCATGGGATTCTCCAGGCCAGAATACTGCAGTGGGTAGCTTTTCCCTTCTCCAGGGGATCTTCCCAACCCAGGGACTGAACCCAGGTCTCCTGCATTGCAGGCGGATTCTTTACCAGCTGAGCCACCAGGGAAGCCCAAGAATACTGGAGTGGGTAGCCTATCCCTTCTCCAGGGGATCTTCCTGACCCAGGGATTGAACCCAGGTCTCCCCCACTGTAGGCAGATTCTTTCCCAGCTGACCCACGAGGGAAGCCGCATAGATACACACTACTATATATAATATAGATAAACAACAAGGAGCTACTGAAAAGTGCAGGGAACTATACTCAATTATTTTGTAATTATCTGCAAAAGAAAAAATACATATATATAAATATATGTATGTAGGTATAACTGAATCACTTTGCTGTGAAATGCAACTTTGTAAACCAACCAGGAAAAGTGAAAAGTGAAAGTGTTAGTTGCTTCAGTTGTGTCTGATTCTTTGTGACCCCAGGGACTGTAGCCCACCAATTTCCTCTGTCCATGGGATTTTCCAGGCAAGAATACTAGAGTGGGTTGCCTTTTCCTTCTCCAGGGTATCTTCCCAACCCAGGGATTGAACCTAGGAATCCTGCACTGCAGGTAGATTCTTTACCATCCGAGCCACCAGGGAAGCCCCACAAATCAGCCATATTTCAATTTCTTTTTTTAAAAGAGGAAGATGAGTCAGGACGGGGGCTGGGTGCTTACAGGAACCTACAGAGAGTCAAGTGCACAGAATTTCAGACTAGAATGCGGGTGGCCAGGGGGAAATGGCAGGTAACAAATCCATGGTTATCAAGTTTAGGTACAGTATTCTTGCCTGGAGAATGCCATGGACAGAAGAGCCCGACAGACTATGCTCCATGAGGTTGCAAAGAGTTGGTTGGGACTTTTGCTTTCAAAGCAAGGTGACGATGTTCCAGACCTGCTGTGTAATATTGTAGCTAAAGCCCACAGGACTGTATGATACACTGAAACCCGAGCTGAAAGGGTACATCTGTTTTCCCATGTTCTTACCACAATGCCATAAGATAAAAAGGTCTTCCCTGGTGGCTCAGGCAGTAAAGAATCTGCCCCCAATGCAGACGACTTGGGTTCGAACCCTGGGTTGGGAAGATGTCCTGGAGAAGGGCATGGCAACCCACTCCAGTATTCTTGCCTGGAAAATCCCAGGGACAGAGGAGCCTGGCGGGCTATATACGGTCCATGGGGGTCACGAAGCGTCATACACAACTGAGCTACTAACATTTTCCTAAGATTAAAAAGATATGGCTGGGGTGCTGACCTCAAGACCAAATGATGACTTCATCACCCAATGGGATATCAGCCTCTGGAAACCAAAATGTTCACCAATATCGACATGTCAAACCAAGAAGTTCCAACTGTCAGCCTAAACGCTGTCATCTGTTCACGGGAGACCATTATACACAACGCACATTTTAAAGAAAACCACCAGAGCTCTGGTTCCTTGCCCTCATTTCTGAAGACCTGTAAAAGCACCTTGCTACTTCCTGAATACCATTCTGAAATAAGAGCTTCCCTGGTGGCTCAGACAGTAAAGAATCAGCCTGCAATGCAGGAGATCTGAGTTCAATCCCTGGGTCAGGAAGATTGCCCTGGAGAAGGAAATGGTAATCCACTCCAGTATTCTGGCCTGGAGAATTCCATGGACAGAGGAGCCTGGAGGTCACAAAGAGTCAGATACAGCTACGCAGAACACATCCTGAAATCAAGACTTGCCTGTTTGAGATGTCTTCCAATGAGGCCCTACGGGGTTTTCTCTTTCTCACACCTTTCTGAAGACACTTTTCTCTTTCTCTCCTGGAATCAATTCAATAATACCTCATCTTAACTGTATATTTTATGTTTGCTGAGGTTTTGTTTCTGTTCTATCAGGCATCCCTTCTGGGGAGCAGGGAGGGGAAGGTTGGACCAGATTCAGTTCACTTTAGTCGCTCAGTCATGTCCAACTCTTTGCGACCCCATGGACTGCAGCATGCCGGGCCTCCCTGTCCATCACCAACTCCCAGAGTTTACTCAAACTCATGTCCATCCATCCAGTCGGTGATGCCATCCAACCATCTCATCTCCTGTCGTCCCCTTCTCCTCCCGCCTTCAATCTCTCCCAGCATCAGGGTCTTTTCCAATGAGTCAGTTCTTCACATCAGGTGGCCAGAGTGTTGGAGTTTCAGCTTCAGCAGCAGTCCTTCCAATGAACATTCAGGACTGATTTAGAGACTCATTCTGGAAACTGATTGGCCCATTTCCACTGGCAGAGGGCGCTCCAGAGTCCTGCACACCGAGGGCAATTTCTCTCAACAGTGAATGTCTTAAGTTTGAAATCAGAGCCCCAAGTGGCCTGGATATATTCTCCACTCGGGCACCGATTTTACGAGCCTTTTATTTCATTTTTGTGTCATATGCCCACCGCAGACATAAATCCTTCTCACGGCCTAGATATTTGTTCACAGCCTATAAATTGCCAACTTCTTTCCTTGGGCTCAAAAATCACTGCGGACGTTGACTGCAGCCACGAAATTAAAAAATGCTTGTTCCTTGGAAGGAAATCTATGACAAACCTAGACGCCACATTAAAAGGCAGTCACTTTTCCAACAAAGGTCCATATAATCAAAGCTATGGTTTTTCCAGTAGACACATGTGGATGTGAGAGCTGGACCATAAGGAAGGCTGAGTGTCAAAGATTTGATGCTTTTGAGCTGTGGTGTTGGAGAAGATTCTTGAGAGTCCCTTGTCCCGCAAGATCAAACCAGTCAATCTTAAAGGAAATCAACTCTGAATACTCATTAGAAGGACTGATGCTGAAGCTCCAATCCTTTGGCCACCTGATGCAAAGAACTGACCCACTGGAAAAGACCCTGATGCTGGGAAAGATCGAAGGCGGGAGGAGAAGGGGGCGACAGAGGATGAGATGGTTGGATGGGATCACTGACTCGAGGGACATGATTTTGAACAAACTTGGGGAGATAGTGGAGGACAGGGAAGCCTACTGTGCTGCAGTCCATGGGGTCGCAAAGATTCGGGCACGACTTAGCAAATGAACAACAGCAACCACCACTTTTTCCCCTCCCTCCTTTATTCATTTGCACTAATCTGCCCCTCTCCAAGAAAATAAGAGGAAGGATTTCCCATCCTGCCATCCACTGAACAAAGAACAGAAGAGGCTTTGAAAGGCCAAATGTAGGTTGTTTAGAGAGAAAAAAAAAAAATTACAAAACTGGAAAATATTCGTGCCATGAATGGCCCATGAATGGTTTACAGGCCACAACAGATGACCTAATTGCCTACAACCACGTGGGCTCAGTTTTGAGAGCCTCACTGTCTCCCCATCTCTGCACATAAGCGGAATATTTTATTTGAAACTGGTAGCTGACACGCTGAAGAAATCAGCTGTTGCTACGTTAGAAGGCATAGCCTGTCTCAGGAATTTTTTAAAGTCCTTAAGCAGATGATGAAGTGTCACTTCTGAAAAAAAAAAAAAAAATACGGCATCCAGAATTTTTTTTTTTTAAATTGAGCAACTGATTTAAAGCTGAACATATTTCTCTCATTTGAAAATAAAGGCATGCTGTGAAGGATGGAGAATATTCAGAAAGAATACAGTCGTGGTCGATTTATTAAAAATCTGGTCCTTGCCCTTGACTTTCATATACCAAAAAAAAAAATCAACTGTCATCAAGTTTGGGATTTAAAATCTGTTTTCATCAGAGAAGCCTGTCTTCAGAGTGAGGGCATTTAAAGGACTTTAAATATTTTCACAGGGTCGCTTCATTTGAATCACATAAACTCTGTCAACAGGTTATACAGTAGACAATACCCAGGCTGTAACAAAGGTTGAGAATCTGGAGTACCAATTAAAACGGAAGACCGGTGAGGCCCCTGCCAGATTCCACGCACTTGAATATTTACTTTTGTGAGAACCGTCTCTGCGTCTTTGTTTTGTGGTCCAGGCATCAAAGCCCAATATTCTAAAGGGTTCTTACAGAGTTGCCTGCGTATTCTGAAAGCAACAAAATGTGTATAGACAGACAGGAAACACTCTTGTCTTTGTATGGAAACCAGAAGCTTTCCACAAATTACTGCAAAGAAAAAAATAAAAATGAAAAGGCCAAGTTCAAAAATAAAAGAAAAACACCCATATACTTGCTGTCGGTCTACATGCCAGGCCAAAGAAATAACTTGACAATTCTGCACATGTATCCACTTGTGAATTTCACAGGATCATACCTGCTTTATGCTTCTTATGGAACAATTCCTCACTTACGGAGCATGTTACCTATTCTTAAGACTGGGATAAAAAATTACCTGGATAGCTGGATTTAGGGCTAAATGTACATTCAGCATTCTTTTATTTGGGGAAAAAAAATACAAAAGAACATTAACAATTCTTCCACCAAAGAAAAACATTGTCAAAACGCCTTGCAAACAGCATCAAAGCATGGCCTTGATGGCCGTTATTATGAAAAAGCAATGATCATTAACTCCCCGCTCGAAATCATACTGGTTTCCAAAAAATTTAACATGTCATTTTAATCCAGTGATTTAAAACTGATGAAGTAATTTTCCACTTGCTACATCCTGACCCTCATTTTTTTCTTTCTTCCACGTCAAAGAAAATACTCTTTAAAAATTGTCAATTACATTTCTTTGGGCAATAGAATACTGAGGTTCTCATCTTGGGGGAGAAAAATAATATTTGCAGAGGCCTCTGTGAGACGCTTCTGTTTTGAATATCGGGGCACGTTTCTAAAATTCAATTTTATTTTAAATCTGGACATAAAGGATAAATGCAACCATGTGCCATAAACGCCCGGCTTCCCACACACACACCTTGTGCCGCATTCAAACACGGGGACCAACCCGGAGTATTTTCGAGATCGCTAGTAACCTCTTCCCAACGCGGATGGGAGGCCTGCAACCAGTCCCTACCCCACCCCCAATGTGCCCCCACACACATGCAGATTTCGGGGCCATCAAAACCATTTCCCCTGGCTCCGTCAGCCCCGAGGAAAAACGCTAAAGCATCTCCATTCAAATCACGGCGCTCTCCCAAGCAGCTGAGGTTGCTTTGTTCCGCCGGGAAGTCAGGTCTCGACACCTCGGTCGTTTCATTTCTAGCCGAAGGAGGTGCCCAGCAGACGGTGCCTGACGCCTGCGCTTCTGGTCTGGCCTGCAGAGACCTCCACGGACTGGAAATTCGGCCCCGTGAGGATCACTAAGTCTCCCCAAACTTTTTTCTTCTTTTTTCTCTCTCCGCCACCCCACATCCTTCTGCGTCCTGTTCCTCAAATCAGGGGACAAGCCGGACTCAGGAAAGAAGCTAGGTCGGCACCACCTCGCATGGGGACACGGGGAAAATGGAACGCGCTCAGAAGGTGGGAACCGGGCCGGCCAGTGGATCCTTTCCAAAACTATAGGATATCACAGAAAGCTATTTCACCCCACTGACCAAAGAGAAGGAAAGAAAAAAGAAAAAGGCAAATCAAAATGAAAGTATCCACACCACCACCTTGTGGATCCTGCTCGCAAGGACAGCACCTGCTTACTTCGCTGCTCCCCCCCGCCCCCCGCCCCCGACACCCCTCACCCCAAATTTCTTAAGTTGGGTCCACCTGAAAGACGGGCTCGCCCAGGGACCCGCCCGCGCTCCGGGTTTCATACATTACGCGCGCAGCCGGGGCGCGCGCGAGATGCCAGCCTCAGCTCCAGGTTATGGGGTTGGGGGGGTCCACCCCCACCCCGGACCCACGAGACGCTGCCTGCTGCCCCCCTCCCCCACGCCAGCCCCAAAATAGCAACCTGGTGGCTCCAGAAATAAAGTAAAAAAAAAAAAATTTTTTTTTAAAGAGGCCCACACCTGCTGGTCGGTTCCGAGGAATGAGTCCGAAGCCGAGGAAACCCGCAGCCAAAAAAAAAAAAAAATCAAACCCCGCTGAGAAAAGGGGTGGCGGGAGAGATGCAGAGGTCGTCGTCCGAGCGCCCCTCGTCCTCCCGGCCGGACGTCCGTTCCCAGGGTGGTCCCCCGGCCGGGCTCCCGGTGGGAGGGGGTGGTCGGGGTGGTGGTGGGGGGGACTCCGGGACCCCGCCGATGGAGGAAGATCGGGTGAAGTGTGTGTGTGTGAGAGAGAGGCGCCGGAATGGTGCGCCCGGGCCCGGGGCTGCGCGGGGTACCCGCGTCCGGATCTGGAGGTGCAACACCACCCCCCCACCCCCGCAACCCCGGAAGGCCGCCCGGGAGGATCGGAGGGGAGAAGGCGAGCCTCCCGGGTTCTCGGCGGGAGGAAAACAGCCGGGGGGTCCAGGTCGGGGAGAGGGGGAAGAGAGAGGGGCGCGTCTGGGAGACGGAAGGATGCGTGCGCGCCGGGAGGCGGCGGCGGGCGTCCTGGGGAGCCGGAGAGGGGCAGGCAACTGTCGTGCCTGGGGGCTGCGGGGGGTGGTGGTTTGCAGCCGGGGAACCTCAGCCTCTCCTCCTTCCTCGAGCTCGCGACCCCTCCGCACCGTCTGCAGCCGAGAGGCGCACACCGCCCCCCCCCGCCCCCCCACCATCAACACCTCCTCAGCCCCGGTCCCCACCCCGCGCGCCCGCAGGTCCGGCCACGCAGGCCCGGGGGGCAGCCCGCCGCCGCCGCCGCCTTGGGGAGGGGGCTGCCTTTTGCCAGGCTCTCCCAGCCCCTCACCCACCTCCGGGTACCCCTCCTCCCCGCCGCCCCATCTCCAGCCACCCCACCCCCCCACCCCGCCCAGGCGGCGGGTCTTGGCCACCAGTTCCGCCCGCTGGAGGTGGCGGCGTAACCAGGCCTAGGCGCGCGGGAATGCCTTGGGGGGGGGGGGGGTGGCTGTTGCGGGGTGGGGTGGGGGGTACGGGGAGGTGGTCGGGACGAAATCGGATTGAAAGCGTGGGGAGGGGAGGGCGGGAGGAGAACCGCCGGCTTTTAGGTCGCGGTGGGGGGCGCTTCTGTGGACCCCAGTCTGTGGGGGTGGTCCTCAGATCCCACAGACTCCCCAGACCCCCAGCCCCCACCTGGGACGAAAGGGCTGGCCCGCCGCGCGCCCGGCGGTGGTGGTGGTGCTGATGGGGGGCGGGGGAGTGGGCTGTGCTCTAGAGAATCGGGGTCCTCCAAGGGGCTCGGATGGGGTCCGTCCGCACCCCCCACCCGAGACCCCGGCCCGGAGCGCCCCGCGCGGGTGCCCGCCGCTAAAGCAACTTTTGTGGTTCCTGGGGCCAAGCGGGCAGCCTTGGGGACCGTGCCGCGCGCGGGAGCCGCGTGCCCCTCGCACAGGTCCAGGCCAGACCCCCCCAACCCAGCTCCCCGAAGCAGTGAGACCAGCTCCCCCCGCCACCAGCCGCCCCCGACTCGCTTCCCCTCAACACTCTCCACCTCGCGCCGCTGGCTTTTTCTCCCAGCCCACACGCACGGGAAGAAGAAGATTGAGGGGTGCAGGTAGCCCGCCGCCCTCTTCCCCCACCCCCACCCCCCCCCCAGCTTGGCAGAAACCGCGCGGAGCTAACCATCAATCCGTCTTCACCCCGGGGTCTCCAGCGCGCCCCGGGTCGCTGCCCAGCAAACCCCAGCCCGGTCCTAATCAGTCACGTGCGTTATTCAGTGCATCACACAAGCCCGTCATCTGCTCTCAAGGCCAGCAGAGGAACGAAGGGAGGAAAAAAAAAAGGAAAATCGGTTAATGCAAACCCAGCCAAGCCTGGTTTTTTTTTTTTCCCCCCTCTCCCTGGTTAACCCCCCCAAAAAAATAAATAAATAAAATAAAATGCACCCCAGGAGGTAGCAGCTGACAGTTTTCCTTAAAGAAGAAGGAGGGAGGCAAAAAAAAAAAAAAAAAAGGCCGTGGCTGCTCACAGTTTCCATTAAGTCCTCCAGGCTGCCTCACCAGTCCCGCTTTGCAGAGAGCTAGCGCTTCGGTCTTTCTCTCCCTGTACTGCAGATATTTTTTTTTTTTCTCCCCCTTCCTCTCTCGGCCACACTCTTCTCTGTTTATTTGTATGTAACACAGCGCTACTTTGTAAACAGCAAACACGGCCCCGGCGCCGTTCAAACAGCAGACTGCAGCCAAAAGGCTTCCAACCCCACGGTGGTATATCGCGATTTTTCTAAGTCAAAAGAAAAATAATAATAATAATATAACGTTTGTGTCGAGATGTGCACGGAGCTGGCAGACGACATGCATGTCCACACTCCCACCCACACCTAAGAAATGGAGCGACAGATCAAAGTCCTATTCAAATTTTCAAAATGAGGGGAAAAATAATTTTAAAAAAATATCGGATGAAGTGAAGCGCAAACGTTAGCAATCAGGCTTATTAGCATCTTTTTTCTGGGAAGCACACACGAGTCCAATCGTTAAAAAAAGGGGGGGTTGCTTTAAATGAAAAATAACCCAGAGACGTATATCCTAAAACGGCACCTACCTCAGCCGTGGAGAAGCCGCATCGGTTCTGAGTGTTCCTGTTAGGCATCCAGATTTTTCCAGGGAACCCTGACCGATGCTTATGATTCAGGAGGATGTGTATAAGTGCAGCCGCCTGGGGTTCTGTCGAATCCCAACCAGATTTGCACACCGTCCCCCACCCCCAACCCACGTCCCCAAAGGAATGCGAGGACCACCGACCCCGGCCTTTGGCAGGAAAATTCGGTGTTTGTGGCGTAAATAGTCTGACGGGGAGGAAGAAACGGGGACGCAGGCGGAGCTCGAAGGGCAACGTGAGGTCTGAATAAGCGCTCTGTACGGAGAGACAGAGACCAGGGCTGCAAGAAAGAGAGAGAGATTGAAGCGAAAGGTCCTGATGGCTCCCAGCTCGCCCTCTGCTATTGGACCAAACTGAATGAAATTTACAAAGCCAGCAGCCAATAGATCTCCGCAGTCGGCCCCGTCACTACAGAAACCACATCCGCAGCTACAAAGCGCTTGCAAAGAGCAGCTAATCCCAGTGCAAACCAGCTGGAACGGAGAGATTCCCCGGGTGTGCCGGGGGTGGTGGAACAGGTGAGCCGCGTCTCCCCGGGCCCCCAGTGCCCGAAGCGCGGGGGTTGGGTGGGGGGGAGATGAGAGCTTCTTGCGCTCCTAGGGCACCCTTCGGAGATAGCAAACGTGCCCCTGTATTTGCAAACAGCTTTAACCCTTTCCTGCCGGGCTAGGCGAGAGCGAGAGCGCTAGCGGTGGTAGCGATTCCCTGGGCGTCAGGCAGACAAAAGTGCTACTGTTTCCTGACTGATGGTAATGGGAAGCGATGAGACAGTGATACATAGATGAACATATAGATACATATACACGGTCACAGACAGATACACATAGTCACAGATACAGAGACCAACACATGGATACATACACATAGTCACAGACAGAGACATACATCAACACATTGATACATACCCATAGATAGGTAGCTAGATACAAAGATGGACGGGCAGACAGACTGACAAGTATGTTACCACTTCTGCTTGGTACTGGGAAGCAGTGACATGTAGATTAATTCATAGATAGATCCCTGGGTAGGCAAACAGACTGACGAAATCTGTTACTGTTTCTGGATGATGTTGGGTTTGTCTTTGTCTCTTTCTCTTTAGTCGCTAAGTTGTGTCAGACTCTTGCGACCCCGTGGATTGTAGCCCGCCAAGCTCCTCTGTCCATGGGATTCTCCAGGCAAGAATACTGGAGTGGTTTGCCATTCCCTTCTCCCGGGGAGCTTCCCGATCCAGGGATCGAACCCCGGTCTCCTATTCTTTATCTACGGAGCTGCTGGGAAACAATGACATGTAGATAGAAGCGTAGATAGATAATACATAGAAGGATGGATGGAAAGATGGAAGGTTGGATAGATGGATGGATTGATGCATGGACAGAAAGATAGATAGATACCCATATACATACAGTGATACACAGATGGATACATAGATAGCTTATCTGTATCCATCTGTATAACAAAATGAGCATGAAGACCCGTAAAGGACAGAACCTCTTTTCTGTCCAGGTGATGGGCTAATATTAATCCCTTTTGGGGTTTATTTCTTATACGTAAGAATGTATGGTTCTGATTAATAAAGTACTGAAGACATTGGTGGCATCTGTCGTGTACTTCGAAACGTTGCTCTTCACTTTTGCAATCTAGGAGTTCATCTTTTCCACCCAACTACACGCTTGTTGATAGGACCTGGTTTTCATCGCTGGGTTGAGGTGAGTTGGCTGTCCACTGGGTGATATCTGAGGCTTACTGCCCACAAAGTGGAGAAGGCCGTAGAGTGTTGTGGCAAGCTGCACACAGATTCCCAAACTCGATTCCTTGGGTTCCAGTGGCCTGTGACCTTCGGGGCGTTTGCTGAGATGCTTTGTCTGGGTTTCTGCCTCTGTGACGTGGAGCAGATGAAAGTAATCACCTCATGATATCCTTGTGATAAGTGATACATGGCTCGGGCATGTAAGATGCTGTAAATAAACGTTTGCTTCTGTTAATAACCTTATTTTATAGACCTATGGCTTTATGTCTTGGAGGAAAAAGATGATGTCTCCTATCCATACGACATGTTCACAGGTGCTCCCGAATCCCATCTGCTGTCATATTTTGTGTGATGGCACAGTTAGGGATTCCTCACAAGTTTTAAGAGAAAGACACTTGGGCGACACAGCCAATAGAGGGGAAGGTGACGCACACTGATTTAGGGGACCCAGTTTAAGATCAAGTGTGTGATCTGTGGTAGCTGTAACCTACTGGGAAGTCTGTTATGGTCAGTGAACTTTAGGGAATAGATCCTTTAAACAGAGATTAAAATAGCTCTCCTGTGGGTCCCTCGGGATGGCTAATGAGATAATTTGCATGAAACACCGTTTACCAAAAAGAGCTGTATATCTCATATGCATAAAGAGGTTACTATTTTGATCACTTATATATACATTATATGTACACAATAGATACACAATCTAATAATAGAAGAAACTTACATATGATTTATATACATATTTATTTTCTTCTATCACTGAATAGATATTTAAGATCCAATAAAAGTATCACCAATAATAGCTTTCCTTCCAAAGTAGTAAAACATGTAACTTCAGATACAAAGGGCTTCCCTTTGTGGCTCAGCTGGTAAAGAATCTGCCTGCAATGTGGGAGACCTGGGTTCAATCCCTGCGTTGGGAAGATTTCCCCGGAGAAGGGAAAGGCTACCACTCCAGTATTCCAGCCTGGAGAGTTCCATGGCGTGTATGGTCCATGGGATTGCAAAGAGTCGGACACGACTGAGCCACTTTCACTTTCAGATACGAAAATATAGATATATACAGAGGTGTAGTTATTAACAAGGAGGGCATGGCAACCTACTCCAGTATTCTTGCCTGGAGAATCCCATGGACAGAAGAGCCTGGCAGGATTAAAGTCTGTGGGGTCGCAAAAAGTCGGACAGAGCCGAAGCAGCTAAGCATGCGTCCACACAGGCATAGACACACACATACATCCTTCCTAAAGTGGACTTTAGAAGCAGAGCCTCAAGTCAAACACAAAGCTTACAGCAGGCCCGAAAGTCATTGGCTTTGCCAAGAAAGTGTGAATTAACTGATTTATTTATAAATTTATCAAGTGTATCCTGAGCACAAGCATAACGCTAAGAAGGAAAAATGTGTGTGTGAGTAACACCCATCCATTTATTTCAGAAGACACAAACAGTCCAGTGGATAACGGAGCCAACAGCATAAGAAATGAAAAAAAAAAAAAGAGTAGCTGAAGTTGTGGAAATACCTCTGATGCATGAATTCACAGGGATCCATGGAGGTGGAAATGAAGGAGAAAGCTGTGAAGGGACTGCAACAGACCAGAGCAGACCTGACCCCATGTTGAATCGAATCCTTCTGGTTTAATCTTTGTGCTCTGTTTCCTGGGCTCCGTCACACTGGCTCCGCCCCTTTGGTGAAACAATCTTGCCTGTTGCCTGAAATATACACAACAGGGTATATACACAAGGCTCTGCCTTCCAGGCCTGAACCCTTGAAGGTATAATAAAAGTTGCAGAATGGAAACGTTTGCATATCATAAAATATGGAAACTTCTGCATATATTCAAAGTTGCAGAATGGAAACAAGCGTAGGGAGTTGCTGGCAGTCTAGTAGTGAGGAACGGGTTGTTTTCAAGGCCTTGGGAAGGGTTCCAACCCTAGTTTGGGGACCTGAGATCCCATGAGCTGTGCTGGGGGAATAGAAAGGGACAGAGAGAGGGAGAAAGGAAGGAAGGAAAAAAGAAAAAAAAAAAATCGTCTTGTTGGAATTTCGTAGGAACACTGTGACCAGACCTACTTACATGGACAGCTGTACAAAGAAAGGATTCTGTCACCAAAAAGTGTGCAAGAAGCAGCAACACCCCATCTTCATTTAGTAAAACACATATAGATATATAAAGAGAGCTAGTGAAAAGCTGCTGTATTGCACAAGGAGCTCAGCTCGGTGCTCTGGGATGGCCTGGAGGGGTGGGATGGGGGGAGGAGAAGGAGGGGATATATGTGTGTGTATATATATGTATATGGGAGAAGGCAATGCACCCCACTCCAGTACTCTTGCCTGGAAAATCCCGTGGATGGAGGAGCCTGGTAGGCTGCAGTCCATGAGGTCACTAAGAGTCGGACACGACTGAACAACTTCACTTTGACTTTTCACTTTCGTGCATTGGAGAAGGAAATGGCAACCCACTCCAGTATTGTTGCCTGGAGAATCCCAGGGATGGGGAGCCTGGTGGGCTGCCGTCCATGGGGTCTCACAGAGTCGGACATGACTGAAGCGACTTAGCAGCATATATATATGACTGGTAGGGCTTTCCTGTGGTTCAGACAGTACAGAAATCTGCCCCTAATGCAGGAGATCTGGGTTCATTTCCTGGGTCGGGAAGAACCCTTGGAGAAGGGAAAGGCTACCCACTCCAGTATTCTGGCCTGTAGAATCCCATGGACAGAGGAGCCTGGCAGGGCTACAGTCCACGGGGTTGCAAAGAGTCGGACCCACCAGAGCATGCACACACATACTATATTGTATAATATAATATTATAATACTATATAATAGAGAGGGGTTATATATCATGTGTAAGTTTATATTTTAAAATATACATATATAATTTTAATGTATTTATATAATGACAATGGTTATATATAATATATAGGCATTCAGTTCAGTTCAGTCACTCAGTCGTGTCCGACTCTTTGCGACCCCATGGACTGCAGCACGCCAGGCCTCCCTGTCCATCAACAACTCCCAGAGCTTACTGAAACTCATGTCCATTGAGTCGGTGATGCCATCCAACCATCTCATCCTCTGTCGACCCCTCCTCCTCCCGCCTTCAATCTTTCCCCAGAATTATAAAAATGAAGTGAAAGTGAAGTCGCTCAGTTGTGTCCAACTCTTTGCGACCCTGTGGACTATAGCCCACCAGGTTCCTCCATCCATGGAGTTTTCCAGACAAGAGTACTGGAGTGGGTTGCCATTTCCTTCTCCCAGCATCATACCTCACACATACTACGGGTTCCGTTCCAGACCTCCAGGATACAGTGAATGTCTAGATAAAGTCAAGAGATGGTTTGGTTTCCCAGCGCACAGAAAAGTTACGTCTACCTTTGAGTGTAGTCTATTAAGTATGCAGTAGCGTTATGTCTTTTAAAATGTCCGTCCTTTCATTAAAAAATACTTGATTCTAAAAAATGCTCTCTAGCCTCTGAGCCTTCAGCGAGTTGTTGAAGTGACATCAATGATCATGAATCACACCTACTGGCACAAATATAATAGCAATGAAAAGGTACGAAATATTCCAAGAAGGACCAAGTACAGAGGATGAGATGGCTGGATGGCATCACCAACTCGATGGACACAAATTTGAGCAAGGTCCGGGAGTTGGTGATGCACAGGGAAGCCTGGCGTGCTGCACTCCATGGGGTCACAGAGAGTCAGACACAACTGAGCGATTGAACTGAACTGAAGAAGTACCAAAATGGGACGTAAAATGATCAAATACTGTTGGGAAAATGGCCCTGATAGATGTTCTTGAAGCAGGGTTGCCACAAACCTCCAGTTTATTAAAAAAGCAATATCTATGAAGTAAAATGAAGCAAAGTGCAATAAAATGAGGTATGTCTATATAGCATTATATATGACATATATAGAGTTATACATACATATGGACATGAGTTTGAGCAAACTCCAGGAGACAGTGATGGACAGGGAAGCCTGGCATGCTGCAGTCCACGGGGTCAGTCATGAGCTACTGAACTGAAATGATGACATAATTATTATGTTATATATAATCTTTCTCTATTGTATACCATATAAATATACATACATTATTTATATGTATGTATATTGTAGATTGTAGACAGATGTTTATATTTCCGTAAAAGTTGATTGCTTCCTGATTCTGTCCCTCTATTCTTGTTCGGCGTATACACACGACTTCTCTTCCTAATTTATACCCTATACTTTAGCTGTGCTGTGCTCTGCTTGGTCGCTGAGTTGTGTCCAACTCTTTGAGACCCCATGGACTGCAGCCTGCCAGGCTCCTCTGTCCATGGAATTCTCCATGCAAGAATCCTGGGGTGGGTTGCCATGCCCTCCTCCAGCGGATCTTCCCAACCCAGGGATCGAACTCAGGTTTCCCGCATTGCAGGCAGATTCTTGGCCATCTGAGCCACCAGGGAAGCCCAAGAATACTGGAGTGCATAGCCTATCCCTTCTCCAGGGGACCGTCCCAACTCAGTAATCGAACTGGGGTCTCCTGCATTGCAGGTAGATTCATTTCCAGCTGGGCCACCAGGAAGCCCATACTTCAGAGAGTCATATTTAAAAAGAAAGAAGTTTAGCGCTTAGGGGACAAATTAAGAAGTGGCCTAGCTGTGCCTTATTCATTGAACCAAAGAGCCTTCTGTCTCGTTATGACCTGTACCCACTACGCCAGTAGGGAAATGGAACAACTCTGGTGAACGCAATATGGTTTAAAACTTTATTGTTAATAAAATGAAGCTGACCATAAAATTATTAGTACCGTTGCTCTCTCGTACCTTTTCAACCTCAAGGTTCATTATGGAATCTTTTGTTTAAAATAATCATTTCCTTGTTTAATCCTTCCCTGGGAAGAGGAGGAAGGTGTTCCAAATTGTGGTTTGCATGTGTGGTTGTTTAGTGGCTCAGTTGTGTCCAACTCTTTGCAACCCCGTGGACCGTAGCCTGCCAGGCTCCTCTGTCCATGGGAT
This sequence comes from Bubalus kerabau, assembly GCF_029407905.1. Classification (NCBI taxonomy): domain Eukaryota; kingdom Metazoa; phylum Chordata; class Mammalia; order Artiodactyla; family Bovidae; genus Bubalus; species Bubalus kerabau. The sequence continues at coordinate 161,708,827 of NC_073647.1, read as the reverse complement.
TCTCCAGGCAAGGATACTGGAGTGGGTTGCCATTTCGTCCGCCAGGGGATCTTCCGGACCCAGGGATTGAGCTCATGTATCCTGCAGTGGCAGGTGGATTGTTTACCACTGAGCCACAAGGGAAGTCCACCAGGGAAGCTTTGCAGGTGACTTGTACACAGAAGTGGATTTGCGTGCCTGTGGAATCAAAGCAGGAAGATGTATATTTACACCAACGAATTAGTTTGAAAGGGGGACCAGCTTCTGCTCTAAGACACTGGTACATGAATAAAAAGGTAATATTCTCCTGGAACAGCCATGACCCAAATTATACAGAAAACAGCCCAACGTGTGAAATATCTTCCTATCCAGAAACTGATGTAAAATATTGTGCAAATGAACACACCTACAAAGCAGAAACAGACTCATATAGCGATCAGACTTGTGGTTTACAAGGAAGAGTTAGCTGGGTAGGGGAGGCAAGGCCTGGGGGTTGGGGATTAACATATGCAAACTATTATATACAGGATGGACGAAAAACGCCCTCCTGTACAGCACAGGGAACTCTATTCAATGCCCTGTGATCAACCATCATAGGAAAGAATGCAGAAAAGATGTATATGCGTGTATAACTGAGTCGCCGTGCTGTACAGCAGAAATGGACACAAGATTGTAAATAAAATAAATTAAAAAATAAAATAAGATTGTAAATCAACTATGCCTCAATTGAAAAAAAAAAAAAAAAGAGAGAAAGAAACTGATGTTGCTTTTTGGCTAAATCCTGGTGAAGAGCTGAAATGCTCAGTCCAACAGCCTGTGACAAATTGAATTCCCACGCACAGAACACAGAACGGCAAAAGTGGGCCCTTCCCCTACTGAGTTCTGCGCTGAGATTCCAGCCTCAACTGTTAACCAGACCGCAGCCTATGAGAACAGCTAGCACCAGGGGACTCTGCGGAGGTATACTCCGGTTGTCGCCAGGGTGGTTCCCAGCCTCCGCAGCTGCACAGATAGCTGGGTTGTTTCAACACAGAAGGCTGCCTGAACACAGGCAAGGATGGATATGGAGGTGGAGGGCAGTCACCAAGCTGAAGCAAGCAGGGATTGTAAAATAATGCTGACCAGGGCTTCCCTGGGGGGGGTCCAGTGGTTAAAGAGTCCTCCTTGCAATGGAGCAGACGCAGGTTGGGGAAGAGCCCCCACGTTCTGCAGGGCAACTGAAGCCCGTCGGCCACAACCACTGAGCCCAAACTCTAGAGCCCACAAGCCTCAACCACTGAGTCCAGGTGCCAATAGGGAAATGGAACAACTCTGGCAAATGCAAAATGATTTATAAACCTTTATTGTTAATAAAAATGAGGTTGACCATAAAATTATTAGTACCATTGCTGGATTGTACACTTGTCAGCCTCAACTTTCTGAAGCTGGGGCTTCAGCCACTTCTGAAGCCTGTGCACTTAGAACCCGTGCTTTGCAACAGGAGAAGCCACCGCAATGAGAAGCCCACGCCCCTCAACTAGAGAAAAGCCTGTGCAGCAAAGGAGACCCATTACAACCCAGAAAATAAATAAACATAATTATTTAAAAAAAAAAAAAAAGAACGTTGACCAAATCAAACCAGGATGCTAAAGATCTCACAGCTTGCAGCGTGATGGGGACGGCTCTTTCAAGGGACAGCGCAGATGAACACACCAAATGAAGAAATATATCATCTGCCCGTGAAGCCTGCCAAAAGGTTATCGAATTAGGGCAAGGCAGGACCTGACAAGGAGATCTGTAATTCCTGCAACCGGCAGAATATACGGTGTGCGCTCTGGCTGACCATTGTTTTAACCCTCATCAACAGGCTCCTGGGTGTCCGCCACAGTCGATCGCATCATGGGATGACAGAGGACCCCCCTCCGTCCGGTCAGCTCTGTGTGCTCACCAGCATGTTGGGGCCTTGGGTATGCTACCTTTCAGTGGCAAAGGATGCATAGTGTCTTGATAGAATCACTCACGCCCCTCTCCCCCACATCTTCCTGTACGCAAAACTCACCATTCTATCTTCTGCGCTTTCAACGTAGGTTGACCCTCTGCTAGCGTGTAAACCAGCTGCTTCTGGTGGCATCTAGAAAGTAAGTGTGTGTGTGTGCGTGTGTGTGTATCTTGTCCCCTGTAGGCTGCATTTAGAAGTCTATCCTTAATGCCTCACTTTAAAAATGCTTGCTACTTTTTAGAGCTACAAATATTGATCCAGGAGTCCAACTCCTGAGCATATATCCAGAAAAGATAAAAACTGTAAAAGAGAAAAGATAAGTGAACCCCAGTGCTCACAGCAGCCCTATTTACAGTAGCCAAGGCATGGAAGCAGCCTACATGTCCTGGGACAGAAGAATGGATAAGAAGATGTGGTACATATACGCAGTGGAATATTACTCAGCCATGAAAAAGGAATGAAATGGTGCCATTTGCCGCAACACGGATAGACCTAGAGATGATCACACTGAGTGATGTTAAGTCAGGCAGAGAAGCAGAAGGATCATATCATGTCACTTATATGTGGAGCTTAAAAATGATACAATTACCCTTATTTACAAAGTAGAAACATACCCACGCACTTAGAGAACAAAGTTATAATTACCAAAGGGGAAATGGGGAAGGATGAATTAGGAGTTTGGGATCAGGAAATGTAAACAACGACAGAGCATAAAGAACCGTGTTCAGTATCTTATAAAAACCTAAAGAATTTGAAAAAATATATATTTACATATGTATGTATACAGCTGGATCACTTTGCTGTCTACCTAAAAGTAACACAACATTATCAATCTGTTGTAAACCAAATATGTTGCTGTTGTCCAGTCGCTCAGTCACGTCTGACTCTTTACAACCGCATGGAGTGCAGCACGCCAGGCTTCCCTGCCCTTCACCATCTCCCAGAGTTTGCTCAAACTCATGTCCATTGAGTCGGTGATGCTATCTAGCCATTTCGTTCTCTACCACCCCTTCTCCTTTTGCCTTTGATCTTTCCTAGCATTCGGGTCTATGGATCACTTAAAAAAAGAAAAGGTTTGTTATGTTTTGACTTTAGCTTCATCTTTTTTAGTTTGCTTTTGTTTCATAGACTGGGCAGATCCCTCCAAAAACCTCAGTGGAAATCTACTGTGAAGGATGGACGTTCCTCTGTCTTCCCAGGAGGGTTGAGGTTTCCATATCCTCGGGTAAACCACAGTGAAGTCATCTGCCAAACTGATCTCATCCCACGTTATAGCCACGAGCCTTCTGATAGGAGGGGAAGTCACACAACTTTATTAATAATGCGAAAGGGTTGAAGTCTTGCATGGAGATGCAGGCTTGCCCACCACATCGCCAGTCTGTAGTCAACCTCAAACGTTGCTAGCATCATCAAGGTGTCTGTCCCTAGATCCTGGACCGTGATTATAAACAAGTACTCTCTGACAGCCACTGGGGATCAACAGTCTTTAACGGGAGTACCCAGCCCTTGGGCTGTGAGACTACACAGCCATATGTGTATGTTGGCCGATTTAAAGAACGTAAAGATTACTTACAGATCATATTTTTGAAGTTTCTTTTCTGGACCATTTTAAAAGTCTTGGCTGAATCCATTTTCTGTTTTGTTGGCTTTTTTTTTGGGGGGGGGGATTCCTCAAGGCATGTGAGTTCTTATCTTCCCCAGCACGGATTGAAGCCACACTCTCTGCATTGGGAGGCAAGGTCTTAACCACTGGACCACCAGGGAAGTCCCTAGATTGTATCTTTAAAAATAATTGTGTTCTTTCTTTTTGGGTGTGCTGGGTCTTTGTTGCTGCATGGGTGTAGCCCTAGTTGTGCTGAGCTGCGGGGTGGGGAGGTTACTGTCGAGTTGCGGTGGGCCAGCTTGTCTTTGTGGTGGCTTCCCTTGTTGGGGAGCATGGGGTTCCAGAGCACAGGCTCAGGAGTTGTGGGGCACGGGTTTTATTTGCTCCATGGCATGACGGGATCCTCCAGGACCAGGGGCTGAACCTGTTATCTCCTGCCTCGGCAGGTGGATTCTTTATCACTGAGCTACCTGGGAAGCCCACCTCGGTTGTAATCTTTCTTAAATCACATGAGAAGTGAGTTTCAACGTACTCAGGGCACAGGATCGCTCCATCGCATGCTCTCTCTGTCTCTCTCTCAGTCACACACTCACACGTGCACGCGCGTGCACACACACACACACGCACACGCTTTTCCCTGCACAGGACTGGGCAGCCCAGATAGACCAGGGGTTCTATCTTTGAGCAAGTTCTCTTGTTCCTCACAGGAACCTCACAGGTCCTTCTGGGTTGCAGGCTCAATCACCTTTCCCCCTTGAGAACCGCAAGTATCCTCAGTCCTCAGCCGCCCCCAGACCCGCCCATGTGTCCACAGGCTCCCAGAGTCACCCCCTTCCAGGAAAGCCTTCCCTTAGCCAGTCTCCAGGCCCTTGCAGCCCCCCTGAAAAGCTGGGGCATAGGAGACTCAGAGGTTGAGGAGACCCCAGCATGAGACGTTTTGGCCCCAAACAATCAGTGTCGTGTGTTTCTCTCTTCTGTTGCTGAGAACATTATTTCAATATGTATACATTTATGTTTAAAGATTCCACGATCCTTATAACCTATTCCTTTAGTCTGTCTTCATTCGCTTTTATGGATAACACCAGCCTCAAACAATGGAGATGTTTTTCAGCCTCGGATGCCCTCGGGTCGTTCCGACTGGCCGGTTCCTCCAGGGCTTCGGGGCTGCACTTCTAACATTTGCAGAAAGACTGCCCCAGAGAAATCTCCCCTTTCATCTGTCTGCTCTGTAACAACAGGACCAGGCGACCACTTGCAGCCCACAAGATTCCAGCTAGTCCGCACAGGACACTTGAAATGAGAGGGGCAGAGACATCACTTTGCTGACCAAGGTCAGCATTTTCACAGCTATGGTTTTTCCAGGAGTCATGTACCGATGTGAGAGTTGGACTGTAAAGAAAGCTGAATGCTGAAGAATTGATGCTTTTGAACTGTGGTGTTGGAGAACACTCTTGAGAGTCCCTTAGACAGCAAGGAGATCCAACCAGTCCATCCTAAGGGAGATCAGTCCTGAATATTCATTGGAAGGACTAATGTTGAAGCTGAAGCTCCAATACTTTGACCACCTGATGCGATGAGCCGACTCACTGGAAAAGATCCTGATGCTGGTAAAGACTGAAGGCAGGAGGAGAAGGGGACGACAGAGGATGAGATGGTTGGATGGCATCACCGACTCCATGGACCTGAGTTTGAGTAAACTCCAGGAGTTGGTGATGGACACGGAGGCCCAGTGTGCTGCGGTCCATGGGGTCGAAAAGAGTTGGACACGACTGAGCGACTGAACAAGAGACACACTCTTCCTGCGGTTCATAAGTGTGCCCCACGAGTGTCTTGTCAGAGTGGCAGACCTGTCTTTTCTCCAGTGACTGATTCCTCAAACATGTGGTTTCTTTCAAGCCACTTTCTTTTCTTTATAAAGGACACACGCTTTCACATCTCACTGAAATCAGATGCCCAGCGGTGGCTTGGAAGCTACGGAGGACGGTTGGAGAATTCCTAGAGAAAACAAACTTTTTCTTGGCTCATTTCTTAAAGTTGTCAGCTGTCCACCACACATTTGATTTCAGTTTATCTCCACAGTCAGGGCTTTTGTTATCACGGTGTTTGCTGAATGTGTGCAAAGTCACTCGGTCATGTCCAACTGTGCGACCCCACGGACTGTAGACCCGCCAGGCTCCTCTGTCCACGGGATTCTCCAGGGAAGAATACCGGAGTGGGTTGCCCCGGGAGGGCTACAGCTCATGGGGTCCCAAAGAGTCGGACATGACTGACCAACTAACCGTACAGTGAATAAGAAAAGTGGGATTTCTACCGGTTTAGAAAAACAGGAACTGCAATGATTCAAATGATGTCTTTGCTTTGCGTTTCCTATCCTATTAAACCTGGCTTTTTGCGTCTATACCCTGTACCACCTGAAGCTCAGTAAACCCCTGTATCTTCCACTTGGGCTGTAATCACTCAGTGCTAAAGCCCTCCCTGCAATTGCCCCCAAAAATAACCAAAAAGAGAAACTAAAACCAAAAATAACTTGGCAGGACAGACAGTAGGAAGAACGCGATTTTTTCCTTCATACTCTGAGCTCCAAGTATGATACTGAGCACTCAGGATACTCAGTCTGAGCTGATACAACTGAATAACAAAAAGCGACTCGATCAAAAAATGGGCAGAAGATCTAAACAGAAATCTCTCCAAAGACGACATACAGATGGCCCACAGGCACAGGAAAAGATGTTCATCATGGCTAATTATTAAAGAAATGCAAAGCTACCATGAGGTATCAGCTCACATTGGTCAGAATGGCCATCATCAAAAAGTCTACAAATATGAGAACGGGCTTCGCTGGTGGCTCAGCTGGTAAAGAATCTGCCTGCCATGCAGGAGACCCTGGTTCGATTTCTGGGTAGAGAAGATCCCCTGAAGAAGGGATAGGCTACCCACTATACTGTTCTTGGGCTTCCCTGGTGGCTCAGATGGTAAAGAATTGGCCTACAATGTGGTACACCTGGGTTCGATCCCCTGGAGAAGGGACAGGCTACCCACTCTAGTATTCTGGCCATGTCTCTATGTCTTCTGCATTGGCAGGTGGCTTCTTCACCACTAGAGACCCCTGGAAATTCCTAGCCAAGACATGGAAGCAACCTAAGTGTCCACTGACAGATGAATGGACAAAGAATATGTGGTCCACAGTGGCATATTGCTCAGCCATTAAAAAGCATAAAGCAAAGCCATTTGCAACAACATGGATGGGTCTGGAGATGATCATACTAAGTGATACTGAACGAAGTAAGTCAGACAGAGACAGACAAAGGCCACAGGATGTCACTTATACATGGAATCTAACATATGGCACAAGGATCTATCCATCAAACAGAAACAGACTCACAGACAGACGTGTGGTTGTCAAGGGCAAGGCTTGGAGTGGGAATTTGGGGTTAGAGGATGAAAACTATTACATATAGGGTGGATACACAGCAAGGGCCGACTGGAGAGCACAGGGAACTACATCCAATACCCTGTGATAAACCATCATGGACAAGAACAAGAAAATGCATGTGTGTGTGTGAGTGTGTGTTACTCTCTCAGTAGCGCATGACTCTCTGCGACCCCATGGACTGTAGCCCACTTGGCTCCTCTGTCCACGGAATTCTCCAGGCAACAAGTAAAGGCGTCTTTTGGGCCTAGAAAAGAAAACAACAGTTTCAAAGGCCCTTGCTGAATCATCTAACTTCGGAGAAAACAAAACAGAACTTTAGGTCCCGCCCTGATGCTCCAGGCCGGTTGCATCTATCTGGGACTTATCACACCCTGTCCAGAAACCTTCCACCCCCTACACCTGCCCAGAAGTCTTATCACCCCTGCCCAACTACAAATGCCATCTCAACTAAAGATTACCCAAAACATCTCGCCTGATTAACATTTCCCTTATCGCTTCCACAAACCTCCCTATAAATATGGAGCCTCCCTGATCCTTCTCTGTGCTCAGCATGATCCTTAGGCCGAACATCACCCATCCTTGCCTGAATAAAGGTAACCTACTTCTACTGACGTCGTCTTTCCTCTTTCTGCCTCGGCCTGAACTATATCTTACAACAAGACTGGAGTGGCTTGCCATTTCCTTCTCCTATACGCACACACACACATATATATACATATATACATATATGTATATATACACACACACACACATATATACGTATATAGCTAAATCACTTTGCCGTACCGCATAAATCAGAAATTAACACAATACTCTAAATCAAGTATACTTCAATCACTTCCCGAAAAAGTGACTATGTCTTGTAAATGAAACTTCATCAAACCTGCCCTGTGAGCACGCACATTGCTATTTAAATAAAAACACAGACCTGGTTAGAATAGAATTGCTGACTGATTCCTGTTTTCTGCTGAGGGCTCTTTTTCCAAAGGAGATGGAGGGTCAAATTCTTATAATCTGGGGGTTGGGGGGTGAGGATGATATCTTTGGTTTGGTAGCATGGGACTTTAGTAATAGGTTTATGGGACAGGTATTAAAGTCGGTGGTGTTCATATTTCGATGTATTAGATAATCTCATCCTATAACTACTAGAGAACAGTCTTCCTTTTTACTGATAACGTTTGATGATTTTGTAAGCTCCTGCTTCAGAAATTTGATACTTCTTATATATTCTTGTCCTAGCCAAGTGGACAGAATGCAAGCCATGCCAGTTCTAGACACGCACAAGCTCCCTGCCTAATGAAGATTCCAAGAACGGTCCTTCAACCAGGAACCTTATATAAAAACCAGAAAAAACCAACCTGCCTCTCACTGATTGGACATGAACCAGGCTCACTTCTGTTAGATATTTTGACTCAGACGGAGTCATCAGGAAAAGATTCTTCATCTGTCATTTGAGGATTGGCAAATGTTTCATTTTTAATTATAAGCCAATGATATTTAAGGATAAAGAACAAAGAATTAAAAGCAATTTTTTTTTCTCTGTGCAATTAGGGAGATTTGTTTTGTTGACAGCGTGGAACTCAAACGCCGTATCTCACACTCTGAGTGCGTGTGTGCCAAGCTGCTTCAGTCGTGTCGACTCTTTGTGACCCCTTGGACTGTAGCCCTCCAGGCTCCTCTGTCCATGGGATTCTTCAGGCAAGAATACTGGGGTGGGTTGCCATGCCCTCCTCCATGGGATCTTCCCGACCCAGGAATCGAACCCAGGTCTCCTGCAATGGCAGGCGGATTCTTTAAGCACTGGCGCCAGCTTGGAAGCCCATCTCACACTCTAACCGGCTTAGTAATGGGTACACAAATTTCAGTTGATTTTAGTAGATTTTGTGAGATTCAGTTATTATTATATCTTCTGCTTTCTCTTCCTGAAGTAGACGTTTCAGTAAAAGTAATATAATGATTGAATATGAACATTTGCAACAGATGAATATTTCATTTTATGAAAAAAAAAGACTAGCAGAAAACATTTGGTGAGCCTAACTATAGGAATGTACTAGATTTCATTTCTTCCATTCAGTGATGCAGAGGTTAAAATGCAGGAGGCTTTCACAGAGAAGATAGCAAAGTTTTTGTTCTAAAGAGTCCCTCATATTTATGTTTACAATGGCAGTCGAAATGTTTTGTTGGTCAAGGCTAATGTTTTAAAAACACTTATGGACACGCTGTTACATTTTTTTTTAAAGCTGCCCCCAAAGCCCTTAGCTTGTCAACTGGAGATGTTTCTGCAAAGGCAAATAACTGATATCAAAGATCTTTCTGCTGATTTTAAGGGCTACCTTGAAAGTGTTAGTGGCTCAGTCATGTCCGACTCTTTGTGACCCCATGGACTGTAGCCTGCCAGGCTCCTCTGTCCTTGGGATTCTCCAGGCAACAAGACTGGAGTGGGTTGCCATGCCCTCCTCCACAGGATCATCCCGACCCAGGGATGGACCCCAGAGCTCCTGCGTTGCAGGCAGATTCTTTACTGTCTGAGCCACCAGAGAGGTCTTGATATTTCTTTAAATGTGTTCTCACTTACGTGTGACTCACCGATCTAACAATTTTCCTAGCGGTGAGCATCAGAGAGCTACAGTTACGATGATGCGTGTTTACAGAAGATATGCTAGAGGTCACTTTGCCCGTCTTTCTGCAACAATGAAGAACCACAGTGAATGATAATATATGTTGACCCTGTGATAAAGTCAATGAGTCTGCAGTGGCAAATTGTGAGTTAGGAACAGGGAGGTAAGGTGCAGGGTGTATGTTTTGCTTGGAGTGCAGATAACCTTTCTGGAACGGCATTTTGAGGCTGTCCAGGTGGCTCAGTGGTAAAGAATCTGCTTACAAGATGCAGGAGACACAAGAGATGCATGTTCAATCCCTGGATCAGGAAGATCCCCTGGAGAAGTGAAAGGCAACCCACTCCAGTATTCTTGCCTGGAGAATCCCATGGATAGAGGAGCCTGGTGCGATACAGTCGTAAAGAGTCAGACACCACCGAGTGAGAATGTAGGCACAGCATTTTTTCAAGCAAAAGAATCAATCAAGACGTATTTCCACTGCTTCCCAAGTGCTCAAAGCCTTGGTTTAGTGGTGCTGGTTTAGTCGCTAAGTTGTGTCCAACTCTTGCTACGCCATGGACTGTAGCCCGCCAGGCTCCTCTGTCCATGGGATTCTCCAGGCCAGAATACTGGAGTGGGTTGCCATTTCCTTCTCCAGGGAATCGTCCTGACCCAGGGATTGAATCCAGGTCTCCTGCATTGTAGGCAGATTCTTTACCGTCTGAGCCACCAGGGAAGCTTGCTCAAGGCTTTAACCATCTTGAAATAATGAACTTCTTGTTGTTGTAAAATTGGCTTCTTCTTTGCAAGACTGCGTGTGTAGTAGACTTGCAGTCAGAGAAGTGCCCTCAGAAGTTGTAGCTGTGAACAGCAAGACGTTCCCAAGCTACCTTGGCTTATCATTTGCATGGAGTTGCCTGCATCGGCAACATGGACTCTGAATACTATCTATTTGAAGGATGTACAAATACAAGGACTCAGCGTTTCGATGAAGCAAAGAGCTTTGTGAAACCTACACAGCCACAAAGAACTCAGCTTCATTTTTGACAAAAACTTTTCTTTTTTTGTAATGGAGAACAGCTGATGAACAACATTTTGATAGTTTCAGGTGGACAGCAAAGGGACTCAGCCATACATATTATTATTCAGTAGCTCAGTCGTGTCCAACTCTTTGTTACCCCATGGGCTGCAGCAAGCCAGGCTTCCCTGTCCTTCACTATCTCCCAGGGTTTGCTCAAACTCATGTCCATGTCCAACTCGTGAGTCAGTGATGCCATCCAACCATCTGATCCTCTGTCGTCCCCTTCTCCTCCCACCTTCAATCTTTCCCAGCATCAGGGTCTTTTCCAGTGAGTCGGCTCTTCGCATCAGGTGACCAAAGTATTGGAGCTTCAGCTTCAACGTCAGTCATTCCAATGAATATCCAGGGTTGATTTCCTTTAGGATGGACTCGTTTGATCTTCTTGCAGTCCAAGGGACTCTCAAGAGTCTTCTCCAGGACCGTAATTATAAAGTATTGTCCATTCTCCTCCAAACTCCCCTCCCATCCAGGCTGCCACATGACACTGAGCAGAGTTCCCTGTGCTGGACAGCAGGTCCTTGTTGGTTCTCCATGTTAAATATAGCAGTGTGTCCATGTCCATCCCAAACTCCCTAAAGATCCCTTTCCCACCATTTCAGCTTCATTTTAATGTTTGCAAATCAGACAAGGGTTGACCACATTGCTCTATGAATTTTTGTGGGACCTTTTCCTATTGAGATAAACAAATATTTAGCTTACTATAGCCAATGAAAGAGAGTCTTCTCTTGAGATATGGAAACTAAGGAAGAGACAGCAAATGATCTCTTACAGTCCCATTTCACACTCAAAAGAGTCTTCTGGGTAAACCATGGGTTAAAAGAGTCAAGTGCTTAATTCCCAAACAAATCCATATACAGTCCATGGAAACATGGTCGTGAAAGACTGTACTGTGGGTTTATCTAAGAAAACCTGCAAAAAAAAAAAAAAAAAAAAAAGAAAACCTGCCGAAAAAGGCAGTTGATTCTGCTTCTGGGTAAGTCAGAGCTCACACAAAGCTGAAATTAAGTTTTTTGTTTTTTGTTTTTTTTTTTTAAGAAGTGGATCGGCCATCCTAATAGGCCTGTATCTGATGATCTGGATAAAAAGACACACTCAATTTGTTTTGGTAGACCTTGAAATTGAATGACCAATTTGGTCTGGCCATTAAGTCAGGTTTGATTTGGTCTGGGCATTAAAGAAAGCTTCTACCAGTTTAAATGATGTGAGAAAAAAAAAAAGAAAAAAACTTTTAAAGTCCGTGTTGAGCATCATTTAGAAAAAGTGTTTGCTTTGCATGACATAAAAAGAATGATAAAGCAGATTATAGCTTTTCCTCCTGACACTCAAATACAAAAATTGTGTGATGAGTTCCATTTAGGAATGCTTAGCTTCCTTTGATGTCACGGGATTTCCCACCCTATTTTTTAAACTTTTCCTCCTCCCATTTCTCTGTTTTAAAAGTTAAGAGGCAAACCAGAAGAAACCTCTCCCATAGTTAGCCCTTAAAGCTTAAACAAAGGAGTCATTTACTTAATGAGGGTTATCTTTGTTAAGCGAGATAAGACTATTGTATGTATAGAGGGCTCTGAATACGCCACCTGTTTCATTCTGCAGACAAAACAGTCAGCATGAGAAACATTCTCCTTCATTCTCCATGATTAACATGCATTTCCTGGAAGCATGGATGTGCTAAGTGCCGTAAATTCCCCCATACGCGGTCAATATGACCAGAGGCATCTGCAGGAGTACAGACAGTGTTGTGCGTGCCTAAAATATCTGGGGAAGTTGACCATGGGATTGGGAAGGTTTTTTTTTTTTTTTTTTTCCAGCCAAAAGACAAAAGGGAAACATTTTTTTTTCTTTTTACTCAATAAAAAAGGAAACAATTTAAAACAAAAATAAAAGAGTTGAGCCTGATAAACTTTCAAAAATCATAGTTTTGTGCTTAAACCTTGGGTTGATCATTAGAAGGAGGAAGCTGGCAAGCGGGATTGTTTCTGAAGTCAAGGACAGAGGAAGAGGGAGACATCTCGAAGGCATGTCTAGGTCCTTCAAGCAGCCCTTTAGCACGCAGCCTAAAAGTCGAAAATTATGTTTTACTCGGTGGACCTGCTGAGATCCTAAGCCAGGAAGGTGGCCCCTCTGATAGCTCCAAGCGACTGCTCTGAGCAGGTGAGGGAGGGGTCAGCATGTATAGCAGTTCTTGCAAGAAAAATCAGGTATCTGGAAGAGCAAACGATTACTATTAAAAAACAAAAAACAGGCATTTTGAGGTAATGACTTTAGAGCTTTTCTATGTATGGGAAAATGCAGGAATCTGGGCTCCCTGAAATCATTCCTGGGCTTCCCAGACAGCTCAGCTGTTAAAAAAAAAAAAAAAAAAAAATCCACCTGCCAATGCAGGAAGACACAAGAGATGTGAATTCAATCCCTGGGTCTGGAAGATCCCCTGGAGAAGGGAATGAAACCCTTCCTCTGATACGCACCTCAGCTCTCTTGAGGGCCAAGGAGTAGGTTTTCTCCACCCTGAATCCCCTCAGGGTGCATAGTCAGGGGTGTGCGAGATGGAGTTATGTCTGGCCAGTATCAATAAACATGCATGGAGTAGCCATCAGACATTGCAAACCTCCAAAAGTGAATGCAGGCTCCCAAAGGGAACACAATGATGAAGATCCAATCTGAGAAAAACAAAACAAAACAAAACAGGACTTGGCCCCAGATAGCTGAAAGGAATGAATTTGGTCAGCCCTAGAGGCTTGCATCTTCCCATGTTATAGTCAAACGCTGAAACAAACTCACTCAGAAGGACAACCTGCAGTTTATTACACCAGCGAGTCCGAGGCAGAGTATCCTCTTTAGCCAGGGACCCTAACCGACTTCTGTGAAAACCTTATATACCTTAAGTGTACGACATGCTCAAGCCCACATCTGCAAATTCCTTAAACCTAGCCTGGAAAATGTTAATGGGAGATGCCTTCAGGCTACAGCCATGATTCATAATAATCGGAAGGGTCAACTGGTTCTACATGGCAACCTACATCAACGGGTGCCGTTAAGATTACAGAGGTGATTGACCACATAGGGGACTGTTACATTCTTTCTGGTGGTATGGAATCTGGTGTCTATCAGTCTGGGAGGCCTGTTCGGTGTGTGATTTCCATGGCTACCAGGCACGTTGTCCCAAGTTCACGGGGAATGTAAGATGGAGTTTGCTTCTTTATCAAGATGGAGTCAGCTCAGCCTGTTCCTCTCCCGGATATCTCATTTCCCTTTTGTTGTTAAGTCACTCAGTCCTGACTCCTTGCGACCCCATGGACCGCAGCACGCCAGGCCTCCCCGTCCATCACCGACTCCCAGAGCTTGCTCAAACTCATGTCCATTGAGTAGGTGATGCCATCCAACCATCTCATCCTCTGTTGTCCCCTTCTCCTCCCACCTTCAATCTTTCCCATCATTAGGGTCTTCTTCACGTCAGAATAATCTTTGACGGTCAGACCGCCTGCTCCCTTTGTTGCAAACTTGTATACAGCATGACTCCCTAGCAGTTTTCACAGAGCTACTGAAATGCTGTCTCTGGGGGATCAGAGGTCCTAAACGTTCCCTCCAAGTAAGATAGCCCTCTACTTGCGAGCCTGCTAAGTTGCTTCAGTCATGTCTGACTCTTTGCAGGTTGTTACTAATATTTTAGTGCATGAGTAGTTGCGGTAGCTTGATGACTGGGATATCCTTTCTCATTGATATGTCAGGTGATTTTTTTTTTTTTTTTTTTTTTTTGTCCACATTTTGAAGTCATTGTGGACAGGGTTACAGGAAGATGGAGCTATGTAAGGTGTACCCCACCCCCAAACGTTGACTGCCCGAGTCTGCAAGCCTCCCGGACCCCATGAGAATGGTCAAGGGCCACCAAGGGAGAATCTGAAATGAGCCCTGTTATCTCTTCAGAGGTGCTATTACAAGGGGACCTCCAGACAGGAGGATTTAGGTTCAGGCCTGTGAGTGATGCTCTGTTACCTTCTGCAGTTACGGAGTGGAAATTGCTCAGGCATATGACCTGTGTCATGACAAATTATCACCCAATTTCCTCTAATTATTAACTTTAATTCCACCTATCCTATTAGCTATTAGAGGTTTGGGACAGGGACGCCTAGAATCACTCTCCAAGCATATTTTTGGATACAGAAAGGAGGTAGGAAAAAAAAAATCATCGTGTTTTTGAAAAGTGCCAAGTGGATTCTGAGGAAAATCTTATTTTGGAGAAAATAATTAAGTGAATGCTGTTTTCTCTTTCATTGCTTCCTGCTTTAAAATCGAACGTGCTTGGGTTACCATTTTTCGACTTCTAATTGAATCTTCACAGTTCCTTTTATTAGGAGATGGGGTTATAAGGAGAGGTGCTGATTTTAATGTGATTATTACTCTCGTCACACGGAATTATGCCAGCAAAGAATATGTTGCAAGTGTAGTTCTTCTTGCTTTTCTGTCTCTTCTCCTCGTGGAATTTCCCTCAACACAGCAATGGCTTCAGATGGAAGATGATATGTCCTTAAAGGCCAGGAGTCAGTGTCTATTTTCCAGTTATAAACAACCCTTTTTAAAAAAATATATTTATTTTAATTAATTACTTTGACCGCGCTGGGTCTTAGTCACAGAGGTCAGGGTGTCCAGCTGCTGCATGCCAACACCTGGTTGTGGCATGCAAAATCTAGTTCCCTGGCTAGGGATGGAACTCAGGCCCCTTGCCTCAGGAGCTGAGAGTCTAAGCCATCAGACCACCAGGGAAACCCCCATAAACACCTCTTCAAAGTTCCCTCGACTATCAGGCAATTTTTCAATTGCCCAAAAGGTGTTTCTGAGATGAATGCTTGTTTTGAAAAGGAAGAATCTACAGGTAAACTTATTAGAAGAAACTCTTCAAAGAGTCAAATTGCAGCTTACAGAGTTCAAGAAAAATAAAGTGAGAAATTTATCTTCTATATGTACCCACTCAATTATTCAACGTGCACTTTTTAAAAGGACATCTGTAACAAATCTGTATACAATGGTACATCTTTCTAAGGACTTTTTTTCTGTAGTTTTTCTATACTTGTCTTTCTATGGAATTATCTATAGTTTTATTTGATGAATAGCAGTTCTTTTTTTGTTTTTTGGTTTTTTTTTTCTCTTGGACATTTCTTTAAACCTTTTGTCATATTAGAATGGCTTTGAAAAACGTGCACCTTAAATTTCAACATCAACATAAAAAAAAAAAACATAATTCGTGAACTCATCTTATTTTTAGTTTTCATGTGATCTTTTTTTTTTTTTTTAATTTCATGCTTCATCTCCTGCCTGGATGTTTCAGGAAAACTGTAAATCAATATACTTCCAGGTACCATATGGTTTCTCTAGACTATCAGGCAATGTTTCAGTTGCCCAAAAGGTGTTTCTAAGATGAATGTTTGTTTTGAAAAGGAAGATTCTACAGGTAAGCTTATTAGAAACACAGCAATCAAGAGTGAATGCTTCTAGCATAGGAAAAAAAAAAAAAAAGAATCAATAATACGAGTAGGGCTTCCTTGGTAAAGAATCCGCCTGTCAAAGCAGCAGACGGGAGGTTGATCCCTGGTCCAGGAAGATTCCACATGCTTTGGAGCAACTAAGCCCGAGCACACTGCAACTAGAGAAGAGCCCACACTGCAACAACAACCCAGCACAGCTAAAAATAAATACGTAAATAATTAACAAATCATAATAAGGAAGTAGACCCTGATGCTGGTAAAGACCGAAGGCAGGAGAAGGGGACGACAGAGCGGTGATGGTTGGATGGCATCACCGACTAAATAGACGAGAGTTTGAGTTAACTCCAGGAGTTGGTGATGGACAGGGAGGCCTGGCGTGCTGGGATTCATGGAATCGCACAGAGTAGGACACGACTGAGCAACTTAACTGAACTGAACTGAACTGAAGAAACTTTGTGAAAAACATGCCAAACCTCCCTGGAGAAAGGAACTATATTAATATTAGAGGAAGACCTAAATTTGAAAGGTTTACACTGACCCTACTGGAAGTTGGCAAAATAGAACATCAGTCTCTGGAAGAAAACCAGGCTCTTCAGATAGGAATTTAAATTTGTTTTCCCCAGCAAGATTTTATTATTTCTGGGAGACACAGTTACGGGGTTTCCCTGATGGCTCAGTGGAAAAGAATCCGCAGCAATGCAGGGGACCCAGGAGATGTGCATTTGATTCTTTGGGTTGGGAAGATGCCCTGGAGGAGGAAAAGGCAACCCACTCCAGTATTCTTGCCTGGAGAATCCCCTGGACCAGAGGAGCCTGGTGGGCTTCAGTCCAGGGGGGTCACAAGGAGTCAAACATGACTGAGCAATGGAGCCTGCAAGGAGCGCATATGTGATCCTATTATAATGTAGGAGAAGCAGAGAGTGTAAGACCTGGGTTTTGAATCCAAACAGACTTTGCTTCTCTGACTCCTTCTGCTCACCTATCAGTTGGAATAAATAACAGCCTCGCCATCCTGCAGTCACTATATATATTGCTGTTGTTGTTCAGCTGCTCAGTCATGTCCCACTCTTTGCGACCCCATGGACTGCAGCACGCCAGACTCCCCTGTCCTCCACTATGTCCCAGAGTTTGCTCAAACTCATGTCCACTGAGTCGGTGATGCTTTACCCCACCAGCTCATTATACAGATAGTGTTCATTTTTAGGGGGCTTCCCTCATAGCTCAGCTGGTAAAGAATCCGCCTGCAACGCGGGAGACCCCCGTTCGTTTTCCTGGGTTGAGAAGATCCCCTGGAGAAGGGATAGGCTACCCACTCCAGTATTGTTAGGCTTCCCTGGTGGCTCAGCTGGTAAAGAATCTTCTTGCAATGTGGGAGACCTGGGTTCGATCCCTGGGTTGGGAAGATCCCTTGGAGAAGGGATAGGCGACCCACTCCAGTATTCTGGCCTGGAGAATTCCACAGGCTGTAAAGTCTATGGGGTTGCAAAGAGTCAAGCCCTAGTGTCTCAGACATTAAAGAATCTGCCAGTAATTCGGGAGATCCAGATTTGATCACTGGGTCGGGAAGCTCCCCTGGATCTTTAATATATATATTGTGTAATATATATATTATTTAATATAATATATATTATTTAATATACATATTGAATATATATATTGAATACATATATTTAATAAAGCTATCACTGTTATTTTTGTTGTACTGATTCTTTTCCCAGGAACTGAACGTTCAGACAGGTGAATGTTTCTCAGCTAGTTTTATTATATTCTTTTTCTGGTTCTCAGCTCTAATAGGAATCCTGCTCAGAGATGAAGGACTTGCCTGAAGAGCCATTCTTTCCAGAACGCAGGACCCTCTCTGGGTTGTGTGACAGGTTTAAATATCAGGCCTCTCCTCTTGCAAGGTCTCTGTAATTATCTGCCTTCTATGCTCATTCCCAAACCTCAACAAGCTATTGATGTTTGAGGTGAGCACATTGATTTTTGTCTCTCTCTCTTGTATTACAATGCCAAGAGCCTTTAAGGCATGGGGCGGTGGCCTTTATGTGAGCTAAGTCCAGTCTCCCTGATGGAGCGTCTGCTAAGATACCTTGCAGACATATAAGCTGATCATTGATAAGGCCTGACTGTTGAACCTTTGCTCATCTACCCTTGGCCTGCAATCTACAACTGAAATGTAAACCATAAAGCTCTCCTCTAGTTATGTAAGTCTTAACATTGTATGTTTTTTTTTTTTTTAATTCTAATTGTTTGTGCGTGACAAGCTGTTTTTTTTTGTTATTTGTTATTTTGTTATTTGTGAGAGTTTCTTACAGGCTCAGGTTACTTGATTTTGTAAAAGGAAATCTCAACTTCTGCTTATGTAAAGTGGTACAGTCCATGTGGGAAACAGGATAGAAGGTTCTGAAAAAAATCAAAAGGCAAATACCATATGATCCAGTACTTCTATTCCTGGCTATTCATCAAAAAAAATAAAAAAAGAAAAGAAAAAATTGCTAATTTTATTTGATTATTTTTTGGCCACAGCGCATGGCTTGTGGGATGTTAGTTCCCCCACGACGGATTGAACTCACACCTTCAGTAGTGAAAGTGCAGACTCCTAACCCCTGGACCACCAGGGCATCCTCCTCAAGCACTAATTTTATTTATTTATTTATTTTTTTCAAACACTAAGTTTAAAAGATGCACGCAGTCCAATATTCACAGCAGCAGTGTTCATGACAGCCAAGACATAGAAGGAACCTAACTGTCCATCCACAGGTGAATGGATAAGGAAGATGAGGTTCGAATACACAATGGAATATTAGTCAGCCACGAAAAAGGAAAAAATAATGCCATTTACAGCAACATGGATGGGCTTGGACAGTATTGTGCTAAGTGGGATGTCAGAGAAACACGAATACTGTATGACCTCACATATATAGCAAGTCTAAAAAATACAACAGACTAGTGAATATAAGGAAAATAGTGGCAGACTCACAGATATAGAGAATAGAGCAGTGGTTACCAGTGGGGAGAGGGAAGGTGGGGAGGGGCAGAATACAGGTGGGAGGTTAAGACGTTCAAACCACTAGGTATAAAACAAGCTCTAAGGGGAAATGGTACAACGTGGAAATTATAGCCTGCATCTTATACAAGCTACAAATGGAGTATAATCTTTAAAAATAGTGAATCACTATAGCACACACATGTACTTAAATAATAGCACTGAATATCAACTATGAAGCAAACGTGATAGTCGATCAGTCGTGTCCGACTCTTTGTGACCCCATGGACTGTAGCCCACCAGGCTCCTCTGTGCATGGGATTCTCCAGGCAAAAATACTGGAGTGGGTTGCCATTTCCTCCTCCAGGGCATCTTCCCTACCCACGGATCAAATGTGGATCTCCCGAATTACTGGCAGATTCTTCAATGTCTGAGCCACTAGGGAAGCCTCTATACTTTGTTTTTTTTTTTTTTACAAAAAAAGATGTTTTAATGTAAATGGACCAAACAGGAAAAGGGAAACAGAAGTCTAGTTCTATGGAGTAGAAAAATATTTATGGTCCTGTGTATCTCTAACCTCCTAGGACACTTACCGCTGATACAGTCATAGGTTACTGACTGGAAAAAGAAAATAATAATAGACATCTTTGCTGCTTAGTATGGCGGGTCTAGGAACATACATCTATGGCCCTCATGAAAAATGTGGGCAGTCCAGTGTGAGAGAAGCTATGAGTATGACATGCTCAACAGATTTCAAAGACTTAGAACAAGTCCTTCCAAGTATTTGTATACAAATTGCATGTTGAAATGATAGGGTCTTGTCTATAGTGGGTTACATGAATTATATTACTAAAGTGAACTTCGTCTGTTTCAATTTACGTATTTTAAAGTGGGTTCCAGAGAAATGAGAAGTCACACGGTATGAAGGGAATCTGAGGTCTGGCGGAAGATGTACGGCAAAAGGAGAAGGGGACGATAGAGGATGAGACGGTTGGAGGGCATCACCGACTCGTTGGACGTGAGTTTGAGCAAGCTCTGGGAGATGGTGAAGGACAGGGAAGCCTTACTGATTATGCCAAAGGCTTTGACTGTGTAGATCACAACAAACTGTGGCAAATTCTTCAGGAGACAGGAATACCAGACCACCTGGCCTGCACCCGGAGAAATCTGTATGCAGGTCAAGAAGCAACAGTTAGAACCTGACATGGAACAATGAAAATGGCAACCCACTCCACTATTCTGGCCTGATGAATCCCACGGATGGAGGAGCCTGGTGGGCTACAGTCCATGGGGTCGCAAAGAATTGGACACGACCAAGCGACTGAACAACAGCAGGGGTTAGGAGTTCAACTTCGCTTCATTATAATTTTTCTCTTTTTACTGTAGCACAATTAAATACATGGCAAGTACGTTCTTCTGAGCACATTTCTCACATGTCTTCTTAGCAATTACTGCCTGTTTCCTCAGCACCTGCATTGACGATTCCCAGCACTTGAGAATGTTTAGAGTTTGCCCTGCCTCCTGGCAGAACGTTCAGAACCTGGATTAAAACCCTGCAAAGCTAAGCTCTCAAGTTTTCCTCTTAGTCTTTTTCTCATGCAACTTTTATGATTCATATTTATATTGGTACTAATGATTCCTTCTGTATCTCTAGGCAGAAAACAGGTTGATAGGTGTGCTCAGAAATTAAATCAATGGTTATATAACTGTCGCGGTGGGCACGACAAACTTTAACCCAGACCTCAAAATGGATTATTTCTTACGTAAAAGGTAAACTTGAGATGACTGATCTTAAGAACTGGCTGCTTCAAAGATACAGCAAACCTTCAGTGAAAGGTTGACGTTTTCTTTGTCCAGAGATGAACCCGTGATTAATCTTTATGTAACAAGGAGCTGTATGTGAAGCAGCATTTGATTTTAAATTACTACTTCAGCAGAGAAATATGTAAATGAGTAGAGTCCACCTATAGAATCCAGTGTTTTACAAGCATCTTGTGTAAAACGTTGACTGTCATCCAAAGTCCATGACTGTTTGATTAAAACAGAAGCCTAAAAAACAAAAAAGAAAAAGAAAAAAAATAAAAGGAAACAACAACAACAAAATAAATGGAACCCTATCTAACATCGTCTAAAGAGAAGTGAAGGAATTCAAGAATATTTAACTGATGACTCTTCACTGATGGCCAGAACACATATGGAAACATTAAAAAGTGCGAGAACAGATAGAGTTCTACAAGCTAAGAATCAGCCATTCTTGGACAGCAGATTCCGAGTCACCATTTCCTAGAGGCTGCTATGAGGTTCTCTTGTAACCTTCTGCAAATAGCATAGTTTAGAACAAGGTACATACGTGTACACACAGACACACACACAGGCCCACGCATGCACTCTTTTTCACGGCTGCCTAATACTCCATTTACAAATGTCTGTCCTGACACTTTTGCCAATGGTGATTTCAGCATTTTTCTGCACTGTCGCGGAGCAACTGTGCAGTATACACACCCTACCACACAGGTCTGTCTGCCATAGGGTGCTCGTATCCCTGAGTGTAGGTATAGGTGCTCATATCCCTGAGTACAGCCCTCCAGAGGATGTGCTGCTCGGTCACAGGCTGTGTGCATTTTAAGCGTGGATCATCTCTGCCAAAGGTCCCCCTTAGGGAGCTGCCCCATCGACACTGATATTATCAAAACTTACTAGGTGCTATCAAGCGTTTAGATCTCTATTGGAAGGTTTAAAACTATGGGTTCCCATCCCTGTTTGTATTTCTTTAGAGGGAAAGACAATTTCCCACTTATTTAAATTTATTATATAAACTTAATACTGAAGCATATGTATACTTAACGTATATATATTAAGTTAATATATATACTTATATATATAACATATATATAATATATACATGTTTTATGTATTAACTTAATATATATATATAAACTTAAATTTAAGTAAGTGGGAAATTGTATATATAAATAACATTATATATATGTAATAAGGTTCTTATATATACATATATATAAATTTAAATAAGTGTAAAATTTATATTGTATATATAAATAACATTTTTTATATATATATAATAAGGCTCTTATATATACATATATATAAATTTAAATAAGTGGAAAATTTATATTGTATATATAAATAACATTATATATATATGTAATAAGGCTCATATATACATATATATATAAATTTAAGTGGAAAATTTATATAGACTCTTTATATAGATAGTAAAGAATCTGCTTGCAATTGGGGAGACCTGGGTCAGGAAGATCCCCTGCAGAAGGGCATGGCAACCCACTCCAGTCTTCTTGCCTGGAGAATCCCATGGACAGAGGAGCCGTGGTCCATGGGGTCACAGAGAGTCAGACAGGACTCTGTGACTAACACTAATGCTATATATATATTTATTCCTCTCAAGCTCTGTTGTCTTTATTGTTTGGGGTGAATATTCTGGACATCCTTTACGCATGGTAGCCTACAGTTTGTTAGCCCTTTTAATGGTTAGACTTAGGTATGGCCTTAGTCTGCAAGGGTTGCCATAACAAAGACCCTGGGGTGGGCAGCTTGGAGGAAAGGCTACCTCTGGAAGCCCTGCAGGTTGGAATTGGAGATCAACCAACCAGCAGGGCTGACCTCTCTCCTGGGTGTGTAGACGGCCGTCTCCTCCCTGCGTGCTCACGTGGTCTTCCGTCCGTGTGTGTCTGAGTCCTGACCTCCTTTTCTTATAAGGACCCCAGTCCTGTGTGGTCAGGGACCCCCAGCAGTGACCTCATCTGACCTTCATCTCCTTTTTAAAGACCATCATCTCCAAATAAAGCACATTCTGAGGTGTCGGGGCGTTAGCACATGAATGGCGCTGGGGGTGGGAACACAATTTCATCCGGAACATATCAGCTGGGTTAGGCTATAGTGCCTGGGAGCTTAATAAACACTAGTTTACATGCGGCTGTAAAGGTCTTTGGTGGGTGTCGTTAGCATCCATGATCAGCAGACTTTAAGGAAAGTAGTTGAGTGGGTTGGGATGAACATGGACACACTAGTACACGTAAAATAGATGACTAATTGGGACCTCTCTACTCAGGGATCTGTGATGACCTCCATGGGAAAAGAATCTATTAGAGTGCACACATTTATATGCATAATTGCATCACTTTGCCATACACCCGATACGGACACGACATTGTGCATTAACTATAGCTCCAACATGAAAGAAAAAACAAAGACAAAACAAAAATAGAGTCACAAATGTAGAGAATAAACTTAGGGTTATCAGGGGTGGAGAGGAAGGGTAACTCGGAAGATTGGGACTGACAGGTACACACCATTGTATATAAAACAGATAACTAAAAAGGACCTAAGGTACGGCACAGGGAACTCTACTCAATATTCTGTAATGACCTACATGGGGAAAGACTAAAAATAGAGTGTGTACATGTATGAAAGGGAAAGTCTCTCAGTTGTGCCCAACTCTTTACAACCCCATGTACTTTACAGTCCATGGAATTCTCCAGGCCAGAATACTAGAGTGGGTAGCCATGCCCTTCTCCAGGGATCTTCCCAATGCAGGGATCGAACCCACGTCTCCCGCATTGCAGGTGGATTCTTTACCAGCTGAGCCACCAGGGAAGCCCAAGAATACTGGAGTGGGTAGCCTAACCCTTCTCCAACGGGTCTTCCCAACCCAGGAATTGACCAGGGGTCTCTTTTATTTGCAGGCCAATTCTTTACCAACTGAGCTATCAGGGAAGTCCGTATACATGGGGAAAGACTCTAAAAAAAGAGTGTATACATGTATGAAAGGGAAAGTCACTCAGTTGTGCCCAACTCTTTACAACCCCATGGACTTTACAGTCCATGGAATTCTCCAGGCCAGAATACTGGAGTGGGTAGCCATGCCCTTCTCCAGGGATCTTCCCAATGCAGGAATTGAACCCACGTCTCCCGCATTGCAGATGGATTCTTCACCAGCTGAGCCACCAAGGAAGCCCAAGAATACTGGAGTGGGTAGTTTATCCCTTCTCCAGTGGATCTTCACAACCCAGGAATTGACCAGGAGTCTCCTTTATTTGCAGGCAAATTCTTGACTACCTGAACTACCAGGGAAGTCCGTATGCATGTATACATATAACTGAATCACTTTGTGTACCCCTGAAACCAACACAGCATTGTACATCAACTATACTCCAATAAAAGTTAAAAAAAAAAGTAGCTTGTCCTTCATAATGAAGGGGAGTCTTTCCTGGTTAGACGAAAAGCCTTTGTATCAGAACTGAGATTTCCCACCAAAAAAAAGAAATTCTGTCTCAGCACTAAAACATCAAATCCTGCCTAATTTTCAAGTCTCTTACAGATTTTGATTGTGAAGGTACTCTCCCCTTTGCCACGCAAATCCTGGGAGCCAGTTCCTTGAAATAAATCATATGTGCAATGTATCAAAAAAAAAGAAGTGAATCCAACAGACTACATAATAAACTTGTTTGTAATATAAATATATGTAAATTCAGGAGATGCAAGAGACATGGGTCAAGAAGATACCTTGGAGCAGGAAACGGCAACCCACTCCAGTATACTTTCTGGAGAATCCCGCGGACAGAGGAGCCTGTTGGGCTACACAGTCCATGGGGTCGCCAAGAGTTGGACATGACTAAGCCACTAAACACAGCATCCATCCACACACAACGTCCGGGTATTCTGGAGTGTGTAAAGTGAAAGTGTTAGTTGCTTAGTCTGCTGAGTGATAGGCATACAAATCTTTAGCTAGATTGATAGAGCTCCTACATATATATAAACCATGTATTGCAGAAAACACAGATCAAGGTGGCCTTGGGGTCGGTTCCCTCTCCAGGCTGGGAAGGAAGAATGAGTTCCAGACCTCTCTCTTGGCCTTGTGCATGGACGTCTCGTCCCCCTGTTTTCTTCACCTGGCCTTCTCCCTGTGTTTGTGCCTCTGATGCAAATTTCCCCTTTCCTAAGGACACCGGTCTATCAGATCGGCACCTACCAGCATGGATTCATCCCAACTCATCTGCCTCTTCAAATAAGGTCCCATGCCAAGATGCCGAGAGTGGCAACTTCAAACCATAAAAGGGAGGGTCACGGTTCAACTCGGACCAGGAGGTGTGTGATCCTTTCTTATTAGCACCAAATAAGCATGACTCCTGTTCCTTTGCGTGCGTGCGTGCGTGCGTGCGTGTGTGTGTGTGTGTGTGACTAAAAGCTGAAAGGCCAATGGGACACAGAGAGAGGCTTCTTTGAGCTACCCCCTGTGCTCAGAAAGGATGACACCTTTGAAATAACGTGCAAAGCATTTTACAATTCCAAATGGCTGTTCTGAAGACCACAAAAGACAGTGTGCAGTCTGCAAACTAAGCAGAGGGTGGGAGGGAGAATTCTGAGCCGGTTATGAGATGGTGGGCATTTCAGGACAAGGTGAGAGGCCTCTTCTGAGAAGAGCTATTAACACGGAGGGGGCACCTTTGCCTGACAGCAGATGTAGAACATGGGAAAATAGCAGAGGAGGGCACAGGGCAGGAAGCTGGGTTTTTGCACACCCGATCCTTGTCACCTTGGCCACTGCAGACCTTTGGAAGAGGTTTTCAGAAATCTTTCTGGTTCGCATCTCGACTTTTTATACAATTGAGGGTACCAACTCGGGTGACACGTTTTATTAATTGGCCACTCAAAGTTCTCTTAATGGAAAAGGTCTGCAGCTCACATCCGTGGTAAATGAATAGCTCCTTTTCTCTTCTTTTTTTTTTTCTTTTTGCAAATTTACAGCAGGACAAGTTAAAAACTACTGCTAAGTCGCTTCAGTTGTGTCCAACTCTGTGTGACCCCAAAGATGGCAGCCCACCAGGCTCCCCCGCCCATGGGATTCTCCAGGCAAGAACACTGGAGTGGGTTGCCATTTCCTCCTCCAATGCATGAAAGTGAAAAGTGAAAGTGAAGTTGCTCAGTCGTGTCCAACTCCCAGCGACCCCATGGACTGCAGCCTACCAGGCTCCTCCGTCCATGGGATTTTTCCAGGCAAGAGTACTTGAGTGGGGTGCCATTAAAAACTACTACAAGATATGATTGGACTATGAAAGTTCTGCTGCCTGATGGCTCAGCGGTAAAGAATCTACCTGCCAAATAGAAGAGGCAAGTTCCATCCCTGGGCGGGCAAGATTCCCTGGAGGAGGGCATGGCAACCCATTCCAGTGTTCTTGCCTGGAGAATCCCCATGGACAGAGGAGCCTCGTGGGCTACAGTCCATGGGGTTGCAAAGAGTTAGACAAGACTGAATAGACTTGGCCCACATGCAGGCATATAAATATATATCTCCATACGTGAAAGTGAAAGTGTCACTCAGTCCTGTCCCACTCTTTGCGACCCCATGGACTATACAGTCCGTGGAATTCTCCAGGCCAGAATTCTGGAGTGGGTAGCCTTTTAAATTCCATATATATGCGTTAGTATGCTATATTGGTGTTTTTCTTTCTGGCTTTCTTCACTCTGTATAATAGGCTCCAGTTTCATCCACCTCATTAGAACTGATTCAAATGCATTCTTTTTAACGGCTGAGTAATATTCCATTGTGTATATGTACCACAGTTTTCTTATCCATTCATCTGCTGATGGACATCTAGGTTGCTTCCATGTCCTGGCTATTATAAACAGTGCTGCGATGAACATTAAGGTACACGTGTCTCTTTCAATTCTGGTTACCTTGGTGTGCATGCCCAGCAGTGGGATTGCTGGGTCGTATCGCAGTTCTAGTTCCAGTTTTTTAAGGAATCTCCACACTGTTCTCCATAGTGGCTGTACTAGTTTGCATTCCCACCAACAGTGTAAGAGGGTTCCCTTTTCTCCACACCCTCTCCAGCATTTATTGCTTGTAGACTTTTGGATCACAGCCATTCTGACTGGCGTGAAATGGTACCTCATTGTAGATTTGATTTGCATTTCTCTGATAATGAGTGATGTTGAGCATCTTTTCATGTGTTTGTTAGCCATCTGTATGTCTTCTTTGGAGAAATGTCTGTTTAGTTCTTTGGCCCATTTTTTGATTGGGTCATTTATTTTTCTGGAATTGAGCTGCAGGAGTTAGTCATGGGCTCACAGCTATATTTTTCTGGGATCACGTCTATTTAAGATATGTCCCGAAGGGCTTTCCTCATGGGCAGACAGAGTATTTCCTGTATTTTATAAATTCAAGAACAACAAAAGCGGCAAAAGTACAGCTTGCAGCCCCAAAGCAGAAACAAATGCCAACATGCATGAACTCGGAAGAGAAGCAAGCAGGCTGGCTTACAAAATTGGGTAAAAGTTCAGCAAGTATTTCCCCTTTTCTGCAGGGTATCCAAGTCAAATACAAAGTCAATTTGCTTATTCCAGAGGGGGGAAAAATTTCTCAAATGGACAGAAAGACTTCTCTGGCTGAACACACCATGGTGACTTTCCTGACTGTAGGAGCTTGTGGGCTCCCGCAGGTCTATTGTTTGTTCCAACTGCCAAGCCCCAGGACACCCGGTACTGCTGCCGGGAATTTCGCAGGGATGATCGGCAGGACTAGGGTATCCCGACAGCTGCTAAGGCTTTCCCTGGAAATTCCCCCAAATTCCTGCAAGCAGCAAGGCCCCTCGGCTGGCTTCACCATTTGTTACCCACTCCAACCTTGCCACACGAGAGGCCAATGCCTCCAGAGACGAGGTGTCCAGGCACAGATTCGTAGATGTATTTGTAGACTGCGAAGATGCTGGACTCAGGTGTGTTCCAAAAAAACAGCTTTCTCCAGTTAGCATTCTGCTTTTTAAAAAAATATACATATAGTTTTTTTTTTGTTTGTTTTGTTTTTTTTGCTGTGCACCATTACAATATTGCTTCTGTTGTTTTTGTTAGTTAGTTAGTTTGTTTGTTTTGCCCGTGAGGCATTGAGATCTTAGCTCACTGGCCAAGATGGAAACCACACACCCTGAATTAGAGTGTTGGCTGTTCAGTCATGTCTGAATCTTTCCAACCCCATGGACTGTAGCCGGCCAGGCTCCTGTGTCATGGGATTCTCCAGGCAAGAATACCGGAGTGGGTAGCCCTGCCCTTCTCCAGGAAATCTTCCCGACTCAGGCATGAAATCTGGGACTCCCGAATCACACAGGTACATTCTTTATCGTCTGAGCCACCATGGAAGCCCCCTGCGTTGAAGGGTGAAGTCTTCACCACTGAACTGCCAGGGAAGCCTCCTGAGTCTTTTATACTGAAAGGGAGAAGGGTAAGACCTTGCTTCCGGCCAGACTCCACAGGGGATGTGTTACTCTCTCCCTTCCTGCAGCCATTCACAAGTGGCCCTGGGCAGGACATTTATCTTGAGCTCAGTAGCAGTATTTTTTACCTTAATGCTCATTACCTGGGTGGCAGGGTTCCCGGAGATGGGCCATCGTGTAGCACTTAAGCTCGCAGTCGACAACCCTTTAGCGATGGACTTGGAACACGAAGCTTCTCCCCTGTTGCACTCTGTCTGGGTGACGTCGCTCAGCGTGATGGCCTCCGGGTTCATCGGTGTGGTCACACACACGGCAGGACCTCCCTCTCTTTAAGGCCGGTTACCCTCCGGAGGTACGGATATGCCGCTTTTCATTATCCGTGCATCCCTGGTTCGCCCGTGTGTCAGTGGACAGCCGTGTGTGGTTGCCACACCTTGGTTGTTGTGGATAACGGCCCAGTGGACACAGGAGTGTGCATTTCTCCTGGAGGTCCTAATGTCCCTTTCTCTGGATTCACACCCAGAAATGGTAGTAAAGAGAACAGCTTCAGTTCATCACTAGTGGTAAAGAACTCTCCTGCCAATACAGGAGACAGAATTTCTCTTTTCTTGGATATTTCCCGAGTATATAGAAGGTGCACATGTTACTACATTTCTGCTTGTTTTTCTCTTGTTAATCTAATCTTTTGGGCTTCCCTGGTGGCTCAGTGGTAAAGAATCTGCCTGCCAAGCAGGAGATGTGGGTTTCATCCCTGGGTCGGGAAGATCCCCTGGAGGAGGGCATGGCAGCTCACTCTGGTATTCTTGCCTGGAGAATCCCAGGGACAGCGGAGCCTGATTGGCTGCCATCTGTGGGGTCTCGCAGAGTCGGACACGACTGAAGTGACTTAGTAGTAGTAGTAGTAGAGACTTTCACACAGAGTGAAGTTAGCCTGAAAGAGAAAAACAAACATCCTATATGAACACATGTATGTGGAATCTGAAAAAAAACAAAATGGTATCGATGATCTTATTTGCGAAGCGGAAATAGACACACAGATTTAGAGAACCAGGGGATGAATTGGGAGACTTGGACTGACATATATAAACTATTGATACTATGCATAAAGCACATTGGAGAAGGAAATGGCAACCCACTCCAGGATTCTTGCCTGGAGAGTCCCATGGGCAGAGGAGCCTGGCTGGCTGCAGTCCATGGGGTTGCAAGAGTCGGTGGTTTAGCGACTAAATCACTACCACCTCCGTAAAATAGATAACTCATGAGAACCTTCTATACAGCACAGGGATCTCTACGCTATGCTCTGTGGTGACCGCAGTGGGAAGGAAAGACAATAAAGAGGGGATATATGTATATGCATATACAAAGCTGGTTCACTTTGCAGTACAGCAGAAACACAACATTGTAAAGCAACTATACTCCAAAAAGAAAAAAAAAATGTAACAAAAAGAAGGAAAGAAATCAGGCTTGTCTCCAAAGAAAGCAGGCTTCAGGAGAAGAAAAAACACAGGGAGGACAAAATAAAATTGAAGCCTTCAGCCTCTTGAGAAATTTGTATGCAGGTCAGGAAGCAACAGTTAGAACTGGACATGGAACAACAGACTGGTTCCAAATAGGAAAAGGAGTTCGTCAAGGCTGTATATTGTCACCCTGCTTATTTAACTTATATGCAGAGTACCTCATGAGAAATGCTGGACTGGAAGAAACACAAGCTGGAATCAAGATTGCCGGGAGAAATATCAATAATCTCAGATATGCAGATGACACCACCCTTATGGCAGAAAGTGAAGAGGAACTCAAAAGCCTCTTGATGGGAGTGAAAGTGGAGAGTGAAAAAGTTGGCTTAAAGCTCAACATTCAGAAAACGAAGATCATGGCATCCAGTCCCATCACTTCATGGAAAATAGATGGGGAAACAGTGGAAACAGCGTCAGACTTTATTTTTCTGGGCTCCAAAATCACTACAGATGGTGACTGCAGCCATGAAATTAAAAGACACTTACTCCTTAGAAGGAAAGTTATGACCAACCTAGATAGCATATTCAAAAGCAGAGACATTACTTTGCCAACAAAGGTTCATCTAGTCAAGGCTATGGTTTTTCCTGTGGTCATGTATGGATGTGAGAGTTGGACTGTGAAGAAGGCTGAGTGCCGAAGAATTGATGCTTTTGAACTGTGGTGTTGGAGAAGACTCTTGAGACTCCCTTGGACTGCAAGGAGATCCAACCAGTCCATTCTGAAGGAGATCAGCCCTGGGATTTCTTTGGAAGGAATGATGCTAAAGCTGAAACTCCAGTACTTTGGCCACCTCATGCGAAGAGTTGACTCATTGGAGAAGACCCTAATGCTGGGAGGGATTGGGGGCAGGAGGAGAAGGGGACGACAGAGGATGAGATGGCTGGATGGCATCACTGACTTGATGGATGTGAATCTGAGTGAACTCTGGGAGTTGGTGATGGACAGGGAGGCCTGGTGTGCTGCGATTCATGGGGTCGCAAAGAGTCGGACACGACTGAGCGACTGATCTGATCTGATCAGTCCTGAATATTCATTGGAAGGACTGATGCTAAAAGGGGAAACTCCAATCCTTTGGCCACCTGGGGCGAAGAATTGACTCACTGGAAAAGACAATGATGCTGGGAAAGGTTGAGGGCAGAAGGAGAAGGGGACGGCAGAGGATGAAATGGTTGGATGGCATCACCGACTCGATGGACATGAGTTCGGGTAAACTCTGGGAGTAGGTAATGGACAGGGAGGCCTGGTATGTTGCAGTCCATGAGGTTGCAAAACTCAGACACACCTGAGTGATTGAACTGAAGCGACCTGATCTCGAGAAGAGTGACTGACAGGCAGGTAGAAAAACTTGCCAACAGGAGCACTGGTTGTGCATGGAAACAAGAGAGGACAGACCCTGGGGACCCCAAACGGGTGACGAGACACCCTTTTGGAAATGATGGCCAGTCTGAGTCAGCAACGCCTCCTTCTGAGACCGACTCCCAAGCTCAAAATGAAGACTTGAGAACTAGATGACTTTTGCTTCACCGTTGTCAGATGTGAAGGCTATGGCAGAGATAACCCTCTGCAAGGCTGCTCTTCTCTGCGAAGGGGAAGCACTTCTGGCTGCTTACTGAGCTCTGGTGGGTTACAAGGAAGCTAGATGCGCGTGATTAATTTAATTCTTTCCTTGGTTGCTTTTCACACCGCGGAAATGATTCTAAAAATAGCCTGCAGAATTATGTAACTCCCTTTGCTGCGATAGTCTTGATTTCATTCTTTATTTCTTTGTTGTTTTTTTTTTCCTTTTCTTTTCTTCTTTTTTCCCCTCATTTTAAAAGAACTTCTAGAAGGATCCACGATAAGCAGCTGTGGCTGGAAGCGATTTAAAAGATATTTGTCTCAGTGGATCCTTCTTCCTCATTAAGTTCTAGCATCCCACTGCTCCTGGGAATGATGATTTAACCTCTGCAGTCTCGCTGGTGCCCGTTGAAGCAGTGGGTTAAGTTGCAAAATGCGTGTTTGGACATCTAGAGCTCTCACTGTGAGATGTAAATGTCTCCACTTCATTGCCATAGCCCAGATTCTCCAAGACAGTAAAAAAAAAAAAAAGGTCTGGTGGGGGCAGACAGTGAGGTCGTCGTGTTGAGGATGCTCTAGACCAAGCTGGATTCACAGAAGAAGACAGACTGCTAGGGGGAAAGCACCGCCCCCCAGGCTAATAGGGTTTGAGAATTTTGGAGGGACTACTATCTTTTTAAGTCTACTCTTTAATACCCATCAGTATTAAATCCAGACATTGGGGGCACCGAACGACTTGGAAATCAAGACAAAGCTTCCCTCACCATGGTTCGTTTTGTTTCAAAAAGGTTTTTTCTTTCGTTTCTTTAATGAAAGCAAAGTACTCACACACATCTTATTACGACAAGGCAATCTCAAATTGCCATTCAAATATACTCCGAGGTACACTGTACTGTGGATTTCAGTCATTGATAGAACCAGAATGGGCTGGAAAAGGCAACGAGAAGCCCCCAGGAGTACCTTGAGAGTTACAACAAGATAATTTACCTTCTCTATTTTTTGGTGATGGGAGGCCGTTGGCTCCATCGTGAATTCCTTTTAAACTCTCCATGAAATGCTCTAGTGAAAACAGGGCTTTAGTTGGTAGACAGCTGATTTATGATTTCTGTGTTTGCTCAGTCTTACTTATCACTGGAATTAAATAATTCAATGGAACGTATTCGGTTTGGTGAGAATCAAAAAAATAGGTGGGAATAAAATCACGCGCAGTGTTTGAAATCTGTCTTTCCTAACGCTTTAGACTCTAAAGTCCCTGAACAGATCTTGCAGAGGGTTTTGTAATAAAGAAAAAAAAAATTCCCATCTATATTTAATGCTTGTTTTTAATGTAAATTCATTGAGGGCAGAACTGGATCTTCTTTCGCCGATTAAAAAACAAGATTACTGTCATGTTCTTTCTTGAGCAAACCATGAGAGCAATCGAATTACGTTCACCCAGGTACACACAATGCATTCAAAGTTCAGTGTAAGGGCTTAGATGAAAAGGGGGGTATCTTGTACATACTCATCTATGGGCAACACGATCTGTTAGAAGTCTCATCTTGAAGAACATGTATTCCAGCGTGATGTACATGTGAAAAGACCCTGGATATCACTGAAAAATTTGGCCACACTGATTCAGCACTAAAGCTGACAACATGCGCAAAGCCATCTGGTTTCAATTCTTCCTGCAAGTATAGAAAGATGCGGTTTTCGCTATCAAATTCTTGTTCGTCTTATAACCGAGAGTGACACGGGTAACTTAGATTAAGGTAGCACCCTGTCCAAGGCTTCCCTGGTGGCTCAGCTGGTAGGGAATCCGCCTGCAATGTGGGGGACCTGGGTTTGACCCCTGGGTCGGGAGGATCCCCGGGAGAAGGGAACGGCTACCCACTTCCGTATTTTGGCCTGGAGAATTCCATGGACGCTATCCATGGGGTCGCAGAGAGTCAGACACAACTGAGCTACATGCACACTTAGCCAGCTCTGGTCTAACCTTTACAAGTTACGCTGCAGAATTTTGTTCCTGACACACAACGAAATCAAAGGGAAACGTTAAGGGTCAGAACATCTGAAACTCTTTCAAAAATCAGGGCCAGTTTTCTATGTGTTTAATCCACAGAGTCTATTATCACACTTGGCATAAATGATTTTCTCAGTATATAGCTGGTCCTTGAACAATACAGGTTTGAACTCTGGGAGTTCAATTATATATGGTTTTTTTTTTTTTTTAAAGGGCTTCCCTCATAGCTCAGTCATTAAAGAATCTGCCTGCAATGCAGGAGACCTGGGTTCAATCCCTGGGATGGGAAGATCCCCTGAAGAAGGAAATGGCAACCCACTCCAGTATTCTTGCTTGGAGAATCTCATGGACAGAGGAGCCTGGCGGGCTACAATCCATGGGGTCGCAAGAGTCGGACATGACTTAGTGATTAAACCACCACCACCACCCACTCCAGTATTCTGGCCTGGAAAATTCCATGGAATGTAGAGTCCATGGGGTTGCAAAGAGTCAGACATGACTGAGCGATTTTCACTTTTTAAAAAAAAGCAATAAATATTGGGTTGCCCCAAAAGTCTGTAAGATGTTATGGAAAAACCCAAACAAAGTTTTTGGGCAACCCAATGCTAAATTTCCAAGTAATACAAGGTTGCTTGAATTCCAGGATGCAACAGAAAATGCAGAGGTTCATATATGTTATATGGAGTGTCTCAGCTGTGCAGGTGACTGCCGCTAACCCTCACATTGTTTGAGGAGCAACCATATATTTATCTGCCAGAGGAGTGAATGAATGATTCTGGTGAAAGTTGCTCAGTCATATCTGACTGTTTGCGACCCCATGGACTATACAGCCCGTGGAATTCTCCAGGCCAGAAGAGTAGCCTTTCCCTTCTCCAACCCAGGGATTGAACCCAGGTCTCCTGCACTGCAGGTAGATTGACAAAATGATTGAATGAATGATTCTAACCTATACGCAAAACTCTATGCTCTGCAATTTGAGAGGCAACTTAGTCATTAAGACCAGAGACAGAAAGAGTTCTCCATCTCTACTGAAATCGCCCCTCATAGCAGAGAGCTTGTTGCCTGTGGCCTTTCTGAATGAGAGTAATAAAAATAAGAAAAACAACAGGCTGCATGGATACAATGCCTCAGATTCATCTTGTTTTCCAGAGAACCATGATGGAGGGTTTGCGACAGTTGATTAATACCGCTCCTGAAGAAACGGGGACCCTCCTACACTGCCAGTGGAAATGAAAATTAGTACAACCACGATGAAGATAATATGGACATTCCTTAAAAAAAACAACCAAAAACAGAACTACCATATGACCCAGCAATTTCACTCCTGGGTATATATGTGGAGAAAACTATCATCCAAAAATGATATATACACACCAGTGTTCAATGAAGCACAGTTTACAAGAGCCAAGACTTGGAGTCAACCTAAGTGTCCATTGTCAGAGGAACAGATAAAGAAGGGGTGGTCTATATATACAGTGGAATATTACACAGCCATAAAAAAGAATGACATCATGCCATTTGCAGCAACAGGGATGGTCCTAGAGATTATTATCCTAGTGAAGGACGTCAGACAGCAAAAGACAAACAGCACAATATATCACTCATATGTGGAATCTTATTTTTACAAAACATATACAAATGACCGTATTCTGTAGAGCTGATACTGAAAACGATTTGATTTACAGACGAACTGATAGTGAAAACCTATGATTACCAAAGAGGAAGTGTGGAAGGAAGGGATAAATCAGGAGTTTACCATGAACATACGCACACTACTATATATAAAATTGATAACCAATAATAAGGACCTACTTAGCACAGGGAACTCTACTCAATATTTGGTAATGACCTGTATGAGAAATGGAGAAGGAAATGGCAACCCATTCCAGGATTCTTGCCTGGAGAATCTCATGGACAGAGAAGCCTGGTAGGCTACAGTCCATGGGGTTGCAAAGAGTCGGACGTGACTAAGCGACTTCACTTCACTATATGAGAAAAGAATCTGATAAGAGTGGATATATATATATATATATATTTATATGTATGTGTGTATATATGTGTGTGTATATACATATATGTGTGTATGTTTATATATATATATATATATATATATATATATATAAAACTCACTTTGCTATACACCAGAAAGACAATACTATAAATCAACTATATGCCAATAAAACTTAAATTAAAAAAGAGATCTTTTATACAACACCATGTCTAGAATTAACAATATTGTGTAGCACATTTGCTAAGAGGGCAGATTTCCCGTTAAGTGTTCTTACCGAGAGAGTCAGTTCCTAGGCAGGTTGATAAGTCCAGGGTCCCCGTGGAGGAGCGAGGGGTCTGGGGCTCTCGAGGAGGAGATAGGGGTCTGGAATTGTCAAGAAGGAGGAAAGGACAAACTTTTTTTTTTGCTACATTCCTTAGTCTTAGTCACATAAAACTCTTTTTTTTTTCTTTAAGCCCAGAGTTGATGATTACACAACAAAACAACTCAGCTTAAACTCTGTACTAAGGATTATATAATATTATATATATATATTATATAATTGTATAATATTATATTATAGTACAGACATTAATAGCAGAGACATTACTTTGCCAACAAAGGTCCATCTAGTCAAGGCTATGGTTTTTTCCAGTAGTCATGTATGGATGTGAGAGTTGGACTATAAAGAAAGCTGAGCACTGAAGAATTGATGCTTTTGAACTGTGGTGTTGGAGAAGACTCTTGAAAGTCCCTTGGAGTGCAAGGAAATCCAACCAGTCCATTCTGAAGGAGATCAGCCGTGGGATTTCTTTGGAAGGAATGATGCTAAAGCTGAAACTCCAGTACTTTGGTCACCTCATGCAAAGAGTTGACTCATTGGAAAAGACTCGGATGCTGGGAGGGATTGGGGGCAGGAGGAGAAGGGGACGACAGAGGATGAGATGGCTGGATGGCATCACTGACTCAATGGGCATGAGTTTGAGTAAAGTCCAGGAGTTGGTGATAGACAGGGAGGTCTTGCATGCTGCAGTCCATGGGGTTGCAAAGAGTCAGACAGGACTGAGTGACTGAACTGAACTCATCAAGCCTGGTTCTGGTCCTGAAGCCAAATCTTTTTTTTCGGAGATCATGAATCCAACACTGTTCACCGTAAGCTATCATTACCGCAATAAATAAAAACACACATAAACGTTAAAAATTTGCTGCTCCTTAATACTTGTGGGGAGAAAGAAAGAGAATCAGATCACATTGCTCAAGGTCCTGGGATGTGGAGAACAAAATCTGGTGCTTTCCACAGAGCGTCTCCATGGCCTACTCTGGTTAATCAACTCTCTGTGAAGTTGGACTATCTTGCACCATCCCAATAAGGAAGCTGAGCGTGAAGAAGCTTAAGCGTGTTGGCAGTTTCAAGTACTTGATAAATGGAAGCAGCGATGTTGTAACCCTTATCTTCCATGCCCAGGTCCAGAGCTGTTCCCTCTTTACTGATATCCGTTGAATGGACATGAATTACTTCATGTTACAGTTTTCTTCGTTTGAGAGATTTCTCTGGCATCAGGGAGTGTTTGGCAACAAGTTGACATGCTTTGCAGAATGCAAAGCCATTCGTTTCCAATGCGTGACTTCTCCCTTCTTTTTTTTTGTTGAAGTTATCCTACACATGAGTCATTCAAGATGCATTATTACCATCCCCTGTGTTCAGGGTTTATACTGAAGTGAGTCAAGAGCAGTGAGCAGACTTCTCTGTGTTCTCTGAGAGAGACGGTGGCATAGCCCAAACTTAATGTGCCTTTGTGATCTCACAGTTTATGGGAGTCAGGAGTTCAGAACCAGATGATTCTCCTTGCAGAGGCTGGGGAGGCTTCCACCAGAGGAGCCGGGCTGGGCTGAGACCTCATCTGAAGGACTGACTGGAAGAACACACTCCTAAGTTCAGGAGCATCACTGCAAGATTTTTAAAGACCTCTGTAAGATCTTTTATAAAAAGATTGCTTACTGTTTTAGCATTCAGTTCAGTTCAATCTCTTAGTCGTGTCTGACTCTTTGTGACCCCATGGACTGCAGCACGTCAGGCTTCCCTGTCCTTCACCATCTCCAGGAGCTTGCTCAAATTAATGTCCATTGAGTCGGTGATGCCATCCAATCATCTCATCCTCTGTCGTCCCCTTCTCCTCCTGCCCTCAGTCTTTCCAAGCATCAGGGTCTTTTCCAGTGAATCAGTTCTTCTCATCAGGTGGCCAAAGTATTGGAGTTTCAGCTTCAGCATCAGTCCTTCCAATGAACATTCAGGACTGGTTTAGACTGGTTTGCTGTTAAAGGGCTTCCCTGGTGACTCAGACAGTTAAGAACCTGCCTGAAAAGTGACATACCCGAGTTTGACCCCTGGATCAGGAAGATCCCCTGGAGAAGGGAATGGCAACCCACTTGAGTATTCTTGCCTGGAGAATTCCAATGGACAGGGAGTCCACGGGGTCACAAAGAGTCGGACACAACTCAGCGACTAACACTTTCAGTTTCACTTGCTGGCAAAAGTGTTTAAATTAATTGTGTCCTTGGTTACATGTTGAAAAATACAGCTAAGATTTTAAGCGATGACCAAGCGATTGTACTTCCCTCATGCTTTTGTTGTGGGGAAGAGTAGATAAAGATGAAACAGAAAAGGCATATCCAAGAATCCAGTTGCACAATTAAGGGCTGATATTTTCTCAATGAAAAAAAAAAAGCAGCTCTCAATAATAAAGAACAAAAAATGTAGGTCTCTGCCTCATCCTACTCTGACAGTTAATTTCTGATAACTTGAGCCACACATTGAAAATATAATAACACCCTCTGCATTCAGCAGTCACACACTCCCCTCTGCCATTGTAGGCTCTGTGGTCTCGTTTCCACACTCCACTAAATATATCAAGGGATTCTGGAACTCCTAGGTGGCGCGAACAACACACAGACCCTTCCTGCACCATGAGTGTATCTTTGCGTTCTATGTTTCTTGATTCAGTCTCTAAGCTCATCAAGAGAAATAGGCAGGACATGCTAACCAATGTAATATCCCTTTCTCCAAACTCAACTTTGGATTTTCCCATTCAAAATTTTGTCAGGGTAGAAGTAGATCAACCCTGAATATTCACTGGAAGGACTGATGTGGAAGCTGAAACTCCAATCCTTTGGCCACCTGGTGCGAAGAACTGACTCACTGGAAAAGACCCTGATGCTGGGAAAGATTGAAGGTGGGAGGACAAGGGGACAACAGAGGATGAGATGGTCAGATGGCATCACTGACTCAATGGATGTGAGTTTGAGCAAGCTCCAGGAGTTGGTGATGGACAGGGAAGCCTGGCATGCTTCCCTGGGATCCCAAAGACTCAGACATGACTGAGTAACAACAATAAAAGCAACAACAAAGAGTTGTTCAATTCTAGAAAATTGCCTGGTTGTAAAAACCCTTCAGCTTTATCCATCTATTACTTCTGTAGGTCTTCTTTAAAGAATCATGAAACCAGAACAGTATCTGAGTGGCTAGAAATGGCATTAAAATAACAGATAGCCAAGTAGACAACATCTTAATCAAATCTTTTGGTGTTTGGATAGGAAAACAAATTGTAAATCATTTAAAGGTTTATTTTTTAAAAAACATTTAGATGTAAACTGTTCTCTTCAGAGACCATCCATATTTAATTTTCATGTTTTATAAAACAGAACCATGTTGTAATTAGTGATACAAACACGGATGAAAACAATTTTCTTGTGGAGCAATTCAAATTCATTTGGCTCGCTGGTGGTGCATTACAGGCTTATAAACCCCCTAGTTCTTGGCACAAAGATGGAATATGGGCTTTTCTTAGAGGGGATTATTTTTTTTGGACATAGCTGAAAACTATGGAAATTCTTATAGGCCTTGAGTGAATTCCTACAGGGCAGGTATTAGAATGCTTAAAGTAGCAGGATTTGACTCTTTTCCTTAAGTAGTAATACGAAATCAGTTTTCACCAATTAGACTGCCCTTACAAAGTTAAATGCATGCATGTAACGTACCTACGCTGAGAAAGACCGCAAACATATATTAATATGTAACGAGTAGGACAGAAATGAGCGACTAACACACATCACCTCAGGGCTTCCCTGGTGGCTCAGAAGGTAAAGAATCCACCTGCAATCTGGAAGACCCAGGTTCGATCCCTGGATTGAGAAGAGCCCCTGGAGAAGGGAATGGCCGACCCACTCCAGTGTTCTTGCTTGGAGAATCCCACGGACAGTGGAGCCTGGTGGGCTACAGTCCACGGGGACCCGAAAGCTGGACACAACTGAGCAACTCACAGATGCATATATTAATATGCACATGTCTGTGCGTGGCAGAAGGTGGTTAGATGTGGTGTCTACTGTTCTTCATGGGAGCACAGTGACGCCTTGTATTCAAGAGATGCAGAGAGCTTTGCTTGGAGCACTGATGTTCAAAATCTTTGTTCATGGGCTGCCACATCAGTACTGTTGGGGAGATTGCTCATAAACACCCATCTCTAAGTAACTCGTAAAAGTGGAATCATGCCGTGTATGTCCTTTTGGGTCTGACTTAGCAAAACACCCCCAAGCTTCACACATACTGTAACACATGTCAGAATCTCCTTCCTTTTTAAGACTGAGTAATAGTCCATTGTGGGCTTCCCAGATGGCTCAGTGGTAAAGAAGTTGTCTGCAGGTATAGGAGACAGGGGTTCGAACCTTGGATTGGGAAGATCCCCTGGAGAAGGAAATGGCAACCCACTCTAGTATTCTTGCCTGCAGAAACCCATGGACAGAGGAGCCTGGTCCATGAGGTTGCAAAGAGTCAGACATGACTTACTAAAACAGCAACAGTCCATTGTCTTTGTAAACCAAATTTCATTCTGCATTCATCTGTCAATACACACTTGGGTTGCTTCCACCTTCCGGCTACTGTAAATAATGCTGCTATGAACATGGATATACAAATATTCTGCTTGACATTCTTTTAAGGGTATTCTCACAAGTGGAACTCTTGGATCATGTAAAATTTTTACCAACTCCTCCCCCCCCCAAAAAAGCAGAATCTCAAGCTCATATGAGACTTGCTCCAAGTTTTTATTGCAACAAAATCCTTGCCGTGATTCCTGTGTATGTGATCATACAAGAAGCTGCGTGCAGAGAAAAATAGCAGACATGTTTGCATTCAGAGAGAGTCAACGTTGGTTGGGTAGAGTCCCTGAGCAGTGGAGATCTTTGATACAACAACTGGTGTTAATCACACTCACCTATATTCCGTGAAAGTCATACCATCACGTGACCCATCAATTCTATACCGGTGTGGGGACAAAGACACTTGGGTTCGGGTGCTTTATTAGTGAAAAATCGAAGCAGAGTTTGGGAGCTCCGAGTCTTAACCACTGGACCACCAGGGAAGCCCCCAGCCATTACATAAATAACTT
This sequence comes from Bubalus kerabau, assembly GCF_029407905.1. Taxonomy (NCBI): domain Eukaryota; kingdom Metazoa; phylum Chordata; class Mammalia; order Artiodactyla; family Bovidae; genus Bubalus; species Bubalus kerabau. The sequence continues at coordinate 161,667,943 of NC_073647.1, read as the reverse complement.
TTAATTCAAATTATTAATCAGTATGCCAGGTTATGTGAGTGTGGGTCTAAAAGCAGGCATTTACACACAAACTATATCTTATTTCCCTTTGCCCTGGCATGTTTTACCTGACCTGGCTCTTTGTCTGGATGCATTTTTACCCTCCTTACCCACCCTGATGCTGGGAAAGGCTGAGGTCAGGAGGAGAAGGGGGAGACAGAGGGTGAGATGTTGGATGGCATCACTGACTCAATGGACATGAGTTTTGAGCAAACTCCACGAGATAGTGAAGCACAGGGGACCCTGGTGCATTGCAGTCCATGGGGTTGCAGAGAGTCGGACACGACTGAGCAACTCAACAGCAGCAACACACGCCTTCTCCAAGAGAACCGAAGAGAAACATTTGACTCTTTTGAAAGTTCTGCTACTTGGCATTCATGTCTGTGAGATTTACAAAGGATGGAGTGTTCATTGCCACGAAGGGAGGCATCCTTTCTGAAGGTTCTATGAGGGTTCATCCATAAAGTCTCAAATCACTTCAGCGAGAGAGAGTTTAACCTATCTTAAATTTTGGGGGAGCAGGCAGGAAGCCACATGTTCTAAGTTAGCAGTGTCCATCACTTTTGACCTGGGGAACAACTTGACCTTCTTAAAAATGACTAAGGACCTCAATTTAGTTCAGTTCAGTCGTGTATGACTCTTTGCAACCCCATGAACTGCAGCATATCAGGCTTCCCTGTCCATCAGTATCTCCCAGAGCTTGCTCAAATTCATGTTAATTGATTCAGTGATGCCATCCAACCATCTCATCCTCTGTCATCCCTTTCTCCTCCTGCCCTCAATCTTTCCCATCATCAGAGTCTTTTCCAATGAGTTGGCTCCTTGCATCAGGTGGCCAAAGTATTGGAGCTTCAGCTTCAGCATAAGTCCTTCAATGAATCAGTCCTTCCAATGAATATTCAGGACTGATTTCCCTTAGGATGGACTGGTTGGATCTCCTTGCAGTCTAAGGGACTCTCAGGAATCTTCTCCAACACCACAGTTCTAAAACATCAATCCTTTGGCACTCAGCTTTCTTTAAGGTCCAACTCTCACATCCATTAAAAATTTATTTATTTATTTGGCCATATTAGGTCTTTTGTGATCTTTTGTTGCTGCGTGGGCTCCTCTCTAGTTATGGCATACAGGCTTAGTTGCCACGTGGCATGTGGGATCTTAGTTCCCTGACTAGGGATCGAACCTGTGCCCTCTGCAGTGGAAACTCGGATTTCTAACCAGTGGACCACCAGGGACGTCCCTTAGAGAACATTTTTAACATCCATTGTATTTATCCATACTTCTGAAAGTAGATGTGAAATGAAATGAAAACCCAGACACAATTAAAGTATTGACTCATTAGTCCTTTTTATACTGTAGCCCACCAGGCTCCTCTGTCCATGGGATTCTCCAGGCAAGAATACAGGAGTGGGTTGCAATTCCCTTCTCCAGGGAATCTTCCTGACCCAGGGACTGAACCTGGGTCTCCTGTACTGCAGGCAGATTCTTTACAATCTGAGCTATAAGTTCAGTTCAGTTCAGTTCAGTCGCTCAGTCGTGTCTGACTCTTTGGGACCCCGTGAACCGCAGCACACCAGGCCTCTTTGTCCATCACCAACTCCCAGATTTCACCCAAACTCATGTGCATCAAGTCGGTGATGCCATCCAACCATCTCATCCTCTGTCGTCCCCTTCCTCCCGCCCTCAATCTTTCCCAGCATCAGGGTCTTTCCCAGTGAATTGGCTCTTCTCATCAGGTGGCCAAAGTACTGGAGAGCTCTGCAGTAATTAAATGAATGAAGAGAGTACAGCACATTATTCAATAACGAGTATTATAGTCATTTTCAGGAATTCATGAATTTAATCAACATATGCGTTTCAGAATCATCCAGTGGTTTCCAGGGGCGGGGGAGAAAGAGGAGAGAAGAGAGTTGGATGTGAAGTGAAGCCAAGATTCGTCGCCATCCCCTGCCGTGTGATGTCTTAAACAGCAGCAGAATGATACAGGGTTGAGTACTAGCAATTAACTAAATGTCTGTTATTAAAATGGTCACTGGTTTTCCTCCATTGATTTTTTACTCTCAGGGAATGACAAGCTCACGGCCCTGTCTGCATCTCCTATGTGAAGGACTTGGGATAAGAAGTGCTGTTTTAATGCCTTGAATACTGTTGGCAGGACCAGTGGAGGCAGTCACCCAAGAGGAAAGGAGAGTTTGGATACCTCGAATGTGGGCTTCCCTCGTGGCTCAGTGGGTCAAAGAACATGCCTGGCAATGCGGGAGACCCAGGAGACATGGATTCGATCCCTGGGTCGGGAAGATCCCCTGGAGAAGGGCATGGCAACCCACTCTAGTTTTCTTGCCTGGGGAAGCCCATGGACAGAGGAGCCTGGCGGGCTACAGTCCATGGGGGCTGCAAAAGAGTCGGACACGACCGATCACACCTACCTCAGATGTGGGATCATGTGCAGGGGTGAACCAGGCCAGAAATACACCCTTTTCAGAACTTTCAACTGGACAGCTGTTTGCAAATGAGATCTGGAGGCATGGCAGCTGGATCTGCAAGAATGTTGAAGGAGCGGGAGGTCAGAAAGGGTTGATGGCATGCAAGATGGTGAGAAAGCCCAGACATAGGAGTTGGCAGGAAGACTGGAGGGGGACATCAGGAAGGAAAGGAAAGGGGACTGGTAATCAGGCAGAAAAGGACAAGCAATAAGACAAAAGGGCAAGATCTGGCAGTGTCAAAAAGAATGAAGAAGTGGACAGGCATTCATCATGTTAGATCAGTGACACTCAGGTCCAACTTCCCTTCTAGGTGTGAACACCTTGAAAGTAATATGATCTTCATTTTTATTTCATTATTTCTTTGGTGTGGACCATTTTTTACTGAACTTGATACAATATCATCCCTGTTTTGTCTTTTGTCTTGCTCTTTGGCTGCGAGACACGTGGGAGCTTCGCTTGCTAACTGGGGATTGAACCCGCAACCCCCTCCTTGGAAGACTAAGTCTTAACCACTGGAAAGCCAGGGAAGTCCTCATTTCAGTTCAGTTCAGCCGCTCAGTCGTGTCCGACTCTTTGCGACCCCATGAACCGCAGCACACCAGGCCTCCCTGTCCATCACCAACTCCCGGAGTTCACTCAAACTTGGTCTATTGAGTCGGTGATGCCATCCAGCCATCTCATCCTCTGTCGTCCCCTTCTCCTCCTGCCCCCAATCCCTCCCAGCATCAGGGTTTTTTCCAATGAGTCAGCTCTTCACATCAGGTGGCCAAAGTGTTGGAGTTTCAGCTTCAGCATCAGTCCTTCCAATGAATATTCAGGACTGATTTCCTTTAGGATGGACAGGTTGGATCTCCTAGCAGTCCAAGGGACTCTCAGTAGTCTTCTCCAACACCACAGTTCAAAAGCATCAATAGGGATCTTTCTTTTGAAGGCCGTATGAGCATCTGTTAACTGCTGATAAATAAAGCATAAATAAATCAAATATTAAAGTTCTGTTTTCCAGTATTAAATGAATGCAGGTTAAATGTGGAATGCTTTACATGTCAGATAACTCAAGGGGGAAGCATCATTGTAAGTCTCCATGAATAAAACAACTGCTATGTCATGTCTATTTTTCATCCCAGAATATTTGCAAGCCCATATGGATAGACTGTCATATTTATAATTGAATGTAATACTTACTATAGTATTTACATTTTCTGACTTTGTATATGCTTTTTATGTTTTCATATATATAACCCATTGAGTTGATGTGATTTATTTCCATGTGAACCAACAGGCAACATTTAAATCACTGACCTTTTTTTCACCCTCTGTTTGTTTTACTTTCACAGATGAGCTGAAAATACAGCTCATTTTGAGCTGTATTTTGGATTGAAGGAAAATGACACTCTGCAACCATTTTGCTTCAAGGCTCTGCATTATTTTTAAATTATCTTATGGCATTTGTTGTGGGAGGAAAAAAAAAATAAACCTTGAGGATAATCTGTTTTGTCCTTTCCATTTTTTAGGTTATGTGTGTTTCCTGCTTGAACGCATACAGACGATTCTTGCCTTTTCCATGAAATTCTTGGTAAGCCTTCTCAAGTCACCAAACTCAATTATTCTGTCAGCTTAAATGGCTGATTCATGTGAATGTATGGCAAAAACTACCACAATATTGTAAAGTACTTAGCCTCCAATTAAAATAAATTTAAAAATTTATAAAAATTATTTTGTCAGCTTAGGAAAATGTCTTCTGTGATGCATTCAATTTTTTCCCATCTTCCATTGGTCTTTATTTTCGTGTCAACTGTATTATTTGGAGTTTAAAGTGACAGTTTTGGAGGGCTCTTTAGCATAAAGAAATCTACTAAATGCCTTTCATTTTACTAAAAAAAAAAAGAAAAAAAAATGATTCCATTTCTTTGCTTTCACATGAACCATCTCCACCTGTCTTCCATATCCCTGAGTTGAATTCTCCAACTTTGGCTGTCTCTTTTTCCCTGTTCCAAAGCAGATCATCATGTTGGTGGAGCATTTCTGAATTTTGCAAAATGTCTCTCTACCTCCCTGTGCTATTCAACCACCCCAGCCTACCCTTTCCTTGCCTGTTGCTATTCTGATGCCTCGTAAGCAATCCGATTCTGTATTTAACATCTCAGAGCAGTCTTTCAACAACAGTCTCTGTGGCTCCAGTCCACTCCAGAAGAAGGCTTGCCTGCATTCCTCTGCAGATTTCAACCTTTGCTTAACATGGCAGAGATTTATCCTAATCCTCGTGTTATCCTGTGAACCCAAGTGTCAACTGCTTCACCCGTTTCTCTCTCCAGGTTCACCTTTTGGAGTCCGTTCACACTTTCGGAGAAGGCAATGGCACCCCACTCCAGTACTCCTGCCTGGAAAATCCCCTGGATGGAGGAGCCTGGTAGGCTGCAGTCCATGGGGTTGCTGAGAGTCGGACACAACTGAGCAACTTCACTTTCACTTTTCACTTCCATGCACTGGAGAAGGAAATGGCAACCCACTCCAGTGTTCTTGCCTGGAGAATCCCAGGGACAGGGGAGCCTGGTGGGCTGCCGTCTATGGGGTTGCACAGAGTCGGACACGACTGAAGCAACTTAGCAGTAGCAGCAGCAGTTCACACTTTAGGTGTTTTAACTACTTATACTTAGAAAACATATCGGTCATTTATGGGAGCATCTTCCCCACCAACAGGGAGACCTCACAGGAAATGATCTGGCGATGTGGGTTTGAGTTCTGGGTCAGGAAGACCTCTGGAGAAGAAAATGCAACCCACTCCAGTATTCTGGCCTGGAGAATCCCATGGACAGAGGAGCCTGGTGGCTGCAGTCAACAGGGGCTTGCAAAGAATTGGACACGACTGAGCAAATGATGTACAGAACCAATAAGGAGGGTAATTCAACTGGGACTGCCCAACTAGGAAGCAATGAAACTAATACATAATCTCAGGGCCTCTCAGAGGCTTTTCTAAATGCATCACAGTAAGAGTTCCCTAATAATGATTATGGGGCTTCCATGGCGGCTCAGTGGTAAAGAATCCACCTGCCACTGCAGGAGATTGCATGAGGGTTCAGCCCCTGGTCTGGGAAGATACCATGTGCCTTTATCAACTGAGCTTGTGCACTGCAACCACTGAGCCTCTGCTCTCGAGCCCGTGAGATGGAACCACTGAGCCCACAGGCCACAAATCCCCAAGCCTGTGTGCCCTAGGGCCCATGCTTCACGACGAAGAACAGCCCCTGCTGGGGACAGCTAGACAGAGCCTGCGCACAGCAACGGAGACCCAGGGCGACCGAAAGTAAAGAAATGACTGCTAACAAGAAAGAAAGCCCAGCGGCAAGTAATGAGCAGAAAACAGAATAATGATTATGGATGGAAATAACTCAAGTGTCCACTGATGGATGGATAAAAGAAATGTATATATATACGTACAGACAGTGTGTGTGTGTGTGTGTGTGTGTGTGTGCGCTCAGTTGTGTCCAACTCTTTGCGACCCCATGGACTGTAGCCCTTCAAGCTCCTCTGTCCATGGGATTCTCCAGGCAAGAATAGTGGAGTGGGCCGCCATGCCCTCCTGCAGGGCATCTTCCCCACCCAGGGATCAAACCCACATCTCCTGCCTCTCCTGCCTTGCAGGCAGATTGTTTTTACTGCTAAGTCACCAGGAAAGCTGTATACACACACACACACACACACACACACACCACACAACGCATACACCCAGGACTATCATTCCTGACAAAGAAGAAACACTTCCATTTGAGACCACATGGATGGATGTTCAGGGCAATAGGCTAAGCAAAATAAATTGGATGGACAAAGACATCTACAGTGGATGAAAGGAGCTAAAAGTACACACTTTCCATCATAAAATAAGCCAGTCCTGCTGAGAGAAAATATTCACAAGTGATGAGACCAAAAAGGGCTTCATTTCCAAATATATATGAGCACCTCATACAACTCAACAACAACAACAACAAAAGATACAAGGCAATCGAAAAAAGGGCAGGAGAAGACATGGACAGATGGTCAAGGGGGCCACGTGAATATGCTCAGACATCGCAAATGATTAGAGAAAGGCAAATCAAAATTACAGTGAGGTATTAACTCACGGTGGTGAAAACGGCCAAGGTCAGAAAGGCTAGAAATAACAAATGCTGGAGAGGGTGTGGAGGAAAGGGAACCCTCCTACACTGTTGGTGGGAATGCAAACTAGTACAGCCACGATGGAGAAGAGTATGGACGGTCCTTAAAAAACTAAAAAGAGATCTACCATATGATCCAACAAGGGCTTCCCAGGTGGTACTAAGGTAGAGAACCCGCCTGCCAATGCAGGAGACACAGGAGACGTGGGTTTGATCCCTGCATTTGGAAGATCGCCTGGAGGAGAGAATGGCAACCCACTCCAGTATTCTTGCCTGGAGAATCCCACAGACATAGGAGCCTGGAGGGCCACAGTCCTTGGGGTCTCAAAGAGTTGGACACGACCGAAGCCACAGAGTGTGCACACACATGATTTAGCAAGCCCACTCCTGAACAGATACCGTGAAAAAATTATAATTCACAAAGCTAAGATTATGTTCACAGCACTGCTATGTACAACAGCCAAGACACCAAGATGCATAAGCAATCTAAAAGGCTATCCACAGAGAAATGAATAAAGAAGATGCGGTACCTATATATATGGTATACATATACAATGGAATACTACTCACCCATAAAAAAGGAATGAAATGTCATTTGTAGCAACATGGATGGACCCAGAGATGATCATATTAAGTGAAGTAAGTCAGAAAAAGACAAGCACCATATGGTATCCATTACATGTAGAATCTAAAATAGGACACAAATGAACTTATCTGTGACATAGACACAGGCCACACCCAATCATTTTTTTTACGACTGGTAAAGAGTCATTGATTTCCGTAGGTGGTTGTATCTCAGCCAAAGGAAAAAATAAACAGAAGAGCTTTCAAAGATTCACTCCAGTCCGAAAAACATTCACTGCAGTCCATGACATCCCTAACGTAACGCATGCCATCAGATCTTAAATTCATCAGAGATAAAGTATCGTATGCTGGGGATCTGTAGAAATCTAACCACATCTAAAATATAACACAGGGAACTCATCTAAAAACCAGAAAACAGGCTGTGTATGAGACATCGAGAACTGACCAGTGGTTGCCGAGCCGGTGAGAGATAGGAGACGGAATAGTCGGAGTTTGGGGTCAGGAGATGCAAATGATTATGCACAGTATGGATAAACAATGAGGTCTTTCTGTACATTTCAGGGAACCATATTTAATCTCCTGTGATAAATCACAATGGAAAAGAATATTAAAAATTATATTTATTGCAACTATATATATATATATATATGAGTTACTTTGCTATAGAACAGATTTAAAACAACATTGCAAATCCAGTATCTTTCAATTAAACAAAATTTAAAACATTACAAAAATAAAAAACTAGTCCTGGAGATGAACTATATACAGCATGGCGGGAACCGTTAACAAGATAATTCAGAATCAGAAAGTTGCTAAGTAAGATCATAAAACTTCACAAGAAAAAGAAAATCTCTAACTGTGTGAGGTGATGGATGTTCACTGGACCTCTGGTAGTCAGAATGTCAGAATATATGTGCTTAGTCACTCAGGCGTGTCTGACTCTTTGCGACCCCAAGGACTGTAGCCCACCGGGCTCCTCTGTCCATGGGGATTCTCCAGGCTAGAATACTGGAGTGGGTTGCCATGCCCTCCTCCAGGGGATCTTCCCAACTTGGGGATTTAACCCAGGTCTCTGACACTGCAGGCAGATTCTTTACCATCTGAGCCACCAGGGAAGCCTGTCGCAATATATACACATATCAAACCATCATGAGAACTTCCGTGGTGGGCTAGTGGCAAAAAGTCTGCACTCACTATGCAGAGGGCCTGGGCTCAATCCCTGCTCTGGGAATTCGTTTTTGCATTCCACAGCTAAAAGCTGGTGGAGAGAAATTTGTTGTTGTTCAGTCACTCAGTTGTGTCCAACTCTTTGCGACCCCACGGACTGCAGTATGCCAGGCCTCCCTGTCCTTCAGCAACTCCCGGAGTTTGCTCACACTCAGGTCCACTGAGTCAATGATGCCATCCAACCGTCTCATCCTCTGTCTGCCCCTTCTCCTCCTGCCCTCAATTTTTCGCAGCAGTGGGGTAAATACAAAAGAGAAATCCTTAAAAAAAATTATGTTGTACATCTCATACGAATATGATATGGTGATTACTCCTTGAATTGAAAAAAATAAAAATGAATACAATATGTTGATTATACCTTGAGCTGAAATGAAAGGAGAAATACACCCTCTAACATTTTAATCCTGAACATCTGGCTTCCAGATTTATGAGAAAATGAGTATCTGTTATTTAAACTGAAAAATAAAACAAGAGGAAGGTCCCTTCCATCTAAAGCTTTGGTCCATCTTGCTTTCCCACCCGTGTCCCTCAAGACCAGCTCTCTTTTCAGAGATATATCATCCCTCAGAAGACACCTTTCCACTCATCCTAGGGGGATGTTCCTTAAAGGTGCGTATACAGGGACAGCGTGCCACAGATATGGTTTAAGCTCTCCAAAGGCAGGGAAAGCAAGTCGTGATCACGAGTCTGTTTACACACTGCCGAGAGCATTATCTCAGTGCATTCCAAGCAAGAATGATTCAACGTTTCTCTTGCAGCCATTAATTATTGAAGAACATCCCCTCTGGGGGAGAGAGGATCTTCAGTGAGGTAAGAGCTATAAAAGCCTGATGTCTGCAGAGAGGGTATCAACGCAGCCGAGCCTCATCATGGAGAAGAAGGTCCAGTTTCAAATCCAATTAGCATCAGAAAAGTACCTGATGTGGCTTCTAAGCATAGGATCAAAGCACATCAGCATTTCTGAACTGAATTGCAGGGGGTGCGGGGAAGGAAGACACTTCCACTTTCTGAACCAGTTGGGGGTGAATCAGAAGCTTCTCAAACACGGTCCATTTCAACCTTGAGAAACGACCTCTAGGGCTTCCCTGGTGGCTCCGTGGTAAAGAATCCACCTGCCAATGCAGGAGACATGAGTTCGATCCCTGGTCGGGGAAGATCCCATATGCCTCGGAGCGGCTAAGCCCGTGGGCCACAGCTATTAAGCCTGTGCTCTGGGTGCCCAGAAGCCACAACTACTGAAGCCCACGGGCACAGGAACTTGTGCTCTGCAGCAAGAGAAATCATCTCAGTAAGAAGCCCGCATTCCACAATGAGAGCAGCACCAACCACCCCCAACTCCCCAAACCCCCACACCTCAGCTCGCTGTAACTAGAATCAAGCCCATGCAGCAGTGAAGACCGAGCACAGCCAAATAATAACAAGAAAGAAAATTATGAACAAGGTAATAATTTGTAAGGGCTTCCCTCATAGCTCAGCAGGTAACGAATCTGCATGCAAGGCAGGAGACCTGGCTTCGATCCCTGGGTGGGGAAGATCCCCTGGAGAAGGGAATGGCTACCCACTCCAGTATTCTGGCCTTGGAGAATCCCATGGATGGAGGAGCCTCGTGTGCATCCCTGGGCTCGCAAGAGTCGGACACGACTTAGAGACTAAACCAGCAATAATTTGTAAAGAAGACATGCCTGGTTCCGTTTTTGAACATAATGAAGCTGAATGATGGGAGAGGTCACCCAGTTGCTTAAGAACCTTTGCTCTGAGTTACTGGGCGCTGTTTGAATTAGTTACAATGGGAGCCCAGATTTTGCACCTCCATGAAAAGTGGGGGTTGCACTTTTCAAAGGACTTTTCCTTGATTCTGCCCTCTGTGCTTGGCTTACAGTCTCTCCCTTCTGGAGTCACCGCATCCCTCTAGGCTTTGACTGGTCTGAGAGCATCTACCCTCAGAAGACAAATAAAATGCCACTCTGCCTGTCTCCCTTCATTACGGAGAACAGTCCTTCCAGAGGTTGGTTCTTCTGCATGGAGTGGTACCGACATCACTGCCAACACCCCCTGTCTCTCTAAGAATTATCCTGTACAGATATCCAACTCAGCCCACAGCATTTTGAATGAAATTCACCTGGAATGAATGATCATCTTTCCAGTGAATGACTATGATGCCATAAACAACAAGAACAGGAACGTTGCTCCCTTCAATATTCCTTAAATGTTACACTGTAGTCACATCTTTATCATGACTAAACAGGTTCTGTTCAACCTGGGCTTCCCTTGTAGCCCTGTTGGTAAAGAATCTGCCTGCCGTGCAGGAGACCCAGGTTCAATCCCTGGATAGGGACGATCCCCTGGAGAAGGATATGGCAACCCAATCCAGTATTCTGGCCTGGAGAATCCCCATGGACAGAGGAGTCTGGCGAGGTTATAGTCCATGGGGGTCGCAAGAGTCAGACATGACTTAGCAACTAAGCGATGATGAAAGAGAAACATGGAGAACGTGGATTGTGAGGTGGAAATTGCTTTCTCCCTGAACTTGGTACTCGTAAGCAATTCCAGAAACAAGACTGACAGGGACTCTGGTCATATGTTGGCAGTTGAATCAAGAACCACGCAGCACCCGTAGTCAACTCACATGTCAACACAGCTGCAGATGTAAAACTCATGTAGTTGTACAGGTGATGGCCAGGGGTCTCCATCTCACATGGTAGAAATATGGTCTACTTTCAGCTTAGGGTTGAGCTCGGTGACCTCTGCCTTTACCCTGATTCTTCATCCTTTCTCAGTTCATTTGATCTGAGTGATCAGATCAGGCCAGTGATCTGGTCACTTGATCGTTTGATCAGGCCAGTCCATCCTAAAGGAGATCAGTTCTAAATATTCATTGGAAGGACTGATGCTGAAGCTGAAGCTCCAATACTTTGGCCACCTGATGCCAAGAGTTGACTCATTGGAAAAGACCCTGATGCTGGGGAAGACTGAAGGCAGGAGGAGAAGGGGACAACAGAGGATGAGATGGTTGGATGGCATCACCAACTCAGTGGACATGAGTTTGAGCAAGCTCTGGGAGGTAGTGATGGACAGGGAGGCCTGTCGTGCTGCAGTCTCCAGGGTCGCAAAGAGTTCAACACAACCGAGCGACTGAACTGAACTGATCAGACCCTCTCATCCGTTAGGGGCTTCCCTGGTAGCTCAGAATGTAAAGACTCCACCTGCAATGCAGGAGACCTGGGTTCGATCCCTGGGTCAGGAAGATCCCCTGGAAAAGGGAATGACTACGCACTCCAGTATTCTTGCCTGGAGAATTCAATGGACAGAGGAGCCTGGTGGGCTACAGTCCATGGGGTCACCGAGTCGGACACGACTGAGGGACTGACACTTTACTTTCTTATCCCTTACTCTTTCAGAGTTGCCTTACTGACTGGCAAAGTCTGGTGATGTCAGTCTCTCTCTATATATACACACACAAACACACATATGGATTTCTTTGGTGGTCTAGTGGCTAAAACTCTGCACATCCAATGCAGGGGCCCAGGTTCAATCCCCTGGTCAGGGAACTGAATCTCACATGCCACAACTAAAGATCCTGTGTGCTACAACAAAGCCTGGGCATAGTCAAATTATATATATATATATATATATATATATATATATATATATATATCCATGAAAATTCTTTCCTTAACAGCAGTTCTGTGCTGCAAAATAGTTATTAATAATTAGTGCTATTAGCTTTGAATCAATAATCTATAAATAATCTACTGAGCTGAAGACCTTCACCACTTGGTTCTTTGCTGACCTACGGGCAAAACTTTTTTGCTAGATATGACCCCTAGAATGTGAGGAAGAGGAGATATTTACCGAGAGACACCAGAGGACTTAGAACACAGAAAATCCAAGCACAACACCCCACAACTTCTTCCTTGGTAATCATTTAGCCAGCATATGCTTTCCCAGCATAATCATTTAGTAAATAGAGTCACTGTCTTGCTTTACTTTTTTTTTTTTTCTTTTTAAAACGCACGCATTTGACACCATCTAGAGAATGATGCTTTCCAAATCACAGTCACTGGAATTTGCAGGGGTGAGGAAATAGACAAGGTCATCTGAGTTATCTTTCCTGTCACTCAGCTCGGAGATTCGTTCCAATAAAAAGGGGGCCTCAGCTCCCAGAGGTCTGGCCCGTGCCAGGAATCTAGACTTTTGAAAGCATTATTCTTAATGAGTCCTTGAGTTTATGCAAAATGCCTTTGCTCATACGGGTTTGGTTGACAAGCATTTAAGTTTCTGGCCAAAGGTGGTTGAGGAAAAGACATGTCCACTGTACTCTCCTTCCTTAAAATTTGCCATAGACATGAAATGATGGAAAGCTAGAGGGAAGAAGTAGCCTTTAGCTTGAATAGAAGAAACTTTCCAGAGACCCTCGTCTGCGGACTGAACGTGGAACCTGCATTTACGAAGAAATGACAGACCCCCCTTGTCCTGGGCGAAGGAAGCCTAGAAAAGCTAAGGAGATGCTCCAGGGTCATAATGCTGGCAAGGGGTGCCGTCACTGAGCTTGACGCCAGCAAACAGGTGCAGAGAAGGGAGTGGAAAATAAGCCACTGAAGAGACAAAAGCCACAAAGCTGACTCACGCCAGCAGACACGGTCAAGATTCTTTCCCAGACCGAGAGGACCACGACACTCATTTTTCATTTCTTTCTGCAGCTTCACCAGTTTGCCTGTTGTTGCGTATCTACCTCCCTGTCTCGAGCCTTTGAGAGACCACAATTTATTTATTCCCTTTCACGATGGCTAAGAATAGTAATGCTTGATGTTGCTGTAGAATTGCTATTGAACGGAACACGTGGGAGAATGCAGTACAATGTGTACCCATTATGAAAAAGGAGGTGAAGTCATTATTTTTGGACAGGTTAGTTTTATAACAAAATCTTCAGAGAATCAACTGGAAAATTTTAAAAAAGTGATATTAAGACAACAAAAGAACATGGGTATTTATGAAATTAGCGCAGAAATTCAGTATTTCCCCCATATATGAGTAATAATACGTTAGAGAATAAACTGACAGGAAGGTAACTCATTACCAAATAACTAAATAGTAAAGCACCTCAAAATTAACTTAACGAGCCATGTACAGTATATAGAGAGAAAGGTGTTGAAACGTTATTGACATAAATAAGAATTAAATAAGTGGAAAAGCCTGTTATTTCTTCCTTGGCAAAGAAGACTCAGGATTATAACCACGTCCATCGCCCTAAATTAATTTGTAAATTGAAGGCGATCTCAATGTAAATGCCAGTAGGATTTCTCTGCAACTAGAAAAGCTGCGTCTCAGATTAATGAGGAAGGGTCAGCCCCTCAAGACATTCAGACGTACGATAAAGCTACATTTACTGGAGCCATTTGACATTGGCACCGGAGTATACACAGAGAGCAAGAGACAGGACAGAGGGCATAAGTAGGCAGACATACAGAGAGGAACTGAATACACTACAAAAAGAATATCCTAAATCAGTGAGGAAGAGACGGTATGCTTATCAAGTAATTGTGAGGTAGAGATATGACCATCAAGGGAAAACATATATGTGAATATGTACATACATATACGTGAGTGCGTATACTGCTGCTGCTGCTAAGTCGCTTCAGTCGTGTCCGACTCTGTGCGACCCCATAGATGGCAGCCCACCAGGCTCCCCCGTCCCTGGGATTCTCCAGGCAAGAACACTGGAGTGGGTTGCCATTTCCTTCTCCAAAGCATGAAAGTGAAAAGTAAAAGTGAAGTCGCTCAGTCGTGCCCGACTCTTAGCGACCCCATGGACTGCAGCCTTCAAGGCTCCTCCGTCCATGGGATTTTCCAGGCAAGAGTACTGGAGTGGGGCGCCATTGCCTTCATATATATATATATAAAACTGTGTTTGTTACTGTATATGATAGCTGATGTTTTTCAACTGTGGTGTTGGAGAAGTCTCTTGAGAGTCCCTTGGACTGCAAGGAAATCCAACCAGTCCATCCTAAAGGAAATCAGTCCTGGGTGTTCATTGGAAGGACTGATGCTGAAGCTGAAACTCCAGTCCTTTCGCCACCTGATGAGAAGAGTTGACTCATTTGAAAAGACCCTGATGCTGGGAAAGATTGAGGTCAGGAGGAGAAGGGGATGACAGAGGAAGAGATGGTTGGATGGCATCACCAACTCAATGGACATGAGTTTGAGCAAGCTCTGGGAGTTAGTGATGGACAGGGAGGCCTGGCGTGCTGCAGTCCATGGGGTCGAAAAGAGTCAGATACGACTGGGCGACTGAACTGAACTGATGATAACTATATGTAGGCTTTAGGCATGGGCTTTCCTGGTGGCTCAGATAGCCAAGAAGCTGCCTGCAATGCAGGAGACCCGGGTTTGATCCCTGGGTCAGGAAGATCCGCTGGAGGCAATGCACTTCAGTGTTCTTGCCTCGGAAATCCCATGGACAGAAGAGCCTGGTGGGATACAGTCCATGGAGTGGCTAGCTCTATACTACATAAAGACACTCTACACTAAACAGAGCTCAAGTTTCCCTGGTGGCTCAGACGGTAAAGAATCTGCCTGTGAAGCCGGACACCCAGGTTTGATCCAGGTTCGAGAAGGAAATGGCAACCCGCTCCAGTATTCTGGCCTGGAGAATACCATGGACAGAGGAGCCTGGCAGGCTACAGTCCATGGGGTCGCAGAGAGTCGGACACGACTGAGTGACTAACATATACTAAATAATATCTGCGTATATTCAGAGAGATGATGGATGACATATATTTACATTTCCATTCATTTACCTATGGCTTATATTTTCCTTATACAGATTTAAATAGCAGGGTAGAAATTCTATAATAGAAGGGAGCAGGGCTCATTTCACGAGTACAGGGCTGAAGTGGAGATGGCTTTCAAATCAAGGCAGAAACCTAGGCACGATATTGACTTATTGATTTGGCCATTCCAGATTTACAGTCAGGTCAGTTCAGTTCAGTCGTTCAGTCATGTCCGACTATTTGCCACCCCATGAACCGCAGCACACCAGGCCTCCCTGTCCATCACCAACTCCAGGAGTTCACTCAGACTCAGTCCATCGAGTCAGTGATGCCATCCAGCCATCTCATCCTCTGTCGTCCCCTTCCCCTCCTGCCCCCAATCCCTCCCAGCATCAGAGTCTTTTCCAATGAGTCAACTCTTCGCATGAGGTGGCCAAAGTACTGCAGTTTCAGCTTCAGCATCATTCCCTCCAAAGAAATCCCAGGGCTGATCTCCTTCAGAATGGACTGGTTGGATCTCCTTGGGAAATTAAGAGAGACATTTTAACAAGATGCATCTCTCAGCCTAGTCATAGCGGATTCAAGGCTGAGGATGCTTCTTTTGGTTTGTTTAGTTAGGGTCATAAAAAGCCCTCAGCACAGCGGGCTGAATAAAGAATCGCTCTCTACACATATGATCATCAATTCATCCTGTGACTCAACGCCATACTCTCAAACAGGAAATGTTCCCTCTACATCCAAGCAGGAAAACAATTGATTCACTTATCCCCCCAAAATTAAAAGGCTAAAGTTTCCTCGATTTGTCCTCTGTCTCAGCTTAATATAAACTTCATGCTAGAAGAGGAAAACTTAAACACTGAGAATGGAATCAACTATAAAAAGTGAGCCAAGCTACTCTGACTTCCATCACATTTCTGTTTGAGTGTTCTTTTTTTGATCACATCTTTACTGAGATGTGTGTGTCCAACTCAGTGTGTCCAACTCTTGCGATCCCATGGACGATAGAGTCCACAGAATTTTCCAGGCCAGAATACTCGAGTGGGTAGCCTTTCCCTTCTCCAGGGGATCTTCCCAACCCAGGGATCAAACCCAGATTTCCCGCATTGCAGGCAGATTCCTTACCAGCTGAGCCGCAAGGGAAGCCTGTTGAGATATAATTATTGAGATATAATCCCAATGCCTCACAATTCACCCATTTCAAGTACAAATCAATGATTGTTACTACATCAGAAGAATTGCTCAGTCATCACAAGAAATTTTAGAGTATGTTCAACATCATCAGAAGAACACCTATAACCTTTGGCTGGAATTCCTCATTACCCCTCTCCCCAGCCCTAGGCAATCACACTGAACGTGTCTATGGATTTCCACATTCTAGACATTTCCTATCAATAGAATCCCACTATATGTGGTCTTTGGTGACCAGCTTCTTCATTTAGCATAATGTTCTGAAGAATCATCCAAAGAGTAGCGTGAGGTAATTCTTCATTTCTTTTTATGGCTGAATACTATTCCACTGCACGTCGAGACCACAGGCTTTCCAGTTGGCACGAGCGGTAAGGAACCCGCCTGCTAATGCAGGAGACCTAAGAGACGTGGGTTCGATCCCTGGGTGGGGAAGGTCCCCTGGCAGAGGGCATGGCAACCCACTCCAGTATTCTTGCCTGGAGAATCTCATGGACAGACGAGCCTGGTGGGCTACAGTCCATGGGGTCGCAAAGAGTCGGACAAGACTGAACGACTTATCACGCATGCAGAGACCACACTTGTTGACCTATTTGTCTACTGATGGACACAGGAGTCCTCCAGCTTTATTCTTCCTTTTCAAGAATGTTTTATCTATCCTGGCTGCTTACAATTCCAGATGAATTTTAGAATCAAGCTTTCCATTCCTGAAATGGGCCATTGGGATTTTGACGGGGGTTTCAATGAATCTGCAGATCACTTTGGTGACTACTATTTATGCCAGCAACATGAAATCTTCTAAATGATGAATATGGATGTCTTTCCACCTACTGGGGTCTTCTTCGCCTTCCATCACCAATGTTTCATAGTTTTCAGGTTGTAAGGTGTATATTTTCCATTGTAAGTTATTCCCAGGCACTTCGTTATTTTTGATGATACAGTAAATGGGAATTGCTTTCTTAAGTTTATCTTTTGCTGCAAATGTATAGAAATTTGATTGAGCTTTTTATGTGGATTTAATATCTTTAGGATTTTCTATATATGAGATGATGACATCTGAAAAAAAATCATCTTTTACTTCTTTCTTTCATAGCCTGCATGCCTTCGTTTTATTTTCTGCCTTAATTCTGCCCAGGCTGAAATGTCCAGTACAAAGTTAAATACAACCAGCGAAAAAACCTGTCATATTTCTGACCCTGAGGGGAAGAATCCAGAATTTCACCATTAAGTGAAATGTTACCTCTTGTGTTTTTGTAAATGTCCTGCAGAGAATTTTCTATACGTGTAAGAAGAGTATTAAATTCGAGTTAATGGCCCATGTTCAAATTTTGACATATATACAACCACCCATTCTTACAAAATATAGCCACTGTGCTCTTTAACAAGTGATCTTAAACTTGCATTAATAAAGTGCAGAAAAATTCCCAAAGAACATTAGTGGAATTTGATACGCACCAAAATTCAAATTGCATATTAATACTTTCTCCAAACAAAACAAAAACTATAAAAGATAAAAACAGACATAAGATATATCCCATTTATTCAAATACAAATTCTAATCATGATATGTGTTAGCATTAGCAATGCTAAAAATATAATTGGTCATCTTAAAAATTCCTGAAAATAGGTTAGAAATGTATTTTAAAAATACACTAAGTAGCTTAATTCACTTGTCAGTTTCAGTTTGAAATTAACAATGTCACCTTGATCATATAAAGCACTTGGTTTCATAACTTTTGCCTCATTTTAGCTCTCAATTTCTATAATTTCAATTAAAAAAGTTTTAGGTTTAATTTCAAACTTCTGGTTTAGTTAGATCTATAAGTGGATATTAAATTAGGACTCAATAATAGTTTCTAAAAGAACCAAGACAATTTTTTTTTTTTTGCCAACGTCTCCATATCCCCAAGAAAGGATAAATATCACCAGGACTTACAAAGGAGGAACCAGAGGTGATCTGAAATGCATTTTGTAATTCTCAGCTCCTCACCTACATCAAGTATATTAAAGAGTTGGCACAGAAACGTCCAAGTTTGAGGTGTTGGAGGGGGAGGGAGAGATTTTAATGGCAAGCAAATTTGAAGTTTTTAAAAAAGGCTTATTTTATTCAAGCGCAATCAATTTGCAATGCTGTGTTAATTTCTGCTGTACAGCAAAGTGAGTCCATTACAGACATATATGCATTTTTTCCATATTCTTTCCCACTGATGGCTTATCACAGGAGCCTGAATATCGCTCCCTGCATGCTCCATTAGAACCGTGTTGTGGATCCATCCTGTACAGGACCGTTGGCATCTGCTAGTCCCAAACTCCCACGCCATCGATCTCTCATGGCAACCACAAGTCTGTTCTTCTTTCTGTCTCTGTGAACTCTCAGTTATGAGACGAGAATAATACACTTTCATTTGAGCAATGAAGAAACTGCATCAATGACATCTATCAGTCCATGTGAGGACAGCATTCTACTGGCGACGTCTGTCCTAGGAATCAAGTTTCACCATTCCATCCCCCAGTTCTCATCTCTTTAACGCTCCCTCACTTGACCTGATGTTGGCATAATTGCTCATCAACCTCAGCTCCACCTGAAGTTTTCTTCGGCCAGCAAAAACGGGAAAAGTTGAATCTGTTATAAAAAAAAAAAAAGCATATTAAAGCACTGCATCTCAAAAGAGCACTCAATGAAAAATAAAAGCCGCCTTAAAAAAAAATATGATTATGGGCTGTTGGCACTAATGAATGTTAATTTATTTTTTGCTATTCAGGTGCTTCACTGTGGGGGGAGTTAATGGATGTGGGATGCCGGTTCAAAACTTTTCAAAATTCATATTTCAGGTTAAAAAAAAAGCTCAAATTTCCAGGGTGAGATTCTCTTTTCTCAGTAGTTGGAAATCAACAATCTATAATTAAATCAATGTAAAAATGTTTAAAGAGAAAGTCATCATCTCAAAGGAGGATTCAGTACCTTGCTCTGTATCTTTATTTTCAAGATATCTAGATCATATTCCAAAACTCTAAGATACTAACAAAAGAAAGGGGAGATAGAGAGAATATAGAAAATTCTTTTCTTCTGAGAATTTAAAGAAAGAAAGGGGAGACCGAGAGATAGAGAAAATTCTTTTTTTTTTTTTCCTGAGAATTTTCCTAGGCATAAAAAGGAACACATTTGAGTCAATTTTAGTGAGATGTCTATTATACAGAGTGAGGTAGGTTGGAAGGAGAAAAACAAATATCGCACATTAACCCAATATATAGCGAATCTATAAAGAACGTGCTGATGCACCCACTTGCAAGATAATAAGGGAACCACAGACATAGAGAACAGGCTTGTGGGCACAGTGGGGGAAGGAGAGGGTGGAAGGAATAGAGACAGTGGTATTGAAATATATATATATACATATATATATATACATTACTATATCTTAAACAGACAGCTAGCGGGAATTTGCTGTATGACTCAGGGTGCTGAAACCTGATGCTGTGTGACAACCTAGAGGGGTGGGAGGGGGTGGGAGGAAGGTTTAAGAAGGAGGGGACATATGTGTACTTACGGCTGGTTCATGCTGATATGGCTCAGAAAGCACCACAGTATGGCAAGTATCCGGCAATTAAAAATAAACACAAAGAAGGAAGTTCTTGAGTCGCCAGGAGCTATAACATGAAAATGATCCACTTGGTCAATACACCGGGCTTACAAAAATGGACTGTTTTATCCATCCATGGTGGAAGGACTTTCAGCTTGAGGTCTCGGAGGCAATTTTTGAAAGTGGCACGGCATGAACGTAAAGACACCTGCTGGTTAGGAAAACGGGAAATGACAGACTTGCACACTCCGTGACAATCTTTTAAGTCGCGATTCTTATCACATGCCCCGCACGTGTCTCATCATCTTACCCACCCAGGGATCGAACCTGCGTCTCTTGCATCTCCTGCGTTGGCAGGCAGATTCTTTACCACTGAGCCAGTAGGGAAGCCCCCATACTACACCTGATCTTAGCCAAAAGGACAAGAAGTGATATATGTAATATATATATATATTAATTGTATATATAAGTATAAAAGAGAATGGGCTTCCCCAGTGTCGCTAAGTGGTAAAGAACCCGCCTGCCAATGCAGGAGACATAAGAGACTTGGGTTCGATCCCTGGGTCGGGAAGATCCCCTGGAGAAGGAAATGGCAACTCACTCCAGTATTGTTGCCTGGAGAATCCCATGGACAGAGGAGCCGGGTGGGCTACAGTGTGTGGGGTTGCAAAGAGTTGGATACAACTGAAGCGACTCAGCACACACGCTCGCACAAGAGAGGATATTCTAATATATGCAATTCTCTCCTGTATTTATATATATATATATATATATATATATATATATATATCCAATGAATACACTATATTAATAAATACTGGTGTCATTCAGGGGAAATAAGCATACTTGACAACTTCTGACTAGAGTTTATTTGTTAACAAACTTTCCAGAAGGAAATAAATGGCAAAGGCTTTAAGCGAATGGAATGTCCTTTGAGCTAGCAATTCCATCTGGAGAAACGCATCTTAAGCAAATAGTCATTGATGAGGGCAAATATTTCATTGTGTGTTCCTCAAAGTTCTGGAACTAAATGCCCCAAATGAAGAACAGCTAAAATATTACACAAAGGAGTTGAATTTCAAGGCACCTATTTAATGACGGTGTTTCGGGACACCTAATGATGCAAATGAAAGGTAGAGTATATGAGTTAGCAGAATAAGTTTAAACTACTGGATGGATACAAATATACAGAGATACAGAGATATACAGATACAGAGAAAATACTAAAAGCATATATACTCAATGGGTAACAGTGGCACAATTAAAACCAATGCAACTTTGTTCTTTGCATCTTTCTGTATCAAATATATTATGAAACAAAAAAACAGTAACTTTACAGTTGTTCAGTTGCTTAGCTTTGTTTGACTCTTTGCGACCCCTTGGACTGCAGCCCTCCAGGCTCCTCTGTCTGTGGGATTCTCCAGGCAAGAAAACTGGAGTAGGTTGCCATGCCCTCCTCCAGGGGATCTTCCCCACCCAAGGATCGAACCCAGGTCTCCCGCATTGCAGGGGGATTCTTTACCAGCTGAGCCACCAGCGAAGCCCAAGAATACTGGAGTGAGTAGCCTCTCCCTTCTCCAGGGGATCTTTCCAAGACAGGAATCGAACCAGGGTCACCTGCATTGCAGGTGGATTCTTTACCAGCTGAGCTCCCCGGGTGGAACCCCCTCTAGTTCCCAGAGTTCATCTCCATACCCAAAGGCGTGGTGTGGTCTTCACAACTCATGGTCTGATCTGTGTACATGATCAGTAACTCCAGTCCACACGTTTTCCCTATTTCCTTTGTTTTTATAGCTGACATCCCTTGTCTCTCCCAGCGTCTATTTAGGACACCCCATGCCATTCCTCCCTCGGTCACCTTAGGCTCCCGTTGGCTGTGACAGTCTCTTATGATGTCCAAAGTACGACAAGAGAGGGAGTTGGATACACTGAGTCTGTTTTCTAGTGGGGAGGGGTCTTCCAGCTTCAACCTTTTCACCCGCATCTCCCCACCATTCCTCGCAGTCTGATGATAGATGGGACATGGGACCATCTCCTTTGAAGCTAAGATCCTTAACGGAACCCACTATAAGCATCTTTGACGAGCCTCCAGGCTGGAGCGTGTCAATTCCTGGACCAGCCTCCCTCGACACACAGTTTCTCTTCACCTCCCTCCCTTTCTGGGTTCCCAAGGACGTCCAACGCCAGCCCTGGGAGGACAAGCATGGGCTACCCTCCCCGCATCCCAAGATGATCATCTTCTGTTACAGATTCCACTGCAGCTGAGCCAACACCTGTCCTCAGGTGAGATGGCTCGGGCAGGACACCAGGCTGGCAGGCAGCCCTTCAGGTCTCAACTGGACCAAGTCCCAGAGCCCCGTGATACAATGGGGCTGTGGTCCTGCCTGTCTGTGACGTCACAAAGGTTGTCCAGGAGACGGGGCCGTGATGCTCACAGTTAGGGGTGTGGCTACCTTGACGCATCTGCATTGTGGACCATCAGGCGCTGATAAAGCAGGCTGCTGGAAAGCGCTCTGCACCTAGCAACAGAGGTAACGGCTTTTTTCCTATTTCTCCTTTTTCTTTCTCTACTTGTTTCCTCTTCTGTTGCTTGTCCCCCTCCACGTCCAACTTCAGCTTCTTCTACTTCCTTTCATTCTCACACTGAATTTGTTAAACTGCCTTCTCTTAGACTTGGATCCTTTCGGTTTGGTTTAGAAGGTCTGGGAGCTGCATTTTCCTGGAAAGGGTTTCCTCCCCTTCACCTCGTAGATCAGCTTCTTTGTCTACTTCTTCTATTTTTTTTTTTCCTCACACTGAAGTTTTAAACTGCCTTCTCATAGAGGTTGATCACTCTTGTTTGATTTATAAGATCTTAAAACCCAGAGAAGGTTTTTCTGGTTGACCTAGGAGAATAGGCTTTAGGGTATAGCCCACACAGCAGATGTGGGCTCTTGGCAACCCAGGGAATCTTCCTAACCCAGGGATGGAACTCATGTCTCTTGTACTGCAGGCAGATTTGTAACCATCTGAGTCACCAGGGAAGCCCATAAATGTGTTAATATATGATATTTCTTTTTCCTCTGCCTGATTTAACTTCACTCTGTATGAAGGTCTCAACCCTTGTGCCTTAATGACGTTTTTGAACCAGTAGCCGTGGGTTTTGGCTCTATGACTGATTTCACCAAGACTCCAGAGGCTGGCCTAAGAGGGACTAAGCCATATTAAGTCAAAAAGGCTGTGTAATGGCATTATCCTGGGATTTGGATAATCTGCTAAGCATCTGGGCCTCAAATCTTGATTACGTGAGAGACCATTGGTTGGAACCTGTGACAACAAGGGAAGGAGTCATGACACGTGGGGGGCAGGATGACTGGGCTGTGACTCATGTATTCTTTGATCAAAAAAAGGAATTTTCAAACCTTCTGTTCAGCGCTTCCTCTGGTAGGAGCTGAGGGTACATGGAAGGATGAGGAGAGACAGGAGGGAAAAGAAAAGAAAGGAAGTGAATCACAGTGTGGAAATGACAGAGGAGGACTAAGAACAGGGTGGCTGGGTCAGTAAAGCAGGAAGTGCTTAGCTCTGATGGGAGGGCAGAAGAATTCACACAGGCAACAATGATCGGGCTGAATCTTAAGGACGTTCTTTCAGGTGAAAAGGTGGGTAAGAGGTTTTCTGGTCCACCACTACTTTCTATTCACCATCTGTAAGCTTCAGAGTAGACTCTGTGCGGAGGCTCTAGGGCTTGGAGGTCAACCAGAAGGGTAGGTCAGATCAGAAAGGACAGAGTATAAGATACGGAAGAATTTAAGTGATGCTTTGAAGGTAGGATTTAAGTGTATTAGGCTTCCCTGGTGGCTCACAGGTAAAGAAGCCACCTGCCAATGCAGGGGATGCAGTTTGATTCCTGGATCAGGAAGTTCCTTGGAGAAGGAAATGGTGTCCCACTCCAGTGTTCTTGCCTGAGAAATCCCATGGACAGAGGAGCCTGGGGGGCTACAGGCCATGGGGTTGCAAAGACTCAGAAACGACTTCCATCTGTTCAGTTCAGTTCAGTTGCTCAGTCATGTCAGACTCTTTGTGACCCCATGGACTGCAGTATGCCAGGCCTCCCTGTCCATCACCAATTCCCAGAGTTTGCTCAAACTCATGTCCATCGAGTCAGTGATGCCACCCAATCATCTCATCCTCTGTCCATCCCCTTCTCCTGCCTTCAATCTTTCCCAGCATCAGGGTCTTTTCCAATGAGTCAGCTCTTCGCATCAGGGGGCCAAAGTACTGGAGTTTCAGCTTCAACATCGGTCCTTCCAAAGAATATTCAGGACTGATCCCCTTCAGAATGGACTGGTTGGATTTGCTTGCAGTCCAAGGGACTCTCAAGAGTCTTCTCCAACACCATAGTTCAAAAGCATCAACTCTTCTGCACTCAGCTTTCTTTACAGTCCAACTCTCACATCCATACATGACCACTGGAAAAGCCATAGCCTTGACTAGACGGACCTTTGTTGGCAAAGTAACGTCTCTGCTTTTTAATATGCTGTCTAGGTCTAGAAAAAACTTAGGCAACTTAACAACAAATGATTTAGAATTTTATTAAGATTCTCACATAAACGTGGAGGATGAGGAGGATGCAAAGCTGGAGAGGAGCTGGATATTAAAAATCCATCAGTAGAGGAAAAGTCAACAATGTGAAGCGTTCATATTCAGCTGATAGCATGATGGGCATGCAGGGCTCAAAGGAAATAGCACGGCTAAAATCAGGGTTACAGGCATATTTCAGAGACACTGTGGGCTCAGTTCTAGACCACGGCAATGAAGAAAGTCACATAGATGCTTTTGTTTCTCATAAAACTTATGGTCACACTGGACCGCAGTCTATTAAGTGTGCAGTAGCATGGTGCCTTAAAAAAAAAAAGTACAAACCTCAATTAAAAATGTATAGTGTATATTCTTATATATACCCAAGGGCATATTAATCACCCATAAGAAAAGAAATAATGCCATTTGCAGCATGACTCATGGACCTAGAGATTGTCACACAGAGTGAAGTCGGTCTGGCAGAGAAAGACAAGTATCATAGGATGTCTCATGCATGTGGAAACTAGAAAAAAGTAGTTCAAATAAGCTTATTTACCAAACAGATTCACAGACATAGGAAAGAAATTATGGTTGCCAAAAGGAGAGTATGGGGAGGGATAAATTAGGAGTTTGGGATTAGCAGATACAAAATATTCATATATAATGTAGACAAACTGCAAGAATCTACTGTTTAGCACAGAGAACTATATTTAATATTTAATATTTTGTAATAACCTAGAATGGAAAAGAATCTGAATAAGAATATGTGTGTGTGTGTTACCTAGATAGCAACACAATATTATAAATCAACTGGAGTTCTATTAAAACCATAGATATACATATATATATTTATATATACAGGGCTTCCCTTGTGGCTCAGCTGGTAAAGAATCCGCCTGCAATGTGGGAGACCTGGGTTCGATCCCTGGCTTGGGAAGATCCCCTGGAGAAGGGAACGGCTATGCACCCCAGTATTCTGGCCTGGAGAATCCCATGGACTGTATAGTCCATGGTGTCGCAAAGAGTCTGATACGACTGAGCGACTTTCACTTTCACACATATATACAAAGACATCCACGCCCTGATTCCTAAAACCCGTGACTGTGCAACTTTGCATGGCAAAAGATATCGCGATTTTGATGCCAGTTCAGGATCTTGAGTTGGAGGGAGTATCTCGGATTACACAGGTAAGAGGGAGGCGATGGAGTGACTCACGGTGGAAGCTGCTAATGCTGGTTGTGAAAATGAAGGCAGGTCCCCTCGAGCTTCTTTAGAAGCTGGGAAAGACAAGAGCCCTAAAACCTCCTTGTTGCTGTATTTAGTCCTAAGTCGTGTCCAACTCTTTTGTGACCCCTTGGGCTGTAATCATCCAGGCTCCTCTGTCCATGGGGATTCTCCAGGCGAGAATAGTGGAGTGGGTTGCCATGCCCTCCTCCAGGGGATATTCCCAACCCAGGGATCGAACCTGTGTCTCCCCCATTGCAGGCAAATTCTTTGCCATCTGAGACACCAGGGAAATCCAAAATCTTGCTTAGAGACATCAAAATGAATACAGTCTCACCGTCACCTTGATTTTTAGTCCGATGAGACCAAGGTCAGAATCTCGACCTCCAGAAAGGTAGGATCATAAAGCTGTGTTGTTTGAAGACAGTGGGTTCATGAACAGTTTCTATCCCCGCTACAAGAAAACTCCCTTTCCTGTAAAGGAACAAAACTCTAGAAACCAGTCCTAATAAAGATGGGCCATTTCCAGATAACCAGATAAATGGCATCAGGTATATCCTCACCAGGATTGTTCTGCAACTTTTTTTGGATACAACCCCCACTTTGAATTTCCCCTGGAGCCAACAGATGTAAGAACTGATTGTCCTCATGGTACCCTGGCTGATACTAGATTTCTTAATTGCAAATGGAATATTTAAATACCAAAAGTGGTACGTTAGAAGGGGCAATATCCATTCATTTTATTTTTAAAAAAATATTTTTGTTTATTTGGCTGCATCAGGTATTGGGGCTTCCCAGTTGGCACCAATGGTAAAGAATCCATCTGCCAACGCAGGAGACATAAAAGACACAGGTTCCATCCCTGGATGGGGAAGAATCCGTTGAGGAGGAAATGGTAACCCACTCCAGTATTCTTGCCTGGAGAATCCCATGGACAGAGGAGCCTGGGAGGCTACAGTCCACGGGGGTCACAAAGAGTTGGACACCACTGAAGTGACTCAGCTCGCATGTCTAGTTCCCTGACCAGGAATGGAACCTGGGCCCCCTGCATTGGGAGCTTGGAGTTTTAGCCACTGGACCACCAGGGAGTTCCCTCAGTTTTAACATGCAATCGAATCATAACCACCTATTTCTTAAATGATTACACATCCTCTGAAAATTTTTCTATGAGTTCTTTCTCTGATAAACACCCTTAGTTTTAAGTTTATCATACAAGAGCAGGAAGGAGAAAATTAAGAACTTCTGTTGGTAACTAATTCCTGCGCGCGCGTGCGCGCGCACACACACACACACACACACACTTAGTAAGAACATTCTAAATAATCAGTTGAAGATACCATGATATAAACGGGGGCTTCCCAGATGGCTCAGCGGTAAAGAATCCACCTGCAATGCAGGAGATGCGGGTTCGATCGCTGGGTTGGGAAGATCCCCAGGAGAAGGAAGCAGCAACCCACTCCAGTATTCTTGCTTGGGAAAAACCAATGGACAGAGGAAGCTGGCGGGCTACAATTCATGGGGTCACAGGGAGTCAGACAAAACTGACCACACGGTATAAACAGTAGTCTTAGAGTTTGATTTCCAAGTCAGCAAGATGAAAATGGTCCTGGGAACTTGTTATAAAGCCATATTCTCAGGTATCACAGACTTGTGGCTCAGCTGGTAAAGTGTCTTCCTGCAATGCAGGAGTCCTGGGTTCGATCCCTGGCTTGGGAATATCCCCTGGAGAAGAGAACGGTTATGCACCCCAGTATTCTGTCCTGGAGAATTTCATGGATTGTATAGTCCACGGGGTCGCAAAGAGTTGCACACGACTGAGCGACTTTCACTTCACTTCATCACAGACGCATTGAGTGAAAGGCAGAGAATTGAGAGGTGGAAGGAACCGTGGCTGTTAACACGTGGCAGTGTGACTCCTTGAAAGATGAGGCTCAAGCGCGTCATCCACAGTTGAGAGGGTGTCATGCCCGTAAAGGAGGACGGGGAGAAGGGGGCGACAGAGAGTGAGATAGATGGCATCATGAACTCAACGCACATGAGTCTGAGCAAACTCCAGAAGATATCAGAGGACAGGGGAGCCTGGCGTGCTGCAGTCCACCGGTTTGCAAAGAGCTGGACACGACTTAACGACTCAGCAACAGCAACATGCCAGCCAAGTGAAAATTAGCACCAAGTCTTTGGTTTTCAAACCTTACACAAACTTCCATCCCCCAACAATGGGTGCCATTTTAGAATCGCATTTCTCTGTACCCTTTAAAAAGAAAAGCTAGATAGTTTAAAAATGTACACATCGCAGGTTATTTGCTCTTTGTGGACCTTTATGAAAAATAAAGGATTAATTGTGCTTAGCAGCTCAGTCCTTTCAGACTCTTTGCAACCGCCTGGACTGTAGCCCACCAGGCTCCTCTGCACATGGGATTTGCCATTTCATCCTCCAGGGGATCTTCCTAACCCACGGATCGAACCCATGTCTCCTGCATTGCAGGCGGATTCTTTACCAGCTGAGCCACCAAGGAAGCCCAAAGAATAATTAATGAATAATATCCTCAATCGAATTACCCTTTCGCAGACTTAAAGACTGTCACCATTTCTTAAAGAAGCATCTTTTTTGTTTTTCCCCTTTCTATCTTGTGTTCACTGCCAACTGCTTGCAAAATAAAACAGAAATTACGGGACTCATGGAAGTATAATTACATTTTCAAAGAAGAAGTGATGAAGAACTTTCATATTTAAAAAGGCATTTTTAGGAGTTACTTTAAAATTGTAGTTTTGAATTTAAATCACGGACAGATTACAGAAGCAGCCTGGATTGGGTATGTTTTCCTTCTTAATCTGTTATCTTGTTTCTAAATGTCACTATTTGCGAATTTGCTGTGTCTTTTGTCTTTTACAAACCATACTTCTTTCTTCCCCCCTTTGCTTTTCCAAGGCCAATCTGTTGCTTTTTTCTTATGCTTTCAGCTGCTAATTTGTTTCGTGTCAAAATAACTTTACTTCATAATTCAGGCTCTCAACATGGCTCCTAGTTTGAATTAATGGGATACTTGCTAAATTTCCATTTCACTTTGGGGTGTCTAAATGTCACTAAAGAGGGTTTCAAGATCAAATGTGTTCTGGGGCCATTTCTTTTAAACCTTAATCTTGAGAATTCTGCACGGAGATGGGTAGATAAATTGGCTCCTTAATTGAAGAAAACAGGTACACATTTTACCATCACTTACGAATAAAGTTTTGCCATGCAAATCTGAGTCCGTTGCAGAAGAAGTGAAGAATATTCCAGCTAGTCATCGTAATCACAGATGCTTTATTCCAAAGTCAGCAAGAAACATTTTAAAACATTCCTAAAAGCAGTGCCCGCCCCCCAACACTGGCAAATAAACATGTCCTGAAGATAGTACTTATGATATAATTTAGTCACCATAAGTAAGTGTTGGTCGCTCAGTTGTATCCAACCTTTTGTGACCTCATGCACTGTAGCCTGCCAGGCTCCTCTGTCCGTGGGATTCCCCGAGTAAGAATATTGGAGTGGGTTGCCATTCCAACATCCAGGGGATCTTCCTGACTCAAGGATGCAACTCAGGTCTGCTTAACGGCAGGCAGATGCTTTACAGTCTGAGCCACCAGGGAAGCCCCATACCCCTCATTTAAAAAAGAATGTGTCACAAATGACTTTGTGTTAGCTGCGGCACGTGAACTCTTACTTGAGGCATGTGGGATCTAGTTCCCGGACCAGGGATCAAACCCTGGGCCCCCTGCGTTGGAAGCATGGAGTCTTAGCTACTGGACCACCAGGGAACTCTCTCCATGGTTCTTTTAGGCCTTCCTCTTAAAAAGCATGCTTCCTGGAGCAGTTGCATTTCATTGCCTGGGACATCTTAGGAGAAGCAGAATCTTGAGAACTGTCTTCCATCTCTCTGTAGAATGTGCATTTGGGCAAGCTTTCCATCTATTACAGCATCTGTATTTTGACAGGGTGACTCACATATCCAGTAAAATTGGAGAAAGTGTGTGTTAGTCTCTCAGTCATGTCCGAGTCTTTGTGACCCCGTGGACCATAGCCCGCCAGGCTCCTCTGTCCATGGGATTCTCCAGGCAAGGATACTGGAGTGGGTCATCATTTCCTTCTCCAGGGGATCTTCCCAACCCAGGAATCGAACCAGAGTCTCCTCCTTTGCAGGCGGGTTCTTTTCTGGCTGAGCTGCCAGGGAACCCCACTTAAAAGTGCAACTATGCCCTGAAACCCAGAAGATGTGGGGATTCCATCCTTAAAACATCTGACTTAGGGATTCTGGTCTGGTAAGAACTGCCATGCATATGAAAAAGTCATCCATCTTTGGTTTCAGAGCAAATGAGAAGTGTTATCGGAGACGAAAGCTGGGGACTAAAGGCTGCCAGAACAACAAGGCAGGGGCTGGGGGGAGGGGGGGTGGGGGGTGGGGGGGCTGGCAGTGAGAGGTGAGAAGGAAGGAAGGGATCTGCTTTTCAGAGCCCCAGCCAGGTGACTCCCCTCCCTGGAAATAGGAGGGAAGGCAAGACAGGGAAGGCAAGACAGGGAAGCCTGGCCTGCTACAGTCCATGGGGTTGCAAAGAGTCTGACAGGACCTAATAACTGAACAATAACAACAATTAAAATGATAACCCTAGTCCTTCCCATATTTGGAGGACACCATCATGGTTGAGAAACCTTGCCATTCTGCCTATGGTCCTTGGAGAGACACAATATAAAATCAGTTTCAGACTGTTCTACATTCAATGGCAAAGGGCAGATCTAAGAACACGTGCTTTCTGGAACCCATCTAAAGGCTGAGTTTCTGGACACTAACCTCATTCTCTCATCAGATCACTCAACTCCCTTTTAAGGACATGCCCATCCTCTTTCCATACAAATACACACAAAGGAAAAAAAAATCTTCTCTCTTTTTTTTTTCTTCTTTTGTTAGTAACGCGCTGGAGGGCTGGTAATTACTCTGTATGTATTTAGGAGCAAGTATCATTAGAATTCCGAATTAAAAATAAGATTAATGATTTAATTTCCATCTTGTCAAGATGACCCATTTAAAAAAAATACTGATGTGATATAATGCTATGAAAGATTTAAGCATAATTTATTGATAAATCCATTACGACTGGAATGAGAGAGCTATTTGTCTACATAATGGTTTCTGAAATTACAGATAGCACTTTCCCATTATTTCACTGCAACATTTATAATTCCTTTTTGGATTTACCATTTATTTTTATTTTTTTAGCGACCACATGTGGTATGGAGCCAGCCACGGTTTCAAATGTCTTCCAAACAGGGCTCACAGCCTTCCAAGTTAATGTTAGTCTTACGTTAAGTATCAAGAAACGTAGGTGTGGAAAGTTCTGATAAATTCCCAGTGGAACACAGTCGTTGAGTCTGGGGGCCATGATACAAACCCATAGCTTCTGGATCCTGACTTTAGCATTCTAATCCCCACTCTCCATTCCTGCTCCAAGAGCAGGGGAAGCTTAGCCTGAAGACAGTAGCAAAGACATCTTTGCATTTGGGAAAAGAGCCAAGTGGCAATATTACTGGTGTGAAAAAGAAATGTTCTCAAATATAGAAGTTCAATAATCCTCACAGCTAGATCAAATGTTATTCAGATCTTCTCATAACAAGGAATTATATAATTGTAGGTGTAGAAAACTAAGACTTCTACTACATTAAAAATTTTTTTATTTTGGGGTACAGCTGATTAACAATGTTGTGATGGTTTCTGGTGGACAGCAAAGGGACTCAGCCATACATACACATGTACCCCTTCTCCCCCAAACTCCCCTGCATCGAGCAGAGTTCCCTGTGCTGTCCAGCAGGTCCTTGCTGGTTCTCCATGGTAAATACAGCAGTGTGTCCATGTCCATGCCAAACTCCCTGACTATCCCTTCCCCGTCCTTCCCCCTGGTGACCATAAGGTTATTACAGAGTATTGAGCAGAGTTCCCTGTGCTGTCCAGCAGGTCCTTGCTGGTTCTCCACGTTAAATACAGCAGTGTGTCCATGTCTATCCCAGACTCCCTAACTGTCCCTTCCTCCCATCCTTCTTTCCAGTAACCACAAGTTCCTTCTCTAAGTCTGTAACTCTGTATCTGTTTTCCAAGTAAGTTCATTTGTACATTTTCTTTTTAGAGTCCACATCCAAGGGATACCAGAGAAGGCAATGGCACCCCACTCCAATACTCTTGCCTGGAAAATCCCATGGATGGAGGAGCCTGGTGGGCTGCAGTCCATGAGGTCGCTAGGAGTCGGACATGACCAAGTGACTTCACTTTCACTTTTCACTTTCGTGCATTGGAGAAGGAAATGGCAACCCACTCCAGTACTCTTGCCTGGAGAATCCCAGGGACAGGGGAGCCTGGTGGGCTGCCCTCTCTGGGTCGCACAGAGTTGGACACGACTGAAGCAACTTAGCAGCAGCAGCAGCAGCACCAGGGATAGGATTTCTACTGCTTTTTTTGTTTGTTTGTTTTTTGCCTGTGCTACGTAGCCTATTGGATCTTAGTTTTCTGACCAGGAAGCGAACCCAAAGCCCCTGCATTTGAAACACAGAGTCTTAACCCCTGGACTACTAGGGAGGTTCCCAAGGCTTCCATTTCTTAAAGAATTACCTTAGCAACAGGACAAGTAAAACGATGGTCGTCAAGACACTGAGTTTCAAAGAATGGATAACAGTGGCTCCAGAAAGACGGGAATAAATGAGATCAGCACTGTGAGAGTACATCTGCTGCAACTGAGCGGGATTCAAGGTCATGGTTCAAGGAGAGGGTCCAGGCAGAACCCAGCAGATGCCTTCATCCGAAGTGAGGGTTTAGAGATAACAAGGCAAGGAAAGCTTTCAGAGTTGAGTCTGCAGGACAAGGGAAAGCTGCCCAGAGAATCCCAAAGGATTGCAGGGTCCTCCCCTGAGTGTTTAGCAGACGAGTAAAGGGCACTCGAATATGACTGATGTAGTGTGCATGCATATGACCCGCAGATGGGGATGTGCTGGGTGCTGTATTTACTCGCTCAGTCAAGTCCAACTCTTTGTGACCCCATGGACTGTAGCTCACCAGACTCCTCTGTCCATGGGATCCTCCAGGCAAGAATACTGGAGTGGGTTGCTATGCCTCTTCCAGGGGATTTTCCCAACCCAGGGATGGAACCTGGGTCTCCAACATTGCAGGCGGATTCTTTATCATCTGAGCCACAAGCAAAGCCTATTGGGGATATACCCATCCAAAGGGACTCAGTAGCACAGTGCTCGGACCTCCAAGAGGACCACAAATAGTGTCTGTTCCTCCTCAGTCAGAAAGGAATGAAATTTCACAGTACCTAAGACGCTGCAGAGTGCTGAGGAAGGTCCAGCCTTTGTAAGGAGGAAATTATTCACCACAGGCTGAGCACAGCTCAGAGTCTGCTTGCCGAACCTCATAAGCCAGTCTCCTTCCCAAGAGCTCACCTGCATCCCAGAATAAAAGCTAAGACTTTCACGGGAATAATTCTCAAACCCAAATTGGTAAAAATTCACAGTGTTCTATATTTAATTTGAAGCACAGCCACAGAAAATATCCAAAATGAAATACAGCAGAACCTTGAACAACAAGAGTTTGAACTGTTTAGGGGCCACTTATACATGGTTTTTTTTTCCCCTCAAAAGATTACAGTACTACATGATGAGTGATGGACTGAATCTGGATGCAGGACCATGGATATGGAAGATCAATTACTGATGTAAAGTAATATGGGGTTATCCAAGAGTCAGTTTCCCTAACTCCCAAGTTCTTTAAGGGTTGACTGGACACAGACAGAAAAAAAAAGTATAAATTCACTGCAGTACACCATCAAGTATCCTAATAAATGGGTGACTGGAATACTCAGAAGATAGGAGAGAGGAGAGGACTAAAAAATCATTTGAAGAAATAATGGACAGAAGTTTTCAAAACTTAAGGAAAGTTAGAAGACTATAGACTCAAGAATCTCAATAAACTCCAAGTGCAAGAGATAAATAAAATTTTACCATCATAACCAAATTGCTCAAAATCCATGACAGATATAAAATTTTCACAAGCCCCAGAGGAAAGAAACATGTTTTATACAGAGGACAAAGATCAGAATAACTTTAGACTTCTTGTCACTAATAAACATATTCAAAGTACTAAAAAAACAAACAAACAAAATAAAACTGGTCACCTACAGTTCTATACCCAGAAAAAATATCTTTAGATCAAACAATGGAAGAAAGAACGTGCATACAAATCTGGGAAAAAAATCATGACCAGAAGACCAGCATTATAATAAATTTCCAAATAATCTTTCAGATATAAAAAAAAAAAATGATACCAGATGGACATCTGCATTAACACAAGAGTGGAGAACACCATATAAGCTCCTTGATAAATCTATATGTTTCTTGTTTAAATATCTTTAAAAATAACTGATGGGTTAAACAAAATTTACAGGACTGTATTGTGAAATTTATAATATATGTAAAATAAAAACATGTGAAGATAACAGTATATACTGTCATATATGATTGGAAAAGTGAAGTTGAACTGTTGGACAAAATCAGAGAGAGCACAAGAACAGAAAACTGCAGGCCCATATTCCTCATAAACATAGGGTTGGAAATTCTAAACACACGCCTTGAAAACTGTATTAAAATAGTGTAAAAAGGATAACATATCATGACCAAGGAGGACCATTTCAAGAAGGTAAGTTTGTTTTATCATTCAAAAATCGATGTGCCAGTGACCAGTTAGAAAAGAAAACAAAAAATGATCATCTTAATATATATGAAAGAATTACTGAAATTCAATACGCATTCCTGACTTTTTTGTAAAGTGTGATAAAAAAAGAAGTGAGACAAGAAGGAGACGTCCTCCGTATCCTAAAAGGCGTCTGCATAAAATCTACAAGCACTAGCATTTTTCAGGGTGAATTCTTCACTGCTAAAATCAGAAACAGACAAGTATGCTTGCTCTTAGAAGTTCTGCTCACCATTGTACTGAAGACTCTAGACATTAAGATATGGAAAAGTACTTTTTAAACCTTCAGATTAGAAGGGAAGAACTAAAACTGTATTTACACATAACAAGATCATCTGTATAGAAAAATCCAGCGGTATATACACAAGTACTAGAACTATTAAGTGCATTTGGCATGGTTGTAAGATAAAATATCAACATCTAAATTTTATTTCTATGCATTCAAAAATCAAAACTTAGAAAACAATCTCAATTATAGTAACATCAAATGGATGAAACACTTTGGGACGATTCTGACAAAGATGTGCGATACCTGTGTACTGAAAACTACAAAAAAATTGCTGAAAGAATTTGAAGACTGCCTAAATAAATGCAAAGGTTACTTTGTTTATGGTTGAAAACACTGTTTATTGCCAAGATGTTCGCTCTCCCCAAATCAGTCTATAGGTTCAACACAATCCTAGTCAAAAAACCTCAGCAGGATGGCTTTTTGTCAAAATTGATCAACTTATTCTAAAATTCATATGTAAATTTAAATAACAAAGAAGAGCCAAAAACAAAAAAATTGAAAAAGAATAAATCTGGAGGTCTCACACGATTTCAACACATACTACAGCTATAGAAATCAGGACATTATAATATTGGTGTTTAGATAGATAAACAGATTAACTGAACAGAACCAGAAATTGAGAAATAGACCTACACATTATATGGCAAACTTCCCTTTTAAACACACACGAACACACAGAGTCAAGTTGACATTTGAGGGCCACCAGGAGCAGGTGTTTGGGACACAGGCCCCCAGATACTCTTCTGGTTCCCATGTAGACTAAAAGATCAATACTGCTTGCAACTAAGCCTCCATTCCTTCTCAGCAAAGAATGCAACGGGAACCGCTTCTACCTGATGACAGATCAAAGCTGCCATCCTGGATGCTGACCTGCCCGCCATCTTGGATGCTAACCTGCCCGCCATCTTGGATGCTGACCTGCCCGCCATCTTGGATGCTGACCTGCCGCCATCTTGGATGCTGACCTGCCTGCCATCCTGGATGCTGACCTGCCCGCCATCCTGGATGCTGACCAGCCCGCCATCTTGGATGCTGACCAGCCCGCCATCTTAGATGATGGCCAGCCCATATCTCATTTCACAGGAAAGAACACTGGCCAATGGCGATTGGGGATGATTAGAGGCTGATTCGGAGAAGGCAATGGCACCCCACTCCAGCCCTCTTGCCTGGAAAATCTCATGGAGGGAGGAGCCTGGTGGGCCGCAGTCCATGGGGTCGCTAAGAGTCGGACAAGACTCAGCGACTTCACTTTAACTTTTCACTTCCATGCATTGGAGAAGGAAATGGCAACCCACTCCAGTGTTCTTGCCTGGAGAATCCCAGGGACTGCGGAGCCTGGTGGGCTGCGGTCTATGGGGTCGCACAGAGTGGACACGACTGAAGCGACTTAGCAGGAGCAGCAGAGGCTGATTCAGAACAAGAAACCCATTCCCTTGATGCCAACCCAGCGTCCCATAAATGACAGGCCAGAGGATAGAATAATTGAAAACTTTGTGTGTTAAGCGCAGAACACAGGTGCAGATAAATATAAATAGCAAAACTGCTCAAAATTAGATTGGTAGCATAGAACAGTTTTATTCACGCTATCTTTGTATCTGTTGACTTAAGATGTTTCTTACCCAATTGCAACTTTAACAGGAATGAAACTAGAAAGGCCAGTCATATTTTATTTGAAAAAGACACCTAATTGAAAAAGTGCTCTTTTATATTTTTGGCTTATTATATTGAGCTGGCCAAGAAGTTCGTTTGCGTTTTTCTGTACGCCGTTATAGAAAAACCGGGATGAACTTTTTGGCCAACTTGTTCTAACTAAAGCAATTTTCTATTTCTCTAAGTCATAAGCTTAAGAGTCACTTATTACAAGTGTGTTTTTTTCCTGACTGAACAACTACATGCCACTAATATATGTTCAGGTCATGTGTCTAAATTGAATACACTTAATATTCTACAAAAGAAATTAAGATATAAAATGAAGATATGACCATTCTACGTGTAATGACAATTCACCAGTGATATATAGCCCCTGGTAATGTTTTCAGAATAAAATTCAGTCTTAAAGAAAAGAAATTGAAAAGACTAGGAAAAAGGACAAAATATTTTTTTTAGGTGTGATTTTTTAAAACCCCTAAAATATTTCCCCTTCCCTCATAAATCTCATTAAATAAAAGGAAAATATTTTGGTGTTTGATCAGTGGCATTACTCAGAAATGTATGCATTTCTAATCATTCCTAAAGGAAATCAACCCTGAATATTCATTGGAAGGACTGAAGCTGAAGCTGCAATATTTTGCCACCTGATGCAAAGAGCATACACATTGGAAAAGATCCTGATGCTGGGAAAGATTGAATGCAGGAGGAGTGGGGGACAACAGAGGATGAGATGGTTTGATGGCATCACCTACTCAAAGGACATGAGTTTGAGCAAACTCCCAGAGACAGTGAAGGACAGGGAAGCCT
Source organism: Bubalus kerabau (assembly GCF_029407905.1). NCBI lineage: Eukaryota > Metazoa > Chordata > Mammalia > Artiodactyla > Bovidae > Bubalus > Bubalus kerabau. The sequence continues at coordinate 161,630,636 of NC_073647.1, read as the reverse complement.
GGCGTGCTGCAGTCCGTGGGGTTGCAAACAGTCCAGCATGACTGAGCAATTGAACATCAACAACAATCATTGTCAACAGAAAACTTGTCAGACAGCTTTTAATGATTCACTGACCGGGACAATTAAAAATAAGAATTAAAACACCTTAATTGCAAAGGGATGTTCAAAATTGTCTACTAATCTCTTACAATTATACCTATGGTAAAAAACTTGATAATAACCTAATGAGAGCTTTTAAGACAGCAATTTTGCAGTGAAAAACGTACTGCAAACATCTCTTACACATTTAGAAATTCTTGTGAAATGTCTGGTCTAGGCATATGGGCTACTTGGAGACAGAATGTTTGGCTAAAAATGTACTTCTTCATTACAGTCAGATGAGGCTATTATTTGATACAACAATACTTACACACTGGCAAGAAGGGGCTACAGGAGATGGTCTGTCCCTCCTCCCGAGATTAACTGAACATTAAATTACCTTGGTTTGATGGTGCAATAGAATATCAACCACCCTTATAATTCTCCGTCATCAGGTCTTCATCGGTTTATAAAAGACAACACTGAAGTGTTTCCTTCTGAAACCCTCAGGCTCATTCTGTTCAATTACAGAGGAGATTTAGCAGCCTGTGTCATCAGTAATGAAGATATCAAGGCAACCCTGTTCCTTTTTTACCAGGCAAATGCAGAACATGGGTGTGTATTCCTGTGGATGTACACAAACGCATTCAGAAGTACTGAAGAGTCTGGATTGAAGTGTGCTCGGGTGGGCTGACACCTCTAATTTTTTTAAGCTCCCAAATGCTATAAAAGTTTCACACCTAAAGGGTCTCACCAATGTTGAATCTTTTCATTAAGAAAAGCACATTTCATCCAATCACCATGGGGAAAAAAAATGGAGGTTCCCCGAAAAATTAAAAAGATGATGCAGCAATTACACTACTTGGGGATATACTTAAAGGAAATGAAAACAGTAGGTGCATAAATCAGATAACTAATTCAAACCCACTGCACAGGACAGGGAGCCCTACTCAGTGCTTTGTGGTGACTGAGCTGGGAAGGAAATCCAAAAAAGAGGGGAAATCTGTATACATATGGTTGATTCACTTTGCTGTACAGCAGAAACTGACAACATTGTAAAGCTACTATACGCCAGTAAAAATCAATAAAACAAAGGAAAAACAGACACAAGTGGACTTCCATGCTTATTGTGGTATTATTTACAGCAGCCAAGATACGGAAATCAGCTAACTGTCCCTCCATAGACGACTGAATAAAAAAGGAGCTGGTATATATGAACCATGGGATGTGATTCAGCCATGAGGAAACAAGATATATCCAGCCATCTGTGATGTCACAGGTGAACTCTGAGCACACTACGCTCTGTGAGCTAAGTCAGACAGAGAAGGACAAGCACTATGAGTAATCTCACACATGAAACCTAAAAATGTCAAGCTCACAAAAGTCAGTGGGCAGCCTGGTGGTTACCAGGGGACTGGAGTGGAGGATAAAATTGATGTTGTTGAAGGGTTACGAACATGCTCTGAGCAGTAAAGAAGTCACAGAGAGAGATCTAATGTACAGCATAATAACTGTGGACAAAACACTGTATTATAATCATGGAATGTGATAAACATCAGTACTGTGGCAATCACTGGAGAAGGAAATGGCGACCCACTCCAGTATCCTTGCCTACAAAATCCCATGGATGGAGGACCCTGGCAGGCTACAGTCCGTGGGGTCACAAAGAGTTGGACAAGACTGAGTGACTTCAATTTTCATGGCAATCATGGAAATGGTAAAGAATCTGCTTGCAATGCAGGAGACCCAAGTTCCTTTCCTGAGTTGGGAAGATCCCTTGGAGAAGGGAATGGCAACCCACTCTAGTATTTTTCCCTGAAGAATTCTATAGACAGACCATGGGGTCGGACACAACTGAGTTGGACACAACTGAGTGACTAACACTTTTATGGCAATCAATCACGGTACGTTATATAATTGTAAAGTAACAAGTTGCACACCTTAAGTGTACACAGTGTTATATGTCAAATATATTCAATAAAAAATGTTTTGGGGTGCATTTTATACTGAAAAGGAAGCTCTACGAGGGGAGTCTGGTCACCCTGAATATTAGAATATACAGAGTTTCCCTGGTGGCTCATTGGTAAAGAATTTGCCTGCCAAGCAGAAGACGTGGGTTCAATCCCTGAGTTGGGAAGATTCCCCGGAGAAGGTAATGGCACCTTACTCCACTATTCTTGCCTGGGAAATCCCATGGACAGAGAAGCCTGGTAAGCTACCTTTCATGGGGTGTCAAAGAGTCGGACACGCCTTACCAACTAAACAACAAACAACGAGGGGAGTCTAGTCACCCTGAATATTAGAATATACACCAAAGGGACTTCTCTGGTGCCGTAGTGGATAAGAATCCACCTGCCAATGCAGGGGACACAGGTTGGACGCCTGTTCCCATGGGCCAGCTAAACCTGTGCATGACTACTACTCAGCCCAGGCTCTAGGGCCAGTGAGCCGCAATTCCTGAAGCCTGGATGCTCTGCAACAAGAGAAGCCAATGCAATGAGAAGCCCGCGAACCACAATGAACACAATGAAGAATAGCCCCCGCTCACCCCAACAATAAAGACACAGCACATGCAGCAAATGAAAAAATACACAACAAAGTCTTTACAATGATGACTATGTTGATAGGTAGAAAAATAGAATGGAATGGAATAGAAAGTCGACAAAGACACCCAAGGATACACAGAAGCTCAGTGAATGTTCCTTAACTAAGTTAGGATTGTGAAACTAAGAAAATTTATATGGAATCTAGATTTATGTGAAGTTGAATTGAAACACGCACACCGTAAAATAAACTGGTCTTCAGTAATGTTACCATGCGATTTTTAAACCATGTGGCTATAAAGGAACCTCTCTTTGCATATTATCATACGAATAAGAGCCAGAGCTAAGAGTGCCTTTACAAAGGTCCATCTTATCAAAGCTATGGTTTTTCCGGTAGTCATGTATGGATGTGAGAGTTGGACTATAAAGAAGGCTGAGCGCCAAAGAATAGATGCTTTTGAACTGTGGTTTTGGAGAAGACTCTTGAGAGTCCCTTGGACTGCCAGTCCATTCTAAAGGAGATCAGTCCTGGGTGTTCATTGGAAGGCCTGAGGCTGAAGCTGAAGCTCCAATATTTTGGCCACCTGATGCAAAAAACTGACTCCTTGGGAAAGACCCTGATGCTGGGAAAGACTGAAGGCAAGAGGAGAAGGGGACGACAGAGGATGAGATGGTTGGATGGCATCACCAACGATGAACATGAGTTTCAGCAAGCTCCAAGAATTGATGATGAACAGGGAAGCCTGGTGTGCTGCAGTTCATGGTATCACAGAGTCAGACATGACTTAGTGACTGAACTGAACTGAACTTACCTTTCCGTGTTACAGACCTCAGAGTCTGTGATGCTCTGAGAAAGGAATGCATTGAGATCTGAACTCCACGTGGGGAGTGAAGACACAGCAGTGATCAGGGTGCCTTTTACTGCAGATTACTTTCCCTGGTTTTATATCAGACCTCATACTTAGGGAGCGGTCAGGAGTATGTGAGCATTACTAACAAAGTACGACGATGAAGTGCTGTCTCACAGATCACCATCAGCGTCATCGTAGAACGTTCTATTACAGTCTTAATTCATCATCACCAGAGGCCCTGCTCATCGCTGGACCCACCCTTCAACTGGGTTTTCTCTCTCTTTTGCCATCATCACTTTAGTAAAATATTGGCAAATATAATGAGATTTACAGAGCTGAAGGTACAGGGGAAAAGAATTGCAGTCTTCAAGGTTCACAACAGGACTTTCTAAAGAGAGAAAGAAAGAGACAAATGAATAGAACTAGGCGTATGGAAGAGTAAGAAACAGACAGAAGTAATTGGAATTAGTCATGTGGAAAAATTCTATAATCATCAGTCACATAATGCCAAGAGTTCATTCAGAGATGCACCATACATGAAATATGAAAACTTCACAGTCTTACTTCTTGAAGTCTGTCTCAAAAAATTTTGCAAATAGCCAACATGTCCTTTTCAAGACTTCTGCAACCGTGACATTCCTTGTCTGATAAGTATTAGCTGAATGGAGGAAGATTTCCTGTTACCTACTTTTATACTTGCTTGGCTAAAACCACAGGACACAACTTTGAATTTTTCTCCACTTTTTTTTTTTTTGAACTTAAACAAAATCTTGAACTTTTTATTTTGCATTGGGCTATAGTTCATTAATAATGATGTGATTGTTTCAGGTGAACAGTGAAGGGGCTCAGCCACACATGTACATGTATCCATTCTCCCCCAAACTCCCCTCCCATCCAGGCTGCCACATGACTTCGAACAGAGTGCCCTGTGCTGTCCAGCAGGTCCTTGCTGGTTCTCCATGTGAAATACAGCAGTGTGTCCATGTCCATCCCAGACTCCCTGACTATCCCTTCCCCCACCCTTCCCCCTGGTGACCATAAGGTTATTACAGAGTACTGAGCAGAGTTCCCTGTGCTGGACAGCAGGTCCTTGCTGGTTCTCCATGTTAAATGCAGCAGTGTGTCCATGTCGATCCCAAACTCCTTAACTATTCCTTCCCTCATCCTTCCCCTTGGGAACCATAAGGTTATTACAGAGTATTGAGCAGAGTTCCCTGTGCTGTCCAGCAGGTCCTTGCTGGTTCTCCATGTTAAATACAGCAGTGTGTCCATGTCCATCCCAAACTCCCTAACTATTCCTTCCCTCCAGCAGCCATATGTTTGTTCTTTAAATCTGTGAGTCTCCTTCTGCTTTGTAAGCTAATTTGTGTCACTTTCTTTTAGATTCCACATGTAAGTGATACCATATAATATTTGTTTTTCTCTGTCTTCAATTAATATGATGATTTCTAGGACCATTCATGTTGCTGCATCATTTCAGTCTTTTTCATGGCTGAGTAATATTCCATTGTCTGTATGTACCACATCTTCTGTATCCATTCCTCCCTTGATGGACATTCAGGTTGCTTCTGTGTCTTGGTTGCTGTAAACAGTGCTGCAATGCACACTGGGGTTCATGTATCCTTTCGGATCATGAGTTTTTTAAATATTTGGATTTTCTTCTTAAATCTTGGACATACTTTGTGTTTGGAGAAGTGCCATCTTTAAGAAAAAGAGAGGATGACAGTCCAACCAGCAGACCACCAACACTTGCAATTCCAGCCGTGGACAGGAGCATGCTTGCTGTTAAGATGTCCTTCTCAGGAAACCAGAATACTGGGGCCCTGTGGGGGATTTTGGATTTTGTGGGGGGATTTTGGGAAGGTCAATGACCATTCTGGGATTTGGTAGACATAATGTGTCCTGGAAATTCCCAGCATTATGATGAGCTGGAGGATTTTGCTTTTCTGCTTAGAGTGAGAATTTTCATCAGCTGGTTCACATCTCCTGTTTTCTTTGTGGTGGTTTAGTTACTAAGTCAAGTCCAACTTTTGCAACCTCATGGACTGTAGACCGCTAGGCTCCTCTGTCCATGCAATTCTCCAGGCAAGAATACTGGAGTGGGCTGCCATTTCCTTCTCCTTTTTTTTTTTTTTGGACAGTACCATTGTTTTGCTTGATTTTTCTTCCTTTTCTTTGACATACTGTGAACACAGTTTCTGAGTCAAGACTACATTTTACCGTAACTGCAGTAAATGTGGTCTATTTAATCAATGACTGATGGGGGGCGGTAACCTGTGGGGAGTGCAATCTTCATTTTCCCTCCTTGTTTCCATTTTCCCCTGAAGGGCCATGCCTTTAACAGGATTTTTGTTTTAAATTATTTACTTATTTTTGGCTTCCCTGTTAGCTCTGTTGGTAAAGAATCCACCTGCAATGCAGGAGATTCTGGTTCTATTCCTAGGTTGGGAAGATCTGCTGGAGAAGGAATAGGCTACCCACTCCAGTATTAATATTTGGGCTTCCCTGGTGGCTCAGCTGGTAAAGAATCCACCTGCAGTGTGGGAGACCCGGGTTCGATCCCTGGGTTGGGAAGATCCCTTGGAGAAGGGAGAGGCGACCCACTCCAGAATTCTTGGGCTTCCTTTGTGACTCAGCTGGTAAAGAATCCGCCTGCAATGCAGGAGACCTGGGTTTGATCCCTGGGTTGGGAAGATCCCCTGGAGAAGGGAAAGGCTACCCACTCCGGTATTCTGGCCTGGAGAATCCCATGGACTGTATAGCCCATTGAGGTCGCAGAGTCGGACACGACTGACCGACTTTCACATTTTTGGCTGCTCTAGGTCCTTGTTACTCTGCGTGGGCTTTCTCGAGTTGTGGTGTGCAGGCTTCTCATTGCAGCATCTTCTCATGTTGTGGAGTGTGGGCTCTTGGACATGTGGGCCTCAGTGGTTGTGGAGCATGGGCTTAGTTGCCCTGTGGCATGTGGAATCTTCCTGGACCAGGCATGGAACCCGGGTCCCCCTGCATTGGCAAGTGGAGTCTTAACCACTGGGTCCCCAGGGAAATCCCAAGACACATTATTTTCATTGTTTCCCCAGAGGCTACCCCCACCTTCTTCACTCTGAAGTCTGTTCCCTCTTAGCACATGTTGTGAGCCGCAAAAACTCATACTCTGTATTTGGGTGCTTATAATTTTCACAACGTATACAATTTTTATAATGTATACAATGTTTATGTAAAATATTAATTTTAAAATTTATATAGTGTTCATATAAAATGTGGAGAAGGAAATGGCAACCCACTCCAGTACTCTTGCCTGGAAAATCCCATGGACGGAGGAGCCTTGTAGGCTACAATCCAAGGGGTCTTGAAGAATCCGACACAACTGAATGACTTCACTTTCATTTTTCATTTTCATGAATTGGAGAAGGAAATGGCAACCCACTCCAGTGTTCTTGCCTGGAGAATCCCAGGGATGGGGGAGCCTGGTGGGCTGCCATCTATGCGTTGCACAGAGTTGGACACGATGAAGCGACTTAGCAGCAGCAGCATATAAAATGTAAAATCTTTGTTTTGGAATTTATATAATAGTCACATAACATGAAATGTGTGTGTGCATTTAAATATTTGTAACTACACTGTGGGTTTTCAATCCATATTACAAAGAATTTTAATGGGAGTAGAAGTCACACACTCTCAAATTCCAAATTCTTTGATAGAGTAGCTGCGAATTTTTTTTTTTTTCATTACAGAGTCAGTAAAACCTCTCACATTATTGAAGCTAGTAGATTAGAAATGCTTGAATCAATCAAATTCTTTTTTGATTCAAAACTGAAAGAAAAGAGCAAGTGACTTAGACTAGCATGAGATGCAGTTCAGTTCAGTTCAGTCGCTCAGTCGTGTCCGACTCTTTGCGACCCCATGAATCGCAGCACGCCAGGCCTCCCTGTCCATCACCAACTCCCAGAGTTCACCCAGACTCATGTCCATTGAGTCAGTGATGCCATCCAGCCATCTCATCCTCTGTCGTCCCCTTCTCCTCCTGCCCCCAATCCCTCCCAGAATCAGAGTCTTTTCCAATGAGTCAACTCTTCACATGAGGTGGCCAAAGTACTGGAGTTTCAGGTTTAGCATCATTCCTTCCAAAGAACACCCAGGGCTGATCTCCTTCAGAATGGACTGGTTGGATCTCCTTGCAGTCCAAGGGCCTCTCAGGAGTGTTCTCCAACAGCACAGTTCAAAAGCATCAATTCTTATGAGTCTGCAATGGCCTGGCTTACCTAGGAAGAGAAAGTCATACTTTAAGAAATAAAATCAGAATGATGTATTACCACTCATTCTCTAGGAAAAGTAGGGAAGAAAGGCGTGTACAAAAACGTAAGCAAATGTGAAAGGACCTCAGAGAAAGAGCGACTGATTCCACAGCTAGGCTAGCATAGTACTGTACACCCCATAATATGACAAACACAGAATCACTGATTTTTTCAAGTGAAACATTCCAGTAATATTTGGGTTCCAATATTTTGACAACTGCCAACGATGGCAGTTGCTTATAAAACTAGGAGGAACGCTGTCATAATACATAGTTGAAATTAGATATGTATTTTTTTTTTCACAGATTAGAGATGTGCTTTGGCATTTTCTGAAAGGTAAGCCAAATATTCATTAATCCTATATTTGCCATCGGAAGAACGGAGACACAGCTACGCTACCGAGCGTACTGACCTGGAAGACAAGGAAGGCAACTTCAGCCAGTGGGGGTCATTGCCTGAACATCTGTGGCTCATCCAGTAAGCAAGACACAAATCAATGGTCCTGGGTTATTGTCTCCCCCATCACCAGCCTCTTTCTGCCCTCTGTTAGGGAAATTTAAATGGAAGAAGTCTTGCACAGGCTTCAGAAGCAGGAGAGGAGGCCTCTGATCTGCCTGGACACGGCTCAGATTGCATGCCCGCCCCCAAGCACAGCAAGTCAGGCGGCACTGTGGAAAAGAAAGGGAGTGGGTCTTGGAAGTCTTGAGCCCCTGGAGGTCTGGCCAGTCCTCCAAGGGTCTAAGACTTCTTATGACTCCCAAGCTGAAACAAACAGCCTTGTGAAAGTTGAGACAACCAGAGATGAATTTCTTAGCACAAGCTGATGATTGCAGCAGTTTGCACCCTGGGATCATAAACGTGAGTCCCTTAAACTGCAATCTGAAGTCTCACCCACAGGGTAGATGCACCGCTTGGGACGTTTTCCCCAGTGGGACTCCAGTTTGGTGTTATACTGGACTTCCGAACACTGCTCATGTCTGTATGTAGGTTGTCAGCCCAACTGGGTAATGTATCTGCTGTTGTGCATGCGTGCTAAGCCCGCTTTAGCTGTGTCCAGTTCTTTGCGACCCTATGGACTGTAACCTGCCAGGCTCTTCTGTCCATGGGATTCTCCAGGCAAGAATCGTGGAGTGGTATTTGTACTGGTTCTGTTTCTTTTCTTTCAATGTCTGTATACTGACATTAAGTCAAAGAATCTTTGATTAAAAATTGAAATTGCTTGCTTGTGTGTAACGAGTGGTATCTTTTGTTAACAAATCCTTCAAGTCTAAAAAGGAGAGTAAAACTTTTGGCAAAACACACTCAGCCACTTTCCCCGCTCAAACTGGATGCCTGTGAATATGAATTCCAAAATGCATTCCTAGTTTTCATACCCAGAGTGATCGATCATAAATTCAATAACCCTCAGGTGCATCTACATGTGTAGTGAGTGTCGTACTCAGCACAGCCAACCTGTAGCATCTTTGATAAATAACAAGCGTAGCCATAGTGTTTCGGAGAAGGCGATGGCACCCCACTCCAGTACTCTTGCCTGGAAAAATCCCATGGACGGAGGAGCCTGGTAGGCTGCAGTCCATGGGGTCGCTAAGAGTCGGATACGACTGAGCGATTTCACTTTCACTTTTCACTTTCCTGCATTGGAGAAGGAAATGGCAACCCACTCCAGTGTTCTTGCCTGGAGAATCCCAGGGACGGGGGAGCCTGTTAGGAGGCCGTCTATGGGGTTGCACAGAGTCAGACACGTCTGAAGCAACTTAGCAGCAGCAGCAGCAGCCATAGTGTTGAGGGGGAAAAGATCAGTGTCTCAGACTGCATCTCTAAGTGTTTTATCATGTGTTAGTCTCTCAGTCGTGTCCGACTTTGCGACCACATGGACTGTAGGCAACCAGGCGCCTCTGTCCAGGGGATTCTCCAGGCACAAACACTGGAGTGGGTTGCCATTACTTTCTCCAGGGATCCTCCCGACCTAGGGATCAAACTCGGGTCTCCTGGCTAGCAGGAAGATTCTTTACCATCTGAGCCACGAGGGAAGTCAGAACATTTCAACTCCTTGAAGTCATCTTCTAATGTTATAGAGAACGCTTCAACCGTAGAATATGACTTCGTGAAGGGATCCCTAAGCACTCTATTCAGGTGTTATTTTGCAATGATGTTGGCTTTGTATTGGGGCGGGGAGTGGGGAGGGAAGGCCAATGTGTAGGCAAGCACCCCGGGTTGTAGCCATGAAAGTCGTTGGATCAAGACACGACCTAGGGTTTCCCTGGTGACTCGGTACTAGAGAGTCTGCTTGCTGAGGCAGGAGACAGGGCTTCTGTCTCTGGTCTGGGAAGATCCCACATGCCTCAAAGCAACTAAGCCCCTGTGTCACAACTACTGAGTCTGTGCTCTAGATCCAGGGAGCCGCAAGGACTGAGCCCACGTACCGCAACTACTGAAGCCCGCACGCCCTAGAGACTGTGCTCTGCAACAAGAGAAGCTGCTGCAATGAGAACCCTATCACTGAAACCAGAGAGTAGCCCCTGCTCCCTGCAACTGGAGAAATGCCTGAGAGAAGGAAGGAGGACCTAGTGCAGCCAAAAATAAATTTAAAAAAATTTTAAAAAGAGACTGTTTAGAATTTCCAGGAAAATGGTAGATACACATGTTGTTACACCAGTAGAACTACAGATTTATGAACGCTCTCAGCTGTATTCAGCACTTATGTAACAGCAAAGTCATTCCAAAACTCCGCTTTCTTGACACCCAACTTCTGGTCCATTTCTCTGTTGTTTCCCCCTTGAGGGCTTGTCAGAGAAAGTGAACATATGATTTGAACATCCCAAAGTCAGAAACCTCCTTGATCTGCAGACACAAAGACTGGGATCATAGGTGCAAATTTTCGTTTTTGAGAATATCTTGTCTGCTTGAAAACTTTGCTGTGAAGAAAGTTTGCTCAAACTATGGAAATGTGTGTGTATCAATAAATTGTTTGCCTAAAATTAAATGGAAATAATCACAGTTCCCCCTTGAATGAACATGAGGGACTGAGTAAAGTCTTTTGAGTTGTACTCACCTTCAAAATTTGAACTGTTTTATATCAGTTCTTTTCCATCTTGGTCAGAATTATGTTCTGAGTTCAGTTCAGTTCAGTTGAGTCGCTCAGTCGTGTCCGACTCTTTGCGACCCCATGAATCTCAGCACGCCAGGCCTCCCTGTCCATCACCAACTCCCGGAGTTCACTCAGACTCACGTCCTGAGTAGTGGATGTCTACTAGAAATCTAGGAATTAAAAATTTAACCTACCTCTTTTTCTAATCACCCTTACACAGGTGTGTGCATGCTAAGTCACTTCAGTCATGTCTGACTGTTTGTAACCTTGTGGACTGTAGCCCGCCAGGCTCCTCTGTCCATGGGATTCTCCAGGCAAGAATACTGGAGTGGCTTGCCACGCCCTCCTCCAAGGGATCTTCCTGACTCAGGGATCGAACCCACGTCTGTTACATCTCCTTCACTGGCAATTGGGTTCTTTACCACTACACCTGGGACGGCCACTTTTATATACCACTTTCTAAATTTCACTTAATGTTAAAATGAGTGAGAGAGCCATATAATTCAAAATTCAAAAATGATATGAAATGTGCCTTTGGATATTTCATGCTCAAACTTCTGTTTTCTCCCAATAAGATTAGTATGCAACCATCCAGTGTTTTCTCTATGCAAATAAAAATGAATATATAATCCCTGTAAACTGTTTCCAACACAAAAGCTACAAACATTTTCGACATACATTAGTTTATACCATATTTTTTCTCATCTAATCTACTATAAAGAAATTTTTATATACTTGGCAGAATTTTACCTGCCAGTTTTCAAGCTTTTTAATCAGTCCAGTCCTAACTCACCTAAAAATCACATCAACGTCCACGGCATTTCCTCTTTTGGGAAAGTGCTCTGCATGTCTTTGACCTAAAACAGGCTTCATTACCCTTAAATAAAATGATGTGTGCTTCCCTGGTGGCTCAGATGGTAAATAATCTGCCTGTAGTGAGGGAAACCAGGATTCGATCCCTGGGTCTGGAAGATCCCCTGGAGAAGAAAATGGCAACCCACTCCAGTATTCATGCCTGGAGAATCCCATGGACAGAGAAGCCTGGTGGGCTACGGTCCGTGGGGTGGTAAAAAGTCGGACAGGACTGAGAACAACTGACACTTTCTGTGAGGGGAAGGGAGTGCCTGAGAAAATAAAACAAAACTAAGCTCTTCATCGCCTCTTACTACCTACAGCAAGTTTTGCAAGAGTTAAACTTTCGAAAACTCCACGAGCACCCTGAAACATACCTGAGAGGAGTCTCAAACCTTCAATGCGCTCTAAACAACAAAGACTATGATTTCAAGGCCTTTTGACATTAGAGAATTACAAGCCAAAATTTACTTCTGCACTGCTCAAGATCTGAGATCCACGACCTCCACAACATCCAAGTGTCTCTGCATCAATTTTTCCCTGGAAAAGGTGATAGGGTAACAGAAGATTGATCTCCTTCTACTGATTCAGTATAAAATGGGTGGGAAAAAAAAAAGGTCATTAAGGAGGTATAGGGTAAGTATCGATTGCTTTTGGAAAGTTTGAGGAAGCAGTAAGTCATGACTGACTTTGACAAAACCATGGTATGAGAGAAACCTAGTTCCTGGCTCTCATGTATTCCAAGATTCCAGACCCAGGACACGTTCCTGGAAGTCGGAAGTGTTAAGACAAATAGGAGCATCTGCTGTTTCCATGGCAGGTAGGAAGGATGCCGAACTCATTTCTGGAAGGATCTATCACAGATGGGGAGGGTGCGTAGGCACAGAAGGATCATGGTAAAATCAGAGAAGATGAATCACAAAGGAGGTAGAAGTGATGATTTATATTCATACGCTTTATATATCGATGGATACATGTGATATGACACGGGATGTTTGCTTCATCTAAGCGAGAGAGACTCTGCACAACTGTCCAAGAAGGAACACCCCATGTCCTGTGTGGTTGGTCTCAATTAGTACCCAGTGGGGGCTACTCTTCACTGCGGTGCCTGGGCTTCTCACTGTGGTATCTTCTCTTGTTGCAGAGCACGGGCTCTAGGCGTGCAGGCTTCAGTGGTTGCATCATGAAGGTTCAGTAGTTTGTGCCTCACAGGCTCCAGAGCACAGACTCAATAGCTGTGGTACACAGGCTTACTTATTCCATACCATGTGGGATCCTCCCGGACCAGGCACCAAACCCAAGCCTCCTGCATTGGTAGGTGGATTCTCTACCACTAAGCCACCAGGGAAGCCCTGCTGCTATGCATTCTAAAAGAGTGTCTGTTACCCCCTTCTTCAGAATTCCTATGCACTTTTTCAGTGGAAATGTTGCTTTGGCATAAGCAGCCTGCCGTATTGGTGGGGACGAAAAGATGCTTCCTGTCCGAGCACCCTGCCTTTAGTTCTCCAGCTCACCTTCTTGACTGAATGATGCTAACAGCCTCCTGATGATTTTCACTGACTGCAGGCTTTTTTTTGTTTGTGTCCATTGGCAATGACTTCCACGAGTTTAATTGTACTGAACTGTTTTATTTATATTCCAAGTCCCTGCTCCAAACCTCATTATGGTCTTCCATTGTTCAATTATGGGCTTCCCTGGTGGCTCAGCTGGTAAAGAATCTGCCTGCAATGCTGGAGACCTGGGTTCTATCCCTGGGTTGGGAAGATCTGCTGGAGAAGGGAAAGGCTACCCACTTCAGTATACTGGCCTGGAGAATTCCATGGACTGTATAGTCCACAGGGTCACAAAGAGTCAGACACAACTGAGCGACTTTCATTTCACTTTCATTGTCCAATTATGGATCTAAATTTCAGAATTTCTAGGTCTCTTTTATTTTTTCACCAGTCTACTTGGACAAACTCAAGTTGACTGCTGGCCAGAGAGCAAGCTCTTTTTTCATCAGTCTGACTTAGACAAGGTCTCTCAAAACATTCTCTTCTAAATCTCAGTGCCTTTGCTGATTTTATCCTTTTCAACTTCTCTTCCTCTTTCCTTTGGAGATTTGTTTTTCAGTCACCCAGTCATATCTGACTCTTTGCCACCCCTTGGACTGCATCACAACAGGCTTCCGTGACCTTCACCAACTCCTGGAAATTGCTTAAACCCATGTCCATCGAGTCAGTGATGACATCCAACCATCTCATCCTTTGTTATCCCCTTCTCCTTCTGCCCTCAGTCTTTCCGAGTATAAGCGTCTTTTCCAATGAGATGGCTCTTTGCATCAGGTGGCCAAAGTCTTAGAGCTTCAAATCTGAGATAAATTCAAATAATTAGGCAAGTCCATCTTTGCTTATGAGGCTTTTTACCAATTGGTGTGTCTCTGACTCCAATAATATTCAGAAGCACTTATTGTAATTGCCGCAAAAGAACAGGAAAATATTCAGACTTTTATTCGTTGTTTTATGGGCATTTGCATCATCCACCCAATTAGTTTTAATTGTAACAAAGATTTTAATACATGATACATTCATCCCCAAGTGCCTATCCTAATGTTCATTATACTTAATAGAAGAATCACATAACGCATGCTTTAAGAATGGTCTATTTAAAGCAGATGAGAACTAGTGAAGGGAAGTCAAAGTTGCTCAGTCATGTCTGACTATTTGCACCAACCCCATGGGCTATACAGCCCATGGAATTCTCCAGGCCAGAATACTGGAGTGGGTAGCCTTTCCCTTCTCCAGGGGGTCTTCCCAACCCAGGGATCAATCCCTGGTCTCCCACATTGCAGGCGGATTCTTTACCAGCTGAGCCACCAGGGAAGCCCAAGAATACTGGAGTGGGTAGCCTATCCCTTCTTCAGGGGATCTTCTCAACCCAGGGATCGAACCGGGGTATCCTGCATGGCAGGTGGATTCTTTACCAGCTGGGCTAGCAGGGAAGCCCGATGAGAGCTAATGTTCACTTAATCATCTCTTTTTCTGCAAATGGAGAACATGGAGTCGTTTCTTCAAGTAGTCAGGATACTGCCTGCTAGGATTGGGGACCAGTGGGGTCAGAGTAGATCCATCGGTTCGCATGAGCATGGGGGGAGGGGGAAGGATTCTCCATGTGCCCAGATCTTAGGTCTGTTCTTCTGTCCAAGACCGTGAGCTCGTCCAGCACGTACTTCCTGTCTCCATGTGCTGTATTCTCAACAGAAGCAGATGACGCAATAGCCAGGCCAGATTTCACTGCCATTTGGGGCCACCCAAGAAAACAGTGTCCAGATAAATGGAGGTCAACAAATTTCCTGATGTTTAAGACATCTAAATGGTACATGAGCTAGTTCTCCTTCAGTTAGTCCCCTTTAAGGAAAATTCCCAGAGAAGGCAATGGCACCCCACTCCAGTACTCTTGTCTGGAAAATCCCATGGATGGAGGAGCCTGGTAGGCTGCAATCCATGGGGTCGCTAAGAGTCAGACACGACTGAGCGACTTCACTTTCACTTTTCACTTCCATGCATTGGAGAAAGAAATGGCAACCCACTCCAGTGTTCTTGCCTGGAGAATCCCAGGGATGGAGGGGCCTGGTGGGCTGCTGTCTATGGGGTCGCACAGAGTCGGACACGACTGAAGCGACTTAGCAGCAAGGAAAATTACTCAGCAATTAAAAATTTTGAAATAATGGTATTTGTGGCAACATGGATGGACCTAGAGATGTTCATACTAACTGAAGAAAGACAAATACCCTATGGTATTACTTATATGTGGATTCTAAAGAAACGATTGAAATGAATTTATTTATAAAACAGAAACAGACTCATAAACTTAGAGAAGGAATTTATGCTCACCAGGGGAAAGGGTTGGGGAAGGGATAGTCAGGAAGTTTGGGATGGACATGGACACACTGCTGCATTTAATATGGAGAACCAGCAAGGACCTGCTGGACAGCACAGAGAACTCTGGTCAATGTTCTGTGAAGCCTGGATGGCAGGGGAGTTTGGGGGAGAATGGATACACAAATATGTATGGCTGAGTCCCTTTGCTGTCCATGTGAAATTGTCACAATCTTGTTAACTGGCTATATTCCAAAATAAAATAAAATGCTTAAATTATTTAAAAAAATATATCCCACGAAGTTAAGCGTTCAGAATTGGTTTGATAAGAACTTGGGCGGGAGACACAGTGGAATTATTTCCTTTCTGATGTGTAACTTGATACTGAAAGATCTACTTACCTTTCGGACCATGAAGGGCTTCCCAGGTTGATCTAGTGGTAAAGAACTCACCTGCCAATGGAGGAGATATTAGAGTTGAGAGTTCGATCCCTGGGTGGGGATAATCCCTTGGAGAAGGGAGTGGCAACCCACTCCAGTATTCTTGCCTGCTGAATCCCATGGACAGGGGAGCCTGGTGGGTTGCAGTCCACCGGGTCACAGAAGAATCAGACCCAACTGAAGCAATTTGGCACACCTGCAGGCAAGGATCATGAAACACAGAGCCGTATGCATGACCTATATTACAACTTATGGATTCTAAGGAACACTAATTTTAGGGTGGAAGAAAGGCAAACAGGCACTAGTTAAGCTGGTGAGAACCGAATAAGAAAAAAAAAAAGAAAAACAAAAATGGAAGCAACCTGTATTCCTGCAGGAAGGTGAATACACACAACTAATAAAATTCCTTGTGAATCCTAACAGTTCTCTTCCCTAAAACAGAGCTAAGAAAATTTAGCATGATTTGCCTTTTTTTTTTTTACAAGAAGTTATTAAATCCATGCCATTTCTCAGACTCTCTTGGCTCTCAAGGCAGCCACATTTAACCAGCAGAAATCAAAGATCGTATTTGCTTCTCAGAAAGAAAGTCTGTGCAACACCAGCGTGATGAAATATCACCATTTGGTGGGTTGGAGGCACTGGGGACCCTGGAGAGCATAGAAGGAGAAAATGATTGATCTTAACACTCTGTTGATGGGCGAGCTTGCAAATGACAGTAAGGCAAGCAGACAGGAAGTCAGAGACTTCCTGAATGGCCCCCAGGAAAGAAAAGTGGAGTGGTCATTGTTTCCAGGGGACTCCAGGAAGTTCCTTTTGTTGGAGCAAAACTGGTTTTAGATACTGGAGGAAAAAGGCATGACTAGAAATCACAGCCGTTTCAATCACAGCTTAGTGAATGACAGGGAAATGGACCCATGTCCTGAGGCAAAGGAGGAATGTTTAATTGATGGCAAATCATACTTAAAATTAGGATTTCCTTTCTAGGTGGGAGGAATGTGTCAATGATGCCAAGAACAAAACAAATTTCAGGAAAGTGGAGTAAAGGCTACCTGTCTTTTCAAAGGTAGAACTTAAAATTAAATCTCTCACTAGTAAGCAATTTTCTTAAACCTCTGAATATGGGTTTACCAAAATTTTAGAAACAATGGTTCTAAACCTTAAGAGATACAATGGCTCAGACAGGAAAGAATTTGCCTGCAATGTGGGAGACTGGGGTTCGATCCAAGTGTTGGAAAGATCCCCTGAAGAAGGTAACAGAAACCCACTGCAGTGTCCTTGTCAGGAAAAATCCCATGGACGGAGAGGACGGGCAGGCTAGAGTCTATGGCTTTCCAAAGAGTCAGACACGACTGAGCGACTAACATTCTGAGACACAAATATCTTATATATGCAAAGATATCTTATATATTGATTATATATTGCTACACAACAAACATTTGAAACATCTCTTATGCTCACACTGATATTTTAATGTATATTAATAATCAACAACGATGGTAATCATGATAGCTAACTTTTTATGGTTTCAAGCACAAATATTTTACACACAAAGTAAGCGACTCAATTCTCAAAAGTTCTAAGACGTTAGCAATTTTTATAACTGTTCTGTACATCGGGAAACTGAGGCACAAAAGTTAAAAATTTTAAAATTAAAAATTTTAAAAGTTAAAAATTGCTCAAGATCACAAAGCTCATAAATGATGAAATAGGGAACCAGTACTCTTACTTATTACATTAATAATAGCAATAATGAATTTCTTAATTACAGT
This sequence comes from Bubalus kerabau, assembly GCF_029407905.1. Lineage (NCBI taxonomy): Eukaryota > Metazoa > Chordata > Mammalia > Artiodactyla > Bovidae > Bubalus > Bubalus kerabau. The sequence continues at coordinate 161,612,863 of NC_073647.1, read as the reverse complement.
AGAAACAAGAAACAAATGGAAAGTACTATGAAATAATACAATATATATTCTCACCACAGGTTACAACGAAGTGGTCCAAAGTGTTAGGGAATGAATTGCTCATGCAAGCGACTCAAATACCAGGAGCGGTGTTGGAATTCTTCTAAAATTGCTAACTGCTCTTGGTAAGTTTCCAAACAAATAAACTACAATTTTCCCTCTAATTACTTGGCAGCTGTGTTCCTGGAAAATTCAGTGCCTAGTATAACTGTGCAAAAGAAAAAGTACTCCTTCAGTTCAGATGTAAAATGAAAGTAGGTTCTAGGTTCAGATAATCACGGAGAATTTTTTTTTTAATGTAAACGAACACTTGGTGGGATATTTCAAAATTCTAAGGGAAATGGTCATGTGTGGATATGAGAGTTGGACTATAAAGAAAGCTGCGCACTGAAGAATTGATGCTTTTGAACTGCAGTGTTGGAGAAGCCTCTTGAGAGTCCCTTGAACTGCAAGGAGATCCAGCCAGTCTATCCTAAAAGAGATCAGTCCTGGATATTCACTGGAAGGACTGATGCTGAAACTGAAACTCCAATACTTTGGCCACCTCATGCAAAGAGTTGACTCATTGGAAAAGACCCTGATGCTGGGAGGGATTAGGGGTAGGAGGAGAAGGGGACGACAGAGGATGAGATGGTTGGATGGCATCACCGACTCGATGGACATGAATTTGAGTGAACTCCGGGAGTTGGTGATGGACAGGGAGGCCTGGTGTGCTGCAGTCCATGGGGGTCACAGAGTCAGACACAACTGAGCGACTGAACTGATGGGAAATGGTACAACTCTTTTTGCCGTTTTAAAATTATGTTTGTTTCAATGTTAAGGACACTGCTGAACTTTTTTTTTTTATTATTATTCCTGACTGCTACCCATTACATGAGAGTAGTGACATTAAATTAGGATAATAAGTGTAATAACAACAAAATCCCACAATGACCACTGAAGAGTTACCGTTCTAAGGACTCTGTGGACAGAATTCAGAATCACCTCAGACTCTGCAATTCTAGGCAAAACGTTGAGTGTAGGATCATTCTTCTTCAGGAGCTATTGGTTGGCAACTTTTCAGCAAATTCTGAAATCTTACATACTATCTATTCCATCAGAAGTAAAGAACCACTGGTCCTGGGTGTTCCATGACACTGTAGACTACTTTTTTCCAGTCCGTTTTCTGTTTGGTAACCATTCCTTGTGGTTTGCATGGGACACTGTGTGTGTTCCAAACCTGCATTATTCTGCTGATCCCTCAGCAGCCTTCTCAACATAGCAGCTCTCACAGACTTTTTATTTCCAGTAAATGATGCCAAACATTGGGCTTCCCATGTGGTTGCTAGTGGTAAAGAACCCACCTACCAATGCAGAAGACCCGAGTTTGATCCCTGGGTCAGAAAGACTCCCTGGAGGAGAAAATGGCAACTCACTCCAGTATTCTTGCCTGGGAAATCCCATGGACAGAGAAGCCTGGTCGGCTACAGTCCATGGGGTCTCAAAGAGTCAGATAAGACTAAAGGGGCTTCATACTCATGCATGCCAAGCGCTGCCCGTAGCTGCATTAAAAAGAGCTCACACGCGTGGACCGGAGCACCGCCGTTAAGTTCTCGGATTGTGCAATGACTTTTCTCTGGTGCTGTGTGCAAAGCACCAGTGGTCTGCAGGGTACCTGCTTGAACGTATGGTTACGTCTGAAGTCCAAGCTGTACAACCTCCTTCCCCAACCCTTCCCGGGTGCAAAGTCACGAGCATCTCATTTGAAGGGCAGGATGCAGGGGGCTGAGAGATCACACAGCTGGAGTTGGGGCAGAGGAAGCTGGTCCCCTGGACTCTTTGTGGTTCCTGATGACGGTGGCCAGTGGAACTGGCTCATATGCCAATGGGGCCACAGCTGGTACCAGGACCCAAAATAAACCATCAGGGCAAGTTTCAGGGGAGAAACAGGACATTACTGGCCAAGAAATATGTCAAATGTGTGCTGGAGAAGAAGGCTCAATAGTACTGTCTCAGTGTCCATCAACAGTTACGTGATGCTCTCTGATGGCAGCTTTGCCATTAATGTTCTTGTTCAGTGGCTCAGTCGTGTCCGACTCTTTGTGATCCCATGGACTGCAGCACGCCAGGCTGCCCTGTCCTTCACCATCTCCAGGAATTTGCTCAAATTCATGTCCACTGAGGCAGTGATGGCGTCCGACCATCTCGTCCTCTGTCCTCCCCTTCTCCTCCTGCCTTCAACCTTTCCCAGCATCAGGGTCTCTTCCAGTGGGCTGGCTCCTCGCAGCAGGGGGCCAAAGTTTCGGAGCTTCAGCTCACCATCAGTCTTTTCAGTGAATATTCAAGGTTGATTTCCTTTAGGATGGACGAGTTAGGGCTCCTTACTGTGCAAGGGATATTGTAGTGCAAATCCACTGCCGTGTATTCGTGTTTGGCCCTTCTGATAGATATATGCCATCCAGCTCAAGGTTAGGGTCCCTCAAGCCTTTGAACAGATTTTACAGCTGCATTCAGTGTGGTATGCAATGCACTGGTTTCATATGTTAGACTGAACATTATGCCCTCAAAATTCACGAGCTGAAACCCCATGTCCCTCATATAACTGTAAGTGGAGATAGAGCCACCAAGGTAAGATGAGGTCACTGGAGTGGGCCCTGATCCCACAGGACTGGGGTCCTTATAAGGACAGGAGGTCAGGTCACACGGACACAGGAACGACCACGTGAAGACATAGGGAGGAGACGGCCGTCCACACGCCCAGGAGAGAGGCCTCCGGAGAAACCAGGCCTGCCCGCGCCTGCATCTCAGACTCCCGCCTCCAGGACTAGTGAGGAAAAAAAAAGAAGCTTCTATTATTTAAGGCACCCTGTCTAGCGTATTTTATGATGGCAACTGAAGAAGGAGAATACACCATTTTATACAGAACGAGAAGGCAAGAAATTCCCAGGTGACTCAGTGGTATAGAATCTGTCTGCCGAGCAGGGAGCCAGACTCCCTGGAGAAGGGAATGGAAACCCACTCCAGAATTTGTGCCTGGAGAATCCCATGGACTGAGGAGCCTGGTGGGCTACAGTACATGGGATTGTAAAGAGCTGGACATGACTGAGCATATATATATATACACACATATATACACAGACACACAGAGACATATGGGGCTTCCCTGGTGACTCAGATGGTAAAGAATCTGCATGCAATTCAGGAAGCCCAGGTTTGATCCCTGGTTTGGGAACATCCCCTCAAGAAGGGCATGGCAAGCCACTCTAGTATTCCTGCCTGGAGAATCGCATGGACAGAAGAGCCTGGCAGGCTAAAGTCCATGGGGTCACAAAGAGTCAGACAGGACTGAGCGACTGACCATGCACACACATATATACATATATGTAGATGAGAACTTTCCTTGTGATGAGAACCCTTAGAATTAGTCTCTGCTTAGAAATATTTTTTTACTATGTGTGCAAGTAGAAATTCCTTTTAAGACCACTAATGTCTAGCTCCCAATTCAATAAAATTTATTTTTCAACCAGTAATTTTTAAAAAATAATAAAGTGTATGAATTTATATACTTGTTTTTAATGTCTCTATTCTCTCAAGATTCCTGGTAAAATGATGAAATTTTATAGTCATCTTGTTCACATTCCTCTTAACTCAGGCACTCCTGAACTCCAATTCCTTTCCTCCTCTTCTCTCTTTTTAAAACGGTGAGTCATTTACAAAGAATATCGAACCGCCGTTTCTCCGACAGTCCCCTGGCGCGTGGCTTTCCCATAATGGCATTAATCATTGATTAAAATTTTAAAACGTCACCCTAATGTTTCACAATATTAACGAAGTCTTTAATCCCTTCTGGAAAATTAAATCCATATTTCTTCCCAGTGACTGCGTGACAGCGATCGAACCAGCTCCCCGGTTGCCAGGCTCATGGGACTGCTTCCCAGGCACCCCTGTTCATTCCTGTCGACGCCAATAAGTGAATCCTGACCGAGACGTGACGTGTAGGGCCGACTGTACAAGGGGTTTGTGCGGTCTGTGTATGCTCTTTTCACGCCGTTTCTTCCCAGGATGATGGAGTGGGGTACAAACTAGTGGAATTCCAGAGTTTTCACCTGCAGCAGGGATTCTTGTGTGTGGAGACTTTTAAAGGAGGTCGGAGTTGTCCTAGAGAGCATTTTCCGCAGCAGTGACCATTCAGGCCCAGCCTAAAGCATGTGCATGTGAGAGTTAGAATATAAACAAGGCTGAGCGCCAAGGAATTGATGCTTTCGAACCGTGTTGCTGGAGAAGACTCTTGAGAGTCCCTTGGACAGCAAAGAGATCCAACCAGTCCATCCTAAAGGAAATCAGTCCTGGGTGTTCATTGGAAGGACTGATGCTGAAGTTGAAACTCCAGTTCTTTGACCACCTGATGCGAAGAGACGACTCATTGGAAAAGACCCTGATGCTGGGAAAGACAGAGGGCAGGAGGAGAAGGGGACGACAGAGGATGAGATGGTTGGATGGCATCACCTACTCGATGGACATGAGTTTGAGTAAACTTCGGGAGATGGTGAAGGACAGAGGAGCCTGGCGTGCTGCAGTTCATGGGGTCACAAAGAGTCAAATATCACTAAGCGGGTGAACAGCAACAATCAAATGTGTGGAGGTGAGAGCCTTGTGAGCGCTGGAGGTCAGGCCTTGCAGCAAGAAGACCATCTCGGTGACCCTGGGGAATGCCTTGAGCAGCAGAGCCTCATTTCATCCATTTGTCTGCAAAAGGCGTTAGAGGCACCCTGCCTGTCTCCTTGCGTCAGAAGGAAATAAACGGGCAGGCAGAACTGTGTTAAGCCCATTAGAGAACGTGATACAATGATCAAGTTGAATGACTCACTCCTAATAATAATTACTAAATGCTGCCTTTTTGAGAGGAGAAGCCGAGCTGTTTTAAATTCTGCTTTATCCTTTACATCGGGGACTCGGTATTATTATGGTACATTTTTCATGCATTCTCACGCTGATTGCCTTACTTCTCCTCCGTAACTGTTAATATGCGGGCAGGCTTCCAAAACCTCTCCAAATGAATGCATTTAGGATAACCATAAATCGACAGATATTTACTGAAATAATGAGTTCTAATTATGGATACGGAATGGATTTAAAGACAAGCCGTATCTACCCAGCAGTTGACTGGATTAGTGGAGGGGGGGGAAAAATAGGACTTTATGGATACTCATACTCACAATTTATTGCAAGGATACATAAATCTGTGCTTTAGGAGTTTAAACTATATATTTTACACTTGATTTACAAAACCTGCTAATAAATCCAGTTCGACTTCTCATTGAGAAATCATTACTCTCGGCGTCAACTCTAGCTAAGTATGAGGATTTATAAGCTGGGAAAATTCGTAGACAAAATGAACCCCAGGATTTGAAAGTGTGCCAATAAATCTTAAAAAGAAATCCTTAGGATATAGGTGAAAGATCGAGAAATCATGAACTTAAATATACACTAGGATTCCCTGGTGGCTCAGACGGTGAAGCGTCTACCTGCAACGAGGTAGACCCAGGTTCGATCCCTGGGTCGTGAAGATCCCCTTGAGAAGGGAATTGCAACCCACTCCAGTACCCTTGCCTAGAAAATTCCATGGATGGAGGCGCCTGGTGGGCTACAGTCTATGGGGTCGCAAAGAGTCGGCCACGACTTCACTTTCACTTTCAAATACACACAATTACGGCCTGCATAATAAACCACGGGCAGTGGAAGTGTTGTTCACTCACTCATGTCTGATGCTTTGCAAACCCATGGACTGTAGCGCACCAGGATCCTCTGTCCTCAGGATTCTCAAGGCAAGAATACTGGAGTGGATTGTTATGCCCTCCTCCACGGGATCCTCCCTACCCAGGGATCAAACCCAGGTCTCCTCTGCATTGGAAGGTGATGTCTTAACCATTGGACCACCAGGGAAGTTCCACCAACTCTCATTTAAGCTATGCAGGGTTACCTTTCAAGTCGCAGCACAACCTTTCCTGTCTAGTGAAGGGCCTTGGTCAGAGTTTCCACGTGAGAATGCATCAAGGATATCTCTTCCTGTTTTTCCAATTTGCAATCGCTCATACACAATTCAGAGGTGAGTGTAAGTGCGGTTCTCTTGAAAAGGGATTTCGGTATTTCATGCGGTTTCAGGAATCAAAGTTTGAAGTCTTGGTCATCTGAGCTTTAGGTACTGCAGTCTGATGTGAGATGGGCGGGGATGTCTCCACCTGAAGACATGGGCTTTCTGACCGCCAGAGGCCCTGTTCCCCATCTCCACTTGGAACCGTCCTTCAGAAATGCATTAGGAGCACAAGACATTCTGAGATGAGCACACAGCACTTTGGGAACTAGCAAAACATTTCTCATTACTTGGCCGATAATGACAAAGTACAGCCTCAGATGCTAATGACGGTGATAAAGGGGCTTAAAATATTCAATACATAAAGAACGTTCCATACAGGAGCGACTTAGATAGATCCAAGGCTATTAGTGACTCCTTAGGCGAGTACTTCAGGTGCATACCAAACTTTTCCTTTGCAATATTTGTATGTCGAGCAACAGAAACATTATCTACAGAGCATCTTTTGCCAGCCTCTTTTGGCTCTGAGGTGCACACGCGGCTATTATGTAGAAGAGATTATGGTTGTGTACACACAAGAGCAAGAATAGATGTTGCAATTATTTGCTGTTTAGCCACTCAGTCGTGTCTGACTCTGTGCAACTCCATGGATTGTAGCCCACCAGGCTCCTCTGTCCATGGGATTCTCCAGGCCAGAATACTGGAGTGGGTTGCCATTTCCTCCTCCAGGGGATCTTCCCGACCCAGGGTGATGATGAATCTTGAATGCTAAATTAGACATGGTGGATTTCTGGGGATATCTGTCTCCTGTTGAGGCGCCATCTTGCTCTTAGGGATAAGTGGTGACTTCCAACAGTGCCTACTGGCTGGGAGAGGATCGCTGGGCCATATCGACTAGAATCAAAGCATTGCTTGCTCTTAGCACTTCTTGCTTGGCATGGCCACTTCACTGGGCAACAGGATTCAGTGCAAAAATGGGTGCCTCTCGGCTCATGGCTGTTGTGAAGTTTAAATTCTAAAGTTGACAAACGTATCATACTTAGGAAGCTGCCTGATGTGAAACATTCCAAATAATTCTGTGCAAATACACTATTCATCAATATATCCATAGAGTTACTATAGAAACATAAGTATTTATTATATTAGCTGCACACATACAATTATATATTATGTTATATATATGATATATATTATATTTATAACATAATTTTTATAACATATATAATAACAATGTATATATAACATATATATGTATATATACAACATGCAATATACATAATAGCGTATAATATGTATAACATAACAATAGACGCTTACTCCTTGGAAGGAAAGTTATGACCAACCTAGATAGCATATTCAAAAACAGAGACATTACTTTGCCAACAAAGGTCCGTCTAGTCAAGGCTATGGTTTTTCCAGTAGTCATGTATGGATGTGAGAGTTCGACTGTGAAGAAGGCTGAGCTCCGAAGAATTGATGCTTTTGAACTGTGGTGTTGGAGAAGACTCTTGAGAGTCCCTTGGACTGCAAGGAGATCCAACCAGTCCATTCTGAAAGAGATCAGCCCTGGGATTTCTTTGGAGGGAATGATGCTAAAGCTGAAACTCCAGTACTTTGGCCACCTCATGCAAAGAGTTGACTCATTGCAAAAGACTCTGATGCTGGGAGGGATTAGGGGCAGGAGGAGAAGGGGACGACAGAGCATGAGATGGCTGGATGGCATCACTGACTTTATGGATGTGGGTCTGAGTGAACTCCGGGAGTTGGTGATGGACAGGGAGGCCTGGTGTGCTGCGATTCATGGGGTCGCAGAGTTGGACACGACTGAGCGACTGAACTGAACTGATATATAATACACAACATATTATATAACATAATTTATATACAACATATTATACATTATATGCTATATAATAAATGCAACATAATACATTATTACAATGTAAGAATGATCAATATGCTAACATCCAATAATATAAACTGTAATTATATAATAATTCTGTATATATATATATATAGAAAGAGAGAGAGAGAGAGAGGTGTGTTGCTAGTGGTAAAGAATCTGCCTGCCAAGGCAGGAGACACACAAGAGGTGGGCTTGATCCCTGGGTAGGGAGGATCCCCTGGAGGAGGAAATGATAACCCACTCCAGTGTTCTTGCCTGGAAAATTCCATGGACAGAGGAGCCTGGCAGGCTACCATCCCTGGAGTCACAAAGAGTCAGACATTATTTAGCAACCAAGCATACACACAGATACAGAGACAGTCAGAAAGGAGATACAGACATATATATAGACACATACACACATACGTGTATATGTGAGTCTGCTTGATGTGTCTAAATGGTTTCTGTTCTTTTCAGTCACTCAGTCATGCCCAACTCTGTGACCCCATGCACCGCAGCATGCCAGGCCTCCCTGTCCATCACCAACTTCCAAAGCTTGCTCAAACTCAAGTCCATCGACTTGCTGATGCCATGCAACCATCTCATCCTCTGTCGTCGCCTTCTCCTCCTGCCTTCAATCGTTCCCACCATCTTTTCCATTGAGTCAGCTCTCATATCAGATGGCCAAAGTATTGGAGTTCTAGCTTCAGCATCAGTCCTTCCAATGAACATTCAGGGTTGATGTCCTTTAGGATGGCCTGATTGGATCTCTGTGCAGTCTTGGCAGCAAATCTTGAAATCTTCCTTTTCATACAACAGTAGCCTGACAAGGACCCAAGTGAGCCGGCAGCCTGTCGGTGCTCCTTCTCATAGGTGCTCCCTGAGACATCCAATTGTGCACCCCTTTGCACACTTATGAGACCCTGGATATGTTCACCACTCCCTGTCTCAGGACACCCCCCGTCAGAGACAGGAAGAGAAAGTCCAGGCTAGCACATCTGAGTATGGCAAGGAAAGAAAGAGAAAGAGTGCTGGCAAGGACAGAAAGACAGCATGCAGAAGGATGCAGGTCTTTTCAATCCAGAGATAATTGATGCTTTGCTCTCGTAACTGATGCTGGGAATGGAATCAGTGCAAGTCAACTGCCATGACTGAGTCTCTTCATCTAAATGCAGGAGCATATGCCTGTGTGTTCTAACATATGTCCAAGATGTCCTGGAGCCTTAATCTTTAAAAAAAAAAACTTAATATTTTTCCAGTGGGAAGAGCTCTCTACTATTTGGTGCTTGGTACAGTGTTTGCTGATACAAAAAAGTGACATTTAAACAGAAGAAAAAAAAGAAATGGATGAAAGAGGAAAATAGGAAATTAACTGGATATTTTTCATCGCTGTGGAAAAGTAGGAGAAATTATGTGACAGAAGAATAATGTCTGTGATTTTCCACCTGTCCTAAAAAGATGGTTTTTGAAATGATGATGTGAGCTGTTTGATGCTGTTGAATGCAGCCTTGCAGCTCATCGAGGAGGGCCTGGAAAGATTCCTGGACGGCCTGGAAGATGTGGAAGAAAAGAGGATGGTGAATGGTTGTGTCATAGTTCCATCACGTCTTCTTCACTCTGGTTTGTAAAACATAAGGACACATTAGAGGAATATTTTTAAGTCCCTTGTGTAGCTGCTCACCTTCTCTTCCCAGCAAACTCATTTAGGTTTCAATAGTGTTCTGGATCCCCGAGTTTTCTTATCATTCTAACACACATGTGCCTATCATCTTTCTATTGATACCTATCTATGCATCTTTCCTTCTATGTATCTGCCCCTCTCTCATCTATATCTCTCTATGTAATCTACCTACCTACTTACAGCTGTCCATCCTTTGTGTATCTATCTCTCCAGCCATTCATCTCTCTTCCTTTCTCTTCCTTTCCTTCTTTGTATCTGTCCATCATCCAGCATCCATTTCATTCTATCTATCTCTCTATGTTATCAGGAGACCCAGGTTCAATCTCTGGGTCAGGAAGATCCCCTGGAGAAGGAAACGGCCACCGACTCCAGGATTGTTGCCTGGGAAGAGGAGCCTTGCCAGGCTACAGTCCACAGAGTTGCAGAAGAATTGGACACAACTGAGTTGACTGATACATCTATCTATATATCTATGACCTACCTATCTAATCTACCTACCTACATCTGTCCATCCATCATGCATATATCTAACCATGTCTTTCTTTCTCTTTCCTTCCATATATCTATCCATTATCTATCCTAATTGTTTATCTCATTTATCATCTATTTATATCTACCCACCTACAGACATGTATCCATCACCTATCTACCACTTATCCACAAGTGAGTGACTAATACATCTATCTATATATCTATGACCTACCTATCTAATCTACCTACATCTATCCATCCATCATGCATATATCTAACATCTCTCTGTTTCTTTCTTTCCATATATCTATCCATCTATCATCTGTTCTAATTGTTTATCTCACTTGTCATCTGTTTATATCTACCCACCTACCTACATGTATCCATCACCTATCCACCACTTATCAAGCTATTCATTTTAACACTTAAGCAAACAGCATCATGCTGAAGGTCTCTTCTTTTACTGACGATTCAGCTTTCGACTGATTAGACTGATATTTGTAGCTACAGTTTTTTCATTGAACTTATAGTTAACTGTTCCAGTGTGGGTAGTTTCTAAGTCTTCATTATTAAGAGCAAGTTACCATGAATAGCCTCGTCCACACTCTGGACTCATGGTGTGAGCTTCAATGGAGCAGACAGCTGGCTGGAGAGCTGACCACATCTTCAATTCCATGGATGCTTTCAGAAGTCTTCCCAAAGAGGTGCCATCAGTCTGGGCACCCTCTAACACTATGGGGACACTTTCCTGCTTCACAATTTCTTTGGTGCTTCACACTCTCTGAGTTAAATTTTACCCCAACTTAAGGTAGGGCAAAAAATTGCTCCAATTTTGCCCCAACATTTAACTTGAATGTCACTGTCCATAGCAGTGGACACTGACTATTACCGCCCTTCTGGTTTTAGTCTTTTAAGTTCTCTTCATTCCCTATTTCTACAGAGGTTTTCTGCCCTTCCTTTTTGGTTTCTTGGAATCCATGTGCGTATCTCTCAGAATGTGTTTTTGTGTGTACTTTTATATATCCTTATAAACAGGTGTGTTCACTTATTGTGATTTTAAGCTTTATATATGCCTAGACTGTTTTCACTGTCAGAATACGAGTTTGAGTTTATCTGGGATTTTTAAAAAAAAATTTATTTGATATTGGAGCATAGTTGATTAACTTGGTGAGCACTTAAGAAGGTAACTGATATGGAGAGTGTGCTATGCTGTTCTTCTGGACTGAGTACATTTGGCTATTACTGGAAGCCAGTTCCCCATAAATACCAAGCTGTATTACTTTTAGGTGGCTGGCAAACTCAGTTACACAAGTACATGTATCTATTCCTTTTCCTTTTTTTTAAATTAATTACTTTAATTGGAAGTTAATTACTTTACAGTATTGTGGTGGTTTTTGCCATACATCAGCATGAATCAGCCATGGGTGGACATGTGTCCCCCATCCTGAACCCCTCTCCTGCCTGCCTCCCCGCCCCATCCCTCAGGGTTGTCCCAGAGCACCAGCTTTGGGTGCCCTGCCTCATGCATCCAATTTGCACTTGTCATCTATTTTACATATTTATCCAGGAATTTTGGTGGCATGTTTCAAGATGGTATAATATCTATAACCTCTGTTTTCTGCTGTGGTCTTCATGGCAAGCGTACATCTTCATCTCAGTCGTGTCCGACGCTTTGCGACCCTCACGGATTGTAGCCCTCCAGGCTCCTCTGTCCATGGGATTTTCCAGGTAAGAATACTGGAGTGGGTTGCCATTTCCTTCTCCAGGGGATCTTTTCGGCCCAGGGATGGAACACAGGTCTTCTGCATTGCAGGCATGTTCTTTACTGTCTGAGCCACCAGAGAAGCAAATATCTATAACCTCTATTTCCCACTTTGGTCTTCACAGCAATTGTATGTCATAGACAGAAAATACACATATATATTAAAAAGCAGAGGCATTACTTTGTCAACAAAGTTCTGTCTAGTCAAGGCTATGGTATTTCCAGTGGTCATGTATGGATGTGAGAGAGTTGGATCATAAAGAAAGCTGAGCACAGAAGAATGGATGCTTTTGAACTGTGATGTTGGAGAAGACTCTTGAGAGTCCCTTGAACTGCAAGGAGATCCAGCCAGTCCATCCTAAAGGAAATCAGTCCTGAATATTCATTGGAAGGACTGATGCTGAAGCTGAAACTCCAGTACTTTGGCCACCTGATGCAAAGAGCTGACTCATTTGAAAAGACCTTGATGATGCGAGGGATCGAGGGCAGGAAGAGAAGGGGACAACAGAGGATGAGACCGTTGGATGGTATCACTGACTCAATGGACATAATTTTGGGTCAACTCCAGGAGCTGGTGATGGACAGGGAGGCCTGGTGTGCTGTGGTCCAGTTCAGTTCAGTTCAGTCACTCAGTCATGTCTCACTGAGCGAGTGAACTAAAATGAACTGATACACATGTTCTTATATAATTGAGGGTTATCATAATATATTCTTGATACTAATCATAAACTCACATAAACATTTGGGGTGAAGAGTTTTCATAGATTCTTTACTCTTTGTTGATGGTATGTACTCAAATCAGTTAACATTGTTTTAAAATACCTGGTTCTTTGGTTGGATAGATATAGGTACATGATGGATGAATGGTTGTAGGTAGGTAGATAAGATGTAGGTAGATTAGATATGTTAGACACATAGATAAAAATAGAAAGATGGATATATAGATATATGGAAGGAAAGAATATACCTTCAGGATGCCACTGAACTGTAGGCATTCCATTTCTCTCTTAAATAGCATGCTTAATGAGGCTTTTCCTATTACATGAGGAAAAAAATGGGATGACCACTTAAGAAGGTAACTGATATGGAGAGTGTGCTATGTTGTTCTTCTAGACTGAGTACATTTGGCTATTATTGGAAGCCAGTTCCCCATAAATACCAAGCTCACCATTACCACATTACACGGATACATCAGAGTATGCTTCCAAAGGACTTTTAAATCACTTTTATTCGTTATTACCCCATGCCCTAGTTTTTTTTTTTTTTTAATTGGAAAGCATTCCCTCCCTGTACTAAATTCCTAATTAAATCCCCAAACTGAACTATGAAGCCATTCCCCCATCTTTTTTTTTTTTTTAATAGGAAGTGGACACTATTTGAAGGAGGAATACATGTGTTTTAATTGCGTTGTTCATCTCTGCACAACAAGGACCCCACCACTGGATTTTAGAAAAATAAATGCTGCCCCAGCTTCTTCTAAACGGTTCTAAATCGGGTTTATTGTATTCTATAACTCTACGTCTTGTGGAGCAAGCTTTACAAAACTCCATTGGCTAAGCCTGGGCAATAACACAGCTACAAAAGGATACACTGGTACGATTCCACTTATACGAGGCTCCGAGAATCACGAAAACCATAGAGGCAGAAAGCAGAATGGTGGGTGCCAGGGAGCAGGGGGCAGGAAATGTGGAGTTAGTGTTTCATGGGGACAGAGCTTCAGTTCAGTGAGAGGAGAGGTCTGCAATGGATGGTGGTCATGGTTGTAAAACAGTTCAGATCAGTCTCTCAGTCATGTCCAACTCTTTGCGACCCCGTGGACGGCAGCACACCAGGCCTCCCCATTCATCACCAACTCCCGGAGTCCACCCAAACCCATGTCCTTCACCAACTCCCGGAGTCCACCCAAACCCATGTCCTTCACCAACTCCCGGAGTCCACCCAAACCCATGTCCTTCACCATCTCCCCGAGTCCACCCAAACCCATGTCCTTCACCAACTCCCGGAGTCCACCCAAACCCATGTCCTTCACCAACTCCCGGAGTCCACCCAAACCCATGTCCTTCACCAACTCCTGGAGCCCACCCAAACCCATGTCCTTCACCATCTCCCCGAGTCCACCCAAATCCATGTCCATTGAGTCGGTGATGCCATCCAACCATCTCAACCTCTGTCGTCCCCTTCTCCTCCTGCCCTCAGTCTTTCCCAGCAACAGGGTTTTTTCAAATGAGTCAGCTCTTTGCATCAGGTGGCCAAAGGATTGGAGTTTCAGCTTCAGCATCAGTCTTTCCAATGAACACCCAGGACTGATTTCCTTTAGAATGGGCTGGTTGGATCTCCTTGCAGTTCAAGGGACTCTCAAGGGTCTTCTCCAACACCACAGTTCAAAAGCATCAAATCTTCGGTGCTCAGCTTTCTTCACAGTCCAACTCTCACATGCATACATGACCACTGGAAAAACCATAGCCTTGACTAGATGGACCTTTGTTGGTAAAATAGTGTCCCTGCTTTTTAATATGCTATCTAGGTTGGTCTAACTTTTCTTCCAAGGAGTAAGCGTCTTTCAATTTCGTGGCTTCAGTTACCATCTGCAGTGATTTTGGAGCCCCCAAGAAATAAAGTCTGCCACTGTTTCCACTGTTTCCCCATCTATTTGCCATGAAGTGATGGGACCGGATGCCATGATCTTCGTTTTCTGAATGTTGAGGTTTAAGCCAACTTTTTCACTCTGTTCTTTCACTCTCATCAAGAGGCTCTTTAGTTCTTCTTCGATTTCTGCCATAAGGGTGGTGTCATCTGCATATCTGAGGTTATTGATATTTCTCCCGGCAATCTTGATTCCAGCTTGTGCTTCCTCCGGCTCAGCGTGTCTCATGATGTACTCTGCATATAAGTTAAATAAGCAGGGTGACAATATACAGCCTTGACGGACTCCTTTTCCTATTTGGAACCAGTCTGTTGTTCCATGTCCAGTTCTAACTGTTGCTTCCTGACCTGCATAGAGATTTACTGTTTGCAAAACAGTAGGGATACGCTGAATAACAACTGCACCGAAACCTTAAAAACAATTACAATGGTAAATTTCCTGTTACGTGTATTTTGCCACAATTTAAAATATTTTGTGTTCGTCACTCAGTTGTGTCCGATTCTTTGCCATTCCATGGACTGTAGCCCACCAGCCTCCTCTGTCCATGGGATTCTCCAGGCGAGAATACTGGAATTGGTGGCCATGCCCTCCTCCAGGGAATCTTTCCAACCCAGGGATCAAACCCAAGTATTCTGCACTGCAGGCAGATTCTTTACCACCTGAAACTGATCAGCACACCCTTATTGTACAAAGATAGTATCAGTGAGCAAAAGAAGAAGTAACATCACCTAAAGGAATGATTTCCATTAGCCATTCTGGGGTCCTTGGGGTTAAGGTTGGTCCATATTTGTATGGATTGCATGTAAAAAAGAATACTCTTATGAAGTTAAAAAAAAATTTTTTTTTATCGTTTAAATCATGGAACTATGGTAATACATTGATAGGAGACAAGGAAAATACAGAACAAAGTCGCACAGTGTTCCACAACAGGTGACAATTATTTTTTAAGTAAATAAAGATTCTTAGTTGGAGTTTCAGTATCAAACTCATAGAAATTAATAGAATGGATAGAAAAGTAGAAGGATATAGTAGACTTGAAAATCACCGTGAACCGCTTCAACATAATTAAGATTTATGCGATTTTCACACAGCTGCTGCTGCTGCTGCTAAGTCGCTTCAGTCGTTTCCGACTCTGTGCGACTCCATAGACGGCAGCCCACCAGGCTCCCCCGTTCCCGGGATTCTCCAGGCAAGAACACTGGAGTGGGTTGCCATTTCCTTCTCCATTGCATGAAAGTGAAAAGTGAAACTGAAGTCGCTCAGTCATGTCCGACTCCTAGTGACCCCGTGGACTGCAGCCGGCCAGGCTCCTCCGTCCACGGGATTTTCCAGGCAAGAGTACTGGAGTGGGGTGCCATTGCCTTCTCCGTTTCACACAGCAGCAGGGTACAAATTCTATTCAAGTCTATGGGAATAGACTCTAAATCAAGAGACAGTGGAACATGATAAGTCACTTCAATCCTGTTCTACTCTTTGCAACCCTAGGAGCCATAGGGACCATAGTCCACCAAGCTCCTGTGTCCACGGGATTCTCCAGGCAAGAATACTGGAGTGGGTTGCCATGCTCTCCTCCAGGGGATCTTTCTGATCCAGGGATGGAACCTGAGTCTCCCGCATTGTAGGTGGATTCTTTACCATCTGAAAATGTGTTAGTAACTACAGGATGAGCATTAGGTCTCTGAATAAGCTAGAGATCTGGATTTCTTGACCTTGGGGTTATAAGGTGCTCCACCTTCAACACCCAGAAACCAGTGATGCATCTTCCACCATGACCTTCACTGATTTCCCGTCTCTGAGCTCCATGCTGAGGTGACACTGGACATCCTGTCCATTACTTTCCTCTGTAACATCAATTTGGAGGTTCAGCAGGACAAAGGTTCCCTGACCTACCTTTTTTCTTTTCCTTTGATAGTCAATACTTAATTTGATGATGTCGGCGATCTCACACATAAGGATGATTCTTGCAAGATGAGTTTGGGCTAGCTTTGCTTGAAAAGTGAAAGTGTTACTCTCTTGGTCATGTCTCACTCTTTGCAATCCTGTGAACTGTAGCCCGTCAGGCTCCTCTGTCCATCAGATTCTCCAGGCCAGAATACTGGAGTGGGTTGCTATTTCCTTCTCCAGGGGATTTTCCCGACCCAAGGATCAAACCCAGGTCTCCCACATTGCAGGTAGACTATTGTCTGAGCCACTGCATGGGGCTTCCAAAAGAAAATGCACAGAAGTGTCTGTGATATAAACCATATCACTTCAAAATTGTTAAGAGTCATTACTCAGTAGAGGACCATTAGTGCAAATATGGGAATGTCCAAGGTTGAGGCTGGAAACCTGGTCACACATCTTTTATCCCGGGAGGGCTTTCTGAGGATGACATGGTATTGGGTACTGCTTGCTGTTTTTCTCTATAGCCCGGCTTGTCGAAGGGAATGTCCAGAAGACCATGCACAGAGATTCTTGGCCTTAATGTGCATGCCAGCTGACCCCACAAATCATGTTCCTTTTATGCATGTCTCAGACAAAAGATGAGTGCGTCCTCATTGAGTTTAATCAAACTGGTTCCCAAAGCGACCAATGGAAGAGCACTTAGAACGATAGTTGGGGCATGATGATTCAGCTGAATCAAACAAGGTCACACATATGAAATGGGTCCGTGATCTTCAATATGTGAATTTCAGCAACTGGGATCATGAATGCTATTATTACTATTAGTTCAGTTCAGTCACTCAGTCGTGGCCGACTCTGCGACCCCATGGACTGCAGCACACCAGGCCTCCCTGTCCATCACCAGCTGCTGGAGTCCACCCAATCCCATGTCCATTGAGTCAGTGATGCCATCCAACCATCTCATCTTCTGTCGTCCCCTTCTCCTCCTGCCCTTAATCTTTCCCAGCATCAGGGTCTTGAATGAGTCAGCTCTTTGCATCAGGTGGCCAAAGGATTGGAGCTTCAGCTTCAGCATCAGTCTTTCCAATGAACACCCAGGACTGATTTCCTTTAGAATGGACTGGTTGGATCTCCTTGCAGTTCAAGGGACTCTCAAGGGTCTTCTCCAACACCACAGTTCAAAAGCATCAATTCTTCGGTGCTCAGCTTTCTTCACAGTCCAACTCTCACATCCATACATGACCACTGGAAAAACCATAGCCTTGACTAGATGGACCTTTGTTGACAAAGTCATGTCTCTGCTTTTCATTATGCTGTCTCGGTTCACCATAACTTTCCTTCCAAGGAGTAAGCGTCTTTTAATTTCATGGCTGCAATCACCATCTGCATTGATTTTGGAGCCCAGAAAAATAAAGTCAGCCAACGTTTCTTCGTCTATTTGCCATGAAGTGATGGGACCGGATGCCATGATCTTAGTTTTCTGAATGTTGAGCTTTAAGCCAACTTTTTCACTCTCCTCTTTCTATTATTACTCTGAAGCAGTGCTAAGTCGCTTCAGTCGTGTCTTACTCTGCGAGCCCACGGACTGTAGACCACCAGGCTCCTCCGTCCATGGGATTGTCCAGGCAAGAGCACTGGAGTGAGTTGCCGTTTCCTCCTCTGGGGGATCTTCCCGACCCAGGGATGGAACCTGTGTCTCTTATGTGTCCTGAACTGGCAGGAGGGTTCTTTACCACTAGCGCCACCTGGGAAGCCCCATTCCTATCACCATCACTACTGAACAGATGATTTAGAGCACTTGTGATAGTACTTATTTCTGGTCCTGCTGGCTCTTTGCTGCTGTGTGGGGCTTTTGTCTCGTTGTTGGAAATGGGGGCTGCACTCTAGTGATGCTGCACAGATTTCTCACTGTGGTGGCCTCTCTTGTTGTGAAGCACAGGCTCCAGGGTGTGTGCGCCCAGTAGTTGCCACACGTGTGTGCTCAGGAGCTGCAGTTCCCGGGCTCTAGAGTGTAGCACATGGGCTTAGTTGCTCTGAGGCATGTGGGATCTTCCCGGACCAGGCACTGAACCCGTGTGCCCTGGATGGGCAGGTGCATTCTTCACCACGTGACCCCCAGGGAAGCCACATTTTTGATACTTTAAATACACGGCTTGGCCAACTACAACCCAGTGTGTCAAATCTGGCCAGGCACCTATGTTTCTCATTTTTAATTGTTAGCCCGTTAAGAATGGCTTGAACATTTCCAAGTGGTTATACTTTGAATAGCTCTATGTATAGCTACATTACTTTCCTCAACTTTGCATCTTGGTTCATCAAGTCAAATGTCTAAGATGCTTATTTTTAACATATTTAAGATCTTTAAAATACTAAAATACTTACTTAAAGAAGTGGGCAGAAAGTGGTCCTACATATATACACACACACACAAACTAGTGAAAGTGATAGTCGCTGAAATGTGTCCAACTCTTTGCAACCCCATGGACCATGCCTGTCAGGCTGCTCTGTCCATGGGATTCTCCAGGCAGGAATACTGGAATGGGTTGTCATTTCCTTCTCCAGGGGATCTTCCTGACCCAGGGATTGAACTTGGGTCTCCTGCATTGTAGGTGGATTCTTTACAGTCTGAGCCACCAGGGAATCCCCAGATACATATATGAAGTGAAGTGAAGTCACTCAGTCGTGTCTGACTCTTTGCGACCCCATGGACCGTAGCCAGGCTGCTCTGTCCATGGGATTCTCCAGGCATAAATACTGGAATGGGTTGCCATTTCCTTCTCCAGGGGATCTTCATGACCCAGGGATTGAACCTGGGTCTTCTGCACTGCAGGTGGATTCTTTACAGTCTGAGCCACCAGGGAATCCCCAGATACATATATACATATTTTATATATATCTATATATATACACACAAAAGCACATACTTATATTTAATTAAATACACACATATATGAATATTAAATTCAAAATGCGCTTGAAACAGTTGTCTACAGAACCTCCAAGGAGTGGGATGAATATCACATCCAGATCAGAAAGATTTTGAGCACATATACAGTCAACATCCATGAAGGATAATAAGAGAAATCCCCAACTCTGTAAATGTGCTTTTTTATCTAGACTCTATAAAACACACTTTGTGACTTAGAGTTGCACTTTGGTTCTGCTCCAGAGGTGATTTCTCTGTTAAATAATTGCTAGTAAAGTGGTTTAGTTACGCAGGAGTTAATCTTCTGGAGGAAACCATTTGTCATTCTGCTAATAATATTTAAACAACTGTTACTAAGCTATCAGGCTAATAACTTTCTAGTGAGGGTGATGGGTAGCTGGGGGGCAATTTCTAATCACTCAAGAGCTGTTTAAGTCCTGTGCGCTTTAAAGCATAGCTTACGCGTTCCTCAAGGTAGACTTCCAAGTCCTCAGAGTAGCTGGCCAAGAAGTCTTCCACTATTTCAAATATTCACACATGTAGGTTTTTAAAACCACTTCTCTAGCCCAACACTTCAACCCCTGAAAGAGCGCACACGGACCATCACGAAAGAATTTAAGCAAGAAACCCTTTCCCAGAAAAGGCACGTATGTTTAGAATTGGCATCGATATCTTCTAGGTAACACATGTAGCCCTGAAATGAACAGAGCATACATGAAGCTTCATCAGAACATTTTTACCCATGTGTATAGAACTGTTGTTTCACTGAATGTTAATTGTATTCCAGTCTGAACCGATAATTTTTCCTGTATGTGTGTGTGTGTGTCTGTGCTCAGACACATGCTCAGCTGTGTCTGACTCTTACGCTACGCTATGGACTATAGCCTGCCAGGCTCCTCTGTCCACGGGGTTCTCCAAGGCAAGAATAGTGGAGTGGGTTGCCATTTCCTCCTCCAGAAGATCTTCCCAACCCAGAGATGGAACCCATGTCTCCTGCACTGGCAGGTGGATTCTTTACCACTACCCCACTGGAGCAGTCCAACTGTGGGTATAGTAGTTGTTTATTTGGGGGCATACCACATCTTAGCACTGCGATGGATGCAGACATAACAACAACAACAAAAAAACCCAACTGAAAAAATGGGTGGAAGATCTTGATAGACATTTATCCAAACAGGACACATGGATGGCCAACAAACGCATGATAAGATGCTCAGCATCACTAATTACTAGAAAAATGCAAGTCAGACTCACAATGAGGTAATCATCTCAATAATTTGGCCACCTGATGCGAAGAACTGACTCATTGGAAAAGACCCTGATGCTGGGAAAGACTGAAGACAGGAGAAGGGGATGACAGAGGATGAGATGGTTGGATGGCATCACCGACTCAACGGACATGAGTTTGGGTACACTCTGGGAGTTGGTGATGGACAGGGAGGCCTGGCATGCTGCAGTCCATGGGGTCGCAAAGAGTGGGACATGCCTGAGTGACTGAAATGAACTGAATCACATCACACCGGGCAGAATGGCCATCATTAAAAAGTCTACAAATAAACGCTGGACAGGGTGTGGACAAGGTCACTGTCTGAATGCATGGTCTCATTAAGAATTAAGATTTGCTCTCAGTGTGTGCCTCCCATGTGTGCAAGGTGGTAGAGACCCTTTGAGACCCACTCAGAGTTTCATAGACAAGAGTATCTGCTCTTTTCCGATTCTGCTTTGATACCTGGGTCTCCATATCTTGGGAGCATTCCCACTCACCTGTGCCCGTGTCCACCCAGCGTGAACTCAGATGAAACTACTCTGTGGATTCTGAGAGAGAGCTGGGGAATGCAATAGAAATGAATATCAATAAACAGAAAAAATTCCTATGCTGCATGTTTTCATCTCCGTTTAGACTTTTTAAACTTTTTATTTCATACTGGGGTATAGCCGATTAACAGGGTTGTGATGGTTTCAGGTGGACAGCCAATGGATTCAGCATATGTATCTATCCATTCTCCCCCAAACTCCCCTCCCATCCAGGCTGCCTTGTGACACTGAGCAGAGTTCCCTGTGCTGTCCAGCAGGTCCTTGTTGGTCCTCCATGTTAAATACAGCAGTGTGTCCATGTCCATCCCAAACTCCCTAACTATCCCTTCCCCCATCCTTCCCCCTGGTGACCATAAGGTTATTACAGAGCATTGAGCAGAGCTCCCTGTGCTGTACACAGGTCCTTGCTGGTTCTCCATGTTAAATACAGCAGTGGGTCCATGTCCATCCCAAACTCCCTGATTATCCCTTCCGCATCCTTCCCCCTGGTGACCACAACGTTATTACAGAGTACTGAGCAGAGTTCCCTGTGCTGTCCAGCAGGTCCTTGCTGGTTCTCCATGTTACATACAGTGCTTTAGGCTTTTTGATCCCACTCTCTCCCCCTCATTTTCTCGTTGCTGTTGCTGCGTTCTTTTTAGTGACATTCACTTTTTGGAAGAGACCCCCCAGACACACGTATCGATTGTCACACATGGTGACGTGTACCGTGATTTTATTTATACCCACTGGTCCTAATTTTGGCAACATCTTAGCAGCCCGCTTCATCTTTATGCAATGTGGCCAACTTTGCATTCTCTCTATATTTACCTCCCTGTTTTATTTTTGACAATTTTAATTTTTCATGGTGGCTGATGAGCCTTTTAGGATAATGGGGGATTTAATGCTGTGTAACTGAACAGAAAGGGTAGAACAATTTCTTCTTGGGTCCTCCCACCATCCCCCATGCTCATTCTACGTATATCAGTTATTCTGTGAGATCGTCTTTAGATTCCAGTTCTCAAAGAAAGGCTTGTAGAAGGAAGGGAGGGAGGCTGCCTGGGCAAAAACAGTTACAGATGCATTTGGACTTGTGGACACAGCAGGGGAAGCAGAGGGTCGGACGAACTGGGAGAACAGAGTTGACTTATATACATGGTGTGTGCTCAAGTCAGTTCAGCCCTGTCCGATTCTCTGCAACCCCATGAACTGTAGCCCGCCAGGCTCCTCTGTCCATGGGACTGTCCAGGCAAGGATACTGGAGTGGGCTGCCATTTCCTTCTCCAATGCATGAAGGTGAAAAGTGAAAGTGAAGTCGCTCAGTCGTGTCCAACTCTGAGCGACCCCATGGACTGCAGCCTACCGGGCTCCTCCTTCCATGGGATTTTCCAGGCAAGAGTACTGGAGTGGAGTGCAAAACAGATAGCTAACAGGCAGCTGCTGTATCGCATAGAGAGCTCAGCTTGGCGTTCTGTGATGACCTAGAGGGGTGAGATGGGGGTGGCTGGGAAGGAGGGAGGCTCAAGAGAGTGGCGGTATGTGTATACATGTGGCTCAGGCACAGCATCGTGCACCAGAAACTAACTCAACATTGTAAAGCAGTTATCCTCCAATTAAAAAAAAAATAAAAAAACAAACATGCATTTTGGCATCTTACTAAATACCTAGAAATTGGGTCCAATCTTAAAATAATCTGGTCACAGTTTTTCTTTCGGTTCTTTTGCGATCCTTGCATTCCACAAGCTTGACGTCATTCTCACCAATAATAATTTAAAAACGAGTATTCTTTGTGATGCGATTGTTGGGTTTGCATATATCATCCGTGTATTCCACCAGGAATTACTCACTGGTGGAAAAGATAGTGTCTACCAAACATGAAACAAGCGTTTGCCCCTCTTTGCCACCAGTGGCCTATTTGTATCTCATCTTTTCCTTGGCACCGGTTTAGCCAGACAGAGTCTCTTCTCGTAATTGTCCTGGGCTTTCTGGAAAAATCACCTCGCTGCGGGCAAACTTCCTGAGATCTTAGGCTGCTGGCAAAACTCAGGGTAATCTGGGCTCCGTGCACTTGGGGTAAAGCTTTCGCAATGCACAGGTGTACACAAAGATACTCCAAAGTTGGCGGGGGCAGGGGTGGGGTGCGGTTCCTGAAGCTTGAAACTAACAGCTAGTTTAGGAAAACTAACTGGTCACTTGACATTTAAGAAATGATCTCGTGGACATATTGATAGATCACGTGGTCTCCTTGAGAGGCAGTGATTGATCTAGCAGGTGCTTGTTGATTTTTATACCTGTACTGCTTTTAAAGAAAAAGTCCTGCAACTACCTTTACCTAACTAATTTACATGTGAATACCACAAGCATAAAAGATAGAAAAAGCAAATTGTTTCCCAGATTTCAAATCCTTTGCATTTTCTGTATTGCTTTTCTGCTTTACGATTTGAAGGCAGGCTTGAGCTTCTCTGGTGGCTCAGATGGTAAAGCATCTGCCTACAATGCAGGAGACCCGGGTTGGGTCCCTGGGTCAGGACGATCCTCTGGAAGAGGAAGTGATAACACACTCTGGTATCCTTGCCTGGAGAATCCCATGGACAGAGGAGCCTGGTGGTCTAGAGTCTGTTGGGTCCCAAAGTGTCAGATAGGACCGAGGGGTTTTCACACTTTGGTTTACCTAGAAGAAGGGCGTCTGCCTTTAGGGCCACAGCTTCCTTCTGCTGTAGGTTTGGGATGCGCAGGGCACTCACGCCTACACAGTTATGAACATGGAACCCGGGGCTGTCGAACCGCATCCTATCTACGGCTGTGTGGTCCATTCCTAACAAATAATACTTCTTCTTTTCTAAGCCTATTTATTTTCAATTGGGAGGATAACTGCTTTACAATGTTGTGTTGGCTTCTGCCATCCATCAACATGAATTGGTCATAGGTGTATATAAAGAATGCTGCTTCTTACCTCTCTCCGCAGTCAACAGAACTCTTCTGTGTGGTTTCCCCCAAATGTGAGTCTTAAGGGACTAGGGAAGGTGCTTTCCTGGACAAGGAGGCGGCAGTCTGTTTCAGAGGCTTTCCAGACGGCTCCAACACCGGTGGCAGGCTCCCCGGGTGGAGTGAGGAATCCCAAAGCCAACAGAGCGCACCTAGCCCAGGACCAAGGGCCTCCAGCCGGCCTCTGTCTCGCGGGCAGCCCGGTTGCCCTGGAAACCGTGTGGTCCCTCCTGACGTCACAATCGGGAGCTCCGCCCTCTCCGGGGGGTGGGTCCTGTCCTGTTGGGAGGGTTAGACTGGGCGGTGAGCGTGTGAGGTTCCTGACTGTGTCTGCCAAGGAGGAGAAACGCAGCTAGGAGACGTGCAGGTCAGAAGGTGCTCGCCTAGACTGGCAGGTACAGGATGCTTGCTGAGATTTCAGAGATCCCAGCGGGAACCAGCAGAGCTGATGGGGCGCTGAGGCAGGTGGGAGCCTCATGCAATAATCAGAAAGACGGGAATGTGGTGCCAGCGTCACCGAACCGCATGAAGGCTCCAGGGTTTAAAAGGTGCTTCCCTGGTGGCACAGACAGTAAAGAGTCTGCCTGCAGTGCGGGAGACCCGGGTTCGACCCCTGGGTCAGGAAGATCCCCCTGGAGAAGGAAATGGCCACCCACTCCAGTATTCTTGCCTGGAGAATCCTATGGACACAGGAGTCTGGTGGGCTAGTCCATGGGGTCGTAAGAGTTGGACATGAATGAGCGACTCACTTCGACTTAACAGAAGAAATCAAGGTCCGAGATGCCACTTGTTTTCCTCCAGCTACAGAGCAGGGAAAAGTGCAGAGGGTGTCCAAGCCTACAGCCTAATTTTACAAAAGCTAAGGAACCTCAGTGCTGAGCGGAGGTGATACCGGGCTTTGGGATATCTTCATCGAAGAGGCTACCCACTCCAGTATTCTTGCCTGGAAAACCCCCATGAACAGAGAAGCTTGGCGGACTTCAGTCCATGGGGTTGCAAAGAGTTGGACACGACTGAGCGACTGAGCACATCTTCCAAGCAGAGGCTTGATGACCAAGCAGCTCACTATCTCTGAAAGAGAAAACCAGCGCCACCCTCAAGATGTAAACGAAAACCCTGTTGATCCCTTTCATCCAGCTCCATTCTGCAGAGGAGCCTGGCTCTAGGGCCATTTTCAAAGCGACTCGGCACGCAGCAGTCAGTCAGGGCACAATCATTGTGCTTTGCGTCCCTTGGGAAGGGAGGGCGTGGCTTACGGAGCACAAGGAGCATAACACCTAAGGAGCCCGTGCGTCTAAGCAACACGTGCGTCTAAGGAGCCCGTGCGTCAAGGCGCGACTGGCGGGCACCTTGGCGTCTTACAGCGCTGCGCACACACGGGTGCCTGGACTTGAAGTCTAGCGTCTGAAATATCATAAATAGCTTCCTTTTATACGGTAGTTGAGCACGCAGCTTTTCAGGTTTCCCTGTAAGCACGGGCGTGCTTTTGGATTTCTTACTTACTCCTTTCCTTGCCAAAGAATGCCCGCCCAGCCCCACCCCCCAACTTCCCCCGGCCACTCTGGAATCCTTTGAACGCCCTGCCAGTTGCAAAACGCCTTCGTTTTCATGGATGCGCTTCAATGAGCCCATTGACCGAGGTTTTCCCAGAGCTCGGAACGCCACCCTGGCGCGCCTGCTAGGGTCTCAGTGCCAGGAAGACAAGGCGCACAGGGGCTCAGCTTGGCTCCTGAACGCATTCCTGGGCCGGTGCGTCACCGGTGTGAGAACGCGCCTGGGAGGCTCAGAAGGAATGTTTCTACCCGCGCCCCCCGCCGCCCCAAAACAGTCCCCAGACCCAGCTTCGAAAGCAATCTTAACAGGATGTGGAATGCAATCGTTTCAGAAAGTTAATGCTGTTTATCAAACTGCTGTTTATAACGGAAATGGATGGCCATTTGCAAACGCCCTATTTTTTTTTCCCCTGCAATCTTACGTCCCCCAAATATTGAAGGAGGTGGGTACGGATTTCCTGCTATAACCGAGGCCACCTAGTAGGAAAATGTACTGTCTAGATTTCTGCCAAATGATCTCTGTATTCATAAAGTTGTGTGGGAGGGACAGGGAGAAGATGTGTTTGGTGTGGAGGGAGTCTGGCATTTACAGTGGAGAGTCGCCCTCACTAGGAAAATAGCTCATTCATTCTTTCATTCAGACAAATGTAAGGTTATTTGGCTGAGCTTAGCTACTAAAAGGGGAAAACCAGAGGTAATTGGGCCCCCAGGGGGAACTGTGGCAACGTCTGGAGACATTTCTCTTTGAATGAGAAGATTGTCACCGGTTTCTAGGAAGTAGATGCCAGGGATGCTTGCTAAAGGATGCACCGGTCGCCCCCCGACCCCCCACCTCCCATCACGCACACACCAGGCGCGTCCCACCCAGGATGTCCCTAGCACCAACGTGGAGACACCCTGGGGCTGATTAAGGATTAAACAGTGCGTTCAGCCTTTAGGAGTCACTCTGGCCCATGATGACGTTGTGACAGAAGGGCTCGGTTTTCCCTGTCCGCCGAGAATCGTGTGAGCCAAGCAAAGGAGGGATTATCGAAGCATCCTTCACATTTAGCAGTTACAGATGCAACAGGTATGTTCTCATGGGTAAAATGTGCGAGGAAGGGGAAATTGCGTTTAAACCTAAAGCCCCTCTGGACCGCCCCCACTCCAGGGCAGAGCCAGCCTGATCAGAATCCAAGCCCTTGAGACTAAGGCATGCTTTGTCCTCGTTATTCTGTGTGCTCCATTCAGTCAAACTCCGTGTCTTCCTACAGTGATTTTGGGGTATGCTGTTGCTGTTGTTTACTCAGTCGTGTCTGACCCTTTGCGACCCCATGGACTGCAGCACGCCAGGCCTCCCTGTGCATCACCAACTCCCGGAGTTTACCCAAACTCATGTCCGTTGAGTTGGTGATGCACTCCAACCATCTCATCCTCTTTCATCCCCTTCTCCTCCTTGCCCTCAGTCTTTCCCAGCATCAGGGTCTTTCCCAATGGGCCGGCTCCTTGCATCGAAGTTGGAGCTTCAGCATCAGTTCAGAAATGATTATCCAATGAATATTTTGTGGGAGTACAAAGATATCCCATTTCCTTTCTTGGTTGCTTTTGGTGTGTGTCTTTCTGAACCTGAACAAGTCTAGTGGATACACATAAGCATTAAATACCATAAATCTAGTCAGTGCTGATGATACCCTCCATCGTCCCAAAGTACACCTCCACTTTTTAAATCCATTTCTAAATTTCTTGTCTGTCTATATAAGGAACACTACCTCACCCTTTTTTCCCACCTATTTCTCTTCTAATTCATACTAGGCAGTGTGAAAGTGAAAGTCGTTCAATCATGTTCGACTCTTTGCTACCCCATGGACTATACAGTCCATGGAATTCTGCAGGCCAAAATACTGGAGTGGGCAGCCTTTCCCTTCTCCAGGGGAGCTTCCCAACCCAGTGATCCAACCCGGGTCTCCCACATTGCAGGCAGATTCTTTACCAGCTGAACCACCAGGGAGACCCAAGAATACTGGAGTGGGTAGCCTCTGCCTTCTCCAGCGGATATTCCTGACCCAGGAGTCGAACTGGGGTCTCCTGCACTGCAGGCAGATTCTTTACCAACTGAGCCATCACTCCTTAAAAGCACATAGAGAATCTGAACATTACACAGTGCAATC
This sequence comes from Bubalus kerabau, assembly GCF_029407905.1. Classification (NCBI taxonomy): domain Eukaryota; kingdom Metazoa; phylum Chordata; class Mammalia; order Artiodactyla; family Bovidae; genus Bubalus; species Bubalus kerabau. Next base: position 161,585,022 of record NC_073647.1, on the reverse strand, counting down.
ACATTTATACATCATCTGCCTTCTGCATCATGCAGTAGTGGAAGCTTTAATTGCTCCACACACTGAATCACTTCCTGGCGATTCTTACACATCTAGGATTAACCACTAAACTGGCATGTCATCTGAGGACACATGAAATCTGACCAACGCACTCGTGTCCATCTTGATGGCTTGTACCTCTCGATGAGCCATTCTCTGCTGAACCGAAGCTGTCTGAGGATCTCATACATAAGTGTTCTTTTTCAGCACATTATTGACCAGAGACGCATCAATGAGTTTTTAAAGACTTATACAATTAACATTGCCACGAGAAGTGCTTAGAGCTTAAAGTGGTCAAGGGCTCATCATGCATGTGTGCTAAGTCACTTTACTGGTCTGTGTGACGCTTTGCGACATCATGGACTGAAGTCCGCCAGGCTCCTCTGTCCATGGGATTCTCCAGGCAAGGATACTGGAGTGGGTTGTCATGTCATTCTCCAGGGGATCTTCCCCACCCAGCGATCGAACCCACATCTCTTACGTCTCCTGAATTAGCAGGCAGGTTCTTTACCACGAGGGCTGCCTGAGAAGCCCTTATACAACTTATGACTGTCATTACCATTCACATTTTACTCCATTAGATTTTTGTAACAACCCTGAGTATATGATGAAAGTGAAAGTCAAAGTTGCTCAGTCGTGTCCAACACTTGCGAACCATTGCACTATACAGTCCTTGGGATTCTCCAGGCCAGAACACTGGAGTGGGGAGCCTTTCCCTTCTTGAGGGGATCTTCCCAAACCAGGGATCAAACCCAAGGCGCCCGCATTGCAGGCGGATGCTTTACCAGCTGAGTCACATGATAAATGCAAGTTTATTACCATAACATTTTCAAAAATGACGCGACTTGAAATGTTGAGTGAAGGAGAATTTTCAGTGAATGTCTGCAGATACTTTCTCTGATTGTCTCAGCAGCGTACATAGTAGTGTCTTAGAAGATGCTAGTTCTTCTGAATATACTTCTGATTCAGACGATGTGAATATCAGACCAACAAAAAGACAAAAAAGAAAAAAACCCTTAGTGATGGATTCTGATGCAGAAAGTGAATATGCAACTCATGGTGCTGGACAAGGCTTGACATGTGTGACAGGTGTTACCCTTGAAAGTGTTAATGAAACAACAGAATTCATTTCTGGCTGGCTGAAATAAAAATCGCTGGGCAGAGGCGTTAGTTTCTGTCAAAACCCCCTGGTACACAAAGAGTTAGCTCTCTGTTTGTATTCTCGCCCACGGCATGACCTCCTGGCTTCTGTCCCTCTACCCAGATGCCATGCAGCTCTGAGCTCCAACACAAGACCGCTGCTCCCTGCTTTTCTGAGTGCTAGCCACTACAATCACCCATACGGCCACCCCATGAGCACAGAATTTCAGAGCTGGAAAAGGATCTTATGAGTGACCTCCTTCCAGTCTTTCACTGAACAGGTGAAACGAAAAGGAACCGAGTACACCCTATCTGGATAAAGAAGATGTGGTACATATACACAGTGGAATATTACTCAGCCATGAAAAAGAAGGAAATCATGCCATTTGCAGCAACGTGGATGGACCTAGAGATTTTCCTACTGGGTGAAGTAAGTCAGGGGAGCAAAAATATCATATGACATCCCTTATATGTGAAATCTAAGAAGAAATGATACAAATGAACTTAATTAAAAATCATAAGAGACTCACAGATTTAGACAATGAACTTGTGGTTGTCGGGGTGGGGTAAGGATGAGGGGGAAGGGATAGTTGGGGAGTTTGGGATGGACATGGACACTCTGCTGTATTTAACATGGAGAACCAGCAAGGACCTGCTGGACAGCACAGGGAACTCTGCTCAATACTCTGTAATAAGCTTATGGTCACCAGGGGGAAGGATGGGGAAAGGGATAGTCAAGGAGTTTAGGATGGATATGGACACACTGCTGTATTTAACATGAAGAACCAGCAAGGACCTGCTGGACAGCACAGGAACTCTGCTCCATGTCATGTGGCAGCCTGGATGGGAGGGAAGATTGGAAGGAGAATGGATACATGTGATGTATAGCTGAGTTCCTTTGCTGTCCACCTGAAACTATCACAACATCGTTAATCAGCTATGCTCTAATATAAATTAAAAAGTTAGAGAGAGAATGTTATCAGTTGTCAAATATCAGTTCCTGCTACTGGTAGCTTCTGTCTCCAGTTCGTCTTTTGCTGCCCGGCTGGACGGCAGGCCTGTGCCACACACACCTTCATCTGAAGCTATATCTCACGGGGCTGAGCGCAGGATGGTGTGCTGATCACTCAGACACAACTCGTCTTTTCGAAACGTGCTTTATTCTTTCCCGTGAGCTTCTGCAAGGAGGAGCCAACCTTAAGCACAACTCACGCCTTGCAAATGTTTAGACAGGGTTGGGAACAAGCGATGAATTTAGCTATCGGGAGTCAAGCTCAAAGTGAGGACGCAACAGAATTCTCGTTCAGACTGTGATGTCTTTGTCTTTGCAGGCAGATTCAGTTGTGCTGTGGAAGGAGCCTGCATTTGCATCAACTCTTAGTTACTTCCCAGAGGCAGACAGCTGGAGGCCACTTTTACCCTGAGATACACTTGCTTAAAAGCATGATCCGCTTTACAACCCCTCCCAAATGATTCCCTTTACCCCAGACTCAACAAGTGATTTTTCCCCCTATCTTCCAACACTGACTGCTTAATTCCGTAAACGCACTGAGTGCTGAGTTATAGTCTTACTTTTAGAGACCCGGGTGCCCCCTCTTCCCTTAGAGGCATTTTCTTAAACAACATGTGAGTTTTGACTCTTCATTACATTGTTTTTCTCAAAGAGAATATGGCAATAGCGATAGAGAATCCACCCGCCAATGCAGGAGACACCAGAGACGTGGATTTGATTCCTGGGTCGGGAAGATCCCCTGGAGAAAGGGAAATGGCAACTGACTCCAGAATTCTTGCCTGGAAAATTTCATGGACAGAGGAGCCTGGCGGGATCCAGTCCATGGGTCACAAAGAGTGGGACCTGACTGAGCGACTAGGCACAGGCAGATACACAATGCAGATGTATTCAGTATCTTGTTTTCTGGGTCTCTTGTCAGTCTGGTATTTGGAGGTGCTGCACCATATCTAAAAACAGATTTTGTTATTTCCTCCACAAAGTTTAAAATATCGTTCATTGTCCTTAGGGGCCATGGTCAAAGTTCACGCTTAACTCAGCCTCCAGCCATCTTGGATCCCAACCTCACACACTACACACCTGCTCTTTCTTGAGGAGCCAGAGAAAGTTGGTGGTTGTTGTGTAGTTGCTAAATCGCATCTGACTCTTTGTGACCCCATGGACTGCAACATGCTGTGCTCCTTTGTCCTCTACTATGTCCCAGAGTTTGGTCAAACTCACGCCCATCGAGTTGGTGATGCCATCCAACCATCTCATCCTCACCCCCTTCTCCTCCTGCCCTCAATCTTTCCCAGCATCAGGTTCTTTTCCAGTGAGTCAGCTCTTTGCATCAGGTGGCCAAAGGATTGGAGTTTCAGCTTCAGCATCAGTCCTTCCAATGAATATTCACGATGGGTCTCCTTTAGGACGGACTGGTTGGATTTCCCTGCAGCCCAAGGGACTCTCAAGAGTTTTCTCCAAAGAAAGGAGGTCAAGGAATAGTCTCTTTCCTCTCATTTCGGATAGCTCAGTGTTGCTCCTCCTAAAGCCTCCAGACAGAAGCAAGCTTTCAATGCCCAGCTTGTTGGGGACTTAGGCGCCCCACCACCTTATATGTTATTCCAGAAATCTACCTCGCGATGTTGCAATTGACTGTGTTTTCGGGAGGGGGGAAACCATCTGAAGCATTAACATCTGCAGCCAAACCTCAGTTTGGAAGAAGTGGTCCACAAAGATGCAACCATCCCCAGCAGCTACATGTTGCCTTCACTTGTCCTCCAAGTATGTCACACACGAAGTTAACACACATGACTTGTAACCTCCCTGCAAATCGCTCACCCCGGGAGAGCCACTGTTGTGGATACTCCCCTTAAACTGTTAAGAGAAAAATGCCTAGATGGATTGCTTATAAAAATACCAAGAGTTATTACGAAACCTACCAGGAATCCAGGTGTCCCTGCTGAGCTGTCCTTGACAGAGGACACACCGCTCTCTAGTTTTTACACATTCATCTATCCAGACCCCATTCTCCAACACATACTCGTCGACCATCACTTTCCTGTGTTTTCCATCTTTTTATTGTTTGTGTGTTTTAAAGTGAAAAAGTGAAGTCACTCGGTCCTGTCCGACTCTTCGGGACCCCCTGGACTGTAGCCCACCAGGCTCCTCCGTCCATGGAATTTTCCAGGCAAGAGTACTAGAGTGGATTGCCATTTCCTTCTCCAGGGCATCTTCCTGACCCAGGGATGGAACCCAGGTCTCCTGCATTGCAGGCAGATGCTTTGCCATCCGAGCCACCAGGATCAGAGAAACTGAAGTGATGAAGAACACTATGGCATGATTGCTACCAATATTGTTAACTTATGACCCAGTGTAAAGTACGAGGACTTTTAATATTTGAAAACGTACTTTCACAACTAAACTTTGTCATCACTTCAGCATCAGCTCTAATTTTGCGGGTCTTTCCAGGTGGCTTGGTGGTAAAGCATCTGCGTGGTATTGCAGGAGGCATAAGAGATGCCAGTTTGATCATTGGGCTGGGAAGATCCCCTGGAGGAGAGCATGGCAACCCCTTCTCCAGTATTCTTGCCTGGAGAATCCCATGAACAGAGGAGCCTGTCAGGCTACAGTCCATGGGCTTACAAAGAGTAGGACATGACTGAGTACAGGCGTGCACTCTATAATTTTTCATTGCATGTAAAGTCAAGCTTGATTGTCTATTAGCAGAGTCTGTTAACTCTTGTTCAATACAGGAGACGCTATATCCTGTGTCAGAATTTTCCTTTTAGCTATTCCATTCATGGAAGCTCGAGTACTTTTGCAAACCATACAGACGTGTAAGAGCCTGCAATCCGAAAGGGATCCAAGCTGAGACACAAGGGGCTTGTTCCCATCAAAGCGGTAGTGAATTAATGGTGGTCTTATCTATGCTCTGTCTGGAACAGAAGCACCAAAACCAGCTGGGTGAGTGACCTATGGCTTTGTTATCGTGTAAACCACGGAGCTGAAAAGGTTCTGGTGACAGGGCCAGCACACAGTGTTTCTGGAAATCACAGAAGTGGACTCTCAGAAAACACACACACAGGGCCGTCACTGTGGGATTAGACTGCCCTGGATGTGACTTTGTGACGCGGGACAGAGTCAATTCGGAGTCAGTACATTCCTAGTAAAATATGTTTACCCTGACATGAAATAAACTAACCACCACAGTGAGTGAAAGCTGTCGTTGGTAGGGTTTCTTTGAAGATATGTGGCATATTTTTGCTTTATACTATAAGCAATTTCCTTTCAAGATTTTCTCTATATTTTATATTAGATCAATTTAAGATAGTTTATGAGAGATTCACTGTATACCACAGAGAACTATATTCAATTGTAATAACCTATAATGAGAAATAATCTGAAAAAATATATATGTATAATTAAATTGCTCTGCTATACACTGGAAACTAACACAATATTGCAAATCAGCTACATTTACAGAAAAAAAAAAGATGTTTTATAAGAGGAACATAATAAAAGATCAATAAATTTGTATTGACCGCAAATTAACAAACATATATAAAAGTTGCTTATTTTGGAAAACGTGAATATTTATTTTTTTCTGAAAATACACAAACTGATCAAATTTCAGTGATGCAATTGACCTACAATTACTAGATTTGCTATTATAATCATTTAATATCTGCTAAGAAAATAACCAAGGAAAGTCATATGTGTTGTTTCTAGAAATAAATAATGGTTAAAACATAGCATGTTTCCCCAATCTAGATATAGGTGGTTAAAATCTTATTTTCTACTCCCAGCAAAAAATGGACGGTTCAAAATAAAAAGCATGAGACCACTTATATACCAGAATACCTGAGTCCTAAAAGTAGAAACACAAACCAAGTGGAAACTATTGTGGATTGGGGGCTACATCTTTCTCAAATCTTCATTCTCTGAAGACTAAATGAAACAGGATTATCACTGAGTAGTATCAGTCAATTAATTAAAGATTCAGAATCCAAATAACTTAACAAAAGTTTAGAAAGACTGATTACCGCTACTCTCTATTTATAATTATCCTGGAGCGTTCTCAAAAAAAAAAAATTTTATTTAAAGTAGCTAAGCTCCCTGTAATTCCCTAGGGTAATCTAAAGACAAATTAATTTTCCAATTACAAATATAAACATCTGTGTCGGGGGAAAAAAAACATTATGTTGTTGTTCTCTATTTAGGGTTGATTATAAGTCTATTTCTATTTTGACAATATTAATGCTTTAAAAAAAATGCTAAAGTAAGTAAATCTTACACATTCAAAGATTATCTGTCAACAGAGATAAGACTTGGGATTTTTAAAGTGTAGGTTCAGGGATGTCCCTGGTGGTCGTGGTTAAGAATCCACCTTGCAATGTAGGGGAAGTGTGTTCGATCCCTAGTCAGGGAACTAGATCCCACATATGAAAATGTGTGAGTGTGTGCTCGGTCATGTCTGACTCTTTTGTGACCCCCATGGACTGCAGCCCACTGGGATCCTCTGTCCTTGGAATTCTCCAGCAAAGAATACTGGAGCAGGTTGCCATGTCCTGCTCCAGGGGATCTTCCTGATCCAGGGATCAAACCTGACTCTCTTGCATCTCCTGCATTGGCAGGTGGGTTCTTTACTGTCTGAGCCACCTGGGAAGACGCCCACAGCAGCGTAATAGCCCACAGCAGAAGCATGACAAATGCCAAGCAACACTCTGCGGAAGAGTCATCCTGAGGTCACAGTGGACGTGCAGATGTTGAAGACAATTGAGACATCCCATGCGTGGCTCTCAACACAGCCCACATGGATATGAACTAAAGACAGCACTTCCTACACCACCCACAGTTACTGGTTCCTCTTGGACGGGACTGCCAAGAGCATTAACATCAACGGTTCCCATAGTGTTCTATATCCAACTGTGTGCTTGTTCCTAGAAAGGTATTCCCCTGCAAAAACAAAACAAAACAAAACAAAACAGACCCTTCAAACTGATCTTCCGTTTCATGTAAAATGAGAATGCACCATAGAGAAATTGTCAACAATGCCCACACTTTGCCTGTTGCCTCTGGATCACACAGCCCTTGTGCATCCGGTCAAATCCTTGTGGTGATAACTCCAAAGACCTTTAAATGCCAAATTCCATGGGACTGTCAAAAGGGGACAGAGATGCTTGGAGAAGAATTCTCCATCACGCAAATCCAACTGAAGCACTTTGGGGGTCAACTGTAAATCCAGTGGGATAAACTCTGAAAGAGAAAATCCTGTTTAACTTTCCTTTGCATATAATGAGTCCACATGCCTTCATTCCTGGAGCACCTGTTTAGCTGCCAGAATAATGCCAGAGAGGGGGCCAGGCTTGAGATTATTGAAATGAAAGCATCTCATTCTGAAAATGCACAAGACCGCCTCTCTGAAATTATTGGTGATGACGAAAGTCATCTGTGTTGCCTCACCTTTCCACTTGCTGGTGGGCAGGTGTGGTGTGTGCCTGGAGGGGTGGATAAGGCAGAGAGACAGGAGAACCCTTTTAGTAAACCGTAGGAAATTCTCGCCACGGAGAACCCTTTGCTATGCTCCAGGGCTAAGAGAGCAAGACAAGGAATGCAGACTTGTGTCTGCGTTCATTAAGAGTCAACAGAGAAAAGTCAGGAATGAGTCTGTGAGGTTCAGGAGGGGATAGACAAGGAGGACCTGCCATCTGCTCACCTCGGGCAACCTCTAGCTGGAGACGAGTGCAGGCTGCTTCTTTCAAGTGATGGATTAAAAATCCCACAGAATGCCCGAATCACCTGCCTTCTTCACGGACCCATGACATTACCCTGCTCAGGAGAACCTGGATTTTCAAGCTGTTTTCTCTTTGTTTCCCAAGCAACAAGCTCACTCTCTCAGCAGGTAAGTGGAAAAAGCAAGAGTGCTCTGCTATCATTTTTTTAATGCTTTTTAGAGACATCACTTTGCCAACAAAGGTCCATATGGTCAAAGCTAGGGTTTTTCCAGTAGTCATGTACAGATGTGAGATTTGGACCATAACGAGGGCTGAGCGCTGAAAAATTGACGCTTTTGAACTGTGGTGTTGGAGAAGACTCTTGAGAGTCCCTTGGGCTGCAAGGATATCCAAACTGTCAATTGTAAACAAAATCAGTCCTGAATATTCATTGGAAGGACTGATGCTGAAGCTGAAGCTGCAATCCTTTGGCCACCTGATGCAAAGAGCTGAGTCGTTGAAAAAAGACTGATGCTAGGAAAGACTGAGGGCATCAGGAGAAAGGGACGACAGAGGATGAGATGGTTGGATGATATCACCGACTCCATGGACATGAGTTTGAGTAAACTCCAGGAAATGGTGAAGGACAGGGAAGCCTGGCATCCTGCAATCCATGGGGTCCGGAAGAGTTGGACATAACTGAGCCATCGAATAACAACTGTCCTAGGTGAAATGTGCACCAGGAAATTAGAAAAAAATGGGATCAAATGCAAGTCAGCCAGAAGACCGGAAAAAAAACCCTGAATCATTAACTGAGAACCCTGCTCAGATATGGAGCAGCCACGTGAACTAGGACAAGGTGTGGAACCTTTCCTGTTTCCTCATCTGTAAAATGAGAACAGTGCTGGGGTTTGGGGAAGAAGATATAATAACAGACGTAAAGGCTGCTGGAAGCTGTGATGATTCTGGACCCAAATCTTAGGTTGGTTCAGATGAACACACCTCGTCGGACACCGAGAATCTGCTGGGAAAGACTGACGTGCCTGCCGTTCCTCCACGTCTGCGTGTCTGAAAGGCCGTGTTTGGTTCTCTCAACGCCGTGAGTGTTTACCACAACTTTTCATGCAGTCAAGTCTTTTCAGAGTCTCTTCCAGCAGTTTCAGTAACAACAGGCTTTTAAAACTGCTCTCCCGTTTTCTCAGCTTCTCAAAGTTTGACATTCATGGTTGAGCATCATAGCACACAACATGGTTTCCATGGAGACCTAAATTTTTTTTTCATGTTTCCATTCAATTAACCACATTGTATGCCTAAGAGCACAGAAAGCATTATCTGTGGAACGCAGCAGGTTTATTTGGGTGTTTATAACGGCAATTCCAAATGTGGCTTTTAAGATCTTCCTAAGAAAGTGGCATGGTCTCCCCTGGTGGTTCAGATGGTAAAGAAGTGAAAGTCGCTCAGTCAGTCCTGTCCGGCTCTTTGGGACCCCATGGACTGATTATGGGATCCTCCAGGCCAGAATACTGGAGTTGGTAGCGTTTCCCTTCTCCAGGGGATCTTCCCGACCCAGGGATCGAACTGGGGTCTCCTGCATTGCAGGAGTATTCTTTACCAGCTGAGCCACCAGGGAAGCCCAAGAATACTGGAGTGGGTAGCCTATCCCTTCTTCAGTGGTTCTTCCTGACACAGGAATCGAACCGGGATCTCCTGCATTGCAGGTGGATTCTTTACCAGCTGAGCTACCAGGGAACCCCCAGATGGTAAAGAACCTGGTTGCCAGTTGAGGAGACACAGGTTTGATTCCTAGGTCAGGAAGATCCCTTGGAGAAGGGAATGTCAACCCGTTCCTGTATTCCTGCCCTGGAAATCCCATGGACAGAGGAGCCTGGCGGGCTACAGTGCTGAGGGGCCACAAAGAGTCGGACACGCCTGAGGGATTAACGCTTTTACTTCTTTCACGAGAAAGTGCCATCTGTCGCTTCTGCAGTGACATCTAGATATACCCTCACCTTCGAGCTTGCTGGATGCTAATGAGATCAATAAAGTTCAAGCTGAAATCTAAACTTTTACGTCAGCCCATCAGCCGATGGCTTCTGTTTAAAGCAATTTAGAGACTTGTTATTATAAATTCAAATACGTTCAATAATTCAAAACTGAAAATTTTTAATGGTTCTAAATGGAAAACCCTAGAGGGTTACGAAGAGAGATGAGGAACAGAGTTTTATTTCTGGTGGTGAAACTAGGACTTTGCTGGTGGGTCCAAGTGGGCGGCCAAGGCGGGGAACACGGGTTTGATTCCTCGCCTGGGAAGATCGCTCATGCTTCAGGACAGCCAAGCGTGTACATCTCAACTACCGAAGCCCACTTGCCCTAGAGCCTGTGCCTACAGCAAGATAAACCCCTGCAGTGGGAAGCCTGGACAAGACAATCAGAGAAGCCCCTGCTCGCTGACCTGGAGAAAGCTCAAGAACAGCGGCGATGCCCCCGTGCCGCCTAAATAAAGCAATGTAAATAAAAATAAAACTAGACGCGGGATGCGAAGAACGAGGCTCTCCCTCTGTGGCTGAGGATATCTATAACTTCCAGCACACCACTTAAAATCTCTCAGTTCCACTTTTGTCATCCATAAGGAAATGGCCCTAAACCTCTCTACGAGGCATTCATATTCTGAGTTTTTTTTTTAAAGCCTATATTGGGGACATGTTGTATTTGGAAATAAAATTGAAGGGATAAAATTTATGGTGGGAACTGCATGGTGTTGTACTGTTTTTTTCATATTTTAAATACCTCATTATGAGTTGATTCTTGGGCTCCAAAATCAGCGTGGACACTGACTGACTGCAGTCATGAAATTAAAAGACGCCTGCTCCTTGGAAGAAAAGCTATGACCAACCTCAGTTCAGTTCAGTTCAGTCGCTCAGTAGTGTCCGACTCTTTGCAACCCCATGAATCGCAGCACGCCAGGCCTCCCTGTTCATCACCAGCTCCTGGAGTTCACCCAGACTCACGTACGTCCATCGAGTCAGTGATGCCATCCAGCCGTCTCATCCTCTGTCATCCCCTTCTCCTCCTGCCCCCAATCCCTCCCAGCATCAGAGTCTTCTCCAATGAGTCAACTCTTCGCATGAGGTGGCCAAAGTACTGGAGTTTCAGCTTCAGCATGATTCCCTCCAAAGAACACCCAGGGCTGATCTCCTTTAGGATGGACTGGTTGGATCTCCTTGCAGTCCAAGGGACTCTCAAGAGTCTTCTCCAACACCACAGTTCAAAAGCATCAATTCTTCGGCACTCATCGTTCTTCACAGTCAAACTCTCACATTCATACATGACCACAGGAAAAACCATAGCCTTGACTAGACAGACCTTTGTTGGCATAGCAGTCTCTGCTTTTCAATATGCAATCTAGATTGGTCATAACTTTCCTTCCAAGGAGCAAACGTCTTTTAATTTCATGGCTGCAGTCACCATCTGCAGTGATTTTGGAGCCCAAAAATATAAAGTCTGACACTGTTTCCACTGTTTCCCCATCTATTTCCCATGAAGTGATCGTACAAGATGCCATGATCTTCGTTTTCTGAATGTTGAGCTTTAAGCCAACTTTTTCACTCTCTACTTTCACTTTCATCAAGAGGCTTTTGAGTTCCTCTTCACTTTCTGCCATAAGGGTGGTGTCATCTGCATATCTGAGGTTATTGATATTTCTCCTGGCAATCTTGATTCCAGCTTGTGAAAGGGGCTGGGGAGGGGGGTGGTGGGAAATCAGACTCTCTCCCCTATAACCTGTGGAAGGAACGAAGGCCTGCCCACATGGTGCTATCGGTCCACTGATAACTCATGTGCCGTGCTAAGTCACTTCAGCTGTGTCCGACCCTTTGCGACCCCATGGACTGTAGCCCGCCAGGCTCCTCTGTCCATGAGATTCTGCAGGCAAGAATACTGGGGCAGGTTGCCATGCGCTCCTCCAGGGGATTTTCCCAACCCAGGGATCAAAGCCCTTGTTTCTTACGGCTCCGGCATTGGCAGGCGGGTTCTTTACCACTAGAGACACCTGGGAAGCTGTGAGATGGTGAACCTGTGTTGTCTTAAGCCATCAAGTGTGTGCCAGTGTGTGTGAGTAGCCCAAGAGAAAGCAGACACGGAACAAGTTGTGTGCTTTTGGGTGACTGCTCAGCTGTGTACCCAACACCTTCAGGACAGTGTTCTTGGTCTACAGTCCTGAGTCTTATCTGCCACTCATGAACACGCACACACACACACACACACACACATGCGCTTCAAAGAGAGAAGTCTGCCCAAACCAACCTAAAGCTGGTCTAAATCCTGCCTTCATCAGAACATCTTTCTCTCTTGATGTGTATCCTTTGTGAAAAGGGCTTGTGTTTGCAAAAGACTTCAGATGTTCTTGAGTTCCTCAAAAAGGGGCCTCCTGGGCTTATGAATCGGATGGCTGTTGGCAGGATTGCTCTTCAGTGACTGCCCCCTGACCGTCACGGTGCTGTGTTGAAATTAGGTCCAGAAACTTCTGATATTTAACAAAGCACCTGAGAGTTGCCCAGCAGGTTATGGGGGAGCTTCCCTGATGGCTCAGTCGGTAAAGAATCCACCTATCAGTGCAGGAGAACTGGTTTGATCCCTGAGTCAGGAAGATCTCCTGGAGAAGGAAAGGACAACCCATTCCAGTATCCTTGCCTGGGAAATCACATGGACAGAGGAGCCTGGAGGGCTACAGTCCATGGGGTCGCAAAGAGTCAGACACGACTCAGATGAGTAAACCACCACCACCACGGTGGGGGCGGGGGAGCGGGGGGAATAGGAAGGAAAGGCTATAGGTTTAATATAATTTAATACAAAGGGGTATGTTCAGTTCATTTTCATGAGCTCTGTGGACATTTTTTGTAAGCACTTAGTTTGGAAAGGAGCATTCTGGAAATGGAGAGTTTTCACTAATTTAGACTGACCTTCTCCATCGGTTAGCTCCAAGTCATTAATATCATACTGTCACTAATCGGCTACAATACTAATCAGCCCAGGGTCAATTATACACAGAGTAGGACTCACATGGCCATTCCACTCATTATTGGGAATCAAATCCTCATCATTGTTGAGTGATAAATAGTGACATTGTGCATACTAATTGGGAGAAGCAACACTGAGATGAACGGGGAATGTAATTCCATCTTTTTTTTTTTTTTTATTGAAAGCAATTTCCTATTTTACCACCTTCTAGATTTAAAGTCCCTGACTAACAGGGTGTGTCTTTTCCCTGCCTTGGTTTCTTTCAAAATGCCTACCCACTGCCTCGGTTAGCTCTGGAAATATTTAAATGGAATTAATCAAATGCATGTGTGGTGTTGTAGGAATATAAACAGGATGAGAAAACAGATAAAATAATAATGTACACAGGTAATTTCTGACGGAGGAGGCAGAGGCAGAGAGGGGACTTTGTGGATAAGTGCTAGAGACTAAGAGTAAGTAATAAAGATGTGTTCTGGCCAGCTCTCATTTGATTCCATTCAGCATGGTGACAAAGGAGAGCCAAGTTCTGCCTATGAGGGAGCTTAGCATCTAGAGGTCCAGGTGTCCCTGAGACACGTCTGTCCACTGCAAAGATTAAAGTTCTGGTACCCTCAGTGCTTAGGAGAGCAATCTTGCTGCATCCTAATCTGATTCATATAGGATCTTAGGTTCTCTTATAAATAGGTCCCTTTATAAATTTTGTTGTTCAGTCAGTCATTCATACTCGACTCTTTGAGACCCCATGGACTATAGCCCACCAGGCTCCTCTGTCTGTGGGATTTTCCAGGCAAGAACACTGGAATGGGTTCTCATTTCTTTCTCCAGGGAATCTCTGAGACCCAGGGATCAAACCTGGTAAGGTCTTCCCTGGTAGCTCAGTTGGTAAAGAATCTGCCTGCAAGACAGGAGACCCCAGTTCGATTCCTGGGTCAGAAAGATTCTCCTGGAAAAGGGATAGGCTACCCACTCCAGTACTCTTGGGCTTCCCTGGTGGCTCAGCTGGTAAAGAATCCGCCTGCAAGGCGGGAGACCTGGGTTCAATCCCCTGGAGAAGGGAACAGCTCTCCACTCCAGTATTCTGGCCTGGAGAATTCCATGGATCGAACCTGGGTTTCCTTCATCGCAGGCGGCGTCCTTACCATGGAGCCACCAGGGAAGTGTTCCCTTCCCCACCACCTTATATACAATTATTGTGGCTAAAATTACTAACTTAGTTTTATTACAGAGGCAGACCTCAAGAGATATTGTGGGTTCGATTCTAGACCGCAGGCAATAAAGCAATGCTGCAATATTGCAACAAACACAAATGTTTTGGCTTCCCAGTGCACATAGAAGTTGTATTTACACTAGAATGTAGTCTATTACATGTGCAGTGACATCATGTCTCAGAAAATGTACAGATCTTGATTTAAAATGAGTCACTTTAGGGGACTTCCCTGGTGGTCCTGTGGCTAAGACTTCACACTCCCAATGCAGAGGGCCCAGGTTCGATCCGTGGTCTGGGAACTAGATAACACATGCTGCAACTAAGACCTCGAGCAACCAAATAAATAAATAATTTCAATAATCAAATACTTTATTGCTAAAAAAAAAGTCACAACAATTATAATTGTAAAATCTTAGGTCACTGACCACAGAACACCACAGCAAATAAAAGAGTGATGAAAAAATCTGAAATACGGTGACAATTACCAAAATGTGATAGAGACCCAAAAATGAACAAATGTTCCCCACAGATCTGCTCAATGTGAATTTGCCACAAACCTTCAGTTTATAACAAAAATACAATATCTGAAAAGTGCAATAAAATGAGGTCTGCCTTTATTCCCAAGTCATAAGTCGTGACTTTGTTTCTGAGAGGTAAGAGGTAAGCAATGAAGATTTTTAAGATAAAGAGTTGAAATTGCAATCTTTATGTTGTATACTATTTAATAAATCTTAGATATCGTGCACTTAATTATGTGCAAATGAACCAGGGGACAAGAAACTCAGAATAAGTCAAAAAATATTTGGCATTTTAAGAAATTCAGGAGTTATGAGTGATTGTGTTTTCTGATTTTTTTTTTCTTTCAGCATCCTTCTAAAGGTAACTTGTTCTGCTTGTCAAAGCAATAATTTTAAAAACTTACAGATTCATTTTAAAATTATGAGTGTGCAATTAAAACAATCCATCTCGTCATATGATGGAGTAGTTCAATGATGTTATTTGCTCAGCTTTAACAAATATTCCACAACTTTCCAGGACACATTAAAATACTTTGATATTGCCCTAAATGTCCACATTGAATGTGAGAAAGACATTTCTCCTTCCAAATACCCATGGTTTACAATTCAACACACTAGCAACTGAGTTGGTTTTCTGGCAAATTGCATGAGTCTTATTTTATGTCCACAAAAGCTGATCATAAGAACAAAAGTGAAATTCAGATAATTGCACATATTGAAAACAAACACTCTGTAAGCACCTGGACTAACTGAATTCAGTTGAAAAACAAAAGGAGCAGTTTGATTAAAAACACGTAATTATATGCATTTAAATCATTATGTACTTAGGTGGGTTAGAAGAAGCAGTCATAAGGTCAGTTCAATAGGAGCACCAAGGAGCATTATGACCGCTCACCATCTCCAAATGTTTTTTCTGTTTTTTCCCTTCTTTCTCAATCAAAATATCAGGGATGAGCTGAGAAACCTCACATGCATCAGGATACATCATACACACCAAAGGAACTAATATAAAAGGGAGCAAGAGGTTTTCACGTATCACATGTTCTCATGGAAAGTTTTGTCAGATAAATAGACTGAGTTTTTTTCATGAGAATTATGTTTTTTTTTCTTTTTTTTCTAACATTTAAAATCCAGGTATCTTTCTTTACAGAGTGGCTTCCTCTGAAAACCATCACTGATCACTCCAATATTCTCCAGAGATGATGTAAAATGGAATAGATGCTAAATTTGGTTCCTCCGTACTGTCCATGGGGTTCTCAAGGCAAGAATCCTGAAGTGGTTTGCCATTCCCTTCTCCAGTGGACCACATTTTGTCAGAACTCTCCACCATGACCCGTCCGTCTTGGGTGGCCCTACATGGCATGGCTCATAGTTTCATTGAGTCAGACAAGGCTGTGGTCCATGTGATCAGATTGGTTAGTTTTTTGTGACTGGGGTTTTAATTCTGTCTGCCCTCTGATGGAGAAGGATAAGAGGCTTATGAAAGCTTCCTGATGGGAGAGACTGACTGTGGGGGAAACTCAGTCTTGGCATCACTGACTTGATGGACGTGAGTTTGAGTAAACTCCGGGAGTTGTTGATGGTCAGGGACGCCTGATGGGCTGCAGTCCATGGAGTCGCAAAGAGTCGGACACGACTGAGCGACTGAACTGACTTGATTCCTCCACTTACTACATGATATTTAATCTTCTCCAGGGCAACCATCTCTCTGTTGTATCCACAGCAAGCAGAGCAGGACATGGAATAGAGTTCAAGAGAAATGTACTGAATGGACAAGAAGTGTGGTTGTCCAATAGTCATTTCTGCAGTTATGGACACAGTCCACATCAGTGTGGTCCACGATGGTACCACGACGGTTTTCACAGAACAAGAGCAAATGCTTTAAAAATTTGTATGAATACAAAAAAAGGCCCCAAACAGCCAAAGCAATCTTGAGAAGGAAAAAAGGAGCTGGAAGAATAGAGCTTCCTGACTTCAGACTATACTACAAAGCTACAGCCGTCAAGGCAATAGGGTACTGGCAGAAAAAGACAGACCTATACCAATGGCTTGGAATAGAAAGCCCTGAGAATAACCCATGAATCTACAGTTGCTTAACCTATCACAATGGAAGCAAGAATACGTGATAGAGAACAGACAGTCTCTTCAACAAGTGGTGCTGGGAAAACTGGACAGCTACACGTAAATAAAATTAGAACACTTCCCAACACATACACAGAAATAAACTAAAAAGGGGGTAAAGACCCAAATGTCAGATTGGAGACTATAAAACTCCTAGAGGAAAACATAGGCAGGACCATCTTTGAGATAAGTCACAGCAATATTTTCTGGATCTGTCTCCAGAGTAATGGAAATAAAATGCAAAATAAAAAAGTTGGACCCCTAACTAAGCTTTAAAGCTTTTCAACAGCAAAGGAAACCATCAACAAAATGAAAGGAGAACCTACTGAATGGGAGGAAAGGTTTTCAAATGATATGACTGATAAGGGGTTGTGTGTGTGTGGGTGTGTGTGTGTGTGTGTGTTAGCCGCTCAGTTGTATCTGACTCCTTGTGACCCCATAGACTGTAGCCTGCCACGGTCCTCTGTCCTTGGAATTCTCCAGGCAAGAGTACTGGAGTGGGTTGCCATTCGCTTCTGCAGGGGATCTTCCTGATCCAGGGATCGAACCTAGGTGTCCTGCACTACAGGTGGATTCTTTACCATCTGAGCCACCAGGCTAATAGCCAACATACATAAACAGCTCATACAACTCAACAGCGAAAAAATAAGCAGTCAGATTTAAAAGTGGAATGAAGAACATTTTCCAAAGAGGAACTGAAGGTCTCCAACAGGCATATGAAAAGATGCCGTTCATTAGGTAAATGCAAATCAAGACTACAATGAGATATCTACGGAAAAGAAAGTGAAAGGGAAGTTGCTCAGTCGTGTCCGACTCTTTGTGACCCCATGGACTGTAGCCTATCGGGCTCCTCTGTCCATGAGATATTCCAGGCAAGAGTACTGGAGTGGGTTGCCATTTCCTTCTCCAGGGGATCGTCCTGACCCAGGGGATCGAACCAGGGTCTCCCGCATTGCAGGTAGAGGCTTTTAGCGTCTGGGCCACCAGGGAAGTCCATCTGTGGAAAACTGTTTCTAAAAATAGAACTTCCACATGACCCAGCAGTTTCATTCTGGATTATATATCCAAAAAAAAAAAAAGAAAGAAAGAAAACCACTAGCTTGAAAACATACGTGTACCCCGATGTTTACAAGTAGCTCTATTTGGAAGAGCCAAGATATGGAAGCCGCCTACATATCCATTGACCCATGAACAGATAAGGAAGATGAGGTACATATATACAATGGGATACTACCCAGCCATAAAAAGGACGAAAGCTTGCCATTTGCAGCACTATGAATGGACTTGGAGGGCATTAGGCTAAGTGACGTCAGACAGAGAAAGACAAGTACCGTATGATATCACTTATAGGTGAACTTGAAAACATATAACAAATCAGTGAATATACCAAAAAAAAAAAAGAAGCAGACTCAGGTATACAGAGGACAAACAAGTGGTTACCAGTGGGGTGACGGAAGGAGGAGGGATAGGGATTAAAAGGGTATATGGGTAAGGGATTAAAAGGTACAAGCTGTTAGGTGTAAAATATGCTACAAGAATGTAATGTAGAAGGTGGAGAATATAGCCAATATTTGTTAATAACTATGAATGGAGTATAACCTTTAAAAATTCTCAGTCACTAAATTGTACACCTACAACTTATGCAATATTGAACAGCAACTATGAAAGGGAAAATGAAAGTTGCTCAGTCGTGTCCGACTCTCTGTGACTCCAGGGACTATGCAGTCTGTGGAATTCTCCAGGCCAGAATATTGGAGTGGGTAGCCGTTCCCTTCTCCAGGGGATCTTCCCAACCCATGGATCGAACCCTAGTCTCCCGCATTGCAGGAGGTTTCTTTACCAGCTGAGCCACCAGGGAAGCCCAATTGAACAGCAACGATAATTCAATTAAAACTAAAACTAAAAACAGTTCTAGTCATTAAAAAGCCAATACGGTAGCAACTAGTCACATCTGGCAATTGAGTCCTTTAAATGTGAGAGATATAAGGGAGGAAACGTGCTTTAATTTAAGTAAACGAAACTTAATTGACCGCATGCAACTGCTGGTGAATGTGATGCCCAGGGCAGAGCTAGGAGTTTACACTTGGTATTTTTAACACAAGAATGAAATTTTCATCTTCTTTTCCAGCAACTAGTCTATGTACATTCAATTCTCTCATTAAAAAGTCTTGCCAGAAAAAGCTAAGGACAACCAAGGTTTTACTTTAATACCATTCATTAATGGTCTTTGCTGTTCACTTAGTCCCTAAGTCCTGTCCAAGTCTTTGCGACCCCATGGACTGTAGCCCGCCAGGCTCCTCTGTCCATGGAGTTCTCCAGGCAAGAATACTGGAGTGGGTTGCCATTTCCTTCTCCATGGGGTCTTCCTGACCCAGGGATCGAACCCGCATCTCCAACACTGCAGGTGGATTCTTTCTCATCTAAGCCACCAGGGGAATTGTGTTTGTTACCATACCGAAATTCTCATGAATCCATACTTCATTTTTATATTCATGTTTATATTGCCATAGTTGCAAAGATCATCCCACTCTAAGATCACGAATTCTCCCACCCTTCCTTCTGGTACATTTTGCACTTTCACTGCGTTATGTTTAAGTCACAGAATCCAGTTGGAATTTATCCTCATGTACGTGTTAGCTATGTGATACAGATCGTTTTCCGTTTTTCCATGTGGCTAATGAAACATCCCGATACGTTTTTCAAATTTCTCTGTTTTCATTGATTTGCTAGCCGTTGGCATCCAAGATTTCTAAAGGCGCTTTGGCTCCTATCCGAACTCTCAGATCTGATCCTGTGTCTGTGTCTTTTTGACAGTATTGTGTTTTATTATTGAGACTATGATATGCTAGAATGCTACTTTGAAGGCTTTCAATCATTCTCTTTTCTCTTATGATTCAAAAGTTTTCTAGCTGTTCTTTGTTCGTGCTTTGCCATATGTTCTTCTAATTGGCTGCTGCTTCTTTATATGAAAGTCATTTATTTTTATACATGATTTTGAATCCCACATTGAATTCCCAAATGGCAAGCAAGGGAGACAACATTGGCATTCATCTCACAAGCACAGGGCTAAATTCCTCACTCCCCGAGCAGCTCCTAGAAAGTCATCGTTACAAAAGCCACAAGCCATAGCTGGTCAAGGATGTGAACTGACAGTTCATAGAATAAAAAAGGAAGGAAGATTTTGAACAAGAGGAGGGATACTTGCTAAAATAGTACAGTGATTAAGCAAGCAATTACAAGTACAGTGAGATTCTATTTTTAAAAAGTTATTTGTTTATTTCAATTGCAGGATAATTACTTTGCAATATTGTACTGGTCTTTGCCATACATCAACGTGAATTGGCCGTATGTATGCGTGTTCCCTTGCCCCATTCTGAACCCTCTCCCACCACCCTCCCCACTCCATCCCTCTATGTTGTTCCAGAGCACCGGCTTTGGACGCCCTGCTTCATGCATCGAACTTGCATTGGTCATCTAATTCCATTTTTATCTTCTTACATGGAGAGGACAGGGAGATGGGTGAAGAGAAGGGGAGACTGCAAATATTGGCTACAGAAAAGTTATGGCCAACCTAGACAGCATATTAAAAAGCAGAGACATTACTTTGCCAACAAAGGTCTGTCTAGTCAAGGCTATGGCTTTTCCAGGGGTCATGTATGGATGTGAGAATTGGACTGTGAAGGAAGCTGAGCGCCAAAGAATTGATGCTCTTGAACTGTGGTGTTGGAGAAGACTCTTGAGAGTCCCTTGGACTGCAAGGAGATCCAGCCAGTCCGTCCTAAAGGGATCAGTCCTGAATATTCACTGGAAGGACTGATGGTGAAGCTGAAACTCAAATCCTTTGGCCACCTGATGTGAAGATCCATTTCACTGGAAAAGACCCTGATGCTGGGAAAGATTGAAGGCAGGAGGAGAAGGGGATGACAGAGGATGAGATGGTTGGATGGCATCACGGACTCGATGAACTCGAGTTAGAACAAACTCTGGGAGATAGTAGACAACAGAGGAGCCTGGTGTGCTGTAGTCCATGGGCTTGCAGGGTTGGACCTGACTTGCCGACTGAACAACAACAGAAAATAAAGGAGCGTCATCATGATAAAAGCACAATGTCATGGGGTTTGACTCAGGCTTTGATATGATAGAGAACCCAGATGTAAAACATGGACTCAAGTGGCAGAAACAAGTTCTTGAGACCTGTGCCATCCAATATGGTGGCCACTCATCTAACTAGGCTGTGAAGCACTCAAAATATGGTGAGTCTCAACTAAAGTGGGTTGTAAAGACCGAATGCGCAGTGATTTCAAATTATGCAAAATATCAGCTCATTATACTTAAAATAGTGATTACCTAAGGGGAGATGATAATACTCTGGGTACACTGGGTTAAATAAAGTATGCTCTCAAAATCAATGTCACCTATTTTACATACGTATCTCTAGTATGGCTGCTAGAAAATTCTAAATTACACGTGTGAATTGTATGACCTTTCCACTGGGCAAATATTGTATGATGCCATATGATTTCACTTATATGAAGAATCAAAAAACATGATATAATGAACATATTTACAAAGAAGATAGAGACTCACAGACTTAGAGAACAAATTTATGGTTTCCAGGGGGGAAGGATGGGAGGAAGGGATAGTTAGGGAGTCTGGGATGGACGTGGACACACTGCTGTGTTTAACAAGGAGAACCAGCAAGGACCTGCTGGACAGCACAGGGAACTCTGCTCAATACTCTGTAATAACCTTATGGTTCCCAGGGGGAAGGGTGGGGGAAGGGATAGTCAGGGAGTCTGGGATGGACATGGACACACTGCTGTATTTAACATGGAGAATCAGCAAGGACCTATTGTGTAGCACAGGGGAGTCTGCTTAATGTTATATAACAACCTAAATGGGGAAAGAATTAGGAAAAGAATAGATACATGTGTACTTATAACTGAATCACTTTTCTGTACATCTGACGCACAACATTGTTAACTACATATATGCCAATATGAAATAAAAACTTAAACTAAAAAAAAAAAAAAAAATCAGTGCCCTGTCTTATCTATTTATTTCCGTACGGCTACTAGAAAATTTAACATCACACATGTGACCTGTATGACGTTCCCATTGGCCAGCAGTGTTCAATGGGACCCACATTGATTAATTCACTTCTCCCTTCAGCTTTCTTGGTCCTGGCTCTGCACCAGCAATGAACTGTGTGTCTCATTTGGGGCAGGAATATAGTCTGGGACCCCTGGGGGGGACTTTATTCCCTGAGTGCCTCCTCTTTAGTGGACTCCCGGTTCACCCTTTGGCTCTTAAAATCCTGCCTTTGTTCTCTTCATAACAAAAGCGTTCTTCTGCATTCACCAAATTTATACCTCTTTACTGAATCGTGTACTATTTCCTGCTTTTCATATAAAACATCTCCCTTGTACTGAATACTCAGTCTCCAGCACGCTTTCACCATCTACAGGACTGTAGCACCTTGGGAATGGGAAAACAGGTGTTCTAACATCTCTCCACATCTTTTCTCAGTTAAGAAGACTTGACGGCTCTCAAGACAGACTGGTGCCCCCAGAAAAAATTCCGCCTAAAGCGTTTTTTTTTTTTTTTCCCTGTTTGAGAAAGATTTGCTCATTACTGTGTGGCATGTTGCTAGCTTTCCACTTTTATCAATATTGGCCTCAGTCCAACGAGATCTTTCCGTAAATAAAATTTTCTCTGAAACACAGCCAACAGTGATTTACCACTTTGGCAGAACTGTTATGGACTCTTTCAAGGAGACTTTAGAAAACATTTCTTTTTTTTACTTTTGGTAAACCTAGAAATGGTGGGAAATGATAGGTTTTGATATTTCAGCATCTCTATACACACATCATAACCTCTACTTGGCCAGACACGATCAATAGGAGTGTTTTAATCTCCTGCTGAAATGTAGATCTTAATTTAAATGCTCCATCCGGAAGTCACCTGCCTGAGGAAGAACATCAGTGTGAGACTTTGCTGTCTAAGTGCTCGTCTTTCAAACGTAATTAGCTGGAACAGCACAGGGTAGAGGTCTGAGAAAGCACATGGTGTCAGAGCAGACATCCTAAAACTTTCTCAATCACGGCTACAATCACACCACCACAAGGCTCCCACGTGTACGGTGTCTTTGTCAGCTCGGACTGCCATTAAAAAGAGGGGTGGGGGAGGTTAAGCCATAGATGCTTATCATCTTATTTGGAGGATGCAAGTTCAAGATCGTGGCATGGGCAGGTTTAGCTCCTGGTGAGTCTCTCTTCTTGGTTTGCACAGCTGCGTGGTGTCCTCATGAGGAAGAAAGAGAAACCAGTCTGGTCTCTTCCTCTTCTCATAAGGACACTAATCCCATCCCAGGGACCCCACCCTCATGACCTCATCTAAACCTAATTAAAACCCAAACATCCCACCTCTAAATACCATTGGTTGGTGGTTAAGACTTCAACGTACGAATCTTGCCGGGGGGAGACACAAACATTCACTCCACAGAACCAGGAAAAGTGAGTGAAGACAGAGTATTTCTAGCTTTATATTATTTGCTCAGTGAGAGTCTGAATAATGCTCCTTCCCAAAATGGGCGTGTGCTTTTCCCCAGAATCTGAAAATCCATCATCTTACGTAAGAAAAGGGACTCTGGAGATGTGATTAAGCTAACAATCTCAGGATGGGGAGATTTTCCTTGAGCATGTGGGTGGGTTAGGGTTAGGATAAACGGGACTCGTGGGGGTCAGAAAAAGAGATGTGATGACTGCCAAGATTCAGGGCCATGAGCTGAGCAGTGCCAGCTCATAAAAAAATATCAAAAGCAATTGTTGCTGTTCATGTCTGACTCTTTGCGACCCCACAGACTACAAGCACACCCAGCTTCTCCGTCCTTCACTATGTCCCGGAGTTTGCTCAAACTCATGTCCACTGAGTTGATGGTGCCATCCAACCATCTCATGACCAAAAGTAATAGGCCGTATAAGACATTTTAAAGTAAAGGCGTAAACCAGGAATGGAGCGCTTGTTATGGGTAGAACAGGTGGGAAGCACAGAGTAAAAGCAGAATTAAGAAAGAAAGGAGAGGACTTCCCTGGTGGGACAGGGGATGAGAATCTGCCTGCCGATTCTGGGGACATGGGTTCAATGCCCAGTCTGGGAAGATTCCACATGCAGTAGAGCAATGAAGTCCATATGTGACAAGTACTGAAGCCCGCTTACCCTAGAGCCTGTGGCCTGCCACAAGAAAAGCCACCACCACGAGACGCCTGCACGCCACCATGAAGGGGAGGTCTTGCTCATCAAGCTAGAGAAAGCCCACGCGGAGCCACGAAGGCCCGGCACAGCCAGAAATAAATAAATACTTAAAAAAAAAAGAAAGAAAGGAGAAATTTGTTTTAGGAAAATTGATAGTCCAGATGGACAGAGTGGAAAGAGCAAATAGAAAAATGATCGAGTTGAAAGAAATCTGGAGACAAGACGTGGCACTTGATGATGGTAGGTCCTGAAGTATCCGTTCTGCAGGCCCTGAAGGTAAGCATGCATGCTAACTCACTTCAGTTGTGTCTGTCTTTGGGGACCCCAGGGACTGTAGCCCCCCTTCCAGGATCCTCTGTCCATGGGGATTCTCCAGGCAAGGGTACTGGAGTGGGTTGCCATGCCCTTCTCCAGGAGATCTTCCCAAGCTGGAGATGGAACCCGTGTCTCTTCCGTCTCCTGCTTTGGCAGACAGGTTCTTTACCACTAGCACCGCCTGCCAAGCCCATACCTTAACCTAGAAACCACGCAACTCAGTATTAATATAACTCCAGATAAGTGTTCATTCACAGAGAGAGAGCACTGCCTGCCAGGCTGCACGTCTCAAAGGTATGACTTGAGCCTGCCTTGAGCAGCAGGAGCACTGGAGAAGATCTGGGTGCCGAGTCTGCTGGGAGGCACACCTTTATCATGGGGCCTTCCTTGGGTGCATCTCCTGAACGACTGCTCCTGTCTTCTGCAGTGACGTGCCCTCGGGGGACCTCGGGAGAATCCCTCTCCTTTGACATCTGGCCGTTTCATCCATCGGCAGTGAATACTTCAGCTGCCTGCGTCTTAGATTTCCGTCCTTTGCTATACCTGTACAAGGATAGTTTTGCTTCTGGCCTGGTTCTCAATATTTCTTGCTCTCTCAATGATTTTTGTGTTCTGTTTTTTAATGTTAATGACCTTGATTTATGAGAAGCTGGTCTCTAAGTCAGTACTCAATATTTTTTTAAGTATCGTTGGTTTACAATGTTGTGTTGGTTTCGAGTGTACACCAAAGTGAATCAGTGACAGGTGTCTGTGTGCGTGTATACACACACATGTATGTACCCATCCTTTTTCAGATTCTTTTCTCAAACACGTCATTGTAGAATACTGGGGAGAGTTCCCTGTGCTGTACAGTAGATCCTTCTTCGTTATCTATTTGATACATAGCAATGTGTGTCTGTTAATCCCACGGAGATTTAAACTACAGAAGGCTCGCAGCTGGTTAACAAGAACTCTTCAAAAGGGGTGGAGGAGAACGCCGATTTGCAGTGTTTTCCTGTTTCTGCTTTGTCAATCCTCACACTGCAGCTGATTTCTAGCTATCGTTGTGATGTGGCTGGACGGGGAGATGGGAAGAGGTATGCCCAGAGGAATGTTCAGGGTCATACAGCATCACCGACTCAATGGACATGAGTTTGAGCAAGCTCCGGGAGTGGGTGGTGGACAGGGAGGCCTGGTGTGTTGCAGTCCGTGGGGTCGCAAAGAGTCGGACACGACTGAGCGACTGAAGTGAACTGCCCCACAGTAAAGTAGCTGCCCCAGCAGCTCAGTGGGTAAAGAATCCACCTTCAATGAATTAGACACAGGAGACGCACCTTCGATTCCTGGGTTGGGAAGATCGCCTGGAGGAGGAAATGGCAACCCACTCCATTATTCTTGCCTGGAGAATCCTATGGACAGAGGAGCCTGGCGACGCTACAGTGCTCAGGGATGCAAAGTGTCAGACACGACTGAATCAAATGAAATAAGCCAGGACCTCTTAGGAAGGACAACTCTGAAAGATATTGAAATCTATGGGGCCTCCATCATCTCTGGCAGAAGTCCTCAAGCTCAGACCCACAAAAAGGTACCTATTTTTAGATCAGTGGCAGCTTCAGATTAGAAATAAGCATGCACTGATGTGCTCAGTCACGTCTGACTCCTTGTGACCCCATGGACTGTAGCCTTCCAAGTTTGTCTACCCATGGAATTTTCCAGGCAAGAATTCTGGAGTGGGTTGCCATTTCCTTCTCCAAGAAATAAGCATACTAGCGTACGAAGTTGCTTCAGTTGTATCCAACTCTGTACAGCCCCATGGACTGTAGCCCGCCTCCTCTGTGCAGGAGGTTCTCCAGGCAAGAATACTGGAGTGGGTTGCCATGCCCTCCTCCAGAGGAATCTTCCTGACCCAGGCAAGGATCGAACCCATGTCTCTTGTGCGTCCTGCATTGGTAGGTGGGTTCTTTACCAGTAGCGCCACCTGGGAAGCCCAGATTAAAAGTAAGTGAAAGTGAAAGTCGTTCAGTTTGCCTGATTCTTTGGGACCCCAGGGACTATACAGTCCATGGAATTATCCAGGCCAGAGTACTGGAGTGGGTAGCCATTCCATTCTCCAGGGGATCTTCCCAACTCAGGGATCGAACCCAGGTCTCCCGCATTGCAGGCGGTCTCTTTACCAGCTGAGCCACAAGGGAAGCCCAAGAATACTGGAGTGGGTAGCCTATCCCTTCTCCATGGAATCTCCCAACCCAGGAATTGAACCAGGGTCTCCTGCATTGCAGGCGGATCCTTTACCAACTGAGCCACCAGGGAAGCCCTGTAGCAGTTCCCTTCTCCAGGGAGTCTTCCCAACCAGGGGATTGAACCCAGGTCTCCTGCATTGAAGTCGGATTCTTTACCAACTGAGCTATTAAGGAAGCAGTGTACAATAAATGCAGTGAAGTTGAACCTGTAAACCAAGCCCCACCCCCCACCATGCCTGTTCTATGGAAAAACTGTCTTTCACCAAATCAGTCCCTGGGCACCAAAAAGGTTGGGGACTGCTGACCTAGTGTGTAACTGCAATCTCACTGTGAGGTTCTGGGTATGTCGGCATATAACTGGGAGACACAAAAATGCAGTTCGCACGGCAGAGAATCATTACTACTACATTCCAAATCTGGTAGCGAGCACCCACCAGCACTGATGTGCCTGAGATTTGCAGCTTCTTTCATGCCAGGGAGGACTTGGCGCGTGCCATCAGCCACAGGAAGAGGAAGCACGGGGTGTGGAGACGCTGACAGCCTTAGAGCAGTCTCCTAAAATTAGAGCCACGCCCCAGGCAAGAGACAGATCATTCTCGCCTTGGAGTAAACACAACACAGGCTTCCCTGCACAGACCAGGGCGTGCGTGAAAACAAGCACGCTTTGGACACTCAGACCTTTTATCCTTGAGGGCAAAATCTGATCTCAAGATTAGCATTTATATGTGTTTTGAAAAAGGGAAAAAGAAATAAATAAACTCATGTTTCTATTAGCTTAAAGGTGTTTGTGAAAGTCGCTCAGTCGTCTCCGACACTTTGCAACCCCATGGACTACACAGTCTGTGGAATTCTCCAGGCTTGGGTAACCTTTCCCTTCTCCAGGGGAATCTTCCCAACCCAGGGACTGAACCCAGGTCTCCCGCATTGCAGGTGGATCCTTTACCAGCTGAGCCACCAGGGAAGCCCCAAAGGTGTTTTTGGTTGACTTTTTAAAAAACCTTTCAGGAACCTCCGTGGTGGTCCAGTGATTAAGATTTGGCCTTCTGCTGCAGGGGATGTGGGTTGGGTCCCTGGACTGGCAGATAAGATCATACATGCCTTGAGGCCAAAAAATAAAAATAGATGACAGAAGCCACATTGCAAGAAATTCAATAAAGACTTTTAAAATGGTCCACATTAAAAAAAAAAAAAAAACTTAAAAAAATAAAACATAAACTAAGTCTTCAGAAAGAGGTCATTGATGTGAATTATTCCTTCATTTTTTTGATAGTAATGAAAGCGAATAGATGTTAGGATAAATATATCTCTGTGTGACGGTATTAAACCAAACATAAGTCAATTAAAAAAAAAAAAAAAAAAAAAAAAAACCAGCCTGGTTGAGTCAAGAGCATGGAAAATGGTGGTTTTAAGAAATTACCATGTATGGTTGGAGACAATGGGTTCTGATGCTGACTAGCATTGGGACCTGAACGCCATAGCCAGACACATGAAATTTTTTTTTTTTTCAACTTTAGAAATGTTTTCTTTCCCTCCCACGCATGTACAATTCTTTGTATTCTGTGCTGAAGATTAAGAACTAAACGTTTTACTTTTATATCCCTCCCATGGGGTACTTTTAAATTAACTTGGTCTCCAACTATTATATTTATTTTAATCCTCTGAGTTTATTTTTCTCCAACCGTAAAGCCTACAGCTTACCAACGTACTGGCAGATGCTGCTGAACGCTCAGAAGGTGGAGGCGTTATCTTACTCAGCAAATGGATTTGCTCATGCCTAAGATAAGTGATTAGGTTTGTAAGCTTTTACAACAACTTGTTAGACTTTCCTTAGGAAATCTCAGGGATTTTTTTATTTTTTTCTTGTTCATTTTCAAATAGTATGGAAGGATGGGTATTAAGTATTAGAATTTTAGACCTACGATCTCTTGAACTTAGGTTTTTAAGACCAAGACCCAAGTAGGTGTTTTACAGGGAATATAAAACCAGGGTGTTGGGCTTCCTAGGTGTCTTGGTGGTGAAAAATCCACCTGCAATGCAGGAGACTATAGGTTCAACCCCTAGGTCAGGAAGATACCCTGGAGAAGGAAATGGCAACCCACTGCAGCACTCTGGCTAGGAATAATTCAATGGACAGAGAAGCCTGGAAGGCTACAGTCCATGGGGGTCCCAAAAGAGTAGGACAGGACTTAGGGACTAAACACACACACACACACACACACACCACATTTAAAAGGCAGAGACCCAATCCATTGGAGCAAGTTTGCTAGACCTGCAGTATCCAATATGGTGGCCACTCATCACACCAGTGAAGCTCTGGAAACCTGGGGGCTCAGACTGAGGTGGGTTGAAAGGACTAAGGGCATACTGATGATAAATCATGCGAATTATCTGTTCACTACACTGAAAGTATGGATTAACTAAAGGGAGATGACTGCTCTTCCCAGGTGGTGCCGGTAGAAAAAGAACCTGCCTGCCAATGCGGGAGACATAAGAGACGCGGGTTCGATCCCTGGGTGGGGAAGATCCCCTGGAGGAGGGCACGGCAACCCACTGCAGAATTCTTGCCTGGAGCATCCCATAGACAGAGGAGCCTGGTGGGCCACAGTCCAGGGGATCGAAGAGTCAGAAATGACTGAGCAACGAACACTTTTCTTTCCTATTTATGTAGGAATTTTTTTTTGCTAGAAGAAAGAATGCAAAGCATACCATAATTCATCACTTGCATTCCTCAAGAAGGACAGTATCATGCTTAGGGATTCTATGACATAATGCTGTCCTGGTGCCTAAGGGTGGTCTATAGTAGACATGTATATTTCAGCTGTTTCTACCATAATCACTGTAGACCCACAGATGCAGCCACAAAGAAAATCAATATGGCTGTATGAAGGATGTTGCCTACATCTTTATTTTTCACGTAAAAATCTCATCTAGGGAATCCGTATGTGTGAGATATAGGGAGTTGTAAAACTCTATGAAAAGCTGCCTCTCAATGCCGTTTCCATTTCTGTTCCTCCAAAAAGCTGTTATCTTCTCAAATAACTGTGCATCTCCGCCATGGTAAATTATAACGGCTTGGCCTGTACCAGAAGAAGGACAGTCTAGATATATGATTCATTCTGACACGGATGGCAGGTCATACTTAGAAACAGGGTGTCTATTTGTAAACAGCATCTCCCGGATGCAAGCCACCCCCTAAGAAATCTGTCTGTGTGACGGTCCCTGTGTTAAATAAGCATCAGATTTTTGTAGAAGATATAAATGCTTTAGGTAAATTCCTATAGTACAGTGAATAAGTTATACCTTCAAGGTATTCAACAACCATGACTGGGTATTTCTCTCTCTTTTTTTTTTTTTTGGTGAGGATAAGACCAAAAAAAAAAAAAAAACAATTATTGAAAAATACGAATAGGTTAACTGGAAGAGAAAATGGCAATCCACTCCATTATTGTTGAAGAATGTCATGGACAGAGGAGCCTGTCGGGCTAGAGTCCATGGGGTGGCAAAGAGTTGGACATGACTGAGTATGCAGGTTTCCATGAATAGGCTAAATGAACCCCCAAAAGGAAAGCCTCTGATTGAATCATAAAGCAAAGCTCAGTTAGTAACTGGTACATGAGATACATATTTTTATGAAAATTACAAAAAAAAACTTCCTCAGGTCCTTTACTAGAAAGAGAAGCAGAAACCCTTGTTTACTCTCTTCTGCTTGATGTTACAAGGTATCTGCCTTAAAAGAGTTTAAAATGAGGAAAGTCGCCAATAAATAATGGAAGAATTGCTCTCCATGGTCATGGGGCAGGAAGTTGGGTTTTGCATCAGCCAACTAGACGTGAGTATCATTCTTCATGCTTCTTTATCTTCCTGTCCTGAAGTTGTAGACGGGGAGGAAACGGAACACCACAAAGCCACAGCATACTGAGCTGGGTGGCCTTTCCGCTGCAGGCTACCATCCACACGTGGAGCGTATCCTGGGCCCTGCCCCATGTCTCGGCCATCCACTAGGTGAGTGATGGAGCCAGGCTAATGGTGATAGATGGTATGGATGAAACAGCACCAGCATCTCAACTGAATACAGCAAAGAACTGTGGCATGTCTACTGTGTGCCAAGCTGTGTGGTAGACACAGGGGCATGGTCAAAGACGACCACACACTGATTATGTCCTCAAGATGCTTCTCACTACGGAAAACAGTAGGGAGGGTCCTTTTAAAAAAAAAACAAAAAAACAAATAACTAGAAAATAGAGTTACCATATGACTCAGCGATTCCTGTCTTGCACATATATCTGGAAATAAATAAACTCATATCAGTTCAGTCGCTCAGTTGCGTCCGACTCTTTGTGACCCTGCGGACCGCAGCACGCCAGGCCTCCCTGTCCATCACCGACTCCCGGAGTTTACCCAAACCCATGTCCATTGAGTCGGTGATGTCATCTAACCATCTCATCCTCTGTCGTCCCTTCTCCTCCCGCATTCAGTCTTTCCCAGCATCAGGGTCTTTTCCAATGAGTCAGTTCTCTGCATCAGGTGGCCAAAGGATTGGAGTTTCAGCTTCAGCATCAGTTCTTCCAATGAACAATCATGACTGATCTCCTTTAGGATGGACTGGTTGGATCTCCTTGCAGTCCAAGGGACTCTCAAGAGCCTTCTCCAACACCACCGTTCAAAAGCATCAATTCTTTGGTGCTCAGCTTTCCACATAACCAGGAAAAGCTTCCAAATGACTAGAGTATGGCGGCAAGTCAGTGGGGAGCCAAGGAGGAACAGTGTGTATTACAGATGAATTGAATAGAGGGGATTTGTAACACAGGAAGGATGGGGAGGAAACTCAGGGACTAGTAACAAGAGAAAGCTGTGAGCACCCTGAGGCTGGAGGGTGAAAGGTAAGGAGGGATGCTGGTGATCCCAGTGGAGGACACAGCCGTGGAAGGGGCAGGAGAAGGCTTAGAAAACACACTGGATTTCCCCCTGCCTCCTATCTCTTGTAGGAGGAAGCCTGGAGGCATGGACTCGGGAAAATATCCCAACCTCCCTACGATGTACAACAGAGCAGGAGATGTGGGACAGAGAACCTCATGGGAGACAAAGATACCCAGTGATTAGCAAATGCAGCATGATGGAAATTCAAAGTCAGAGAAGTCAAACAAAGTGACAAAAAAGCTTCCAGGACGCTAGATTGCGGAGATCTCTGTGTTCTTTATGATAACAGTTTAGAAACATTTCATATTTTCTAAGAAGACTAAAAGTATCTGCGACATTTTTCCGAAAGCAGACACATGGATGGCCAGGAGGCACATGAGAAGATGCTCAACATGGCTAATCATCAGGGAAACGCAAATCAAACCACAATGAGATGCCATCTCCCACCTGTCAGAATGGTTCTCATCAAAAACAACAGAAAGAACGAATGCTGGTGAGAACGTGGAGGAAAGGGAACCCTCCCACAATGGTTGGTAGCAATGTAAGTTGGTCCAGTCAATATGGAAAACAGTGGGGAGATTCCTTTAAAAAACTAGAAAACAGAGCAACTGTGTGACTCAGCAATTCCTCTCTTGCACATATATGTGGAAATAAATGAAAAACCTTACTCCATAACGGACATGAATTTGAGCAAACTCCAGTAGATAGCGAAGGACAGGGAAGCCAGGCACGCTGCAGTCCATGGGGTCACAAAGAGTCGGACACGACTGAGTAAGTGAATGACAACAAACAAGTAATTAGAAAAGACACACTCACCCCAGTGTTCATAGCAACACTATTTACAATACCCAGGACATGGAAACAACCTACGGGCCCATCAGTGGAGGAATAAGGAAAATGCAGTGCATATATACCATGGAATGTGACTCAGCCATAAAAAGAATGAAATAGTGCCATTTGCCACAACACGGATGGACGTGGAAGGCATTATGCTAAGTGAAGGTAGTCAGACAAAGACACGCTGTATGATATCACTTATATGTGGAATCTAAAAAATACAACAATCTGATGAATATAACAACGACGAAAACATACTCACAGATACACAGCACAGGTCGAGGTTCCCAGTGGGGAGAGGGGGGATGGGAGGGGCAAAATAGGGGGAAGAGGGTCAAAAGCACAAACTATTAGGTATAAAATAAGCTACAATGATATACCATCCAACATGGGGAACATAGCCAATATTTTATAATGACTATGAATGGACTATAATCTGTAAAATCGTGAATCGCTACATTGTACGCTTGGAACTCATATAATACTACACAGCAACTATACTTCAATCAACGCCTCCCCAAAAAACAAAGCAAAACAAACAAAAAACACCTACAAATATATTTTATCTGAATCTAGGACCCTATGAGTCTAAACACCCAGAACATGTGTCTTAAGGACAATCATCCATCAGGGATACGTTTACCATCTAAAACGTTGACTTCTTGGATTCCCTGCTCTAGCGTTAAGCCTCAGGTCACGGTCAAATGTCATTCGTTCGGATGCAGCAAAAATGATACCAAGTTGGACGAGATAAACGTGCACCCTGGTTGGTTTTTATCTGCCATTTCGTTGAGTCTCCTCTTTCTGTCTGTCCGATTACTTAGGTTCTAGGTACATCCACACTGCAGCATTCTGGTCTCCATAATTGGAAGAGATTTGTTGTGAGTAGCAATCATAATAATTTAGCTTAGCTTTATGCTATTTTCCTTGTCTGAAAGGCTCAGTGTTCCACAATGCTTCCATAAGGTGAAAAACATCTTGACAATAAAAACTTGCCTGTGTTCTACATCTGGCTTTGGCATGCCTTCTCTGGAATGATCTTGGAAGTCAGTATTTTAGGCCTTGTAGGACGAATGGTCTCTCTTAGAATGAATCAATGGGGGCATCATGGTGCGAAAGCAGCCATATATGATATGTAAAGAAATGACCGTGGCTGTGTTCCAATAAAACTTTATTTATAAAAACAAGGTGCAGGCCACAGTTTGATGACCACTGATCTGGATGTTATTAATTAAGTGCCTATACATTTTCAGGTATATCTATTTTTGTAAATATCCTTGAGCAAGTCTTACTCTAATAAAAAATAATAATAAGGGACTTCCCCAGTAGTCCAGTAGCTAAAACTCCATGTTCCCAACGCAGAGGAAAGGGGTTCAATCCCTGAGCAAGGAACTAGATCCCACATGCAGCAACTAAGAGCAAGCAAGATGTGGCACAGCTAAAAAATACGTATTTTTTGATAATTAAAAAAATAAAAAGAAAACAAGATTGGCCACTGTCGTTGCGGTTCAGTCACTAAGTAGTCGTGTCCAACTCTTAGAGACGATATAGACAATATATACAAAAGTCAATATAGACAAAAGCCCACATGGACTTTTAATGAAATCACTAGGGTTAAAAGAAGATATTTTCCATGGATTTCCACGGCTGTCCTTTAAGATTCTAAACTGTAATGGCACACTCTTTAATTGGCTCTGTTGCATTAAAATGTTGATTATTTTAAGTACATACATTTTACAAGGACATCAGTCAGTCATAAAAATGCACAGTGAAAACTAAGACTTAAAGAGAGCGACTAATTGAGAATCTATTGTCATTAAGGGTGAAAACTGGAATTGGACTGCGATCCACACACAAGAAGTTTCTGAGCCTACCATAAAAATACTATTAAGGCTAATTTTCTGACGCATTCTATGCAAAAAAACAAGGTAAGATGCCCTCCCTTATTTGACAGTAAAGGATGGAAGGAAATATAATTCCATACACAAGTGTGATATTAACAAGTGTCCTTAATACGGACGGCGGGACCCCAAATGCCAGGATGGATATTTGGGGAATTCATCACTCATTTGGTTTCCACTTTGGGGAAAATTAAGCAGATATCTGATCTCTGGCAGCTCTGCTCTGACACCCCCATCAACGGCAACGCAATTACCTGCCGTTTCTGTTTGAGAATTATGTGTTCGGAAAGCTAGTTGGCTGGGCTGTGTTTCATCACTTAGCAAGATCCAATACTCAATTCAATGAGCTGAAATTAACTGCCTCTCCCCAGCTGGTGAAAAAGCAAGCTTCCCAGACTGTTTCTACAACAGCAAGGCAAATTAATTTATTTGCACACACTCCTGAGAGTCTCGCAGCCTGGCTACCCACCCAGGGCTTCCATGAACTGGAACCAGATTCTTTTCTCCTCCCTTGACTAGCTTTTAACTTAAAGGAGCAATGAAGCTTGAGGGCAAAAGGGGCAGGGGTGTGATTAATCCAAGGAAGAGGTTAAAGCAGCATTGTCTCAGACATCCTCAGAATTCCCCAGCAATCTGACATCTGGGTGCGGGAGAAGAGACAGCATACATCACTTGGCTTTTACTGATTTAAGGACTTTTTAAAGGAAATTGTCTGAAGATATTGTAAACGCTCTAACGTGTTCCTTAAGAACCCAGGTCTTACAATTGATAAAGGAAATGACAGATTGGCGTTTCCTTTCCCACAATCTGAAAACTGAGGAGGCATAAATTACTGGGTTGATGTTTAATCAATTTTTAAAAAGTCAATGGACGTGGAAACATGTAATTATTGAGTCCCTTCCAACATCCCACCAATGTGCAAAATATAAAGGTGGGTATGGCTTATTCTGTTGGAGAAGAAGAATGGGGATAATGTTTTGTACACAACAATTTAAAATTTTTTTTTAATTTTACATATGTTTGATTCACATCTGCAGCAATCTCAGAATGCTGGTGTAGTGGTGCCCTTTTTAGAGGTGAGAAAATGAAGGAGCCCCACGGCCATACTGACTGAGTTATGATTCAGAGTCTGACTTGCTTGATTCAAGAAGCTTTGTGATTTGCATGATGTCATGTGGCTTCGAGGTGGAGGGGAACATGCGTGTGTGTGCAAATAGATGCATGCTATGCACACACACACACACGTAGGGAAACGAAGCACAAGAGATGGTCAGTTGCACCAGATGGGGTGATATTCCTATCTTAGCTGGCTTTCAACAACGTGATGGAGAGGAATCAATATAGAAACCAATTTACCCAAATCGTGAGAAGTAGAATATG
This sequence comes from Bubalus kerabau, assembly GCF_029407905.1. Classification (NCBI taxonomy): domain Eukaryota; kingdom Metazoa; phylum Chordata; class Mammalia; order Artiodactyla; family Bovidae; genus Bubalus; species Bubalus kerabau. Next base: position 161,549,456 of record NC_073647.1, on the reverse strand, counting down.
AGGGTTTGGGGGCACTGATAGAATACATGGGCAGGAGGTAACTCGAAGAATATGGAAGTTTTTCTTGACCAGTATGGTTGGAGCCAAGATCTGTGTTGAGATACAATCAGAGGTTTAAGTCTGCAAGGGGACAAGAATCTGAAGTGTCAGCATAAAGGAACTGGGCTTCAGATGAAGACACTATTGGGAGGAATTACCACAGTTACACCCCTGAAAGTCTCCTTAAGATCTTCTAAGGGTAGGTTTCAGCCCACAGAAAATTTTACTTTTGTGCAAAATTATTCCTTAGTGATGGCATTAGCAGAGAAAGAGCCATTCTTTAACAGCTAAATTTGAGAACTCACAAATGAAAAAAGTTGCGCTAATATTATAGAGCAAAGAGGGCTTTGTACTAGCTAATGAAAGCCTTAGCTTAGACGTACCTGAAGAAAAAATTGCAGCCTAAATATACGAAGGGACTTCCCTGGTGGTCCAGAGGTTAAGAGGCGGTGGGGGCGGGGGAGAGCTTCCACTGCAGAGGGGATGGGTTTGATCTCTGATTAGGGACAAAGATCCTGTGTGCCACCTGTCATGGCTAAAAAGCAAAATAAAAAGAAGAAAAGAAATAAATAAGTAGAAACAACTCCAACATGGAAACGACTTATGGGAATCATAAGGCTTCTGGAAAGGAGGAGAATGTATTTTCCCCACGAGCAAAACAACGGGCTTCTGCCTCAGGGAAAGATTCCACGCGAGGAAGGTCATTCCATCCTTCATCAATTTGCTGTAACTGATGTAGGATGAAGACCTAGGGCTTAGAGACCAAAAGCTAACACCCATCTCCTGACTAGAAAAGTCGTGTTCTTGAAAATAGGAGGGCGCTGAAACCTGCCTTGGCTATTGCATTCCCCAATGAAGGTGACCTTCAATTAGAAATGCAAAACCCCATTGCCCGAGTGCCATCAGGAAAATCAAATAATACAGAAAAAAACACCACACACATCACAGGCACTAGTGCCTGAAGAAAAGAAATGATCGAACAAGGACTGCTGAGACCACTGTGTTCAACTATTTCACCTTTCGCCCGGAGGAAATCATCAAGGAAAGGAAGACTTAAAATTATGACACGCTGGAGTCTGTGACGGTAGGAATGACCTTTAGAAAGAATATATTTTCTCTTTCCCAGTCTCTTTTAATAGTTCAGCTATCTACTGTCCAGACGAAGTTTTAATATGTGACTTAAATGAATGCCTGATCATCTCTGAGTCAAAAATTGGCTGTGAAAATAAAGGCAGGGTGGTAAGTATTTAGGAAGAAGATACCACACCGCACCAATTGTTATAACTTTTAACTTGTAGGAATTTCTCCATTTTAGCATGCATTTTTGGGCAATGGGAAGCCCATATTTTAATGTTTTTTTTTCCAAAGAAGGAAACAGAGAGCTAAAGATGTTATGCTGCTGCTGCTAAGTCGCTTCAGTCGTGTCCAACTCTGTGCGACCCCATAGACGGCAGCCCACCAGGCTCCCCCATCCCTGGGATTCTCCAGGCAAGAACACTGGAGTGGGTTGCCATTTCCTTCTCCAGAAAGATATTATGCTGGCAACATTAATTGGATTTACCCTATTTGTCTTATAATAAAGCTACAAAATAGAAGATCGGCCCAAAAGACTTAAAGTCTAAACTTTACCTAACAGTTAAGTTTTCTGATGTTGTCTTTTTTTAAATAATTTGTTTTATTAAGCAGTAGTTAATGTACAATACTGTGTTGACTTCTACTATACAGCAAAGGGATTCATTTATATATATATATTACATATGAATATATATGTCACTGCAGATGGTGATTGCAGCCATGAAATTAAATGATGCTTACTCCTTGGGAGAAAAGTTCTGACCAACCTAGACAACATATTGAGAAGCAGACACATTACTTTGTCAACAAAGGTCCTTCTAGTCAAGGCTGTGGTTTTTCCAGTGGTCATGTATGGATGTGAGAGTTGGCCTAAAAAGAAAGCTGAGCACCAAAGAATTGATGCTTTTGAACTGTGGTGTTGGAGAAGACTCTTGAGAGTCCCTTGGATTGCAAGGAGATCCAACCAGTCCATCCTAAAGGGGATCATTCCTGGGTATTCATTGGAAGGACTGATGTTGAAGCTGAAACTCCAATACTTTGGCCACCGGATGCTAAGAGTTGACTCTTTGGAAAAGACCCTGATGCTGGGAAAGATTGAGGGCAGGAGGAGAAGGGGACGACAGAGGATGAGATGGTTGGATGGCATCACCAACTCGATGGACATGAGTTTGAGTAAACTCCTGGGGTTGGTGATGGACAGGGAGACCTGGCGTGCTGTGATTCATGGGGTCGAAAAGAGTCGGACACGACTGAGTGCCTGAACTGAACTGAATGTATATATACATATACATACACACACACTTTTTTCATATTCTTTCCCATTATGGTTTATCCCAGAGTATTGACTATAGTTCCCTATGCTCTACAGTAGGTCCATATTGGTTAACAAAGAAGTGACTTAGCAGCAGCAGCAGCTCTTAGTTAAGTCATGGTTACATCTTAAATCTCATAGATTTTTAAAATAACAATCACAAACACAGTTCAATTCAGTTCAGTCACTCAGTTGTGTCCGACTCTCTGCGACCCCGTGAACCGCAGGACGCCAGGCCTCCCTGTCCATCACCAACTCCCGGAGTCTGATAACAAATACAGTTCACAGGACAGTTTTTAACTGTGACCTCTGCAGAAGGTACACACTTTTTCTGCCATCTGTTATGGTCTCTATGGGCTTCCCTGGTGACGCTGCTGCTGCTGCTGCTGCTGCTAAGTCGCTTCAGTCGTGTCCGACTCTGTGGGACCCCACAGACGGCAGCCCACCAGGCTCCCCCATCCCTGGGATTCTCCAGGCAAGAACACTGGAGTGGGTTGCCATTTCCTTCTCCAGTGCATGAAAGTGAAAAGTGAAAGTGAAGGCGCTCAGTCGTGTCTGACTCTTAGCGACCCCATGGACTGCAGCCCACCAGGCTCCTCCGTGCATGGGATTTTTGAGGCAAGAGTACTGGAGTGGGGTGCCATTGCCTTCTCTGCTTATATATATGGATATACATAAATATATTTTATTTAGATATATATATAATATGTATCATATATATGATATTTTGTGATATCTGGAAACTTTAAATTTTAGATATTATGGTATCCATTTTAATCGTCTTGGATGCGATCATGGTATTACAGTTACTTAGGAGAAGGTCTTTGTTTTTAGGAGACGCACAACAATGTTTGTGGGTGTTTGCGCTCAGTATTGTCTGACTCTTTGTGATCTTATGGACTGTAGCCCACCAGGCTCCTCTGTCCATGGGATTCTCCAGGAAAGAATACTGGAGTGGGTTGCCATTTCCTCCTCCAAGGGATCTTCCCCACCCAGGGATCAAACCCGTCTCCTGTGTCTCCTGTATTGGCAGTTGGGTTCCTTACCACTGGGAAGTCCCACCAAAAATAGTTATCAGTAAAATGTCACTGCTTGTAAATGATTCAGAAGTATCCATATATATATACACACATTTATTATGGGCTTCCCTGGTGGCTCAGTCAGTAAAGAATCTGCCTGCAATGCAGGAGACCCAGGTTCAATCCCTGGGTCAGGAAGATCCCCTGGAGGAGGAAATGGCAACCCCCTCCAGTATTCTTGCCTGGAAAATCCCATGGACGGAGGAGCCTGGTGGGCTGCAGTCCATGGGGTCGCTAAGAGTTGGACACAACTGAGAGACTAAAACACATATACAATATAATATATAATATAATATGTTGCTGCTGCTAAGTCACTTCAGTCGTGTCCAACTCTGTGCGACCCCATAGATGGCAGCCCACCAGGCTCCCCCATCCCTGGGATTCTCCAGGCAAGAACACTGGAGTGGGTTGCCATTTCCTTCTCCAATGCGTGAAAGTGAAAAGTGAAAGTGAAGTCGCTCAGTCGTGTCCGACTCTTAGCGACCCCATGGACTGCAGCCCACCAGGCTCCTCCATCCATGGGATTTTCCAGGCAAGAGTACTGGAGTGGGGTGCCATTGCCCTAATATATTATATATAATATGTTATATATATTAAGTCATATATAGTATTATATTATATATAATATTGTTATAAATATATATAATGTACATACATGAGTTATAGATGTTTATATGTACACTATATATGAATGTATAAGAGTGTGTGTAAGCAAGAATGGTAGAAAGCAAATGTGGGAAAATGATAAATATTAGTCACCAGGAAGGGTATACAGGTGATCATTGTATCATCGTTACAACTTTTCTGTGCTTTCAAAGCTTTTCAAAACAAAAATGTGCGGGAGGAGATGGAAGGCAGCTCTGATACTCACGGACCAAAGTGTAAGTAAAAGTTAATGAGGGCTTTCTGTAGCAGCTGCTCTCTGTACTCTGTACTCTGGTTACACCATATGCCCCATATATTTCAATGCAACTGCAATTGTTTGCAGAGGTAGCGACTCATTATGTTTCTGTCCTCAATGATTTTTTTTTTTTTTTTTTGCCTCTGATGCAGCTTTCGGTCTGGGAAACAGGCACATTTATTCCGAGGTAACACATGTGAATGTGGTGGGAAATCAAAATGGCTTTTGATTATTTTGCTGACAAAGGTCCATCTAGTCAAAGCTTTGTTCTTCCAGTAGTCATGTACGGAGGTGAGAGTTGGACTATAAAGAAAGCTGAGAGCCGAAGAATTGATGCTTTTAAAGGAGGAGACTGTTGAGAGTCCCTTGGACTGCAAGGAGATCCAACCAGTCAGTCCTAAAGGAAATCAGTCCTGAATATTCACTGGAAGTGCTTATGCTGAAGCTGAAGCTCCAATGCTTTGGCCACCTGACATGAAGAGCTGACTCACTGGAAAAGTCCCTGATGCTGGGAAAGATTGAGGGCAGGAGGAGAAGGGGAGGACAGAGGATGGTTGGATGGCATCACTGACTCGATGGACATGAGTTTGAGCAAGCTCCAGGAGTTGGTGATGGACGGGGAGGCCTGGCGTGCTGCGGTTCATGGGGTCGCAAAGAGTCGGACACGACTGAGCGACCGTACTGAGCTGAACTGGTTGGACCTAGAGTCTGTCATATGTGCTTAGTTGCTCAGTCATGTCCAATTCTGCGACCCCGTGGACTGTAGCCCCGCCAGACCCCTCTGTCCATGAGGATTCTCCAGGCAAGAATCCTGGAGTGGGTGGCCATGTCCCCCTCCAGGGGATCTTCCCAACCCACGGATTGAACCAAGGTCTCCCACACTGCAGGTGGATTCTTTACTGTCTGAGCCACCAGGGAAGCCCATGAATACTGTAGTGGGTAGTCTATCCCTTCTCCAGGGCATTTTCCCAACCCTGCAATTGAACCGGGGTCTCCAGCATTGCAGACAGATTCTTTACCGGCTGAGCTAACAGGGAAGCCCCAGAGCTTGTCATACAGCATGAAGTAAGTCAGAAAGAGAAAGCCAAGTGTTGTATATTAATGCATCCATGTGGCATCTTCTTCCAGTTGAATTGAGATATGTTTGACTGTGTAAGTTTAAGGTGTATGGCATAATGGTTTGACTCACACACATCAAGAAATGATTATATATAGACAGAAAGCTAAACAAATAGAAATTCTTTTCCCTTGTGATGAAAGCTCTTTGGATTAACTCCCTTATCAAATTTCATATACAACACACAGAAGTGTTAATTATATTTACCATGATATACATTACACCTATAGCCCTTGTTTATCTTTTAATGGGAATTTGTGCCTTTAAAGCAATTAAACTGATAGCTTTGGGTACCCCATATGTTGTCTTTTGAAAACAATTTATAACAAAGAAACTCACGAAAATAGTGGGGTAATGACAACAAACACTGATAAATAACCCTTGCATTCATGGGTTGGGTCCATTATTTTAAAATAGTTGAATTAAGTGATCCATCATGCATTTTTGTAGAATTACATTTGTGTGAATGTAGGTACTTATGTTCACTGGGATAAAAGCATCAAGCAATTTCCTAAGAAGTGGGATATTCATGAAGTGAAGGGAGGTGAAATTGAATACAAGCAAACAGTGATTCATTTGATGTGGAATAAATGTGTGATCTTCAGTGGGTACATTTGAGTGGATGATGAGATTTTAAAGAGAAAATAAGTGCACGGAAGCTATTTGGCCAATTGGCAGGCCATCCTAAGATTTCTGCAGAAAAATCCCCTTTAGGGTGATAATACCATTTTCATAATCATAAATTAGTTACTCTTCTAAGCACGGTTTTCCCATAATCATCAATAATTCCTCTACCCTCGAACCTTAAGACTTAACTTTCCGTGTGCCTCCTGGCCATCTGTATGTCTTCTTAGGAGAAATGTCTGTTTAGGTCTTGTGCTCAATTTTTGATGGGGTTGTAACACCAACTAAAGACCCCAATAAAAATTTTTCACACACAAAAAAACAGACTTAACTTTTGTTTTTTTTGAAATCAGAATACAAGTATGGTGGGATTAGCCGATGCAAATGATCGTGTGTAGGGTGGATTAACAATGAAGCCTTACTGTGTAACATGAGGAAGTATTCTCAGTATCCTGTGATAAACCATAATGGGAAACAAGCTGAAGAAGAATGTATATATATGAATAACTGAACCATTTTGCTGTATAACAGAAATGAACACAACAGTGTAAGTGAGCTTACTTCAATTAAAAAAAAACATGCACTGCAGAAAATAACACACCATTATAAATCAACTATATCACAATAAAAATTATTTTAAAAATACTTTTCTAATTTTAAAAAAAGGAAATATACAACTTTCAAATATTACATAAATATTTTGAAGGCCCTGGCTGTGTTTTCATATCAATAAATTACTTTTATGTCATATATCAATATATATTTCTATAAATTACTATTATTATGAAAAAAAAACAGAAGTGAAAAATACAGCCACACTCTTCCCCAAATCTAAATGATGTTTATGTTTTTCTTCATTCACCTCTATGCTCATAAATATCTATGAAGCAGATGCAGTATATTTTATTAACTTTCTCCTTCTGTCCTATTTCATGTCACCCAGTCTGACTCCTGTATGCAACGCTCTCCAAGTTCTATTCTTGGTATCTGGTTCTAACCTCCCACATGCAGAGAGCCCTCTTCCCACTATGGCTGTGATGTCCTTCCTTGAGCGAGGTCTCATGGACCCATGTTAAGAATAAGTAAATAGACAACTGACTCGGAAATCTCCATGGCTTTGTATCATCTGCCTACTCTGGGTTTTTCTGAGACTGAGGGGGAAACCATGGCAGGAAAGCCAGGCATAGCAGATTCACAGCAGCAGGGAGAAACTTCTACCGAACAAATACATTGTCAGAGATGCATAGGTAGATGTCCATCAGCTGATGAATGGATAAACAGCATGGTGTATACGTGCAATGGAATATTATTTGCCCATAAAAAGGGACGAAGGGCGGGGACTACCCTGGTGGTCCTGTTGTTAACAAGACTCCTTCCACGGCAGGAGATGTGGGTTCGATCCCTGGTTGGGGAGCTAAAATCACACGTGTCATGAAGCAACTAAGCCCAAGTGTGCCAATTACTGAGGGCTTGTTCTCTGGAGTCCCCATTCCACAACTAGAAAGAAGTCCGTGCTCAGCAACCAAAGATATCGCTTACAGCAAGGAAGACCCCCAAGGGCGGCAACTGAGACCACACACAGCCAAAGAAATTAATCTTTAAAAAGCACTGAAGTACTCCTCCGCCCATGGGATTTTCCAGGCAAGAGTGCTGGAGTGGGTTGCAACTCAACCATAAAAGGACAGTATTGTATGATGACATGTACATGAAATGTTTCAGTTCAGTTCAGTTCAGTTCAGTTGCTCAGTCGTGTCCGACTCTTTGCGACCCCATTAATCCCAGCATGCCAGGCCTCCCTGTCCATCACCAACTCCCGGAGTTCACTCAAACTCACGTCCATCGAGTCAGTGATGCCATCCAGCCATCTCATCCTCTGTCTTCCCCTTCTCCTCCTGCCCCCAATCCCTCCCAGCATCTGAATCTTTTCCAATGAGTCAACCCTTTGCATGAGGTGGCCAAAGTACTGGAGTTTCAGCTTTAGCATCATTCCTTCCAGAGAACACGCAGGACTGATCTCCTTCAGAATGGACTGGCTGGATCCCCTTGCAGTCCAAGGGACTCTCAAGAGTCTTCTCCAACACCGCAGTTCAAAAGCATCAATTCTTCGGCGCTCAGCCTTCTTCACAGTCCAACTCTCACACCCATACATGACCACTGGAAAAACCATAGCCTTGACTAGACGGAACTTTGTTGGCAAAGTAATGTCTCTGCTTTTCAATATGCTATCTAGGTTGGTCATAACTTTCCTTCCAAGGAGTAAGCGTCTTTTAATTTCATGGCTGCAGTCACCATCTGCAGTGATTTTGGAGCCCAGAAAAATAAAGTCTGACACTGTCTCCACTATTCCCCCATCTATTTCCCATGAAGTGATGGGACCAGATGCCATGATCTTCATTTTCTGAATGTTGAGCTTTAAGCCAACCTTTTCACTCTCCTCTTTCACTTTCATCAAGTTTAGAATAGGCAAATACATGTAGACGTAGGGAGTTGATTAGTAGTTGCCAAGGGTTGGGGTGCATGGGGGAGACTAGGAGAGGAATGAAGGGAGGTAATACAAATGCTAATTGATGGCAAGAGTTGTGGTGGGTTCCATGGTTCAGAATCCACCTGCCAACGTGGAGGACACAGGTTCCCTCTCAGGTCTGGGAAGAGTCCCACATGCTGCAGGGCAAGTAAACCCGTGAGCCACAACTATTGAGCCAAAATGTAGCAACTACCAAAGCAGGCACATCTAGAGCCTGTGCTCTGCTACAAAAGAGGCCACCACAGTGAGCGGCCTGTGCATTTCAACTAGACTGTAGCTCCCAGCTCCCCGAAACTGAAGAAACCTGTCAGCAGCAATGAAGACCCAGCACAATCAAATATAAATAAATTAAAAAAAATTTTTTTGACGGCGCCAGAGGTTACGACTCTGAAAATATTCTAGAAGCCATGAGACTGTATACTTTGCATTGGCGAGTTGCATGACTTGTGGATTTTATCTCAGGCAAGTTCCTACTGTAAAAAGCTTACCGAAGGCAGCCTCTGAGATAACGCAAGTGGAACACTGCAGGTAGAAACTGGAGATGTTGCTCCGTCTGATTTTATTTATTTTTTTTTATTTTTAGCAGTCGGTGACTTGATGTACTAACACCTGCAAAGTACACACCTGCAAAGCTTATGAAAGAAGTTTATGGTGAGGCATAAAAGTCCACGGCTCTGCGGGGCCTCAGGTTAAACCATGCTCTAACTGCTATGACAAGCAGAGCTGAACACTCGCTGTTATGGTCTTGGAATACACTGTTCGCAGGAGCGCCGGAGCACTCCTTCTCTGGGAAACCTGCCTGACACCAACGGTGTGTGACTTCCTCGATTTTTCTCAGGCTGCAAAACAAATCCACTTCACACGCTCCATAGGTAAAGCAGGAAATACGGTATTTTGCCCACGCCTTTATTTTTCCGTTTAAATCTCTAAGGGTGGTTTAAGAAAATCAGTCAATGAAAAGTGCTTTTGTGGGGGAGACAGACGTGGAAATTAGCAGGCTGAACGGGGACTGACAGGTGCAGTGTTATTCTGACGCTGGTTTCCACTAATTTGAATTTGAATGCTCTCGGGACTGTGGAAATACCTTCCTAAAAACAGAGATCTTGGGACGGTGTTGGAAGAACGCTGTTCCAATTGGCACATTCCCCATTAACTCCATTTTGACTTCCGTTTCTTTTAAATCACTCTTTTGCTGCTGTGCTGACCAGATTTTTAATATATTTTAAGTAAATATATTATTTATTATTTAAACATATTAACAACTATATTCACTCATGCTTAATACATATTTTAATATTTAATTTTTTAAAGTAAAAATATTTATGTTTAACACACATTTAAGAAATAGATTAACATTTTAAATATATAGCTCTCTCTACACATTATATGGTCAAAGGATCCAATCGTGGGACATGAAATAAAATATATATGCACATCATCCGTGTGTGTTTATATATTATCAGTTCAGTTGAGTTCAGTCGCTCAGTCGTATCCCACTCTTTGCCACCCCATGAACCGCAGTGCACCAGGCCTCCCTGTCCATCACCAATTCCCGGAGTCCACCCAAACCCATGTCCGCTCAGTCGGTGATGCCATTCAACCATCTCATCCTCTGTCGTCCACGCCAGGCCTCCCTGTCCATCACCAACTTCCAGAGTTTACACAAACTCATGTCCATTGAGTTGGTGATGCCATCCAACCATCTCATCCTCTGTCGTCCCCTTCTCCTCCTGCCCTCAATCTTTCCCGGCATCAGGGTCTTTTCAAATGAGTCAGCTCTTCGTATCAGGTAGCCAAAGGATTGGAGTTTCAGCTTCAGCATCAGTCCTTCCAATGAATATTCAGGACTGATTTCCTTTAGGATGGACTCGTTGGATCTCCTTGCAGTCCAAGGGACTCTCAAGAATTTTCTCCAACACCATAGTTCAAAAGCATCCATTCTTTGGCGCTCAGCTTTCTATACACATGTGTATATATTTTCTTACTTCACCTCTGGGGAGTGGACTGTTTCACCATGAAACATATAACAGAAAATTCTATAAAACACGATTTTTTTTCTTTTTTGCTTTCAGTAATTTCCCTCTTCATTTGAGCTGTAGAATTTTGCTACAGAAAATTGGATTTACACGCATAGAATCAAAATGAGCCCAGCAATCATGGTTAATTTGACTACCAAGAATTATACACCCCCTCAATCTCTCTCTCTCTCCACATACACAAACACACACACCTTCTTCATGTGTAATTTTTGTTTTTTATTGGTCAGAGTTTTTCAGCATCTCTGAATTTTGCCTTCTCTCTTCAGATAACTTGAAAGGAAGCATCTCCCCCATCTGAATTTCCTTCTTCCCACCCCTACTGTCTTTCCCATCCCTTTGGCTATCTCCTCTGATTTCTTAGACTATAACACAACAGACTCCTAAATGGTTCTGTTTCAGTCCTGCCTGGCATAGCCCACTGTACCTTCCACAAACACACAAAGAAGCTCTTCTGAAATGTGCATTTCCATGGAATCACTGATTACCTAGAAGACCTCCTTCACTTTCTCATTCTTTATCTCCAGGGAACCCCCAATACCACCACCCTGATCCTGCTCCACGTATAATTCCAGCTCTCTGAATCCCCACTGCCTTGCCTGCAGAATATTAATTTTTCTTGAGTTTTTTTTCCCCTAGCTCCAACGTATTTTCCTTGGAAGTAGTGTTGCTTATATTTCTGATGGGGAGTTAGAGAAAAAAAAAATCCATCTCAATACAAAACTTGACTTTGAGCTGTTTTAGAAAGATTTTCCCATCATGCCTCTCTGTTCCCTTCTATACATGTATGGCTACCAAGTCCATTAGATATTTGCTATATGGTGTTTTATGGCTTCCCTGGTGGCTCAGTGGTAAAGAATCCTCCTGCCAATGCAGGAGATGTGGGTTTGATCCCTGCTTTGGGAAGATTCCACTGGAGAAGGATATGGTACCCCACTCCAGTATTCTTGCCTGGGAAATCCCAAGGACAGAGGAGCCTGGAGGGTTACGGTCCATGGGGTCACAAAGAGCCAAACACGACTCAGTGACCAAACAAAACAACAACAGCAACAAGTGATGTTTTAAAGTTTAGTTGTTTTTCATGACTTTTCACAAAGGTGAATTTATGTTGTGGTCTATGTGAAAGATCCATGACCACTGATGGTTTTCTTATATTCTTTTTACCCTTTTGTTCATGCACAGAGTATACACAGCACCCAAATTCACCAGAGGTGGGGTACGTGCAGAGCTGAGTATCTGGAAATGTTGATAAAACTGTGGCTCCTTGCCATGAAAGAATATCACAAGTGTGCACACAACACTAACATCACATTCATGGAAGTCTAACTCCTCTGAAATTCAAAACAAGGTCAAGTATCAAAACACTGGACCTACATGACATTTTTTTTTTTTTTTGGTGTTGTGCTGATACGTGAAAGCACTTTCATTCAATGCAGGAGATGTGGGGTCCATCCCTGGGTCAGGAAGATCCCCTGGAGGAGGAAACGGCAACCCATTCCAGTCTTCTTGCCTGGAGAATCCCATGGACAGAGGAGCCTGGCAGGGCTACAGTCCATGGAGTCGCAAAGAATTGGAGACAATTTGGTGACTAACACACACACACACACAATTATTATGTTGGGTATCCAGTGGTTTCATAACCAACCAAAGGTTTAACATGTTTCTTTAGAGGTAAACAATTCCACAGATAACAAGGGCAGAACAATACAATTAGTTCAGATCAGTTCAGTTCAGTCGCTCAGTCGTGTCCGACTCTTTGGGACCCCATGAATCGCAGCACACCAGGCCTCCCTGTCCATCACCAACTCCCGGAGTTCACCCAGACTCACGTCCATCGAGTCAGTGATGCCATCCAGCCATCTCATCCTCTGTTGTCCCCTTCTCCTCCTGCCCCCAATCCCTCCCAGCATCAGAGTCTTTTCTAATGAGTCAACTCTTCTCATGAGGTGGCCAAAGGACTGGAGTTTCAGCTTTAGCATCATTCCTTCCAAAGTAATCCCAGGACTGATCTCCTTCAGAATGGACTGGTTGGATCTCCTTGCAGTCCAAGGGACTCTCAAGAGTCTTCTCCAACACTACAGTTCAAAAGTGTCAATTCTTCGGCGCTCAGCTTTTTTCACAGTCCAACTCTCCCATCCATACATGACCACTGGAAAAACCATAGCCTTGACTAGACGGACCTTTGTTGGCAAAGTAATGTCTCTGCTTTTCAATATGCTATCTAGGTTGGTCATAATTTTCCTTCCAGGGAGTAAGCCTCTTTTAATTTCGTGGCTGCAGTTTCCATCTGCAGTGATTTTGGAGCCCCAAAAAATAAAGTCTGATGCTGTTTCCACTGTTCCCCCATCTATTTCCCATGAAGCGATGGGACCAGATGCCATGATCTTAGTTTTCTGAATGTTGAGCTTTAAGCCAATTTTTTCACTCTCCTCTTTCACCTTCATCAAGAGGCTTTTTAGTTCCTCTTCACTTTCTGCCATAAGCATGGGGTCACCTGCATATCTGAGGTTATTGATATTTCTCCTGGCAATCTTGATTTCAGCTTGTGCTTCTTCCAGCCCAGCGTTTCTCATGAAGTACTCTGCATAGAAGTTAAATAAGCAGGATGACAATATACAGCCTTGACGTACTCCTTTTCCTATTTGGAACCAGTCTGTTGTTCCATGTCCACTTCTAACTGTTGCTTCCTGACCTGCATACAAATTTCTCAAGAGGCAGGTCAGGTGGTCTGGTATTCCCATCTCTTTCTGAATTTTCCACAGTTTATTGTGATCCACACAGTGAAAGGCTTTGGCATAGTCAATAAAGCAGAAATAGATGTTTTTCTGGAACTCTCTTGCTTTTTCCATGATCCAGTGGATGTTGGCAATTTGGTCTCTGGTTCCTCTGCCTTTTCTAAAACCAGCTTGAACACCTGGAAGTTCACGGTTCACATATTGCTGAAACCTGGCTTGGAGAATTTTAAGCATTACTTTACCAGCGTGTGAGATGAGTGCAATTGTGTGGTAGTTTGAGCATTCTTTGGCATTGCCTTTCTTTGGGAATGGAATGAAAACTGACCTTTTCCAGTCCTGTGGCCACTGCTGAGTTTTCCAAATTTGCTGGCATATTGAGTGCAGCACTTTCACAGCATCATCTTTCAGGATTTGAAAGAGCTCAACTGGAATTCCATCACCTCCACCAGCTTTGTTCGTAGTGATGCTTCCTAAGGCCCACTTTACTTCACATTCCAGGATGTCTGGCTCTAGGTGAGTGATCACACCATCGTGATTATCTGGGTCATGAAGATCTTTTTTGTACAGTTCTTCTGTGTATTCTTGCCACCTCTTCTTAATATCTTCTGCTTCTGTTAGGTCCATACCATTTCTGTCCTTTATAGAGCCCATCTTTGCATGAAATATTCCTTTGGTATCTCTAATTTTCTTGAAGAGATCTCTAGTCTTTCCCATTGTGTTGTTTTCCTCTATTTCTTTGCATTGATTGCTGAGGAAGGCTTTCTTATCTCTTCTTGCTATTCTTTGGAACTCTGCATTCAGATGCTTATATCTTTCCTTTTCTCCTTTGCTTTTCGCTTCTCTTCTTTTCACAGCTATTTGGAAGGCCTCCCCAGACAGCCATTTTGCTTTTTTGCATTTCTTTTCCATGGGGATGGTCTTGATCCCTGTCTCCTGTACAGAGTCACGAACCTCATTCCATAGTTCATCAGGCACTCTATCTATCAGATCTAGGCCCTTAAATATATTTCTCACTTCCACTGTATAATCATAAGGGATTTAATTTAGGTCATACCTGAATGGTCTAGTGGTTTTCCCTACTTTCTTCAATTTAAGTCTGAATTTGGCAATAAGGAGTTCATGGTCTGAGCCACAGTCAGCTCCCCGTCTTGTTTTTGTTGACTGTATAGGCTTCTCCATCTTTGGCCACAAAGAATATAATCAATCTGATTTGGGTGTTGACCATCTGGTGATGTCCATGTGTAGAGTCTTCTCTTGTGTTGTTGGAAGAGGGTGTTTGTTATGACTAGTGCATTTTCTTGGCAAAACTCTATTAGTCTTTGCCCTGCTTCATTCCGTGTTCCAAGGCCAAATTTGCCTGTTACTCCAGGTGTTTCTTGATTTCCTACTTTTGCATTCCAGTCCCCTATAATGAAAAGGATATCTTTTGGGGGTGTTAGTTCTAAAAGGTCTTGTAGGTCTTCATAGAACCATTCAACTTCAGCTTCTTCAGCATTACTGGTTGGGGCATAGACTTGGATTACTGTGATGTTGAATGGTTTGCCTTGGAAGCGAACAGAGATCATTCTGTAGTTTTTGAGACTGCATCCAAGTACTGCATTTCAAACTCTTGTTGACCATGATGGCTACTCCATTTCTTCTGAGGGATTCCTGCCCGCAGTAGTAGATATAATGGTCATCTGAGTTAAATTCACCCATTCCAGTCCGTTTCAGTTCGATGATTCCTAGAATGTCGACATTCACTCTTGCCATCTCTTGTTTGACCACTTCCAATTTGCCTTGATTCATGGACCTGACATTCCAGGTTCCTATGCGATATTGCTCTTTACAGCATCGGACCTTGCTTCTATCACCAGTCACATCCACAGCTGGGTATTGTTTTTACTTTGGCTCCATCCCTTCATTCTTTCTGGAGTTATTTCTCCACTGATCTCCAGTAGCATATTGGGCACCTACTGAGCTGGGGAGTTCCTCTTTCAGTATCCTATCATTTTGCCTTTTCATACTGTTCATGGGGTTCTCAAGGCAAGAATACTGAAGTGGTTTGCCATTCCCTTCTCCAGTGGACCACATCCTGCCAGACCTCTCCACCATGACTCACCCGTCTTGGGTGGCCCCACGGGCATGGCTTAGTTTCACTGAGTTAGACAAGGCTGCGGTCCTAGTGTGATAGATTGACTAGTTTTCTGTGAGTATGGTTTCAGTGTGTCTGCCCTCTGATGCCCTCTTGCAACACCTACTGTCTTACTTGGGTTTCTCTTACCTTGGACATGGGGTATCTCTTCACGGCTGCTCCAGCAAAGCGCAGCCGCTGCTCCTTACCTTGGAGGAGGGGTCTCTCCTCACCACCGCCCCTTCTGACCTTGAACGTGGAATAGCTCCTCTAGGCCCTCCTGCCCCCCTGCTCCTTTAGACTCAAATATATATGGTATGTTAAAGGGCTAAGTCTCTGCCTGAGTTGCAGCTAGTTCGCTGTAACAAGTCAAAGACATAGTGACAAGCGCAAGAACAAAGGACACCGCCACTGGACGCTCAGACCTTTAAGAGCTGAAGAGATTTGCAACACACATGACCACAAAGGCTGTGTGGGTAAATCAGGTTTTGGAAATTCTCCCTGTAGTCACCGCAGGGCGTTTCAAGCCAGACCCTTGAAGCCACGAGTATTTTACCCTGAAGAGGTGCTTAGCGCTGCACAAAAGCATCCTAAGTGCCTTCACAATTTCTCTATACTGGCCTTTGCTCACCTTTATACCTGCTTAAAGCATAAGAAAACTCTTGAGAGTCCCGTGGACTGCAAGGAGATCCAACCAGTCCATCCTAAAGAAAATCAACCCTGCGTGTTCACTGGAAGGACTGATGCTGAAGCTGAAGCTCCAATCCTTTGGCCACCTGCTGGGAAGACTCGTCTCGCTGG
This sequence comes from Bubalus kerabau, assembly GCF_029407905.1. Taxonomy (NCBI): domain Eukaryota; kingdom Metazoa; phylum Chordata; class Mammalia; order Artiodactyla; family Bovidae; genus Bubalus; species Bubalus kerabau. The sequence continues at coordinate 161,533,101 of NC_073647.1, read as the reverse complement.
GAAAGACCCTGATGCTGGGAGGGATTGGGGGCAGGAGGAGAAGGGTGCTACAGAGGATGAGATGGCTGGGTGGCATCACCGACTCGATGGACATGACTTTGGGCAAATTCCGGGACATAGTGAAGGACAGAAGAGACTGGTGTGCTGCACTCCATGGAGTCACAGAGCTGGACACGACTTAGTGTCAGAAACAACAGTGACAAAGTATGAGAAGGAAACATCCATGATTTTGGCCCCAAAGTATTCAAGAGCTTGTCTACTAATTAGTTTAAGGGCTTCATAAACTGTGGATACTGGGTATGATAATTAATGAATGATAAAGGTTATATACGTGTGTGTCTATTTTCTGTCAATGCTTTAAGGAATAACCACAAACTTAGCAGCTTGCAGCAAGCCCCATTCCTATTTTAAAATTGTATTGAAGTATAGTTGATTTGCAATTTCATATTAATTTCTGCTTCAGTTCAGTCACTCAGTCATGTCCAACTCTTTGCAACCCCATGGACTGCAGCACACCAGGCTTCTCTGTCCATCACCAGCTCCTAGAGCTGGCTCAAACTCATGTCCATTGAGTCAGTGATACCATCTAACCATCTCATCCTCTGTCGTCCCCTTCTCCTCCGGCCCTCAATCTTTCCCAGCATCAGGGTCTACTCAAATGAGTCAGCTCTTTGCATGAGGTGGCCAAAGGATTGGAGTTTCAGCTTCAGCATCAGTCCTTCCAATGAACACCCAAGACTGATCTCCTTTGGGATGGACTGGTTGGATCTCCTTGCAATCCAAGGGACTCTCAAGAGTCTTCTCTACTACCACAGTTCAAAAGAGCATCAATTCTTTGGCACTCAGCTTTATGGTCCAACTCTCACATCCCTACATGACGACTGGAAAAACCATATATACACACACATATATATACACATATATATTTTATATATATATATATATAATATATATATATTATATATATATATATATAAAATATATATAAATATTCTTTTTTATAACCTTTTCCATTATGGTTTATCACAGGATGTTGAATATAGTTCCCCGTGCTATACAGCAGGACTTTGTTGTTTATCCATCCTATATATAACAGTTTGCATCTGCTAACCCCAAATTTCCAGTCCATCCCTCCCCCACTTCTCCTCTGCCTTAGAAACCACAAGTGTCTTCTCCATGTTTGTGAGTCTCTTTCTGTTTCACAGATATATTCATTTATGTCACATTTTAGATTAGACAGATGAATGATATCATATGATATTTGTCTTTGTCTGCCTGACTTACGTTACTCAATATGATCATCTCCTAGGTCCACCCACATTGCTGCAAATGGCATTATTTCATTATTTTTTATGGCCGAGTAATATTCCACTGTGTAGATGTACCACATCTTGTTTATCCATCCCTCTGTCAATAGACAGCTACGTTGTTTCCCTCTCTTGTAAGCCCCGTTGCTTATTTCATAGTTCTTTACGCAGTGCTTGCTGGTTCAACCGAGTTCTCTGCCCTGGGTGCCCCACAGATGAAATCAAGGTGGTAGTCAGACGGGCCTCTTACCTGCAGGTCCTGGAGATAAATTGGTTTTCAAGCTGTGTAAAGGGGCTGGTAAAATGCATGCCCTTGTGTAGAGCTGCGGTCCCCTTTTTGTCACTTACTATCAATGGACAATTGTTCTAAGAATCTGGACTCACCCCGCCCTAGATTCCTTGGCTCATAACCCACTTCCTCCTTTTCCAAAGCAGTGCAGCTGACCTACTGTTTCATGCTTCAAATCTCCCTGCCTTTTTTTTTTTTTTTCCCTGCAGCATTTCTCTGAACACAGCCAGGAGCAGGTCTCACCAGGCTGTGAGCTCACTCAGACAAGGCGGGGTAATCTCTGCATCCTGAGGTCCATGCCTCACTGCCATCACAAATACACCCCTTTGTCATTTCATCATTGGATTAGCTTGCCTAAGCTGCCACCCCAAAGTATTTCGTGTGGAGTGGCTTGAGGATAGAACTGGGTGCTCTCACAGTCCTGGAGGCTGGAAGCCCAAGATTAAGGCCTCCCTCCTGGGTGTGTCAATGGTCATCTCCTCCCTGTATCCTCATGTGGCTGTCCCTCTGTGTGTGTCTGTGACCTGATCTCCTCTTCTTATAAGGACCCCTGTCCTATGGGATCAGGGCCCACCCTAGAGACCTCATTTCACCTTCATCCCGTCTTTAAAGATGCTTGCATCAAAACACAGTCATATTCTGAAGTCCTGGGGTTTAGAACTTCAAGATGTGATTCTGGGTGAGGACAGAGTTCTGTCTCTAACAGCCCTGTGATGGAACATATCCAGAGGCTCCAAGGATTACGATGTGGACATTGGCAGGGGTGGGGGCCTTCCTTAGCCTTGCAGAGAGTTGATCTCTTGAAAACTAGAAAAGAGTTGGGTATACAGTGAGAAATGAAACCCAAGTGTTCTTGACATGGTTCTGAAACAACAGTACAAGTTTTCACAGACAGCTTCAGGAGACTCATGATGCTTTTTCTTGGAGTTCATCATCAAGGAGGTCCTGAACTTCCTAATGGGAGATCACTCTGTGATTTACGTGGGCCAGTGTGCCAATTCAGGGCTTCCCAGGTGGCTCAGCCTGCCAGTGCAGGAGACGTGGGTTTGATCCCTGGGCCAGGAAGATCCTCTGGAGGAAGAAATGGCAACCCACTCCAATATTCTTCCTGGAGAATCCTATGGACAGAGGAACCTGATGGGCTACAGTGCATGGAATCGCAAAGAATCAAGACACAATTGTGCATACACACCTTACGTGCAAGTCCAACTCTGGCTCATAATGAAACCATCCCTGACTTTGGATATCTTGGATATATAAAACCACACCTGTGTTACTATGTTTAGTTTTAAATAGTCTAACTTTCACATTATCATTCAGGTTGATAACATCCAGTAAAGAGATCCCTGTGCCCAATACAACAGTACTAACTACATGGGACAATTTAAGCTAAAATCAGGATTAGCTACAATTAAAGCTTCAAATTCAGTTCCTTGGAGGTACCTGCCACCGGTCAAGCCCTCCAGGGCACATGTGTGCGGTGGGCTTAATCGTGGACCACAGAGACGTAGAACATCTCTATCCTCACAGACGTCCGGCTGAATGGCCCTCGTCTAGACAATAATATTATGATTTTTTCATGATGCGATTCCCTCAAGATTATGTAACCTGATTAAGGGTATTACAAACTCCATGTTGATTTCTTGTTAAGATGATATTTATGATGATTAATTTCTATGAAGAGATAATTACCTACTAAATACAGGATGAAAGAGATGAACATCACCATTTATACTAAGGATGTCAACCAACAAGGAAATGTAATTGCTGGAGATAGATCTGTCTGCTTCGTGCATTTGGTTCCATGACCTGACAGATTTCCAAAAACGCCCTGCCAGTTTTCATCATTAATGATGGATTATGCCCCCTAGAGACTCCCAAACTCTTGGTTTCCAGTTGATTGTGTTCAGACCTGATCTTCCTTTAAAACAAAGTCGAGTAAGAGTTTTCAAGCTGTGGAAATCACTTGCTGATACAGACACAGTCAATGCTTTTGATAGGAAGGAAAAAACTTCCCTTCAGAGCTCATTAGTGCAGCCTGGGTGTTTACTGTTTACTGGGTGGCCAAGACAATCCTAAAGAAATCAACCCGGAAAATTCATTAGAAGGACTGATGTTGAAGCTGAAGCTCCAATACATTGTCCAGCTGACGCGAAGAGCTGACTCATTGGAAAAGACCTTTATGCTGGGAAAGACTGAAGGCAGGAGGAGAAGGGGGTGACAGAGAATGAGATGGTTGGATGGCATCATTGTCGTGATGAACATGAGTTTGAGTAAACTCCGGGAGTTGGTGATGGACAGGGAAGCCTGGCGTGCTGCAGTCCATGAGGTTGCAAAGAGTCGGACACGACTTAGTGACTGAACAACAGATGGCCAAGAGCTGCAAAGCACCATAAAAATCCTTCCTTTTTATTTACGTAAGGCTACCTGTAAATGCTTAAGTGCATTCTGTTTGAAGCCACGTACCCAACAGAAGTTTTAGAACAATCTTTAAAGAAGGACAGCTCTTTGAAACAAAGGACCTTTTTGTACAAGTCCTCATGGTACTCTGTGGATTCCTTATGGATACTCAGAAACTAGAATTAGTTGAGAAGAGACAGTGGAGTTCGGAGGGAGAGCCTGCTTGTACCGAGCTATGCCATGTTGGCAGCCCAAGGTCCGATAAATACCTGTGCACCTGGATGTTTGTGAACTCATCGCTGGTATTTATAAAGCATGGCGACCAAGCGCTGCAGCTACAGAGCTGATGTGCCTAAAGCCCATGCTCCAAAACAAGTCAAGCCACTGAAACAAAAAGCCCGACACTGTGACTAGAGAAAACCCAAGCACAGCAACGAAGACCAAGAGCAAAGTTAAAAAAAGACAATTGTTGTTAATATCATCCAAATGATGATGATAATCACTGTGATAATGCTGACAAGTTCTTGATGCCCGATAGATATACAACTTCTTGCACGATGGAGTAGATATAAGAATATATCCACCTTCCAAGTTCATGAAGTGAAGGGAGACAGAGGTGGCCCATGGATGCCTTGCACTGTTGAGTTAAGCCTTTACACAACGCTGCTGGTTAGTTAACAGTGGTTCACACTAAACTGCATGATTTGGGGGAAAATATCCCCAGGACTCAGCCATGAAGAATGTGTCTGCCAATGCAGGAGCCCCAGGAGACAAGGGTTCAATCCCTGGGTTGAGAAGATCCCCTGGAGAAGGAAATGGCAACCCACTCCAGGATTCTTGCCTGGGAGATCCCAGGGACAGAGGGGCCTGGCAGGCTACAGTCCATGGTGTTGTGGGGCTGCTATAAACTAGTTAATTTTTTAAGCTACTCATTAACTCTAATAAATAATAACTACTAGAAGGCTATTGGATCCATGTGTCTGCACCTTGATGGGAGGCACAGGACAGGCCTCTGAATTTGCTTGTCAGCCCAGAGAGATGCTATCTGAAGCCATCAGCCCGTGTGATAGCTCATCTGGCAAAGGTGTAAATAGTTCCTCCATTTGTGAGAAATTGGAAGGGTACATCTATGATTGGTGGAGAAACTTGAGGCTGAAACTTGAATAGAGCTGGGCATCAGAGAATCAAGGCTTTCCCAAGGGAGTGTCTCGTCTGGGACTGAAATGATGGGTCTGTCTGCACAGTGACCTCTCTGGTATGTGTGGACCACGGTCATTCTCCCTAGTGTCTGAGGTCCCAAGGCTGCCATCACAAGTGATCTCAACATGAAGGTGAGCACAGGTCTGGCTCCTTCTGGAGCCTCTAAGGGAGGACCTGTAGCATGTATCTCCCCCAGCTTCCGGCGGTCACTGTCAGTGCTCGATATCCCTTGGCTTGTATTCATATGTGATCACTCCAATCTCATCTCTGTCACACTCCTTGGCCTTGTTCCATCTGTGTCTCTGTATCCAGATCTCCCTCTAATTTCTCCTATGAAGATGCTCTTCATTGAGCTAAACTCAGTCGTCTCTGACTCTTTACAATCGTGTGGACCATAGCATGCCAGGCTCCTCTGTCCATTGGATTCTCCAGGCAAGAATACTAGAGTGGGTTTTCATCTCCTCTCCCCGGGAATCTTCCCAACTGAGGGTTCAAACCTGGGTCTCTTGAATTGCAGGCAGCTTCTTTACCGTCTGAGCCATCAGGGAAGCCCTTATTGACTGACACTAATCCAGTACGATTTTACCTTAATTGCATTCACAAAGAGGGGCTTTCCAGAAGGCTCTACTGGTAAAGAACCCACCTGGCAATGCAGGAGACATAAGAGACGTGGCTTCCATCCCTGGGCTGGGAAGATCCCCTGGGGAAGCAAATGGCCTCCCGCTTCAGTATTCTTGCCTGGAGAATCCCACGGACAGAGGAGCCTGGTGGGCTATACTCCATAGAGTTGCAAAGAGTCAGACACAACTGAAGTGACTTAACCTGCACACACACACGTCTGCAAAGACCACACTTCCCACAAAGGATCTATTTGCAGGTGCCAGAGATTAGGACTTGAAAATTTGAAGTGAGGGGGAAAGGAGACACAGTTCAACCCATTCCACGTGGTAATCACCCACTGAGATGACAGTCTCAGAAAACGTGAACTAATGGTATAAACAGGAACCCTAAATTCATGACGTCAAGCCATGCTTGATCACCAGGTGAACCTCATCACACGTAGGACTGGGAGGGCTAGTGACCTCGTTCTGGCAGCTGACCCAGGAGTATAGGTGAGAGGTGAGCTGCTAGGAGTTAGAGCCTTCTCACACTGGAGGGCTGGGCAGGTGCAGACCTGGGGGCCTGGCAGACTGGGAAAAGATGGGAGGCCTGGAGCAGAGGGACTCTCATCAGTATCACCAAGAAGCACGGCTCCCCGAAGCAGCAAGGAGGCCAGGCTTGCGGAACCCACAGAAGGGGCTTTCAAAAACCCAGCAGGACCTCCACTCTGGATGCCATGAATGCTGGGCTTTAGCAGCAACAGTCTGTATCCAAGACCCAAACTCGGTTGTCATGAGTTGGATTGAAACATCAAGGTAGGACCCGCTTTTTTTTTTTTTTTAATAATTTTATTTGTTATTTTATTCAGTTCAGTTTAGTCACTCAGTTGTGTCCGACTCTTTGCAACCCCATGGACTGCAGCACGCCAGGCCTCCCTGTCCATCACCAACTCCCGGAGTTTACTCAGACTCATGTCCATTGAGTCAGTAATGCCATCCAACCATCTGTCTCTCCTCCTTCTTCCTTCAATCTTTCTCAACATCAAGGTCTTTTCCAGTGAGTCAGTTCTTCACATCAGGTGCCAAAGGATTGGGGTTTCAGCTTCAGCATCAGTCCTTCCAATGAATATTCAAGACTGATCTCCTTTAGCATGGACTGGTTGGCTCTCCTTGCTGTCCAAGGGACTCTTGAGAGTCTTCTCCAACACCACAGTTCAAAAGAGCATCAATTCAGCTTTCTTTATGGTCCAACTCTCACATCCATACATGACTACTGGAAAAACCATAGCCTCGACTACATGGACCTTTGTCAGCAAAACAATGTCTCTGCTTTTCAATACGCTGTCTATGTTGGTCATAGCTTTTCTTCCAAGGAGCAAACGTCTTTTACTTTCATGGCTGCAGTCACCATCTGCAGTGATTTTGGAGCCCAAGAAAACAAAGTCTGTCATGGATTATTTTATCACCTGTACTTATTTTAGGCTCTGTTGGGTCTTTATTGCTGCATGAGCTTTTCCCTAGTTGCGGCGAGGGGGGCTACTCTCTGGTTGTAGTGTGAGGTCTTCTCATTGCAGTGATGTCTCTTGTTGTAAAGCACAGACTCTAGGACACACGGGCTTCAGTAGTTGTGGCTCCCAGGTTGTAGGCCACAGGCTCAGTGGCTGTGGCGCATGGGGTTTGTTGCCCCGAGGCATGGGGGATCTTCCCAGACCAGGGATCGAACCCACGCCCCCTGCAGTGGCAGGAGGATTCTTTACCACTGAGCCACCAGGGAAGCCCCAGGACTCCAGTCTCGATGGTTCCACAGTCTAAGCACAGTAGACAGGCCTCAGGCCCAGGGAATGGTCACCAGGCTTGGCATGTAAGTGGAGGCTGCTTCTTGGGCTAAAACCCAGTTATCAAAGCAGGAACACAGGTCAGAGTGGGGGACAAGACTGAGTTGGAAGGTCAACGAGCCTTTCCAATCTTTCCACCTGGAGCGGAAACATAAGAACAAGGTGATGAGGAGAAGTGAGGAACATCTGAATGTGCAAACTCAAGGGCAGCCACGTGGCAAGGTAAAGGTCGGAGCCACTGGGGATGGATCTGGCTTCCTTTCATCACCAAAAGTCCCTGGAAATGTCTTCTTTGGGGTTTCGTTTGACGTCCTGAGAAAGACTCAGAGGGCTCTGACCCCTCCCTCACCTACAGACCGTCAATGTCAAGATCCTGACGCCAACCTGCAAAGCAGCGTGGGAGAGAAGGTCGGAAGAGTCAGTCCTTGAAAACGACGCTCTAAAAATAAAATGTGACTGGAGACTCATGTTTTAAACATGGACGGCTCTGGCACCCCGGCGGCCCTTTGATATAGCTGTTTCGCTGTAGGCTGAATTAATTAATTAATTTGCATCAGGCCCCCGGACTCAGAGGGCTTCTTTCTAAACTCATCTGCATTTCCATAAACACGTTGGCGAAAAACGAAGGCAGAGTAAGACGAGGAGCCCCACCTTGTCTGGAATCCGCTGGCATGACTTCCGTGTGGGGAGGCTCACATCAATTGTTGTGATGTGGTGGATTTTAATGCCTCATTGAGACACTGATTTGTGGCTGGGAGGGACCCAAACTTCAATCTTGAATACCCCTCAGGCTATTTATGTTGTGGATACGTCTGATGCATGGTGGTGCGGGAGTGTCTTTTTGACTCTGTCGTGGGAGAAATTTGTGGCTGTTCAAGGTCATTTTGAGTCATAATCAGTGATGAGAATGCAGATTTTTTTTTTACTCCAAGTTTTATTCTTTAGACTATACTAGGCGCTCATGAAATGGCAACACATATTACAAAACTCTTAAGAGTGTTAAAGACAGGCAGGTAGTACAGAAAGAAACATTTACGGAGCAGGGTGTAGACAAGGACTGGAAGGCCATGTTCAGCCTGCTGCCTGCATTGTCTGACCTGTAAAATATTTTTTTTTTTGAAACTAAAAGCTACTTCTTTGAAAAGATAAGAGAAATCAATAGATCTTTAGCCAGTCTCATTGACAAAAAAGGGAGAAGATCCAAATCAATAAAATCATAAAGAAAAAGGAGACGTTACAACTGTCACTGCAGAAATACAAAGGATTGTGTGAGTGTGTGCTAAGTCGCTTCAGGCGTGTTCGACTTTGTGCAACCCTATGGATTATAGCCCACCAGGCTCCTCTGTCCATGGGACTCTCCAGGCAAGAACACTGGAGTGGGTTGCCATGCCCTCCTCCAGGGGATCTTCCCGACCCAGGGATCGAACCCATTTCTCTTACATCTCCTGCATTTGCAGGCGGGTTCTTTATCACTAGTGCCTCCTGGGAAGCTCATAAAGAATTGTAACAGGCTATTATTAACAAGCATATACCAATAGATTGGACAACCTAGAGGAAATGGACAAATTCTTTTTGTAATTGTAGTAAAGTTGATTTGCACTGTTGTGTTAGTTTCTACTGTTCAGCAAAGTGAGTCAGTTATAGACATGCATACATCCACTGTGGGGCTGGAGGAGACTCTTGAGAGTCCCTTGGACTGCAAGGAGACCCAACCTGTCCATCCTAAAGGAAATCAGGCCTGAATATTCATTGCAAGGACTGATGCTGAAGCTGAAGCTCCACTACTGTGGCCACCTGCTGCAAAGAACTGACTCATTGGTAAAGACCCTGGTGCCGGGAAAGATGGAAGGCAGGAGGAGAAGGGGATGACAGAGGATGACATGGTTGGATGGCATCACTGACTTGATGCATATGAGTTTGAGCAAGCTCTGGGAGTTGGTGATGGGCAGGGAGGCCTGGCATGCTGCAGTCCATGGGGTCACAAAGAGACACGACTTGGCCACTGAATAACAAAAGCAAAAATATGCTGCTCAAAACACTAACAAACGGAATCCAACAGCACATTAAAAAGACCATACATCATATTCAAGTGAGGTTTATCCCAGGGATTCAAGGCCACTTCAGTATACACAAATCAAGCCATGTGATGCAACATACTGAGTAATTGAAACACAGAAACCATATGCTAATCTCAGTAGATGCAGAGAAAGCTTTTGACCAAATTCAAAGCCCATTTGTGATAAAAAACTTTCCAGAAAGTGGGCATAGAGGGAACTTACCCCAACATAATCAGTTCAGTTCAGTTGCTCAGTCGTGTCCACAACATACCCCAACATAATAAAGGCTGTATAATATGACAAACCCACAGCTAATGTCATTCTCACTGGTGAAAAAAATGAAAGTATTTCCAAGATCAGGAATAAGACAAGGATGTCTACGGTCCCTACTGTTAATCAACACAGCTTAGGAAGTCCCGGCCTTGGCAATCAGAGGAGAAAAATAAACAGAAAGAATTCAAACTGGAAAGGAAGAAGTGAAACTGTCACCGTTTGTAGATGACATGTCACTGTACATGGAAAATTTTAACAATGTGGCCAGACAACTACTAGAGCTCCTCAAGAAATTCATTAAAGTCGCAGGACACACAAGAAATATACAGAAATCTGCTACATTTCTATGCACTAACAATGAGCTATCAGAAAGAGAAAACAAATAACCCCATTATCCATTGCATCAAAAAGAACAAAAGACCTAGGAATAAACCAACCTAAGGAGGTAAAAGAAAATCTTTACTTAAAATATTTTTAATAGTTTGAAAAAAATCAAAAGGAGGACAGTTTTGTGTCATGAATAATAAGTGAAACTCTACTCTCACTAGGTAATCGGCAATCATAATCTTTACTCAATACTTTGAGTACTTACTCAAAGGGGGTGAAAACTTAACGACACAAAATGCTGGAGATGCATGTTTATAGCAAGTTTATTCATAAATGCCAAAACGTAGAAGCAATTCAGATGTCCTTCGAGGTAAGTAAATTGGAACTTCAGATGGTGGAGTATTATTCAGTGTGATAAAGAAATGAGCTCTCAAACCATGAAAAGAGAGGGAGGAAATTTAAATGCATATGACTAAGTGTAAGAAGTTAATCTGAAAAGGCCACATGTTCTGTGATTCCAGTTCTGTGACATTCTGGCAAAAGCAGAATTGTGGAGATGATGGAAGTTCAATGATTGTCAGTGGTGGGTTGAATAATTGGCGCATAGGGGAAGTTTAGGGTAGTGGAAATATACCTTGTGTGATATTATAATGATGGATACATGTCATATACATTTGCCCAAATCCACAGAATACACCACACCAGGAATGAACCCTAATGTAAACTATAGGCTTTGTGTGATGCTGAGGTATCACTGCAAGTTCATCAGTGGTAACACATTGGTTAAAGTAAATTAAGACACTTGCTTCTTGGAAGGAAAGCTAGACAGTGTTTTAAAAAGCAGAGACATCACTTTGCTGACAGAAGTCTGCATAGTCAAAGCTATGGTTTTTCTAGTAGTCCTGGATAGATGTGAGAATCGGACCATAAATAAGGCTGAGCACCGAAGAACTGATAGTTTTGAACTGTGGAGAAGACTCTTGAGAGTCCCTTGGACTGCAAGGAGATCAAACCAGTCCATCCTAAAGGAAATCCATCCTGGATATTCATTGGAAGGACTGATGCTGAAGCTGAAACTCCAATCCTTTGGCCACCTGATGGGAAGAGGGGATTCACGGGAAAAAGTCACTGATGCTGGGAAAGATGGAAGGCAACAGGAGAAGGGGACGACAGAAGATGAGATGGTTGGATGGCATCACTGACTCCATGGACGTGAGTTTGAGCAAGCTCTGGGTGATAACAAGGACAGGGAAGCCTGGCGTGCTGCAGTCCATGGGGTCGCTAAGAGCTGGACACGACTGATCAACTGAATAATTCTTTGCTTTCTCTCTTTCCCTCGAGAAACTCGTCCTGAGATTCTGTCTGCCTTTCTGCTTCTGTCCGCCTGCATTCCTTCAGGTCCTCTGCGTGGGCACGCTCGCTGAGCTAGTCAACGGGCATGCAAACAGTTTACCCTGAATTAGAGGGTAAAGCAATTACTTTCCTAATCAAATAAAATGAATGGACTCAGGAAACAGACTAGATAATTTCTTGTTAAGAGCAAGCCTCCCTTTGAAAAAGAGCATCACATGTCTCCAATTTTGTATGCAAAATGCGTCTGTGAATGAGTCTAACACATTTAGTTACTTTCAGAAAGTGACAGGTCATGCTTCTTGAAATAATTCAATTTATCAAGGGTATGGGGGGGGTGGGGTGTGGGCAAGAATCTTAAATCATCGGAACAATGGTGTCAAGCATATTCCTTAAAATGTGTTGGAATGTTCAATTCCTAAGACAACATGTTCTTGTGCCCTTGGAAAGAGACCTGGAGGTTTAAAGCAATTCATTCTGCCAGTTTTAGCATTGTTTACCCCCCAGTGCTAAGATCAGTTTTTCATCCTTTGTATCAGCTGAACTGACTTTCTCCTGCAAATATTAAATGCTTTTCAACAAGCCTTTCACAGTGAAATAATAATTCCTATAAGTCCTCTTCTCTAAGAAGGCACTGGGATTTAAGACCCCTTCAGTATAAGATTTCTGGGCCATCTCCACTCATCTCCGCTTTAGAGATGAGTTTCTAAAGAGGAACCAGGCAGTTCATCCCTTGCCATTGGATAGCAGTTAGCTTGTTCTGTGCTGGGCTCCAAAAGGGAAGGTTTTTATTTATGTTCTTGTGGTTTAGTCGCTCAGTGGTGTCCGACTCTTCTGCGAACCCCATGGACTGTAGCCCACCAGGCTCCTCTGTCCATGGGATTTCCCCAGTCAAGAATACTGAAGCGGGTTGCCATTTCTCTCTCCAGGGGATCTTCCCGAACCAGGCTCGAACCTGAGTCTCCTGCTTTGGCAGGTGGGTGTTTCTCCCTCTGAGCCATCAGTGAAGTCTGCAGATTTTTATCCTGACGAATAAACACAACTCAGTCTAATCTGCAGACCACTGAAGTGGTGTGTGTTAATCAGTGCAGAGAGCCACTTGAACTATTTTCCATACGATATTCACAGGTGAAAGGTTTTCATCAATAGTGCCTTGGAATATTTTCTTGGAATCTTTTCTCTCCAAATGTCACGTAGAGAGAATCAGAGCTCAGTGAGAAGACCCACTTCTAAAGGCACACGGGGGTGGGAGGTAATACTTCACTGCCGCAGCGAACATTCCGATGCTTTCTTTGGAATTTACGTTTCATTTGCCGGTGAGGAAATGCCTCTTTAACTATATTTAAATGGAGGCTGCATGAATATTTTAAATGATGATAGCAGCCAAAGGAACATTTTCCTCATGAAATGAGCAACACAGAAATTCTCCCCGCGACTTTCTCTGCAGGGTTTCAAAGCTCTAAGCCCCTTCTCTGGAAACACTGGTATTCAATACACTAATTGTAAAAATAAATAGATGGGGAATAAAGAGCCTAATGCTAGTTTGCTATACTGCTGCATTAAAGAGACAATTAAACAGACCCTCCAAATACGGAATGCTATCACCGAATTTAGTATAAAGACCATGATGATGCCTGGCCTGTTTCTGGACCTTTTCATGTACTGAATCCTCACAGCCCCATGCAAACAGACTGCAGCAATTATCTCTGCTTTGCATATAAGGGAACTGAACCACTGTTGTGGCTCAGTCACTCAGTCATGTCTGACTCTTTGCAACCCCATAGACTGCAGCCCACCAGGCTTCCCCGTCCTTCACCATCTCCCAGAGTTTGCTCAAACTCATGTCCATCAAGTGGGTGATGCCATCCAACCCTCTCATCCTCTGTCATCCCTTTGTCCTCCCGCCTTCAATCTTTCCCAGCATCAGAGTCTTTTCCAATGAGTCAGTTCTTCACATCAGGTGGCCAAAGGATTGGAGTTTCAGGCTTCAGCATCAGTCCTCCCAATAAATATTTAGGGTTAATTTCCTTTAGGATGGACTGGTTTGATCTCCTTTCTGTCCAAAGATTCTCAAGAGTCTTCTCCAGCACCACAGTTCGAAAGCATCAGTTCTCTGGCGCTCAGCCTTCCTTACAGGCCAACTCTCACATCTGTGCGTGACTACAGGAAAACCATAGCTTTGACTAGTCAGATCTTTGTTGGCAAAGTGATGAATCTGCTTTTTAATACGCTGTCCAGGTGTTGTCTAAATTGAAGCATAGCGGTGTAAAATAGTTGCTTGGAGTTCAGACATAAGTAAGGCAAAGAGATGGGTTATGTACCCAGGTATGTTTAGTGGCTGTGAATTCCTGACCTTATCCCAAAGGGTAAAGCATGACAATATCGGATTCAGTAAAAATACTTGTAGTGAACATTGAATAAGCGCCTGCTGTATACAAAAACAAAGGGAAACGAACCACAAGATGGTATGATATAGCACAGGGAAACTATATTCAACATTCTGTGATAAACCACAATGGACAAGAATATAAAAAACATATCTATGTGTATAACTGAGCCACGTTCCTGTACAGCAGAAATTGATGCAGCATTATAAATCAATGAAACATCAACAAAAAATTAACAAACACAGAGGAAAAACCTGCACCCCATAGAGCAAGACGTGACCCCTCTGAAAACTTGTCACGCATGGGAGAGAGAAATGAAATCAAATAACTGTAGAATGAAATTTTGGTAAAATAAGGGGGGAAAAAACATGCAATTGAAAGAATACACTAAATTCTCTAAGGATCACCTCTATTTTTGTGTGTGTATGTCTCCGTTTTAAATGAGAACATCATAATAATATCGTGTCTATAAGATCAATGAAATTTTTATATTACTGTTTCACTGAATATAAAGTTTCATTACTAAGGGCTCATTAAATTCATAGCTGACAAATCTTTCTTATCCCAATTTACAACTCTTATCTCTCGAGTTAAGATATGGGATTAATGCCATTCCAAAATAAATAAATAAATAAACAAACACGCCTCTCTAGAATTGGCCAGCATTTCTCTTGGGCGTTTTTCTAAATTTTATACAGCTGCCAATCAAGTCTACTTAAGGGATATTTTAACATAAAAAAATAAGACTTAGAGTCGGACAATAGGGAAACATACTTGAATAAAAACATTACTGGACTGCAGTTTTACCAATCTGCAGATGGAAATTATACTATCTTACCACTTAACTAACAGGATGCCCACCATGAAGGGAAGTGTCTCTGCTAATTATAGGCAGCAAAATTGACACATAAAATTAACCATCACACCAAGGACAGAGCTTTTATGTCATACACCTGTGTGCGTCTTCAAGGGTAGTCTAAACATGGGGAAAAAAAAAAAAAAAAGCAAGTGGCCAGCCAGTGTTTGGTAAACCAGTGAACACGTTTCAGCACCCTCCAAGAAGTTTGTGTCTGATGTCTGGAGGCTTTTCTCCAACACGGACGCACAGCATCTGTCTCACTCTAAAACTTAATATAGTGTAGCTACACATCATTTTGGGCTTCCCCAGTGGCTCCGTGATAAAGAATTTGCCTGCGATGCAGGAGGCGCTGGAAACACAGCTTCGATCCCTAGGTCGGGAACATCCCCTGGAGGAGGAAACGCCAACCCATTTGGGTATTCTTGCCTGGAGCATCCCATGGACAGAGGAGCCTGGTGGGCTACAGTCCATGGGGTTTCAGAGATTCAAACATGACTGAAGTCACAGAGCACACACACACACACACACACACACACACGCGCGCGCGCACACACACACACACATCACTTAAACTCCCGTTCCTCGCTTGTTTGTCAGTTTCAACTCATGCGTCCGTTTTATTGGCAACGTTCTGAAGACAGAAGTGAGAGCCGTGACATTCACACCAGGTAAGGGAATGCGGGGAAAGGCGTGATATGCAGCACAGACGCTCTTGCTGCTGATGGCAATAATGTGTGCTCAGTCGCTTCAGTCGTGTCTGATTCTGTGCAACTCCATGGACTGCAGCCCGTCCATGGGATTCTCCAGGCAAGAGTACTAGAGTGGGTTCCCATGTCCTTCTCCAGGGGAGCTTCCTGACCCAGGGATAGAACCCACATATCTTGTGTTTCCTGCATTAGCTTAAGGGTCAAATAGAAAAAGCAGCCTAACCATCCGTATTTACATCTGAAAATCATACATAAAGGAGATTGTTAACTCTGAAGTTTTACAAGCATCTCACGGTGGAGGCCTCCTTACTGTAAAATATCAATAAACAGTATTTGTATTAGTCCTTCCTTTTTTCATCATTAGTCAGGAACTGAGTTAGCAGAGCTAGGTGGTCCTGCAATAACGGAGCTAAAATTTAGATATGATAATGCAAACTGACTTCCTGCTCCTAGGATGTCATGAAATCTTGTAGCTACGTATTTAACCACTAATTAGTACACAGAGGTTCAACAGTTGCATAATGGCAAGCTTCTGCCTCTATTGCTCCTGGCTTTTTAAACACAGACTTAAAGGCAGAAATCTTTAGGGTGGATATATGCACCAAAGGATCTAATTCGTTGTTCAGTCGCTAAGTCATATCTGACTCTTTGCGACCCCATGGATTGCAGCGTGTCAGGCTTCCCTGTCCTTCACCATCTCCAGGAGTTTCCTCAGATTCACGTCCATTGAGTCAATGATGCCATCCAGCCATCAATAGTAGGTCAAAAAGAGATTAATTTAAATGTCATTAGAAGCAAACATTATTAGAGTTAATATCCTTAACAATCATGGGATAATTTGAGGAAAAGGAATTCGATGTTACCTGCTCATTAGAGATTAAAAAAAAAAAAACATGAATGAGTATGTGTACAGATTTGTGACCCACTTAACTAGCCCTGTTACAGATTTATAGAAGATAATTATTTAAGGAAAAAAAAAAACAAACAAGGTTAAGTGTGGATCTTGAAAACAACATTGTAGATAGACGCTTTACCGTCTGAGCCACCAGGAAGTCCATATAATTACTAGCTATTCAAGAGTCGGACATGACTGAGCCACCGATCTGATCTGATTCTGAAAAAAATGTACAGTCTCTGCAAATAAAGCCCCATGTTATTCATGCTCTGTTTTTAGTTCTCCTATCGGCTCTTGCTACGGGGTAATAATGACTTCTCAATCGCTGAAGTCTGACTTGGTTAATTTTTTGCCCCCTCATGTACTTCTAACCTATCTTTTCCAGTTTCCTCACTTTCTGTTCTGGAGAAGGAAATGACAACCCACTCCGGTATTCTTGCCTGGGAAACCCCATGAACAGAGGAGCCTGGAGGGCTAGAGTCCACGGGGTCGCAGAGGGTTGGACACGACTGAGCAGCTGAGCACACAGGCTTTCTAGTCCATCTATAAGCTGCAAGGACCCTTCACAGAAGAAAGGCTGCAGCTTCTATTAACACAGACAGATGCCTCATCCCAGCATATAAGTTCTCTTCAATGAGAATACAACCTTTTCTTCTGCTTTCTAAAGGAAATGAAAAGCCTTCGGGAAAACTCCATGGAAAAGGCAGTGACCGAAGGCTTCTGGTATACAACTGATACAGGAGATTTCAGAAATGATCCAATCTATGTATCTGCAGCATGCTTTTGGGATCACTCAGAAATAATGCCATGCTCTACATTGGATAGCAGTTGGGCGTCCCTGGTGGTTCATTGGGTAAAGAATTCGCCCACAATACAGAAGACCCCGGTTCAATCCCTGGATTGGGAAGACCCCCCCGGAGAAGGAAATGGCAACCCGCTCCAGTATTCTTGTCTGGAGAATCCCATGGACAGAGGAGCCTGGCGGGCTACAGTCCATGGGGTCACAAAGAATGGGACATGACTGAGCGACTAACACACTTTCTGCACTGGTCGGGCACTACAATTTGAAAACAAATATAGGTATTCCTGTCACGTGTGCAATTATAAAAAGCAGAAATGATAAACTTTAGAGATATGTGATATTAGACCTTGATTTCAGCTAACTCTTATTATCTAGTATCTCAGATGGTCTGATTAAAGTCCTGATAATGGTTCTTAGCATACAGTGACAAACACATTCAAGTCGTGTTTGAATGGCTGAAAAATAAATCTGTGTTCTCTAAGAGTGAAAACGCAGTTAGTCTGAATGCACTGCTCCTTGGGTGTTTGATGGAGTACTCTAAGCAAATGAATATTCCTAGGGTGAGCTTTCCAAGAAAAATTGTGACTTTTTTTTTTTTTTTTTTGTGGCCAGTACATGGCTGGGTGTCTGTGGTTTCTCTATTTCTCTGTGTGAGAAAATTATACTAGGGTATAAAAGCTAATTTTGAAATCTTTCAGGAAAGAGACACTGAGATATTAAAGATATTAATAAACATAACCCAGAAAAGACTGCTCGTTTGCAATGCATGGGCTCCCAAAGCAAATATCATGGTCTTTAAAATGAGATTGACTGTCTCGCCGTGGGCACAATTTTCTATAATCTGACACTCTGCAAATACAACTCAGGATTAAGGTTTCTTTTATTATGATTTTTTACAAAACACTGCAACCTTGTCAGTTAGATTAAGATAACAAGGGCTGAAATTCAGTCCTTGAAATACCCTGTGATGTCCATTTACTAGAGAAATTAATGCTATTTAAATGTGTCAAATCTCACTGGATGATGATCACTGCAAACCTCCAACCAGACATGAAGTCATTATCTGCATTTGCACAGTATATTTTATCTCCTAAAGGAGTTCAATTCAGTTCAGTGGCTCAGCTGTGTCCAACCCTTTGTGACCCCATGGACTGCAGCACGCCAGGCCTCCCTGTCCATCACCGACTCCTGGAACTTGCTCAAACTCATGTCCATTGAGTCGCTGATGCCATCCAACCATCTCATCCTCTGTCGTCCTATCCTTCTCTGAGATGATAATCTGATGGCAAAGGTCTGAATCCAGGCAGTAAGAAACACACGAGCTATAAGGTACATGACTTCATATAGTCAACAGATATTACACATCTTTAAGTTACTGACAGATTAGGTGTATAGGGTATATTATGGCATATTCTGCATCAACACAGAAGTCAATTGGTGCCCAGGTAACTAATTATTAAGTCTACGGCTGGTGTTTCGGCTACTGTTCACAAACGCTTCCGCGGAGACCATCTGGACGGGGAACTCTGGAAAATGCTGACAAGAACTGCAACAGTGGTTTGTTCCTAAATTATTATGTTTGCCACACTTGTGGCATTCCTAAAGATATCACCCACTCACAATGGATGGTCTATTTAACAAGGCCATTCCCTACCTGGAAAAGTGGAGGTGTGAATGTGATGGAACACACGACTTCATTTTTCACTCTCAAATCACGTTTGAAAAAAAAAGAAGAATGACAATGGTTTATTATCCACACACCTCAAAACAGCCTAATATGAGAATCACTGTACTATGTGAGAGTTTCACAAAGAATGGACCTAAAGAAAACAAATCTCTTGAAACGGACATGACAAGGTTGGTCACAGTGATTTCTGTGGTGGAGTGGAGGCAAGATTGCTCTGAGTTTAATCAGCCACTGTTAAAACTTACTCTCACACAAGCTTGACCAGTCAGTCCTAAAGGAAGTCAACCCTGAGACATCGTCTCATGATGAGAACCTGCCACAATGCCTATCATCAAAAGAAAAAAAAAGTACAAATAACGAGTGTCAGTGAGGATGCGGAGAAAAGGGAACCCTTATACAGGACTGAGGGGAATGTAACTTGGTGCAAACATGGTGGAGAAGAGTAGAGGTTTCTCAGAAAACCAAAACCAGAAGTACTATCAGTTCAGTTCAGTTCAGTTCAGTTCAGTCGCTCAGTCGTGTCCGACTCTTCGTGACCCCATGAATTGCAGCACGCCAGGCCTCCCTGTCCATCACCAACTCCCGGAGTTCACTCAGACTCACGTCCATCGAGTCGGTGATGCCATCCAGCCATCTCATCCTCTGTCGTCCCCTTCTCCTCCTGCCCCCACTCCCTCCCAGCATCAGAAGTACCATATGACCCAGCAAATCCACTCTTTGGGGCCTATATCTAGAAAAAATAAAAACAATCGTTCTAAAAGATGTATACACCCCAAAGTTCATAGCAGCCCTGTTTACAATAGCCAATATATGGAAGAACCTACGTGTCCATCAACAGATAAATGATTAAGGAAGATGTCATATATATATGTAAATATAGACATAACAATATACATACAACAGAATACTCTTCAGCCATAAACAGACTGAACGTCTGCCGTCTGAGGCAACATGGATAGACTTGGAGGCCATTATGCTAAGTGAAATTCGTCAGACAGAGAAAGAGAAATATTTTGTAATAAGTGTGGAATCTAAAAAAGACAACAAAGCCAGTGCATATAAATGTAACATTTGCATCATACTGCAGGCAATGAAGACTGCAATAAGCATGTCTAAAAACAATACACAGACCTTAATTTTAAGATGTTTTATTGCTAAGAAATGTCATCGACCTGAGCCTTCACAGACTCGCAACAGTAACGTCACAGATGACAGATCACGAGTATCATTACGGTGACAGAGTTTGAGATATTGCAAGAATATGTTCCTTATATGTGTATTGGTCTTTCAGTCTGACTCTTTGGGACCCCATAGACTGTAGCCCACCAGGCTCCTCTGTCCATGGGATTCTCTAGGCAAGAATACTGGAGCGGGTTGTCATTCCCTTCTCCAGGGGATCTTCCTGACCCAGGGATCAAACCCGGATAAGAGATGGAAAGTTTTAGGTATAAAATAAGCTACAAGGATGTATTGTACAGCACAAGAAAGGAGACATAGCCAATATGTTATAATAACTTTAGATGGAGTGCCACTTTTAAAACCTAGGAATCATCATATTTTAGAACTGTAACTTAGGTAACATTGCATGGCGACTATATGCAAAACCATTGTGGGGAAAAAAAGGAAATAGGACAACGAAACTTTGAGATAGGGGGCAGGCTCAAAATCCATGTCTTCTTTGAAGCCTTCCTTTGAAGTTCTACTTGCTTCCCTAAAACCTAGTCTTTTGCCTCCCTCCACACCCCAGGGGTATCCCTCTCCAGCACGCAGCCCCTGCTATGCTCTGGTTATGCCATTTTTTAGTGTGTCTTTTGCTTTCTCAAAGAGGGTGAGTCAACATGAAGAGAAGATAATATCACGTTTCACTCTTTTTCTACTATATAGCATCCTCTGTCCTCTGTCTGTAAGTCTGTTCTTATGTCAGTAAGTGGCTTTTCCTTGCCCTACACATGGCCAGTTACGACCATTACCAACTCATAATTTCAGGAAAGAAGACACAGTTCACTAACAAAAGTACCACCAAAATTTCTACAAAATTGTTGGGATGGGAGGCATGTTAAAACATGTGTTTACACCATATAAGGTTTTTTTTTTTACTACCATATACAAAACAGATAACTAATAAGGACCTTTTTTTTTTTTTTTTAAGTGAAACAGCTGGTTTAAAACTCAACTTTCACAAAAAATGAAGATCATGGCATCCGGTCCCATCACTTCATGGGAAAAAGATGGGGAAACAATGGAAAGAGTAGCAGACTTTATTTTCTTGGGCTCCAAAATCACTGCAGATGGTGACTGCAGCCATGAAATTAAAAGATACTTGCTCCTTGGAAGAAAAGCTATGACAAACCTAGCCAGCATATTAAAAAACAGAGACATTATTATTTTGCTGGCAAAGGTCCCTCTAGTCAAAGTCATGGTTTTTCCAGTAGTCATGAATGGGTGTGCAACTTGGACCATAGACAAAGCTGAGCACCTAAGAATTGATGCTTTTGAGCTGTGGTGTTAGAGAAGACTCTGGAGAGTCCCTTGGACTGCAAGGAGATCCAGCCAGTCCATCCTAAAGGAGATCAGTCCTGGGTGTTCATTGGAAGGACTGATGCTGAAGATGAAATTCCACATTTTGGCCATTTGGTGCAAAGAGCTGACTCACTGGAAAAGACCCTGATGCTGGGAAAAATGGAAGGCAGGAGGAGAAGGGGACAACAGAGGATGAGATGTTTGGATGGCATCACCGACATGATGGACATGAGTTTGAGTAAGCTCCAGGAGTTGGTGGAGGACAGGGAGGCCTGGCGTGTGCAGTCAGTGGGGTTGCAAAGAGTCAGACACGACTGAGCCACTGAACAACAACAATAAGGACCTACTCAGCAGCACACGGAACTCTACTCAACACTCTGTAATGACCTACATGGGAATAGAATCTAAAAAGGAGTGGTCATATGTATATGTATAACGGACTCACTTTGCTATATAGCAGAAACTAACATAACATTGTAAAGCAATTCTAGTCCAATAAAATTTAAAAAAAAAAGAACTAGATGATCTGCATATTGGAGACCAAAAGCAATATTTTCTAGACGGGAAACCATGAAGCCTTCGTAAATATATGTGGAATTTAGTGTCCTTGGAAATGTATGTGGCCCCTGAAAGTTTGGGAGGAGTAGAGACGGCACACTTGGAAATGTCACCGTTGGCTGACAATTGAATCCAGCCACCTCGAAAAAATGCAGACCGCTTCACCTTTTCCATAATCTGAAAACCGAGCCGTATTTGTCCATGAGAAGCTTATCCTGACTCTCTGAGATCACTGCCCAAGAACTGTGCCTGTGTGGTCACATAAAAGCAAATGACCCCTCATAAAGAGGGGAGGCAGTCACAGGTCTAATGTTCCAGGAAGAAGTAAGAATCGTAATTTATGATTCAACCCACAAACAGGGACCAGGTGGATATTTACAGAGGCCAACACTGTGTAAGGAGTTTCAAAGTTTAGTTTCACGCTTTTGATTTATTTTTTTCGTGTAAATAGCACACGCTGGTGTATATTTTTGTATTCATTCACTATAGCCCTGTGGGTTTCCCGGGTGGTTTGGGCAGTAAAACTCTGCCTGCAATGCAGGAGACCTGGATTTGATCCCTGGGTCTGGAAGATGCCCTGGAGAAGGGAACGGCAACCCACTCCAGTATTCTTGCCTGGAGAATCCCATGGACAGAGGTACGGTCCAGGGGGGGTCACAAAGAGTTGGACACGACTGAGTAATGAACACTTTCACACTTTTATTAGAGCCCTGTAATGGAACATTTTTTCTAAGGCTTTATTTTTTCTAATTTCTCAGCGATCTTATACAAACTTGTGTAACACTCTGCCTTTGAGTTTATTATTTGAAACCATAAGAAGGTGGTTTGGGGCTTCATATTAAGCAATTTTCCACTGTGGATTGTATTTATAAGCCTTGATCTTTGAAGGTCCTCAAAGATGAGAGATCTTGCTTTCCAATTTCATGTTTCAAGATATTTTCCCCCAAGCATCTGATACAGTACAACTACCAACCCCCTCATCAACTGCAATATTCCTTTTTCAAATAGCAAATGATTTTCTTTAAATGTTATTCATGTTTTTAGTGGAAGGGCATTGTTACTGCAGGTCAGATCCTAGGGCGAGTTTAGTAAGTCTATGATATATAAATGAAAAAAGAAAACCACGGCCTACAATTAAAAACAATTAAGAAGGGCTTTTCAATGCGAAGCTGAATGCATAATGTTTTCAGAACAGTCCTTGTGAACTTCCACGGCCATCACATTATCGTGGTGAGTTCTGGAAGTGAATAACTGCCTGTATTATATTAATCACTTCAGTTTAGTCGCTCAGTCATGTCTGACTCTTTTGTGACCCCCACGGACTGTAGCCCACCAGGCTCCCTTGTATGGAATTCTCCAGGCAAGAATACTGAAGTGGGTTGCCTTGCCCTCTTCCAGGGGAATCTTTCTGACACAGGGATCGAACCCAAGTCTCTTAAGTCTCTTGCATTTGGCAGGTGGGTTCTTTAACGCTAGCGCCACCTGGGAAGCCCATAAGTGGGATTAGCATTCTTGAAGAAGAGACCCCAGGGAGCCTCCATCACCCCTTCCACCCTGGGAGGACACAGTGAGAAGACAGCTGTCCATGAACCAGGAAATGGGATCTCACCAGACAGTGTGTCTGCCCTAGCCTTCATCTTGGACCAACCTCCAGGACTGAGAGAAATACATTTATACTTTTCACCAGCCACCCAGTCTATGGTATTTGTTACAGCAGCTGGAAAGGACTGAGACTGAACCTGAGACCCTTTCCACGGTCCATCCATAGGTGAAGACACTCCTTCCTCCCTGTAAGGTCTGAAGGTCCTACCTCTGTCTGGATGTGGGACAGACACACGATGGAATATTACTTAGCCTTGAAAAGGAACAAGATGCCACCGGACCTAGACACGGTCAGAGAGAGTGAAGTAAGTCAGAAAGAGAAAAATAGGTATCATGTATTAATACGTATGTGTGGACTCTAGAAAAATGGTGGAGATGAACATATGGGAAAAGCAGAAATAGAGACGCAGACACAGACAACAAAGTTATGGACACCAAGTAGGGGAAACAGATGGGATGAACTGGAAGATTGAGATTGATATATATGCACTGCTTCCCAGGTAGCACTAGTGATAAAAAGAACCTGCCTGCCAATGCAGGAGACATAAGAGACTCAGGTTCTATCCGTGGGTCGGGAAGATCCCCTGGGGGAGGGCATGGCAACCCACTCTACCATTCTTGCTTGGACAATCCGCACAGACGAAGGGGCCTGGCCGGTTAAGGTCCATAGGGTTGCAAACAGTCAGACATGACTGGAGCAACTTAATATGCACGCATAAAATAGGTAAGGAAGAATAACCTACTGTGCAGCACAGGGAACTCTAGTCACTGCTCCCTGGGGAACTAAATGGGAAGGAACCCACCCCCCCTGAAAAAGAGAGGATGTATGTATACATGTGACTGAATTGCTTTGCAGTACTGCAGAAAGCAACACAACACTGTAAACCAACTATATTCCAATAAAAATTAAAAGTTAAAAAAAAAGAAATTGATTTTTGGAGATCAATGCCAGTTGCTCCCCTGGGTTCTATGTATTCCCCAATCGCTTCGATTTGATCTGATTGCAGGAAACAGGCATGAACATACTGCTTCACACTCTCTCTCACTCACACACAGCCTCGAGGAAACAGCAATAAGATCCCCCTTTGTTGACTCTCCTGTCTATAGATCAGGTCTCCCATGAACATTTTCAAAGTCCCCTCCTTTCACGGTTGTTTGCCCTGGCTCCTCTTCTTGGCTCACTGGTTCTTCCTCCAGCAGGAGGAAACCCTTTTAAGCAGCACGTCATTTCATGCTGTGATTCCGTCGCTCAGTCATGTCTGACTTTTTGTGACCCACAGGCTGCAGCACGCCAGGCCTCCCTGTCCTTCACCATCTCCCAGAGTTTACTCAAACTCATGTCCATCGAGTCGGTGATGCCATCCAACCATCTCATCATCTGTCGTCCCTTTTCCTCCTGCCCTCAATCCCTCCCACCATCTGGGTCTTTTCAAATGAGTCAGCTCTTCGCATCATGTGGCCAAAGGATTGGAGCTTCAGCTTCAGTATCAGTCCTTCCAATGAATATTAAGGACTGATCTCCTTTAGGATGGACTGGTTGGATCTCCTTGCAGTCCAAGGGACTCTCAAGACTCTTCTCCAAAACCACAGTTCAAACGCATCAATTCTTCAGTGCTCAGCCTTCTTTACTGTCCAACTCTCATATCCGTACATGACTACTGGAAAAACCACAGCTTTGACTAAACAGACCTTTGTTGGCAAAGTGACGCCTCTCCTTTTTAATACGCTGTCTAGGTTTGTCATAGCTTTTCTTTCAAGGAGCAAGCCAACTTTAATTTCATGGCTGCAGTCACCGGTCACAGAGATTTTGGAGCCCAAGAAAATAAATCTGTCAGTTTCCACTCTTTCCCCATCTATTTATCATGAAGTGATGGGACCAGATGCCATGATCCTAGTTTTTGAATGATGTCATTCACTGGCCAACTCTTGTGATCAGTCCATGACGATAACATCTCCCATGAATGAAGACATATGCTGGCCACTACACTAAATATTTCATGTGTTCAATCAATGTGTTTATCACTGTTTGCTCATGACATCCTTATTTTGGGCATCGTTGTTTTTTTTTTTTTCTTCTTCTTCTCATTTTACAGCTGAATACACTGAATTTGAGAGAGGATAAATGTCTTGATTAAAATGACACAGATGAAGAATAGAGCTGGTATTTGATTTTGTGTTCTGAATGGTCCTGTATTTGCCTCACATAGAGTCCCTGATGATTTAAAACCAGTGATATTTTGGGGACTTCCCTGGTGGCCCAGTGGTTAAGAACCTGTCATATAATACGGGTCATGTGCGTTTGATTCCTGGTCAAGGAACTAGGTCTCACACACTACGTGTATCGGGGTAAGCCTGCAAGTTGCAACTGAGATCTGACACAGGCAAATAAGTAAATAAAAAATTTAAAAAAAACCTGTTGATATTTTGATTAACAAATTAAGCTATTCACTGACAAGGATATTAAGATTATTTTTGAAAAAATATATACCTTTTATGGGCACATTCATTGTAGATTTAAGCTAGCTAGTGTACCTTTCTGAATAATTAAGAAAAGATTCCAATTAAATTCTGAACACTTTGAGTTCCTTCTCTTCATTGTTTTTAGTCATTATTTGAGCATACTGCTACAAGCCCTTGAGCATGCACTTCAGTGAAATATTACAGATGAACTCACTCAAGCCTTCCATATTGTATAATTTCCAGAAAATGATATTTTCCTCATCTCCATAAGTCCAAGTGACGTCTCCTTTGAACTTTACTAATTCTTTCTTAATTGATCATCTTGAGTTAATAAATTCATTGTTTAAAAACAGTGGATTGTTCAGTAATGTCAAAACATTCTCAACTCATCATTATGAAGCAATTACGCTGGTTTTATCTTTAGGACAAAAATAGCTAGTTGTCCATGGCAACTGTATACCGCCTCTTAGATGAGATTCTGAATGTTGATTTATGTGGAAGAGAAAATCATATTATGTTTATTTTTTCATTTTACTTTGAATTTGTTTTTTAACTAGTCACCATTTGATATGTGATCCACATAGCCTCATTCTTCTCACATAGGCATGCAATATTTATATGACTATGACTACAAAAAATGTATGATACTCTACAACAGATTTTGTATTTTCTAGTTATGGTATTTCAATAAAAAATTTTACTATACTAGGCTGACGTACACTGTCAATTGGACAGGCTATTGCACTATTCTGTAGAAACTTACACTGTGTTTTTATTTTTAACTTTTCCTTGCTGCTGCTGCTAAGTCGCTTCAGTCGTGTCCGACTCTGCAACCCCATAGACGGCAGCCCACCAGGCTCCGCCGTCCCTGGGATTCTCCAGGCAAGAACACTGGAGTGGGTTGCCATTTCCGTCTCCAATGCAAGAAAGTGAAAAGTGAAAGTGAAGTCGCTCAGCCGTGCCTGACTCTTAGGGACCCCATGGACTGCAGCCTACCAGGCTCCTCCGTCCATGGGATCTTCCAGGCAAGAGCACTGGAGTGGGGTGCCATTGCCTTCTCTGAACTTTTCCTTAGCAGTTATTTATGTTATGAAATTAGATACTGGTAATAGTGCAGCCATGAATTTAGAAGATGCTTACTTCTCGAAAGGAAGGCCATGACCAACCTGGACAGTCTGTTAAAAAGCAGAGACATTACTTTGCTGACAAACGTCTGTGTAGTCAAAGCTATGGTTTTTCTAGTAGTCATGTATGGATGTGAGAGTTGGACCATAAAGAATGCTAGACACTGAAGAACTGATGCTTTCTAATTGTGGTGCTGGGGAAGACTCTTGAGAATTCCTTGGACAGCAAGGACATCAAACCAGTCCATCCTAAGGAACATCAACCCTGAATACTCATGGGAAGGACTGATGCTGAAGCTGGAAGTTCCAATATTTTATCCACCTGATGAGAAGAAGTGAGTCATTGGAAAAGACCCTGATGCTGGGAAAGATTGAAGGCAGGAGGAGAAGGGGACGACAGAGGATGAGATGGTTGGATGGCATCAGCAACTCGATGGACATGAACTTGGGCAAACTCCAGGAGTTGGTGATGGACAGGGAGGCCTGGCATGCTGCAGTCCACGATTGAGGGACTGAACAACAGCAACAAATGCTTTTGATGGACTCCATTTAACTTTACTCAGGGAAGAATGCATGTGCCTATAAACTTAATCTCTTTGAAGACGGAGCGACTGAACCACCACAACGACACAGAGGAGACACTTGATCACATCTTTACTTCTCTGTGCATTAGGAGAAAGTCATCAGCTCCTACACACACTGAGGAAAGAATTACTGGAGGACATGAATACCAAGGAGGTGGGTCTCACAGAGCTCTTCCAGAAGCAGCCCACAGACCTGCCTTCTGGACTGACCAGAGTACTCCAACAGGGAGTCAAAGGGAAACACTCAGCACAGCGCTGGGTAAATAGGAACCAATGAGTTAAGACTCTGTAAAGCACACATACTTTGCATCCTTTGAGTTCTTTCTCAGACTTTCGGACTGGGTCCTAATGCAAGTTATGGTAAATCCCCTACATATGAATGCCTTCTATTCCAAGAATGTGTTCCTAAGTACAATTTGTAAATTTAGCATAGCTAGCTTAGGTACTGGGAGAAGGCAATGGCACCCCACTCCAGTACTCTTGCCTGGAAAATCTCATGGATGGAGGAGCCTGGTAGGCTGCAGTCCATGGGCCTGCTAAAAGTCGGACACGACCGAGCGACTTCACTTTCACTTTTCGCTTTCATGCATTGGAGAAGGAAATGGCAACCCACTCCAGTGTTCTTGCCTGGAGAATCCCAGGGACAGGGGAGCCTGGTGGGCTGCCGTCTATGGGGTCACACAGAGTCAGACACGACTGAAGCAACTTAGCAGCAGCAGCAGCTTAGGTACTGAATTAACACAGTTGCCTACACAGTACTGTACTCTGAAAGGTTTATAATATTTTTCAAACAAATACATAAGAAACAAACAGGTACTGAACATTTAATCTTACAGTACTGCACCTTAAAAAGTCCTGTATGGTACCAGCCGGGGGTTCTCAGGTTGCCCAGTGGTGAACAGTTGCCCTGCCAACGCAGGAGATGTGGGTTTGACGCCTGGGTCAGGAAGACCCCCTGGAGGAGGGCATGGCAACGCACTCCAGTTTTCTTGCCTGGAGAATCCCATGGACAGAGGAGCCTGGTGGGCTAAGGTCCATAGGGTCTCAAAGAGTCAGACACGACTGAGCGACTGAGCACGCACAGAAACCAGCTATATCACTGCAGCTTTTATGCTTGACATCCTGCTAGGCTTGAAATAAAGATAGTCTACGCATTGTGTGTGTGTGTGTGTTACTTGCTCAGTTGTGCCCGACTCTTTGCGACCCCATGGACTGCAGCCCATCAGGCTCCTCTGTCCATGGGATTTTCCAGGCAAGGATACTGGAGTGGGGTGCCATGTCCTTCTTCGACTCTACACGTTACTGTGCAGTAAAGCACACAAGAGCGCTATCACCTGTAAGAGGAGGCACGCACGGGACACTGCACAGCAGACATGTGAACTAACATCCGCAACTGGACATGTGAGCAAACGCACATTCACACCCTTTGAAGGTTTGCAGCTGGAAGGTTTGCATATAGGGGGCTTCTCTGGTGGCTCAGCTGGTAAAGAATCTCCCTGCAATGCCAGAGATGTGGGCTCGATCCCTGGGTTGGGAAGATCCCCCTGGAGAAGGGAAAGGCTACCCACTCCAGTATTCTGGCCCGGAGAATCCCATGGACTGTAGAGGATGAGATGGTTGGATGGCATCACCGACTCAATGGACATGGGTTTGGGTAGACTCCAGGAGTTGGTGATGGAGAGGGAGGCCTGGCATGCTGCGGTTCATGGGGTCACAAAGAGTCGGACTCCACCGAGCGACTGAACTGAACTGAACTGATAAGCCATAGAGCACTTACTGTGTAAGAAAATATATTGGAAAATCATTCACAATAATTACTTTATCCCCTCAAATGAAATTATATTCGTCACAGCAAACAGATTTTCTTACACATATTTGTAAAGTGTTGGCACTGAACACTTACAAAAAGAAATAAACTCAGAAATTTGTTTTCTGCCTGTTTAGTTCACAGGAATGATAAATCCATACCAAACCTTGAGATAAATTCCGATAGTGGATGATAGACAAGCATACCTACTATATGCCTGTTTCCTGCATGTCATTGTAAATTGGACTCATCATTAGGTCTTTAATAAGGTGATAAAAAGTACATGGTCACAGTAGAGAATATTGAAATGGTTAATGAAGCAAGCAGAAGTCTGGAGCATCGAGAAAAACATGTCTGGCATTTATTTTAAAAACAGCTTTATGGGCCTGTGATTCCCATTCCATACAATTCACCAGCGTAAAGCATAAAACGAAAGGTTTTACTGGTTTTCAGTGTATTCGTAGATTTGTGTGACTATTATCACAATCAACTTTAGTCAACTGAGATTTTAACATGCAACTCCCCCCAGTCATTTTGTCTAAGCATTCGCACACAATTTTATAACCTGAATTTAAACTTACTAGGTAGAAACCAGTCCCCATATTCATAAATATTCCTTGGGTGCATGCATTTTAATAGTAATACAGTCATTGAAAAAAAATCTTACTTCTCATGATGGCTTACTTTCTGCAGTAATGGATTTAGTCAGTTCATCTTTGCCATAACCTCACAAAGTGCTTACTATTCTTTACAGAGAAGCGAGGATCACAGAGAAGGTTAAGATTCTTGCTTGCTGTTGTTAGTGCGGTAAGTAGATGAGTAACGTTCTCATTGAAATGGCCTGACTCCACATTCTCCACGTGGGTACACGGTCATGTGGGTGTCCGAGGCCCTGGTTGAAGTTTAATTGGTTTCCAATTCAGAGCTCTTCTAACTGTATCACTTAAAGGTGCATTAAAAACATACCCACAAAAATAAGCAACTTATGGCAGAAAGTGAAGAGCAACTAAAAAGCCTCTTGATGAAAGTGAAAGTGGAGAGTGAAAAAGTTGGCTTAAAGCTCATCATTCAGAAAATGAAGATCATGGCATCCGGTCCCATCACTTCATGGGAAATAGATGGGGAAACAGTGGAAACAGTGTCAGACTTTAATTTTGGGGGGCTCCAAAATCACTGCAGATGGTGATTTCAGCCATGAAATTAAAAGACGCTTACTCCTTGGAAGGAAAGTTATGACCAACCTAGACAGCATATTTAAAAGCAGAGATAATACTTTGCCAACAAAGGTCCGTCTAGTCAAGGCTATGGTTTTTCCAGTGGTCATGTATGGATGGGAGAGTTGGACTGTGAAGAAAGCTGAGCGCCAGAGAATTGATGCTTTTGAACTCTGGTGTTGGAGAAGACTCTTGACAGTCCCTTGGACTGCAAGGAGATCCAACCAGTCCATTCTGAAGGAGATCAGCCCTGGGATTTCTTTGGAGGGAATGATGCTAAAGCTGAAACTCCAGTACTTTGGCCACCTCGTGGAAGAGTTGACTCATTGGAAAAAACTCTGATGCTGGGAGGGATTGGGGGCAGGAGGAGAAAGGGACGACAGAGGATGAGATGGCTGGATGGCATCACTGACTCGATAGACATGAGTCTGAGTGAACTCTGGGAGTTGGTGATGGACAGGGAGGCCTGGCGTGCTGCGATTCATGGGGTCGCAAAGAGTCGGACACGACTGAGCAACTGAATTGAACTGAAGCAATAATTTATCTCACAGATTTGGCAGGTCAAAAAATCTAGGAGCCCTTGAATTGGATATTCTATAAATAATGAATTGCTGCAAGGGTGCAATTATATGTCACCTGGGTGCATTTGTGTGCTAAGTTGCCTGAGTCCTGTCCAACTCTTTGCAACCCCATGGACTGTAGCCCACCAGGCTCCTCTGTCTGTGGGGTCCTCTAGGCAAGAATACTGGAGTGGGTTGCCATTTCCTCCTCCAGGTGATCTTCCTGACCCAGGGATAGAACCTACGTCTCTTACATCTCCTGACTTGGCAGGTGGGTTCTTTACCATGAGCACCAGCTGGGAAGCCAAATGTCACCTGGGGCTGGGGTCTTATCTGAACTCTCGACTGGGGAAGGGCTCGCTCCAAGCTTGCTGACATAACACTAGCAGGATTTAGGTCCCTGCTGACTTTTGGAGAGAGATGGCATTTTTTTACAAATGATCTTCTCCATGGGACGGCTCCAAACATGGCAGCTGGCTTCCCTTGGTGCATGCGAAGCAGAGATGATGGCCAAGATGGCATCCTAGTCTCAGAGCTGACATCCTGGTCTTTTGCTCAATTCATCTTTTTCAGATGGGTTCATTCTTTTTCTGTCTTTCTTTGCTTTTAATTTGGGAGAAGTTTATCTGGAATTTTTCTTCTTTTAGGCTCTGACATGTGACATGTGAGATCTTAGTCCCCCAGCCAGGGATTGAACTAGAGCTCCCTGCATTGGGAAGCCCAGAGTCTTAACCAGTGGACCAGGAAAGTTACTGGTATATTACTTTTATAAGTAATATAAAAGTAATATATATATAGAAGTAATAATCTTTTATAAGATGTGCCTTAAGGTGGCTGACAATGAAGGGAGGGGATAAGATGAGGGTGTAAATATCACGAGGTGCATATCGCTTACGGCCAACTTGGATCCTGCCTATCACAACACCTCGTGAAAAAGTGAAAGTCGCTCAGTCGTGTCTGACTCCTTGCGACCCCATGGACTATACAGTCCATGGAATTCTCTAGGCCAGAATACTGGAGTGGGTAGCCTTTTCCTTCTCCAGGGGATCTTCCCAAACCGGGGATCAAACCCAGGTCTCCCACGTTGCAGGCAGATTCTTTTCCAGCTGAGCCACAAGGGAAGCTGAAGAATACTGGAGTGGGTAGCCTATCCCTTCTCCAGCAGATCTTCCTTACCCAGGAATCAACCCGGGGTCTCCTGCATGGCAGGTGAATTCTTTACCGACTGAGCTATCAACACCTCATGCATATTGTAAATGTAGATGGTGAGCAATAGGGAGGCCTGGTGTGCTGCTGTCCATGGGGTCACAAGGAGTTGGACATGACTGGACGATTGAACGAGAACAAATATGTGCACATGTGACCACTTAAAAATAGACGCAGTTAACTAGGGTTTGTGTGTATGTGTGTCTGTGTGATGACTACGTATTGACAAAATAACCATAGATGGCATACAGTTTACCTTATGCACATTTAATCCCCCTTTGAAATGCCACCGAGATTTTTATTTCCATATGCATCTCTTTTTTTTAAAGATTCTTTTTGATGTCTTTCTTGAATAAGCTACAACATCGCTTCCATTTTGTTTCTTTTTTTGTTTGTTTGTTTGCCCACAGGGCATGTGGGATCTTAGTTCCTGGACCACAGTTTAAACTCACATACCCTGCATTGGAAGGTGCAGTCTTAAGCACCTGACCACCAGGGAAGTCCCTCCACAGCTGTGTCTTCTCCACATGGTTCATATACCCCAGTGGAGGATGAACCTACTCACACCATGGCTGTGGGTTATCTCAGCTTGAACCAATCAGCATGTGGTGGTCACATGATCCAAATGGTCCAATCACAGCTAACCTTGTAACTCGACCTTCTCATGCAGGAGCACTGTCTCTCTCCTATGGGAACAGTGGTGTTTGGTTGATGGCTGGAATGCGGCAGCCATTCTGACACTGTGAAGCACAGCTGCCTGAGAATGAAGCCAACCCTCAGAATCAGACCAAGCCACACGGATCTCAACAAACATGGGATGGGAGTTTCTGGTTAAGGCAGCCTTGAAAATGCCACACGTATCTGAATTCAAGCTCTGTGAACCAATATGCACCATTCTTTTCAGAGTCAGTTTGAGTATGTTTTCAGTATATTGTGCCATTCAAAGTAATCTACACTGAAGAATTAAGTCTGAAGGAGCTGTATGCCACATGTCTAAAATGCTGGGTGAGCTCAGGCATTGAAAAAGAGAGAGAGGAGAACTCTCCTATAGTAGGCTGGGAAATTGGCACTAATATGTAGCTTGGAAATGTTGATGAATATTAATATTTATTAATTAATAAAAGTAAATATTAATTAACTAATATGAGGGCAGGATACTACAGACTAATATATAGCTGGGAAAGATTGAAGGCAGGAGGAGAAGGGGACGACAGAGGATGAGATGGTTGGATGGCATCACTGACTCAATGGACATGGGTTTGAGCAAGCTCTGGAGTGATGGACAGGGAAGCCTGGCGTGCTGCAGTCCATGGGGTTGCAAAGGGTTGGACACGACTGAGCGACTGAACCGAATATGTAGCTGTGAAACACTGCTTAAATTGCCACCAGTGATTTTTTGGGACTCAGATTCAGTGCCCATCAAGGCTTAGGGGAGGTGGGAGGAAATGTTTAGGGGTTCTGGAGTGAATTAGCTACTTCCTCAAGGTCTCAGTAATATCTCAGGCAGGAAGCAAGAGATAAGGTTATACTGAAATAGGGCCTTGTGAAATCAGACTGGGGGAAATGCAGCTTTTGTAAGAGAGATATTGAAGCTTTCAAAACAGAATTCAATGTATCTTGAAAAAGCCAAAATCCCTTTGAGCCCCAAGTTCCAGTTTGTGTAAGAGATCCCTAACTCAACCACTCCCTTAGTCTGCCCCCATCTACTCCACGTCAGAAAAGGGTAACTCCATTCTCAACAGGATGAGATCAGTAATACATGGAATCGCCTTTATCTCCTTTCTTTCTTGTACATTCTTAAATCAAAGTCAAAATTCCGTATACACAGTGAAGTAATGTGCTGTGCTTTGTACTAAGTCGCTTCAGTCGTGTCTGATTCTTTGCGACCCTGTGGACTGTAGCCCGCCAGGCTCCTCTGACCATGGGATTCTCCAGGCAAGAATACTGGAGTGGGTTGCCATTTCAATGAAATACAACTCGGACATTAAAAAGAATGAGATAATGCCATTGGTAGCATGGTGAGTGGACCTAGAGTTTATCATACTAAGTGAAGTCAGTCAGAGAAGAGGGATATAGTGTGGCATCCCTATATGTGGAATCTAAAAAGAAATGGCACAAATGAACTTATTTACAAAATAGAAACTGACTCACAGACTTGGAGGATAAACTTATGGTTACTGGGGAGAAGAATGGGGGGAAGGGATAGTTAGGGAGTTTGGGTCTTTCTATTTATTTATCTATCTATGGGTTTTCATGATAGCTCAGTTGGTAAGGAATCCTTCTGCAATGCAGGAGACCCCAGTTCGATTCCTGGGTCAGGAAGATCCGCTGGAGAAGGGATAGGCTACCCACTCCAGTATTCTTGGGCTTTGCTTGTGACTCAGCTGGTAAAGAATCCGCCTGACATGCGGGAGACCTGGGTTCGATCCCTGGGTTGGGAAGATCCCCTGGAGAAGGGAACAGCTATCCACTCCAGTATTCAGGCCTGAAGAATTCCAAGGACTGTATAGTCCATGGGGTCACAAACAGCTGGACACGACTGAGTGACTTTCAGAATTTTATCCCTTATAGATTATTATAAAATACTAAGTATAGTTCCCTGTGCTATACAGTAGGTCCCTGTTGGTTATCTGTTTTACATATGCTGCTGCTGCTGCTGCTAAGTCGCTTCAGTTGTGTCTGACTCTGTGCGACCCCATAGAGGGCAGCCCACCAGGCTCCCGCATCCATGGGATTCTCCAGGCAAGAGTGCTGGAGTGGGGTTCCTTTGCTATAGTGCATGTAAAATGTTGGTTTGAAATATGAGGAAATATTTCAGACATACAAAATATACATCAGCATGTTTTGTATCAATGGTTCACTAACATTGTAAAGAAGTTTGGGAAGATTTTTGCCCTTGTTAAAAGTTGATTAAAACTAAGGCTATTCTTTTTGCTGACCTTCTGCCAAAATTTACCCTGTCTAGGCATGACACTTTTTAAAAGGGGGAGAGTCAGTTGCAGGTCACTGTCACCAAGGTAACAGGATTTGTCTAGAACATCATGGAAAGTAAAGAGGCAAAGAGTTGTGTTAGAGCTGGAAGAATTCATGATATACAGTTCACTGAGCAATATCACATATGCAGCTCAACGGTGTGTGATGTACTGAGTTAACCAGGAGACAGGTAGACTGGAGGGTCAAACTTAACCATAACTGTTTGCCCCTGGGGGCATCTTTTGAACAGCCCCTGTTTCTCCTAAGGAAGTCAGTCATTTGGCCAGAGTTTTCTTGGGGGTTAAAAAATGGGTATTTGGACAAAACCCCACTTCCCAATTTATGGCTGTTATCCTAACATAGTTTTAAATAGCATCCATTTTATTTTCAAAAGGATCCTTCTTTGTTTGATCAGCTATATATTATACAGATATTTCAGAATGGGATGACTTCTAAAGTTCTTTTCATATGCAAATATGGGAAAGTATCTTTCATATTCCTTCCAACAGACTTCATGTTTGCAGTGAGAAATCTCACATTGTATAAATCATTAATGATTAGCAAACACCATCAGTTTCCTATTCAGGGAGCTTCAGGCAGTGGATTAGAAAGTGACTGAAATTTCGTGTGTAACATTTCAGTATTAATTAGGTTTTGAAGTGATTTTCTAATTGCATAATTTATAATTATAGCTTAGTACAAATATGTAAGTAAACGGCATATTGCACATCATTGGATAGAAGATGAAAGGTAAAATCATTAAAATAGAATGTCTGGCATACCACGACAGGAATTTTATCTATTCTTAATTCTAAAAACACGATGTTGCTTCCAAGACCAGAGAGACCAGGACCAAAATGACTTCCTTTGGAAAACCATGTTGAATTCCCTGAAAAAAGACTGACATGGTACAAAAAAAAAATGATCACTTTGGAATATCTTTTTGAAACATACCAAAAGAATGTCTCCTGTTCTCACTAACTTTGAGAAAAATAATCACGCAGCTAAAGGCGGTTTTTCTTCCTCAACTGTCTCTTGTCCCTTCATATGCTTTGACTCACTGGCCTTCCATAATGGAACTCAAACATATGCAACCATTATTCTTGAACTTCCATGTTGTCATCCGGCAGTCAGGAAGGGACGAGTTACAAGGAAACAAAAGATTTGACTGCATTTGAAATTCAGCACGATCTGTCGTTCGGTAATAGCCGTCATCGTGGTAATAATATATCTTGTGGGCGGTCACCCAAGAGGAAGTATTCACTTCTGCTAAAAGCCCAAGGTCTGATCCTCCATTCCATGGAGGAAGACTCAGGCCATACAAGAGATAAGGGCTCGGGGGCGGGGTGCGGGGTAGTGAAAGCTCATTGTAGAATTGGGTGCTTGGTCAAGCTCTACTCCAGACGCTACACATTGCTGTAAAGAAAACCTATAATTTTATGGATTGTCTTTTGCCTCAAAGGTTATCCGTCAGAAATCACATAGCTCCCACTTTTGAGACGCACTGCACAGGACTATGTGGGATACTGGGTATATCAATAAGCCACATTTGATGTGATACAGAACGAGGACTGCTCTGCTTTATTCTGTTTTCCTGTTGTTTACTTGCTAAGTCGTGTCCAACTGTCTGTGACCCCGTAGACTGTAGCCCACCAGGCTCCTCTGTCCATGGG
Organism: Bubalus kerabau; assembly: GCF_029407905.1. Classification (NCBI taxonomy): domain Eukaryota; kingdom Metazoa; phylum Chordata; class Mammalia; order Artiodactyla; family Bovidae; genus Bubalus; species Bubalus kerabau. The sequence continues at coordinate 161,495,846 of NC_073647.1, read as the reverse complement.
ATTCTCCAGGCAAGAATACTGGAGTGGATTGCCATGTCCTTCTCCAGGGGATTTTCCTGACCCAGGGATCAAACTCACATCTCCTGCATTGGCAGGCAGGCTCTTTTTACCACTGAGCTGCCAGAGAAGGCCCACTCTGTTCTCTTCTGGATGCTTAAAACAACAGCATCTCATTCCATTATCATCGGTGTCTGTAACTTGGTCTCTTTAAATGAGGCCACTAATTCACTGTATTCTAATATACTGTTCACCTGGGCTCAAGTCTCCTGTTTCAAAAACATGCCCCTTATGTCCAAAAGTAAACATCACTGCTTCCCAAAATGCCCTGCCTGTGGTTTTTGTTTTGTTTCTTTATTGTTTTGTTTTGGCTTTGCCACCTGGCATGCCAGACCTCGGTTCCCTGACCACGGATGGAAGCCAGGCTCCCTGCATTGGAAGCGTGGAGTCTTAATGACTGCACCACCAGGAAACTCCCAGTTTGTTGCCAGCATTTACAAATCAGGCGGCAATTCATATCTAGTCACCCCCTCTGTGGTCACAGGCAGATGGCCCCACAGTTATGTAGGGCTGTCCTCAATCCCCACAGTGCTTTTAAGTCTGCCTTTGAAGCAAATGATCTGTTTACATTTGAAAAATTGCACGTTCACCCTAGATGTTACAGGAGTAAATGGCAATGTCGCCAGCCCCAGATTCTTCCTGAAACAGTGCTGTTTAGCCTTCTTTGGTCCCAAAGACTTATTTCTTAAATCCCTCAAAGTGTCAGAGTTCTACTTTGCTGCTAAGATGTAGGTTCTGGGAAGCTTATCAAGGATCAGTCAGATCACAGTCACCTGCAACTGATAAAGGATTTCATTTGAAGGAAAGCCTTAAGGCTCATTGGAAGGACTGACGCTGAAGCTGAAGCTCCAATCCTTTGGCCACCTGATGCGAAGAGATGACTCATTGGAAAAGACCCTGATGCTGGGAAAGATTGAGTTCAGGAGAAGGGGATGACAGAGGATGAGATGTTTGGATGGCATTGCTCACTTGATGGACGTGAGTTTGAGCAAGCTCCGGGAGATGGTGAAGGACAGGGAGGCCTGGCGTGCTGCAGTCCATAGGGTCACAGAGCCGGACTGGACTCAGCCACTGAACAAGAATGACTGAGACGAAGTATGAATTCAGACTCAGAGGAGAGACATAGTAAAGAATGGCTCTGTCCCAAGGATCCAGCCCAGGGTGTTAAAGCTGATGTCATCTGGGCAAAGAGAGGGTGTGGATTTTAAAGCAGTTTGTGAAAAGGGGGCATTAACTGCCTCTTTAGAAATAGCTTCAGTTTAGGAATCAACTAGAGGGATTTCTATTTCCTTCAAAACTCAACTGTTTCTTATAAGAATGAGTGAATTGAAGTGAAAGTTGCTCAGTCCTGTCCGACTCTATGCTACCCCATGGACTATACAGTCCAGGGAATTTTCCAGGCCAGAATCCTGGAGTGGGTGGCCTTTCCCTTCTCCAGGGGATCTTTCCAGCCCAGGGATTGAACCCAGGTCTCCCGCATTGCAGGCAGATTCTCTACCAGCTGAGCCACACGGGAAGCCCAAGAATCCTGGAGTGGGTAGCCTATCCCTTCTCCGGCGGCTCTTCCTGCCCCAGGAATCAGGCTCTCCTGCATTGCCAATGGATTCTTTACCAACTGAGCTATCAGGGAAGCCCCTTGTAAGAATGGCCATCATCGAAAAGTCTGTAGATAACACACACTGGGGAGGGTATGAAGAAAAGGAAACCCTCCTACACTGTGGGTGAGACTGTAAATTGCTGCGGTCACTGTGGAGAACAGCATGGAGGTTCTTTAAAACACTAACAATAGAATTGCCGTATGATCCAGGAATCCCAGTCTTGGGCATATATCCAGAAAAGATGAAAATGCCTATTTGGAAAGAGTGTTCAGGTTTACTGAAGCAGTATTTACAATACCAAGATACGGAAGCAACCTAAGTGTCCATCAACAGATGAAATGATGAAGGAGATGCAGGGTGTGAGTCTGTGTGTGTTGTGTATATGTGTGTGTGTCTGTGTATCTCACAATGGAATATTTGTTGTTGTTCAGTAGCCCAGTCTTGTCCAACTCTTTGCGAACCCATGGACTGCAGTACTCCAGGCCTCTCTATCCCTCACTATCTCCTGAAGTTTGCCCAAGTTCATGTCCACTGCATCACTGATGCCTTCCAGCCACCTCATCCTCTTAGACAGAATATGGACTATTATGCAGCCATAAAAAGAATGAAATAATGCCATTTCTAGCAACATAGATGGACTTTGAGAACATTATGCTAAGTGAAATAAGTCAGAAAGAGTAAGATAAATGCCATATGATATCAATTTTATGTGGAATCTAAAAACACACCAAACTACTGAACATAAGGAAAAAAGAAGCAGGCTCACAGATTAAAAAAAAAAAAAAATAGACTAGTGGTTACCAGAGGGGCAAGGGTGGAATATAGAAGTAAGAAGTCCAAGCTGCTATGTATAAAGTAAGCTACAAGAATATATCATGTAAGACAAGGGATATAGCCAGTGTTCTATAATAACTATGTGTGTTTGCTTAGTCGCTCAGTCGTGCCCGACTCTTTGAGACCCCGTGGACTGTAGCCCACCAGGCTCCTCTGTCCATGGGATTCTCCAGGCAAGAGTACTGGAGTGGGTAGCTTATCCCTTCTCTGGAGGAAAGATCTTTAAAAATTGTGAATCACTGTCTTGTACACCTGTAACTTATGTGACACTGTACAGCAACAATACTTCAGTTAAAATAAAAATAAAAGAGAAACAAAACAAGTCAAATGCTCCCATACTCAAATAACGGCCTGATTTTCCTATTCGAAAGTAAACTTTTTTCTCCAAAACCCAATAGTCTGCTATTTCCCCTAAATCACATGGTTTATACTCGACTTTGAATTATATTTACTTGTGGATTTGCTTTTTAACATTAACTTTGCCACCATCCTGTTCCATGTTTTTTCTAGAGCCCTGAGGATAGAGACCTGTAGGCAACACATGGGGCTTCCCTGGTGGCTCAGATGGTAAAGAATTTGTCTACAGTGCAGGAGACCCGGGTTCCATCCTGGGTCGGGAAGATGCCCTGGAGAAGAGAATGCCTACCCCCTCGGGTATTCTTGCCTGGAGAATCCCAAGGACAGAGGAGCCTGGTGGACTACAGTCCATGGGGTCACAAAGAGTCAGACATGCCTGAGCGACTAACACTTTCGCTTTCCAAGCAGTACATGGGAAGACAAATAACTTCGATGAATTAATCATTTGCTTCAACAGATCCTCAAATACAAATTTGGATCAAGTGGTAATTATCGCCAAGTTTTTCAAATATTATCAGCCCATATAAATAATTGAAAATGTCCACACCACAAACAGTTTCTGCTCTCATCATCCAAAATCTCTCCCTCCAGTGATGAAAATAAATACTTCAGGAAAAAAAAAAAAAAAAAAAAAAAAACCCTCTGCCATCTCTTTAAGTCAAACACTAGCAAAGTCCTGTGTGTTTCCGTCTCCAACGACACCCATCAAGAGGCATTCTGTTGGATGCAAGATGTTCTCGTATTAATCCATTTACAAGGCTAATCAGTCTGGCATCTTTTGCAAAATTACTCAAGAAATGTAGGCTGCTTCCACGCAGAAGGCATCAATCCTAGCAAAAGTCTTCATCTGAGACATCTAATTATCCTTAAGACTGAAGGATAACCAAACATTTAATGCATTTGCTAATTGTTTTCCCATTCTTTGGACCTTTATGTGGTCTTTAGTTATTAAAGACACTGTAATTAAGGGGTAGCAAAGCATAGCCAAGTTTCTTTTGCTTTTCTCTGTTTTGTTCTGTTTTTCTACAACTTAACAGAGCATACGAAAAAGAGGCAGGACACGATTTTGTTCGATGAAACAAAATCTCTACTTTTCAAATTGGCTCATGGTATGTGTTCATTTATGGGGCTTCCCTGGTGGCTCAGGAGTTGAAGAATCCTCCTGCCAATGCAGAGACCTGGGTTCCATCCCTGGGTTGGGAAGATTCCCCTGGAGGAGGGCAAGGCAGCCCACTCCAGGATCCTTGCCTGGAGAATCCCATGTGCAGAGGTGCCTGGAGGGGCTACAGTCCAAAGGATCACAAAGAGTCGGACACGACTTAGTGACTGAACAACAACATGTGTTCATCTTTACATCACATGGTTCAGGAAAAGTAAGTGCCGAGGTGATGATGATGGTCTGCCCCTTGAAGGGGACCTAAGGGATCTCCAGGCCACGAGGATGCACAGTGAAGTGATGTGGCCACTCTGATGAGATGGCATGGGGGTATGGGCTGGAAGCTTTCTGTGAATGCACATGAGTATCTCCCACACTAAATGTGGACAAGAGTGACTTCTCTGGTGGTCCAGCCATTAAGACTCTGTGCTTCCACTGGGAGTTGGGGGGGGTGGACACAGGTTCCATTCCTGGTCAGGGAACTAAGATTCCCCACTTGCTACACAGGGCAGCCAATAAATATAACTCAGTAGTTAACCTACAAATACAACAAGTGAGCAAAAACCACAGGCAAGAGAGGGGCACGTAAGACATGACCATAGGAGGGAATCGGGGGCAGAAGAGCAGCTGATGGGAGGTGTATGGACGTTGCTCCTGAAAGGAACAGCCTGTGTGAACCCGCAGAAGCAGGACAAAACAGCACACTCATAATCACTAATAATGATACTGAGCAGGACTCCGTAGGGCTCCTGGGCACAGAGGCATTTCTGGGTCCCTCATTTCTTGATGACAGGAAATAGCTTTCACTTGCCCCCAAGACCTTCCCTGAGTCCCAACTGGGCAGGTTCAAAGAGCTGCTCATCAGGCAAGAGAAGGGAGGCAGAGACGAGGGAGGAGGAGCCAGGGAGCAACACTGCAGCCGTGGGGCAGGGTCCTGGTGCCCCTGAAAGATCACTGTTGTTGTCTGGTTGGCCCCCAAAGAATTATTGCTGTTGCTGCTGCTGTTCCTTCATTCAGTCGTGTCTGACTCTTTGTGACTCCATGGAGTGTAGCACACCAGGCTTCCCTGTCCATCACCAACTCCTGGAGCTTGCTCAAACTCATGTCCATTGAGTCAGTGATGCCATCCAACCATCTCATCCTCTGTCATCCCCTTCTCCTCCCGCCTTCAGTCTTTCCCAGCATCAGGGTCTTTTCCAATGGGTCAGCTCTTCACATCAGGTGGCCAAAGGATTGGAGCTTCAGCTTCAACATCAGTCCTTCCAATGAATATTCAGAACTGATTTCCTTTAGGATGGACTGGTTGGACATCCTTGCAGTCCAAGGGACTCTCAAGAGTCTTCTCCAACAACCCAGTTCAAAAGCATCAATTCTTTGGCGCTCAGCTTTCTTTATGGTCCAACTCTCACATCCATACATGACTACTGGGAAAAACCATAGCTTTGACTACATGGACCTTTGTTGGTAAAGTGATGTCTCTGCTTTTTAGTATGCTGTCGAGGTTGGTCATGGCAAAACAATATCTCTGAGCTTTTTTTGCAACCCTCAGCAGGTGAGAGAAGTTAACAGTGTGCTGCCCACGAGCAGGTAGACTCCAGACCAGCTGGGACCAGAGGGTGGTGATGCTGACTCGGGATTTCCTACCATCAGCCAAGCAGAAGAATGTCCACAAGCTGATCACGCCCTCTTTGAAACTTCTCACGACCCCCTCCAGAGTGGGACAGACATGTTTTTCTGGCTCCCTTTGCCTGCCAAAGCAGTAAAACCATTCCCTTCTACTTCACCCAAAACTCTGTCTCTGAGATTTACTTTGGTGTCAAGGTACATAGGCTAGACTCAGCTTCAGTAAGGACAGTTTTGCCTGCCTGAAACCCTGGTGTTCAGTGCAGGAGGAGAGGGCAGGCAGAATGGGGACAGATTATCACAGGATGGGGACCAGATGGATGGAGAGACGCTTGGGGAGCTCAGGACATGCCCCCACTCCACCCCTAAAACGTGCCACCTTTGGGACACTGCTCACCTTGAGCCCGAGGCATCTGAAAAACAGCAAACAGGAAGTGAGGCTCTCTCGGAATCCCTGGGACTGCGTAATAAGCACCCTCTGCAAGGAACTCACCTGCCATCAACCCCCCTGGAGTTCCTTCCACCAGGAAGCCCGACTTGTCACAAGGAGGAAACTAGAAACTGACATCACGTCTTTCTTTGCCCAGTTTTGTTTTCTGTAACCACACTCAACGTATCCAAAACAGCCTGTGGGTTGATCTGTCTGTTCCTCTACTGCGAAACCTCCCCTCCCCTACACTAGAAGGTTAGATTCATGGAAGCAGACCTCCCTAATCTGTTTGCTCATCGCTCTATCCCATTACCTAGAGGATGACTGCACTTAGAAGGCAAGAGACGCATGTTTGATGAATTAAGTATTTGCTTTGCCGTAAACCGTCTTTAAGAGTCTGGGCACCCATACATATGCATAACACATTTATCTAAATAAATGTACACAGTGGATGATGAGACTGACCCATCAATGGAATGGGGGTAAAGTCGCCACTGATACAATAGGGGTGCAGAGAAAGCGGTGTTGCATTCTTGGATCTTCTCATATTACTTGTCTCTTGTCTGACCCATCCTCAGAGTGGAGCCTAAATCCTAGTGATGCTATCTTTATTTGCTGTCATTGTTCAGTCACTAAGTCATGTCTGACTGTTTTGCGACCCCACGGACTGTAGTCCACCAGGCTCCTCTGTCTATGGGATTTCCCAGGCAAGAATACTGGAATGGGTTGCCATTTCTTTCTCCAAGGGATCTTCATGACCCAGGGATTGAACCCACGTTTTCTGCATTGCAGATAGTTTTTTTTTCCCACCACCAAGCTACCTTTATTAATAAGTCATTTAATCTGAGTTGCAGTAGTCCTCCCAGGTTAAACTGCATTTCAGAAACAGCTTCCTAAAAATGGTGCATGGTGGTCCATTAATAGACAGTTTTGTGTGTGTGTGTATTTTACCCCACAGAGTGTTATCTGAACCTGTATCATTGAAGGTGGTCCAAGACAGCTTCATCGCACCGAGTTCCAAGGGTGCCAAGGAACAAAACTCATGATGATTGCCCTTTCTGGGTCTACAGTTACTGGGCTCTTAACGTTCACTCAAGTTGCTAGAGCAGTTCCTTCATGGTGGAAATGAACTTCCTTGCAATTTTATAAAAATGAAAAGGCCCTTTTTTGAAATGCTCTCTAATCTCTTTCCAGGACAACGTTCTCCCGATGTTGGAAGCTGAACAGCCCTGGCGTAGATAATCTGATTTATGTAGAATGGCAGGTCCTCCTGTCCCGTCTCACACACAATAGAAAACCTCAGGCTGGAGGTGGTTCAATAACTAATTTAGGCTCAAATCTAATTCTTTTAATGACGTATCCATCACAGCCCCTTAAAATGCCCATGTCAGATGAAAATACACAGCTTGGGCTTGGATTTAATGCATGTATGCAGCCTTCATCTTACCTTAATGAACCGCCATAGAGGTGGGCTGAATATGTATGAATATACAAACATTTCATGTCTGCTTTTCTCTATCCATGAAAAAGAAAACCCAGTAAATTAAAGAGGTATCAACTCAGTGAGATATATGATATTTTCTTCTTATGATGGGACAAGGGAGAAGAATGAAAAATAGGAGAAAAGATAATTAATATTCCTAAGAACCTACATTGGTGCTTGTGAAGGTAAGATGATTTCTGTAGAGATTTGCTTGTTTTTGAATGAATTCCTTCCCCCTCCACCCCGCCCCCCGGCATTATGGCACAGTCCCACTTTCTGTAGATGGTTGATTTCAATGAGCATAGAAAACAACTGAATTCTCACAGGGTTGGCAAATTGGAAAACCTAGGGTGCTGGTGTTCAGTTGCTCACTCGTGTCTGACTCTTTGCAACCCCAAAGACTGCAGCACACTAGGCTTCCCTGTCCTTCACCATCTCCCAGAGGCTTGTTCAAACTCATGTCCATTGACTCAGCAATGCCATCCAACCATCTCAGCCTCTGTCATCCCCTTCTCCTCCTGCCTTGAATCTTTCCCAGCATCAGGGTCTTTTCCAACGAGTTGGCTCTTCTCATCAAGTGGCCAAAGTATTGGAGCTTCAGCTTCAGCATCAGTCCTTCCTAAGAATATTCAGGATTGATTTCCTTTAGCTTTGGTTTGATCTCCTTGCAGTCCAAGTTCTAGGCAACCCAGTCCATGGTTCTGGGTAAGAATCCAAATTTTGAAGACCCACAGTTTGGCCCTTGTATACACAGGTCTTTGATCCCAAAGATCTCAGATGTTAAACTCCAACTCCCATGAACCAGATGGTCTGTTTGTTGATTTCTGGGAGTCAGACCATCATGCTCCGTATGAAGCAAAGAGAGCTAAGATGGTCTGTTTTGATTTTTATGTAATAAAGCTGGACATTGTCAGAGTGATGGTTCTGATGACACAGAGAGAGACACCTGAGTAGAGAGAACTCAGGGTAACGAAGCAGACGGTGAGTATTCACAGAAGCGCATGTGCTTTTTTTTTTTTTTTAAACTAAAGTTTCTTTCTTGGATGAACATATTGTACTTGGAGTTTAGGAACTAGGAGAAATTTGCTGTTGTTTAGTCGCTCAGTCGTGTCCAATTCTTTGCAACCCCATGGACTGTAGCATGCCAGGCTCCTCTGTCCATGGGATTCTCCAGGCAAGAATACCAGAGTGGATTGCCATGCTCTTCTCCAGGGGATATTCCAGACCCAGGGATCGAACCTACATCTCTTGCGTCTCCTGCGTTGGCAGGCGGATTCTGTGGATTCTGAGCCACTGGGCCCCCTGGGAAGCCCGATATAGAATACAGGAAGATCTCATCCTGTAGCCTGTAGATACGGTTGTAAACTTCAAACTAAGGATGAAATCTCAACTTGCTTCACCTCCAGCGGCAATCAGAGAGTTAGGAATCTAAGATCTATGGAAGCGACGGGGGTGATGGCTTTTTAAAACCTGAAATGTTTTTCTCATTTTTTTTCCCCATCAGCCTAATTGGATCCTGAGCACGTCCTGAGCATATCTCCACTAGATGAAATGAAGGGAAGTTTACAGTCAGATTTCAAGACTGCAAATGGGATTCTGGAGCGAGCGGTACAGACAGGCTGACAGGCTCTGTCGAGAGGAAGGATTCACACGAGCCCGTTTGCATTCCTCTCTAATTACTGGAGATGCCTTTCAGGTCTCTGACACTCTTCACCTAGGAGCTATGTATTCTGATGGACGACAGCGTGTCGCTGGCTTCCTCTCGGCCAGACTGCCCACTCAGCCAGGAAGCAGTTTGTTTACTGGTCTGCACTTGCCATCATTTCTTGGTTTCCCTGAAGACAAAGGGTTCTTACGTTCACTTTTTGAGACAGGCGAAGGAAATTTTAAAAATGCCCTTATCATATTGTAGGGCTTCCCTGGTCGCTGAGCTGGTAAAGAATCCATCTGCAGTGCAGGAGTCCTGGGTTCAATCCCTGGGTTGGGAAGATCCCCTGGAGAAGAGAATGGCCACCCACTGCAGTGTCCTGGCCTGGAGAATTCCATGGCCTGTATAGTCCACGGGGTTGCAAAGAGTCGGACACGACTGAGTGACTTTCACTTTATCATATTGTGCTGGAGTTTTTTTCATTTAAATGGTTTATCTTAAAGAAAGTCTGTAAAAGCTTGACTTTTCACACCTAATGATCATTTTTAAAATTACTTTTTATTGAAATACAGTTGCTTTATAATGCTGGGTTGGTTTCTGCTGTACAGCAGACTCAATAAGCTAAATGTATACATGTATCTCCTCTTTTTTGGACTGTCTTTCCATTTAGGTCATCATAGAGCATGGAGTAGATTTATCTGGGCTATACAGTAGGATTTTTATTAGTTATCTGGTTTATGCACAGGATCAGTAGGGTGTATATGTCAATTCTAGTCTCCCAGTTCATCCCACCACCCCTTCCTCCGCTTTATGTCTATATATTTTTTCCGTCTATGTCTATTTCTGCTCTGTAAATAGGTTCATCTGTACCATTTTTCTAGATTCCACATATAAGCATTAATAAATGCTATTTGACTTTCTCTTTCCAGCTGACTTCACTCTGTAGCACAGTCTTTAGCTTCAACCATGTCTCTACAAATGGCACAATGGGTTCCTTTTTATGGTCAACTTAAAGTGGTTCAAACGTTTCTATGAGCAAGATTCACTAGTGCCCACTACAGTTCTGTAATTGTCCTGAATGTATGTCGGCGAATAAAAGAGCATGGCTACTACCTTCTTAAGAGTTTACAAGCTTAATTTGAATTCTTCTTGTGCACGAATCCCAAGACCCCTTATTTCCAGCAGAATTAGCTTTGGAAGCCAATTTGCCATTCTGCACACAAAATATCCTTCTTCATTTGAAACAGAATTGATTCCTCCTTGAAGTTAAATAAGCAAATCTGTATTTGAGGAGTACCAGCTATGTTCAATACCTCTCTGTCTCTCTCCTTCAATCCAATCTAGACTCATTTTCAAGTTACTGTCCTCTCTCATTTTACATCTGATATGTATACATAATTTTGAATCATTTCCTTACATACTTGATTCTATTGAATGGAGTTCTTCATTTTTATTTTTCATGAATATTTAGAATGTGTGTTAGCATGAAGCATGCCTGGCATTTAGCACTGAGTTTAAAGTGAATCAGTGATTCAATAAATGTTGATTCTTTTTTAAAGAATTCCGTGGTTTGGGGGAAGTTCTGAGGTCGGGTTTGGGAGGAGAGTGTCACCTTCCAAACACGTGATTTTTTTCTTCCCCCAGTGTAAGGTCTTAACAACCAGTGTGATTAGTCTAGACTACAGTAATTAAGATTTGTTTGAGTTACTTAATAGTCATGCAAGCATCAATGTTTCTGTTGGAAAATTAAGCAATTAAGATGACTATTGATCATTACGGATGGCAATATAAATGCATATTTCCAAGGGGGAAAGAGTTCTAAACATTTCATCAATGTGTCTAATCATTTAAACTGGAATCTTGCCTACAGATAAATGATGCTTAAATAATGCAGATACATAAACACACTGCATTGTTTGGAAAACTGGATCAATGTTGAATTTGAGTTTTTAAATGAAGAGAAAGTATTCTAGCTGAAGAAAATAACTAGTTACTCTCTAAATTCCTCAGGCATGTCTAAAAATACCAAGAAAATGAAAGAGCATGTTGTTATTAGGGCTCAGTAAAGTCTGGCATAGACTCAGGAAAAGAAAAGAGGACAATTTAAAAATCATCACAACTCCATTATTTGGAATTTATCCTCAAGAAATAATCAGATTTAGAGAAAGATTTGTGTATGAAGATGTTTACTATAATTTTACTGATAGTAGTGAAAATTGGAAACAAGTGCAAATGCTCAACAAAATGAAATTAGTTTAATAAATTCCATGGTACTAATCAGCCATTAAAATTCAGATTAAAATATGTATCATACTGGAAGTTTTTTAAAGCACAGCATTATATTTTTAAAGCAGGCTGCAAAATTATATATACACTATGATCCTAAATTTGCAAACATTTTGTAAGATATGCATATATCACACATCATATTTAAATATGCATTATATAAATAATTTAAATAAACATGTACCATGTTCATCCTTGGGAAGGAAACATAACAAAGAGTCTAAATTATTCTTTTTTTTACTTTTCTACATTATCAAAAACTTTTTGCAGTAAAATTGTATTACTTTTTAAAAATGGGAAAAAAAATCAATCCATATTATAAAACACAGGCAGTACTATTTCCTTGAGTCTAAGAGAACTGACTATATATGCATTATTGGGCAGGTCTATGCTCTAAATTTAAGCTGGCAAACCTACTTGTACATGACGGAGACTAAAAAGGAAAATACATACAACAGAGACTATCCTAGAATATGTTGGAAAGAAACAAGTCCTAAGGATCAACACAAGAAAGGCATGGGAATTACCGTATGACCCAGCATCCGACCACTGAACATATACCGTTAGAAAACCATAATTCAAAACAAACCACATGCATCCCAGTGTTCATTGCAGCACTCTTTGCAGTATCCGCCACATGGAAACAATGCATGTGTCCATCAACAGAGGAATGGATAAAAAAGATGTGGTACATAGATACAAGGGAATACTACTCAGCCATCAAAAGGAATGAAACTGGGTCATTTGTTGAGTTGTGGCTGGACCCAGAGTCTGCCATACAGAGTGAAGGAAGTCAGAAAGAGAAAAACAAACATTGTATATTAATATATATATATATATATATATGGAATCTGGAAAAATAGTACTGATGAACCTATTTGTAGGGCAGAAATAGAGATGCAGACGTACAGAAGTGACTTGTGCATGCAGTGGGGTGATGGGAAGGTGGGAAGAGCTGAGAGAGTAGCGCTGACATCTATACACGAAGATGTGTAAAATAGCTGGCTAGTGGGCAGCTGCCTTATAGCACAGGGAGCTCACCTCGGGGGTCTGTAATGACCCAGAGGGCTGGGATGAGGTGTGAATCAAGAGGCAGGGGGTATATGTGTCCATATGCCTGATTCACTTCAATGTACAGCAGAAACCAACACAACACCATAAAGAAATTATCCTCCAAAAAAAAAAAAAAAAAGTAAGGCATGGGAAGTGGGCAGGATGCGTTGGATGGTGGAAGGAAAACCTTGGAAGGTTCCCTGAGGCGGGCTTCTGAATAAAGATCCAGAGGCAGACTGTGAAAGACAGAGAAAGCAGAAACAGCAGCAGAATAGAGAAACTGGGACCGGGGAGCGAACCTAGTGTCCAAGAACAGCATGGTGGCTGAGAAGAAGGGTGGCTTTGCTCTTTTGAGCAGACGAGTAAACTGACCTGATACACATCTCCCTGGAATCACTGACTGTCTGGTGCCCTCAACGCAGCGTTCACAATGAATGAGGGAAACGGCCCCACTGGTCTTTCACGGTTGCCCAATACTCTGGAAATGCCCCAGCCTTTTCCAGGTTAGTCTCTTTCCCCCAGATCCACCTTGATGTTAACTACACAGTATTTCTGCACATCCTCGTTACCTTGGTTCAAAAGTTCTGTTTTCTACTCTGTGGTGAGCCCACTTCTGACTTGAATGTTGAAACCACCAATGAGAGTTGTATTCTTTGTCATGACACAAACTGGTTTTCGTTTTAGCATCTTTTCGCTTCTCTGCCTCTCATCCCAGGCGGTGAACATTCTGAGGACAAGAACTCTTCTCGGGAGAACTCATGGTGGATGGACAGATATGCACTACTGATACTACGTTTAAAGTAGGTAACTAATGAGAACCTCCTGTGCAGCACAGGGAACTCTACTCAGTCCTTGATGGTGGCTTAGATGGGAAGGAAATCCAAAGAGAAGGGGATACATGTATACATGGGCGTCTCAGGTGACTCAGTGGTAAGGGATCCACCTACCAATGCAGGAGATGCAAGAGACTTGAGCTTGATCCCTGGGTCAGGAAGATCCCCTGGAGAAGGAAATGGCAACCCACACCAGTATTCTTGCCTGGGAAATCCCATGGACATTTGGTTGCAGTTCATGGGGTCACAAAGAGTCGATCATGACTGAGCAACTACGCACACACACTTAAGTGTCTACGTGTGGCTTCATATGGCTGATTCACTTTAATGAACAGCCAAAACTAACAGAGCATTGTAAAGCAAGTATACTCTAATAAAAACTAAATTTTTATACATCTTATTAAGAAAAAAGAAGAACTCAAGGTTATCAATAGATTAAAAGGGAGAAGATTTGGAGAAGACAGAAATCCTCCCCCAAAAATTTGCTCAATGAGAAAAATGATAAATGAGAGTGCCCAATGAGTGAGAAAAAGAATAAATCACTGGGAAAAGACACCCCAAAAGGGTAACTGATAAAGTGAATCCCCTTAATTTGCAAGTGGAACAGACATTTCACAGTCACTATATAGTTCCATCTTCTATTATTCTCCATATAACTGCCCTGAATTGCACATACTGGGAGTCTTAAGGATGGGAAATTTGATAGGAAACAGGATTGTGGAAGAAAGTTAGGATAACTGGGTTTCTCGGAGATGTTTTGCTGGATACAGCTTTGGGAGCTTTCGGTTTTTGAATATATGAGGTTTGTCAACAGAAATGTAGACCCTACTCCTTACTACTTGGAGCTCTTATTGCCTCCTCCGTGGAAAAGAGTCTTATCTCATTAGCACACAAGACCTGAGGGTGTGAGTCAGGAGAGTGAGTCCAGTTTCCTTGCTCAAGTCTCCAGTCCTAAAGAGGAAACTGTCTTCTGGATCTTTGTGTTCAGTTCCACACAGGTGGTGACTCTGAGGGAACGGGGCAGAAAGGAGGCCCATGCTCTGGGCTGGGGCTCACTTACGGTTTGCCATGCTTACCGTGCCACGGCACAGACTTCAGAATGTTGAAGCATCACAAAACATAAAGTAACATCAGGCGTGTTTGACATGCAATTCGTCAACAGAGGCTTCCATTTAAGGATTATGATGGGGGCCGGAGGAGCAGCTGACCTCTAAATCAAGAGATGGCCCAACAAGATGATGGAGAATTCCGGAAGGGTCTCAGCATGCTCAATGATTTTTACTCTATTGGGCAAATGACCTAAATAGACATTTCTCTAAAGAAGACAAACACATGAAAACGTGCTCAACATCGCTCATTATTAGAGAGACGCAAACGAAAACTACAATGAGATATCAACTCACAGTGGTCAGAATGGCCATCATGAAAAAAATCTACAAACAATAAATGCTGGAGAGGGTGTGGAGGAAAGGGAACTCTCATGCACTGCTGGTGGGAATGGAAATTGATACAGCCACTAGGGAAGACAGGATGGTGATTCCTTAAAAAAAAAAAAAAACAGGAATACAACTACCATACGACCCAACAGTCCCAATACTGAGCATACAGACTGAAAAACCAAAATGGAAAAAGACACATGGACATCAATATTCACTGCCACACTCTGGTAGCTAGGACATGGAAGCAACTTAGATGTCCACAACAAATGAGTGGATAAAGAAGCTGAGGTACATATATACAGTGGAATATTACTCAGCCTTGAAATGGAACACATTTGAGTCCATTCCAATGAAGTGGATGAACCTAGAGCCTATTACACAGAGTGAAGTAAGTCAGAAAGAGAACCACACACATTGTATATAAATGCATAGATTCTCAAAAGACGGTACTGTTGACCCTACCTGCAGGGCAACAGTGGAGATGCAGATATAGACAATGGACTTATGGACACAGCCAGGTGGGGGCGGGGAGGGGGAAGGAAAGAAAGCGGCATGGAAACATACACATTAGCATGTTACAAAGGTGGCCAGTGGGAATTGGCTGTATGACTCAGGGAACTCAAACCAGGTTTGATTTTGAGACAACCTAGAGGGGTAGCATGGGCTGGGAGGTGGGAGGGAGGTTCAAGAGGAAAGGGACGTGTGTATACCTATGGCTGATCCATGTTGATGTATGGCAGAGACCAGCACAATGCTGCAATTATTCTTCAATTAAAAATAAACAAATTAAGAAAGAAAACCCTGTGCAAGATGTTCATTATGGATACCTATTCTATTGGTTTTTTTTTGTTTGTTTGTTTTTTCCAGATTGGGGAGTGGAGTTATATTTGTTCAGGGACCTGTATACTCTCTTGAATTAAGTCTGCTGCAGAATCAATAGATGCTCAGGAGTTTTGAGATGCTTGGAGGCGGGAAAAAAAATGCAGTGATTTATTCTAGGTAGTTCTGCTGATAAATTTTTACCTAAAAACGCCCTTGATGTAATTCACACTTCTCTCAGAGGTTTCATTTCACTGACAAGTAGGTTCAGGTTTCTTTTTAAGTGATTTGGGATTTAGATAAATTCACTCAGTAAGTTCATATTCTATGGTATACACAAGAGTCTTGTGGCTTTCATGAAAAAGAAAAGTAATGTAGACCATATTACAAAAAAAGAAGTGGGTATTGAAAATACAGGAAAGTTATGCTTTGCTCAGTGGTCTCCAAGTATTTCATTTAATCAAATGTTGAACACTGGTAATCTACCCTCATCCGTCATCCCGGAAGACGTGTTCATTTTGCTGGTTCCAGGCTCCACTTTTAATCAGGTCTGGCACTCAGTATGTGTGCTTAGGGAAATAATTTCCCTGCTTCTATTTTCTCCTATAGAAGCCAAAGAGGAAACGTTTCCATTTCTAAAAGTTATCTGGGGTGATTTGCAGTGAAGTGGATTGTGTGGATGAATGGAAAATACCATGAGTGTTTTTTCCAGGGCAAGATCACTCTCTATAAACACTCACATTTTCCTCTTGTTGTACACCTCTCAAAACCATTTCACATACATTATCTCATGATGAGACTCAATCCAAGGAGAAAATTAACTGGAAATACAGTTATTTCTGTGATTTGAGCAACTCTGCTATTTTTGTGCGTTTCCCCGGTACTGGGCAACACATAGGATAGAAATATAAGTAAACGGTTTACAAAAATAAAGAAAAGACACTTTGATTCTCCATATTACTAAGTAGAACTTTCATGTTATTATTTTTGACTTTCAAGATACACAGGCTTGTCTCTATATTGATGTCTAGAGAGATTATATACATAGGTATACATACGAATTATACATATAAATACAGTCTAATTCCATTTTTATAATTTTTGGAAAAGTCTTTACTGAATTTGTAACAATATTGCTTCTATTGTATATTTTGGATTTTTGGCCACGAGGCATGTGGAATGTTAACTCCCCAACAAGGGATTCAACCTGTACCCCCTGTGCTGGAATGCAAAGTCTTAACCACTGGATCACCAGTTCAGTTCAGTTCAGTTGCTCAGTCATGTCCGACTCTGTGACCCCATGAATCGCAGCACGCCAGGCCTCCCTGCCCATCACCAACTCCCTGAGTTCACTCAGACTCACGTCCATCAAGCCAGTGATGCCATCCAGCCATCTCATCCTCTGTCGTCCCCTTCTCCTCCTGCCCCCAATCCCTCCCAGCATCAGAGTCTTTTCCAATGAGTCAGCTCTTCGCATGAGGTGGCCAAAGTACTGGAGTTTCACCATGGAAGTCCCTAATTTAATTTTTAAAATAATGAGAAAAATACTTGAAGCAAATCTGAAGAACAATGAAAGGATGGACTTATGCCTGGACATATACATATATACATGTATATGTAATGTTTTAATTGGAGAAAACTTAGAAAAATCCTGATTAAACAGTTTTCAAAAAAAGTCAGCCATCATTCCACGCCAGCGATAGGAACTAGAAATCTTAACTAAGGGTTTACTTTCTCAGTCACTAAACAGTATGTGTGATTATGTCTGTGTTCATAATCGGATACAGTATTCTTTCATATGGCTGGGTCATAACTAACCAATATCTACCTTGGGGAAGTAGTTCATGATGCAGTTGTTTATGGTACTCTTCCTTGGGATTATGCATTTCCCCACTGGTGGTCGATTTTCCTTTGGGTTAAGTTTCTAAAATTATGTTTACAGAGATGAATTTAAGACCTTTTAAAGGCTTTTTATTATATAATTGCAAATGGCCTACCACAAAGGTTGTCCAAAATTAGTCAAAGGTCCAAGGGTAGTACAGGTTGCCACATAACCACACCCCCATTTCTGTTGTTCATTATATGTTAATCTCACCCTGGAAAATTTATGAAGTGTTTAAATATAAGCATTTTTTAATTACTGAAGGTAAACACAAGGCATGAAACCCCACAAACTACAAGAAGAAACCCCACAAACTACAAGAAGAAAGCATAGGCGAAACATTCTCTGACATAAATTGTATCAATGTTTCTTTAGGTCAGTCTCACCTAAAAATAGACAATAAAAGCAAAAATAAACAAATGGGACCTAATAAAACTTACAAGCTTTTGCACAGCAAAGGGAACCATCCACAAAATGAAAAGAGAACCTAATGACTGTGAGAAAAATGTCTGCAAACGATCAGGCCAACAAGGGCTCGATCTCCAAAATACATAAACAGTGCATGTGGTGGTGTTTTAGTCGCTAAGTCTTTTTCTACTCTTTGCAACCCCACGGACTGTAACCTGCCAGGCTCCTCTGTCCATGGAGATTCTCCAGGCAAGAATACTGGAGTGGGTTGCCATTTACTTTGCCAGGGGATCTTTCCGACCCAGGGATCGAACCCTGGTCTCCAGCATTGCAGGCGGATTCTTTACTGACTGAGCTACTAGGGAAGATTAAACAACGCATACAACTCAACAACAACAACAAAAACCCAATCAAACAATGGGCAGAAGAGCAACACAGACATTTCTACAGAGGACACACAGATGGTCAACAGGCGAATGAAAATATGCTCAGCACTGATAACTATTAGACAAACACAAATTAAAACAAGCACGAGGGATCATCTCACACTGGTCAGAATGGCCATCATCACAATGTCTACAAATAACAAGTTCTGGAGAGAGTGTGGAGAACACGGAACTCTCTTCCACCGTAGTTGGGGGTGTAAATTGGTTGGCGCCACTATGAAGAAGAGTATGGAAGCTCTTTAAAAAACTAAAACAGACCCCCTTGAATGATACGGCCATGCCACTCCTGCAGAAAACTGATTTGAAAAGATACGCACACCCCAATGTCTACATAGCAGCAGTATTTACAAGAGTTAGGACATGGAAGCAACCTCAAAGTCCATTGACAGATGAATGGATAACGATGCTGTGTGTGTGTATGTGTGTATTTTTGTTGCCGTTTTAGTCATTCAGTCATGTCAGACTCTGCAACCCCATGGACTATAGCCCACCAGGTTCCTCTGTCCATGGGATTCTCCAGGCAAGAAGAGTGGAGTGGGTTGTTGCCCTTTCCTCCTCCAGGGGATCTTCCCTATCCAGGAATCAAACCCATCTCTCCTGCATTGGTAGGAGCGTTCTTTTATCACTGAGCTACCAGGGAAGCCTGTATATGTGTGAATGTATGTATGCATGTGTGTATATAAACACACACATACCCACATAAAATGGAATATTACTCAGCTCTACAAAAGAATGAAATAATGCCATCTGCAGCAACATGGAGGCACATAGAGATTATCATGACAGCTGATGTATGACAGACAAATATAAATATCGTGTGATAACACTTACATGGGGCTGCCCTGGTGGCTTGGTGGTAAAGAATCTGCCTGCAGTGTGAGAGACTCCAGATCAATCCCTAGGTTGGGAAGATCCTTTGGAGGAGGGCATGGCAACCCACTCCAGTATTCTTGCCTGGAGAATCCCCATGGACAGAGGAGCCTGGCATGCTACAGTCCATGGGGTTGAAAAAGACTCGGACACGACTGAAACGATTTATAGGTGGAACCTAGAATCTGACACAGATGAACTTATCTACAAACTGAAACCAAGTCCCAGACATAAAGAAGAGACTTCTGGTTGCCAAGGGGTACTGGATAAGGGAGAGTGAAGAATGGATGCTTTTGAACTGTGGTGTTGGAGAAGACTCTTCAGAGTCCCTTGGACTGCAAGGAGATCCAACCAGTCCATCCTCAAGGAAATCAGTCGTGAATATTCATTGGAAAGACTGATGCTCCTGAAGCTGAAACTCCAGTACTTTGGCCACCTGATGTGAAGAGCTGACTCACTGGAAAAGACCCTGATGCTGGAAAAGATTGAGGGCAGGAGGAGAAGGGGGAGACAGAGGATGAGATGGTTGGATGGCATCACCGACTCTATGGACATGAGTTTGAGTAAACTCTGGAGCTGGTGATGGACAGGGAAGCCTGGCGTGCTGCAGTCCATGGGGTCACAAAGAATCAGACACAACTGAGCGACTGAACTGAACAGATATATATGACTGAGTCACTCTGTTCTATACTAGAAATTAACACAACATTGTAAAATCAAGTCTGCTTCCATAAAAGAAATTTTTTAAAGCACAAAGTGATACCATCACACACTCACTTGAATTTCTAAATTGACTCAGAATAGTTAGTGTTGCAATGATGTGAAATGGTGGTACCCAGTAGAAATTCTGGTGGTGATAAAAGGTTCTGTTCTGTGCTGTTCCATATGGGGGCCACAGGCAGCTACTGAGTACCTGAAATTTGGCAACGGGGACTAGGAACTAAATTTTTAATTTTATTTCATAGTCTCTAAATGTAAATAACCATGTGTGCCTCATGGTTATTATACTGGACAGCACAGATACAGAACATTATGGAATCATGGGGCGGGGGGTGGGTGCATGTCAACTAACACCAGCTCTTTGAAACATGTATATACAGTTGAAGATACGTATCCCTTGAGACTCATACATTTAACTTTTAGGAGAGTATGCAAAATTGTGCTCGCCAGCATTATTGATGATAGGCCCAAGTGGGAAATGCACCAAATATTTGTCAATAGTAGCTTCAAACCATCAACGATAACACCTTTTATATCACGGAACATCCAATATCATTAAAAATGAACTAACCATCACCAAACATAGCATCAGGGAATCCCAGATGGCGCTGGTGGTAAAGAACATACCTGCAGCTGCAGGAGACACAAGAGATGCGGGTTCGATCCCTGGGACCAGAAGATCCCCTGGAGGAGGGCATGGCAACCCACTCCAATATTCTTGCCTGGAGTCTCCCATAGACGGAGGAGCCTGGTGGGCTATAGTCCATGGGGTTGCAAAGAGTCAGACACGACTGAAGCGACTTGGTATTCATGGTAATTCATTCAGAACAGCCCTTTTAAGTTGTCACATACCTGTAAATATTACTAAGAAGTATTGAAAACATCCAGCCCTGTGTCATGACCTGAGGAAATCGGTTTGGCAGAAGTGTGAGAATACTCGCTGAATCTTCCCAGACCAACAACAAGAATGGAATGAGAACTCCAGGTTTACCTCTTAAGGCATTGGTAGGTTTGGACGGGACAGCCTGGGATTGCCTGGAGACTTTTCCCCTTGAATTCATAATGCTTTATTTATCTGCAAATCAGATCGAAAGAGCTGTCTTTGACAAGCTCGGCATTAAAGAAGATTTTGTGTAAAGACTTTTCAAATACTGAGTCGGTGTGTTTTATGATAATTACAATGTCTGAGGAGGTTTCAGAACAGGAAGGCATCTGGTGTTATTTTAGCTTCATTATTTCCATTCTTCTGACAAGGAGTGTGCTGTACAAAAAGCGCTGTTGTTTTTGAATCCCATCATGGTCAGCAATGAAAATAAAATCCAGAGAATGTGTAAACTTTACCATGTTTTTCCCCTCGCCTGACCTTTCTCAACTCCTGCTCAATTTGATGTCAAAAAAAAAAAGGGGGGGGGGGACAGGCTTTCTTGATCAGATACCAGCAGAAATTATATTCTGTGAACAACAGAAGCAAACACACCCTTCTAGACATCTGCCCTGGAATACCGACAGAGACCTCCCAGGATGCATTTCCCCATGTACATTTCCAATTAGACGTGTGATTTTCTTCACGTCTTTATTCCCAACCCCACCCTCGTGTGGTCTAATGTCCACGGAAAAGCTGATGGCCTCCTCAAGTCCTCGGGGTGTCTGGCTGAACTAGAGGCATTCCCCGTAATGCTGCCCTTTCCTAAAGGAAATCAGTCCCGAATACTCACTGGAAGGACTGATGATGAAGCTCCAATACTTTGGCACCAGATGCAAAGAACTGACTCATTGGAAAAGACCCTGATGCTGGGAAAGATTGGAGCAGGAGGAGAGGGGGACCACAGAGGATGAGATGGTTGGATGGCATCACCGACTCAACGGACATAAGTTTGAGTAAACTCCAGGAGTTGGTGATGGACAGGGAGGCCTGGCATGCTGCAGTCCATGGGGTCGCAAAGAGTCAGACATGATTGAGTGACTGACCTGAACTGAACGACCAAGCTGATAACAGCCAAGTCCCAAGACTGCAGAGCAGGAAGACCTCTCACCTGAAGTCCACCTGACTCCCCCAACTTCCTGTGAAGTAAAATCTGGACCTAGCTTACAAGCATATCAGACCAAAGATCTTGGCAGGTGTGTAAGAACAAAATTAGAGCATTTTTTATCATAGCCAACCAAATATAGTACCTGTCCCTAACCATGCTGAGACTGTCTGAAATGAAACGTTTCTTTTGTAATAAGTTTGACCTATTTATCTCTTAAAATATTTTTAAATAATGGGAAGGAAATTCAAGCAAGTAAAAGAATACTGAATGCCAAGTCCATGGATACCCTCAAAGCCCACCTAAGCCCATTGGATTAGATCTATGGCTTTCAAGGATGAGATTTTTTGCACCATGGTAAGACGTCAACTAAGCAAATTTCACCTTCACTTTCCATTAAAAGGGGCTTCCCTGGTCGCTCAGCTGGTAAAGAATCCGCCTGCAATGCAGGAGACTTGAGTTCGATTCCTAGGTTGGAAAGATCCCCTGGAGAAGAGATAGGCTACCCACTCCAGTATTCCTGGGTCTCCCTGGTGGCTCAGTCAGTAAAGAATCTGCCTGCAGTGTGGGAGACCTCAGTTTAATCCCTGGGTTGGGAAGACCCCCTGGAGAAGGGAAAGGCTACCCACTCCAGTATTCTGGCCTGGAGAATTGCACGGACTGTGTGGTCCATGGGGTCACAAAGAGTCAGACATGACTGAGCGACGTTCACTTTCACCAGGCTGCTAACACAAAAGAAGATCTGACAAGTTGACAAGGCATTCAGAACTTTTTTTTTTTTTTTTTTTGGCTGACCTGGATCATCCTTGCCCTGAGCAGGCTTTCTCTAGTTGCGGCAAGTGGGGGCAGCTCTCTACTTGCAGAGCATGGGCTTCTCACTGCAGTGACTTCTCTTATTGTGGAACACAGGCTCAGTAGTTGTTGCAAAGCACCAAAGCCACGTGGCATGTGGTATTTTCTGGATCAAGGATCGAATCGTGTCCCTGGCACTGGCAGGCAGATTCTTAACCGCTGGACCACCAGGGCAGTCCAGAACCCATTTTTTCAAAAGTAAGTGATTCTCTACAACATGTGCTCAATTGCTTCTCACGTGTATGACCCTTTGAGGCTCTCTGAACTGCAGCCCACCGGGCTCCTCTATCCATGGGATTCTCCAGGCAAGGATCCTGGAGTGGGTTGCCATTTCCTCCTCCAGGTCTCTGCAATATACTAGTGTGTATTCGACAGAATATGTAAGAAACAAAACTTGTATGTTCTTTGATCTTGGTTGAACCCTCTAAAACAAAGTACTCTGACCACTTAAGAACTTTTTCTTCCCCTACATGAAGAGTGTGCCCCTAAAGATGAATAAGGTGAGTAGCTAAGATCGTTTTTAAAGGAGAGTCCATTCATTTCACATAAATTCTGCAGTGACGATCTTTTCCAGGGTGCTGTGGGAGGGCCCAGGAAACCCTAGATTCTGTCATCTGTGGAGACAGTGGGAGCTTCCGTGGAGAGGAAAGAGAGCTGGTGCTCATGTGAACACCATGGAGTTTGATTCCGTGGGGCCAGCAAGGTGTTCTTCATTGCCAAAAGCAGATGGGTCAAGTCGGGAGAGTGTGACGAGTGCGGAGCTAGCCTGTTTGACTTCCTCAGGCAAGCAGCTCATCCACACCCTCTCTGTCTCCTCTGGACTCAGTGTTTGAGCCCCCACATAGTTCAGAGCCCCCCAGTGTGAAGACGGTTACAATAGAGGACAATCTCCAAATGACCAGAGAGGCAAACATACCGTTTGAGGCTCAGAGAAGATGGGAGAGATGATTTCTAGCTGGAGCGATCAGTGTGGGTTCATGAGAGACGAGGGTGGGCTGGCTTTCTTCCCATCACAGAGAACATGTAAAGCAAACGGGGTTACAGATGTCAGACCTCTTCCATTGGGTTCAGTTCTGTTCAATTCAGTCGCTCAGTCGTGTCCGACTCTTTGTGACCCCATGGACCGCAGCATGCCAGGCCTCCCTGTCCATCACCATCTCCCGGAGTTTATTCAAACTCATGTCCATTGAATTGGTGATGCCATCCAACCATCTCATCCTCTGTCATCCCCTTCTCCTCCTGCCTTCAATCTTTCCCAGCATCAGGGTCTTTTCCAGTGAGTCAGTTCTTTGCATCAGGTGGCCAAAGGATTGGAGTTTCAGCTTCAGCATCAGTCCTTCCAATGAATATTCAGGACTGGTTTCCTTTAGAATTGACTGGTTAGATCTCCTTGCAGTTCAAGGGACTCTCAAGAGCCTTCTCCAACACCAGAGTTCAAAAGCAACAATTCTTTGGCATTCAGCTTTCTTTATGGTCCAACTCTAACATCCATACATGACTACCATAAAACCATAGCTTTTACTAGACGGACCTTTGTCCATTGGGTGGGACCTTCCAAAAGCATGCCCCACTTAATTCAGACCTTAGGATCCCTCCATGTTCAAACAATCTTGCACAGAGCGTGATGCAATGTGTTCAATTTTGAATCATCAAACAGGACACTTCATTCAAGGTTCTGAGAAGTCCTGCAGACAGTGACCTAGAATTTCCCAAAAGCATGACAAGTCATGAGCAAGAGTCTCGGGGATGATCTTGCAATGACGGTGGGCAGGAACATGGCAACATGGGATAGCTGAAACTGTGAGGACCTAGAATCAAGAAATCTCTTCCATGAAAGCTCAACTGGTAAAGAATCTGCCTGCAGTACAGGAGACATAAGAGACCTGGGTTCGATCCCTGGGTCAGGAAGATCCCCTGGAGAAGGAAATGGTAACCCACTCCAGTATTCTTGCTTGGAGAATCCCATGGACAGAGGAGCCTGGTGGGCTACAGTCCAAGGGGTTGCAAAGAGTTGGACACGACTGAAGCAAGTTAGCACACACACACAGTGAAGAAATAAGGTGACAGGTGAATAAGTCAACATTGGGTGAAAAAAAGAAGATAAAACAACAATAACAAAAACCAGTCCTCAGACAGTCCGCTGCTCCTTTTCTCATTGTAACTCAGTAGATAACAATCCAGACGGTTCGAAAGACTTTGCACAAGTGTGAAACTGACAGAAGCAGAAATGTAGTTAAGACCAAATTAACATACTTTCTATTTCATTTAGAGGTGGCTGGTCTCATGATAGTGCCTACATGACCCACTTAAAAATGCATAATATTTACTTCTTACCATTTGTCCAGCACCATTGAAAAGATCAAGACAAGCATTAGCAGTAGCTTCCGGAGCTGGCTTGGAGCCTAACTGGAAAAAAACACAGCACACACTCCACAAATTTCTATGCCAATAGTACTTGATGCCCAGTTTGCTTCCAATTCGATGGTGAACATGTCTTCTGTTGCATTTGAGCCCTGCTTTGATCTTGCATAGATCTGTGATGTGAGGAAGATTACGGATTTCACACCCAAAGCAAATAATAGGGAACAAAATTGAGATGGGCTTATTAAACCAGGAACAAAACAAGGATTCTCACACCAGATGTGATTACTGGAAATTCTGCACAATAAATCCAACCCAGAGTGGAAGTATGAGGCATGTATATTACAAATGACAGGGCAAAATCGTGTTTCTTTATAGATGGGATGACGGTCTCCCTTGCCAAAGCAAACAGGTCTACTCTTTGATTTCTGGGCACATTAATTAGTCCACACATGACTACCGGAAAAACCTTAGCTTTGATTAGACGGACCTTTGTCGGCAAAGTAATGTTTCTGCTTTTTAATACGCTAAGTTGGTCATAGCTTTTCTTCCAAGGAGCAAGCGTCTTTTAATTTCATGGCTGCAGTCACTATCTGCAGTGATTTTGCAGCCCAAGAAAATAAAGTCTATTGCTGTTTCCATTGTTTCCCCATCTATTTGCCATGAAGTGATGGGACCGGAAGCCATGATCTTCGTTCTTTGAATGTTGAGTTTTAAGCCAGCTTTTTCACTCTCCTCTTTCACTTTCATCAATAGGCTCTTTATTTCCTCTTTGCTTTCTGCTGTAAAGGTGGTGTCATCTGAGTATCTGAGATTATTGATATTTCTCTTGGCAATCTTGATTCTACCAGCCCGGCATTTTGCATGATGTACTTTGCATATAAGTTAAAAAAGCAGGGTGACAATATACAGCCTTGACGTGCCCCTTTCCCGATTTGAAACCAGTGTTGTTCCATGCCCTGTTCTAACAGTTGCTTCTTGACCTGCATTACAGATGACCTGTTTTAGAGGTAGGTACATCTTAAGTTTTAGTTCCAGTGATTTTATAAAAGACTTGGTAATCAAATGAAGACTGGAAATTCAGATAGCACCACGCAGGTAGGGGGAGATTTTGTTTAGAATTAGGGAGAGCCTCTGTATGAGTGGCTGAAATGCCACTACCTAGGAGAGATGGGAGGAGAAAGAAACGGCACTCCACTCCAGTGTTCTTGCCTGGAGAATCCCAGGGACGGGGGAGCCTGGCGAGCTGCAGCCCATGGGGTCGCTGAGAGTCAGACACAACTGAGTGACTTCACTTTCACTTTTCACTTTCATGCATGGGAGAAGGAAATGGCAACCCACTCCAGTGTTCTTGCCGGGACAATCCCAGGGACGGGGGAGCCTGCTGGGCTGCCGTCTATGGGGTCGCACGGAGTCGGACATGACTGAAGCGACTTAGCAGCAGCAGCTGCAAGGGAGATGGGAGGTCCTTCTGGCAGCACTGCCTGACTCCTTGGTCCACAAGCACAGGTTACAGGTGAGTCGCAGGCCCGTGTCCGCTTCCAGGGTCAGCTGTGTGTGACTAAAGTCACCAGGTATGTCTCAACATCCCTGGAGCTAGTCCTTTAACGCATGGCCCTCGCATGCCTCCTAGCTCATTTTCCAACAAGGTAAGAGGGATTTTTTCACATTAACTTTAATAAAGGGAGAAAGAATCTCTACTATTAAATTCTAAAAAGACATAATCAGTGTGATGCGAGCACCAGGAGCGGTGCCTACATCGATTCTATTCTCTTTCTCGAATTCACGGTTATCAAACACTGTAAAACTGCCGAGACGTGGA
The DNA here is from genome assembly GCF_029407905.1 of Bubalus kerabau. Taxonomy (NCBI): domain Eukaryota; kingdom Metazoa; phylum Chordata; class Mammalia; order Artiodactyla; family Bovidae; genus Bubalus; species Bubalus kerabau. The sequence continues at coordinate 161,468,842 of NC_073647.1, read as the reverse complement.
TAATTAAACAATAAAGATTTTGAGAAGGAGAACGCCTTAATGGAACAAAGCTTTGTGAATCAGCAGACTGAAGTATAGAATTATTTGAATTGCTGAGTGTAATGATTTAGCTAAAGTGGGAGGAAGATGTTCTAGAAAGCGGTTCTAGGGGGTGGGGTGCCCCAACCGGAAGTCTATCAGCCACACCTGGGATTTTGGCAGAAATGCAAATTCTTGAGTGTCTCCCCAGACTTGCTGACTCAGACAGTGGGGTGGGAAGGCAACTTACTCTTTTCCTTCAAGCGCCCACCCTCGCCCGGAGGGTGCCAATCTCTGCCAAAACACGTTTTGAAGGCAGAAGAAAGTCGTGTACCCTTCCATCTCTGCAAGCAATGTCACGGAGAACACCACCACTGGAAGAAAATTGTATGACGCTGCTTCTTACAGAAATCAAACATCTAAGCGTCAAGTGGCTCCTTAAACACGTTGGCAATGTGGAAATCTGCCTTTTATTCTGAACCCTGAGCCATACAGATGAAGCGTGTATTTGAAAACATGTGAGGCTGGCACCGCAGTTTGGCAGCTGATAAATTCAATGTGCCAGGTACCCGGCAGGAAGCAGCAAGTTTCCTGAGGGTCCCCAGGGTGACTGCTGCCCAGGGGGTCGGGGGGCGGGGGGAGTCAGAGAGGGACCTGGAATCAACGATGGCGGTCTCCCAGTCAGAAGGAAATGGGAACAGAGGTGTCCGACTCCTTGCGACCCCATGAACTATACAGCCCATGGAATTCTCCAAGCCAGAACACTGGAGTGGGTAGCCTTTCCCTTCTCCAGGGGATCTTCCCAACCCAGGGATCGAACCCAGGTCTCCCGCATTGCAGGCAGATTCTTTACCAGCTGAACCACCAGGGAAGCCCAGAGTTGTCTCTAATTAGGTATAGCCCCCTGACCTACAGGAAAAGCCATTACTCCTTCCAAGAGGATCATTACTGTTTTCAGAACCCCAGCCTAGGAGTCACAGAGTTGTGTCTCCCCAGGGAATGTCTGGGTGACTAGAGCAGGCATAGAAAACCTCAGAGAGACGCTGAGAAGCTTGTCCTCTGTTCTCTCCACAGGAAGGGGTGGTATCAGTGGGTTCCATGTCCCAGTTTCACAGCCTTATTTAGGCTGCAGAAATGCTTCGCAGACCCAGCTGTGTGGGTTACATAAAAACCTGTCGGGCTTATTACTGATGACAGGCAGGGCGCTCATCAGAAAGCATGCACACGGAATTAGATTATCTCCTTGATAATGACAGGATGGCAATCGGAGAACGAAACTTGCTTTCTTATCTGGTGACGCCAAAAAGGTTGCATTCTGCTGAGCTGCCTCTCGCCCTTCCTCCTGTGGAAATCATACGCGATGTTTGCTTAGGGGTGTATGTGTGCATGTGTTCAATTGCTCAGTCATGACCGACTCTTTGTGACCCCATGGACTGTAGCTGCCAGGCTCCTCTGTGCATGGGATTCTCCAGGCAAGGATACTGGAGTGGGTTGCCATTTCATCTCCCCAACCTGGGGATCAAACCCATGTCTCCTGTACTGGCAGGCAAATTCTTTGCCACTGAGATACCAGTGAAAGCCAGCTACCATTAGCCTAGGTACCCTGAAATAGGACGGTCATTCAACAGCAGGCAAACAAAAGTCATATTGAATCCTCTGAGTGTGAGAGGCAAGAAGCTCTTAAGTCCGTTCCAGGTCACTGATACTCAAAAGAGAATTCTTTACTTTAACTTAATTATGATATGAGACAAAGTGAGGGGAAGCTTGCAATTCTTGAATATTGACATACAGTTTAGAAAGTAATGGAATTAGGTGTTTCAGAAATCTATAACCAACATAGATATAGCTTCTCTCCCTCTCTCACACATACACACATACACATTCCGTCTCTTTAACTTATATACATGTGAAAGTTGCTCAGTTGTGTCTGACTCTTTGCAACCCCATGGACTATAGAGCCCATGGAATTTTCCAGGCCAGAATACTGGAGTGGGTAGCTGTTCCCTTCTCCAGGGGATCTTCCCAACCCAGGGATTGAACCTAGGTCTCCCACATAGCAGGCAGATTCTTTACCAGCTGAGCCACCAGGGAAGCCCAAGAATACTGGAGTGGGTAGGCTGTCCCTTCTTCAGGGGATCTTCCCAACCCAGGAATCAAATTGATGTCTTCAGCATTGCAGGTGGATTCTTTACTGTCTGAGCCTATACAGTACACTCACACATACACACTCTACCTCTTTAATTTGTATACAGACAGCTAACAAATACCATGGCTCTGAGTACAGTGTTTATAATGTAATACATGTGATTTCAATCATTCTTGACATTTGTTTTCAGAGAAAGGACATAAACTGGAAATACGTCAGATTTATCCATCTACATACAGTCTTCAAATATGCAATCAAAATGAGAATATTTCCAGTGAGACTAAAAAAGTCATAAAACCCCATGTAATCTGAGAGGTGGGGGAGAATCTTAAAATGAATATTAAAACATAATAAAAATAGAGAGAAAGTCTATCCTGGAATGCCTGCATTCTTCCCCTAGAATGCGATTTCAAGGAAAGATGAGCTAAGATGCCTCCCAGAGAGAGAGGTAATGATCTTAGAAGCGAAAGCAATTCCCAGGATGAGCCTTTCAGGGGCCGGAGCTCTAACTGTACCTGAAGCTAAGTTTCAATGTCCTGTTGGTCTCTGGGGCATCCCTGGGGGGAACTAGACCTGTGCCCTCCCCAGCTGCCACCCTCACCCCCTAGTTAGAAGGAAGTCATAAGAATCTGTCTGAAACTGCAAGTTGCTAAGTCATGTCTGACTCTTTGTGACCCCATGGAGTATACAGTCCATGAAATTCTTTAGGCCAGAACACTGGAGTGGGCAGCTATTCCCTTCTACAGGGGATCTTCCCAACCCAGGGATCGAACCCAGGTCTCCCACATTGCAGGCAGATTCTTTACTGTCTGAGCCACCAGGGAAGCCCAAGAATACTGGAGTGGGTAGCCCATCCCTTCTCCAGGGTGTTGGGGGCCGGCGTGAGGCACTCCGCCCATGGCAAAAGTCCTGAGGAAGGAGGCTCGACATACGCAAAGGCGGGATCGAGCCTCAGGAGTCCCCCTGGAAATCCTCAAGCATCTACCCCCATAACCAGAGCCTGCCTACTTTACTACTTTGCGCTCTCCCCTACACCTCTGACTTTACAGGGGGCTGTCCCCCACCACCTCTTTCAGAGAAGGAGTTAACCTAGAGCTCCAGTTAATAATAATTCCTGGGCGTGACAAGAGTGTTTTAACCTACAAACTCCTCTGAAGGTTCTCTAGCCTGCCTGACAGGCTTGTCCGGCCACATGTGATTGCTCACAGCCTCCCAACTGTGAGAGGCACAAGATGCTTTAAACTTTCTAAAAACAGGTTCCTTAGAAAAGTTAGAAAACCATAAGTACAATGGGCTGATTAGAAATTGTATTGGTGAAGGGTTTTTCATTTGTTGAGCCGATGCTTGTTGCTAAGTCTCCATATCCCCTGCCCTTACACACATTAATGAATATATAGAAGAAATAAGTATTAACCTTTGATATTAATCACATTAGACCTCAGTCTAAGTAAATTCTTTCCTTAACTAAAACCCACTACACCCTCACCCTATAGGAATGTAACTTTCTTTGGGTGGCCTCTGTTTTAAGAATAATCACCGCTGGAGAAATGAGTGTCCTGGTTGACTGACCGCTGTCACAAGGAGAGGGTCATAAATTGTCAGCAGGCCCCCTGGCCAGAAGATGATGTAACACCCCTAAGACCTCTGTATACATTTGTATGAAGCACCTGACTTTGATAAAAGTCAGGACTGCTGACCCCGCATGACTTTTGCATAACATCTCAGTGTATAAAAGTAGACCATGGAAAATAAAGAATGGGGATCAGTTTCTCGAAATACTGGTCTCCCCATGTCTCTCTCTCACTCTGGCTGAGTCTCCATCTTGAGCGCGGAACCCACCATGCTTACTAATTATGCCTGGGCTTCTAAGATCCGACCGGGGAGGCCTCAGTGTCTCCTCTCCTTCGGGAGAACGGAAGGATGCCTGCGGCCTACGTAAGTGGTGCAAGCTTCTTGTCTTGAAGTTTTATTGGTCCCCCGCGTAAACCAAGCTACTCAGCCTCTTTTCTCCACTGAATTTTCCTACTGAGCTATCCTCATTCTATTACTCTTTATATCTTTGATGAATAAATAATTACATAGGTCGCCGACACCATCTCTGCTTCGAATACCCTGGATCAGCCGGGGCTGGACCCCGGCACCAGGGGATCTTCCCAACCCAGGAATTGAAACTGGGTCTCCTGCGTTGCAGGAGGATTCTTTACCAGCTGAGCCACCCGGGAAGCGAGACATATATCTGTCTGAGACATATATCAATTGATGGAGGAAAAGAAAGATGTGTACAGGGGGATCCTGGATCTTCTCCAGACATTAGGTATGATTTCTTACAGTTTATGGCCCTTCCTAGCTTTTGAATTCTGTATGCATTTATTAAGCAAAAGGAGAGCTTTATCTACTCTTAAAATTCAGTGGCCACAGGGAAAAAAAAAAACATGTATCAAAAGCCCACAGCTACCATCATACTCAACAAAGAAGGGAAACCATTTCCTCTAAGATGAAGCGCAAGGCAAGGAGACCAACTCTCACCACTTCTGCTCAACAGAGCACTGGAAATCTGAGCCAGAGCAATTACGCAAGAAAAAGAAATAAACCGCATTCACATTGGAAAGGAAGAAGCAAAACTATCACCTATTGCAGGTGACATGATCACATAAGTAGAAAACCCTGAAGAGTCAACTAAAAAACTCTCAAAACTGATAAATTCAGTAAAATCACAGGATTCAAAAAACAATGCACAAAAATTAGTGGAATTTATATAAGCAAATGCTTTCAAACTGTGGTGTTGGAGAAGACTCTTGAGAGTCCTTTGGACTGCCAGGAGATTCAACCAGTCCATTCTAAAGGAGATCAGTCCTGGGTGTTCTTTGGAAGGAATGATGCTGAAGCTGAAAGTCCAGTACTTTGGCCACCTCATGCGAAGGGTTGACTCATTGGAAAAGACTCTGATGCTGGGAGGGATTGGGGGCAGGAGGAGAAGGGGAAGACAGAGGATGAGATGGCTGGATGGCATCACTGACTCGATGGACGTGAGTCTCAGTGAACTCCAGGAGTTGGTGATGGACAGGGAGGCCTGGTGTGCTGTGATTCATGGGGTCTCGAAGAGTCGGACACAACTGAGCGACTGAACTGAACTGAATACACTATTCAAAAGGAAAAGAGATTTAGGAAAACAGTTTCATTTAAAATAGCAGCAGGCGACTTCTGTGGTGTTCCAATGGTCAGGAATCTACCTTGCAATGCAGGGAACCAGGGTTTGATCCCTTCCTGGGAAATTAAGATCCCAGTTGCCTCGGAGCAACTGAGCATGAGCACCTCAACTACTGAGCCCACACACCACAACTAGAGTCTGTGCTCCCCAAAGAAAGATGATGCATAATGCAGTGAAGATCCTGCATGCCACAACGAAGACTCAATTCAGCTAAATAAAAAAATAAATAGCAACAAAAACAACAAACTACTCAGGAATCGATGAACCAAAGAGATGAAAGGTCTGTACACCGGAAATTATACACCTCTGAAAGTTATGACCAACCTAGATAGCATGTTGAAAAGCAGAGACATTACTTTGCCAACAAAGGTCCGTCTAGTCAAGGCTATGGTTTTTCCTGTGGTCATGTATGGATGTGAAAGTTGGACTGTGAAGAAGGCTGAGTGCTGAAGAACTGATGCTTTTGAACTGTGGTGTTGGAGAAGACTCTTGAGAGTCCCTTGGACTGCAAGGAGATCCAACCAGTCCATTCTGAAGGAGATCAGCCCTGGGATTTCTTTAAAAGGAATGATGCTGAAGCTGAAACTCCAGTACTTTGGCCACCTCATGCGAAGAGCTGACTCATTGGAAAAGACTCTGATGCTGGGAGGGATTGGGGGCAGGAGGAGAAGGGGACGACAGAGGATGAGATGGCTGGATGGCATCACTGACTCGATGGACGTGGGTCTGGGTGAACTCCAGGAGTTGGTGATGGACAGGGAGGCCTGGTGTGCTGCAATTCATGGGGTCTCAAAGAGTCGGACACGACTGAGCGACTGAACTGAACTGAACTGATATAGAGAATGAAAGAAGACACAGGAAAATGGAAAGATATTTATGTGCATAAATAGGAAGACGTAACATTGCTAAAATGTCCATACTACCTTAAGTGACCTATCGATTCAATGCAATCTCCATCAAAATTCCAATGCCATTCTTCATACAAAAAAAAAAAAAAAATCCTGAAATTCGTATGAAACCACAAAGACCCTACGGGACCAGAGCAATCCTTCTCTCAGGAAAGTGAGAAGGGAGGATACATACAAATTATGAAGCCCCCTCATCTTTCTGGATACACTCTGAAAACTGGTACAACTTAAATCCTCCCAAAAAGCCCATTCATGCAATATGTTCTGTTTTCTGATTGTGTGGAATTATCCTTTAAAAGCCAGGATTTCAAATTTTAAGTAGCTATATCATTTTAGGTAATGTGCATGCATGCCTGAGTGCTCAGTTGATCGTTTGTGTCCAACTCTTTGCGATCCCACAGATTGTAGTGTGCCATGCTCCTCTGTCCATGGGATTCTCCTGGCAAGAATACTAGAGTGGGTTGTCATTTCCTCCTCCAGAGGATCTTCGACCAGGGATCGAACCCACGTCTCCTGCATCTCCTGCATTGGCAGGTGGATTCTTGCCCACTGAGCCACTTGGGAAGCCCCACTCTAGGAAAAATCTAACAAAAAATACTCATGGACAATAGAAATAATTTCCGTAAAGAAGAAAAAAAAAGAAATTCAAGCCTTCTTTGAAAATATAATTTGTTCTCATCCTGCAATAAAGGGGATTACTGGTAGGAATAGTGAATTATAATAAATTTTGGCTTCCAGGTATACTTATGGCTTTCAGATGGAAGTATTTCAGATGCTTAGTTTTTTTTGTTTTTGCCTGACATTTTCAAATAAATAGTTCTGAATATTTCATAAAATTTCTACAAGATATCATCATGCCTATTATTTCTTCAGATTCACTTGTAATATTTAATGATGTTGGCACATAAACGCCCATTAGTTCAAAATAGACTTGCTGAGTACAAGTGGAGAGGGAATAACATTTTGTGATAATTTTTTCTCATCCCACAAATGGGTAATAATGAGCATTTTGGAATTTTGTTAGGCAGATTTACATTAGTCCCACTTTTTAGTTTAAAAATATGTGTGGAATTAGCACATTGAATTCATTGCCAAGGAACTTGTATAAAATCTTTTCAATGTCAATGATTTCACTTTACACAGATTTACAAAGGGAGTCAGAGAAAAGGGGATTTCACTATTATTTTTGAGTACTAGCAAAGGTGTCATTAACTAGAAAGATAATCAAAGAATATACTGGTGCAAAAATTTTATGACTATTGCCACAGAAAAATCATACACCTCATTAATCTCCATACTGTATATCCATAAATATTTATGTATTATGTACATATATGACATCATACACTTCTATACATATGATACATGTATGATGTCATATCTATGTATCTATATACTTCTTTATATATTCTCTGTATATACATAGTGGAGAAGGCAATGGCACCCCACTCCAGTACTCTTGCCTGGAAAATCTCATGGACGGAGGAGCCTGGTAGGCTGCAGTCCAAGGGGTCGCTAAGAGTTGGACACGACTGAGCGACTTCCCTTTCACTTTTCACTTTCATGCATTGGAGAAGGAAATGGCAACCCACTTCAGTGTTCTTGCCTGGAGAGTCCCAGGGACGGGGTTGCCTGGTGGGCTGCCGTCTATGGGGTCACGCAGAGTCGGACACGACTGAAGCGACTTAGCAAACAAATATATACATAGAGGGAAAAATAGATGACAGATATAGAAAAGATAGATGGTAGATAAGACAAATGGATCTGTATTTATTAGGGATGATAGATAATTATATTTGTAGATGATAGATACATAATGGCTAGATGGATGCATGAATAGACAAGATACATGATAGATGTATATACCGTTATTAACTTACCGACTAGATAGATGGATAGATAGGCAGATAAATAATAGATAAGGCACATGGATACATAAATACATAGATCAGATAACTGGGTAGGTGGGTAGCAGATCAAAATAGTCAATTGTAAAGGAAATCAACCCTGACTATTCAATGGAAGGACTGATGATGAAGCTCCAATACTTTGCCCACGTGATACAGAAGGCCTGGAAAAGAGTCTGATGCTGGAAACGATTGAAGGCTGGAGGAGAAGGGGACGACAAAGGATGAGATGGTTGGATGGCGTCACTGACTCAATGGACATGAGTTTGAGCAAGCTCTGAGAATTGGTGATGGACAGGGAGGCCTGGTGTGCTGCAGTCCATGGGGTCGCAAAGAGCTGGACACGACTTACAAACTGAACAATAACAAGGTAGAGAGATAGATGGACAGATGTGATACATAGACACATAAAAAGATACAGGTAGGTAGATAATTAAGAGATAGGTCTGTATATGTCCTATTGCTTCGGTTACTCTGGAGAACATAGATTAATACAGTGATCTTTGCTTTTTTATCTCTTAACTAATATGAAATGCTGAAATATAATACTGCAGTCTGTTAGTAGAAATGGAGATAAAGCTGTAGCATTTCTTTCCTTTTTCCTGCTGCTGACTTAACTATTAATGAGATGACCTGAGTAGCTATGAGCAGGTAGTCACAAGCCACCAAGTCAAGAGTGGTAAGCGTGAGTGGTGACTGTGGAAAAAAAAAAATTTTACTTTGTGGCTTTCCATTAGCAATGCCCTTCACTCCCAGGAGATGGCATGTAGCTTGTAAGTCTGATAAGACCGTCCACTGCAGTCAGGATAAGCCAGGAAAGACACGTGTATGTGGGGACAGACGGTGAGATGGTTGGATGGCATCACCAAGTCAATGGACATGAACTTGGGCAAACTCCGGGAGATGGTTAGGGACAGGGAGGCTGAGTCTTTTCCAATGAGTCAGGTCTTTGCATGAGGTGGCCAAAGTATTGGAGTTTCAGCTTTAGCATCAGTCCTTCCAGTGAATACTCAGGGTTGATTTCCTTTAGGATGGACTGGTTTGATCTCCTTGTAGTCCAAGGGAGATGTGGCTTGAAATAAAGATACTCTACACACTGTGTGTGTGTGTGTGTGTGTTTTAGTCGTTCATTCGTGCCCGACTCTTTGCGACCCCATGGACTGCAGCCCATCAGGCTCCTCTGTCTGTGGTATTTTCCAGGCAAGGATACTGGAGTGGGGTGCCATGTCCTTCTTTGACTCTACACGTTACTGTGCAGTAAAGCACACAAGAGTGCTATCACCTGTACAAGGAGGCATGTGCAGGATAGTGCATAGCAGACATGTGAACTAGCTTCCGCAACTGGATATGTGAGCAAACACACATTCACCTCCTTTGAAGGTTTGCATATAGGGGGCTTCCCTGGTGGCTCAGCTGGTAAAGAATCTGCCTGCAATGCCAGAGATGTGGGTTCCATCCCTGGGTTGGGAAGATCCCCCTGGAGAAGGGAAAGGCTACCCACTCCAGTATTCTGGCCTGGAGAATCCCATGGACTGTGTAGTCCATATAGGGGACTTACTGTGTAATGAAATATATTGGGAAATCATTCCCAATAATTACTTTATCCCCTCAAATGAAATAATACTCACCACAGCAATCAGAATTTCTTCCACATATTTATAAACTGTTGGCACTGAACAGACAACAAGAAGAAACAAACAGAAAAAAAATTTTCTTCTGCCTGTTTAGTTCACAGGAATGATAAATCCATACCAAATGCAACATACTTGAGATAAATTCCGATAATGGATGATAGACTTCCCTGGTGGCTAAGACGGTAAAGAATCTGCCAGCAAGGCAGGAGGCCTGAGTTCCATCCCTGGGTTGGGAAGATCTCCTGGAGAAGGGAATGGCAACCCACTCCATTATTTTTGCCTGGAGAATCCCATGGACAGAGGAGTCTGGTGGCTACATTCCATGGGGTCACAAAAAGTCAGACACCACTGAGCGACTAACAGTTTCAAATTTCAGTTTCATAGAGAGACAGATACATAAGAGATACATAGATAGAAATAGATGATAGATAATAAAGAAATCAATCTTAGATAATAGATAGATATGGATGGATAGATAGACACATTGAAAGGTGGATAGACAGACCCAGATGATACACAGAAAATAGATAAATAAATGATAGGTAGATAATAGATAAACAGATCATGGATAGACAGATGATGGAAGAGATGACAAATGATAGACAATAGACTTAGAGATATAGATAGAAGATGGAAGGCATGATGGACAGATGAAAGATCATAGATACATAGAAGAGAGGAAAGGTAGATAGATGGCCTGGATAGCTCAGTGGGGAAGGAATTCGCTTTTAATGCAGTAGACACGGGAGACACAGGCTTGATCCCTGCATCGGGAAGATCCCCTGGAAGAGGGCATGGCAACCCACTCTAGTATTCTTGCCTGGGAAATCCCATGGACAGAGGAGCCTGGCGGGCTATAGTTCACATGGTCACAATGAGTCAGACATGACTGAGCACACACATACATATAGATACATGATAGATTATAGACATGATAGATAGAGAAACAGATTGGACGGATAGATGGATGGATACACAGACTGGATGGATAGACAGGCAGACTGGATGAATGGATGGATGGGTAGATATATAGACTGGATGATAGACAGACTGGAGATAGAATAGACAGATAAATAGACTGGATACAAAGATAGAATGGACAGATAGATAGAATGGACTGTGTGGATAGACAGAATGGGTGGATAGACAGACTGGATATAGAATGGATGGGTATACAGATAGACAGAATGGATGGACAGATAGAATTGATAGACGGGATGGCTGGATGGGTGGATGTATAGATAGGTAGACTGGATGGATAGACAGGCAGACTGGATATAGAACGGATGGATAGACCAGATGGATAGGCAGACAGATAGAATGGATGGACAGATAGACTGGCTGGATAGACAGAAGATGAAACAGACAGATGGCAGATAGAGCCTTATTCTCAGCGGAACGCTGACGTGATGGTTCAGTGACCCTAGAGCAAAAACGTACCATCAAAGGAAACATAAAGATGAGCTATAGGATAACATTAGGAAGCGATGCTGGCATTAGCATTCTTTCAGAAGACACTGCTTTTACATTTTTAATCCCGATTTAAGCGCGTCTCAGGCACCACGATACCTGACAGGCGTGACAGCAAGGATGTGGCCCTGCACACTCCTGACATAGCTCCTGAGACGTCAAAGACATAATAAATTATGTATGCACTCTCGAAGAAAGGGAGAGGAATTGTCGCTTATAGCCCAGCGCCTCATCAGTATTTATTTGGGAAAAGATCCCGGGGGCTGTCAGCTTTCCTTTGGCTTGGAAAAAGAGAGAGAGGTATCGGGTAACGCGGTGAGAAAAAGAACAATAAACGAGGGAAGGTGATTTGGCTGACTCTTATTTCATCTTTCTGCTTCCACTTGTTTTTAATTTTAACTGGATTTTTAATTTAAAAGTTATACACATCCCTAGCAGAAAAAGCCTCAGAGGAAAAAAGGAGTAGCCAATGAATAAAACATGGTCATCACTTGGACCAACAATCTGCGTAAAAGTGTGTGTGTTTGTATGCTTATATATGCATATATGGGCTTACCTGGTACCTCAGCTGGCAAAGAATCTGCCTGCAATGCAGAAGACTCCCGTTCAGTTCCTGGCTCAGGAAGATCCCCAGGAGAAGGGATAGGCTACCCACTCCAGTATTCTTGGGCTTCCTTGGTGGCTCAGCTGGTAAAGAATCTGCCTGCAATGCGGGAGACCTGGGTTCGATCCCTGGGTTGAGAAGATCCCCTGGAAAATCCCCATGGACAGAGGAGCCTGGCAGACCTACCGTTCATGGGGTCACAAAGAGCTGGACACGACTGAGCGACTAAGCAGACACGTGCGTGTGAAGGAAGTGAAAGTGAAAGTCGCTCAGTCGTGTCTGACTCTTTGTGACCCCATGGGCTGTTCCCCAGGCCAGAATACTGGAGTGGGTAGCCTTTTCCTTCTCCAGGGGGTCTTCCCAATTCAGGGATTGAACCCAGGTCTTCCACACTGCAGGCGGATTCTTTACCAGCTGAGCCAGAAGGAAATTCCACACACACACGTGCATATATCAGCATTATTCCTCCATTAGTGGAGGATATGATACACAGGCCTCTGTACTTCATTTTCTCTTTTAAGACTGTATCTGGGGAAACTCTCCACTCATCATATGTACATGTACACTGGAACAAAATCATCTCTTTTTGTGACGATAGCATACTTTAGTTTGTGTTGGTGTTGATGATTTAATCCCTGAGTTGTGTCCAACTCTTTGCAACCCCATAGACTGTGGCCTTCCAGGCTCTTCTGTCCGTGTGATTTCCTAGGCAAAAGTACTGGAGTGGGTTGCCGTTTCCTTCTCCAGGGGATCTTCCTGGCCCAGGGATTGACCATGTCTCCTGCATTGCAGATGGATTCTTTTCCAACAAAACCATCAGGGAAGACTAAATTCACTAAATGTCAATTATATCCACCTAGGTGGTTTCAAGTCCTTTGATTTATACATTCTGCCAACATGAGCCTTTTTGCCTGTTGAGCACTGCACATATTTGAATATATGGGTTGTGTAAACATCTACAGTTGGAATTGCTAGATCACATTTCTTTCCAAAGATATCACACAATTTTCTGTTCCTACCAATAGCTTCTGTTTCCCCAAACCTCTGCCAATACTATATACAGATATCTGTATATTTTCAAATATTTTGAGCTTTCTCAAAACTATCTATCTGTAGATAAAAACAAAATCTATCTGTATACCCAAATCTAATTGTTTTCATTTTCCTGTTAATATTATGAATACAGTTGGGCAATTTTTTCCCATGTTGATAAGCAAGTAGTATTTGTCCTTCCATGAAGTATCTGTTCACATACTTGGTCCGCTCTTTCTGCTGGGATCTTGGTCTCTCATTGAACTGTAAAAGCTGCTTCAAAAGCAGGAAGATTTTGGCTGACAGAATTGTGCAGTCATTTCACGACAATGTTAAATCATAACAAATTGGACATCTTTACCTTGCATCCACCGTAACAGGAATTTCCTAACTGTCTCTGTATGAATTCAAGTGCTGGTTCACAGCTGAAAATACTATTTTGTCATAATAAAATCATCAGTCTCTTCTCATTACCTGTTTTAGCTGGAAACCTATACTGAATTTTAGCCCATTCCTTCTGGCACGTGCCTATCCCATGACTTATGAGTTTTGTGCTGTATTATCATGGTGCAGACATTCATAGACATGGAGCCATTTCTGCATTTTATGAAAAGAACTAGTTTTGAGACTCATGAAAATTTTGAAATTCAACAGTATTCAGTTCAGTTCAGTCTCTCAGTCGTGTCCGACTCTTTGTAACCCCATGGACTGCAGCACGCCAGGCCTCCTTGTCCATCACCAACTCCCAGAGCTTGCTCAAACTCACGTCCATCAAGTCTGTGATGCCATCCAACCATCTCATCCTCTGTTGTCCCCTTCTCCTCCCGCCTTTAATCTTTCCCAGCATCAGGGTCTTTTCAAATGAGTCAGCTCTTCGCATTGGGTGGTCAAAGTATTGGAGTTTTAGCTTCAGCATCTATCCTTCCAATGAATACTCAGGACTGACCTCCTTTAGAATGGACAGGTTGGATCTCCTTGCAGTCCAAGGGACTCTCAAGAGTCTTCTCCAACACCACAGTTCAAAAGCATCAATTCTTCTGTGCTCAGCTTTCTTTACAGTCCAACTCTCACACCCATACATGACCACTGGAAAAACCATAGCCTTGACTAGACGGACCTCTGTTGGCAAAGTAATCTCAATAGTATTACAAGGCATTTATTCTTTGGTGTAAAGAATATCCCTGTCAGCACTGGGTAGACACCCAGATGTGAGGGTCCAGAGGTTTAGAATGAATGGAATCCCCATCGTATCAGCTAAGTTTATTTATAATCCAGGGCCTCCCTGGTGACTCAGTGGTAAAGAACCTGCTGGACCATGTAGGAGACGTGGGTTCAATTCCTGGGTGGGGAAGATTCCTTGGAGAAGGGAATGGCCACCCACTTCAGGATTCCTGCCTGCACAGTACCCACGGACAAAAGAGCCTTGGAAGGCTACAGCCCAAGAGATCGCAAAGAGTTAGATGATGACCTATGACTACACAAAACGACAATGACATTTATAATCCAACCATCTCTTCGCCTGAATGGCAAGTACTGGGGAGAAGATGAATGAGATGAAGCCTGTTTCTCACTCTTCTCAGAGCCCAGAGCTTATCTTTAATCTCACTTTGTTCCTTAATAAAGGCAATGGTTCTTGTTCCTAGTCCTCGAAAACTGTTTTTATTGAGAGCTCTCAAACACATGAAATTAATTATACCTCATCTGAACGAAAAGGGTGGGGAACCCCAAACATGCTCTCACCAAATTTATTTGAGCACTTTGAAAATTTCCTGTATGCATGTTTGGAGACAAAAGCCTAACTTGTAATCAATCAGAAGTCAACAAAATCGAATCACTGCAGTGATGAGAGTAGGAATTCCATCTGCACATTCCTGCCATGCTCCCTCTCCAACCCCAGAAATGTTTAATCGCATTTCCCTTTAAATGTTTTTTGATTAGGCAGACTCTGAAATGTTAAACTGAGCTCATCCTTCAGGAAATGACAAAGAATAGTGATTAATCCCAACAGTCAGCTCGCTTTAACACACTGTAAGAAAAATAGTGAAGAAACATAAAGAATGAATCAAATATAATTAATTGGGAACGCATAGTATCGACAAAAACGTTTAAACGATCATAAACAGCACTACCATAGTGCCACGTTGTCACTTTTTAGCAAAAAACATATTAGATTCAGAATTTTTGTTGTTAGTATTTTTAACATTGAGAAATTAAAAAAAAGAAAAAACCTTTATGGACGTCTCTGATATGAAATACAAACCAATCATAGTGCTTCCCCATTCCACATATGTCTTCCTAGGTTGGCCAGGAAGTTCGTTCTGGTTTTTCTGCACCATCTTAGATAAGGAACATGCCTGAAACAGTCACTGAACTTTTAACCCAGTTGGGAGCCAACAGTCTTTAAAGACACAGCCACACAAATCAAATAAAAAATTATAATGCAGGCAAATATGGTTCCACAGAATATTTCAAGGAATCACTGCAACTAAGACCCAGAGATCGTTCTTCCTGGGCAATTGTTTGCATGGCAAAATTTCTGTGATAGCCTTAGAACAGTGGTCTGGAAAACAAGCAACTACAAGTAAGTGCAATAAAGCAGAAATACGGTTGTTTCCAAACAGCTCAGTGGCAAAAGTATCCACCTGCCAATGCAGGAGATGCATGTTCCATCCGTGGGTCAGGAAGATCCCCTGGAGAAGGAAATGGCAACCCACTCCAGTATTCTTGCCTGGAGAATCCCATGGACAGAGGAGCCTGGCGGGCTACAGTCCATTGGGTTGCAAGAGTCGGACACGACTGAGTGACTTCACTTTCACTTCTCACTTTCATGCATTGGAGAAGGAAATGGCAACCCACTCCAGTGTTCTTGCCTGGAGAATCCCAGGGACAGAGGAGCCTGAAGGGCTACAGTCCACAGGGTCACAAAGAGTTGGAAATGCCGGAGCACGCAAAGCAGAAATGTGTGTTCTCGCCCAAACTCTACAGTTTTGGTGCTGTATTCTTATGAAATGTACAGAGTTTTTTTCATCCTTTCTTTGCCTTTGATCATGCACCATTTTCTCATGAACCTTTCATCTGCTCACAGGTGCAGGGAGAATGAGGAACACTGTCTAATGCCAGGAATACAGGAACCACATCAGCATTTTCTCTGAGCGCCTAGTCTGAGAACTGGGGTGATAGATTAATCTACTGTTATTCCATGGAACAAAAGAACAGAATGGGCATGTGTAGAAAACGCTACGAGAGAAAGAGGGTCCAATAAAGTGTGGAGCCACTGAGGCTTGCCAAATGCATCAGAGTGCACCCTCCACGCTCACTCACTGCTGTTTTATTTCATTTCAACAGCTCCCCAAGGACTTGGCAGTCTTTTGAAGCCATGGAATCAGTGTGTGGAGAAGGTCAAGGACTGGACTAAATCCACACATTCAGCAAGTGGCCCATCCTCCCCTATCAGAGCCATCTGCTTGTTGTTATATGACCTCACACTGATTCAGTCGTTCAGTCGTGTCCAACTCCTTGCAAGCCCATGAACCGCAGCATGCCAGGTCTCCCTGTCCATTACCAATGCCCAGAGTCTAACCAAACTCTTGTCCACTGAGTCGGTGATGCCATCCAACCATCTCATTCTCTGTTGTCTCCTTCTCTCCTGCCCTCAATCTTTCCCAGCATCAGGGTCTTTTCAATTGAGTCAGCTCTTCGCATCCAGTGGCCAAAGTATTGGACTTTGAGCTTCAGCATCAGTCCTTCCAATGAACACCCAGGACTGATCTCCTATAGGATGGACTGGTTGGATCTCCTTGCAGTCCAAGGGACTCTCAAGAGTCTTCTCCAACACCACAGTTCAAAAGCATCAATTCTTCAGCGCTCAGCTTTCTTCACAGTCCAACTCTCACATCCATACATGACCACAGGAAAAACCATAGCCTTGACTAGACGGACCTTTGTTGGCAAAGTAATGTCTCTGCTTTTGAATATGCTGCCTAGGTTGGTCATAACTTTCCTTCCAAGGAGTAAGTGTCTTTTAACTTCGTGGCTGCAATCACCATCTGCAGTGATTTTGGAGTTCAAAAAAGTAAAGTCAGCCACTGTTTCCACTGTTTCCCCATCTATTTGCCATGAAGTGATGGGACCAGATGCCATGATCTTCATTTTCTAAATGTTGAGCTTTAAGCCAACTTTTTCACTCTTTTCTCTTTCACTTTCATCAGGAGGATCTTTAGTTCTTCACTTTCTGCCATAAGGGTTGTGTCATCTGCATATCTCAGGTTATTGGTATTTCTCCCGGCAATCTTGATTCCAGCTTGTGCTTCTTCCAGCCCAGAGTTCCTCATGATGTACTCTACATATAAGTTGAATAAGCAGGGTGACAATATACAGCCTTGATGTACTCCTATTCCTTTTTGGAACCAGTCTGTTGTTCCATGTCCAGTTCTAACTGATTATGCTAATCTAATAAACATGACTCTGGCAAGGCAGTACCGATAAGTCCATAACGTGTCCTCTAAATGCATTTTCTCCTTTATCTATTACATTAGGGGACCATCTTTGCTCCAGTACGGAATGGATGAGGTTATTAAGGATCTGATAATGTCTCACAATTGTGTGGAGTCAGCCCACAAACGCGGGTTTGCACACGGTGTCACTTTATGAAAGAAAGAAAAGTCTGAAGACTGCTTCTATCGTCATCAGGTTAACTGCAGTCTTGACTTCTTTCTGAAAACAAAACCAGACAAAGCCAACGGGTGATGGTTCTGAACCGGCAGTTACGTGTTTTCTCTAGACTCCAAGTTGGCTGACAGTCACTGATTCCTCATAATAATGGCAGTACCCAGTTTTGAGAGGAGAATCACACAGCCACAACAGGTAAAGGACCCGGAGAGGGAAAAAGTGAAAGTGTTAGTGGGTCAGGCGTGTCCGACTCTTTGCGACCCCATGGACTGTAGCCCACCAGGCTCCTCTGTCCGTGGGGATTCTCTAGGCCAGAATACTGGAGTGGGTTGCCATGCCCTCCTCCAGGGGATCTTCCCCACCCAGGGATGGAACCCATGTCTCCTGCATTGCAGGCGGATTCTTCACCATCTGAGCCACCAGACAAGCTCCAAGGACATGGAAACCTTGAATCAATGATGTGGATACTGTGTCCAACACCATATAGGTCTGGGGTTGTGATCTAGTTTAGCCCTTAACACACCCGAGCGTGTCTTCAATTAAAAATTAAAATGCTCTTCACATTCCTGCGAAAACACAGAGATAAACACTGGGCTACATCCCAAAAGGGTACTATTATGCATTATTCAAGTTTAATCAGGCAATTGTCTGCTTTACATAACTCTGGCTTTAGCTTTTAAAGGTAATTTTGGAAGAGAGATTGTGGTATATTTTTACCTACAAAAGAGTTTACTTTCATGAGAGCAAACAGGTTTCTGGTATAAAAATTTCGTTTGAAAATAGCTGAAAGAAGATCAAGGTGGGGAAAGAAAACCGATGCGGCTATGCTGTGTACCAATGCTACGAGTGGAGTTTTTTACTCTATTCTTTGGAAAACATTTTTGAGATTGAGCTATATCTTTGGGGATCAGCTCTTCCAAGGATCTCTCTATTGCTATGGTTGTTACTTACCACCAAATTGACTGATGACCTTCAAGGCTCAAGAGTGAGATGGATGGGTCTTTGGAAAGATTCCTTCCACTGAGTCCCCAAAATGTTCCTGATCCTTGGGTTTCCAACTTGGACAGTTCCACCTACTGGTTCCTCCTGTGGACCTACAAGAAAACAGCCAGTCGAGAAACAGAGAGCATCTTCTCAAAATTCACATCAAATCGACAAGAAGGTGCCACCGTAAACCCAACAGAAGGGCCATCATTAACATATCTACGAACAATAAACGCCAGAGAGGGTGTGGAGAAAAGGGAACCCTCTGCTGACGGGGGTGTGAACTGACGCAGCCACTGTGGAAGACGGTATGGGGATTTCTTAAAAAAACAAGAATAAAACCACCCAAAAGAGAAGTACAAATATTGCGTATTAATGCACATAAGGAATCAATAAAGATGGGACTGATGAATCTATTTGCAGGGCACCAATGGAGACATACACATAGGGAACAGACTTGTGGCCATGGCGGAGGAAAGGTGAAGGTGGGAAGTATGCAGAGAATAACATGGAAAGACACATTATCATGTGTGAAACAGATGTCCAATGGGCATTTGCTGTGTGACTCAGGGAACTCAAACCAGTGCTCTGTGACAATGAGCACAGGAAAAGCCGCTCAACGTCATTACTTATTGAGTGAGTGAAGTTGCTCATTCATGTCCGACTCTTTGAAACCCCATGGACTGTAGCCTACCAGGCTCCTCTGTCCGTGGAATTTAGAAACGTGTAAATCGAAACTGCAATGAAGTATCACTTCACACTGCTCAGAAAGGCCATCATCAAAAAAAAAAAAAAAAGTACAAAAAGAAACGCTGGAGAGGGTGTGGAGAAAAGGGAACCCTCCTACGCTGCTGATCGGATTGTCAACTGAAGCAGCCACCATGGAAGTATTACAGACGCTCCTCAAAACACTGAAAATGAGAGCTACCCTGTGATCCAGCAATCCTACTCCTGGCATATATCTGGAGATGAACCATCGTTTTAAAAAGATACATGCACCCCCAACGTTCACTGCGGTACTATTTACAAGAGCCAGGACATAGAAACAACCCAAGCGCTCATCAACAGGTGAGAGGTTTCAGAAGATGTGGTCCATATAGAGATTGGGATATATGTACCAATGGTATACATGTACTAGTGTATGGCTGTACGTATACACGGCAGTAAAACAGAATGGATGCTTTTGAACTGTGGTGTTGGAGAAGACTCTTGAGAGTACCTTGGACTGCAAGGAGATCCAACCAGTCCCTCCTAAAGGAGATCAGTCCTGGGTGTTCATTGGAAGGACTGATGCTGAAGCTGAAACTCCAATACTTTGGCCACCTGATTGGAAAAGACCCTGATGCTGGGAAAGATTGACGGCAGGAGGAAAAGGGGATGACAGAGGATGAGATGGCTGGATGGCATCACCAACTTGAAGGACATGAGTTTGGGTAAACTCCAGGAGTTGGTGATGGACAGGGAGGCCTGGTGTGCTGCGATTCATGTGGTTGCAAAGAGTCGGACACGACTGAGCGACTGAACTGAACTGATATTACAAATATGTTGATTTATATTTATATATATAAGTGCCTGTTAAAATACAAATATTCCTATTATATATATATATCTATGTTGCTCACTGTGACTTTCATATTGTATGTCTCTAGCATACAGTTTATACTACAAAAAAACAAAGAATATCTAAATGCCCAAATATACATACACTCAGACACAGATATTAAAATTTTAACTATAAGTATTTCTATATTAAAATATGTTGATTTATATTTTTATATATATTATGTAAGTATCTGTTCAGATACAAATGTTCCTATTTTATATATATATATACATATATATATATATCTCACTGTGACTCATGTTGTATGTCTCGAATACATACAAAAATATACTACAGAGAAAAGGATATCTAAATGGCAAAATACACACAGACACAAATATAAAATTTTAAATATAAATATTTCTATATTAAAAATATGTTGATTTATATTTTTATATATACTAAGTATCTGTTAAGATACAAATGTTATATATATATATATATATATATATATATATATATATATATATATGTTGCTAAGTCACTTCAGTCGTGTCCGACTCTGTGTGACCCCGTAGACAGCAGCCGACCAGACTCCCCCATCCCTGGGATTCTCCAGGCAAGAACACTGGAATGGGTTGCCATTTCCTTCTCCAATGAATGAAAGTGAAGAGTGAAAGTGAAGTCACTCAGTCGTGTCCGACTCTCAGCGACCCCATGGACTGCAGCCCACCAGGCTCCTCCATCCATGGGATTTTCCAGGCAAGAGTACTGGAGTGGAGTGCCATCGCCTTCTCTGATATTGTGACTTTCAAGTTGTATGTCTTGAATACATATAATATATACTACAGAAAGAGAAAATAATACCCAAATGACCAAATACACATATACACACATATACAGAGATTGAAAATTTTAAACATAAATGTTTACATATGACAAATATGTTTATTTATATTTATATATTATATAAATGTCTGTTAAAATACAAATGTTCATATTCTATACATGTATGTTGCTCACTGTGACTTTTCAGGTATTATATCTTGAATACATACTATATACACTACAAAAGAAAGAATACTTAAATGATCAACCACACACATAGACAGACATGCACACATATGTAAAATCTTATATATAAATGCTTATATATTACAAATATATTGATTGATATTTACATATATATTATGTAAATGTCATGTGGCTTCCCGGGTGGCTCAGCTGGTAAAGAATCTGCCTGCAGTGCAGGAGACCTGGGTTTAATCCCTGGGTTAGGAAGATCCCCAGGAGAGGGGAAAGGCTACCCACTAAATGTCATATATTGACTTATATTTATATATATTATATAGATGTCTGTTAGGATACCTCTAAATGTCATATGTTGATTTATATTTATATATATTATATAAAGGTCTGTTAAGATACAAATGTTCATATTATATATATATATCTATGTTGCTCATTGTGACTTTCATATTGTATGTCTCGAACACATACAATATATCACATATATTATATATATATATTTAAAGGTACTCAGTCTCAGGGAAATGAAAAGCAAAACCACTGCATATAAGAATGACTAAGTTACTGAAATTTGGGAAGACTGGCCATATCAAATGTGGAGAAAATGTAGAGTAGGTAGACACCCCTCAATGTCTGCTGACCCTAAAGAGAATTTCTCAAAACAGAGCAGGGCCCGCCATCAGGGCCATGAAAGAATGCGGGTCCCCCCCTCTTGACGGAACAGGCTAAGAGAAGCATCTGAGCAGATATGACATTTCCTGCTTCACGACAGAAACGGCAGAGCTCAGACCCCGAACTGCGTTTGGATTTAATCACCCCTATCTAAACCCAATCACGGGCTGCAATTTAAACCAATTTGCTCTGCATTAAAGCTTCAAGGGGAAGAGAAATTCCCTCCTGATTACCTGCGTCAACAGATAGTAAGCTAAGCCCAGGGATAAAAGGCAGACACCATCCATGCTGGGCAGGCTCTATCACGCGGGTTCTATTTAATTATATCTGGTAGCTGAGGAGGAAAGAAGGCTTCAGTGCATGTTGGAAATGACCCTCCACCAGCCCCGGTCATCCAGACTCACACATGCAGACAAGAAAAGAGTGGTTACCAGTGGAGACACTGAGGTTGGGGAAAAATAGAGGGGACTGGGAGGTATAATGGAGAAGGCAATGGCAACCCACTCCAGTACTCTTGCCTGGAAAATCCCATGGATGGAGGAGCCTGGTGGGCTGCAGTCCATGGGGTTGCTGACGGTCGGACACGATTGAGCGATTTTACTTTCACTTTTCACTTTCATGCATTGGATAAGGAAATGGCAACCCACTCCAGTGTTCTTGCCTGGAGAATCCCAGGGACAAGGGAGCCTGGTGGGCTGCCGTCTATGGGGTTGCACAGAGTCGGACACGGCTGAAGTGACTTAGCAGCAGCAGGGAGGTATAAACTTCTGTGTAAGACAGGCTACAAGGATGTCTTGTACAACACAGGGAATGAGTCAGCCCTTTTTTTATTTTATTTTAATTGGAGGCTAATTACAGTATTGTAGTGGTTTTTGCCATCCACTGACATGAATCTGCCACGGGTGTACATGTGTTCCCCATCCTGGACCCCCCTCCCACCTCCCTCCCCATCCCATCCCTCTGGGTCATCCCAGTGCACCAGCCCTGAGCACCCTGTCTCATGCATGGAACCTGGACTGGCGATCTGTTTCACATATGGTAATACACATCTTTTAATGCCATTCTCCCAAATATTCCCACCCTCTCCCTCTCTCTCAGAGTCCATAAGACTGTTCTATACATAAGTGTCTCTTTTGCTGTCTCGTACACAGGGTTATTGTTACCATCTTTCTGAATTCCATATATATGCGTTAGTATACTGTATGGTGTTTTTCTTTCTGACTTGCTTCACTCTGTATAATAGGCTCCAGTTTCATCCACCTCATTAGAACTGATTCAAATGCATTCTTTTTAATGGCTGAGTAATATTCCATTGTGTATATGCACCACAGCTTTCTCATCCATTCATCTGCCGATGGACATCTAGGTTGCTTCCATGTCCTGAGCCAGCCTTTTGTAATCACCGTAAATCCAGTGCAACCTACAAAAATTATATAAAAACTAAAAAATCATTAAAAAGAAAAACCAAAGAGACAAGAAAACCCATTGACTCTTATACATAACTATGTTACCACAAATTATCACACAGGTCATGAAATAGAAGTGTTGGATATTATATTACAAAAAAAAAAAAACAAACAGCCATGTGAGAGAGTCCCATTCACCAACACTGGCCGTTGTATACTTTACATTTTTACCAGTTTTCTAGTCAAATATTATGTAGAATTATAGCTCTACTTTATCTACCTTTGACTTCTGAAAGTGAAAGTTGCTCAGTTGTGTCCGGCTCTTTGCAATCCCATGGACTATATGGTCCACGGGATTCCCCAGGCCAGAAAATTGGAGTGGGTAGCCTTTACCCTCTCCAGGGGATCTTCCCACCCAGGGATCGAACCCAGGTCTCCTGCACTGCAGATGGATTTGTTTAACCACCTGAGCCACCAGGGAAGCCGTAATGAGGTTAAATATTTTGTACATTCTTAAACTTACTTTGTTTCCTTACTAAACAAACTTCACTTGTTTAATCTTTTTTGTATTTGAGCATTTTTGTTGCTGCTATTTATCGACTTACTGGAGCAATTGATACATTAAGAATTTTAACCTTTCCTCTCCCATAAATGTTGTGATAATCTCGTTTCTTTGCTTTCTCTGAACAGCTTTATACTCAAAATTCTCTCAAGCACATACTAACTTTATCATTAGTGTAAAAGCATTCTCTAACAGAAGTCAAACTAAACCTTGATTTACATTCTCTTATAATTCTTTTCTTGTTGTTGTTTAGTCGCTCAGTCATGTCCGACTCTTTGTGACCCCACGGACTGCAACACGCCAGACCTCCCTGTCCATCACCAACTCCCAGAGCTTACTCAAACTCCTGTCCATCGAGTTAGTGATGTCATGCAACCATCTCATCCTCTGTCGTCCCCTTCTCCTCCTGCCCTCAATCTTTCCCAGCATCAGAGTCTTTTCCAGCGAGTCAGCTCTTTGCATCTGGTGGCCAAAGTATTGGAGCTTCAGCTTCAGCATCAGTTGTATGATAAACTGCTTACATAAGGCTTGTGCCCTGCCTGGATCATTTGCTGTAAAGTGATGATCCATGTTTTTCCTCTCTTCCTTCCCTCAGCGACTCGAGGTGTTGCCTTTATATTTCAAACCTCCACAAACACGGGCACACACCTACACACACCCAGTGCCTCAGAGAAGGCAATGGCAACCCACTCCAGTATTCCTGCCTGGAGAATCCCCATGGATAGAGGAGCGTGGCGGGCTACAATCCAAGGGGTCGCAAAGAGTCAGACACGACTGAGCCACTCACTACGTATAAGCATATTTACAGCAATTCTGATTCACACACTTGCCTTCAGCCCTTTTCCACCCCAATTTCCTTTCCCAGTTCCCTTTCTAAGTTAATATCTTGGCTGTTGGCATTACTTCTCTAAGTACATTATTAGTTGGAGAGCATGGCTTTTCCCTGGAGAAGCTTGTGTTGGCGTCTCTCTTGTGAGAACACCTGTTCTCGGGGAACCCTGAGGTCCTGAGCTGGCTGCTCCCCCTCAGATTCTAGGAGGCTGTCTCCCCTTCGATCAGAGTTCTGGGATGCCCAGCACAGTTAACACTCTTCCTGCCGTGGGACGGGTTTGTAGGATTTTATTTGGCCCGGGGTGGATCTCTTTGATGGGGACCCTAAGGTTCCTTCTTTGATCAAAAGTTTTCTTCTCCTTATCCTTCTTTGGCTTCCGGTTTACAGGGTCTCCTTACATAGGAATGCTCCGTCTCCTATCTCTATTTTTTACTCATCTTTCTGTTTCTTGCTCTGCTCAATTTTCCCACTTTCTGGGCTTGGTGTTACCTCCTCGTAATTGCTTTTTATTTCAACAATTTGGTTTTCTTTAAAAATCATCTGTGGTTGTCTCCACTGGTTTTTTTTTATGTTTTTTTATTTTTTTGGTCTTCATTCTTTAATCTCTAATTTCAATTTGTTTCTCCATGACTTTCATTACTACTCTATACATACACATCCTCTTGAAAAGTGTGTGTTTATGTTGGTGTGTGTGTGTACAGGTTAATGAATGAGAACTTTTCAAAAAATTACCCTTGCATCTTTCAATACTTTCTGGCCTAGAGATTACCCCTTTGAGTGAGGCAAGTTGTTCCATTTCGATCTTCAGCTGATTACATAGGACAAATCTGAGTGGGCTTATAAGGTGAGATGTTCAAACTCATATGGATACTCTAACTTGAAATGTCCAAATACGTATTTAACATACTGTGGACCAACGGTATGGACAGTCTTTATCCTGCATTTTTACATCATGTTAAATCACAAGCATTGCTTCCTTTTGTGGCTATACTACGTATATCAAAGCATGATCATATTATTTAGACAATTTACATTTCCCCCGGAGAAGGGAAAGGCTACCCACTCCAGTCTTCTGGCCTGGAGAATTCCATGGACTGTATTGTCCATGGGGTCACAAAGAGTCGGACACGACTGAGAGACTTTCACTTTCTTGTATTTCTTTGGTATAATAGACAATATGATGATGATGATGCTGTTGTTGTTGAGTCGCTCAGTCAGTCTTGTGCGAATCTCCTCTGTCTATCGGATTCTCCAGGCAAGAATACTGGAGTGAGATGTCATTTCCTTCTCCAGGGGATCTTCCCGACCCAGGGATCAAACCACCATCTCCTGCATGGGCAAGTGTGGTTTTTTTTGTTTTGTTTTTTTTTTTTTTAACCACTGAGCCCCTGGGTGCGTACAAATCTCTTAACTGCGTTTCTGACAGTTTCTTTAGGAAATATTCCTAAAACTGAAACTAGTTGGTCAAACATTATGGACACTATAAACAATGTCAGTGCCTAAGTGGCTTTTCAGGAATATTCTAAAATGTACCCAGTTCTACTAAGAGGTGATGAGAAGTCAGCTTGTTAGGTAAAACACTTTTCATGTTTTTTTCTTGCTGTAACGCAGGAAGTTGTTTTTCACGCTAACAACCAACAGCCATCTGCTTTTTTTCCTTTCCCTTTTCATTTACAATCTGTGTCACTCGTCCATTGTTTTATTCTGGTATTAGATAATTCCTACTTTTAAGTGCTCCTGTAAGATGAGAAACTACAGTATCTATTTTTATATCTATTGCAATTGATGTTCATTGTGTGAAATGTTTTTCCTGATAAACTGGGTTGAAAAAAATGTTTGTCATCTGGGGATACTCAAATCAGTTATGCTTGAACTATCATGACCTGCATGCGTGTTCAGTCGCTCAGTCGTGTTTGACTCCCTGTGACCCCGTGGACTGTAAGCCACCAGACTGCTCTGTCAGTGGGATTTCCCAGGCAGGACTACTGGAACGGCTTGTCATTTCCTCCTCCAGGGGATCTTCCCGACCCAGGGATCGAAACTGTCTCTCTCACATTGGCTCAGAGGATTCTTACTGAGCCACCAGGGAAGCTGGGGTATGTGAGTGTATGCGTGCAAAACACTAACTGATATCACAAAGTCTTATCAGCACATATGCAATTGTTGGGGAATAATTCTGTACATTGTAGCCAACCAATACCATCAAAATTCCCCTCCTACTTTAATGATATATATCCCCCACCCTCCTGAAAACAAGATACACAAAATATATATGTTGCAATAGATTTTTTGTTGCATCACACTCAGTTCACACCTATTGCTTGGGTGGTTTTTTTAAGACACATGTTGCTTCTCTAACATGGCCTGGATCAGAGATTGTTCTCAACTTGTAAAAGACTAGCAAAGAAGGTGATGTTTTCTTTCTGAGGAATGGTTGGGTCATCTTAACAGGGCACTAACACTCTGAGGAGATCGGACTAAGCTTTCTATGGGCTTTTTAGGGGTGGATCATTTCGGCTCATATTTGGCTCAAGTCCATGGGAATTTGGGGCATTTCTGGGGATTTACCTGAATTCAGAGAAAGAGACCCTGGCATTGTTCTTGTAGAAACTTCATTCATGTCCAAACCTGCCTGTAGCCAAGTACCATATCATTATATGATGCTTGTTGGGAGTTTCTGGAACAAAAAGCAATTTTCCCTATTTGACATGGTTTGTGTTGATTAATTTTCCACCTGTACGCCTTGCTATGATTGCATTATTTGATCTTGCACTGGTCATATGGTATTTATATATGTGTGTGCTTATATGCCCAGGTAAGTCACTTCAGTCATGACCAAGTCTTTGTGACCCTGTGGACTGTAGCCCACCAGGCTTCTCTATTCATGGGATTCTCCAGGCCAGAAGACTGGAATGAGATGCGGTTTCATCCTCCAGGTGATCTTCCTAGCCCAGGGACCTGAATCCGTTGTCTCTTATGTTTTCTGCACTGGCAGTCAGGTTCTTTTCTGTTAGCACCACTTGGAAAGCCTGTGATCTAATATTAAATATCATCCCTTTGTTGGAATAAACTCCATTTGGAAATGGTGTGTATTTCCTGACCGGTGAGTCAGAGTTGCTAATGTTTTATTTTTCTTGTTACCTATGTATGCTTGATGGAAGTTTCAGTTTAATTATTCTGCATTTCATTTTTCTTTGCATTTAAAAATATCTGTGTTATAGAAGTCTGGTATTGCAGAGAAAGCATTCTTTGAACTACACTCACAGAGAATTCATAACATGGGAGTAATATGTAGCTTGAAATTTTCATAGAATGTGTCTTTTGAATGAATCACACGTCATGAAATTTGGGGTATGTATTTCTTCGCTCCCTTGTAATTTGCACTGTGAAATTGATGAGTTT
Organism: Bubalus kerabau; assembly: GCF_029407905.1. Lineage (NCBI taxonomy): Eukaryota > Metazoa > Chordata > Mammalia > Artiodactyla > Bovidae > Bubalus > Bubalus kerabau. The sequence continues at coordinate 161,440,817 of NC_073647.1, read as the reverse complement.
TTCTCTTTTTTATTGAGCTAATATTAGTAACATTTTCTAGGAAATAAGTACTTTATTCTAGATAAATAATTTGTGGTAATAAAGCTGATCAGTATTTTCTTTTCTCATTTAGTGTCTGTTGTTATTTTTCTGTATCTTAACAAGGAATGATTTCATCAAAAGTCCTATAGTTTCTGGGACTTCCCTGATGATCCAGTGGCTAAGACTCTACACGCCCAGTGCCGGAGGTCTGGGTTGTATTCCGGGTCAGGAAACTATAACTCACATGCCACAACACAGACCTGGTACAGCCAAATAAATTAAAAATAAAAATCCTCCAGTTCTTGACAGAAGAGAAAGACTTCTGTGAGGAGCAGATTTTCTGCCTTCTATGAGGATGCCATCTCTTTGCACCTGAAAATTAACTAATAATGGAACACTATCACGGTTGTCTTTAATATTTCTAGTTTTTGAATATAAATTTAATAGGAAAAATTAGATGGAAGGCTTTTAACTCGTGCAGTTGTTATTCATGCTTTTTCTTTTCTTTTTTTTTTTTTTTTTTGGTAACCTCAAGGCAATTTCCTTAGCAATTTTGTTTCCAGGGCCTCATTAGGGAAATGATCTTATCATAGCTCCGTTCCACTGTGCCTTTACTTCTAATGACAGATAAGTGTCAGCTGGTGTGCGTGGCAGGGGCACAGATGACCCCAAACTGGCAAACAAAAACTTACAGGAAGACCCAAGGGTTAACAACAGACTCATTCTATCCTAACACTCAAAGTCTGACTCTGCATAGGTACATCAAGGAAGATATTTCATATACGTTTGTCTATAACTGAATCGGGCTTCCCAGGTGGCTCAGTGGTAAAGAATCCGCCTGCCAGTGCAGGAGCTTTTCCGGTAGTTATATACAGATTTGGGTCATGTGTGGGTTTGGAAGGACTGATGCTGAAGCTGAAGCTCCAGTGCTTTGGCCGCCTGATGCCAAGAGCCAACTCACTGGAAAAGAAGCCTGATGCTGGGAAAGACTGAAGTCAGGAGGAGAAGGGGATGACAGAGGATGAGATGGTTGGATGAACATGAGTCTGAGCAAACTCCGGGAGATGTTGAAGGACAGGGAGGCCTGGTGTGCCGTGGTCCATGGGGTTGCAAAGAGTCGAACACGACTCGGCATCTGAACAAACCAACAGTCGCTGTACAATATGGGGTTGGCTTCCACCATACAACCATGTGAATCAGCCACAAGGACACACACATGCCCTCCCTCCTGAACCTTCCCCCACCCATCCCACCCCTCTAGGTTGTCACAGAGCACCAGGCTGAGCTCCCTGGGCCCACACAGCAGGCTCCCACCGACCCGCCACCCCACTCATGGCAGTGTACACACGTCAGTGTTACCCCCTCGATTCTCCCCACCCTCTCCCTTCCCCACTCTGTCCACAAGTCTGTCCTGTACATCTATGTCTCTATTTCTTCCCTGCAAATAGGTTCCTCAGAACCATTTTTCTAGATTCCATATATATTTCACGAGTTAATATGTGAAATTTGTTTTCCTCCGTCTGACTTACTTCACTCTCTATAGCCTGCTCTAGGTTCATCTACTGCACTAGAATGGACTCAAATGCATTCCTTTTAATGGCTGAGTGATATTCCATGGGACACTTCAGTATGTACCACTTCTTTATCCATTCATCTGCAGATGGACAGCTAGGTTGCTTCCATATTCTAGCTGTTGTAAACCGTGCTGCTGGCTCATGAATTCTCAGTCACTCCCTCTTGGAATAACCCAGCAGGCTGAACCACTGCTCTTTAGATGCTGATATTACTATCTTGCAGAAGGAACACTGTATTCTGCTTTTAGGTAATCTCTGTGTTCTGATAACTGTCTGGCATCAGGCTTGACAGGTCACCTCTGCTGTTGAAATATACAAAATCCTCACAAGGATGGTGAAGAACCCTTTTCCCTGCAACTCTCTCCCTTTCCAGAGCTTTCTGTGTGCTTGTAACCAAATGCCCGGCTGTCTCCATTCTGTTTAATGTCCTGATTGTTGAATCATTTTTGTCTTTACCAGTTCACTGATTCTGGGCTGGCCTTCCTTCATATGAACCTGTCTCTTTGAATATTTTATTTGTTTCTTTAATTTTTCAGCTGTGCCAGGTCTTACTTGCAGCCTGTGGGATCTAGTTCCATGACCAGGGATTGAACCTGGGCCCTCTGCACTGGGGGTGCAGAGTCTTAGCCACTGGGCCACCAGGGAAGTCTCTGAACCTGGCTCTTTGAGCAATTGCATTTGAAGATCCCCTTGTAGAGATTCTTATGGACGGTTTACATTTCGGGTCTTTGCTTTTATTTCTTCTCTCTAATGTACCTTAAAGAGATGGGAATATCAGGCCACCTGACCTACCTCCTGAGAAATCTGTATGCAGGTCAAGAAGCAACAGTTAGAACTGGACATGGAACAACAGACTGGTTCCAAATCAGGAAAAGGAGTACATCAAGGCTGTATATTGTCACCCTGATTATTTAACTTATATGCAGAGTACATCATCAGAAATGCTGGGCTGGATGAAGCACAAGCTGGAATCAAGATTGGCAGGAGAAATATCAATAACCTCAGATATGCAGATGACACCACCCTTATGGCAGAAAGTGAAGAGGAACTAAAGAGCCTCTCGATGAAAGTGAAAGTGAAAACCTGGTTTAATACTCAACATTCAGGAAACTAAGATCATGGCATCACTTCATGGCAAGTAGATGGGGAAACAGTGGAAACAGTGGCTGACTTTATTTTTCTGGGCTCAAAAATCACTGCAGATGGTGACTGCAGCCATGAAATTAAAAGATGCTTGCTCCTTGGAAGAAAAGTTATGACCAATCTAGACAGCATATTAAAAAGCAGAGACATTACTTTGCCAACAAAGGTCTCTAGTCAAGGCAATGGTTTTTCCAGTAGTCTTGTATGGATGTGAGAGTTGGACTGTAAAGAAAGCTGAGCATCGAAGAATTGATGCTTTTGAACTGTGGTGTTGGAGAAGACTCTTGAGAGTCCCTTGGACTGCAAGGAGATCCAACCAGTCCATCCTAAAGAAAATCAGTCCTGAATATTCATTGGAAGGACTGATGCTGAAGCTGAAACTCCAATCCTCTGGCCACCTGCTGCAAAGAACTGACTCATTTGAAAAGACCCTGTTGCTGGGAAAGATTAAAGGCAGGAGGAGAAGGGGACAACAGAAGATGAGATGATTGGATGGCATCACCAACTCAATGGACATGAGTTTGAGCAAGCTCCGGGAGTTGGTGACAGACAGGGAAGCCCATGTGCTGCGGTCCATGAGGTTGCAAAGAGTCAGACACAACTGAGCAACTGAAGTGAACTCAATGTACTTTTGGGGCTTCCCTGATAGCTCAGTTGGTAAAGGATCCTCCTGCAAGGCAGGAGAGCCCGGTTCGATTCCTGGGTTGGGAAGATCTGCTGGAGAAGGGATAGGCTACCCACTCCAGTATTCCTGGTTTTCCCTTGTGTCTCAGCTGGTAAAGTATCTGCCTGCAGTGCAGCAGATGTGGGTTCAACCCCTGGTTTGGGAAGATCCCCCGGAGAAGGCAAAGGCTACCCACCCCAGTATTCTGGCCTGGAGAATTCCATGGACTGTGTAGTCCTTGGGGTCACAAAGAGTCAGACACAACTGAATGACTCACTTGACTTCAGTGTACCTTCACTTTCCAAGCAAGAAAAGCTCATGAACAGCATTGAATCTGAGGCAGTATAGAACCCACCTAAGAGCTCTTTCATTCCCCTTCCAAGAGGCATCAAAACACAGGCTTCCTTCTGATAAGCCTCTACAAACACTAACAATATAGTATAAATCCTTTCATTAATGCAAAAGTTAATAGTTGTGAAGTGTTATTCAGTATTCTTATCTTAGAACAATGTCAGGAAATCTAGTCTCGATTCATAATTGACCTTTCTTTTAAATACGAAGCTGATTAAACACCATCATTTTCATGTAATTCAGTGCTTTTATGAAGGGCTTTGTTTTTCCAAGTGGGTTTAGGTTAAATGATTTTGAGTCAAACGTAATGACTATTCAAGTGGAAGTCTTGATAAAGAGATCTCTTTGGACGTTTTCATGAGAAACCCCTCGCACAACGTAATTTCATTATATTTCCTAGGAACTGTTGGTACTTTTAGTTGATATCCTAATTGTTTTGTTTTTTAGCACTCCCAGTTTGGCCTGGTTTTCCTTTAGATTTCACATTCCATGAAGCCATTCTCTGCTGTACACCAGAAAGCCCTGCCTATTGGAGATCAAGTCCATTCATTTAAGGTTTTAATAACCTAGGATAAAAGAGAAAGGGCTGATAGAGCGTGAGATGGTTGGATAGCATCCCTGACTCGATGGAGATGAGTTTGAGTAAGCTCCAGGAGTAGGTGATGGACAGGGCAGCCTGGTGTGCTGCAGTCCATGGGGTCACAAAGAGTCAGACACCTGAGTGACTGAACTGAACTGAAGCTATGACCAACCTAGACAGCGTATCAAAAAGCAGAGACATCACTTTGCCAACAAAGGTCCATATAATCAAAGCTAAGGTTTTTCTAGTAGCTCAGATGATAAAGCATTCGCCTGGATTGCAGGAGACCTGGGTTCAGTCCCTGGGTCGGGAAGAGCTTCTGGACAAGGAAATGGCAACCCACTCCAGTGCTCTTGTCTGGAGAATTTCATGAACAGAGGAGCCTGGTGGGCTACAGTCCATGGGGTCAGAAAGAGCCAGACACGACTAAGCAACTAACACAACCATGGTTTTTCTAGTAGTCATGTATGGATGTGAGAGTTGGACCATAAAAAAGGCTGAGCGCTGAAGAATGGATGCTTCTGAACTGTGGTACTGGAGAAGACTCTTGAGAGTCACTTGGACTGTAAGGAGATCCAACCAGTCCATCCTAAAGGAAATCAATCTTGAATATTCACCGGAAGGTCTAATGCTGAAGCAGAAGCTCTGATACTTTGGCCGCCTGATATGAAGAGCTGACTCATTAGAAAAGACCCTGATGCTGAGAAAGTTTGAGGACAAGAGGAGAAAGGGACGACAGAGGATGAGATGCTTGGATGCCATCATCAACTCAATGGACATGAGTTTGAGCAAACTCCAGGAGATAGTAGAGGACAGGGAAGCCCGGCGTGCTGCAGTCCACGGGATCACAAAGAGTCGGACATGACTGAGGACTTAATTACAACCACAGAGGATGAGATGGCTGGATGGCATCACTGACTCGATGGATGTGAGTCTGAGTGAACTTCGGGAGTTGGTGATGGACAGGGAGGCCTAGCGTGCTGCAGTCCATGGGGTCACAAAGAGTCGGACACTACTGAGCGACTGAACTGAACTGAACTGAGAATGATATTTAGTGAACTTTCCTGCTCTGCAAAGTGGAGAGGAAATGAGATTATAGAAGACTGTATACCACAAGTTCCCAGATGGGAAGCCCTATACCAATGTCACGGGACAAAAACCTCCAGAGTTAACCAAGCCCCATAGCAACTGTTGCTATGAGCCCCCTTGACCTAAACCAGCCTTTCTTCAACTCCATATTGGGTAGAATACCCACCCTAAAGCACGCTAAGGGTTTCCCAGGCAGCACTAGCGGATTAAGAATCCGCCTGCCAATGCAGGAGACATAAGAGTCAAGGGCCTGATCCCTGGGCCAAGAAGGTCCCCTGGAGAAGGACATGGCAACCCACTCCAGCGTTCTGGCCTGGAGAACCCCATGGACGGAGGAGCCTGGTGGGCTACAGTCCATGAGGTGGCAAAGAGTTGGACACGGCTGATGCACATACACACAGCACTCTAACCAATCATCCAGTGCCACCCCTCCAGCACAAATTTTGTTTTTGTCTTGAGGGTCAAAAAATCAGTTATTGGCTCTCCCTGGTCTGTGAGGAGTTTGGCCTTCTGCGCTCACAGTGCCCACATTATCTCTGCTCTTTGCTCTTAATAAAGTCACTCCCTTCCGAAAAAGCTCTGTATTTGGAAAATCTTTCCCAACCCACCCGCGGACCGTGACACTTGATTCTGATCATGGCCTTGATGTTGGCTGGCCATAGAAACTTGCGGGCAAAAGACCAACGAGCTTCATTTCCAGTTTCTTCTGCTATCAAATAGAGACAGGAAGACTATATTCTTGGTCTGCCTAATGATTTTTTTTCCCCCTCTGTAAGGAAGAAATAAGACCACAGCTCTGCAAGAATTCAGTAGACACTAAAATGTCATATTATCACAAGCTGGGTTGTGCAGTTTGCCCGAGGCATGTTCTTATCTATCACAGCTAATGCCCTGCTTCTAGTCAGGTCGGAAGAAGAATGCAGCAGTGAGGAGACCCACTCATGAATCTCTCTGATGCGTGTAATATTTATTTCAGTCTCTGTTGGTATTAGGAAATGTTTCTGCTTTTTCCGTATGCGTCCACACACACACACACAAAACATTTTTAAAAACTGCCTTCTTTTGTTCTACATGATGAACTCCGAGCGTTGGGAGAAACAAGCATTCATGTAGACATCCGAATGGATTCGTTTATTTACGGGCTCAGGGATGTTCACGGTTATCCTTACGTCCCGAAATAACTGTTTGGGGAAAGCCCATGAAACATTTCAGTACAATCCCAAAACACCCTCCTTGTTTTTTCTAATGACAAATGGAGTATTTCCTGCCATATCAATGATAAGGCAGGCAGAGACATCACAGCCAAGCTGGCCCTTCAATTGTGAATTTCTAAGCCCAGAGGAGCCTAGCAAGAACAATGCGTGCTATCAGGCCATCCATTGGGCTGCAGCCAGTGCTCACAGCGAGCATTGAAGAACTGGGGGGAGGGGAGGTTGAAGGGACAGAGGGAGATGTGAAAAAAACAAACAAACAAACAGGATACCGGCCCCAGAGAGCTGAGATTCATGCGAAAGGAAGGGTTTCAGTGAGCCTAGACTCTTGCATCTTCCCCTACATAGAAAAGCACAAAATTCCTTCAGTTGACATACCTGGTTTCCTATAATTAATAATTTTCTGATGTTCAGGCTACCTGCCCCTTGTTGCAAACTTCTACATAACCTGACTCCTCCCCCGCTCCCATACACACATACCTCCTCCGACAAGTTTTCTCAAGGTCACTTGAGATGCTATCTCCGGGGCTTGACACCCCAAACATTCCCGCCGAATAAAATATAACTCTCATCACCTTCAACGTTGGGACTATCTTTTTAAGTCGACGCTAAGGCCGACTTGGAGACACGGGATGGGCAGAACAAGTGATGGAATGGGGGGGGGGCGGTTAGGAGCACAGAAAACTCAAGGGATGAGCCACTGACAACCTTGTAGCAGCCAGAGATGAAGGAAGGCAAAAATCCACGTGCGCTTACAAGTGATAGAGAGTGTCTGAAGCACTCAGGTGTGCAGACTCAATTATTCTGCAGCTCGGTGATTAATTAGAGATTTAGAAGGGGAAAAAAAAATAATGAAAGCCCTGAAATCTATCTACGCTGCTTACATGATGTATGAACATAGTCACCTGCTTGGTTCTATTAAGAATTTTTGTGTGAAAAATCTTACGTTTTCCTCCCATGATAGAGCAATTTCGCAGTCTTGAATTCTCAGAGTCAAACACCTCATTCCTCTTCACTGGCTCATTAAGGCCCCCCTCCTACCCCCAACAGGCCTTGATAAAATATGGTGTTGCCTCACAGTCCTCTCTCATAATGAGTCATTAGAAATGACTTGAGTAGGTCTGCATATGCAAAGGCAACACAGAATGCAGAAACTGTATTGTGAAGAAAACCAGAATGTATGGGGGCTTCCCTGGGGGCTCAGACAGTAAAGAATCTACCTGCAATGCGAGAGACCTGGGTTTGATCCCTGAGTCGGGAAGATCCCCTGGAGGAGGACATGGCAACCCACTGCAGTATTCTTGCCTGGAGAGTCCCATGGACAGAGGTGCCTGGCGGGCTGCAGTCCATGGGGTCACCAAGAGTTGGACACGACTGAGCGACTAACTCTTTCACTTTCAGGGGAGCTGAGCTCTTACCTGCCTCGTGGTCAAAAGCCCAGAACATAAACAATAGGAGCAATATTGTAAGAAATTCAGTAAGGACTTTTAAAATGGTTCACATAAAAAAAAAAAAAATCTGTAAAAAATTTGAAAAAGAAAAGACTCTAATGGAAATTAGCCTCTTGGTGGTGGTGGTTTAGTCTCTCAGTCATGCCCAAGGCTTGTGACCCCATGGACTGTAGCCCACGAGGCTCCTCTGTCCACGGGATTTCTCAGGAAAGAATACTGGAGTGGGTTGCTATTTTCTTCTCCAGGGGATCTTCCCGATCCAGGGATTGAACCCTAGTCTTCTGCATTGCAGGCAGATTCTTTACTGAGTGAGCCACCATGGAAGCCCTCTGAGTGTTGCATTTAAGCTGAATCATTAATTATACCGTACTCTGGGCTTCAAAGCCACGATTGTATGGTCAGGTTAGAAATACGTACTGTATTGCTTTTTTCTTAGTCCCTCCGAACATTCAGTCTCTATATTAAGATTTGTTTTGTCAGCTCATGTGCACTGCTGATTATTATTATTATTTCAACCAGAGAGTAGAGTGAGTCATGATTAACTTCAGAACGCTGGGAATAAAAACATAATTGTCAGTTGATGCATATGAGCAGTGTACGACGGATCCTATTGGGAATAATTTTTACTCTAATGCAAAAAAAAATCACTCAAATAGCTCATGCTTTTCAATTAAATTCTGTGGCATAATAAAAGGAGCCAAATATGGCTGCTGGCATTGCATTAATATTATGAATACACCCTTAAATGAAAATTGCCCATGGAAGCACAAATGGGTACATTTTGGAAATCTGAGTGTAGGATGCAATTTCAAAAACTGTAATAGACACGCCATTACCAACATATAGACAGGTTTCAATTTACTCATAGTTCATGCCAGCGAGTATTAGGTTTAGAGAAAGTGCAGTTTGCACTGGAACCCAAGAATTGAAATAATCTGTGGAATTGAAATAAGGGGCTGTTTAACCAGGTAAAACTCTTTCTAATACGGCAGAAATTTCAAAATCAGTTCATAATGGCCCACTTGTGTTCACAGCAGAAAATCAGACCAGTTTTCACCTACATGGTCTATAGAGAGAAGGGATCTATACAGTGAAGTAGTGATAAATGATATATCTATTCCTACATGCACCAACTTGAGAATGGCAGACCTCGACCTGAATAAATTTACTAACACAACATTGTAAATCCACTCTACTCCAATTAAAAAAATACAATGTACATGTAAGTTTTTTAAAAAAGAAGAATTTACTGACCATAATGGTGAATTTAGAAAAGCAATTCCTCTTTTGATGGACATCTAGGCTGTGTCCATGTCCTTGCTATTATGAACAGTACTGCTATGAGCATTGGGGTGGACGTGTCCTTTTTCTTCATGGTTTTCTCTGGGCATATACCCAGGAGTAGACTAGCTAACTAGTGAGAAGATACTGCATAGGGACGTCCACAACGGAGGGGTTTTATGTATAAGTATGCAGGTCAGGAAGCAACAGTTAGAACTGCACATGGAACAACAGACTGGTTCCAAATAGGAAAGGAGTACATCAAGGCTGTATATTGTCACCCTGCTTATTTAATTTCTATGCAGAGGACATCATGAGAAACGCTGGGCTGGAAGAAGCACAAGCAGGAATCAAGATTGGCAGGAGAAATATCAATAAGCTCAGATATGCAGATGCCACCACCCTTATGGCAGAAAGTGAAGAGGAACTAAAATGTCTCTTAATGAAAGTGAAAGTGGAGAGTGAAAAAGTTGGCTTAAAGCTCAACATTCAGAAAACAAATATCATGGCATCTGGTCCTATCACTTCATGGGAAATAGATGGGGAAACAGTGGAGAGTGTCAGACTTTATTTTGGGGGGCTCCAAAATCAATGCAGATGGTGACTGCAGCCATGAAATTAAAAGACACTTGCTCCTTGGAAGGAAAGTTATGACCAACCTAGATAGCATATTCAAAAGCAGAGACATTACTTTGTCAACAAAAGTCCGTCTAGTCAAGGCTATAGTTTTTCCTGTGGTCATGTATGGATGGGAGAGTTGGACTGTGAAGAAGGCTGAGCGCTGAAGAATTGATGCTTTTGAACTGTGGTGTTGGAGAAGACTCTTGAGAGTCCCTTGGACTGCAAGGAGATCCAACCAGTCCATTCTGAAGGAGATCAGCCCTGGGATTTCTTTGGAAGGAATGATGCTGAAGCTGAAACTCCAGTACTTTGGCCACCTCGTGCGAAGAGTTGACTCAGTGGAAAAGACTCTGATGCTGGGAGGGATTGGGGGCAGGAGGAGAAGGGGACGACAGAGGATGAGATGGCCGGATGGCATCACTGACTCGATGGACGTGAGTCTGAGTGAACTCCGGGAGTGGGTGATGGACAGGGAGTCCTGGCGTGCTGCGATTCATGGGTCGCAGAGAGTCAGACATGACTGAGCGACTGAACTGAACTGAAGACTGAAGCAACCATCCTCCAATAAAAATTGAGAAAAAGAAATCAGACTCAAAGGAATCCATTGACAGTATGTCATTTCTTGAGCTCCATGCTGGTTTTTGGGGGTTTTCTTTACTATAACTCATTTTTTCTGTCTTTCTCTTTTTAATGTCATCTTTCATGTTTGTGTTACATAAAAAGCTTTTAGAAATGGAATTATTCAGAAAAAAAAAAAAGAGCGTGTGCCCAGCTTCAATCATTGTCTGTGCAAGCATTAGTCACTCGGGTGTGTCCGACTCTCTGCAACCCCGTGGACTGTAGCCCACCAGGCTCCTCTCTGTCCATGGGGTTTTCCAGGCACGAATACTGGAGTGGGTTGCCATGTCCTTCTCAAACGCTCTACCCAACCCAGGGATCAAACCCAGGTCTCCTGCATTGCAGGCTGATTCTTTACCCCTGAGCCACCTGGGAAGCTATAGAATTACCCTAGGACCCAGCGGTTCCACTTCCTGGAAGATACTCCAGTAAAATAAAGACGCACTTCCATGCATAAATGCGTCTGTGTACGTTCACACCAGCATTTTTATACACCATCCCCAGAAGGTGAAAACATCCCAAATCTCTATTAACAGATGCATGGATAAATAGACGGCGGTATATCCACACAATGAAATAGTACTCAGTCTTCAAAAGGAACGCAACGGTGATGCTCGCTACAGTGTCCACGATTCTTGAAGACATGATGGTCAGTGACGGAAGGACACATACTGTCTGACCCCATTTACCTGTGGAATGTGTACGTTTGCCTGTTAAATGCACAGAATGGAAAGCTGATTAGAGGCTACCGAGGGCTGGAGGGAGGAGCACAGAAATGAGACATGACTGCTAAACAGGTGTCTTTTGCGGTGATTAATGTTCTTTGGAACCAGATCCTGGGGATAGTTGCACATCACTGTGGACATACTAAATGTCACCAAATTTCCCACTTTAAAATGGTTCATCTAAAAAAAAAAATTTAATTTATTTGGCTGCACGGGGTCTAAGTTGCAGCATGTGGGATCCAGTTCCCTGACCAGAGATAGAACCCAGGACTTCTGCAGAGGGAGCTCAGAGTCTTAGCCACTGGACCACCAGAGAAGTCCCACACTGTAAAAAGGTTCTTTTCATGTTATGTGAATTTTATCTTCATTTCCTTAAAAAGAAGCTCTTTTGCGCATGATAGAAATAACATGAACCAAAACCTAATAATGTGAGTAGCATCTAAGGAATAGAGACAAAAAGCTTATACAGTCTTTTAAAAAAAAAAAAAAGACTTTAAGACAAAGGGAAAATAATACAGGTCCTACTTTTAAAATGCTAGAGAATGAGTTTGGGGATTTTTTTTTCCTTTTAATTTCAGCTTTAGGTAGATTGTAACTTTTTATTTTGAGATAATTATAGGCTTCTTAGAAACTGCCAGAGTACACATGGAAGTCACATATACCTTCAAGACTACTTTTGCTAATGTGAACGTTATGTCATCCCAAAGGACAGCAGAGAAGCCAGGAAGTTATTGATGGGATGCTATTAACTACATCGGAGATCTTACTACGAGTTCTCCAGTTTTACCGCTGGTGTTCATTTATGGAGCAGGATTCCACATTACTATAGTTAGTTGTCCACTGCAGGCTTTGACAGCTCTTCATTCTTTCTCTGTATATGACTGATTTTGTATGCTGCCTGGGGGAGTGTGTTTATAAGCTGTAAAGATCACCAAAGAAGACATCAAGTGTGTTAATACCCAGGGATGCATCTGAGAAATGGTTGGCTAGGAAACAGGCCCAAAGAAATAGCAAAGAAAAAAAAAATGAGACCCACAAACATGGGGGAAAAATACTTGATGTGGTACCAGGTGGAGCTGCAGAAATGAAAGTGGTCTCCACAACACAGTGGAAGGGTTGAGAAGGTCGGTGAAGACCGACAGGCAGAGTGGGGAAAAGAAAGGTCTGACAGATGGCATCGGTCTAGCAGAGGACTGTGGTACAGGGTTTTCAAGCATAGTTACGGCCCATTGCAGCATTTCAAGGACAGTTTTGGTCCATCTCAGCATCTCATTGCATCACTATGTTGGCATAACAAGACCGCTCATGGGATGACCCCTCTCTGCTCCTTCCCATGTCAAGTGTTGAGCTGTGGGACAAGCTTCTCAGAGCAGTCATGGCCCATCTCAGCATCTCGGCATGTCATCAAGTGGCCGTGACAGAGACCATTCACGATAGAACCCCTCTCTGCTCCTTCCCATGTCAAGTGTTCAGCGATAGTACCAAGTTCTCAAGAGGAGTCATGGTCCACCTTAGCATCTCAGCATCTCATCATGTTGGCATGGGACCATTTGTGACCGGACCTCTGTCTGCTCCATCTCAGGTCAGCTGTTGAGCCATGGTACAGCAGTTTTCAGGGCAGGGATGGTCCACCTTAGCATCTCAGCATCTAGCATCTCATCACACTGGCATGGGAAGACCATTCGTGATGGGACCTCTCTCTTCTTCCTCTGCCAGGTGTCCAGTTGTGGAATGAGGTTCTCACGAGTGACTCTAGTCCACTTCAGCATCCCAGCGTCTCATCACGTTGGCATGACAACATCACTCATGATACGGCCCCTCTCTGCCTCTTCCCGTGTCAAACACTGAGCTATGTCACAAGCAGCTGTGGTCCACCTCGCCGTCTCAGCATCTCGGCACGTCATCACGTGGGCACGACAAGACCGTGTGAGGTATGGCCCCTCTCTGCGTCTTCCTCTGTCAATCTGTGCTACAAAGTTTTAAAGAGCACTTTGTCCATCTGAGCGTGATCCACTCAGCATCTCAGTATCTCCGGGTGTCATCACATTGGCATGACGGGACCGGTCATGATATGGCTCCCCTCTACTTACTATGTCAGGTGTACCCTAAACTCTGGGGCTTCACAGAGCCCTGCAGGGCTGCCCTCCCAGACCCTGGATCTCCAACTGCTTCCACTCAGCCAGTTCTTGCCTGTGGATTCCATGTTTCCATCTCTTCCTCCACGACTATCTTTCTTCCATAGATTGTAAGCTTACTGCAATCTCTAAGGTCTGCTATCTGCAGTATCATACTCATTATCAATGCTACTTTATCATGGAACCGCATTTCCAATTCTTCTGTGGATATTCTTCATACCTTCTGTATTTTTCTCATAAATCCAATTTATTTCGAAGGAGAGGACTATGTTTTGTTAAAAATAATGAGATCATTCCCTCTTATTTCATTAGATGAGGTGTACCGTATCTACACATTCGAATGCCACATTTAATTTAATCCTAATAGACTGTGGTCCATGCCCAATTACTACACCGTCTAACTGCTGCCTCTATTCTTGACATACTTACTCATGACCAGTTCTTTTCCGAATAAGATATTTGCAGGCAGGGTTTTTTTTTTTTTCTTTTTTTTTTCTGCTGCATACTTGTCAGTAGCAAATTCTAGTACCACCTCTTGTTAGATAAGGGTGTCTTGAATAGTACCTTCTCTGAAGGATTATCAGTTAAAGACTCATTTTTCTAATTTTTCTAATTTATCCTTTATCTTGGATAAATCCTTTATCCTGAGTTTTTGGTTGCTAAGTCATGTCCAACTGTCTGTGACCCCAGGGATTGCAGCATGTCAGGCTCTTCTGTCCATGGAATTTTCCCAGCAACACTACCGGACTCGGTTGCCATTTCCTTGTCCAATTTATCCTTTGAGGCTTTGCTATAAATTATTCAACCCATTTCAGGAAAGGTTAGAGATCCACGAGATGAAGGTATTTTCTCAGAAGGTCCAAGTGTTCCCTTGTCCTTGTTACAATCCACTCTTGGGCAGGTTCCTGGTAAGGTAAGTGCAAGCAGGAAGTTGAGCCAGGTTTGAGAATCTCCCATGGTCTTCATGTGCATACACTGGGCGCCCCATCCCTAACAACTCCTGTAAAGAGGAATACTAACGTGGCTATGGCTGGTCTGGATGAAGTCTGCCAAGAGAATACATGACCAAATGGTCCACAAGGCTGAGATGCTGCTTGGATGCACCTGTCTGACCCCCCTGCTATTCTCCCTTTGTGCTCTGCCCCCATAGTCAAGGATGGTCCACGATTCTTGGAGCCCAACACAAGATGCTCGGCCTCACCAAAGACAGAAGAAATTGTTCCTTAAAAAGTCTTGTGTAGGTGTGTATTTTTATGGCACAGAGGGCTCCAGTAAGGTAGAGGAAAACTCACTGTGTGTTCATAAAAATATATAATATGAAAAGCTCACCGTCCACTTGAACTTTCTACGGCTTCAAGTGTTTCTACTTGAATCATAAAGAATGTACGAGGAAGAGGGGCAATTGCTTCCCTCCCCTTCCCTATACACAGCTGAGATTATGTGCCCAACGAGGAAAAGAAATCCAGAGGAGGAAATGGAAACCCACTCCAGTATCCTTGTCTGAAAAACTCCATGGACAGAGGAGCCCCATGGGCTACAGTCTACGGGTCACAAAGGGTAAGACACAAGTGAGCTACTCACACACACACACACACACACAAACACACACACACACACACACACACACACACAGAGGGAAGACAAATTTTAGCACTCCCTTGGTGGTCAAGTGGTTAAGACCACACTTCTACTGTAAGGGCTGTGAGTTCAGTTCCCGGTTGCGGAACTAGGATCCCACAGGCAAAGCGGTCCAATAAATAACACGCAAAAGTCATTTAAAAAAAAAACAAAAACTTTTTTTAATGGAAAGAGAAATCTCACCATATAAAATAAAATCTTTCATCTTCTCCCCTTACTTGGAAAAGAAATTGTTTATATCGTGAGGAAAATCCTTAGGCTTCCCTGGTGGCTCAGACAGTGAAGCGTCTGCCTGCAATGTGGGAGACCCAGGTTCAATCCCTGGGTTGGGAAGGTCCCTTGGAGAAGGAAACGGCAACCCAGTCTCCAGTCCTCTTGCCGGGAAAATCCCATGGACGGAGGAGACTGGTAGGCTAAAGTCCATGGGGTCACAAAGAGTCAGACACGACTGAAAGACTTCACTTTTAAGGAAAACCCTTATGTTTGAATGATTAATAATAGTTTTGTTGCCCAATGCTAATTTTTTTCCGTATAAGATACATCTTTTAGCCCAGAATATTAAAACATTCACACCTGAAATACCAATACCTCATCCATTTAAAGGGAAATAAAACCTTTGGGAGAATATTATAATCTTCCAAGGGTCTGTATGAAGCCGAAAACTCTTTGCCTATGAAGCTGTTCATCATTGGCAGAAATGCGATTCAAAATACTGGTCTAGAAATGGAATTAAAGAGCACACAGCTTTGGGGCGTAGGGTGATGGAAATATACGAATGTTGAGGTGAAAAATAGTGTTACCAGTTCTACTGTAAGCATTGAAATATCACTAGTTCTTTGGTAACAGAAAGAGATCCATTAGAAAAGCATATTGTGGGACTTCCCTGAGGGGTCCAGTGGTTTAGAATTCAGCTTCCAATGCATGTGGTGTGGGTTCAATCCCTGGCTGGGGAACTAAGATCCCACGTGCCTTGTGGCCAAAAAACCAAAATATAAAACAGAAGCGATAATGTAACAAATGCAAAGAAAACGTAAAAAAAAATGGTCCACATTAAAAAAAATTTTTTTAATAAAAGCAAACAATTAATGCAATTTAGAAAGAAGATAGTTGAAAAATAAGGGAATCAAACATCCCTAGCTTGCTGAAGGATATATGCTTGAGGAACCACCATGGAGTAGCTTCTCAATTGAGCAGATCTTTCAAAATGAGACACTTGAGTCTATAAATGAGAACTTGTCCAGTTTTAGAATCTCCTGTGAATATTTTCATATCCCTGAGATCTATTAGTCATGTATAAGACTACTCATTCACCTCATCACTACTGAGATTCACTAGTCACATACGGGTGTGAGAGTTGGACTATAAAGAAAGCTGAGCACCAAAGAATTGATGCTTTTGAACTGTGGTGATGGAGAAGAGTCTTGAGAACCCCTTGGACTGCAAGGATATCCAACCAGTCCATCCTAAAGGAAATCAGTCCTGAATGTTCATTGGAACGACTGATGCTGAAGCTGAAACTCCAATACTTTGGCCACCTGATGCAAAGAACTAACTCACTGGAAAAGACCCTGATGCTGGGAAAGATTGAAAGCAGGAGGAGAAGGGGACGACAGAGGATGAGATGATTGGATGGCATCACCAACTCTAGTTGGTGATGGACAGGGAGGCCTGGCGTGACATAGTCCATGGGCTTGCAAAGAGTCCGATACAAATGAGCGACTGAACTAAACTGAGATCTATTGCGCTTTGGAAGGGTTGGTTAATTTTTCCACCCCATCACAACTTTGGAGGGGGGGGGGGGGAATACTGTTACTTTAAATTTGATACCTTACTTCTCTCACATTGAGAAAGAAATATTTACATGCATTGTAATGCTTTGACATGATTAATTAGGACTGTTGCAGAAAAACGGAGTGCCTGGGTTCCAGCTACAGAGCAGACGGATTACCCTTATGCTGCCTGAGTAACACTTTATAAACCCATTTGTCACACAGAAGAGGTGTCACGTGTAATCTGATGCATTGCGGGTAATGGATTGGGTGAAATGTACTTGGATTCTCGGCAAGGCACGTGAAATAACTACCTTCACCCATGGGCAGACTGTATTTTATCTCTTAAATCTTATTAGGGCTCCCTCGGCCGACAGAGAACAGGTAGCTGTATTTCAGCTGGCATCAGGAGGGAACAATGTCTGAGTACCTCTCACAAATCTTCGTCAAGCCAGCCCCATCGAGGCTGTTTGCTTGACAGGAGGAGGCTTGTACGACCACATTCACGGTACAATTATCTACATGTATACTTGTGGTCTTGTGTCAAAGCAGAGCTTCCTTACTTGAGACAGAGATTTTAAGTAGGAAAAAAAAAATATCTGTACCCGCTGGTCTAAGTGCTTACCCAACGTTTCTTAAGGCTTCTTTCTTTTAAAGCTTAGTTGTTGTTGTTGTTTTTTTAAATAAGGATCGCTTTTCTTAAAGTCTTTATGGAATTAGTTACAATATTATTTCTGCTTTATGTCTTGGGTTTTTTTTGGGCCATGAAACTTGGGTCCTAGCTTCCCAACCAGGGATCGAACCCACTGGAAGAGGCAAAGTCTTTTTTTATTATTGTTGTTATTTTGAAAAGACCCTGATGGTGGGAAAGATTGAAGGCGGGAAGAGAAGGGGACGACAGAGGATGAGATGGCTGGATGGCATCACTGACTTGATGGACATGAGTTTGAGCAAACTCCAGGCGCTGGTGATGGACAGGGAGGCCTGGCATGGTGCCGTCCATGGGGTCGTGTGTATATTTCAGTGCTATTCTCTCTATTCCTCCCACCCTCTTCTTCTCCACTGTGTCCAAAAGTCTGTTCTCTACATCTGCATCTCCCTTGCTGCCCTGTAGACTGGTACCCTCTTTCTAGATGGAAGGTGGAGTCTCAACCAGTGGACGGCCAGGGCAGTCCCTCTTGATGCTCCCACATGGGTACTGCACCACGCAGTGGACGGCCGCTGCATTCTATTTCCTGGGATCGACTGATCCTGGAGGCTGGAGACCCCGAGGTCAGCGGGTCAGCACAGTTCAGTTCCAGGGTCTGATGATCCTCACACAGCAGACAGAGAGAGAGAGAGAGAGAGAGACCAAGTTCTCTCATTGACTTCTCCTCTGAAAGTGAAAGTGAAGTCGCTCGTCATGTCCAACTCTTTGCGACCCTATGGACTGTAGCCCACCAGGCTCTTCCATCCATGGGCTTTTCCAGGCAAGAATACTGGAGTGGGTTGCCATTTCGTTCTCCAGGGGATCTTCCCGACCCAAGGATTGAACTCGAATCTCCTGCACTGTAGGCAGACACTTTACCATCTAAGCCTGTAGGCAGACACTTTACCATCTAAGCCACCCCTCTGATATGGGTGCTAATTCCATCATGCAAGCTCTTGCCACCCTGTGACCTAATTACCTCCTAAAGGCGTGCCCCCCAAACCCACCACACTGGGGACCAGTGTCTGAACAGATGACTCTGGGGTGGGGAGACAGACCTTCAGTCCACAACAGCATCTGAATATCCTTTGGGGGGAGCTTCTCTGCTCCCGTTGTGTGTGAGCTGGCTCTGAAGGTGTATCAAATGGTGGATCATGTCCCTTTTAGGAAACCACACGGGACAGAAGTACCTGCTCCCTGGTGCGGTTTCAGGGCATGAGCTTTTGAGCACATAACGGAGGAGAGATGAGGGATGAAGCACAGGGATGCACAGAATGAGAACAGCAGAGCAGCCTGCCGGCCAGAGGCTTCTAGGGGCCTCCAGAGATCTCTCAGTACCCCGATCCAAGTGTTGACCTCCAACCTCACACAGATTTCACCAACCTTCCCCTGATAATCTTTCTACTGTTGTTCAGTCCCCTAGTTGTGAGCAATTCTTCACGACCCCACGGACTGCAGCACGCCAGGCCTCCCTGTCCCCCCACCATCTTCAGGAGTTTGCCCAACTTGATGGCCATCGCCTCGGTAATGCCATCCAGCCATCTCATCCTCCTTGGTAGATTTATCTTTCTACCGAGTTCCACAACGAGCTTCATTTGCTTTTAGTCAACACCCAAACGGATACAGACTCAGCCAGTTGGAAAAGGTCAAACACCAGAAACTCTTGCATATAATTCACCTAGTGGATATAAGTCTCATTCGTAAAGCCTGACTGTAAAGGCAGGGTTGGCAAGGAATTAAGTGTCTCCGTGTCATTTTTAAAATCGGGCACGTCCAACACCAGACTGGATGAAATGCTAAAGCTTTTTAAAAGGGCAACTTTGAAGTTGATCCCAAGTAAGTTTCAGTGTGAAGACGGCTGTTGGATGATTTGGATTAAAATTTGGAATCGAGGTGGCGCGTCAATATGAGTGCTGGTTTTGGCCATC